>NC_134126.1:26906874-28156874 GCF_040939455.1 Microcebus murinus | reverse complement strand
TTCAGAGGGGTCAGCCCAACAGGGTCAGTGTTCCTGAGGCCTGAGTCTCTCTCTACTTTAGACCTGCCTCAGGGATGCTTAGAGGTCAGGAGTGCTGCTGAGTTCAGTTAGCTCAATCTCTGCTAGAAGGCCAGGGAACGGGAAGCAATTACTTACTACCTGGCTGGGCTTATCTGATTGGTTAGAACAGTTGCTCAGCAGCCTCAAGGATGAGTGGGAACCAGCTCCCAAAGGTACCAGGGTATATTAGATCTTAGGGTCTCAGATGAACACCACCACCAAGATCCCTTCATCTCAGCTCAGCCACTGGCTGGGAAGAGATGAGAACGGCCAGAGCCCTGGTCAGCACCAGGGCCCCTTTAGTACCCTAAAGGTCACTTCTCTGCCGCCTCGTTGTTCCTAGGTGACCAGGAGTATGCGACACTCCTTCCCTACCTCATTTGCCAGTTGCTGCACTGTCGTCTCTAATGGCCCGCTTGCAAACATGTGAGGCATTGGTGTCTGCTCCAGTCTGGAAGAGAAACAGAGTTCTCAGGACTCAGACAACCCCAGACAAAGATCAGTGGCCTGAAGGAGAAGGAAGGAGGTAGGAGGAAGTTTCCACAAGCCTGGCCAGGAGTTCTCCCATTCCCCTCCCTATCACCTGCACCAACTCAACATTGTGAAGAGGTCAAAACACCAGCAAGACCACCTGTGCTCTACCAGCAGCAGCTTTCCCTGTCTACAAAGTCCATGTTAGGGTCCCTCCTCCCTGCTACACTGCTCTCCGGCATCCTGTGTGTCCACTCTCATAGCACCTCCCACACGGCAGCAGAACTGTCAGTCTCCTCCGCTAACCATGAGTTCCTTGAGGACAGGGGCTGTTTCATTCATTACCGTACACCTACCGCCTAGGTCAAGGGGGTAGGTAACACAGGTCAAGGCACAAAGCCTTGACCATGGTGGCTATTCAGTTCAATATTTGTGAAATGTTTATATCTCTTCTTCCCACTTTGCTAAGAAAACCCAGCCAGGGGTGAGCTCTGCTGTTAGAGATCCTATTGTCTCTGCCCACAGCCAACACACATATCTTTGTCCTCCTGCCAGGGCAGGTGGAGAATTTAGACAGCTCTACAAGTCATTGCCGACATGTGATTTCTAACTATATGGACTCTGGGCTACATGACTGAGCTTTTGCCTGCTGACCCTTGCTTGCCATATGGATATACTAAAACTTCCCCTTTTGCCCCTAGCCCTTGCCTAGGTACTGGTGGCTCTGTCCCTCCTGTGGCCCATGCTATGGCTTCCCAGCCCAGGTTCAGGGCAGAAAGCTAAGCCTCCTCAAACTCAAAGTGGGAAAGTACCAGGTCTTCCATCCTAAGTCTGGCATGGGAGCAGGGCCAGGAGCTGCTTACCGGCTGATAGCGGCCGCCAGGATGCCAATGCTTGTCTCCTTTGGCGGAGCTGAAGAGTGGCCCGGAGTCATGTTTACTCGCAGCATGAGGTCAATTGCACCCTTCTCTGAGACTGAAATCCTACAGAAGAGGATCAGAGATAGCCGTCCTGACTTCTTCCCATCCTGAATTATCCCATAGGCCCACCTGGGTGGTGGTGGTCTGGTGGGCTAGGAGGTCAGCTTTATGCTGCTTTGAAAAATATACACTAGGGGAAGAAGGAAAGCGGAAGTCCAGGACAGGTTGAAGATCCGGGTGATTAAGGCAAGAGGGGTAAACAAAGGGTTGTCTCAGCATGGCTGACATACACCAGGCTGGGGTCATCTCAAATGGCGTGGGAACCCCTTCCAAGGTCAGGGAGGGGTGGTTTACTCACATGGCAAAAGGCTTCTTGACGTAGGAAATGACACCATCCAAGATAAAGCTACCCTCATCCACAATGAAGGCTAGCTGGACGCCCCTTGCCTGTAGCAGGGCTGAGATCTTCCGAGCCCCATTCATCCCTGATACCTGTAGACATTAAATACAGAGCCAGAGTCCTTCTCAGTCAGAGACAGACCTCCAGAGATAGCTAATGGGAACCCACTCAGCTTAGCTAGGGGCTCTAGAACCTTCCCATCTAGTCTCCTTCCCGTGGGGCAGGACCCTAGACAATCCTGCCTCATAGAATCCTGGAATGTCATAGCTGGAAGGACCCAACTCCCCTCCCTACACGAATGAAGAAACTGAGGCCCAGAGAGTGAAGTGATTTGCCCAGAGTCTAAGTAAGAGGCATCACTGAAAATAAAACCCAGTCATTGTTCAGTTCTCTTTCCACCACACCAGTGGTTTCTCAAGGTATAGTTGATGGATCACTTGCCTGTCTCGGACATTACCAGGGAATTTGTTTAAAATTCAGACCCAAGGCACAGAGCCCACGAGTCTGAATTTTTGTCAAGGTCCTTAGATAATTCTGGCACATGGACACACAGAGAAGTTGGCAAACCACTACACCATATCATGGAGACCCTGCAGCTAGGGAGCAAACTGGACTAGAGTGAAGTACCTGCTCCACTCCCAACAGGGGTCCCAGAGGTAGGCATAGGGTGAGGAGACTCTACCTCCTCATCATGGCCCAGAGCAATGAAGAAAGATCTTCGGGGGATATAGTTCCTTATCAGCAGGAGCTCCAAGGCTTGCAGGAGTGCCTGGGATTCAGAAGCATAATGGAAGATAAAGGCTTATCATTTAAGCAGGTGTACCAGGGTAGCAGAGACATTCATTCAGCTGCCTGCAGCAAGGCTGATGGGACCAGGATCTGACAGATTCTCTTTTAACACAACAAATTCAAATGGTTCTGAGGATCAGATGTGGGGAAGCAGAACTCTGAATAAAACCTTTTTTCTTTTGAGACAGAGTCTCACTCTGTTGCCCTGGCTAGAGTGCCGTGGCGTCAGCCTAGCTCACAGCAACCTCAGACTCCTGGGCTCAAGTGATCCTTCTGCCTCAGCCTCCCGAGTAGCTGAGACTACAAGCACGCACCACCATGCCCGGTTAATTTTTTCTATATATTTTTAGTTGGCCAATTAATTTGTTTCTATTTTTAGTAGAGACAGAGTCTTGCTCTTGCTCAGGCTGGTTTTGAACTCCTGACCTTGAGCGATCCGCCTGCCTTGGCCTCCCAGAGTGAGGCCAAGCTAGGATTACAGGCGTGAGCCACTGCGCCTGGCTTCATAAAATCTTTACCATCTGGAGGAAAGCATAAACTTATCAATGTCAGAGCTGAAAAGGTCCCCGGCGGGGGGAGGTCAGCTATTCCAATCCCTATTTACAGTTGAGAAATCAAGGCTCAGAAAAGGGAAGTGACAAACTGACGGCTGGAACCCAGGTCTTCTGGAGCTAAGGTTCTTCTACCATTACCTCCTACCTCCCAGGGGTCAGCCAAGTACTCCCATCCTGAGTTGATCTTTAGAGCCCTAAGGCAGAGGGAATATAGCATTTCAGACCATCAGAGAGTTCTTGTTGTCCAGTGTGCCCCGACCATGGATGAAGCCATCGTGCTCTAGTCCAGAGAACGGGGGCACTTCCCAGCCTTCTTTAGGGGCAGGTACCACGTCAAGGTGAGCCAATAGCATGTAGGGCTGCAAGCTGGTGTCTGAGCCTCGGACAGTGAACAGGTGGGAGTATTCTCCCACAGTTTCATGCTGGATAAAGCTGGTGTTGAACACTGTAGGAAAGACTAGAGGCAAAAGGATAAAAAACAAGGAGAGAAAGCGAGGTTTAACAGTTTCCTTAGGTTTTCCTGCCGTTTTCAGCTCCCTGTTCTTCTTCTTCTTCTTCTTTTTTTTAATGTATCCTCCTTTGGGAGGTCTTCTGGGACACAGCCAGTCTGACTCCTGATCCGCCTGGACAATATTTGAAATTCTTCTTCTACATATTTTAATGTGCAGTTACTATGGAATAACATGCAAACCAAGACCCCACCATTAAGATAAAGAAAAATGGCCAGTATATCTCAAGATTGGGCTTGGTCTGACCTATAACATGCCATCACGTGTATGTGTTTAAGGGCCATGCAGACTAGGGGTGTGCTAAAGTTTCAATATAGTAGGCCCCATCAGCTAAATTACTTGGAATCAAACATGACGGTTATATAAAAAAATTCAGAGATATTTTTTCTTTTAAAAAAATAGCTTATCTACTGTTTGTTTAAAAAAATAGCATATCTACTGTTTGTGTTATATGGAGGTAAAGATTATCCTGTCTGGCTCAAGGTCACACTTCTGTGTGCAGGGGTGGATATTCCTGAGACAGAACGGGGACAGGACTCAGGCCCACACCCCTGACCACAGAAGTCAACATAACCTGGCCTAATTAGCTGCAGAAGAGCTAAAACAAATAGTCTCCTAACCGCCAGAATTCAGCCCAGACTCATATAAGGAAAGGGCTGAACTATCTGTCTTGTAATGTTTTTCAAGACCACTAAAGCAGGACACTGACACAAGCTGATAAGGTACCTGGCTAAAAAGAAACCAGACCTCTCTGGATCTAATCACTTCAAGCTAGAATAGACCCCCCCACTACTGACCTTACCTTGACTCATTTTAATGCCAAAAATCACGCTGGGGTAGAGATTTAACATGCTAATGAAACATGCAATACATGAAGAAGCATCTAAAAGAACTATGCAAGCATAGGAAAATCTCCACCTCTACATGCTTATCTGTCACCCCTTTCCTGCCTAAGTCTCTTTAAAACTCTCCCTGAACTCCCTGTGGAGAGCCAGCCTGAGAATCCTTCCTGCTACACTGACTCCCTTTGCTAGAGCATAAGCCCCAGTCAAGCCTTGTCTGGGAAAACTTGTTTAGCTTCTTGTCAATTTCCATTGCATGCAGAACCTAAGAACCCATGGTGGTAACATTCCCAGGGTCAATTACTTGAGTGGCCTTAGCTACATGGGAGAAAGAACTTTTATCTTCCTCTGGGCTTTGTTGGAAGAATCCACTTATACCTATGTGGATACCAGGAAAGAAAAAACTGAAGAAGAATATGATTTTATCTTGTCACCCAGCTTATCTGGTTTATTGTCACGGTACACTTATTTCCCTATTTTTTTTTTTTTTTTTGAGACAGAGTCTCACTTTGTTGCCCGGGCTAGAGTGAGTGCCATGGCATCAGCCTGGCTCACAGCAACCTCAAACTCCTGGGCTCAGCAATCCTACTGCCTCAGCCTCCTGAGTAGCTGGGACTACAGGCATGCGCCACCATGCCCGGCTAAATTTTTTTTTTTTTGTATATATATATTTTTAGTTGGCTAATTAATTTCTTTCTATTTTTGGTAGAGACGGGGTCTCGCTCAGGCTGGTTTCGAACTCCTGACCTTGAGCAATCCACCCGTCTCAGCCTCCCAAAGTGCTAGGATTACAGGCGTGAGCCACCGCGCCCGGCCTTTATTTCCCTATTTTTATCTCCTATTTAGTAAAGTCTTCCAGCCTGGCCTCAGGTTGGCTACTAGGCATGAATCCCAGATCCACTTGTCCCAGAGTGCTAGAGAGGGGGCTACTTGCTACTCCTAGATCAGCCCCTCCCACCCAACAACTTTGGAGGGGCTGGTTTTTATTTGATTTAGGAGGTTCCCCTCACTACTCTCCATGAGATCTTCCTAAGGGGAAGGGGGGTAGTTCTAAGAATCCTTTTTGCCATTGACCCATGCTTCCTCAGCTCTGCATGCTGTGGGTGGTGGGGATGGGAGGAGAGGACAGACATCACAGCTTTAAGCTGTTGACTGCCTAGAAGCCTAGAAATGTGTTAGCAATGAATCTGGAGTAGGCCTGAGTATGTAGAGTGCATCCGTGCAGGTGTGTGTAAAGAGGTAGGGGTGAGAGGAGCATGGGTCATAGTTCTGGACATATGCACAGGTAGAAGGAACCTTTAGTTCTTCAAAAAGATAATCTTTTGATTACCTAATATTTATTGAGTGACACATATCTAGGGCAAAGATTAGGAGAGTTTATATTCCAACCTACTGCTATGTAGCTTAGTTCTTCAAAGGGCAAATCTATAGTCTCTACTCTGTCCATGGAGATTAAATTGTCCTTAATTCTTCACAAAATAAACTTGTCATGCTGTAAAAGAACTGTGTCTCCATTACTACCTGTACCATCACTTGGCCATGATTTGTGGCTTACCTTTACGAATGTATTCTCCAAACTCAGCCAGGGCTGTAGTATTGGACTCCTCAGGGCTGAAAGACACTGTTGGAATCTGGATGGCACCTGTCAGAGTCAAATAGAGGTGAAGTTTAAAGATGATAACAACCTTTTTTTTTTTTTACAGTCCTCTGTGCATAAAAACTTCTTTTGTGTTCATTATCTTTCTGCAGAGGGCAAAAGAATCTTGTGAGGTAGGCACTGTTGTTTTCCCTAGTTCAAAGAAAAAGAAACAAGTTTAGAGAGGTTGGGGAAGCTACCTGAGATTGCCCAGCAACAAGCAGAATTGGGACTTAAGCCCAGGTCTTCTGGGCTTGTTTAGGCTAATATGATTATTGAAGGAAAATAAAGTACAAGGTTGTGGGGGAGTAGATTTTGGACCCTAATCCTGAGGGGGGGAAATTTCTACTACATATTTCTTCCTAAGCCTCACTCTGCCTCTGAAACCACCACTCCCTTTGATGAATCCAAGCTTCATCAGTCTCAAGGAATCCACTGTCCTGGGTCCCTACATCAATGAGGCTGTGTGCTTTTGTGTGTAAACGGTGGGCTTATTCCCTACAGACTGGCTCACCCAGAGTCTCACAAATCTCTCAACTGAGGCCAGCTTTTGGGGCATACGCTGTCTGGGAAAGGGTGGATTTAAAAGCTCCCAAGCAAGCTCTTCAGTCCTAAATTAATCTCATTCTCCCTACCCAGTTGTCTCAATTCTTGAATTGTCACTATGCTTATCTGTTTGTCTTTAAGGCTTTAAGTTTTAAAGGGTTCCATTATCAAATGCAAACATCACTAGGAGGAGAGAAACACAATCCAAGAATACAGAACAAATTCACCTGGGGCAGCTTGGCAACCAGGGACGGCCTCTGAAAGACATTCAGTTTTGCTAAGGATCAACCCCACGTCATCATAGCCCACCACATAGATGGGGAAGCTGAGGCTCAAAAAGATTCAAGAGCAGACCCAAGATCTGAACTCAGGTCTTAGAACTCCCTGCTCAGAGTTCTAAGATAGGTTGCTGTAAGGCCCCTACTCTAGGTTTTTATCTAGCTGTTGCTCTTTTCTGTGCAGAGACTCTGAGAGGCTGCCTAATGCCTTTTAGAGGAATATTTATATTATGCTTTGGGAAAGCCCTGATCTGTCCCAGGCCTATCAGTCCATCGCATATACAATCTATATCCAACCACAGGGGCTAGCTTTTAGTCTCTGCTTTTGACTGCACATGTTAACGTAGGCAGTTTCTCTTGATCCATTATTTAATGAAATGGAAAAAACTGGAGCTAAGCCTGATAGTGAAGAAGCATCTCACCACTCCACAGGACCTAGCACTCACAGAAACTTTCCTCTTTTCTGCATTTTCTCTTGGAAAATGCAGACTCAGAACTGAGTTTTTGTAAATTCTAGCCTAGCTAGAATTTTTGTGAATGAGTTTAGTGAATGATTTTTTAGTCTTGGTTGGAGGTCTAGGGGAGAGATGTTCTTCAACTAGAAGAGGGAATTAGGAACATCCCACATCCCAGGAATACTCCAAACCCCTTCTTAGAGCCATCTGGAGCCCAGCAAGTCCTACAGGCATTAGATATTGTCACCCAGTGCCCACTCTTTGCTATAAGACCCTGCAGAAGATCATTTAACTGACCCAAGCCTTCATTTCCCTTCCCTGTAGATAAGACAAAGATCATTTAGTCTTTTTTTTTTCACCTTTTTTCTTCTCAAACTTTAGTGTGCATCAGAATTTTTATTTTTTTTATTTTTTTCCTTTTCTCAAAATAAGCTCTTTTTCACCTTCGTGCTCCCACTGCCATTTGTTTTTGTTTGTTTGTTTGTTTTTTTTTTTTGAGACAGAGTCTCATTCTGTTACCCCTGCTAGAGTGCCGTGGCATCAGCCTAGCTCACAGCAACCTCAAACTGCTGGGCTCAAGCAATCCTACTGCTTCAACCTCCCGAGTAGCTGGGACTACAGGCATGCACCACCATGCTCAGCTAATTTTTTTCTATATATTTTTAGCTGGCCAATTAATTTCCTTCTATTTTTCAGTAGAGACGGGGTCTCACTCTTGCTCAGGCTGGTCTCTTGCTCAGGCTGGTCTCGAACTCCTGACCTCGAGCAATCCGCCCGCCTCGGCCTCCCAGAGTGCTAGGAGACAGGCGGGAGCCACCGCACCCAGCCTCATCTTAGTCTTATTTTGAGATACCGCAGAGATTTAACAGAGGTGGCAACTCACAAAGGTTAAAAGTGCTGTATGAATGAATGCTGTTGTAATACTCAAGGCAAGCGGAGAAAGAGTGGTCAGCGGCCACGCCAAGAAGGGGGAAGTTGGAGCTTCCTGGCCAGGCAGGGGACACTGGAGTCCCAGAAGCCAGGTGTGGCGTTAAGGGTGG
Organism: Microcebus murinus; assembly: GCF_040939455.1. Lineage (NCBI taxonomy): Eukaryota > Metazoa > Chordata > Mammalia > Primates > Cheirogaleidae > Microcebus > Microcebus murinus. Next base: position 28,148,374 of record NC_134126.1, on the reverse strand, counting down.
CGTCCCCAATCCGGGCACAATGTGCCGGGACGGGCGCTGGGGGCCGCCGGGCTGGGGCGTGCGGCGGAGCTCCGGCTGAAGTAGCAGAGGGAGCGGGAGTCACCGTTGACCCGAGGAGGGAGGGGCCACACCTGGGCGCGGGCAGGCGACGGGGACCCAGGTTCACCTTTCAGCGCCTCTTTCATCGCCACGCGCTCCTCTTCGCCGAACTGAGAAGGGATTCGCGACGTCCCCTGATGCTCCCTGCCCCTCAGGCCCTTCGGTACGGAGACGGTGGCAAAAACTAGGAGCAGCACAGCCGCCAGGGCCAGCACGCAGACGTACCGCTGCGCCATGCTTGCTCCTCTCGAGTCCGCGCCGCCAGCCTGCCGCTGGGACCCGCACCTGAACTCCCCGACCGCCGGCCTCGCCCTGTCTGCGCTCCAACTCCCGCGATCGGCCTCAGCCCCACCCCTTTCCCAGAGCTGGCCAATCACCGCTCGGCGGGGGCTGCGGAACAACCAATCCGACGGGCCGGCCCCGCCCCGGCCCCGCAAGGCCTGTTGGGGGTGTGGTTTCTCGCGCAGTCGCAGGCGGAGGTGGAGCATAGGTGAGCGCGGCCTCCGGGCGAGGGTCAGGTCGCGTCTGCACGCGATCTGCCCCTGGCGCGCCTCAGCCGCTTGCTGTGTGACTGTGAGTCAAACTAAAGGGGGAAAAAAAAGCGACATAAAATGCATGAAGTTTGTCAGACCGTATTCTTTTTTTGTTTTCTTCTGAAGCTTAGCATTTGACTTCCATTCCCTAGATTCCGTGGGGGATCTCTCCGGGATCCTAGCTTGAGATTTAATCTGAAATTGGAACAGCACTGCTCTCTTTATAGATTATTGCTTAGAAGGTTTGTTTGCTCTTGTTCTCGAATTCCATTGAAAGTATTTTGGATATTAATATTAACGCTACATTTTTGCGACTCTGGTCAAATACACTAAGACTGAAGGATTTTTACAAAGATTACTGTAAAAATATTTAAGAACATTTTGTTGCATTAATAATTTTGATGCATTAAATTGAAATTTCATAGTTCAGAGTGGAGGATCATTCTTTTAAAAAATACTCTTATGTCAGTATAAAATTAGATTTTTTTGCTTAGATTTACGATTTTTTTCCTTTATTGTTACATAATCTTTCACCTCTTTGTGGGTATATGTATTTTTTACAGGCATAGAATATGTAATGATTGATTCAGGGTATTTGGGGTATCCATCAACTTGAATATTGATAATTTGTATGTGTTGGTAATATTTCAAGTCCTCTTTTCTAGCTGTTTTGAAATACAACATATTGTTGCTTACTATAGTCACCCTAGTCTGCTATCGAAGTTAGAATTTATTTCTTATATCTCACTATAAGTTTGTACCCATTTACCAACTTCTCCTCCACCTACCCTTCCCAGTCTCTGGTATCTATCGTTCTATTCTCCACCTCCATGAGTTCAATTTTTTTTTAGCTCCAACATATGAATTAGTCTGACAGTGGTCCCCAACCTTTTTGACACCAGGGACCCATTTCATGGAAGACAACTTTTCCACAGACAGAATGAGGGGAGAGGTGGAGGTCAGACGGTGATGTGAGCAATGGGGAGTGGCTGTAACTACAGATGAAGCTTAGAAGCTTTACTTGCTAGCCCACTGCTCTTCTCCTGCTGTGTGGCCTGTTTCCTAAGTTTTATGGAAGACAATTTTTTTCCAGAGGGTTTGGGAGGGATAGAATTCAGGCAGCCCTGTGCCTGATTCCTAACAGGCCATGGACCAGTACCAGTCCATGTTGTTTAATTTCTGTGTATTTATATTGTTTCCAATCCTTTTGGTATTGATTTCTAGTTTTGGTCTATTGTGGTCTGAGAAGATACATGATATTACTTTGATTTTTAAAAATTTGTTGAGACTTGTTTTGTGGCTACTAATATATGGTCTATCTTGGAGAATATTCCATGTGCTGATGAGAAGAATGTATATTCTGTAGTTATTGGATAAAATGTTCTGTAAATGGCTGTGAGGTTTATTTGGTTCAGAGTACGTACAGTTTAAATCTGATGTTTCCTTGTTGGTTTTCTGTCCAGATGATCTGCCTAAGGCTGAGAGTGGGGTGTTGAAGTCCCCCACTATTATTGTATTGGAGTCTCTGTTTAGATTTAGTAATATTTGTTTTATGCTCCAGTGTTGGGTACATATATATTTAGAATTGTTATATCCTCTTGCTCGCTTGATCCCTTTATCATTATACAATGACCTTCTTTCTTTTTTTTCTTTTCTTTTCTTTTTGATTTAAAGTCTGTTTTGTCTGATATCAGTATAGCTACTCCTGCTTGATTTTGGTTTCTGTTTGTGTGGAATATCTTTTTCCATCCCTTTGCTTTAAATCTATATGTGTCTTTGTAGGTAAAGTGCCTTTCTTATAGGCAGCATGTAGTTGGATCATGTTTCTTTATGTATTCAGCCAGTCTCTATCTTTTAAGTGGAGAATTTAATCCATTTTCATTCAAAATTATTATTGATATGTGAAGTTTTTATTTCTGTCATGTTGCTAATTGTTTTATATATTCTTTGTTCCTTTCTTTTTCTCTTACTGATTGTCATTGTGGTTTGGTGGTTTACTGTAGCAGTACCCTTGGGTCTTTTCTCTTCCTCATTTGTGTGTTTGGTTTACCAGTGAGTTTTATACTTTTATGTATTTTCATGATGATAAATGTCTTTTCACTTCCAAGTTTAGGACTCTCTTAAGCATTTCTTGTTGGGCTCTTGTAGCTGTTGTAGGTGGGGACTGACCCTATCAGATATTAAAAAATACTGCTGTCTTGGTCTTTGTGAGTTGCTATAACAAAATACAATAGATTGGGTGGCGTATAAACAACAGAAATTTATTTCTCACTGTTCTGGAGACTGGGAAGACCAAGATCAAGGTCCTGGCAGATTCAATGTCTAGTGAGGGTCCTCTTCCTGGTCTACAGATGGTTGTCTTTTCACTGTATCCCCTCATGGAAGAAAGGGTGAGGGATCTCTCTGGATCTCTTTTATAAGGGTGCTAATCCCATTGATGAAGACTCCACCCTCATGACCTAATCACCCGCAAAGGCCCTACCTCCTAATACTATCACCTTGGGGGTTAGGATTTCAACATATGAATTTTAGGGGGACACAAATATGCAGTCCATAGCAACTACAAAGCTTCAATAATTATCTATATACCTATCTACCTATCACTCATCCTCATTGGTATGGACTCAATTCTTGTTTTAATGGTTTAAAATTCATTATTGTATTTCATTATTTTGGTGTTCAAATTGTCCCACATTTGGCTAGTAGAAACCACTTTATTCTGGTTCCTTTGACCTTGTTACATGCTTCCATCATTTTTTTGTGAACAATTCCTTGCTTTCCTACATAAAAATATGTTGCAGACTTATCTTGTACCAATCCTGCCCTGGCCCTGGAATCAGCCATTTCTCCAAGGAGATATATTTTCTTATAGACAGGAATTGTATTAGAAGCTGAAATAGAGTGCTAGATGTATTCATTGATACTGGGTATCTTTGCTTAGTGGACCTTTCAGCAGTCAGTACTATGAAATATATCCATGTATATACACACACACACACACACATGCACGCATGCACATAGTTACATGTTGCTTAGCAGTGGGGACACATTCTGAGAAAATGCGTTGTTAGGCAATTTCGTCATTGTGTGAACATCATAGAGTGTATTTACACAAACCTAGATGTTATAGCCTATTACACACTTAGGCTAAATGGTGTAGCATATTGCTCCAAGGCTATAAACCTGTATGGCATTTTACTGTACTGAATACTGTAGAAAACTGAAACACAATGGTAAGTATTTGTGCATCTAAATGTATCTAAACAGAGAGAAGGTATGGTAAAAATGCAGTTTCTCATTGACTGAAACATCATTATGTGGTGCATGACTGCATACCCGTACATACAAACATATATACACACGCATATATATTCATAAACAGGCATGCAAACATACATATATACGTTTCAGAAATTTTGGAGAGAATGGGCAAGAAGAGAGGTCTCTTGCTCATAGTAGGATGCTGAGGGCTTATTGGTAAATGTAGAGGATGTGCTAGAGTTGGAGAATCATTTTGCAACTATCATAGAAATGACAGGATCAGACAAGAATTGTTAATGGATGTTTAATCTAGGGGGAAATTTTAATAAGCAGCAGAATATTTACATGGTCTTAAAGTGTCTCCTCACAAACTATCAGTTGCCAGGGAGAAAAAAAAAACCCAGTAATTGTATAGTAATTGGACAATAGCCTGACTGGGTAATCAAAATTAATTTCACCTTGAGAGGCTGATGGACATCATGTGCTTGCAGAGATGTTAGGCAGAAAAGGTCAGAGCATTACCTATGTCGTATTCTGGGAGAGAATGCAAAACTTCAATGTTATCACGAGGAAATCTCAGACAAATGCAAAATGAGGAATATAAGAAAAAGGGTAGGTGAACCATAGTCTCCAAAAATGTCAGTGTTGTAAAAGACAAAGACAAGTGTGGAAATGTTCCAGATTAAAGGATGCCGAAGAGATACAACTAAATTCAATACTTGACCTTAGATTAAATCCTGAGCTGGAGAGAAAAAAATGCTACAAAGGACTTCATTAGATCAACTGACAAAATTGGAATGTGGATGGTAGATTAAAGTATTATATCAATGTTAACTTATTAAGGGGATAACTGTCCTGTGATTATGTAGATTATCTGAGGGAATACACACTGAAGTATTTAGGACTAAAGGACTTTATCCTTAAATGGCTCAGAAAAAAGTCATGTATGCCCCCAGAGAGAAAGAAAAGGAGAAAGAATGAGAGAGTAAATGATAAAGCAAATAGGGTAAAATACTAACAATAAGTGAACTAGAGTAAAGGACATACTGAGTTCCTTGTGTTACACAACTTTTTCTTAGTTTGAAATTCTTTCCAAATAAAAAGTTAAAAAAAAAATACTTTCTTAAAAAAAATCTTCATTGAAGGAAAAGTGTATACTGATAGCTCTGGAAAGTAGGAAGTAGCTCACATAATTCTAAAGAATCTGCTTTCATGTTATGCCATTTAGTCTAAGAGTCAGAAAGTCTTCTTCTTCTTCTTTTTTTTCTTAAAGTTATTTGAAGTGGATTAGAGTCCAGAAGTCTTTGTGTCATCTTGCATGATCGGCCATCTGGAGCTGGGGCTCCTTTGACAGCACCCCTGATGGGTGATTAGCTTGTTCCTTCTTGAACACATTCAGCAATTCACAGTCTTAACAGTATCCCATTCTAATTTAGAGTGGTGAGATGGCCATCTTACAGATGTTTCGATTCTACTTCTAAATACTACCAAAGCCATGTTGTAGTTATACGACTATAGGTAACATTGGGTTTTGAAGATGTGAAGTTAAAGAGATGTACCCGATTTAGATGCCACGTATATGCCACTCAGAACCCTCCCACTAGGGCCTCTGCTGGGGTGATCGTTCTGAGCAGTTTTCCTGCTGGCTCCTCCCTGGTCCCATGCCCCATCCCTTCTTTCCTGCAGGGGCTTTACTGATGTCACATGGGTCACCTTGGAAACTACTCTGCCCTCCTACCCTTGCAATCTGTACTTGTTGGAGAGTTCATACCCACGAGGCCCCCTTGATCAGTGAGGATGGGGGTGATGGCTAACTGCTTCTGCAGGACAGTTTGCAGATGCGTCTCACAGGACTCCTGGGAAGGCGGTGGGCTGCAGCCCCAGCTGCCCTCTGCAGTGGCTGCCTTGGTGACTCATTCTTGTGTTGGCTTTCCCTGCCTCCCTGTTTCACTCCTTTCCGTCACTCCTGTTCCCTGAAGTCATGCCCAAATAGCCTGTGCACAGGCTTTGGTGTCAGGTTCTGTTCTAGGGGGAATCCAGGCTAAGATATCATCATTAAAAAAAAAATCTAAAAGTCATGTGGAAGGATGCTAATTGCTAATTTACCCAAATCTCCCAGCCTAGCTGAATAGCAGGATATAGCAAGATTATTATTTCTTAAATAAATATTTTGGAACTCACAGACTTCTATGCGTCTGAGACCAATCTTCCTCCCTGATCTGTCTCTTTCTCTTCTAGTTCTTTCCATTTCTTTGTGCCCACGCATCTCTGTCCTGCTGACCATTCATCTCCCTTCCCTCTTTGCTTTCTCTTCCCTCTGGTCCTTCATCTCTCCCCGCTTCATCCTGTTTCTGTCTCCTTCACGCCTTTCCTCTTTGTTTTCCTCTCATGTCCTTCTGTGTCCTGCTGTGGTATGCAAAGTTGGGAGGCACCCTAGCTTGTGGGACACTTGAGACCTTACCCTTCTTGCATTGTCTCTCAAACAGGGGAGAGGAGGGTAGGATTAGATTATGTGCTCCCCCAAACTCAGGATCTCAAGGCTTTGCTGAGTATTGGCGGGGTTGGCCCTTCATAGACATCTCACGAATGTGAAAGAATCAGTTAGCGGTGGGCATGCAGAAGGGATGACTTGGGATTTCGACTTCCCTTATAGCCACAAAATCCCAGAGTTGGCTCTGGCAACTTGTCCTGAGTGTGTGGCTCCTTCAGCTGGCTCATGGAAGTTCATTCATTCCCAGGAGTGGAAAATCGGAACATGGAGAGGAGCTGGGAGACTCCTGGGGAAGTCTCGGTGCTTGCTGCCCCTCCGCTCAGGGGGTGCAGAGCACGGCCAGCCATCCTTGGAGGTGACTGGTTTTGCCCGTCTGTAAAGCCACCCAAACACGTGCATTTATTCACATTTCAATCCACTTTATTACCAAAATGAACAAAAGGAGAATGGCATTTAAATTAAATAAGTTACACAAACATCTCAAGAGATAAGGTTCCCGGTCCTCCCTGGGAATCGTATCATCTCAAGTCGGTAGCACTAAGCACATTCAAAAGTATTGAAATTCTGGATTATTTCACTAACTTGCCCCCTTCCCCTGCCTCAGTCCTGTCCAGAAGAGCAGTCAGTGTGAATTTGTGTTCTTTCCAAAATATTCCAACCGAGAAGTTTTCTTCCATGTCGTCCCTCTGCCCCACGTGTTTCCAGTGATACCCCCACGTGGGCTCTCTGAGTACTTAGTTGCAGATCCCTCCTTGAGCCCCAACTCCAGGCCACTGCGAGTCAGCAATCCCCTTCAGTTCCGGGGCTGGCCTGGGCACTAATGGTCACTTTGTCAAGTCCTCAGGGGATCTAGACCCTTGGTTCAAAAGGGTTTCTGACTTAGCCTGTCCTGAGGCTCTGTGACCTTCACTGCCTCCTGGGCCTGAGCTGGACTTTGGAGGAGGTGGAGTAGGGGAGGGTGAGTTGTCATTGGCTGAGGCTCTTGTCCTCTTGGAATTTGGCACTTTGGGTGCTGGGCACAGTGAATCCCAGATAACATTGTTTTCTGCCTTCCAAGTTTTGAGTTCCATTGGCAGCCCGATGGCATAATGAATTCACAAAAAAGCAATGCTCATGGGCCAAGAATGTGCTGGCTGGTCGCCGGCACTCCCTCCTTTAACTCTAAGCAGCCTCGCTAGCTGACCAGCTCACTCAACACGCAGACAGACGACGCAGGTCAGGCTGAAGTTAGACACTGGGACGTTTTCCCAGGCCGGGCCAGCCCAGCCTTGTAGGGCAGGGTCATTACGTTGAAGAAGCTTGGAAGGAGAGGCCAGAAGATTTGCTGTGCACTTCTGTGGAACTTTTGCAAAACATGTGCACATGGAACCTATTTATTTTCAAGTCAATGGCAGGATTCCTCTAGATACCCCCTACATATATGGAGAACTTAACCCCAATTTTCATCTTTCTAAGAAGAAGATAGCCTCAGGTCCTAAGGTTGTTGGGGGGGGGGTCCCTGTGGAAGAAGATCTAGTCTGGACCAGCCTTTGTGCACATCTGTACCCGGCTAGGGGCTGCGGCCGGCCCCTGGAGGACGTTTCCCTTGCCTGGCAGGAGGCCCCCATCATGGCTCTGGGCCACAAGCTGATAAGGGAGAGTTAAAATGATTGGCTCTTTGCCAAGTAAAGAAGGACAAGGCAGATGTCCCGAGGGGAGGTATTTCCCTGATGGGGCCCAGGTCCCACCAGTCCACCTTTGCTTGGCACTAGCACCTCCTCCCCTCCATGTTTCCAGTACAGACAGGGATTCCCAAAAGCATTTGTGCAGAATAACTGGTATCTATTGCTAGGTTGCCAGAGGATTCTGCCAGCTACCCACCCCCCCCTTTTGGGTTCCTACCCAGCCTCAAGTGAAAGGGAGCAGCCCCCCAGGGCAGGGGGCGTGCTGTTTCTGGAGGCAGAGGCAGTCTCTTGGTGGGCTGTCCCCGGGGGAGGTAGTTCCGCTGGACTTGAGGGTCCCGGTCACTGCGCAGGCTAGAGCCTGACGGACTGGACAGTAGTGGAGGCCTCGGCAGCCTTGGGATGAGGAGGAAGGGCAGTCGGTCACCAAGACAGGGACTCCTGGGTGTGGAGAGGCTGCCAGTGACGGAGGCGGGGCAGCCGGACCAGGCAAGCCAGAGAGTCCCAACCAAGTTCGTCCCTGTGTCCTGTGACAGCCTGACTCCATCTGACACCAAGCCATGCAGGCTCTAGGACACCTTTTGAAGCTTGCACACCAGGTCGGCACAGTTGTGTGTGCCCTTCTGTTCTTGACTCACTCTGTAAGTCAGGAAGCCCAGGTGTCCATCAGCTGCCACGGCAGAGCATGGGCGGGGGGTGGGGGGTGGGGGGGAGACTGGAGGCTTGCTCCTTGCCGGCTGGGGCCTGAGGGTCAGAGGAAGGGTGAAGGGCAGGTTGTCAGACTCTCACTCCTGTAAGAAGAGTATGCTTTCCCTGCTGCTGAGAAGCTCTCTCTGGAGATGCAGGGAGGGAGAGAGGGGAAGGGGAGAGGAGGGAGAGTGGAGACAGGGGCTGGAGCCCTGGCGGACGCACTCTCCCGGCACTCCCTGCCATCCCGGCTCATCCTTCATGGAAGTCCCAAGGGCCAGGCACTCTGGAGGCAGCACGAGCACCCACTGGCCTCACAGGGCGGTCAGCGTCTCTGCGTGAAACATGCTCCCGAACATCTCCTGCAGGGCCACAGGAAGGAAGGGGGAGGGGAAGGGAGAGCATTAGACATGTTGGGGTCAGAGTGGCTGCAACCAAGAGGTGACCCTACGGACCCCTGGGCAGGACTCTTAAAAAAGGGTCAAGACCAGACAAGGCCTGAAGTTCGTTTTCACTTTGCTGCGCTATTTTGGTTCTATCCCAGTTTTCTGGAATGTGGTGGAGATTCCAAGAGGGTAGCCTGCCCAATCTCTGTGGCTCCAGTTCTATTTTCTAATGTCCCCCACCTGCCATCGGCGCTCTGAGAGACACATTCAGAGGACCGTGGAATTCAAACCCAAAAAGAATGGGAAGAAACACAAAGAGAGGTGTTATTTCTAATAGACCCTGGAGCCGGATTTCTCTAAAACTAGTCATCTAGCTTCTCTTCATTCCGGGCATCACAGTGGTGCTAATATTCACAGGCCCCGTGGGGATAGTAACCCCCTCGTATCTGCATAGTTTTTAGTTTGTAAGGCTTTTAGTTTGCGTGTCCACATGCAGTAATAATTCATCTGTCCCCTATAATGCATCTGATTCTATCCGAAAGTTTCCTAAGGGCAGGGGTCTTTGCTTGTTCGCCGCTGTGTGCCCCTCCTGGACCTGTGTCGGGCAAGTAGCAGGCAAGCCACAAATACCTGTTGAATTAATGAAAGAACAAATGACTCCCCTGCTGATCTTGTGAGCTGGATGAGACAGGGGTTACCCATATTTCCCTTATTTTGCAGATGATAAAAGGTGGGGCCCAGGGTCGCTGTGTGGCTTGCCCAAGATCCCATGGTTCATGCACTGGGGAGTTAAGAATAGACATTCGTTCTCTGGGACTGGGTCCAGTGACCCTCCCTGCCCTGTGATGATGCCTCTCAGGGAATGAGAAGAATTAAGATCTGTTATTAAAGGAAAGATGAGGATGGAACTTTGTTGCCGGGAGGTGAGAGAGCCCAGTGCACACATTGCATTTGAGAGGATCTCCTTCCTTCCTCCCCCTCCCCCTCGCAGCCCCGCCCCTCCACTCACCTGCTCCAGGTCCCAGTAGCTGGGGCTGTCCTCCTCTGAATCGTACAAGGAGGGCTCAGGGTCCCCTGGAGCCTGGAAGGGGGGAAGGCGATGCAGAATGAGCTCCAGGGACAGAACAGCAAAGTCGGCGCACGGTGGCAGGAAGGACACGTGGCTGGCTCTGGGTCAGCACCATGTTTTTTAACACATAACCCATTCTCTCACCTCTCCTCTCACCTGCCTCACAAAGTATGGCCCCGCTGTGGTCTCCCCCTTACGCCAGACAGGTGTGCATCACAGTCTGCCTTCCTTGGAGGTGCTTTTAGAGGCAGGGAGGTTCACCTAGCCTGCAAAGACGAGGCTAGCCGCCGGGCCTACAGAGATTCCTTCACCCTCTCTGGGAGTCTGTTTCCTCATCTGTGAACGTAGGACAGTCAGACTCACTGTGCTGGCTTTGCCCCTCACCCTGCGGTTGATAAGGGTGTATGTGTGTGTAACTTTTCTATGTATGAAAATATTCTGCAGTATGTAATTATATAAAGTTTTTTTTTTTTTTTTTTTTTTTTTGAGACAGAGTCTCACTTTGTTGCCCAGGCTAGAGTGAGTGCCGTGGCATCAGCCTAGCTCACAGCAACCTCAAACTCCTGGGCTCAAGCAATCCTGCTGGCTCAGACTCCCGAGTAGCTGGGACTACAGGCATGTGACACCATGCCCGGCTAATTTATATATATATATATATATATATATATATATATATATATATATATATATTAGTTGGCCAATTAATTTCTTTCTATTTTTATAGTAGAGACGGGGTCTTGCTCAGGCTGGTTTTGAACTCCTGACCTTGAGCAATCCGCCTGCCTTGGCCTCCCAGAGAGCTAGGATTACAGGCGTGAGCCACTGCACCCGGCCTATATAAAGTTTTTCCATAATACAAATTATTTATAGACATGTAAATGACTTGCATAAGTAAATGTAATAACTGGACGTTATTAGTGCAACGACAAGGAGCACGCGTCCAGAATCTTCTCTGACTGCCCTGGGGACAAGGTTCGGGAAGCAGGAAGTCTGTCGTTGCCCGGAGTTTCCTTAGGTCTCAGCCGGGAGGGCAGGAGCCAAGGCCCCGTGTTTTCCTGGGCAGTCTTTCAGCACTTAGGACAGATGGCTTCACCTTTATCCGTCCCTTAAGGCAAAGAGCAAATCATTGCTCCAGGGCCAGAAAAGCCTTTCTTACGACTCACAGAGGGCAGGGGAGGTTTTTATTTATTTGTTTCACCAAGGGCTGTGGTACACATAGAGTCTTGGGAAGCCAAGGGCAGGGGCTGAGCTGGGAGGGGACCCTGGGACCCTGGGGGGTGAGGGGTGGCTGGAGAGATCTGGGCCGGGACCCCAATGGGGTGGGCTTCTTCTGACTCCTCAGCTCTCTGGAGCCCTAGACAGTGTTCTTGGTATCTCATTTGCATACCACTTACTGAGCTAGTAAATGAAATGTCAAGAGGCTGAGACAAAACGCCACCCCAGCCTCTCCATCCATCACCGGCCTGAAATCTCCAGGCTTTTCTAAATTAAAACGGGCAAGCTTACTCCCCTCCCCGCCTTCCCCCAAAGCCCTTTCTAGGGAGAGAGGAGGAAGAGGCTGGGGAGTAAGGCCAGAATAGCGGGCATACCGTACTGTGCTTTGGTTTATGGAATCGGGAAATTAGAGTTAAGAAAGGAGTTTTACCGTACACAAGGTACTTTCAAATGACATAGAGAGATAATTATCATTTAATCCTAAAGCAAAAAAAAAAAAAGAAAAACGCTGTAAGGTAGGTAATGTTCATTGATGGTGCCCATTCTACAGATAAGGAAACTGAGATTCAGAAAAGTTAAATGGCAGAATCCATGTTGGAACTGGAAGCTTCTCCTGTGTTCTTGCTAATGCCCCTTGGTCCTGCTATTTCAGTGCCCCCGGGGCCTAGAATTCCCCGGGTGCAGGGACCTTACCCCTTGGAAGGTGCGTCCGGGGGCCACTTCTCCGGCATTTGCCTGGGCAAAGAGGACAGCGTCGTGGATGCTGGGAAAGACGTGGCCGCACTCTAGACTCCCGTCCTCGAAGACACCTCCGTGGCTGATGTCATTGTACACCTGGGCTGCAAGGAGGAAAGATCAACCTTCAGAGAGATCCAGAGACCGGAGCTGGGCGTGGGGGAGAAGGGTGAGAGCAGGGCAGTGGGGGAAGAAGAGAGAAGCCCAAAGCCCGAGCTGCCTCGGGGCGGGCGTTGGCATTGCAGTATCCGTTCGGGACGGCAGAGGGCAACTGGAGCTCGAGGATGCTGAACTTCAACCCAGGGCAGAAGGAAGCAGTTTGACAGGGAGTCAGTACTTGGTGGCGATTTGAGAGGGGAAGGCTAAACTGTCTGTAAGGCAGCTGCTGCCAGGTCTGTCCCCCGGGGGGCCATCCTCCCTCTTGTTTACCCAGATCTTTCCTGCAATTTCCAACGTGTGGCAGAGCCCTTACTCTTACCGAATCCTAAGGTGGCTTCCTGAGCGAGTGTCCCGTGAGGGTGGGAGGAATGCACACATTCTAACCCGGGAGCACGTCGCGGCAGGCCGACGCCAGGCAGATTCTCTCCCTGAGCGGGGTCTCCGCAGGGCTTGGGCCGTGCAGCCTTGCCGGAAGGGATCTGAGCCTCCTCGGGAGGCCGGCGTGTGTGCTGTGCCCCATGGCATTCTCTTGTGTGTCTGTGTGCATTGCTGCCTTTCCACGTCCTTGCAACTTTGCTTATGTGCTGATGAGGGGACTGTCCCTTGCTCTGTGGCCGTGACCTCGAGGCTACATGCACACCCCCTTCGGGGATTACATGCTTATAAAACTGCATATCTGTGTGTTCCCTGGGCGGTTAGGATATGTGTGTGTTCTGTGCCTCCTATAGAAGATTCACGTGCTATCTGAGTTGGAAAGGATCCCCAAATTCACCTCGTCAAGCCCCTCATTTTACATAGGGAGAAACGGGTCCCTAGACAGATAAAGTGACTTGCCAAGGATACACAGCAAATGAGAATCCTAGCTGTGCTTTCCCAACTCCACGACACCCCGCCCCCACTGTTATCAGGGCGACCCGGCCAGACTCCCTGGACTTGTGTCCGAAGCTCTCCCGAGCAGGCGGTAGTTTGGGAGGGTGTTTGGGTCCTCCCACTTCCACCCCTTCACTATTCAGACCTTGCAGCAGCCTGTCCCCACTGCCCCCCCCCCCCACGTGCCAGGCTTTCGGTCCCCAAACGTCCTCTCTTACCGTGGATGTTCACCAAGAAGACCTTCACGCCGATCTTCCCGTAGGTGGAGCTCAGCTGGACGTGTTGGGTGGAGAGACAAAAGGGAAGGAATGTTCTGAGTGGGTCTTAAAAGTGATTCACAAAACGCACTTGAGAGGGGAAGCCAAACAAGTAAGCAGCATGAGAGCCCTGCGGCCAAAGACAAAAATAGCAGCAAAGCACACCACTTCTCTCTGGAGTGTGGCTGAGGGCGCCTCCAAAAAGCAGGGCGGAAATGGGGCTTTGCCAACGTGGTGGGCACTTAAAGTCACCGTGGCCCCTTCCTATGGCTTTGCGGCTTCAGACAGAAGCTGCAGGGAGGGACCGAGGCTCGGAGGGTCTAGAGCTTCGGCCAAGGCTGGTCTGGACTCCAGAGCCAGGCCAGGGAAGCAGGCTGAGGTTCAAGGTGGGGCACGGGGCCCTCTCTACACCCTGCTGGTGGTGATGTCAGCCCCTATGCTCTCTCTGCCCCTCTGTTTCCCTGCTTTGCCTCCATCCGAGCCAGTTCTGAGGTTTGCTGACTCCCTGCCATCAGAGGTGGCCGCTGACAAGTCATCAGATGGATACATTCATTCAGGGTGTCCGGTGGGCTGCCTGTTTGGCCTGGGGGTGTGGGCACTGAGGTTATTTCTTCTTCTCGCCTAGGTGGCCAGTGAGTACAATAAGGGGTAGCAGGCCAGGAACCAGGGGCCAAGCTGGACTCTGCTCTGAGGACCCTGGGTGGGATCCTGGTGGCCTGGGAGGGAACTTGGATGTCCTCTGCCGGAGGGGCATGGATCACTAGGGCCTGACGCTCCGGTAGCCTCTCCAGCAACTCACTGTCGTGGGCTGCCCGGGCCTGCTCTGCAGAGAGCGCCCTGTCCCCGTCGGGTCTGGGGAAAGGAGGGTCCTTTGGAGCCTTTGGCCTCCGTGTCGTGCTTCCTCCCTCAGCTTGCTGAAGTGGGGGCCCCGAGGACAGGGACCGTAAGAGAGAGGGGAGCGGAGAGGCTGGTGCAGAGCGCCTCACCTTGGCCAGGGCTTTGATGCCCATTAGGTCCACAAAGCTGACACCACTCATGTCCAGGATGAGGGTGTGGAAGGTGACGAAGGGCGGGACAGTGGCCAGCGTGTCACTGGGTTCACCGGGGGGCTCAGCAGAGGCCGGTGGCTCACATGGGGCAGCTGAGGAGGTGTCGGGGCTTAAGGAGATGTAGGACACGCTGGCACCGTTAGCGGGCGTCTGGTTGTTGTTGGGGTCGGTCGGGGAGGGGTTCTCAAAGTCCTGCTGGAGCTCCTGCAGGGAGACAGTCTGGAGGGGTGGGGCGGGAGGGGCAGAGTCAGGGACCCCCCGAACGGCGCAGGACTGCTAGGCTGAAGCAGGGGCAGGGAGCGAGCAGGTGGAGGTGAGGAATCAGCACGGTGGTGGTGAATGCAGGCTCCGAAACACCCCCTCTCCCAGAGCCCCTTCCTTGGCAGGGCCTGCAAACTTAGCCTCCTATGACCCAAAGTCAGACGACCCTTTTGAGAGGGGCGCTGAAGCCTCAGCCACTCTGCTCTGGGAGGCCCCTTGGGGGACAACTGAGCTCCTCTTGCATTTTTCTATGCCTGCCTGATCCCCCCTGAACTCCCACAGCCACCCCAGCCTTGCCAGCTCTAGATTGGCTGGGCACCCCAGAAAACCCTCTGCTGCTCCCCCTCTGGGGTTGTTCGTAAGCCCATGGGCCATGTCCTATCTTAGCCAGGAAATGGGAGGGGCCGGGGCAGTTCGGCGGTTGCCCTGGGAGCCAGTAGCCCCTCGCCCAGGAAGGAGAATGCCCAGTGGCCACCAGGCAGTGTGCACAGAGACCTTCTGTCTTTGCCTCTTGGGGTGAGAAGTGGGGTCCCAGGAGTGCCACAGGGGAACGGGGCAGGAGGGCTGTTCCTAGCCTCGGTTCACCTTGGTCTTCATGAATAGAGACTTCCTCTGTTGGGTGGGCATCGCTCTCCTCTTCTCCTGCTTCTTGAGGTATTTTTGCTTGGCCAGTAATACTTTCTGGGGGTCCGTGCCCGTCTGTAGGGAGAGAGCCAACAGCCGCCTCTGTAGGGGGCCTTCTCTTGGCCACTCTCTGTCCGGCCCCTCTGGTCACCAAGGACAGAGCCTTACCTTGGCAATGACCTTTTGCCTGAAGATCTCTGAGTTGGCGAAGTAGAGAGGGGAGCAGTAAGTGACAATCTTTATCCCTTGAATTTCCTGGACCTGTGACCGGGAGACTGAGCTCAGGTTGCAGAAATGTTTTCATTGGCTTTTTAAGAAAACCGCTTCTCTTTGAGACAGGGCAGGGCAAGAGAGGGATGTCATGGGCTTGGGTTACCCACCCTGTTGTAGGTCTTAGGATTCACATAAATGTCAGTGTCTGCGACCCGGGCCAGAGCGTAGCCGTTTCGACTGGATGGAGGAGGGAAAGGAAGACGTGAGAGAATGCTGACGGCACGAGGGCCTGGAAGGGCACTGGGGCTGGGGTGGGGGCTGGGGCAGAGCCAGGGTAGGATGGGGTCCTGTCCTCCTCCCAGGATCGCTGTATCTGTCTTTTTGCCCTGGGGGCTGGTGGCAAGCCTTTGACGCAGCTGCCAGACCGGGGACTCAGGGGATAGAAGCGGTGGGGGTATTGTCCTGGGGTGGGGCCCCCTGTGGTTTGGGGTTCTGGCAGTGCCTTTGGAAGGACATTGAGGCTCACCCTCCTGTTCTTCCCCTACTTTCTCTCTCCCCAGCCCTACTAGCCCATGCTCCTCTGTGGTTTTTAGGTTATGGAAGTCAAGCAGCCCAGCCCACAGTCCTGGCTAGGTCGGGCTCTCCTTGGGCCTGGCAACACCTCCCGTGCCTGGGAGGGAGGAGGCTGTTACTCACAACTGGGTCTGGAAGACCACAACCAGGACGGAGAAGGCGACACCCACTGCCACACCATACGGCAGGCTCAGGAAGAAGGAGGAGAGGAAGCTCACCACCCACACGCACTGTGGAAAGAGACAGGTCAAAAGCTGGCCTGGAGAGAAAACTGCCTCTTTCAGGAAGTCTTCCTGGATTAGCTAGGGCCATTCTCTGCTAGCACAACCTCAGACCCACCCTTCCCTTTTTAATTGCATTTTGGGTTCAAAGTTTCGTTCTTTAACCCTTTGCACTCGCTTGCTTTTTTCTCTTACTGCTTCCTATGCTAACCATGTCGAGTCACACTTGACACCAAGTGCGAAGTTAATAGCGATGGGAACCTTAGTTTCCTAATGCAAAATGGGAGAATAATAATACCTACTTTATGAAAGGATTAAAGAGTTAAGGAATGCAAAGGTCCTAGCCTCGTGATGGACACCCAGTGGGTGATCACTAACTGTTAGTTCCCTTTTTCTGTCTAACGCAAGCTCCATGTTCCTGTCCGGAGCCTGCAGCCTGGGGCTGGGGCCTGGCTGTGTGGGTGGAGGGCAGGACTGGGTGAAGTCTGGATAGGTCCCCCAGATTCTTCTAAAGGAAAGGAATCTGCCTGGATTCCTGCAGAGAATTGTCCCGAAAACCAAATGGAAGCAAAAAGCACTACACGAACATCAGGGACTGTGGGCAAAGCAGGGAGTTGTTGGGTGTGGTGGAAGCAGACCCTAGGGCTGGGGATTGTGACATAATCTTCCGCCCTCATCGCTCCCTCGCTGGGGGGACCCCAGGTGGGGCCCTCACCTCTCTGCTTTCGGGATTTCCTTCCCTGAGCCACGTGGATGAGCCGCCCTCGCCCGGCAGACAGCTCAGCCCGGGAGGTTTGCAGCCCAAGACTTGGAGCTGCACTTCCTACCTCTGTGGCCTTTGGCAGCTCGCCTACCCATTCTGGGCCTGGGTTTCACCATCTCTGAGGGAGGTTAGCAAATCTCTCTGAGGTCATGGTGGGGCCTAAGTGACGACACTGCAGTGTCGTCAGCCCACGGTCGCCGGTGTGGCTATCATGCAGCGGAAGCCGCCGTGCAGTGAGTGACTAATCGCGACCGCCAGTCACGTTTGCAGAATGTTTATGGCTGCGCGGTGCTTTCCCACCGTGATCTCGTCTAATCCTCAGAGCCCGTGCGTGACGCAGCGACGACTGCCACGCCTGCTCACACATGAGGAAATAGGATCCCACAAGAGTCCGGTAACACGATCCAGACCCCGGTCCCCTGGCATTGGTACGATTCAGACAACATGCGGCTTACTCATATTATGTTATTTCTTCTTCATAAAAGACACTGGGGGATAGGAAGTTTACAGCGCCCATTTTGCAGATTAGGAAGCTGAGGCTCAGAGCGGGTAAGGGACTAGCCATTGGCCACGGCGCCGGTGAATGGCTGAGTTAGGATTTGAACATAGGACATCTCACCCTGATGTCTGGGCTCTTAACGCTCAGGCCATGTAGGGAGCAGCAGACCAGAGGGTTCGCCGCTAGGACGGGGCTACCTGGCAGGGCTGTGGCGTCGGGGGGCGAGCTGGGGACCCAGAGGTGGCTGGATACTCACGCAGTCCAGCTTGCTCTTCCTCCACAGGTAGTAGGGGTCGGCGAGTTGCTTGAGGGAATTCTTGAGGTTGACAGCTATCAGGGCTCCCAGCACAGACTGGAGAAGCAGAACATGGCTCCGTGTCACCCGGGTGTCCCCTTCTTTCTGCCCTCCTCCACATGCCTGACCCTGGAGCCCGGCAGGACAGAGCTGGAGTTCCAGGACGCTTCCCCTGGCGGAGCCCCCAAGTCTCTGCACTCAATCTTAGGTTTAGAAAGTGCTGGCGTTAGAGCCATGGGGTCCATCCTGGCCCCATCTCTGCCTTTCCTCTCTTCCCTCACCCCTAAGTGGCTCATGCCCAGAGCCCTGTTTGCTGGGCGGCAGGAACACCTGGCGCTCGCAGGTGCTTGGAAACGCTGCCTGGGGATCAGACTCTGAGGCCAGAAGGCCAGAGCTTGAGACTAGCCTCAGTTTTCCTCATCTGTGAAATGGGTAGAATAAACCTGCCTTGTCTGCCTCACGGGTTGTGATCGAGACTAAGTATGACAATGATGGCTTGTTACAATCTGCAAATTGCTACACAACTTTTAGGGACTGTCCTCACCGGAGTCTCCCGCCGTCCTCTGCTCTCTGGCTGGGCTCTTACCTTGGGCAGAGGGTACAGATAGGTTCCCAGGACCAGCATGGTGATCATCACCACCAGAGACACGCACAGGCTTGCCACCTGTCCAAGAAAGAGGGTAGGTATGCCAGTTTTGCTCCTGATTTGTGTCCAGTAGATGCCTTTGGGGAATGGAGACTCAGAAGGAAAGAGGAGGGCCAGATAGCGCTGCTCTGGCCCGGGCCGCCTGGGCTTCTCTGGGGCAACTGTCCTGCGAGCGACCCCTTCTGCCTCACTCCCCTAGCGCAGGGCTCACCTGGGATTTCCCTCCAGCTCCATCCACAGCCAGAGTGACAGAGAGAGCACAGCAAATGACATGAATTTTAAAGAAGGAGCCAAAGAAGTTGCTGCAGCCCAGGGCGATCATCTCCTGTGGGGAGAGGGGCGGGATCAGAAGCCAGTGGTGGCCGGGCCGGACCGAGCACGGCCAGCCGTGCAAGGCCACACACTCCCAGTCGAGACGAGGCCAGCCTCTCAGGGTCAGAGACTCCCCACCCCCTGCTGGCAGGCAGCCCGCCGCGCCCCAGCCCAAAGAGCCCCAAGATATCTCGTAGCCGGGGCCGGCCCCAGGTGGCCCGTCCTACCCAGCCCTGCTGGCCATGGCCGGAGCTACCTGGTTGGAGTCCACGTCATAGCCGTGCTTGCTGGCCAGCGTCCGGCCCACAGCCAGGTTGATGACATAGCCCACGATGGCCAGAGAGAAGGCTGTGCCAACCATGTCCTTCCACTGTGAGACCACAGGCGACACCGGAGTGGGGAACCTGCCGAGGAGCCAGAAAGGAGGCAGGGCCCAAGGGTGTGAGCGGCGCGCGGGAGGGATGGGGTGGCTGGAGTGTGGGGGGGTGGCACTGCGTCCTTCACCAGCCTGCAGGGGCCAGCCAGGCCCCCACGCTGCGTCTTTGTATAAGTTATCCTGCCCAGCCCAGATCCTCAGTATAACCCTGGAGCGTGGGTGCCATCACTCCCACTTTACGAAAGGGGAAACCGAGGCTTAGAGAACTCAGCCTGTTCAAGGTCACAGAGCCAGTACGTCGTAGGGCCTGGTTTATTTACTCCCAGACTCTGGACTTTGTGCTCACAACCCCGAGACCCCCAGACCCCCAGTGCCCCAAGCCCTTCCCGCCCTCGCCTGCCCCGGTTCGCCCAGGGCCCGGCGTGGTGCCGGCACATGGGGGCTGCTTAATGAATTGTGCTGATCCGAATAGCTCCTTTTCCGCACGGACGAAGAGCCCAGGGCATTAGAGCAGGGCGGAGAGCCGGCAAGGGGCTGATCAGAGAGGCTTTGTTTAACGGCATTGATCGAATGAGACTCAGAAGGGGAGCGTGGAAGTTAAGGCTCACTGTTCATAAAGCAGCCGGCACCGGCTGGCCGTGTGGCTCTGCCCAGTGACAAGCAATACTAGTAGTTCCCATATGGTCAGCGCCATACTGTGTATGATGCACTTTCAGAGACAGAGGCGTTTGTCTCCTCTGTCTCTGAGCCCAGGCCTTGGCGGGGAGGGGACGAGGGGAGGGGGGCCGGGCTGCATGGACTCACCCATGTTGGATCTCTCCCACGATCTGCATGTGATACTTTTTGGGCAGCTTGCAGCCCCCAGAGATAGCTGTTGCCACCACCACCTGCAAACCCCAGAGTGGAGAATGGGGATTAAAGTTGGGGCCGGGGCAGGAATCTCTCCCAAGTCTGCCTTTTCTCTGGGGGTCCCAAGTCCTGCCTCCTTGAGGGGAGGAATCTCAGGAGCAGGAAGAGAGGGACAGCCACGCACAGGGGGATGGGATGGGATGGGTTCACGTCTGACTTCAGGTCCCACTGGCTGCCAATGGAGGGGGTGGGGTGCGGGTGGGCTGGGGCTCCCCGGGCTCTGGCTGGAGCTGGATTCCTCTTCCCGCAGCCTCTCCAGCCCCCCCAACACCCAGCTCCGGGCGGGGTCCTCACCACGATCATCTCCGTCGGGATGGGGAAGCGGATCCTGTGCATGTAGCGGGCGTTGAGCTCCTTCACCACCACCAGCACGGCGCCGCTGATGAGGGCGAAGATGAGCGAGGCGATGTTGGTGTGGGGGAGGTTTTTGCAAATGTCAATGAAGGTCTGGGGGAGAGAGCATCACGCTCACAGGCTCCCACTCCTCCTTCCCGCGTTACCCACCCTTGGGTGCCCGGCCCAGGGAAGGCCTGCCGGCAGTGCTAACAGAGGCGCACCGAAGCAGAATCCAGACCCCGGTCACGAACACTGTCCCATCTTCCACCACCCTCTCCTGAAGCGCACCCTGAGAGCTCATGCTCCGATGGGAATGCTTTTATTTATTTATTTTTCTCTAGACTAGAGTTCCAGCTAAAGGAGGAGGGGTAGAGATCAGACATAAGGAAGGACTTTCTAGGCAAGGAGGGGTTGAGGCAACGGAATGGGGAACTGATGGAGAGTGCAAGTCTCCTTTCCCGCAGAGATTAACCACAGGGAACCTCAGCTTGCTGTCGAGGTCATGCACTTGCCCTTCCCTCTCAAGGTGGGAAGCCCCTTGGAATCCTCCCTAAACAGTGGGCCAGCCAGCCCCGGCTTGAGAATATCTCACAGTGAGAAACGAAAAGCCCCTCGAACCCTGCTGAGTGTCTGCCCCAGCCTGCCCAGTCGCAGGAGCGCGTCCCCAGACTCACGAAGACGATGGACCCCGGGCCTGTGTAGGAGGGGACGGTCAGGCCGAAGATGTACTTGAGCACCGAGATCAGGATCTGCAGGCCGGCAGCCGTCATGAAGCCCCGGATGAAGGACTCGGAGAGGTAGATGGCCACAAAGCCAAATTGCATGAAGCCCAGGCCCATCTGCAAGGAGAAAAGGGGTGTTGGGGGAAGGCCGAGGTGGGCCAGCCGTTCCCACAACCTGCCCGACACCGACCCAGGCCCGGAGCCCCGTGCAGCCCTGGGAGAGCAGCAGCTCTAGGGAAATGAGCCCGTGACCTCGTGCTGCCCTTTGCTGTGCCCTGTGTGCCTGCTGCCACCAGACCTTTAGTTCCTTTAGGGCCCGGGCCTCTTTGTCACTTCTCCTCTCTGGCTTTGTTTCCTTATCTGTAAAACCAACCTGGTCTTTCCCCAGTGTTTCCTCTCCCCATAAATGTCACCATCATAAACCTGGTTGCTCAACTGAAAACTTGACAGTCGTCCTCCCTTGCCTCCCACACCCAATCTGTCACCAAGCTCTGTTAATGCTCCTGGCAAAACGTCCCTAAGTCCACTCCCAGTTCCTTCGCCAGGGCCACCTAGTCTAGTCCCCTATTGCTCCTGCCTGGCCCTCTGCAGGGTCTCTCAACGGGTCCCCTGCCTTGCTTCTAATCCGCCTCCCACCCAGAGTCTCTGCAGCCCAAATGATCCTCATCAACTGCCAATCGGACCCAGAGCTGCTGCTTAGGGGACAGACCCCAGACTTCATTGTCTGGCCTCTGCCTACCTTTCCAGTCTCTTCTCTGGCCCTCCACCCCCCAGCCACACCATGCTCCTTGCTGTTCCCGGTCAGATCATACTCTCCTAGCCCTGGATGCTTTTGGGCGCTGTTCCATCTGCCTGGACCATCCTTCCGCACCTTGTTCATTTGGTTACCGGTTAACTCCTACTCATCCTTTAAGACAGGCCAGGTGTCCCCTCCTCTTTGAGGTCTTCCCTGACTCTCTGTTCTGTGTCCCTTCAGCTCTTTGTACACAGTCCTACTCTGCTGCTTATCTCACGACATACAAATTTGTCTGTTGGCATGGCCGCTTGCTCTGCTGTGCTGTGAGCCACTTAGGAACTGGGCCTCTTTCTTGCTTATCTTTGTATCCCAGTTCCTGGAGCAAAACATTAATGGAATGAATGAATGAAAGGCGCTCTCTGGGACTGCTTCTTGCTCTTGCATTCTGTCATGCTGTGCTTCCTTTCATAAAACCTAGCTCCTTTGCAATCCTCTGTAGACGCTGAGTTTATGTTGTGCAGCTGCCGCTGTGGCGTGGAGCAGAGGGGGCTGGAGGGGGTGAGGGACGTTAGAGAAACTTGGGAGTCTGGAAGGCTGTGCTGCCAGAGAGTGGGGTTTCTCCTGGGGTAGTGGAGGGAGGCTGTGTGCCTTTGAGACAGTCTTTAGGCTCAAGACAGTTTTATCAGGTGCAGCTGTTGTTCCTATGTATGGTCCTGCCAGCTACAGGTGCGAGATACTCTGAATTTTCAAGGTCCTCTTTAGCAGGCGTCCTAAACTACTGCTCGTGGGCCACATGCAGGCTGCCTAGCACATTTATCTGCCCTGCCCCCAGGTGTTTTTGCTGATGCTGCCTGTCCTGCTTAGCAGCTGACTTGTCCCGGGCCCACAGTGCGCCCTCTTCAACGGTCTGAGGGACAGTGAACTGCCCCCTGTTTAAAAAGTTTGAGGACCCCTGCTCTTTAGCCCTGGGATGGGAAAAGGAAGGAGGTAGAGCCCTAAACCAGATTTAACATCCTTTACGGGATGTTACATCCTTAACATCAAACACTGATGTAACATCCTTAACATCAAAACGGGAGCTTTGGGGCAGGGGCAGGTGGTCTGATGCCCTCCTGGCGGGGTTGGGGGCCGTCCCCCTCACCTGGATGATGGCAGTCAGGCAGGCTAGCGTTGCTGACACGTGCAGCCTCTCTGCCTCCATGGCTGCCGTGTCCACGTGGCTCTCGTTGGTGACATTGTTGAAGACCTGGAATTTCGACTCTGGGGCCAGCTGCAGACAGATGTTACCCACCAGGATGCTGATAACGGCAAAGGTACCTGTGGTGTCCCGTCCGGCCATCAAAAATCAGAGGTTTGGACCACGCCCATGGAAACCAGAAAAGGGCCCAGAGATGCTCCCCGGCCCCCCAGGGTGATGGATCCTCACACCTCCAAGGTCACCTCCGGCACGGTAACGGCCGCTCACCGCTAACCATAATCTACGCTTTTCAAGGTGCTTCACTGCAGCTGTCAATATTATCTCATTGGACACATGGGGAAATAAACGTAGAAATACACGCAGACTCTGAACCACAAACCAGACCTTGTGGCCAGGTCCTTTTTCTCTATGTCACTTAGCGCCAGACAAGTCCAAATGTCCCTGCAGTGGCCTGCTGGGACTGGCCTGGGAGTTAGACAGTGATTGCTCACATCTGTTTAGCAATTCATAGCACACGGTGTATCTTGTTCTGCCAAATCTTCCTCTCATTCCAGGGAGGAGGATGGGACAGGTAATTCTAACTGAGCTCACAGAGGCTCAGTGGCTTCTCCGAGGCCACCAAGGATGTGGGACTGACACTCACAGGGACCGTCCCTCCAGGACTGGCCAGCACCAACTCTAGGAGAATGCAGACGGAAAAGCACCCACCCCTCTTTGCCACACCCCCACCCCGTCCTCCTGGCCCAGGTCACCTGCCTGCCGAGAGGGGAGAGGCCTTACCTGGTACCATCTGGTGGATGCCCCCCAGGAAGAAGTAGGTCAGGAGGGGGAAGAAGGAGGAGTAGAGGCCATTGACCGCAGGAAGGTTGGCCAGCAGAGCAAACGCCATGCCTGCAGACGACAAAGACATTGAAGGCCCAGGAGCACAGTCAGCTTATAGGGGTCACAGTGGGATGGCGTGGGGGTGGGGAGAGGAATGGGGAGCAGCAGGCCAGGCCTGGCTGAGGGGAGCCCCTCACCTTGTGGGACCTGGATGGATCCCCCGCTGAGTCCGCCAAGCAGGTCGGGGACGATGTAGTCCTTGATCTTGTACTTGGGGAGCCAGGAGAGCACAGGCAGCAGCCCAAACACCGTGGCTTTGACCTTGGCGGAGGAACACCTGGAGGGAGAGAGGGCAGGTTTCCAGTCGGCCCTGCATGGCTTGGACACTCAGAGTTGGAGAGGGACTATAATATCCTGTTCATTTCATTCATTCATCCGTTCATTCCAAATTCGCTCAGATTTCTGATACGACCCTGAGCACCCACGGTGTGTGCCAGGGGTACCAGGAAAAAAAGGCAGGAACTTCCTCTTGACAGCTCGTCCACACACCCTGGGCATTAGCTGGATGTCTTCAGACTGCTGGCTGCTCCCCTGGGAAGTCCACAAGACTTGGCTTACCGGTGTGCATTTTATGGTGGCTCAGCCTTCTAAGGTGTCGGGGCCATGCCCAAGCTCAGATGGCCTTTCTCCTGCAAAGGCTCCTCTGAGTTCCTGTCTACACTCGCCTGGGCCCCTGCAGCTCTGTGTGCACCCTGTTTGTAATTGCTCACTTTTTGTCCCTCTCTCCCACGAGACACCCCACCCCACCAGGGCGAGAAGTCTGTCTCTCTCGTTCATCTTTGTACACCTTGAGCATTGCACAGTGGTGCTTAGCAAATATTATTTGAATAAATGAATAAGTGAAAGGATGGGCCGGTATCGAGACTCAGTCTGAGTGGGGGCTTCCTGCTGCCCTTTTTCTTAGGACTGCCCCCACCACGAAAGGCCCTATTGTTCCTGCAGGCTGCACCTCTGCTGACTCACCCTCCTTTGTGTGTGATAACTCAATACCGGAGTTCTTTCCCCTGTTAATTCATCTGTGGAGGAGGGAAGAATGGGGGGTGCTGTTCGTTGGTTAACGCAGGGTGGGGAGAGTTGATCCCTTCCCTGTTTGTTGAACACCTTGAGGTCCTTTTATAGAAACTCAGGAGCGGTAGGAACAAGGGCTTACAGACTCCAGGGTGACAGCCAGTGGATTGATGACTGGAGCGGGGTGGGGGGATTTGCTTTTCTTCTCCCAGTTGAGGGAACTCAAATACTCAGGGCCCATCTGGTGACTCACTGACCTGCTCTGATTAGGCTTCCTTTTCTGCCCGGCACCTATTCCTGCTCTTTGCTGTTGCTCAACAATAGTTTCCCTGACACTGGGTCCCCTGGATGTCACCCAAGACTGAAACCAACACAGACAATGCTTTGTACCTTGGAAAGTCTAGGCAGATTTTCTTTCCCAACGAACACTCCATGCAACGGCATCCTCACCAACATCTGACTCCCCAGTCTCCTACGGGGCTCGTGATGGCTTTCCCATCCCTGGGATGGTGGAAGGCCAGGTGGACTGGTGGGAAATGGCTTAATGCACCTCTAGAGCCTCATTCTAAGAGAGGACCAGCCCTGTAGGAGTCTATCGGGTCTGTTTGTGGCAAAGAAGATTAGACTCATGAATGGAGAGCTGGCTTGAGAAAGAAAAGCAACTCATTGGAGGGCTAGTCCATGCCCAACCTTACTTGCAAGCGTGCCATATATTGGACAAAGCCATCTGAAGCCTGAAAGAAGAGCTGAAAGTGGAGGCCAAGAGGGAAGTGGAGAGAGAGATCAGCTGTCTTCACATTCACTCGTTCATTACACAGATATTTACTGGGGCACCTTCTGTGTGCCAGGCACTGGTCGAGGCTCTCCTGCTAGCACCATGGGAATTGTCAGTTCCCTGCATCCCTCTGTAGTTTCTATCATCCTAAGCACTTGGGACAACAGCAGACCCCCTCATCCCTCCAGCACAGAAGCGACCCAAACTTAAACGCTTGGGGCGCAGAGACCGACGGAGCCCCACCTGTCTGTCTGAGAAGCATAGTTGTGGGTGCTGAGTCCCCAAGGCCTTGACTGTGACTGGGCAGAGATGGAGCCTCCCAAGAGAAACAGGGTTGGGCTGGGGATTTTAGTAAAAACTCAAGTGGGTGATTCCCCCGGCCTGAACCAGTTCCACCTGCATCTCCACTTCAGCCATTGCCAGTGACCTCGATCCAGGTAACTGAATCAGCTGTTTCCCCAGGGGAGCGAGGAAGAGCGAGCCAGCCCACGGCCAGGCCTCGGCGAGGCCGCCCAGGAGTCTGGGAAGGGGGAGGGTGAAGCTCACAGCCCCAGGCCCCCGGGGTAGCCCCCTGCTTAGAGGGAAGGTGTCACCACCCACCAGCAGTTCCAGGGATCTGAGAGTGGAGACAGCCTGGGAGCTGCTAGGACTATGCCCTGGTAGGTCCCCTGCTGGGGAGCCTGGGAATTCAGGGTCCCCTTTGGGCATTTTCTGCCAGCCAAAGGAAGGGACATCTGGGAGAGAAAGGGCAAAGGGCTTGGGGTAACTGTGGCTTCAGGTTTTTTTTTGATGAGGAGGGAATAGGGCCTGGGGTGGCATTCCCTGCCCCTCCATGTTGTAGCATGGCCCTGTACAGCTCCTTAAAAACCCCAAAGAAGATTTGAGTGGACTGAGAATAGGAGCAGCCCCATGCAGGGGTCAGGGATGCCCTATAACCCTTCTGAGACTGTGGAAGATTCTGGCTCCTCCTCCCCATCCTCCCTGGGGGTCCCAAGGTTCAGAACCTTCCTTCCCCAGGGCTTCCCTAAAGCCCGTCTTAGGGACACTGGTGCAGGCAGGACTTGGTGGGGAGGAGAGGAGAGCAGAGGAGTCTGGGCTCTGGGCCACATTACCTGAAGGCATTGCGAAGTTTCTCTCCCACCGGGTACGTCCGGTCCTTCTTCTCAAACTCATCGTCGAAGAGGGTGAGAGAGTACGCGGCTCTGTCTACCACGTAGCGGGGCCTGGGCTGGCTCATGTCTGGGGCATTTACAAGCTTTGGGAGAAGCAGAGCAGGGCAGGATGAGGCAGCATCCCTCCCCAGTGCCGGCCCGGGCCTTCTCTCTCTGGTCCTCGCGGCAGCAGAGTTTTATTCTCCTCCCCGCCCCCAACCAGCAAGGTGCCTCCCTTCCCTCTGTCAAGTCTTTCCACCAGACTCACTGCTTTTGGTGGCCTTCCTTCCCAGGCGCTGATGATGCACGCACTGGCCCTGGCTGTTTTGCTTGGCGCCCAGCACGTGGCTGGCACCCGACACCTGTGACATCACCGTCACCCCCGCCGAACACCAGGCAACGAGGAGGTGGGAGTGCAAGGGCAGGAGTCACCGCTGGCTTCAGCACGTGGGTCCTACTCTCCCCCGGCCCCTGGGGCCCCCGCAAGCCAGTCCCCATCCCCACACCATAGATTCCCCTGGCAGAAAGGCTCATACCATTCGGCCAATGAGCTTGGAGGAAACAGAGAGACCAGCCTGCCCGGAGGCATGGGGATAGCCGTGGTGACCTCAGGAGGACCCTTCTTGAATAAGATGCCTAGAACTTCACCGACAGGTTTCCCGGGGAGACAATGGTGTGTTTGGGGAAATCAGGATGGTCCACCCGCCTGCTCGCTCTCCCACGGCTTCCTGTGCCTAACCTTTCCCCCACCCTTGTGTACCGGAGTTCCTCTCCTCCTCGCTCTTTGCGCAACCTGGCTGGCGTTCCAGGAGCCGAGCTGGGCAGAGCTGAGTGCCAGGGCCCCCGAGGCCCAGAGGAGTTCCCTGTGGGGACCTTTCCCTCTCCCTCCTCTAACAACAAGTCCCCTCCTGTCCTGGGCCCCCAGGGCTGGGAGAAGTTGCTCAAGGACCACAGAGGAAGAAGGAAGGAGAAGAAAGAAATGGGGGCAGGCTTAGAGGGAGGGTTTGGGTCTGGGAGGTGGGGAGTGTGGGGTGGCTGTGGCCAGTTTGGCAAAAGACTTAGATGTGGTTGGAAATGAGTATACCTCACGGGAGCCAGAGATGCCCCCAACTTCCTAGGGGAGACACCGGGTGAGTGGGGAAGTTAGCAGAGGGGAGCAGCTTGGCTGATGCCCCTTGCGGAAGAAAACACTGGGGCAAGATAGAACATTCTCGAAGGGTCCAGAAACCTGGGTTCTAGTCCTGGCTTTAGTGGTGAGGCAGAACAGGTGACATTACTTCTCTGAACCTCAGATTCTTCATCATTAAAAGGGGGGTAACATACCCGTCTCACAGAGTTGTTGTGAAGACCAAAGCAGTCGCTGGATAAGAAAGCGTTGTGTAAAATGTAAAGAACGATGCAAACGTGAGTTACTATTAGTAATAAGATTGTGCTCAAGTTGGTGGAGCTTGGGCTGGTGTACTCATTCATTCGGTCTCGAGACTCAAGGTCCCCTGGGAACCGGTGCCTGGCAGAACCCCACAGACGATGCCCGATGGAAGAAGCAAGGGTGGGAGAACGAACCCCCACAGCACCTGTGCCCAGCCCCGTGCCTGGCACTTGGTTGAGTGAATCGAGATACATGGGAGTTTGGAGGAGACATGGGCAGAAGTGAGTAAGGAAAATGGCATGTGAGACATTTCAGTGGGAGAAATGAAAGACAGGGGCATAAGGAAAACAGCAGAAATTTTAGAGCCGGAATGACTTGGGTTCAAAGATTCAGTTTCTTCATCTATAAATGGGATAATAACAGTCCCCGCAGTTGCAACGAGGATTAGATGAGATCATGTGTGTGAAGTGGCTGGCCTTTCATGGACACCCATGAATGGTAACGGCGGTGATTACTATTATTAAGATGGGAGGTGCTTTCTTCCTCGTCGGAGAGACTATTCAGAGGCTTCCAGCCCTTCACCCTCCAGTGAGGCGCAGTAATCTTGCTTTTCCTCCCCACCCTCTCAGGGGTCTGCAAAAGTCTGTCTTTCCAGGTTCTTTGTCTGGTGAGCTCTTTGGGAGAACCATTGGGGAGCACGACCCTGCCCCCCCCATAGGAGCCCAGACCTCCAGACCTCGCTACAGAGAAAGACCCGTGGTGTGCGGAGTCCTGTCCCAGTCCACTGAACAGACCGCTTGCAAACAAACAGCCAGAAATTTCAAGGGGGTGGGGGGCGAATCAGCAAAGGACAGCCCTTTGGAAAGGGAGGTGATGGGACAGCTTGCTTCCCTGCCAGCCAGCAGGCAGCGACGCCTGAAGCCTCTTCCCAGGCTGCTTCCGAAGGCTGTGAGTTGCAGCAGCGTGCTTGTGGGAGGGGTGCTGTCAGCACCGATCCTACTGAGCCCTGCTATCCCAGCCTCCCTGCCCTCCCACCCCGATTTCCCTATTTCCTCCGTGCTACCTTTCTCCCTGCCTCCTAGCCCACTCCCACACTTGTCCCCACCCTTTCCCTGCCGCTCACCCCCCACGTTCAGTTGTTCATCGAATCCTGTCGCCATTTCCTTCCTTTCTTCCTTTTCTTTCTCTCCTGCCCATCTCCTCTGTGCCTCCACCCACCTGGTCCCGCACCCCCTGCTCAGAAACCTCCATCCTCCCCATGTCCAGGAGGATGAAGACCAAACTCCTTTTTTTTTTTTTTTTTTTGGCATTTTTGCTTTTTATCCTCTGGCCTTGTTTTGGTGTATTCAGTAAATTTGCTGGCTGGGTCCCTCCCCACCACCCAGGCTTGGCTGTTCCACGCCCCCAAACCAGCTTGGGTCTCTGTTCACATTCTCCTCCTTCCCTGAGATGCCCTGACTCATTTCTGCCTTTCTAGACCTGCCCATCCTTAAGACCTGTTTACGTTCCTCCTCCTCCCCTCTCCTCCCTCTCCCCCTCCTCCTTCTCATCTAGGAAGCCTCTCCTGACCTTCCTGGCCCTGGGGCATCTCCTTCCCGCATACCCATCCAGCTACACAGTGCTGGCTGTGGCCATTCCGGCTGTCCATTTCAGGGAAGGGCGGGAGGAAAGCCGCGGGGCTGGTGGAGATCCTTCCGACAGCAGCCGGCAGGTGACTCAGGGTTGTTTCTGCCCCGTCCCGATAGATGGTCACTAGACACCAGGGCAGTCCCCTCTGACACAGGCTAACTGAGCGAAAAACTACTCCCTTGCTATACCGGAATGTCACGTCTGTCCCTGTCCCATACTCTCTGCCCAAAGGGGAGAAGGCTCTGGGAGCTGTCACAATCCTGAGTTTGTACAAAGAGGAGAACCCAGCAGCCAGGTGGAATCAGGAAGTTTGTCTAGAAGGGAACTCGAGGACCATGCTGTTCCAGTCCTCTCATTTTGCAGGTGGGAAAACTGCACGTTGGAGAGAGGTGGGATGGGAACCGAGCTGGGCCTTTGACTCCAGCTCAAGTGCTCCAGACCTCCCATGGACGAGGACGCTGCTCCCTGGGGGTTTTCCCTGAGTGGCATCCAGATTGCCCCTCTGGGACCACCCTGGTGGCCTTGCCACCCCAGCTAACAGGATGGGACTTCTGGGTTCTGTGTCTGCTCTTGAAGGCTGTGTGTGTGGTTGCCTGCCCCCCCACCCCCCCAGCATTAGTTTTCCCAGGACAATGACAGGCAGCGTTGCAAATCAGCAGCCACAGGGAATCTGCAGCTCCTTGCGAGGAGGTGCTCCTGCCCAATCCTAATTCCAGGAATAGGGGCTGAGGTGGGGTGGGGCTTAGGAGGGGAGGTCACTCCATCCCCAGCCAATCTTCAGGCCTTGGAGCAGTGGAGGAAAGGGGCCTGGGAGAGGCGGAAAAGGGTGAGCGGGTGGGGAGGGCCCTGTCTCTTGCAGGCGGGCTTCCAGGGTCTCAGAGAGCTCAGGCGGATCCCCAGAGAGGGAGCCTCGCAATGCTAGCTCAGGGGTAGGAAGGGGGAAGAGGGAGCAAGAGAGGGAGCCAGCGACAGGGAACTTGACAATTTGATCCCCAGTTAAACAAACACACAGCCCTGCTGAGTGATGTCAGCATCACTGCAAAAAAAGTCAAGTGCCCTATTGCCATAGGTGTGTATCAACCCTGTCCTGTCCCCGCCAAACAGGTGCCAGCCCCTCCACTGCCTCCCATCCCCCCACCAGCTCAGGGATACATAGCGGTGCCCTGTGACAATATTGAGGAACAAAAGGGTAACCCTGCTCCCCCCCCCCCACTGTGGGGGAAAGGAGGGGCAGCGCCCAAGAGCTGGAGGGACTTGGGGGTGCTGTGGGGCTTAAAGGGAGTAGAGAGAGGAGAGAGCAGAGGGTGGGAGACGTGGTGCATGGACAATTGCTAAGTCCTAGTGGGGGAGTGCGGTCAAATCTGGCGTGGGGGCAGGAGACCCAGGGGTCCTGTGGAGCAAAGGAGCTGGGGCAGGGGGAGCAAAGGGCAGATGGGCTCTGTGGGGGTGGGCACAGGCTGGAGCAGAATCCCCTGGGTTTCTCGGGGATCTCCCCTACAAAAAGCGCACACAAAAGAAAGCCCATGGGCGCCTCTTCCCCGTCAGAATACTGTGGGCAGAGACGGGCGTGGGCACCGTGCCCGAGTTAAGGCAGGGAAAGGCTTGGGCTGCAAGCCATAACTGACCGTCAGCATTCCTGCTGTCCCTCCAGAGCATTCCCATCCTTGCTCTGCCACTCCCGGCAGGTCCCTCTGCCTTTCTGGGCTTTCTTTTTTCTATCCATCCCTATACCCAGTGCCCCATGCCCTTACCCCACCGAACCTTCCCAGGATTGGCAAGAAGAAAAGCAGAAAACCTCTTTAGAAGAGGGCGGAGCACCTTGGGCGCAGGAAGGAGGGGAGCCTGTCTGCGTGGGGTTTTGGTCCCGTCTGGAGGTGACCCTGTCATTGTGGCCCAGACCGACTTCCTCCCTCAGCCCTGCCCAGGGTGTGCACGGGTGTGTATGTGGGGGGTTGACGCACATGTGCCAGGCACGAGAGCAGCCCCGGCTTGGCGTCCTTATCACGGCTCCCTGCCCAGCTGGTGGCTGCTCTGGGCAGAGGAAAGGTCACTCTGAGGTCCCCTCTGCTCCGGCTGCCTCCCTGTCTCATCTAGGCTGGGAGCGAGGACAGCCTTGGAGTGGCCAGGGTCAGGGTGTGAGCTGGTGATGGGACGAGAGGACTGGGTCTCAGCTGGAGAGTGTGTCCCCAGAAGGAGGAGGGAAAATGTAGAGGTCAGTGCACCCCCAAGGCATTTTTTTTTTTTTTTTGAGACAGTCTCATTTTGTTGCCTGGCCTAGAGTGCCGTGGTGTCGGCCCAGCTCATAACAACCTCAAACTCCTGGGCTCAGGCGATCCTCCTGCCTCAGCCTCCTGAGTAGCTGGGACTACAGGCATGTGCCACCATGCCCGGCTAATTTTTTTCTATATATATTTTTAGTTGGCCAATTAATTTCTTTCTATTTTTTTTTTTTAGTAGAGACGGAGTCTTGCTGTCTTGCTCAGGCTGGTTTCGAACTCCTGAACTTCAGGGATCCTACTGCCTCGGCCTCCCAGAGTGCTAGGATTACAGGCCTGAGCCACTGCACCCGGCCCCCCCAAGGCATTTTTAAGCACTCCTCTTCTTTCTACTGCCCCTGTGTTTCTGGCAATCTCCCACCCCTCCCCACCCCGGCCTGATTTCCTCGTGGGTGCTGAGAGGGGAGGATGAGCTGTCACTAAGGTGTCTTCCCCCCGCCTGGCTGTTCAGGGACTTATCCCGAGGAGGGGTGAGAGTCGCTCCTACCACCCCCACATCCCTCCCAGCCGACGCTCCCCTCCCTGTCCCGGTCCCTGCTGGGGAGGAGGGACAGTGCTGGCTGAGGAAATGAGCTCCAGCGAAAGGGACCGAGGCTAGACTTTAGGAAGCACTCTCAAGGTCATGGGATCCCTGGAACGGACACCTGAGGTTAGACTCCTGGAGGTGTGCAGGGAGACCTGGCTACTCCCACTTGCAAGCAGGGGCCTGGACAAGGAGACCAGGGAAGGGCCCAGCTGCTCCGGTGCAAGGAGTCACAGTCCAAGGTCAGAAAGGCACAAGGTCAAGGCCAACTCCCCCTGAAGAGGTGGCCCTGTGGCTTCCATTGAACAAGTAGTGACTCCTTCAGCCCCCAGAGCTTGGCCAGTGTCTAGCGGGTCCCCACTTCTCTCCGAGAGCTCACTGCTGATCAGGCTCTGGCTCTTTAGTTCAGTTCGACGTGCACTCACTAAATACTGTGTGACTGTCTGCAGAAGATTCTAGACTAGAAGAGATAAAGAAGAGTCCATTTCTGCCTGCAGGACTCCATGCAAATGAACCTCAGAGCAGGTGGCAGGGCTCTGGGAAGTGCCCGGGAAGGCCACCCTGGTGAGGAGGTGCTCCTGGAGTCCTGGCCTCCAAGACCCCCAAGCAGAGTCTTGCCAGGTTCTGCTGGGGGAGGGGGTGGGGGAGAGGAGTTGCAGGGCTCCAGGAGAGGGCTGTCCACGTGAGAGAAGCCATTTGGGGAAAGCCCTGAGCCAGCCCTGGGGGGCTATGTCACTCCAAGGGACATGCCTCTAAAGCCGGAATTCCTCCTGGTGCTCAGACCCAATGGGGCAAGTGGAAGTGTGGAGTTGATGCCAGCATGATGAAAAGATTTTCTTGGCCTGGGCTGGGAACCCTCTGGGCTGGGTTTGAGGAATGGGCACCTTGCCTGAGGGCAGCCTGGGGGCCCTCGGAGCTGCAGGATGAGGGGTTCCGAGGCCGGGAGCCGAGAAGCTGGCTCCTCGTGCGCTGCCCTGGCCCGCACCCTTCTGCGTGGCAGCATCCACTGGGAGTCAGGTCCCCTGGGTGCTGCGCCTGCCTGCCCGCCTGCCTGAAGGAGCTGGTCCCTTGCCCACTCTCACATGCCTCGATTTCCTCTCCTTCCCCCTCTTGCAACCCTCAGGATTCATGGGGACGAACGGGATTCCATGCCGTCCATGCCGAGTGCCCTGAGGTGCTGGAGAAGTGAATGAGCGAAGGAGGGCGTCTCGGGGGCGGAAGGGTGGGGGCAGCCACACACAGTGGGCGGGTGAGCCAAGCACCACGAGCTTTCGCTGCCAAGACTTGAAAGCAAAGCGGAGAGGTGCAGCCCGCGGCTCCGAAGGCTGATGCCCCGAGGGAGGTCCACCACCTCCTCTCCCTGGAAGGCCTTGCAAAGGAGGTGGCTGTTCAGCCTCTGTTTGGGGGTCTGGCAGACCTCCTCCACCACGGCCTCGGTCCCCTGTGCTCGCTCAGCCAAGCCTGGCCCTGCAGCTGAGGTCCTTGTATGGGAGCGAGGACCCAGTGGGCTCCCGGGAGGGAAAGGCTGGGGCCCGAGTATCCTTCCCATTCCTGCTCAGGCTGGAACACAGCCGGGCCCCGGGGCGAGTCGGAGCCTGTCATCCTGCCTCTCGGTGCCCCCGTGCCTGCCCTCTGCCAGGGCTGACCCCGCCGCCGGCAGGGTGGGCCGGGCCGGGCTGGGTGGGGCTTACCGGTGGGTGCGCAGGGCCGCCGGGCAGGGCCGCAGGTGCGTCCGGGGCGCGGGCGGCTGAAAGGTGTTCCTGAGGTGTGCGAAAGGGCTCTGCTCAAATAATCCAGGGAGGCGTTTATAAATAACTTTACCTCTGGGCCACGGGGTGAGCCCCGGCTTCTGATTGGCTCGGAGGGGAAGTGGTTTTGAACACTACACCGTAGCTAAGCCCGAGGAGATAGGAAAAGGAGATAAGGGGGAAAAGGTCCCAAATGAACAGCCCTTTTTTTGTTTTACCTGGGGAGCAGGTCTGTTTGATGGGAGCTTGGCACTTCCTAAATCCACCCTGGAGACAATAGGTCACATTCAGCGGGGCCGCTGCCACACAGGCTCCCCCACTGCGGCCGGCCGGGCAGGGGGACAGGCAGACTCTTCTCTGCGCCTGCTGTCCTGCCGCTTATGGGGCTGGGGGTCAAGCCAAATAGCCTCTTGGACAATGGGAGCCATTGAGGCCACCCGAGGGGTGGGGTCCTGGGGCTGCTTGCTTTGAAGATTGGAGATCTGGGGGTGGGGGACCGTGGGCCTCTGAACACCCCTGGCGAAGGGGACAAGCCGAGTGTGGGAGGCCCCGAGAACCTGCCGTTGTTGGGAATTGGGGTTGTGGAGGAGACCTGGTTCCCGGTTCTGTCCCCAGCCTTAAGTCACTTGCGAGCTCTGTGCCTTGGTGTATCCAGCAGTACCACAGGGAGAGTATTCTTGGCCCTCCTACCTTCCCAGGTGGCGTGCAAAGTTCTAGAACATGTGCTAAGTTTAGGACCCGGTGAAGGAGCTCAAGAAACTGGACTTACAGCAATTGTATGAAAGGTGACCTAGCAAATCTCCGATTCACAGGCCTCTGCCACTCTAGGAATTAATGTCCGGCTGGTCCTGCCTTCTGGGGCAGGGCTGCCCGTCCATGCCACTGAGCGCTGTGGAAGGACCTCAGAAAGTTCCGGACAAGGGGCGGGAGGCGGGGTGGGGGGGCTTCTCGACACGTCTCCTGGGAGGGAGAGTCCCTGCCCGACACCCTTCTAGATGTCCTTTCTTCGAGACATCTGGGGCTGCACTGTCCCAGTCCCGAATTATCCTCCCCTCTCCGGCAAAGAAGCCAGGCGCTCCGAAGTGGGCTAGAATCAGTACAGGGGGGCCTTAGTGAGGCACCCCTGGAAGTGGAGGCAATCGTGTCCCTGGGAAGGTGAAATGAACTAGCTTCAGTACATAATGGGGACTCAATAAATATTTGTTAAATGAATGAAAGAATGAATTGTCTGCAAGCCCAACCCAAGGGATGGTTTGTAGCCGCACTGCTTGTGGGGACTAGGGGAACACCCGAGGTCACTTGGAGTTGTCAGGGTGTAGCCAGACAACCGGCCAAAGGAAGCCAGGGAGGGAGCGTGTGGACACTCTGCCTCTGGGAGCCCTTCTCCAGCCCCTGCATGGACTTTGCCGCCACACTGCACGTTTGTTCTCGTGGCTTCCTCTGCTTCACTCCGATCACAACCAATGGTAATTATGCATTCGGTCGTTAGTTTTTCTCCAAAGACTGTAAATTCCACAGGGAGGTCAGGTGGGCAGTGCCTGTCTTTGTATCCCTAGCACCTAGCCCAGGGCCTGCCACTTAGTAGAAGCTCAGTATAGATTTGTGGAATGAATGCATGATTACAGGATAGCCTTTAATCAAAACAGAGCCAGAGAGCAAGAACTTGTCCTCGTAT
The DNA here is from genome assembly GCF_040939455.1 of Microcebus murinus. Taxonomy (NCBI): domain Eukaryota; kingdom Metazoa; phylum Chordata; class Mammalia; order Primates; family Cheirogaleidae; genus Microcebus; species Microcebus murinus. The sequence goes on along the minus strand of NC_134126.1, from coordinate 28,112,182 downwards.
CGCCAGCACTGTCCAGTGTCCTCGGTAGCCTGACCTGTCCTAAACTTTGCCAGGAAATTCCTAGAAAGCAGGTGAGTCACCAGGCTCTTCCTACAGCCAGGCGACAGCAGCCACCAAGGTCAAACAGCTAAGCCCCCTTGCTGAGATGCCATGCCCACCAGGGAATCTTCTGGTTGTGCATCCTCAGGGCAGAGAATGCACTGACCAGCTGACTGGAGCATCCCGGGCTGCCAGCATGTACACTTTATTTTCTTTTAAATGGCCCACAGACATGCCGGGCTACCAATTGGTCTAGTGTGCGTTTTGTTAATGTGAGTTTCCCCTGAGTCTGACCTGCTTTCCATAGTAACACTTGGATTTCACGCAGGTTGTCTAGTTTAATTCTCATACCTACCAGGCCATGTAGGCATGGTACTCTCATTTCTTGGGTGATTAAACTGAGGTTGACTGAAGTGAAATAACTTGCCCATGGTCACAAGATCTGGATGAAGGGGACGGGCATCTAACTTGGATGTTATACTTCAAATCCTCTGCTTAGTCCACCTTAATCTTTGAACCTGCAAAGCTAAGGATGAGACCCTACACAAGACCCTACCTTTTAGACACTTCCGGCCTCCCTCTCAGGTGTAATTCCCAAAGTCACCTGGATGAGGATGGCTGGGGCCTCCTAGTCACGTGCTGGAGTTGGGAACTTGCTGGCTCTCCTCCATAACTCTTCTACTTCCCAGTAGAGTTCTGGGCAGGTAGGCCTTGCGTAACAGGGGCAAGAGGGCTAGGTGAGTCCAGAGGTTCCTCTGAAGTCACTAAGGAAGATGGACAGGAGCCTCAGAATCTGGGGAAGCCCAGGAAGGAGGGGGTCAGGCCAGGGGTCGGGGAAGCAGAGGGTAGGAGGGAGGGCAGCCCTGATGCCTGCAAAGGGCACTTAGGGGCATCTCGGATAGAATTAAACTGTGGGGCAGGGTTAGGGCTGGCAGAGAGAATACCAAGGTATGGAGAGACCGACAGACAGATGGCAGAAATAGAAACAGAGATGGACACCACAACTCAGAAACAAAAAGAAAGGAGCAAAGGATGCATGAACGTCCAACGCAGCCAAGTGTTGAGTTTTGTTAAGTCATTGTCTGTTTTTCATGATGAAAGCAGGTGAACATCAGCCCTATACCTCTCCAGAGCTGTATAGATTCTCCTTTGGAAGCAACCTATTTCACCTCCACCCCTAGGGTTAGAAGCAAATGAGCTGCATTTGCTCATTCATTCACTTAAAACCCTTTATCTAGTGCCAGGGTCCCGTCCTGGGGGTACTGAAATTAATAGGACGCCATCCCGGTCCTGAAAAGATCTCACAATCTGGTGGGGAAGACAGGGAGGAGAAGAGATCATTATAGCATGAAAACACGGGGTGCCCTGGGACCAGAGGGCAGGGGCACCTGGCTCAGCCCTTGAGGACAGGGAGAGGGAGGTCTGGGAGGACTTCCCACGAGAGGGACACAGAGGGGCTGCCTTGGCTGCAGCCCAGACACCTGAGCTATAAACCTGGGTCGGGGGCACTCCCAGGAGGAAGTGGGGCGTGGGTTGCCCCTGGAAGCCGTTTCTGGAAGGGCTTTCTAGCTTGTCCCCAAGTCCTCTCTGACATCTGAACCCACCCGAGATTCTCACTTTAAAGCCCATCCCTGTGTTCCCCTCTGACCCGGAGCTCGGTCATTTTCCTCCAAACACACACGCACATGCACACACATGTACACACACACACACACACGCTCTCTCTCTGTCTCTCTCACACCTAACAGGTCTTGGGGATTTACTGGGTTCCGAAGATAAAGCCAAAGTGTTCACAAGTTGCGCTCCAGACACGTCTCACCTCTGAGTCGGTCCGGCTAAGCAACGGCTGTTTTTTCCAGTGAGCAAGCTGAGGCTAGCCCCGCAGGAAGGAGACACACTCTGGACCTCTGGCCATCCTTGTGCCTCTGGCCTTACCCGCACCCGCTGGCTTCTTGCACATGTGCCCTGTGTGGGTGCCAAGGGTGTGGGCAGGATCGTGTTTTGGGCAGAGCAGCCCAGTGACTTAAGCAAACACCTCGAGGCCGAAGACAGAAATGTCTCCGCCACCCTGCCCTGCAGTGACAGGGTCTGGCCCGGCCCTGTGGCTGCCGGTGTCACGCACGGGTGCACGGGAGCTCGTGGGGCTGCCGAGGAGCCCGGGGAATAGCTGAGCCTCACTCTGTCCCCAGCGGCCCAGCCGTGAGCTTCTCAGGGTGGTCAGGAGGCAGGGGGTGGCAAGGGCACGGGGTGTCCCCTCTCTCAACACAGGGATCCCGAGCTCCCGCCGTGCGCCTGGCACTGTGCTAGGCTCTTGGGATGCAAGGTCCAGTGAGGACCGGTCCTTGGGAGGTGAAGACCCTGACGGGGTCTTCAGGCAGGTGGGGGCTTTCCAGAATACACTCGAGGACAGAGCCGGGGGACAGCAGGCTGGGAGGGAGCTTAGGGTGGGCTCTGAACTGTGGAGGTCTGGAGAGAGTCAGGTCAGCGCTGGCCACAATCTGAGACCAGAGGAAAGGAAGTGCCACAGACCACAGAACGGGGAGACGAGGAAGGGACCTCAGGGTCCCTCTGGTTCTCCTGCATCATTTTACCGGTGAGAAATCTGATGCCCCAGAGAGGGCCAGGGACCTGCCCAAGGTCACCGAGAGGGACAGTGGCAGAGCAGAGGAGCCGGCCTAGGTCGGCGCGTCCCCAGCCCCCATCCCCCACCCCCCGCCACCCTGGCCCTGGAGCACAAGCCAAGCTCCCCCTCCACAGAGGGGACCTGCTCCCACTCCCCAGTGTCAGCGCCACCCGGTCGTTACCCAGACACACCACGTGCTTCCCGGGTGGGCACGTGCCGCTGCGGAAGGTCTGTCCTTCCGTCCTTCCCGGCTGAGCCCCGGCTGCCTGTGCCGGGGAGAGGTGGCGCGGGGGGAGGCAGGTCTGCAGTGTCAGCGCCCGGGAGCCCAGGGGGACGCGACTCACAGGTGGACGGGTCCTGCGGCTTCTAGAAGGAGGAAAGGATTCCGCTCAGTACCAGAAATCGGTGGACTGGGGGAGGGTGTTCGAGGCAGTTCGCTCTGCCCCGAGAATGCGGAGAATGGGGCCGGAGGGGGTGAGTCCAGGCTGTGGGTGTTGACTGACAGGCCTCCTGGCTGCAAGTCTGCCTCTGGGGACTTAAGCCGAGTACACATTAACCTGGGTATTCGGGATGCGTCTAAGGGTGGGGCGTGGGGGGCCTCGACCCCCATGCGGGGAGAGCTGAGATTGCCGGGGGAGCGTGGAGGTGGTGTCCGTGGGTCCCAGGGCCTCGCGCTGTCTCCGGGATCTGGCTTGGGCGGCCAGGGAATGAGGTCAGGAGGTGGCGTTTGCGACCTCGGGAGAGTCATACCAAAACGATATCTTCTTGTCTGCTCTTCCTATTCCACCTTCTCCGAGGATGAGTCTGACACTGGAAGGTGCCTGTCACCCACCACCAGTCCAGCCCACCCGACTCTTCCTCCCCGGGGACACTTGGCCGCACAGGCCGTGGCTCTCTGAGTGCTACTGGCTCTGCCGCTGACCCTCCCTTCCGGCCGAGGGGGAGGTGCTCTAGGTCTTCCAGGCTGGTTTTGTCCCTGCCGCAGCTCCTTGAGGCCAGGGACTGTGTCGCATGCCCTCGAGAAACGTCAGGATATCATGGCAAGAATGAAGACTTTAGAGTCAGATCCTGGCCCTGGGGTTTGCTAGTCTTGTGAAATCAGGCCAAGTGTTAACCTCCTTGAGGCTCAGTTTGTTCATCTGTGAAAGGGGGCAAGTGGCAAAAGGCAGTGCTGTTGTAACGCAGTTTCCTTTCCTTTGGGCATGAACGGCCCATGCATGACCAGACATGGATCTCCATGTCTCCCTGCTACCCTACTGCCTTCAGCTGTCAGCCACGCCCCTGCTAGGTGACACCCTGCACAAGGAATGGCCCTCACTCCCTCGTCCCAGGGAGCCGGGAGTATTGCTGGGCCCTCGCTTATAGGCCTCGCTCTCACAGTCTCCCGGAGACGCAGCCAAGTGGCAGGATAGGTTCCAGAAGGTTCTTCTCCCAAGCTTCTCTAGCAGAGCCAAAACATCATGGCATTACCTGCATTGGTCCCCACTGCCTTTTCTCCTTTTAGGGGGTGCCAAGTGGAGAGGGCGTGCATACCCGTGTGTGTGCCTGCAGCGTACGGAGCAAGAGCAAGAATGCTTTTCTAAAAGGAAGGGGCCTGGGGGCACATAGAACACCTTTCCTCTTGCTCCCTCCTCACCTCCACACGCTCCCTGGTGACCGGGGGTCCTTTATCTATCCAGCCCTGGATGCAGCTGGACCCCCGGCCCTCTAGATCCCTGGAGCTTTCCCACTTAAGGAATGAAGCAGGGCTGGACCCTCGCTGGGTGCGGGCAGCCTTTGCAAGAACAGAGACTTGCAGCTGGGCTGCCCCCAGTTCACATTGGAGAGGAGGGAGGGTGGAGGGGAGTTTTTTCCCAGGGGCCGTGTTCGGGAGGCAAGTCCAGAAACTTACCAGCATTCTTCCACAAAGTCAACCTGCTACTGCTGCGCTTTTTAAAAAATTACCTTCTAAGGCCAGGGCACTTAGCATCCTGATTTTTCTCTCTCTCTCCTCCAGCAACCTCCCCCAGACCTGCTCACCAAGGGCTAAGACAGAGGTGGCAGCATGGTCAGGGATAGGTTTCCAGCCCTAGAGAAGGGGCACGTCTACTCCGGGAAGGGGACTGGGACCAAGTCACAGCTTTAGCTTGGGACGCACTCAGGTCCCCCTGCCTGCTCAGCCCTGGCCAGCCAGAGGCCCGCTCTCCCTCTGGGAGCGAGGTGGGTGTGAGCTGTGCGTGGAGTTCCCTGAGCAACTTGGTCCCAGCATGACGGTGCAGGGGGGAACCCAGGGGCCAGCCCACTGGGACCTCAGCTGGAGCCACTTCTCTGCATCTCCCAGCACAGCACCCAGGGGTGGGTGTGACAAAGGCTGGCTGAGTAAGGCTTAAGAAGCACCTTCACCCCCAGAGTGCGAGTGGGTTCTTGGCCGGCTGGGACGAGTCCCTGGCAGCCCTCCAGGGCTGCGCTCTGGCCGGGGCAGCTCACAGAGCCTCTTTGTTCTCCGGGAGCCTCTCGAGCATTTAGCTTGTCTCATTCCGCTGGTACATTCGCTGGCTGTGATTCCGACTGGAGACATCTTCAGGGGGCAGGCAGGAGGCCAGGCTTGTGGGCAGGACTGGGACTGCTTCACCAAGCAGGGAGCTCGGAAGTGGCAGGGGCTTGTCAGCCTGGGATGTATGTGACTGTTTGGGGCTTTCTGCCAAGGGCAGGAGCAAGTTTGCCCGGGAAGTTCCCACATCCTCGCCGGCCCTGGTGAGGAGGCGGAGGCAGGCCCTGCAACCTGGGCGTCCTGAGACGGCTCTGGCTCCCCCAAGAACAAGCTGTTAGATACGGGCAAGTTATTATCCTGCACTTCCCGGGCAAGTTATTATCCTACACTTCCCAGAGCTGCAAAATGTGGGCGGTAACGTCACCTACGGAGAGTGATGCATGGAAAGCACTCGGCTTGAATCCTGACACTTCCTCAACCCCAGAGGGGCCCCGCCTGTGCCAATGCCCTCTTCCCATCCACCCGGGAATGTCCTCCCTTCCCTGCTCAGTTCCCAGGTCCTTCAGCTCCAGCCGTGTCTCCGTGAAGCCTGCTGCTTGCTCGGGCTGTACCCGCGATCCCATGGCACTCTCAGGTGGTGACCCTAGCCAGACACTTGACCCGGTGCTGTCAGGGATTCGGCTCTCCTGGTTTACAAGAGGCTTCCTTCCTGGAGCATGGGATTTGGGCAGTTTGCATATTTTGTTTTCCTCTCGGACCAAACCGTACTAAGCGTATGAACGTGGGCGCTTACCTATGACTGAACATGCCCAGCCGGGTCCTGCCCCGGGGCAATTAGAAGAACCGTAATTTACTGTGGTTTCAGCTCTGCTCTTAGGAGGTCCAAGGGCCCCAAAGTCGGGCTTCAGGTGCGGCCACTCCCCACCAGCTGGTGAGCTCATCTTGTTGTGACTTACCCACGTTTTGCTGGCGAGAGCCCCTTCCTCTGACTCAGAGCCTGCGTCCTTGCCTGGGCTGCAGTTTGCCGTGGTTAGCCCGAGTCTCGGGGTGTCTCTGGGTAGGCTTTTCTGGTCCAGACTCGTTCTTACTGTCTACTGCCCGCCAGCCGTGGAAAGAGGGTCCCCTTCCCGCAAACTCTGCCCTCTGCTCTGGCGCTGTGTCCCGGAGCTCCCACCCTGGGGGGCCCAACATTTCAGGGCACACCATGCCCGGCAGCCATGCCAAGTGTCACCGAGAAGTGTGGGTGGTGGCATCTCTCCGATCTGTGTCCTGCTGTGCTGTGCCAACGCTGACGGTGCTGTGGTGCGGACGGCTCGCTGTCTACCATCGGAGGTCACACTGTGGCAGGGCATGTGACAGCCAAGCTGGACTCCACTTCCCAACCTCCCAGACCAAGCGGAGAGCTTGTTGCTCGTTGCACACACTCAGTGCCCGTCCTGCCCTTACTCGAAGACTGCGAGGTAAACTGGATGGTGGGCTTAGACCCGTCTGAGGACGTTGGGGTTTGGGGAGGAAGAGGTAGCTTGCGGCTGCTCCCAGATCTGCTCACCTAGGGTGAACCACACGAGGCTGTCCTCTGGGTGGGGAAGCGCCATTTGAGAGAAGTCCTCAGCCCAGAGAGACTGGGGGGAAGGGAACTTGCTCTTTCACCTCCAGTGGCCCAGCCGCCCCAGGTGCCTGGGTGGAGTGCAGGATCAAGGGCCAGTGGGGAAGAAAGGGTGGTGTGACCCCAGTGCCCCTGATTTCGCTGCCCCACCAGCTACACAAACACAGACCTGTGGACCCGACACGAACACATCCACACGGCAAGAGCCACAAGCTCCGGGCCACAGGGCCCCATCTGCTCCTATAGAAAAGTAGCACACAAGGCCGGGCGCTGTGGCTCACGCCTGTAATCCTAGCTCTTGGGAGGCCGAGGCGGGCGGATTGCTCAAGGTCAGGAGTTCAAAACCAGCCTGAGCAAGAGCGAGACCCCGTCTCTACTATAAATAGAAAGAAATTAATTGGCCAACTGATATATATATAAAAAATTAGCCGGGCATGGTGGCACATGCCTGTAGTCCCAGCTACCTGGGAGGCTGAGGCAGAAGGATCACTCGAGCCCGGGAGTTTGAGGTCGCTGTGAGCTAGGCTGACGCCACGGCACTCACTCTAGCCTGGGCAACAAAGTGAGACTCAGTCTCAAAAAAAAAAAAAAAAAAGAAAAGTAGCACACAGGATTTAGGTTAGACACAAAAGAGAACTTCCCAGAGTGATTGCATTAGATCGGAGACTGAACAGCGTGGAATCTTCTGAAGGATGCGTGATAGTTTCTATAAATGTGAAAGAAATGCTTATCCCCTGGTCTTGGGGATCGAAAGAGAGCTAGACTGGACTTGCCCAGAGATGGCTGGATGAATGAGGTGTGAAATTCCTACTGGCCACAGCCTTCAAGCCCAGGCAGAAGGCAAAGCAATAAAGGAACAAAGCAAGAGGTATAAGGGGCCAATACCCTTTTATCTCTGTGCCTGGGAGTGGACCGAGAGGGGATATGCTTTGCATACAGGGAGCAGGGGCTGCCTGCCTGTCGGGGCAAGTCGTTAGTTATCAGGGAAGCAGGACTCTGGCTTTCGGAAAGGAAAGTGGATGATGGGGGGGGGAATGCAGATTTCCCCATGTCCAGCAGCCTGATAACATCTGCAGTGGCTATCCGGTCTGCCCAGGCAGGTGGACTCAGGGGCCAGGGCAAGATGGGAAGCCAGGTGACAGCTGTAGCACAGCCGCCAGGGGCCAGTCCGCGCACGCGGCCCGAATCCACCAGGGCACGTGAACCAAGGCCCGTGGGAGAGGCCGAGAGCATCCTGAGGAGACTGGACGATTCCGTGACATTTTCATTCTTTTTATTTCCACATTTTATTATGAAAATTCTCCAACGTATAGAAAAGTCGCAAGACCTCCACAATGGACACCACAGACCTACCGCCTAGATTCCACCATTCACATTTTGTTACATGTGCTTTATCACGTGTCTGCCCCACCAGCCATCCCTCAATCCCTTGTATTTTGAGGTGCATTTCGGAGCAAGGTGCAGATGTCAGGACCCATCGAGGCCAATATCTCAGCACTGTATCACTAATAAGAGTTCAATATTTTTTGAAGTTATTTTTTTCTATTGAGATAAATTTTACCTGTAATGATAAGCCACCCATCTTACGTGTACCATGTGCGAGCCCTGACACATGCCTACACCTGTGCAACTCGAACCCCTCCAAAGGTGCAGAACATGAGGACGGCTCTAGAAGGTTCCCTCATGCCCAGCCCCAATAAATCCCCGCCCCACTCCCATACAACAGCTACTCTGATTATTTTTTCTGCCACAGATTTCGTTTTGGCTATTCCGTAACTTCATATAAATGAAGTCATACAATGTGTACCCTTGGTCAAGGTTTATGTCCCTCAGCAGAATGGCTCTTGGGTTCTTTGGGAAAGAGTCTGCTTTCTATAAAGCCAGACTTTTTTTTTTTTTGTCTTAAACCACCAAAATATATGTCCTCAAATCTAATCTTCATTAAGTTCAGGGAAGCTGTGTTTGCAAGGGCATGGGCGGTGCGCTCACTCTGTTTGTCCTCGGCCAGCTGAAGGTGACAGGGCTGGGCTGAGCGGGGGCTCTGAGCTGGTGGGTTTTCAGCCCCCAGACTGCTGCTTCTGCTACAAACTGCCCTTTGGAGCCCCACCGGCCCCCCTCGCCACCCCATGTCTTCTTCCCTGCTCCAGGCGCTTCGGTCTCTGACTTCTTCTTACCCTCCCCCACCTCCCAAACCCAACCAGATGGATCTGATAACTGCCATTTACACTAGATAACGGGCAGTCCCGGTTACACTGTAACCGACTGCCTTCCACCCTTCCACCGAGGTGTTGCCTCTACTGAGAGAGGAGAGAGTATGACTTGTCTTTCTCTCCAAATGGCTGGCCTCCCGCTGCCTCTGGGACTTGCACTCAGGCCCCCGCAGGGCAGGACAGGGAGCTGTGAACGTGTCCCCACAGGAGGAAGCAATGCTCAACAGGTGCAGCATTTCCTTAAAGAGATGCCATGGATTCCTGCTTGTTCCTAGATAGGACCCACAGCCAAACTGCAGAGACTTACAGTCTTGAGGACGCAAAAGCAATGCCGTGGGTGACACACCTGGATGGTGGGCAGGGTGATGCCAATGGCCACGTCTTGCCCAGAGGGGAGGTGACAGTCACTGTCTAGAGCTGACCCATTAGCAATAACAAATAAGGAAAGAAAGAGAGCGAGATATAAAGGTTTAAACATGTTGAAAGACCCAAAGGCAGTGACCAGAGACCCAAAATAAAAATTGAGAAAAGGGCAGGGCGCGGTGGCTCACGCCTGTAATCCTAACACTCTGGGAGGCCGAGGAGGGAGGATTGCTTGAGCTCAGGAGTTCGAAACCAGCCTGAGCAAGAGCGAGACCCCCATCTCTACTATTAATAGAAAGAAATTAGCCAAACAACTAAAAATACAAAAAAAAATTAGCCAGGCATGGTGGTGCATGCCTGCAGTCCCAGCTACTCGGGAGGCTGAGGCAGGAGGATCACTTGAGCCCAGGAGTTTGAGGTTGCTGTGAGCTGGGTTATCACCACAACATTCTAGCCCGGGCAACAGAGTAAGACTCTGTCCCCAAAAAAAAAAAAAGAATAAATAAACAGATTCTTAGGCCTTGCCCCTAGATGTTCAAGTTCATTATGTCTCCGGGGGACTTGGTCATGAGTATTTTGTAAAAGCTGCTAAGCTGATCCAAACACACAGCCAGGCAAGGGAAGCCCTGCCCAACCCTCATCCTGCCCTCCTCCCCTCCTCACGTCCCAAATATGTGTTCTGTGATTTCTGGCACAAATGAGATCATTTTGATTGATCATGGATGATTTTTCACATCATCACTTTTTAAATCAAATACTCTCTGAAACGTGCCTCTGTCTCCCTGCTGTTTCTACGCTGTTACTGGAGTCATCTCTTTGTCAGCAGGGCCATTGTCCCCTGGAGCGGCTCCTAATCTACTGAGGCTCTAGAAGGCAGGACAGCCCTCTGGGAGAGTGCAGTTCTACATTTTTCTAGCCAAGAGCAAAATGGTCAAATTAGGGACTGGCTCATTGTGAGTTTGAGTCTCAAGCTCTTCCTCAAAATGACTGGATTCTCCTAATCTTTTTTTGGGGGGAAGAATCTCCTCAGTTTCCAAAGCGAGGAGGGGACATTGGTAATCTACACCTGCCGGGACCCCAGCCCATCTCCCCAGGCACCCCACCTCTTTGCTGGGCTTACCTTGAGCAGTGGAACTGAGGAGTCCATCTTGGTGTGTGACCTCCACAGAGAAGAGTCCTCACTATCAAGCCTGCATGAAATCGCCGGGGCTTAACCCCTCCTAACCTAGCCAGGTGTCCACTATAAGGGGGAAAAGTAAAAGGAAAGGGAGAACAAACACACACTCTCTAGGAAGAGGATGAGCGGTGTCTAATCCCCAAACAAAATTCCAAGCGCCAGTGAAGGACAGGTTATTCTGAACTGGGGACATGGTTGTTGATCCTTAGATTGCTTCTTATGGGGAAGAAGCTGTGACGTGCGTGTTTGAATGACACACCTGGGTTACAGCTTGCCCGTTATTTCCTCCTCCTGCAGCAAAGGACAAGTGGATGATCTCCTATAGAGAAATGACTGAAGTCTGTAGAAAACCCATTAGAAAGGTCAATGTATACATATATACATATATATTTGCAAATGACCTTGTTCAAAGACCTTTCAGCATTTTGTCCGTTACCAGTCTAGCCTGGGTCTAGGCTGGGGACTGAGATGGTGGGAAAGAGTCAGAGGCCAAGAAAGACAACGCCAGTTAGAACCCTCTGATGCTGCTGGTGGGAACCGGCTCTCAGCCTCAGCCTCGAGTGGCTCCCCCCGAAGGAAAGAGGGGGGCTCTAGCTGGGGGGTCATCGGCCTGAGCTGATGGACATTCCCCCAGTCTGCCCTGCAGCTTCCCAGCAAAGGAATTGCCCAATTAATGAGCACTGCAAGCCACTGCCTGGAGGCTGGTGTCAACCTGCTCCTTCTCCAGGCCCAGGGACTTGTGACAGCTCCCTGACTTTTCTCTTCCACTCCTAGTCACACCCCCCTCCAATGCTATGCTCCTAAATGTAAACGCTCCTAAACCATGCTTCTTAAAGTTCCATCATACACACAGAACACTCTCTTCTTTATTAGTTATATTTTTTTCTGCTTACGAAAGTAGTTCTTGCTTACTGTAAAAATCCAAATAAAACAGTCACGTGCCAATAAAAAAAGCAAAAGCCTCCTTAATCTAATTTCCCTGAGATAACCAGTCTTAGCAGTTGGGTGTACACCCTTCCAGATCTCTCTCTAAGCATGTACAAACAGCTTATATGTGTCGTGTTGTTTGTTTCCCCACACCTTTGCTCCTGCTGTCTACCCTGCCCTGGAATGTCCTTTCCTCCCCTGTGCCAGGCGGACACCAGCAGTCTTCTGCATTTGGCCCACTTTCTCCTTCTGTCGACCCCCAGATGGGGCCAGGTGTCTTTCCCTGGCCTCGCCGAACCCTACACAGCCTTATCGCAGGGCCTACCTAGCACGATGAATGATCAATTCCTTGTTTATGTGTCTGTCTCCCCCACTGGAATTTGGTTAGTGGCCAAGAAGTGAGGGTCCAGGCTGACAGCTGTCCCCTAAAAGCCCCCACTCGTCTGGCTCTATCCGATTGTCCTACTCGAGTTGGCATCCCCAGTGTCTAGCACACTGCCTGGCGTATGGTTGACACCCAATAGGTGTTTGTTGAATGAGCAACTGGGTGAATACGTTCTGGGTCACAGCAGGTACCCCCACCACGGGACTTTGATTATATATTCGGATAGAGGACTACAGAGAGAGGCAACCACTCAAGGACAGAAGAGCCCCATGTTGCCTGGTCCCAAGAGCTGCCCCTAACTTACACTGGTTCTGTAACCTTGGGGGAAGTCCCCCCAGGATGCCATCAGAGTGAGAATTCATAAAGTGAGGTTCCCTCCTACCTCCCTCCATGGCCGCTCTCCCACTCTCTCTTGGGAGGCAAAAACCCTTTTTCCTCCCAAGCCCAGTGAAACACAAAGAGCTCAGGTCTCTCTCTAATAACTCTTGTCATGCTTGGTTCCCCGGGGACAGAGCTCCAGGTGTACCAGCTGTGTGACCTTAGGCAGGTGCCATAACCCCTCTGAGCCTCCTTTCGCAACGGGAAAGTTAGGATGCTGCCAATAACACCGACCTCACAGGTTAGGGGAGAAGACTAAAGGAAGCATGAATGTTAGAGTGCTCTGTGAATTCCAGAGCTCTTTGTCCTGCCTCCCTCCCAGTGGGGTTGTAGCTCTGCCCCTCACCCCGAGGGGACTATGGGCATGTCATTGCTGCTTCCTCATCTGTAAAACGGAGGTGGGGGGAGGCCGGACGAGATGGTTCTCAAGGTGTCTTCCAACTCTCACGTTCTAAGTGCTCTGAAAAGCAAGATGTACTACAAGCTGCCCCTGCACGTTGTGCTGTCACTTGGCTGTGAGAACAAAGGCCAGCACCACCAGGGAGGGTCCGTCTCACACTACAGCCCCTGCCAGTCGGGCCCAGGAGCACTGTGACAGGCAGGCCTTCAACTGGAGCTCCCCCGACCCTGAATTTCTGGGCTGGGACACTGTGACCCTACCTGATACTACTTCCACCCTCCCGGGGAGGGACGGATTTGGGGATGGTTTATGTGATGTATCTTTCGTTACATTTGACTTCCTTGGGACCTGATTTTGCTCTCAAAGGAGTTTGGGATATAGTCGGGCGGGGGGGAGAAGTCTGACAAGCGACCCAGATCTGGGAGGGATGGGAGAACTCTTTGGGCACTGGGGTCTGAGGGGGCCGGGGAGGGCTGGGGCTTGAGCTGGGCTTTGAAAAGTGCTCAGGGTTTGGCTATGCCGAGGGAGGGCGTGTGGGTGGGCGTAGAGGGTTGGGTGTCGGGGGGGTGAGTGACAGGGCCAGGCCGGCTGAGGCTGAGCAGGCGGTGTCTGTTCAACAGAGCGTGCATTTGATTGATCCAGCACCCCCTTTCTGGAGAGTACCAGACACCACTCAGGTGGAGGACAATGGTTTAGGGCGTCTTTCTCTCTAAGTCACCTCCTTGACCACCACTGGCGCTAATATATAGACGTCTCCTTTCATCGTTTCCCTAAGCTGAGCTTATGGCAGAAACATAGTGAGCATTCAGAATGAGTGTTTCACATGAGGTGCCCGGCATGGCATGTCTCACTGGCTCTCACAGGGAGCTGGGGATTAGTAGCCCCACTTGATAGATGAAAATCTGGGGCTCAGAAATGCCAGGAGCCTGCCCCACGCCTGGTTAGCAGCAGAGATGGAATTCCCAGGCCAGGCCTCCCGGCTCTACATTCTGCACTGCAGGAGGTCTGGAACTCCGTGGAGCTCCCTGGAGGGGGGGGGTGGGCAGCCAGTTTGCACAGAGGCTGATGGAGTCTGGGAGTGGGCACTGCAGGGCCATGGCGGGAATCCCCAGACTGGATGGGGCCGAGAGGAGACCGGGCAGTGTTTTCCGCTCACCTTTAGGCTGCGGGAGCCGGCTGTGTTGGGAAGCTCGGGAGCCTCGAGCTGGGCTGTCAGGCGGAGGGGGTGGGATGACTCCTAAGAGACAGGGAGGCCGAGACTGGAGGGACAAGTGGACAGCCTCACAGGCCATCGAGGGTCCACTCAACCCTTGCCCTGTCCTCCTCCCCCTTCGTCCAGCAGTCAGACCTCTTCATCAGCAAGGCAGCCCGCCTCTGCCTTGGTTTGGTGCCCTGGGCCAAGTGAAACCTCTGTCACTGCAGAGGGTGTGGCCAGGCCAGGCTGTGTCATTTCTTCTCTTCTCTGGGACTTTCCTAGGCCTCCTTGTACCAGCTTCCTGCTGCTCTGAGCCCTGAATGGGGGGATTGGTGGGAGAGGGTTTCACTTTCCTGTGATGGCCAGACCCAAGGTCCTGCCCCCGCCTCTCCGTGGGCAGCCAGGCCAGGGCTCTGCCTCCTTGCAGGAGCTGTCCCCTCTCATTAGGCATTTTGGTCTCCTGGGAAGGTGGTCCTGGGCCATCAGCATCCTCTGGGGAACCTCTTAAGAATTTGCTGGTTGGACCTCATTCTCCGTCCTTGGAATCAGAATTTTAGGGGGGATGGAGCCTGAACATCTGCATTCGAATGAGCTCCCCTGGGAGTTCTTAGCAACAGCAAGGCCTAGAGCCTGGGCAGGAGACCATCCCACTGTCCCTGGCTGGGGAGGGGCTGGTCTCCGGGGATGGCAGGAAGGAGTCGGGTTGGTGGCGGGGAGATAAGACCGGGTGAATGAGCAGAGCGTTGGAGACACGGCAGGAAGGCAGGCCCCTGGCCCGGCGCCCTTGAAGCAGAAAATTGCTTTCTCACCTCCCGTCCTCACCCCACGCCACCCCCGCCTCAGACTTCTGCACACAAGAGCTCTCTGCTTTCGGCAGAGCCGACCAGAAACGCTCCGGTTTGGGTCCAAAGAGGAAACTTGAGGAAAGGCTTGGAGATGGGCCAACAGGAGAGCCCAGGAAGTGAAGAAAGATATTTTTAGGATCACTTGTTCCAGAGGAGGCTGAGAGGGGACCTTATCGCCTTCCAAGAACCTGGAGAGGCTTATTTATTAGACTCTCGACCAAACAGCCAGAGATTAAGCCGCAGCTGAAAGGACCGAGGTGAGCAGAGAGGAGGGGACTAGTGGGGTGCTGACGCGGGGGCGGGAAGAAGGCCGCGGAAGCCTCCAGCCTGCTGCCTTCCGAGGACAGTTGTTCCTTAAGTGTGTTTTAGCGTCTGGCCCGCGCCTGGCTCTTGCTCGGAACAGGGAAGAGAGCCATGAGCAAGGGACACATGACTCCTCCCTCATGAGCCGAAGGTCAGGCGGAGAGTCCTGAGTGCCTGGAAAGCTTTCTCCCTGTCCCCGTCAGACGCCCGCGTGGCACGCACAGGCGTGGTTCTTGCCCAGATGGCCTGGCGTGGCTTGCATCCCCAAGGGGCACTGGAGGTGGGGTGGGGATGCGCCGGGGACCCTGGGTGGGGGGCGGGGTGGTGGGGGCAGCCGGCCTGCCCTCTGTGCAGTGAGTGAGTGTGCCCTCTCGCTTGCCGACTGGCCCCACGGCTTGTGCGGGGACGTTTCTAGAACATCAGCCACTGCCGGCTCCCAAACATGTCACCGCCTTTCCACAGCAGCCTCCTTCCAGATGACGAAAAGCCCTGTCATACGGCCAGACTGAGCAGCTCAGGCGGCCACTGGAGCTCCAGGGCCGTGCGGGGAACTGCTGCCCCAGGACCGGCGCCCCAGCCTGGCTGGCCGGGCCGACAAGCACCTCCCCGCCCCCACCCCAAGCCCTCGTGGCTGCCAGAGCCACCCAGGCACTGCCCCCCACTGCAAGACATGTGGCCCTCAGACACTCCTCTTCAGCACAGGGCGCCTCCGTTCAGTTCAGATTCTTCTGGGGGAGCCTGGTGGGACCGGAAAACCATTTCTGCTTTGCTGCCCCTCTCTCCATGTGTCAGCCATCCCATCGTTCAGTTTTTGAGGATTTCCACGGCCCAGCTCCGCCAAGAGAGTGAAAGGAACACAGGAGCCGTCTCTGTCGCTGCCTTGCAGGGTGGCCTGAACTGCTCGCATGAAGCAACGAGGGAATGATTCAAGCCCCCAAGCACAAGAGATGGGAGTAGAAACCTGGACAGCCCAGGCCTGTGTCTAACTCCCACTTGCGAGTCGCCGATAACCTCTGCTCAGTTCCAGAACCTATCCGGGGTCCCCCTTTGTGAAATGGCAGGACGCTCTCTGCTTCCCCGAACCGAGGCGAGGGCGAGTAAAGGGGCAGGCGGGAATGACGCAGTATGTTCATTGAGCACCTGTTATGTGCTGGGAGGGGTGCTAAAGACTTTAAATCGTTTATCTCGTTTAAGTTTCTCAGCAACCCTGCGAGGTAGCGCTGTTATTATGTCTATTTTGCAGAGGAGGAAATTGAGGTGAGGAGAAATGAGTAACTTGCCCAGTAGGTAGTTGGATTCAGACCTCAGCCTGCCCGGCCAGACTCTTTTACTTACAGCAACCTGGAGGGGGAAGAGCGGAGAGTGGCTCTCAGGCCCTGGAGTTGCCTCCTGAAGTCCCCAGCCCCAGGACGCCTCCTCGTCTCTCAGACCTGGAAGCAGGACCCCCACGTCCTCTCCCAACCAGCTCCTGTCACAGTGGCCTCTGGGTGACCTCCAGAGCAGCAACACCTGCCCAAACAGCTCCTCGGCTTCCTCTCCTGCCCCGAGCCAGGGTCTGTCACCTCCCCTCCCCGTGACTTCTCTCATGGCCCTCATTTCCACGCAGCTCCTGTGCCTGGGTTGGCTCAGAGACTCACCCAGGGAGTTTTGGCCCGGTGCCCTCTTCGCTGAACTGAGCTGGCCACGTGGAAGGCCACGGAAGATTTTCCGTCTTTCCCCCGGGGCCCTGCATGACCCAACACCACTTGAGTCAGAATTCCGAGGACTCCAGGAGGAGGCAGAGCTCGCACCTGCCGAATTCATTTGCTCACTGGTTTATCCGATCTCGGCTGCCTGCCGTGTTTGGGAGCTGTGTCGGATGTCGTGGGCACAATAACAAACTGTCTTGGCAGCTCACAGGCTGGGCCGTCAGAGGGACGGGAAAAGCAGAAAGTGAGTGGGCGGCTAAAACCCCAGGTGTGAGCACTGAGGAGCAACACCTAAATCGGGGAGGCAAGGATGGCTTCCTGGAGGAGGTGAGGAGGTGAAGTCTTGGCTGAAACTGGAAGGATGAATAAAACTAGCCCCTGAAAACTAGGCTGGGGAGTGGGAGGGAGGGGTGTTCCAGGCAGAGGAAACAGCGCTATGAAGCCCTGACGGCGGAAAAAGTGCCGCACACCTGCCGCTGTGTCCTCACCCTTGATCCTTCCGTCTTCCAACTCCTGTGACCCCTGCCCACCCCCGGCTGCCCAGCTCCCCGCTTCTCCTCCCGTGGGCAGACTGGGTGTGGGCACTGTCGAGTCTGCTCCGCCCACTGCCTTGGCACAGAGATGCCCGGCCTGAATGTGGATCGTTTTCCTCCCGGGGGTAACTGGAGAAGCAGCAGCAGGTGAGGCAGCGGGTACAGAAGCCGGGAACATCCTGGCACCGGCTCTATCCTGGAGACCCGTGGGAAGCCTTTGTCCCAGTGGCCTGTAATGGGTTTCGGGAAAGAGCTTCAATATTTGCTGCAAACAGAGACACAAAGGACATGGAGGGCTATTGTGGGATCTCCAAAGAGGAGCTGATCCTCCGGCCAGCGGCCCAGCCTGAAGGGGTTCAAGTGCTGGGCGGGCCGCTGGGGGTGTTGTCGTTTATGGGCAATTGTAGGAGATAATAGCGCAGAGGGAGACAATCTCTACACAGGTGGAGGGAAGTGGTGAGAGGCACTCCCTAGGGGGGTGGCATGGGACAGCACCTGTTCTGAAAGCTCAGGAACACAGGTGACCCCCCTGCACTCCCATGCACCCCAAGCTCCATGCCTAGAGCCACAGCTGTCCCTGGGCAGCCCAGAATGCCTTGTCGACTGTGCCCGGGGGTCACTTGTGTCTGGGGGTAGGGTGGGGTGGGGGTCAGCCAGGCCTCTCAGGCCTTTCTCCCCTCTTCCTCCCTCCAGCTCTCCCTCTCCTGGCCTCTTTTTGGTCCACTGCACACAAACAAGTCATTTCTTGGCTCCAGGGGGCCAAGGAAAGGGAAACTGGCTGCATTTGCATATCATTAGCATAAACAGATTATATTTGCATGAGTCTATATTTTCAGCTCCTCTCTCCTCCAAACCTGCTCCATCATTAATAAATATAGTACATAAATGTCCTGTCCAGTGACCAGGACAAGGGTGATGTGGAGGGGGATGGTTGGTAAGGGAGTTTCCCTGGGGTCGGTGGACAGAAACAGAGCCAGAGGGAGAATCTGCAATCCCAGGAGTGGCAGAAGTTAGAAAACTCAATTCTTCAAGCTCTGCGTTAGCATGGGGGGCTCTGTCAGGGCCCCCTCACCTCCAGACACCCCCAGGTGTGCAAAATTGTGGGGCTGGAAATAAAGAGGAAGACATGTGACTGATTTGCATAAATGTGCATAATTCTGTGTCATTTTCAAGGGTGCGGTTAATCAATTTTCCAGAAAATTTTAAATTCCATCATTTTGCTTCCTAAAAGTTTCTCTTTCTTGGAGTTTTCTTTGTTTGGCTTCCTGTCAGCTTCCTAAAGTGCAGATCTGCCTCCTCTCCGGGAGAGAGAAGAGGACTGAGTAGGAGCATGGGGCGGGGGTGGGGAGGAGAAGACAGGCCGTGTAGACATCTGAGTTGGAGGAGAAGAGGGACAGTGTAGACATCTGAGGTCTCTGCTAGGTCTGGGCCATCTCCCGCTCCCACCATCCCACCCATGACACCCAAGGACCCTGAGGTGTGTGGGATGTTTTTGTTAAGCCCTCCCCTTGCCAGAGTCTTGTGGGATCTTATTTCCACACGCCAATTCGTGGGAGTGGATCAGGGATGAGGCTGGTTTGTCTGCCCTTTCCCCGTAGGGCAGCCAAGGCCACAGAAAGGGAACACAGAGAGCTTGACCCCCAGTCCACGTGTTGGCAGAGACTGACCTGCATCTAGAAGGCAAGAGCCTTGCTCCTGGGGAGAAGGGGCTGGTCTTAACCAACCTCCAAACCCCTCAACAGATACCCCCTGTCCCCAGCAGTAGCAAAAGGGGCCCCTCTTCCCCAGAGTTATGAACCATCTCTCTCCCTGGGGTGGGAGGGGGGAAGAAATCTGATCCCTCTCACAGCAGAAGCCTGGAAAACTATTTGGTTATTTCTACTTACAGCCAATTACTGTATATAAGATAAATGAGGCTTGATTCGGCTGAGGCTAAGCTGAAACACTTGCAAAAGTCATTTGCTGGCCGAATACCTTTTCTCTCCTCCCAGCCTGCTCCCATCTTCCCGCCTGCTTCTTTTTCACTCTCTCTTGTCTTCTAAATAAGATTTTTTTTAAAAAAAAAAACATTGTTATAATTATTATTAGCAAACTCTAGTGCTATTTCAACAATTCATAAAAGTGATATTCTTCTCAAATGGAGCTCAGATCGCATCACTGCGCTACCCAGCCTCTCCGCCCTGCAGGGTGTGGGACCAGCCCTCTTTCCTCACCTCACCTCTTTCCATTGTCCCCTTTCTCTTCAGGCCCCTGGCTGCCTCCTGCTTGGAGAACACTCCCAGCTCATTCACACCTCAGCTCCTTTGCCTCTGTTGGCTTTTCCTCCAAGGTCTTCTGAAGCCAGTTCCTTGTCACCAGTCACAGGGTGAAGCTCTGCTGTCCCCCGCCTCCACCCCACCCCACCCCACGTAGCAAATCTGTGCCTATCTCATTTATGGGGAACTTGTTTATTCTCTCTTTCACATGGACAGAGACTTCATCTGCTTTCGCCATCTCTGTGCTCCAGCACCTGGCGAAGCAGCTAGCATATAGCAGGTGCTCAAGAAACATTTGTTGAATAGGTGAGTATGCATGAGTATGGGGTTGGTGACAGATGGTGGATCTTGGAGTCAGAGAGGTGCCAGTTCTGGTTGTGGTTCTGTCACTCACTGGTGAAGGGGCATGGGCAGGTTACTTAGCTCTCTGTCCCCTCCTCTGGGACAGGGATAATACTAACTTCTACACTGGAGATTAAATTCAGCATTGTGTATAAGCGTCTGGGGGTGTCTGGCACTAGTAGGGGCTCATGAAATACTGATTATTAATATCAATAATTATACCTTTGTTTCGCACTTACTCTGTGTCAGGCGCTCTTTGTTCCTGCCCTCAGAGATTCAGTTTGCTGAACGACACAGAGGCCTGAGTGCCCGGCTGCGACAACAAGGGCGAGTGTGCTAAACAGAGTTATGAACCAAGCGCCCAAGACCACAGAGGCAACAATGAATTCTGCAATCCCTTCACTGGAATAGCGTTTTCCAATTTATGTGCCACGCCCACCTACAGAATTCACTTGATTGCCCCCTAAACCTTTAAAGCAGGCAGGGCATGCCTCAGTATCTCCATTTTACAAAAGGAGAACATCCTGTACAAAGGGATGACACCACTGGCCCAAGGTCATGCTCTGTCCCCTCACTCTGCCTTATTCTTCTTCTATGGCATTTACCCCGCTGGACACCTTATATGTGACCACTAGAATGCAAGCTCTGTGACAGTCTGTTTTGCTCATTGTGCCACCCTCAGCCCCTGCAACAGTGCCTGGCACATAGTAAGCACCCAGCAAACATGTGTGGAATGAATTAATGAAGGATAGAAGAATTAGTGAATGGCAGAGCTAGGCTTCAAACCTCTCAAGCAGGCGGCAGAATAGCTAGTTAAGGGGCCCAGTTTCTGGAACCCACCTGCTTGGGTTTGGACTTTGGCCTTGCCACATACTAGCTGTGCAACTTGGACAAGTTACTTGACTTCTCTGTGCTCCAGTTTCCCCCCTCTGCCTAATGGGAATGATAATATAACACCTAGTTCATAAGATTATCATGAGAACTAAATGAGTTAACATTCATAAAGAACTCAGAATAGTGCCTGGTACATGATAAACCTCAGTACATATTTGGTAACTGAAAAAAAACAACAACAACAATCTAGGTAACTTTTTTTTTTTTTTTTGAGACAGAGTCTCACTGTGTTGCCCAGGCTAGAGTGTCATGGCATCAGCCTAGCTCACAGCAACCTTGAACTCCTGGGCTCAAGCAATCCTTCTGCCTCAGCCTCCCCAGTAGCTGGGACTACAGGCATGCACCACCATGCCTGGCTAGTATTTTCTATGTATTTTTGGTTGGCCAATTAATTTCTTTCTGTTTTTAGTAGAGACGGTGTCTACGCTCTTGCTCAGGCTGGTCTCGAACTCCTGACTTTGAGCAATGCGCCCGCCTCGGCCTCCCAAGAGCTAGGATTACAGGCGTGAGCCACTGCGCCCGGCCTCAATCTAGGTATCTTGATGTTAAATCTAGAATTCTTCCTCTTTACCAGGCTATATAGAGCTTTGTAGCTTCCAAATCTCCGACATATTCATGGTTTTATTTTATCTTTACATCATCCTCGTGAAGTGAGCAGGAAATAATTGCTATCTTTATTTTACAGAGGAAAAATCTGAAGGTAGAGATGATGAGTCTGGCTCAAGGTCGAATAGAGGCTTTAATTAAGTTTATCTGACTTCGAAATGTACTGCTCCATATATGCTTCCATGGGTAATCTCCACCCCCATATCCAGCATGCTTCCATGGGTAATCTCCACACCCATATCCAACATGCTTCCATGGGTAATCTCCACCCCCATATCCAACATGCTTCCATGGGTAATCTCCACCCCCATATCCAACATGCTTCCATGGGTAATCTCCACCCCCATATCCAACATGCTTCCATGGGTAATCTCCACCCCCATATCCAACATGCTTCCATGGGTAATCTCCACCCCCATATCCAACATGCTTCCATGGGTAATCTCCACCCCCCATATCCAACATGCTTCCATGGGTAATCTCCACCCCCATATCCAGCATGCTTCCATGGGTAATCTCCACACCCATATCCAACATGCTTCCATGGGTAATCTCCACCCCCATATCCAACATGCTTCCATGGGTAATCTCCACCCCCCATATCCAGCATGCTTCCATGGGTAATCTCCACACCCATATCCAACATGCTTCCATGGGTAATCTCCACCCCCATATCCAACATGCTTCCATGGGTAATCTCCACCCCCATATCCAACATGCTTCCATGGGTAATCTCCACCCCCCATATCCAGCATGCTTCCATGGGTAATCTCCACCCCCATATCCAGCATGCTTCCATGGGTAATCTCCACCCCCATATCCAACATGCTTCCATGGGTAATCTCCACCCCCATATCCAACATTCTTCCATGGGTAATCTCCACCCCCATATCCAACATGCTTCCATGGGTAATCTCCACCCCCCCATATCCAACATGCTTCCATGGGTAATCTCCACCCCCATATCCAACATGCTTCCATGGGTAATCTCCACCCCCATATCCAACATGCTTCCATGGGTAATCTCCACCCCCCCATATCCAACATGCTTCCATGGGTAATCTCCACCCCCATATCCAACATGCTTCCATGGGTAATCTCCACCCCCATATCCAACATGCTTCCATGGGTAATCTCCACCCCCCATATCCAGCATGCTTCCATGGGTAATCTCCACCCCCATATCCAGCATGCTTCCATGGGTAATCTCCACCCCCATATCCAACATGCTTCCATGGGTAATCTCCACCCCCATATCCAACATGCTTCCATGGGTAATCTCCACCCCCATATCCAACATGCTTCCATGGGTAATCTCCACCCCCCCATATCCAACATGCTTCCATGGGTAATCTCCACCCCCATATCCAACATGCTTCCATGGGTAATCTCCACCCCCATATCCAACATGCTTCCATGGGTAATCTCCACACCCATATCCAACATGCTTCCATGGGTAATCTCCACCCCCATATCCAACATGCTTCCATGGGTAATCTCCACCCCCCATATCCAACATGCTTCCATGGGTAATCTCCACCTCCATATCCAGCCCGAGATGAAACAAACAAACAAAATATTAATATCAGAGGCTGGCAGAGTTTCTCAAAAGGCCTAAAAATGAAGGGTTTGGAAATCCATTTAATTTTCTCTAATCATGGGGCTGTTGCAAATATGACAAATGTTGCTGAGAGAGTTTAAGGTCAAGGAAAACTCCTAGAGGCTTAAGAGTGAGAGATTCCAGCTTGCAAATGTCTGGGGAGCTCCCCGCCGACCGCCCGCCTCTCCTCCCAGTGAGCAGCTTCTTCTACGGTGGCTGGTGGGCCCAAGAACTGTGCCAGGTGCCCTGGGGGGCAGAGGGTCTTTTGTCCGGTTCAGAGGGTGGAGGTAGAATCTTCCTGGGGCTAAGCTCCTCAGCTACCTACTGCCAGAGACTCGAAGCAGGTGTAAGAATTGCATTTTAAATTCTCAGTGACCACAATGCTAACCAGGTGATTTGAGTCTGGACTAGACCATTTCCAATAGGATCGCCTTGTGTGCCCCGGCCCCTCCCCACTCCAGGCTAACCTCTATCTCAATGTGGGTTTCGTCATTCCCTTGTTTTTATCACATGTGTTTCTGATAAACATGTGCAAAGGTAAACCATTTGGTTTTGCTTGATTTTCAACTTTCTGTAAATGTTATACAACACGTCTTCTTCCCCTGCTTGCTGGCTTCCACATGCTTCTGAGATTCATCCCATTGATGTGTGTGGCTTCAGTTTATTCATTTCCACTGCTCTGAAATTCCATTGTTTGAATATACTGCACCACATTTTATTTATCCAATTTCCTGTAGAAGGATGTCTAGGTCATTTCCAGGTTTTGGGGGGATTTTTTGCTATTACAGACAATGCTGCAAAGAAAATTTTTTGTATTATTATTTTACTTTTTAATATGAAGGGGGAGTCAGGTTCTTTTTCTTTTTCTTCTTCTTTTTTTTTTTTTTGAGACAAGACTCCTACTCTGTCATCCTGGGCTATAGCTCACTGCAACCTCAAACTCCTGGGCTCAAGGGATCCTCCTGCCTCAGCATCCTGAGTAGCTGGGACTACAGGTGTGCACCACGACACCTGGCTTATTTTTTCTATTTTTAGTAGAGATGGGATCTCGATCTTGCTCAGGCTGGTCTAAACTCCTGAGCTCAAGTAATCCTCCCTCCTCAACCTCCCAGAGTGCTAGGTTTACAGGCGTGAGACGCTGCACCCGGCCCAAAGAAAATTCTTGATCGTGTCCTCTGGTGCACCCGACAGAGTTGTATATGTGCGGAGCTGGAACTGCAGGGTCCCAGAGCCTGTTTGTGGTGCATTTTATTCAACACCTCTCTGAAGTAGTCGTACTAATTTACTACCTCGGACTCTCCAAGCTAGACGAGGGTCTTTTGAGGGGGCCAGTGTTGGGCTTAGGAAAGGGGGCCTCCAAGCTGTCAACTCACTGGCAGGCCTTGAGATTAACCTTGAGAGGTATCTACCCTGAGCACAGTCATTTACGTGGTAATTCACGGAGCGGTACGTGCACTTGATAGTTTATCTCCAGAGCTGAGCCTGGAAATACTTGCAAA
Source organism: Microcebus murinus (assembly GCF_040939455.1). Classification (NCBI taxonomy): domain Eukaryota; kingdom Metazoa; phylum Chordata; class Mammalia; order Primates; family Cheirogaleidae; genus Microcebus; species Microcebus murinus. The sequence continues at coordinate 28,087,844 of NC_134126.1, read as the reverse complement.
CGCTTGCTGTTGTTTGGCCGACATCCCAGGAGAAAACTGGCCTCTCCTCTGCCACAGGAGAAGCAAGAGCAAGTGAGGCAATCTCACCCCATCTAGGGGACGTGGCACCTCTGCCAGGGCAGGTGAAACCTGTGCCCTTCTCTTGCGGCGGAATCCGACCTTGTCAGTCTCGGACTCAAGGCCACGGTGTGAAAGACTGGCGGCAGCTAGGTCCCGGTTGGGATCCCGCCCCTCCCTGCTTGCTCTTTCTCCTTCTCTCCCCCCTCTTCCTTCTACCCATATTTGCTTTCCTCCTTTTAAAATTTTGATTGGATCATATATATTCAAAGAGTTGGAGATTCAAAGTGTCAAGTTATACAAGGAGGAGACTGGCCCCCACTACTGACTTCTCACTTGCTTGGTCCCTTTGATGAAAGCTAGTCATTTTTATTCATTTCTTATACATCCTTCTAGAGCTTTCTTTACGTACAAGCAAAAATGAATATATGGTCTTATTTGGACTTCCTATGATAGAGAGGAGAGCACTTTATGCACGTGATTCTGCAGTTGCCTTTTCACATCATGACACATCTTGGGTGTCAGTTCCACTTGACAGAACATGTCATCATTGTTTTTAATAATGGCGGTGTAATATTCTATTGTATTCCACCAGTATTTATTTATCAATTGCTGTGCACCAGTGCTGGGTGCTGGGGTTGACATGATGACTCAGAACAGGCCCTGTCTTCAGGGAGACCACAGTCTAAGGGCGACAGACAGACAATTGCAATGACGTATTGCAGGCACCATTCATTCCCAAACACTGAGCACCACTCGCTCACCAGGCGTTGCTGTGGGCAACAGGAGGGTGATGGTAAATACAGCCCGTGAGAGTCCCGGTCCCACTTCCGTCCCAGTGCGGCTGACGTTCTGGCGCCGGGACAAGGGATGCTGGGGGGAGGTGGAGACTCCAGGTAGGGCCTCTCACCTGGTCCGGGAAGTCTACCTGCAGGGAACCGGTTTCAGCTGATAACCGAGAGCTGGGGAGGAATCAGCCAGGTGAGGGGCTGGAGCGGGGCTGGTGTTCCTTGCAGCAGTCTCCCGCTGGCCAGGGCAGGGAGGTGACAGGCACGGCGGCGGGGAACAGAGAGAAGTCCCTTCCTCGGGAGCCCTGGGGGAGCTGAGGCCTGACCAGGGGGCAGAGGCAGGCAGTCTTGGGGCGGGGGGCCCTGCGGGCCACAAGAAGAATTTTGTCCTGACGAATGTCACAGGGATGGCCACCATGTGCAGGGACGAGGAAGGGGGCAAGAGGGCAGGCCGGAGGCTGTGGGGAGGGCGGAGCAAGGGTGAGGGGAGAAGGGAATGGATCCAAGAGATAAGACCAGCATGTTGACAGGACTTGTTTGATGAGAGGCGGAGGGAGAGGAGGCCTCAGGCCTGTCATCTAAGCAGGAGGCCGTGCCCTCCTCCCTGGGGGGCTCCGGGGACTCACTGAGGAGGGCAGGGCCCCTGGCGGCCCCCACCTAGCCCAGCGCCCGTCCCTCACCTGTCGCGCGCTCCCTGTGTCTCCTCAGCCCGTCAGCTCGGCTGTGAGGGTTCCGTGATCCAACAGGGATGCTGCCCCTGCCCGTCGGCCCCGCTGCCCACACCGCCACACACACGCGGACACACATGCCACCCCACACGTACACCACCCCACACACCATACCACACACACATCACACCACACACGCATCGTACCGTACATACCACACGCGAAAACATACACGCCACACACACATGTCATGCCACACACACAACACAGACCACACACACACCACACACACCACACACAGCACCACGTGCGCATAACACATATACAAACCACACACACACCCTATACGCACCACGCCCCACACACATGCCATATACATATGACACCACACACACATCATGCACGCACACCATAAACACCCCACACGACACATACCACCACACAGCACACACAGCACACGTACACCTCCCACATACACACACACAGCACACACACAGCACACATACCACACATACACCCCCCACATACACACACGCACACATACACGCAATCCTGCCGCTGCCCTCTACGTGTGCTACACTTCCTGCCTCGCTGGGCCTTCCCGACACGCCCCAGAGGAGCCCCGGGGTGCGCACGGCCCTGTCCCAGCTGGGCCTGTCGAGCCGCCTCGGTCAGTCCCATGTGGGCCACGGCTGCTCCGCGCACCCCCTGGGTGGTGCAGCCCCAGGACCAGCCGCCCTGCGGGTGCCGCCGAGTGCCTGACTGTGCCAGGACGGTTGGAGGAGCTGCCCGTGGCTGGTGGACAGCCGGGCCACCCAATGGGCGAAGGGCTGGGGACTCTGCCGAGTGGGAGCAAAGAGCAGAACAGCATTTCTCAGAATCTCCCTGGGCGGCCTGGCAGCCCGCCGGGCCCAGCCCAGGTCTATCTGGTGATAAGATTTGGATTTGTTTCTTTCCCGAGCCCGAAGGGTGTGAGGAGGCCCGGAGGCCCGGCCTGGAGCCCCTCCGTTACCCGCGGCTGTCTGGGGCTGCTCCTCGGGCAGGGCTGTGCCGGGCACGGGAGCAGCCTGGGCCAGAGTGGCCTTGTCCATCGGGTCCTCTTCTCTGAAGGGGGGCGATGAAGGGACCCTGGGAGTGCTGCCACCCCTCTCCCGTCCAGGGCCCAACCCCCTAGGTGCCGCCTCCCTCCACCAATCCCTGCACCTACAGGGCAGGGTCCCCAGGGCCAGCCTCAGACTCAGGCAGGGTGGGGGTGGATGGGGGTGGTCCTCAGGGGGGCCCTCCCGTGCCCTGATTGTCGGCTCGGTTCCCTCTTCCTTGGCGATGGTCCATGTGTCCCCTGGTTGTGATGCATGGATGCTCTGCGTTCCCAGCTCTCCAGCCCCCCACCCCCAGCGTGGAACATTCTATCCTGACCCCTGACTCCTGCAAAATGTGTGCTGTGGGCCTAGGTCGAATCTCAGCATGGCTCTGGCTCTTGCCAACTCAGAAATCTTTCCCTTCATGCCACAGCGTGTCTGAGGCCCAGGCACACCGGGGCACACTGGGCCAGGCCCGACCAGCACTGCCGTCACTCCGGGGGCCACCGAAAACTCGTGTTTGCTCTGGACGGGCTTCACGCATGCGTGGCCTGCCCTCAGGCATGCCCACCTCCGATTTAAGGCTCTGCTGTTGCCGTCTTTAAATCCCTCATCATTTCTGAACGAGGGACCCAGCATTTTCGTCTTGCACCGGACCCCACAAATCGTGCAGCCAGTCTTAGCTCACTTGTAGCCGCCCGCCCTTTCGTGTCTTTTGCGTTGTGAGCTGCGTAGATGTGCTTTGTAAATATAAAAACTAAATGCCGCCAAGGATAAAAACCAAAGAGGCGCGTATTTATTATCTGTCGTGCACATTCAGAAAGGGCCGCTGCGTGCACTGTGGTGCGGGAGCGACTGCACGCCCGTGCAGGGCACGTGCAACGCCGCCTCGCCGACTCCCAGGACAGCGCGCCTGACGGCAAAACGCCCGGTCCCCCTGCCGCGAGGGCCTGTCCCAGACAGGTGTGCTCCAGGCCCACGCTGCCCCCGCCCGTGCCGGCTTCATGCTGCCGCCAGCACAAGCCGTTTCGTGCTCCAGAGCTGGGCGGGGGGAGAAGAGGTCCCCAAATCCCCTTGCTGACCCCCCAGTCCCCGCCTCTAGGCGCATCTTCAGAGCCAGATGACGCTGGCGGTCCTGAGCTGACGCCCCAGCTCTGCCTGGCACCCAGGAAAGGGTGCCCCGTGTGGACAGGGACTTGGCTGTTGAAGACCCTGAACGGACATCTGTCCGCCCCTGCAGGCCGGGCCCTCTGTCTGTTGTCTGGAGCCAGAAGACAAAGTAGACTGTGGCCTCAGACTCTGCAGGGACAGAGAAGCCAAACGCTCTCCAGGCACATCATTCTGCTATTTGCCACGGACGCCGATTTCTTGCCCGAATCACATACGTTGTGGTTTTTGCCCGTTTCTTTCGAGGCTGCAGAAATTAGAATCTTCTGCCCCATGCCCTGAGCCGGAGAGCAAGACAAGGAGCACTGCTGCCCCCTGCTGGCCGCACTGCAGAGCATCAGGGAGCCGCCCGGCGCGCTGGGTCCCCTTTGCCTTGTCCCGTCTCTGGGACAGCAGCTTTGAGTCCTCAGGTCAAAGAATGTCCTTTCTCTGCTCCTGGAAGGTGGCCTCTCACCTTCGGGCCTTGGCCCTCGCGGCCCCATCTCCCTGGAACGTTCTTCCTCCAGCTCTCAGGTGGCAGCTGCCTTCTTATTCTGTAGCTCTCAGGCCAAATGTCACCTCCCCAGGGAAGCCCTCCTGGACCACCTTGTCAAAATAGCACCGCATCCCGGGCCCTGTCTCTCTCTCTCCCATTTACTGTGTTTCACTTCGTGCGCAGAACTTACCTGCTTTTTGGAAATACCCGTTTAAATTCCTGTGTCTGTTGCCTTCCTCCTCACCACTAGGCTGGGGGGGGGGGTCCCGGCCTGTTTTGTTTGTCCCGGGACCTCGGCGCGTCCTACGTGGCCGACACTCACACGTACTTGTTGAAGGAGCGAATGGATGCCTATCGACAACAGCGACTGAGACGGAAACACAGCTTCCGGTCCTCAAAACCACACTCCCATGTGGGCGGGGCACACATCACCCCCATTGGACAGATGGGCAAACTGAGACTCGGAGATTTATGTGGGTCGCCTGAGCACCCAGCAAGGAGGAACGAGCCAGAGTCGCTGGTGGCTTTTCCTGTGCTCCCTTGGCCCTCGGTCCTGGAGGGAGCGGAGGCCTGTCCCAGGCCTGAGGAGCCGGCATGCGTGTCCAGAGCCCCCTGTGTGGCCTGACTGCTCAGGCAGGCTGAGCTGCACCACTGTGCACAGCTGTGCCTGTGGCCGTGGAGACGTGCGTTCTGGAGCGGGAGCGCGTGTGGGGAGGGCAGGTGGCAGGCAAGCTGCAGCCATCGAGGGATCTGTGACTTCCCCAGGCCAGGATTTGGCTGTGACACTCTGGGCTTCCTGCAGGCCCCGCAGGGCCCAGCCCGGCCCTGCTGCACCCAGCCCGAGGGGCGGCACATCTGGCCCCGGGCTGAGCCTGGGCGGGCGGCGGGCGGGAGGGGTTGGTTTGTCGCCTGCTCCCGGGCAGGACGGCCAGGCCCAGGGCAGGCCCGCGCTCTCTGGGCGTCCGCGGCGGGGCTCAGCAGCAGCTACTCCTCGACGGTTCCGGCGAGAGCTTGATGGAGTCCATGAGATGATTCTCTAAGACGCTTCGGTACTGCGGGGGGAGAGGAGGAGCCAGCGTTCGCGCCCGAGAGGCGACCACCACCGCCGCCCTCGGCTTCTTAGTGGCCCCTGGAGGGTGGGCCTTCGTCCCCCCTCCTCATTGCACTGTTGGGAAACTGAGGCCCAGAGGAGGAGGCCACTGGTCTTCCCCATCTCTCTCCTTCCCCTGCCTCCCCGACATGCCTCTTCCCAGGAGCCTGGAGCAGCTCCGTGGCTGGAGCCCAGGCCCCCTGACCTCCAACCAGGTCTCAACTTCCCATTCTCCAGAGGGGACAGCAGAGGTGACCTTCGGGCTCAGGCAGGGATGGCAACGGCCAGTCCTCAGTTCTCCTGCAAACATCCCCAAACCCCCAACCTCCTCTTCCCCTGTCCACCTCCCAGCCCACCCCCACCCCCCAGCCCCCCACCCCACCTCCCAGTCCCCCACCCCCACCCCCCAGTCCCCCTCCCCACCCCCCAGTCCCCCACCCCACCCCCCAGCCCCCCACCCCCACCCCCCAGTCCCCCACCCCACCCCCCAGCCCCCCACCCCACCCCCCAGCCCCCCACCCCACCTCCCAGTCCCCCACCCCACCTCCCAGTCCCCCCCCACCCCCCAGCCCCCCACCCCACCTCCCAGTCCCCCACCCCACCCCCCAGTCCCCCACCCCACCTCCCAGTCCCCCACCCCACCCCCCAGCCCCCCACCCCACCTCCCAGTCCCCCACCCCCACCCCCCAGCCCCCCACCCCACCTCCCAGCCCTCCTCCCCACCCCCCAGTCCCCCACCCCACCCCCCAGTCCCCCACCCCACCTCCCAGCCCTCCTCCCCACCCCCCAGTCCCCCACCCCACCCCCCAGTCCCCCACCCCACCTCCCAGCCCCCCACCCCACCCCCCAGTCCCCCACCCCACCTCCCAGCCCTCCTCTCCACCCGGGGGCCCATCTTGGCAGGTGCTGCCACCACCGCCACTCACCCTCGCCAGCGCCCGGCCCGCCAGCATCTCGAAGGCTTGCACCACGTTGATGTCATTCTTGGCACTGACTTCAAAGTATGGAATATCCTTCTCCTCGCACCAGCCTTGGGCCAGCTCCTGCGGCACCTGGATGAAGGGAAGACATGATCACTCTCGTCGAGTCGTCATCACTGCCATCACCCCCATGGTCACGTCACCACCGTGGCCACCATCATGGCGTCAGCCTCACATAAGCACCATGACCACCATCGTTGCCGCCATGCCTGTTTATTGGGCACCTTCCACGTGACTGTAACTTCACACATGTTGGCTCTTAAATCCCCAACGCAAATCTGCAAGGTGGGTATTGTTGGCTCCATTTCACAGATGAAGAAACTGAGGCCTGGAGGGGGAAATTTCTTAAACTGTATGAGGCTGAGCAGGATTTGAACACGGGGCTGGTGGAATTAGAGCCCACTGCACTATGCTGCCTTTGTAAGCTCTAAGATCTTAGGAGATTCTTCCTGCCATTGGCTCCTTCAGTCCCTTACAAAGGGAGATGGGCACAACAGACACTAGCCAGGAAGGGTAGGAAGGGAGGACTTCGGTACTCTGAGCCAGCTGGGCAGGCCCACACTTGGGAGGCCTGTTTCTGGGCAGAGATTTGGGTTTTACCCAGGGTAGAATCCTGGGAGTTAATAAGCTCGTACTAATGGCCAGGCACTGTGTTAGATGCTTTATCAAACACTAACTCATCTCAGCCTCTCAATGACCCTGTGAGATGGGTGTTACTAGCTTCACTTTCTAGACAAGAGCACTGAGGCCCAGAGAGGTTCAACAACTGGCCCCTGACCACACAGCTGGGAGAAGGCAGAGCTTGGAGGCAGCCCCGGCTCGGCACTCCCCTGGCGTCTGAGCTGCCCTCTGCAGGGGACCGTGTAAGAACCATGCTCCTCCTTTTCCATGCTCCTCCCGCTAGACTGTAGGTTCCTTGAGCTCAGAGTCCAGACCCTTTCAGCTCTTGGCCTGCCACCCACGAGCCTCGCAGCACAGGTGAACGAACACACCTCTACCCAAGTGCAAACGGCTGATGACGGTTTGGGGATGTTGGATTGGAAATGCTCTGGCAGCAGCATTTTGAGTTACTCCCAAAGACGACTGGTGCCACTGGGTTTGACGTCCAGTTATTTCGGGGAAAGGGAAATGATGACGTATCGAGCACTTTCTGTGCCTGGTATTTTATAATCATTATTTCAATCTATTTAAGGTCTCTCTTGCAGAGAAAGGACCATTCTGCCTCCTCCCAGAACACAGTGCAGGCAGGAGAAGATCAGAGGCTGCCCCCGTTCAAATCCTGCAGGTCCTGGGGACATCTATCTTACTGGGATAAAAAGTAGCATCACTGTCCTCTGTCTCTTTGGTTCTCGATTCCTTGGCCTCAGAAGTGACAGGAGGGCCCAGCGGCTGGTGGCTTTCTTTCACAATGCCTCTGTTGTCCACCAGCGGTACTCTGGCATCGTGAGGCTCACACCCCATGAAGGCCAGGGCCAGCCTTGGGGAGCCCAGGGGACACCCACATGCCCAGGAACAGCCGAACTTGAGCACAGCAGGGAGAGTCCTCAGGCCTTAGCCTTGGCCTCTGACCTCTAGGAGGAGTGACCCCAGAATTGGCCAAGAGTACTCCCTCCCGTGGGGCGTAGATGCCCAAGGCCTGGTGTGTAGCCAAGAAAGCCCCGCAGCTCTGGCAAAATCCTGAGCTATCTATCTGGAGGAAGAATAAAGGATGGCCGGGCCACTGAATATTATTGCCTTTGCTGGTAACATGCACATAAATAATCATTAGAAATTAACACCTTATACCTTGATAGCATTTTAAGAACCAAGGGTTTTGTATCTTTTTAAGTCTCTATTTGTTTTATATGAAAGGACTGAATACAGATTCCAAAATATCAGTGGAGACTATGTTGCAAATGAACATTCTTTTTATATCTCCCCCGCTACTCAACCTCAGAAAGTCGGCTTGGGAAGAAAACCACCCAGACAGTACTTTTCTCTTTTCTCTTCCAATTCCAGCTACGGGTCCATGATTTAAAAAATCATCTCATCTTTTATTTATAAAATGAAAGTTATTTATAACTTAGGCTCTACCTCCAGAAATAAGGACATGAGAAGTATGAACACTCCGGAAGTGTCACTTTCATTAATTCTGCTTTTGGTTGACAATATACTATTACCGTTTTACTTTTCTTATTACAGTTTTGCTGGCTCATTGGGGGCCATACTTTTGACAAAACTAGTTCAGTTTACACCATTTTATTTATAATGTTTTCCATCTCATATGCATCTAAAATGATGGATTATACAAGCGTTAAAATTAGCATGTCAAATACTAATGACTAAACCATTAAACCATTATTAAAAATAACAAAGAATATTTTTAGGAACCATGATCCTAATTCTATGAATCAGTGGTAAGTCAGAAATTACCTACCTGAACACAGACCATAGAATTCACATCCCAGTGAATAAATTCCTTATAGCATAGATGCTAGCAAAGCTTTCTAATAAATGAATTTTTTTTGCACTATTACATTCTATAGAAGGAATAGGGACATTTTTAAAGCTAAGTCAGTAAGTTCTTTAAAATCATTCTGGCAAAAAAGTATATACACGAATATGTACCCATATTTATGTATATACACATATACACACACGTGTGTGTATATATACTTGTGTGTGCTTTCATTGTGGTAAAATATACAGAATATAAAATGTACCATTTTAAGCATGTACTTCAAGGGCATTAGTTATATTTGTGCGGTTGTGCAACCATCACCGCTATTCATCTCCAGAACTTTCTCATCTTCCCAAATCTAGCCATATACATACATATATATATGTGTGTGTGTGTGTATATATATGTGTATATATATATATATAGGAGACAGGGTGGGGATAAGTGGGTCTTGCTATGTGGTCCAGGCTGGACTTGAACTCCTGGCCTCACGTGATCCTCCCACCTCAGCCTCCCGAGTAGCTGGGGTGACGGGGGTGCACCACCGCACCTGGCATCTAGCAATATATTTTAAAATATTCATTGTCTTTGTATTAAGCAGGAAAGGCTGCTGTGTTTCCCCAGCCCATCCACTGGAGATGGTAACAAGGAGGGTAACGGTTGTATTGTTTCCTTTAACGACTTCTCAGGAAGTCGGTGTTCTGGTCTCCACCCCACTGACTCTGCCCCTCCTGCGCCACCTCCCTCCAAACGCTTTCACAGCCTACCTTGTTGAAAGACAGACTCCCCTCATCCTCCATGCTCCAGGGTCCTCCCTCCCCCTCCCCGCCTGGCCGAGCCCTGGCTCTTCCTGGGGTCGCCACTGTCCTCTTGCCCTCTCCGCTGGGGCTGTTTGCAGGCTCTACACATGCAGGTCCCAGAGAAGTGGTGGCTTGCCTGGTCCTTCGCTGCCCCTTTCAAACCTTTGTTCCTCCTCTCTCTGCAAATCAAAGCTCACCCCTAACTTCAGGCTTGGATGGGACCCCCCGACCCTTGGGAGGCATCACAGCCCTTCTGGCCCTGCAGGTGCCCCTCCTGCATGGGACTTCGCAATCCACACAGGCCTCCTCCTCCCTCAACAAACAGTTGCCCTCCCACCCTCGGTCCGGGTCAGCCTTGTCTTCCCAGGGCCCCCGAGACACGAAACCTGGCTTCCCTGCTCCCTCTCTTAGACCAGCTCAGGATTCTCACCTGCAGCTGGCCCCAGTGGGGAAAAGAAAGGGAGACACCTTGGCTTTGAATGACCTGAAGCTGCATATTTGTAATTAGAGAGTTGACACTGAGTTTCCAACCGGGAAGTGACCACAGAACTGGTGACTGCTAGATATCTCTTAGATAGGGGCATCTACTCAAACCCAGAATATAGGACTGGCTTCCTAGAATGGACTTCTCCTTCAAAACTTCATTCTTATGTATTCCAAAGCCTGCTGGTCATCTCCAACTAGTTGTTCTACAAGCGTCTCAAACTCAGCACGTCCAAACCAAACACATCATTTTATGAACAGGTAGCTCTCCTTTCCCGGTGGTGGCTCAATTAGAAGCATCGTCCCTCCCTTCCTCCCTTCTTCCCTCCTTCCGTCCTTCCTCCCTCCCGCCTTCTATCCATCAACACACTTAATTGCGCCAAATAATACCTCCTTCTACTGCTTTTCTCTGTTTGAACCACTGTGAAAATGTAGTTCAAACATGACAATTCGGTTCCTCATTACTTTTTCTCCATTTGAAATGCTAAGAAAACTTGGTCCAAACAGCTCTCTTGGGTGTCATTTGGTCTTCGTTTTGCACAAGGGCATCTCTTACAAAGGAAGTCTAGCTGTACTCTTTCCTCATTAGCAGGTGCTGGTTGAAAGAGCTCTCTCCGCGGCGGGCCTGCCATGGCAGGCGCCCAGGCAAGAGGAGCGGACCAGCTCTCAAGTGGTTAAGCCCATGATCCAGAATATGCTTAAGCTAACAAAAAACTATTGCTCTCCTAGAAAACTTACAGATCCAGGAATTTTATAACTGCAGACCCTCCACCCGACCCTAGGCAGAAATACTGTTGTTCCACAGATGGATTCAAACTCCACCGAGACCTGACTCCTGCCCATCTACGATGCCTAAACTCCTCCACTCTGTGTCTCCAGACAAAACTGTCTTCAGTTTTCACTCGCATCATGCTATTTCTTCAGCCTGGAACCCACCTCTCATGAGAAGCCTGCCATATATTCTGGGCTTGAATAGATGTCCCTTTATTGTGGTCTCCAAATATCCAAGATAAATCTCTATCGTTGCATTTACCATATCATACCACGATTGTCTTTTACAGGGTCTGTGTCCACTACTGGCCTGTGAAATTCTTGAAGTAAGGACGGTGCTTGATTCAGCTCTGTATGTGTGGGACCTAACACAGTACCTGGCACATGGGGGGGGTGCTCACTTGTTTGTTGAATGAATGAATGAATGAATGAATGAATGAATCAACTGTACCTTCCGGTCTGCCAGATCGATTTTGTTCCCCAGCAGCACCATGGGGTAGGATTCCTCCATCGGGACAACCTTGGCCAGAACATCGCCCCGCCAGATATCCAGGGCTTCAAAGGACTCCAGGTCGGTGACATCAAAAGCCAGGACACAGCCATCCGAGCCTTTGTAGAACGTGGACACCATGGAGCGGAACCGCTCCTGACCGCCTGTGTCCCAGATCTGGAGGGAAGAGCACCGCCCCACGGGGCTGGGGTGAGTGGCTGCAGTCAGGCCCACCAGGTTGGCTCTTTCATGTCAAAGCTTCCTTTTCTGAGTAGCGAACGGGCAGAAGGCCCTGGTACAGGTGCATACGGTGCTTGTGGCACTTTGTCCCACCCATGCACACGATGACACCTTTGCAGTGACATTTAGCATCCTGAGAGTACTTCACCTCTGAGCTCTCATTTTCCCTCTGGGTCATCAGGGCGGGGGTTGTTGTTCTCATCCGACAGATTTAGAAACCTGGACCTTGGGAATGACTTGCCCAAAGCCACTCGCCAAGTTTTCCAGGGAACCTGAGACTAAATGTGGGTTTTCCCAACTCCTACTGGATTTCCTCCTAGACCAGGCATCAGCACTTTTTTTTTTTATTTCCATAAAGAGCCAGATAGTAAATATTTTAGGCTTTGCAAACCACACAGCCTCTGTTGCAACTATTCCACCACTCTGCCATGATAGTGCAAAAGACAGCAAATAAACAAATGGGTGTGGCTGTGCCCCGGGGAAAACTCATTTACAAAAGAGCAGGTGGTGGGCCAGATTCAGCCCAGGAGTTTAAGTCTGCCCATCTCTGCTCTAGACCATTCTAGCTCCTGGTGCACCTTGCCACATGAGTGGCTGTCCAGGCAGTGCGGGGCGATTTTCAGGTGTATGCAAGTTCAAGTGGGAAAGGGAGGGCTGCTCACCTGTAGCTTCAAAGTTGTGTCACCCAGCATGATAATCTTGGAGAGGATGCTGGCCCCCAGGGTGGTCTGGTATTCCTCGTAAAACGTTTTGTGCACATACTGGTGAAGCAGAGAGGTCTTGCCCACGCTGAGGAAAAACCCCAGACTCGTGTGAACACACATATGGAAACACACATGCACATGCATTCGCACCATCCTCAGAATCTTATCCTGTCCCTCCTGCCACTATCTCTCCCTGAGATTCTGAATTTCTAATGCCTGTGGCCCATGGACCACACTTTGAGTAGCAAGGAACTAGGACATTATTTCTAGAAGTGGAACCAATCAAAGTGAGCAGACTGGTTTGGAGAGAAGTGAGTATCTCACAGCAATGGTCCGGTTTTTCCTGCGTGTGGTAGGAGACAGGAGGGCAGACAGCTGCTCGATGGCTTGCCTAATTTACACAGCTGGTCACTGCAGAGTGACTGCAGAGCTGGGGCCAGAAACCATCTACTTACTCCCAGCCTCTTCTTCCCAACTAAGCTCCCTTCCTTGGGGTGGGATGCACTTCCTGGTGAATCAAAAAGGGACCCCTGGCAGGTGGGAACACACCCACCCATGAGGTCTCACTGTCCTTAGGTAAGAGGCTGCTTCCCAACTCCCAGACTGAGCTGAGCTTACCCAATGGCTCCAACGATGATGAGTTTCAGGTCCACTTTCTTCTGAGGATTCATGGAGGGGATTCAGAGCCTGCAGGGAAACAGAGGTCATCCACAGAGGTGATCCAGTGTCCCCTGTGGTCACTGTCACTGAGGCTGGCCTTGGCTTTCCCCTTCTACGTGGGCAGATCACTGCCCTGGCCCAGGACTGGGTGGGGTTGTTCTCTGAAAGAGGCACATAATTCAGTGAGCCTTATATGCCTTCCCCCTTGCTACCCCCGGGGACATCCTCGGGGCTGGCAGGATGGTGGCACACAGGACAGGCAAATCTCTCATCCTTCACCTCTACCAACCCTGCTCCCAAAAGGCAGCCTGGAGCGCCAGGAAGGCAGGACTGGATCGAACAGAGGCCACGCAGACAGCCAAGCCTGGAGCCGGAGATGGAGGGCAGTGCGGGAAGAAGTGATGGGGGGTGGGCAGGACAAGGGGTCCATTGTTAGGAGCACCCGGAGTCTTTGGATGGGAGAGCGCCCCTCCCCCAGCCCGAAGAGTTGCTGCAATCGCAGAATCAAAGGGCTCTTCTCTAATGCAGCCGGTGGGAGTGTAGTTGGTGCGTGTTTCTGGAAAGCTATTGGCAGCAAGCGTGGAGAGCCTTAAAATTGTTCCTGCCCTCCACTTCTAGGAATTTGTCCCAAAGAAATAATCCAAAATGTGGGTAAAGACTCTTTTCAAGAATGTTCTTCACAGTAGTGTTTATAAACATCCAACAATAAAGAAGGGGTTAAATCACGGCACACAATGAACTATTAAGTAGTCATTAAAATGGAGGTTTTGAGTATTAATATATTATAGTAATGAGGGGAAAAGCTCATGCCAAAGGATCCAAATGAAAAACAGGAGATGCTAAAGTGTGCATACAACATCACCCCCAAAATTTAAGCGAGTTCCTATTTGCATAGAAAAAGGCCTAGAAAGGAATATATAAAAAATTCAGATCCAGCAGTCCCAGTAGTGGGTATATAGCCAAAGGAAATGGGATCAGTATGGTAAAGAAATATCTGCACTCTGATGGTCATTGCAGTCGATTCATAATAGCCAGGACATAGAATCAAGCTAAGCGTTCATCAACAGATGAATGGATAAAGAAAATGTGGTACATACATAATAGATGCTATTCAGCCTTAAAAAAGAAATCTTGTCAACATGAATGAACCTGGAGGACTTTATGATAAGTGAAATAAGCCAGGCACAAAAAGACAAATACTGCATGATCTCCCTTACATGCGGAATCTAGAAAAGTCGAACTCGCAGGAATAGAGGGTGGAACGGTGGTTACCAGGGGCTGGGGGTGGGTGGCTGGGGAGATGTTGGTAAAAGGACACAAAATTTTAGTTACATAGGAGAGGAATACTTTAAAGACATCTATTGCACAACATGGTAACTACAGTCAATAACAATATAGTGTAACCTTGAAAATCGCTAAGAGAGTGTATTTTAAGTGTTCTCAACACAAAAAAACAAGTACGTGAGGTAATGGCTATGTTAATTAGCTGTTAATTAGCCATTCCACAATGTGTACATATTTCAAAACGACATGAAATACATGGCAAATATATACAACAATTCTCATTTGTCAATTAAAAAATGTAAGTGATTAATTCTGGGTGGTAGGAAATGACATGATTTTATTTTTGTTCTCTATGCTTTTTAGTATGTTCCAATTTTTTTTTTCTTTGAAACAGAGTCTCACTTTGTTGCCCAGGCTAGAGTGAGTGCTGTGGCGTCAGCCTAACTCACAGCAACCTCAATGCCCTGGGCTCAAGCGATCCTCCTGCCTCAGCCTCCCGAGTAGCTGGGACTACAGGCGTGCACCACCATGCCGGGATAATTTTTTCTATATATATTTTTAGTTGGCCAATTAATTTCTTTCTATTTTTAGTAGAGACGGGGTCTTGCTCTTGCTCAGGCTGGTTTCGAACTCCTGACCTCGAGCGATCCGCCCGCCTCGGCCTCCCAGAGTTCCAGGATTACAGGAGTGAGCCTCTGCGCCCAGCCTGTTCCAATTTTTTTTTTAAACAACAAACATGTCTTGTTCCTTATTATAAGAGAAAAATATATATGTCAGCAAAGGCCGGAGCGCCCACCGCACGCCAAGCCCTGCACTGGACGCGGAGAGCAGCACAGACATGCGGGAAGGGGGGACCCACTCTCTGCACTCATGAAGGACGAAAGGAAGGGGCTGAGTGACGACACTAGACAGAAAGTGTGCGGTGTCCCAACAGAGGCACAGAGAAGGTGCTGTGGGAGTCCAGCTGCATCGGGCCCAGAAAAATGGGGCACGCAGTTGGGGGGGTGACACTTCACAGGGAGGGCATGAAACAACCAAAGCCCTGGGAACAGGAGAACGGAGCAGGTGGCTGATTTGCTCCAGGGAAGGGTGAGGTGAAGGGTGTGGAGGGAGAAAAGCCTGGGAGGAAACAAGATTAACACGGGCTGTGACCGTCCCACCGGGGATCCTGACGCTGATTCATGCATTCATTCACGCAGCAAGCGAGTCCCCCGCTCCAGACATGCAGGGGAAGGGAGCCCGAGCCGTTGACCTGGGCTGGCATTTTGCGATGGATGTTGCCGCCCACAAGGAAACCAGCCAGGGGAGAAACGGCTCGGAAGCTCCCGAAAGGAAAGGCGTGGGTGTCTGAGCATCAGCTGTCACGGTGGAAGGGGCCTGGGGGCTTCGGGGAGCTGGTGGGCTGTGGCACAGCATGCGATGCCTTAGAAAAGGAATCAGAACAAAAGGGAAGCAGGAAGAAGCAGTGGAGAAGAACTAGCGCTGGCCGGGCACCGCCGTGGCTGCCCTAAGCACCCTACGGAGCGCGGGTCACCCTCACCGCCGCCCTGAGATGAGAACAACCAAGGCTGGGAGAGGCGAGTCACTCGCAAGTCACGCAAGGCCACACAGGGAGTAAAAGGGAAAGCCGGTGCTGGGATCGAAGGCCAGAGAAGGCTTCTTTCTCTGTCACGTTGCCTCCTGATGGCTTGAGATGGAACCCAGGCACTCCGTGTGCCCAGGAACCTGGGGCGCGGGTCTGGTGAACGTCCGCAAAACCCTAGAGGAGCTGGGGCAGATAGAGAAAGGCAGCCACAGGGACAGAGGGGTACAGAGGGAGCGCAGAGAACTGCGGCTGCCGACCGGCAGCTGTGCATGAGGCCTGACCCCAGGGTGACACCCGCCACGCTAGGGGAGGCACCCACACGCTGTCACATGACCACGGGTACATCTCACGCCATACGCTCACGTTGACCTGGCGGGCGCCCTGCCGAGGGCTTTGCGAATATGCAAATAAGCAACACACATACTGTTGGGAGGGTTAAATGAATTAACACATTGTTATAATACGTTTAACACATATAATATACACTACTGTGACGTACTCACTGGCACAAATTAAGGACTCGAGACATGTCAGCTATTTAATCAAGGACTCGAGACATGTCAGCTATTTAATCGCGCACAAACACAGCCTGTGGGATTGCCACTGTTGTCATCCCCGTGTGACCACTGAAGAAACACGTTTGGAGAAGTGAAGTGAGGCAGGTCGCCACTAAAGACTCAGATGTTGTAAGTGGGGCAGCCTGAACGTGGGGCTGGGATTGGAGGGTAGGCTTCACTCCGGGACGACACGCTTAACTGCTAGGTTCTGTGTCTACAAACTAGAATTCGGATCACACACCCTGCTCGGTGGTGGCCCTGACAGAGAGCTCAGGGGCTGGATGGGTGAGGATTCGGCACAGGGAGCCCAGCCGTGTGCTATGGAGGGAAGGCTGGGGCGGGCGGGGCGGGTAGAAAGTGTATGCGGTGTATGTAACGGAGGATGGGTATGCACGCGTGTTGTACACGCCTATGGACAACATACCAGCAGAAAAATGGGCAAAGAAGATGAAGAAGTAACCAACTGAAGTCTCATAAAGCAGCAGTTCCCACTCAACCTTTTGGGCACCATTAACCAGTTTCATGGAAGACAATTTTTCCGAGGACAGGGGTTGGGGGATTTGGAGCTTGGGGAGATGTGAGTCATGGGGAGAGGCTGTGAAGGCAGATCAAGTTTCCCCTGCTCACTGCTGCCCACTTCCTGCTGTGCAGCCCAGTTCCTAAATTTCATGGAAGACCATTTTTCTATAGATGGTGGGGGAAGGTGGAGCTCAGGCGGTGACTTGGCCTGGTTCCTAACAGGCCACAGACCGGTGTTGGTCTGTGGCCCAGGGGTTGGAGACCGCAACATTTCTTTAAAAAGAGCTTGCGGATGAATTGCCGCCCAAAGTCATCTGAGTGTGACTCTCTAATAGGATGACTCGCTTTCGTGTCTGGGCAGCAGAGGGAGGCTGCCTGGTACCATGGAGTGATCTTGAGTTTTGGGGTCAGAGTTCTCATCCCAGCTCCGCACATCCGTGACCTTGGGCGAGTTACTTGACCTTGGGTGGGCTGTTCCCGCAGGGGTAAAATGGGCATCGCTCCTGGCTGTGGCTTCCTCTGCAGGTAGCAAGTGCCATGCTCTTACATCACAACAGCCTCCCCACGTTTGGAAAGATTCAGATAAATGCTCAACAACCGGGATGTGGAGGAGTGCAGGGGTCAGAGACCTGGTTTGCAGTGCCTGCCACTTTCTACGGTGTCACTACTCCCACGACGGCTGATTTCAAGCCACCAGTGTAGACCCTGCACCAGCACCCTACTACACAGGCCACTTAGTCCAGTCTCTCAGCTGAGCCTGAGCCCCCTCTACCACACTCATGGGACGATAGAGCCGGACCTGCCTCGTGGAGCTTCTTCTCCCTACTCGGGGAGAATTTCTCCTGCGGGGCCCCACCAGAAACGCCCAATTCCTCTGCCACCTGCCAGCCCTTCTGAGGTTAGAAGTCTTCCCTTTGGGTTTCGAGTCTTCTTCAGATCCTTATAACTTGTCTCAGTTTAACTTTGAGCTGTCCCAGCTCCCCACCGCCCTGGCCCCTTCCCCGGGATGTGGCTCAATGTGTTGCCACTGCAGGCTGCACGACCCCACGCCCAGGAGGGGAGGACGTTGCTGAGGCTGCTGTTTAAAAATAGCCTGGTCCTTGGGTCCGGGATCACCAGCAAGAGCAAGAGAGTGACCAGGACTGGGTCGGTGGCAAGGGTGGTGGGGGCGGTCCGCTTAGGGGTAGACACAGGCTGGCTCACCTAGGAGGCATATGCAGATCTCAGATGGTGGCTGGAGTCCCTTCCCACGTCCTCTCTGCTGGGCTTTGGCAATGACCGGCATTCGAAGCCTCCTCCCACCCACTCAGCTGACTCACATTTCAAAGAAGGACATCCTCCTGGAGGCCAATGTGAGTCATCCTCCACTGTTAAGTAACAGTGAAAAGCAGGATTGGAAAAGGAGGATTGGATGCTGCCTTCAGCCAGAGCAGGTCCACACAGAGCGGAACCTGCGGTGACCCACTCCCCACTGGGTGTGACCAGCTCTTCTCCCCTCTTGCCTGGCAGCACTTCTAAGCCAGGAGCCTTGGCCCCGCCCATGTGCCTTGGCCCCGCCCATGTGCCTTGGCCCCGCCCATGTGCCAAAGCTACGATGTGGCTGAGTCCTGTGCAGTAAGAAAAACTGAGTTGTCCCGCCTGGGGCCAGTCCTACAAGCACTCTTGGACCTGCTCTGCTCTCACCTTTGCACTTCCCTCCCCTCCTTACCCCTCTGGTCCCAGCCAGGACCCAGGCACCATCTTCTGCCTCATTTGTGTTGAGTGAGGAGTCGTTTCCACCGACAGGGAGCCCAGTGGGCAGGGCAGCCGAGCATTCTGAAGCAGGCACAGTCACCCCACCTCCCATCACAATCTTACTTGGCTCCTTGTCCCACTTTTCAGCACCCCCCCCTCCCAGATCCCACACCTTGGAAAATGACAAATATATCTGCCCTGAAAAATAATGGGACTTGCCATCTTGGGAGTGAAGTTTGTCTGGGAAAAGAGCCTCTCTAGGGAGCTCAAGGCTTTGTTGCTTCCTAAGAACACGTACAGCCCTGCCTTACCCACTGGCAGGTCCAGACCTGCTTCCTCCGGGAAGTGCCCCCACACCCTGGTTTTCGGGAAGCTCAGAGCTCTTGTTCTTTAAGATCTTTGAAATTATTAGTCCTGTCTCCCCCAAGTAGACTGTCCATGCCTGAGGGAGAGACTGCCTCACACCTCTCTGTGTCCCCCCTGAAGACCCTGCCTGCTGCTGGGATTATAGAGGCTTCCATAAATAGCCACCCACCCAACTGTCCGTCTGTTCATCCATCCTTCCATCCATCTGTCCAGCTCATGCAGCACATGCCTACTATGCACCCGCACTATGTAGGTCTGAGAGTACAGGCAAGTTACTATCTTCCTGGGGCCCTTGTGATGGGGGATTGATCTTAAAGCCCCCCCCAATTATTTTTATTGATACATAATGTATAGCAATTATAGAGCACTTGCAGTTTACAAAATGGCATTATAGCCCAATGAATTCCTGAATAAGAACAAGTAGTTAGCGGCAAGCTGGGCCTAGCACCCAGATCTTTCCAGCACTGCTCCCGGAGGAGCATTTATGATTTAGAACAAGAGGGGCAATCCCCTACTCCGGGGGCGACCCTTCCCCTGATGAGACCCTTTGGCTGACACAGCTCCATCCCAGAAGGGATGCCATGTGGCAAGGGGACTCTGGGTGCCAAGTGGACTCAGCCCACCTGAAGGGCTCTGATTTTTGGCAAGCCCTGCAGGGTGGAGGGAGCAGCGCTGCCCTCTTCCGACTGAGCCGGCAGCTGCGTCCTGCCTCGGTCCCCGAGCTGGGCCCCAGCTCCCCGGGCAGCCAGGGAAGTCCTTTCTTGTTGTCACTCTGCGGGAGTTTCTCCAGGGTGGGGCTCTCTGGACTGCATGTAAACCCTGCAGCTGCCAGATTCTGAGCCTCATCCTTGCACCCCCTGCCTCCACTCCTTCACCCAAACTGCCAAATAGCTCCTGGGGCTGCTGGGGCAGACAGAAGGACCGAGAAAACTTACAGTTGTGGCTGAGCAGCGCTCAACCTCCGAGGCCAGATGGGGGCTCTCTCTGAGTCTGGAGGTCTCTTCTTAGAGCAGCAGTCTTGGCTGGGCCACAGGAGAAAGACTTCGGGAGCACAAAAGAGATTGTTGAGGTCAGGCTACTTCTTCTGTCTGAGTTTTCCTCCTCTCCCTGTCGTGCACAGACTTGGGAAAGTTGCAAAAGAGGCTGGGCTGTGTGACCTCAGCTGTGTGGGTGGAGGGGGTGGAGTGGAATGGGAAAGCGAGATTTCTGAGCTTTGGGGCTGATGTTTTTGGACGTGGGGCCCCTGGAGAACTCAGCTGATGGGGACTCTGGCCTGTGGGGGTGAGGGTGGGAGCTTGTGGGTCAGCAGCCTCTAGGGTGATGTGGCAAGTTTGTGGGCACCATCAAGTGTCTCTGGCTGGCTTTGGGAACTTCTGCCTGTGCTGCTGGAAGCCACCCAGTACAGGGGCCCTTTTGTTTGTGGAAGGTTTAGATACAAATGTGTAGTAGATTCAGTCCTGGCAGGAAAATGTTCTGGTTCTCATGCCTTTTGCTCAGCCCAATACTCTACAGACACACACCCCTCCCCACTCCACACCACACATACACACACACACACACACATGCAAAATACCCCACATGAGGCTTGTAAGATATGAAGCAAGTCCTGACATCTCCCTGGGCCTCTCAGGTGAGGATGTGTGAGCCAACCAGAAGAACCTAGGAGACTACAGAAATTTAAAATATTGTTAGGATGAGAAGAAATCAGCAAAAGATCTCCAGATACGTGAAAAATCAGAGTGAAAGGACACCCCCAAAAGAAAGCAATAAACTCCGTACGAAGGAAAACCAAGCAAAATGAGAATATTGAAATGACCAATAAAGAATTTTGAACATGGAAGCTCAATGAAATACAAGAGAAAATAGAAACCCAACACAAAGAAACCACAAAAACAATGTGGGAGATGAATAGAAAATTCACCAAAGAAATGGAATTATTAAAAAAAAATCGGCCGGGCGCTGTGGCTCACGCCTGTAATCCTAGCTCTTGGGAGGCCGAGGCGGGCGGATTGCTCAAGGTCAGGAGTTCAAAACCAGCCTGAGCAAGAGCGAGACCCCGTCTCTACTATAAATAGGAAGAAATTAATTGGCCAACTGATATATATATAAAAAAAAAAATTAGCCGGGCATGGTGGCGCATGCCTATAGTCCCAGCTACTCGGGAGGCTGAGGCAGGAGGATCGCTTGAGCCCAGGAGTTTGAGGTTGCTGTGAGCTAGGCTGACGCCACGGCACTCACTCTAGCCTGGACAACAAAGTGAGACTCTGTCTCAAAAAAAAAAAAAAAAAAAAAAAAAATCAAGCAGATCTTCTGGAAATGAAAAATTCATTCAAGGAAATACAAAACACAGTGGAAAGCCTTAAAAGTAGGCTAGATCACACAGAGGAAAGAATCTCAGAGCTAGAAGACAACAACTTTGGATTCAATAAATCAGTCAAAAAGAAAGAAGAGAGAAATAAGAGAAATGAAAAACCCCTACAAGAAATATGGAATTCTGTAAAGAGGCCTAACCTAAGAACATAGGCCTCCATGAGGGTGAAGAAGAAAATATACAAGGGCTGGAAAACTTATTTGAGGGAATAACTTGAAGAAAGTTTCTAGGTCTTGCTAGAAATCTGGACATCCAAGCACTAGAAGTGCAATGGACTCCTGGGAGATTCATCACCAAGAGGGAATCACCATAACATATAATCATCAGACTGGCCAAAATTAACCTGAAAGAGGAACTTCTATGAATTGTATGACAAAAGCACGAGGTAACTGACAAAGGAAAACCCATCAGACTAACTGCAGATCCCAGCTGAGATCTTACAAGCCAGAAGGACTGGGGCCCCATTCTCAGTCTTCTCAAACAGAATAGTGGCCCACCTAGAATTTTGTATCCTGCAAAACTAAGTTTCTTATATGAGGGAAAAATAAAGACTTTCTCGGACAAGCAGATGCTAAGGGAATTTGTCAAGACCAGACCTGTCCTGCAGGAAGTACTCAAAACTGCATTTTACATGGATCAGCACAAGAGACACCCACCAGTTTAAAACCATCCAAATGATAAAGTTCAGAGCCCACTTACCACAATGGCTCAAAAGGTAAAACAAAGCATAAAGTTCTACACAACAGGATGAACTGAAATCCACCTCACTTATCAATTCTTTCAATAAATGTGAATGGTTTAAACTCCCCACTGAAGAGACACAGGGTGGCTGAATGAAGAAAAAAACACAAGCCAAGTATCTGCTATTTCCAAGTATCTGCATCTAACTCATAAGGACTCATTCAGACTCAAGGTGAAGGGGTGGAAAAAAATATTCCACGGAAATGGAAACCAAAAGAAAGCTGGTGTAGCCATTCTCATATCAGCTAACATAGACTTAAAATCAACAATAGTAAAGAAAGACAAAGATGATCATTATATAATGGTGAAGGGAACAATTCGGCAAGAAGACATAACAGTCCTAAATATTTATGCACCTAACACAGGTGAGCCCAGATTCATAAAGTAAATCCTACTTGATCTAAACAAAATGATAAACAGTAGCATTGTAATAGCCGGGGACTTCAACACCCCACTGACAGGTGGGACAGGTCCTCCAAGCAGAAAATAAATGAAGAAACAATGGTCTTAAACAGAACTCTAGAACAAATGGGCCTAGCAGACATTTACAGAACATTCTACCCTGAAACTACTGAATATGCATTCTTCTCATCAGCTTATGAAACATTCCCTAAGATTGATCACATCTTAGGCCACAAAGTATGTCTCAACAAATTAAAAAAAAAAAAAAAAAGAAATTATATCATGTATCTTCTCAGACCACAGTGGAACAGAATTAGAAATCAATTCCAACAGAAACACTCAACTCTACACAAAGTCATGGAAATTAAATAAGTTACTGCTAAACAATTATTGGACCAAGGAGGAAATTAAGATGGAAATCAAAAGATTCTTTGAACTAAATGACAATGGGGACACGAGTTAGCAAAATCTGTGGGATTCTGCAAAGGCAGTCCCAAGAGGAAAATTCATAGCCTTAAATGCCTATGTCCAAAAGATCACAAATCAAAAATCTAATGAATTATCTTAAGGAATTGGGAAAGGAAGAGCAAACCAAAATAAATAAATAAAAATTAAAAAATAATAAAATGTGGTTAGCATGAAGTTAATTTCAGTATCTCTTTGAATTTCCTGGAGCCATGCCTTGAATAACCATGACTGGCAGATGAAAGGGGAATGAAGTGAGTTTAGACGTGCCCAAGTACCCAAGTTAAGTGGATCATCAGATCTCAAGAGATGCTTTCAAGGCGTGTAATGTACTTGATGTACCCCTGTATCCCCACATCCCTTCTGAGATGGGATTTGGCCTCCTTGGTGGCCCACCCCTCTGTTTGATAATCCTGGCTGTCAAAAAGTTCTTCCTGTTTTTCCTAAGTCCCTGATGCTGCGGTATTGCTACTGTCCATGTCTAAGTCCGGTCAATTAGACTACACATTCCTCAAAGGCAGAGTGGATGTCCTCGAATCTTGCTCCTGGCCCTGCTCAGTGATAGGCACGGGCCTTGCTACGGAGTTTTTGGTAGAACTAAAGTTGAAGTTCATTTCCTTGTTTCCATTAGCACACACGCGTAGGGGGAGGACACAAAGATTTCTGTGAAGTGTAATATTGGACACCGTACGTGGAAAAATTCTAGAGCGCGTTTACCCACAATGTTCTATTTTGGTTACTTGGGAAAGTGTGCATCAATCCATCCTTAGGACAAACACTGATTTGTGATAGCTGACTTGTTCTTAAACTGTGTCCCTTTAGAATTTTCCGCCCATATTCTTTCACTTTTTTCTGAAACTAGGTTTTTTTTCTTTTTTGAGACAGAGTCTCACTTTGTTGCCCAGGCTAGAGTGAGTGCCGTGGCGTCAGCCTAGCTCACAGCAACCTCAATATCCTGGGCTCAAGCAATCCTCCTGCCTCAGCCTCCCGAGTAGCTGGGACTACAGGCATGCGCCACCATGCCTGGCTAATTTTTTTCTATATATATTAGTTAGCCAATTAATTTCTTTCTATTTATAGTAGAGACAGGGTCTCGTTCTTGCTCAGGCTGGTTTTGAACTCCTGACCTTGAGCAATCCGCCTGCCTCAGCCTCCCAGAGTGCTAGGATTACAGGCGTGAGCCACCGTGCCCAGCTGAAACTAGGTTTTAAATGAACAAAATTCTGGGTGTGAGGAGTGGGGGAGAGAATGGGAGAAAGAGAGTGGGAGCCCTTGGAGGAGGAGAGGCACATTTGAGCCTCCTTCAGAGAACATGGGAAAGTTCTCCTGGGCCTGCAGCTGCTGAGGGTGCTTTGGGGTAGGGGAAGTGAGCTGGCCGCGGCTGGTCCTTAACAGCGTCTGAACATGAGACTGAAACAGGTACTTTCAGGGGCCATTTGCAGAACTAACACCTTTGCAAGCCAAGTCGCCACCTACCCTCAGGCTCTGGGCCCACTTCCTCCACCCACGTGAATCAAAAATCAACTTCCCTTTTCTTCCTCTGACACATGCTGCAAGGGAGAATGGCAACCAGCCTCATGCCTGGCTGCGTTCCTTGCATTTCTTCCTTCCTGCCCTCTTGCATGCTTTCGTTCCATCGTGTGAGCATGGCAGGCCCCTTGGGGGACACAAAAATTGATTCTTGCATTTTATCAGTGGAAATAAGATTTGGAGCAAACCATGGTGTAAGAAACACAGTGAAGGGGGTGTGGGGGTTTAGAGGAGGATGAGATGAATTCTAGTTAGGGGGCATCAAAGAGGGCCTCGTGGACAGAAGGAATTTGAACTGCAGCTTGAAGGGTGCAGAGGACAGGAGCACGTGCAGGTGTGTGGTAAGTGGGGGTGCACAGTCAGGTTCAATATAAGGAGCAGTGACTTGGGGGAGCGGGAGAAGAAACGCTGAAGGTCGGGCTGGCAGGGGAGAGAGTGCACAGGCAAGGCTCCGAGTTGCCGGTGAGTGCCTTCACAGGGGTCCGCTGGCTGAGATTTCACAGCTCCGTGTCTACTGTCTCTTCACTCTCTGCAAAGGGGCCACTTTGGGGAGCGGTGGGCGTGCTCCTCTGCTGAACAGAGGAGGGGGAATTCCAGGAGCAACGTGTGCAAACGAGAAATTGTAGGCGGTTTGGGGCGGTGAGGGGTAAACTAGATGTCCAGGGAGGATGGAGGGCAAACTGAGGCTAGGTGCTGGAGAGGGCTGAAAGCCATGTCAGCTGGAATGGGGTGCAGCACCAGACCGGCACACTCAACACACCAGGGCTGGCCCCTGCACGGGAGTGACCCGCCAGGAGAAACCGGAAGCCATGCTATCTAACGATGGGCTCCCCCGTGGCTCTTGGGGTGCCCTGTCTTAGAGGAAGAGCCACGGAGCCTTTCTATTCTAGGCATTTCTGCCTTTTATGAGATTCTCCTATGCCAAGTGAGGTCTGCTCTTTGATGAGCACAGGCAGATGAGCCAGTTACGTGTTCACACATGTGCAGTGTGTCACTGCATCCTCACCAGAACGCCGTGAAGTGCAGGCGATCCTTGGTACACGCAGGTTGGTTCCAGGACCCCCACACATCTCCAAATCCGAGCAGGCTCACGTCCTGCAGTCGGTCCTGCGGAACCCACGTATAGGAAAACTCAGCGCTCCATAGACTCGGGTTTTGCATCCCACGAATACTGTTTTCGATCCACCTTTGGTTGAAAAAAAAAAAAAAAATCCACCTATGCATGGACCTGCACAGCTCAAACCCATGTTCTTCCAGCGCCAGCTGTAGTTGCTATTATCATGCCCACTTGACAGATGAGCAAAGTGAGGTGCAGAGGTCCCACAGCTGGTTGTAGGAATCAAGCCCAGGCCTGTCTGACTCCGGAGCCCGTTCTGTTAACTGTTCTACTACGCTGCCTGGGTAGCTTGTTTGGGTTAGACACGGCTCTGAATCAATCCCGAGGGCAATAATTTGGTGGAAAAGGCAAAAATAAAAGTAAAAACAAAACAAAAAAGCTATGTGTGCGTGGTGTACGCGTGTAGCTGTGACCCAGTCTGAGCGTGACGCCCGAAGGGGAAGCGAGGACATTGTGAGCCAAGTGCTTCCACCGAGGTAAGCTCCCTGGCTCTCCGGCAGCTCTGCGAGTGAGCGTCTCCGGGACTCGAAGCCATTGCCAAGGTCACCAGATGGGCGAGGGGCAGAGCTCAGATGTGAATGCAGGCTATCTGACCTTCAGCCTGCTGTGTTTCTTACCACCCCTGCCGCCAAAATGTGACGGCCAGCGTCTGTCCCAGGTATCTTAGAAGTCTTAGTGCTTAGTGCCTGCCATAAAATAAATATTCACCGTGTTGGATTGAATTAAACCCCAAATGAACCTAATGTGAATTCAAAGAGGATTTGATAAATAAATGGACACCTTGTAGATGGTACAGGAATGTCTGCACTGACCGGGGAATCTACCGCCAGATGGGAAAAGCAGTTTGGAGAGGAGAATGTGGGGTATGATTCCTTTTTTGTAAAAAGAAAAAGGTTTCAGCCGGGCGCGGTGGCTCAAGCCTGTAATCCTAGCTCTCTGGGAGGCCGAGGCGGGCGGATTGCTCGAAGTCAGGAGTTCGAAACCAGCCTGAGCAAGAGCGAGACCCTGTCTCTACTATAAATAGAAAGGAATTAATTAGCCAACTAATATATAAAGAAAAAAAAAATTAGCCGGGCATGGTGGCGCATGCCTGTAGTCCCAGCTACTCGGGAGACTGAGGCAGGAGGATTGCTTGAGCCCAGGAGTTTGAGGTTGCTGTGAGCTAGGCTGACGCCACGGCACTCACTCTAGCCTGGGCAACAAAGTGAGACTCTGTCTCAAAAAAAAAGAAAAAGATTTCCTTACCGATACCATCTCTATCTGTTGATATGTGCAAACAAAAATGTCTGTGTCAGATAACATTGAAATGATAACAGTGCTTTCCTCTGAGGGGGAGGATTATGGAGAAATCTCATGTGTTTTATAAGAAGAAAAAAACTGAAGACACTTCCATTTTGAAAGAAGCAAAAGCCGAAGGGAGGAAGAGAAAGATGAGTTGTTTCTGGTGGCATCAGAACGGGGACGTGCCTCAGACCGGAATTCTCCATGTCGGATACCGCGGGGTGGGCCCTGGGGTCTTAAAGGTGGAAAGCATGTTCTCGCAATCCTCCTGTCTCTCTCTCTCTCCCCCTACTCCTCCACCTCGTGCTCTCTGTCCTCATCCTCTATGTGCCATGAAATATTTTCGGTTATAACAAACATGGGCACACTACAAGGAACCAGGACTCCTGGGGACAATGGCTGGTGCCACACATGGGGCTGACGGGGGCAAGGTAGGCGGGAAAAGCCCACAGGAGCCAACTGGAAGGTCACTCACTGGCTAAAGACAGGGTGCTGTGAGCATTTTAAAAGCTACAGCAAGTTGAAACAGATGGCATACGTTTAAAATCCACTGGCAGGCCGGGCGCAGTGGCTCACGCCTGTAATCCTAGCACTCTGGGAGGCCGAGGCGGGCGGATAGCTCGAGGTCAGGAGTTCGAAACCAACCTGAGTGAGAGTGAGACCCTGTCTCTATTATAAATAGAAAGAAATTAATTGGCCAACTAATATATATATAGAAAAAAGTAGCAGGGCATGGTGGCGCATGCTTGTAGTCCCAGCTACTCGGGAGGCTGAGGCAGGAGGATTGCTTGAGCCCAGGAGATTGAGGTTGCCGTGAGCTAGGCTAGCGCCATGGCATTCACTCTAGCCTGGGCAACAGAGTGAGACTCTGTTTCAAAAAATAAAATAAAATCCACTGGCATTTACGCTAGCACCAACTCATTCCGAAAACTGGTAAAGAAAGGGAAACAAAACCCCAGTGGTTGTCGTCTCTTATCGTTGATGAGGAAAGGTTATGTTTGACAGGATTCCAGCTGACAAACACAGAAGGAATAGACAGAATCAGAAAAACCCCTGTTCTGCAACCCCCAATGCTAGCGTGCGTCTCAGCAATGACCACCGGCGGCTGCTGAAACCGTCAGGTGAAACGCCAAAGGGACCTTTGTCGTGGGCGGTTAAGGCCGAGATTCCAAACTGACTCAGTGGTGCTAACGTGAGCAACAGGGAGGAGCCAGGCTCCCCTGCCCCAGGGGGGACTCAGCGGGAAGTCCCCAGCACCACCTATAGAGTGTTCTCATCACAAAGCGAGGCCTCCAGAGCCAATCCCATTTCATAGGAAAGGCGGGCTCCCAGAACGCGCTAGATGAACCTCTGGATTTCAACCCGGACAATTCCCAACGTGGGAAAGGCTACAGATGAAGAAGAGACTTAAGAGACATTTCAATTAAAATGCTATTTGTGGGTCCTTGTTTACATCCTGACACAAACAAGCCAACTGTAAACAACAACAACAACAACAACGACAAAAACAAAAAACCAGCCAAACATGTGTGAGACAATGGGAGACGCATCTGAATATTGACTGCATATTTAAGGATCTTTGACGTATTTGGGGACAAAATGATGCTATAGTTGGAATTCGCTTCAAAATAATCCAGGTGTAGTAGTGAGAGGGGCTGGAGAGAGGAGGAGCAGGCGGCACTGTGGATAAAACAGGCCTGGCCGCGTGTGGACAGGTTGTCCAGCCTGGGTGGAGACGTGCAGGGATTTATTGTGCTGTCACCTCTGCTTGTCCATGTTTGGGGATTCCCATAATAAAAAGTTAACAAATCAATTAAACATATGAACATACAATTGAATTCTTGCATCACGATGGTGGTGGGGACGGCATGTATGGGTGGAGTGTGTGTGAGGCTGTGCGTGTGTGTGTTAGGGCGTGTTCTCACGCTCTGTTTGGTCCTGGTTCATGCTGTACCTCTGGGAACAGCAGCATTCGGTGGAAAACAGCTTTTTGGCATGTAAAGCATGCTGCAACCTAACAGGCCCAAGGAGCGGCAGACAGGCAGGCAGAGACACAGGGGCCCTACTTAGGGGACCGCGGGGGCCAGGCCCACACGGTTATTCCCACGGTCAAAGACGGAGTAAAACTGTCGGATGAAGACATCCCCCAGGATCCAGAGGGGCCCATATGGAGGCTCGATATCAAGTCCTTGAAAGCCACTGATGCAGAACTCCATTCCATCCACGAAGTCCTGGGGTTGAGAACAAGCATGTAAATGACATACAGGGGAAGAAGGAAGTAGTGCTGCCTAGAGGCTGTCCTGTGTGGTTGTGCTGGCTGCACTGAATGGCCTTGGACAGCTGGTGGCTTCCTCCATTCTGGTTGGTGGGGTCTTCCTACCACTTAAAACCCCACTACCTCAGTCTTCTCAATGAAGTGGTTTTTTTGCACAAGTTCATTCATTTGGGCAGGGGCAGAACTGTTGATCTGTTACACTCCCCCACCCCGACCCCCTCCTCCTCCCCACCCCTCCCCCTCCCCCACCATTTTACTACTGGAACCTATTGCTGGCTGGAAGAACAAAAAATTTGGTGCTAGAAGACCTTGATTTAAATTCTGGTGTCTTTAGCTTCTAGCAGAGCTCATTTTAATTTTTTTAAGAGAGAGAGATTGCTCTGTAAGTGGCTAGCCGTGGCTGTTTTCTTGTTGACGTTCTGGGAGGAAACCATTGGGTAATCCCTTTTAGATAAAAGGCAGGCAGGCATCCCTTGTTCCACGAGAAGAGCCTAACCTCCCCCAACCTTCATTTCTAGCTTGGCAAAGACCTGTGCTCTGCCCGGCAGGTGTGGGCTTTCCAACAACCGTGTGAGCTTTGAGGCTGCTGATGAAGGCGTGGGGAAATTCGCAGAGGACTCGAGGAGCCCTCTCGAGAGGAAGGGAATAACACACGGGAGTCGTTAGGGCGTCCCTGGTGGGCTGGGCTGGCTCTGATTGAAATCCCTGGCGGGAAAGGACCATGCAGGCGCCATGTTGGCCACAGGGAAGGGCGTGGCCATCAGCAGGGACTGAGGTGGGAGAGGGCGGCAGAGAGGGTGCTGGGGAGGGGACGCTGTACAGACTGACAACCAGGGCTCCGTCTGAACGTCCTGCCGGTCCCCAGAGTGGTGTGCACAGTGGCGGGAGGCTTGGGGGCTTACCGTGAAGCTGTGTTTTAAAGCAAGCATTTGGTTTTCTTTGGAGTGTCTGTTTCTATTTGGTGGCTTTGGGAAGGAGCTGATGGAGATCAAGGCGTGGGGGACAAGGCTAAAGCCCAGGGACTACACCTTTGTGACTCTATTCTGGCTCAGTCACCCCAACCCTGTGGGGGACTCTTGGTGAAATCAGCACATTCACATGTGCTGCCAAAGAACTGCAATACAGGCCGGGCGAGGTGGCTCACGCCTGTAATCGCAGCACTCTGGGAGGAGGCGGGCAGATTGCTCAAGGTCAGGAGTTCAAAACCAGCCTGAGCAAGATCAAGACCCCGTCTCTACTAACAATAGAAAGAGATTAATTGGCCAACTAATATATATAGAAAAAATGAGCCAGGCATGGTGGCGCATGCCTGTAGTCCCAGCTACTCGGGAGGCTGAGGCAGCAGGATTGCTTGAGCCCAGGAGTTTGAGGTTGCTGTGAGCTAGGCTGCCACCACGGCACTCACTCTAGCCTGGGCAGCAAAGGGAGACTCTGTCTCAAAAAAAAAAAAAAATTAAAATTGAAAAAAAAGAAGAAATATAACCTTACTCTCTACCCCTCCCTAAACAGCTCACATCCTGAACCGTTCATTTATCTCTCTGAGTCTCAATATCCCCATCTGCAAAATGGGTCAGTGACGTCTCCAGTCTGAGTTGGTGGCTGAGGGCATTTAAAAAATGCCCTCCTTAAATGGCCCGCCTGAAGCTCACTGCTGATCACGGCAGAACTGGAAACTGGAACTAGCCCGGTGGTCTTTCCAGAGGGACCGCCACGTCAGAGCAGGACGGGGTGGGAGGGGGCCCGGGGAGGGGAAGCGCGAGTGCAGGGGACTGTTTGGAAAGAGGAAGCTGCGGGCAGGCGCAGGGGGAGCCCTGGCACTCGCAGAAGAAGGAAGCGGCCCTTACCAGCAGGGTGTAGACAGCTGGCTTGAGGGTGTAGGGGACGGCATTGATGGTGAAGGTGACATCCGGCATCACGCTGAGGTTGGCACATTCCACTGCGTACTAAAGCACCACACGGAGGCTCCGTTTAGAGGCTCCCCGTGTCCCAAGAGCAGGGCTGGCTCTCCCGCCCCCACCCCTCCCCACCGCGGGCAGGCACTCACCTCCCCGTCCACGGGGGCTGCCCCGATGGCCTTCTGTAGCTCCTTGATCTTGTCGGAAGGGCCGGTGATGAGGGAGGTCCCTGTGTCCACAATGGCCTGGCAGCCCTCGGGGCAGAACAGCACAGAGCCCCCCACCTGGATGCTGGGGACAGAGGTCGCGGTCAGCCCGGCCCTCTGATCCCAGGCAACGCCTGCTCCATGCATGTCGGGTTCCTTAGGACATGGGCCACATTTCCCTCCCCTGGAGGGCTGCTCGGTTTTCTGGACGGGTATCTTTAGTAAGAAATGCAGTTACTTCTTGAACCAGTACGTACACACAGCCACACACAGTTGAAGCGCATGCTGGCATTTTCTATTGTATTCTATTCCATTAAAAAATGTAGGTCATGATCTTCTAAAATGCTGCCATGACCCACAGATAGGTAAACCTCTACAGGTTGAAAAACCCTCAGTAGACAGTAACCATCTGGGCTTTTTGTTTCTTTACTTCTGCATTCCTAATGCCTGGCACCTTGCAGGAACTCAATCTCGGCTGAATTGAAACTTGAATTGCACGTCTTTGAGCTCCTGCGCCGTCTAGCTGGGCACCAGGTAAGTAGCAGCACCTAGTCCCACTTCCCCAGTGGCTCCAGGCTCAGTTTCCATGCCACCCCCTCTGTGAAACGCTTTGAGGCTTCTTCGGATAGAAGCGGTCCTTGCCCTATCTGCTGGGCCGCTGTGGTGGCACCTCTGTTGGAGCCCTGACCACCTTCCACTTTACATGACAGCAATTCGTATGGGGGTCTTATCTCCTGTGTAAGCTTTGTGAGGGCAGAATCTGAGTCCGATTCACCTTCGCATTCCCCACGCCACTCAGCCCTTGCCTCGCGTGTTAACGTCAAAGCACGAAGGGCAGCAGGCTGCTTGTTGGTGTTCACGCCTGTCGGATTGAAGGCCCACCTCGGGTACGAGGAAGGAAGCTGTGGCTGCCGCCCTGGTTACCGATGCCCCTTCCTGCAGCTTTGCTCTGCACTTCCAGACCCGCAGCCCACACAGCCAGCTCCCAGCATCCTATCCTGGCGGCCAGCAGTCTCGATCGGAGTTGTGCCTGTCACGAGTTCATCCACCACACTGTGACCGCTTCGTGGAGGGTACTCACTTGTCCAGTGCAATCTGCCAGTAGCCTTGCTTGGTGACGGGGACCCAGTTCAGGCTCCCGGAGAAATGGGCGTGGTCGTAGCCTCCGAAAATCAGCTCGCTCCCTGCACCGCCCTCGGGGTCACTGCATGGAGAGAGAGAGGAAAGTTGTCTTTTAGGAAGGGCTTCGGGAAAGCCCTGGAGGTGAGCCTCAGCTTGGACCCTTTGCTTCGCGGTCTGGTGGCTCGCACCGGGAGCCTGGCAGGCAGGAACATCAGCCTGGGCTTGGGGACCAGGACTTGTCACGACTGCAGGCTGATTAGTCTGGACCTTTTGGGCACAAGGATAGAAACAGCTCCGTTCAACACTTTGTGAATATCCTCCTGCTTCTTGGATAGAAAGGTTACAGAGGTGGGAAATGGGGGCAATAGGTCTGGTCGTTTAGAACCAAGGCCAGGGCTGTCCCTGGTGTGTGCACACTGTAGGACTTGAACCCCACCCCCTAAAAAGATACCTTTTCCCAAAATAACTTCCCCACTATGGCTGTGGTGGTACCTGGAGTGTCTGCGTCACTCACTCTTTTGTGTTAAGGCAAAGAGATTAATTTGGATGTATGGTGACTTACTAGAGCTTGTATATTTACTTATTTTCATTCGTATTGATTTCTCAGATTCTGTTCTGGCACCTAGCAGGATTCTAGAGACATAGGACACAAAACGGGTTCATTTTCAGGAGGAAAAGGATCACAAAAATAGAAAATGTCAAGGCACTGCAAGTCAGGGTAGTAAAGGGAGGAGAGAACTGAGTATCTGCAGGAGTGCTAGGAAAGTGGTCTTAGACAGGGAGCAGGGAAAGGGACTGGCATTTGTTGCTGGCCCCCGGGCAAGGCCCTGTGTGCTGGGGTTTCGCCCACCTGAACTTACTGAACCCCCACCCAGTGTCCACCTGAGGACACTGAGCCTCAGCGAGATGAAGCAAAAGTAAGTGGCAGGATTTAAATCCAGGCCAGACCGACTGCAAAGCCCCTGCAGCAAAAGTGAAGCAAAAGTAAGTGACAGGATTTAAATCCAGGCCAGACCGACTGCAAAGCCGACTGCAAAGTTCCCGTCGCAGCCCGCTTCTGCCAGGCTGGGGCTGCAGGAAGCTCTGGGGGGGGAAGCAGAGGTGGACAGACAACCTGCCTCTCTGACGCACAGCTCTGCCCAGGCCTGGTCCCAGCGGTGGGCAGGGGGGCTGGAGAGGAAGCCGGCTTGACGAGGACACTCAGGGCCCTCCCAAAATGGGGTGAGTGAGTCAAAGAAGTCAGAAATCTCCTTCCTGTGTAAGGAGGAAGGTAAGACTATCCTCCCGAGACCCCAGGCAAGAGTGTCTAGAGGCAGATGAGCCCACGACCTTTTCCGACTACGATAGGCAATTTTAAAGAAAATTAAAATATGCATGCCATAATTTACCATCTCACCTATTTTTGAGGCTACAGCTCAGTAGTGCTGGGCACGTTCACATTGTCGTCCAGCCCATCTCCAGAACTTTTTCGCTTTGCAGAACTGAAACTCTAAACCCATTAGACAGGAACTGCCCACTGGCCTCTCAGACTTAGGCTCTGCCAATCACCGTTCTACTTTCTGTCTGGGAATTTGACTCCTCTAGGTCCCTCAGATAAGTGGAATCATATAGTGTTTGTCCTTTTGTGACTGGCTTATTTCACGTAGCATAATGTTCTCAAGTTTCATCTATGTTGTGGTACGTCAGAGTTTCCTTCCTTTTTAAGGCTGAGTAATATTCCATTGTCTGAATATACCACATTTTGTTTGTCCATCTAATGTACATGCAATTATTTTATTGTCAGCTTAATTTTTAATTTGTTTCTGCTTCTCTTCCCTACCTCACCTCCCTTGCCCACTGCAGGGACTGTCCTTCTTCTTTCCTTTTGTCCCCAGTGTTCAGCATCATGCTCAGCATATATTATAATAGGAGCTCGATATTTATTGACAGCATAAATGAATAGCCAATCCCAGAGAGTCCTTAAATTAAACCCAGTGTGGTAGAGTTTACAAAGTGCTTTTCACAACTACTTTGTGAAGCAAATCCCGCTCCCTCCGTATTCAGAGAGGTTAAGTGTTTTGCCCGAGATCACACAGCTGGTAATAGGCCAACCAAGAGATCCACGCCAGGTCTTTTGGCTGCTAAGTCCAGTGCACCATGTTGTCTCCCTGTAGTCTTAAGTGGCCTTAGGGTGTGACAGGACTTACCTGCTCATGTAGACGGAAAACATCGGTAGATCCACCACATTCTGAGCCATCATGTTGTCGAACACTGGGGTCACCCCTCCCACAGCCAGGGACGGGTACCCCAGGCCCAGAATTCCATCAAATTCGGCATCCACAAAGGTCCTGCCTGGCTCCGTGACACTTTCTCCAAACTGCTGGCCAGCCACGGTCAGCCCTTCCACCTGGCAGGAGAAAGCCCACGGGAGAGTTGCAACGCTGGCAAAGGGTCTCGGATTCCTAGATTTTCCTCTGACCAGAAGCTAATTCTTCTCCTTCTCTACCTTCCTTGATTAAATGGGCACGAAGATTTTTGCCATATTCCCAAGAAACAGGATATCCCAACCCAGAAGGCCCTTTGTGCACCTGCCAATCTTATACCCCTACTCAAGAGTAATGTGTCTTCATGAGCTCACAGCCTCAGGTGAAAAAAAAATATATTTTTAAATATAATTTTAAAAAACTAAAAAAAAAAGAGTAATGTGTCTCCTGACTTCTAATAGCATGTATTCGTTTTGCCTGTTTTTGAATTTTACATAAATGGAATCATCTAGGATGAACTCTTTTGTTTTTAACATCTGTCACTCAACATTGTGCTTTTTGCATGCTATTGCAATTTTTTGTAATTTGTTTATTCTTATTAGGATTCCATGATTTAAACATTTCACCATTATTTATCTATTCTACCACTGATGGATATTTGAGTTGTGTCCTTTATTTGACTATTACTAGTAGTGCTGCTTGTACATGTCTTTTGTTGAACACATGTATGTATTTCTGTTGGATATGTATACGACTAGGAGGAAAATTGCTAGATCATAGGGTATACAAGTGTTCCGCTCGAGTAAATACTGCCAAAGATTTTTCCAAAGTGACGGTACAAATCAATGTTTCCACTACCAATCATTTGAGAATTATCATTGCTCCATGTCCTCACCAACACTGGGTATTGCCTATCTTTTCCATTTTAATCTTCTAGTGGATATGCAGAGGGTTACACTGTGGTTTTAATTTGCATTTCCTGATGACTAATGAAATTGGACATTTGGATATCCTCTTTTATGAAGTGGGTTGTCTGCGTTTTTCTTGTTGATTGGTAGGAGTTCTTTATATATTTGGAATCGAGTCCTTTGTTGGTGTTACAAAAATCTTCTCCCACACTTTGGGTGGAATTTTTATTCTCTTAATGGTGTCTTTTGATGAACAGAAGACATGCATTTTAATGCAGTCAAACTTATAAAATATTTCCCTTTCCAATGCTCGTCAGGACTAGGTCACCTCTATTTCCCCCAAGGCCGAGGCATATATTGCTGCCTATAAACCTGCATGAAGTCCCCAGGCAGGGCCAGGACTCTTCTGGTTCTCTGTGCCCACATTTGTCTGATGCCATAGTTCTCGGAGCCATAGGACCTTTGGTCAGAGGGAGTTTAAGGAGTAGCTCACGAGCTCAGCACTGATGTTGGGCTTTGTTTTGACATCTGGGATCCCGCCTTGTCTCTGAGGCTGGACTCCCATTTCAAAATACTTTGTCCCCTGATATCAATAACTGAGTCCCTATCTTGCCCCTGGCTTGGCCTTCCAGATGGAGGCCTGGGGACCGGTGCTCCAGCCACCAGGCTCGGTGGCACCCTGGGTGCTGCTCTCTGCGGGAGTCGCCCTCAACCTGCCCCTCTAGGGCCCAGCACGCCGGGCAGACCAGCCCACTGCTGCCACTCCCTCTTGCCTCCAGAAACTTCCCCCTCCCCCTGTTTCCACCTGTTCCTGAGGCAGGTTTTAAACCTGAGACCACTGATCCATGTTCTGTCTTCCAAGCTTCTGGCCGAGAGAGGAAAGAGGAAGAAACTGCACTCACAGAGACTTGGTCCTCTCCGATGATCCCGGACAAGCTCCCGGTTCCATACTGGATGGAGAACTGCTGCCCCGGCTGGCTGTAGGTGCTGGACTGGGAAGGGTGGAACTTGGCATGTGTCTCTGGAAGACAAGGGTGCTGCTCTTGCCTCGGCCATTGGCTCCCTCTTCGTCCCGGCCCTGACGCCCCCCCAGCCCCAGAGCCTCGGGGTCTCTTCCCTCAGCTCCGAACACCGAGTGGGGGCCCCTAGAAAGGCCAGCCGCCACGGCCCTGCCTGGTGAGCAGCTCCATTTCCCTCTAGCCTAATTCCCTCTAATTCCCTCTAATTCCCTCTAATGCCCTCCAATTCCCTCTAGCCGGGCGTGGCTTAATTGGAAACCAAACAGTTGTCCCTGGGCAAACCCAATTGTCCGCAATGACCTCATGAGGCACACCCAGATAAGTGCCATTTATCAGGCGCCAGCCGCAATCTCTGCCACCCAGCGTGGGTCAGAGCTTGGCTTTCAAAAGAAACTCCGGGGTAAACCATTGCCACCCCGGGAAATTACCCCCAACTCTTTGCCCAATCTGTGGACATCAAGCCCTGGGGTCTGCTGAGACAGAGTGTCTCTGGAACTTGTCCTGTACCAACCAAGACATCTTTTTTTTAAGCTTCTTCTTTTTCCAATCCTCATCAAAACCCCTGAATTACCTCTGGCCGAATGGACCCACCTGGCCCATCGTGTCCCACCAGCCCCTGCTCTGGTGCCTGGGAGACAGGCTACCAGGTCTCCTTGAAGCAGGTGGACAGTCTGCCCTAGAACCTGACCCCGCGCCACCTGCCCAGAAATAGCCAATCCAATGGAACTTCCTCTGCATTCCTTGGGGTGTTCTGAAGGAAGTGAGTCAGTGTGTCAAAGATTTCTCTTTTATGTGGCTGAGTTTCACCCTATTAATTCTGACCACTATGGAAGTTGCTCTCTTGGATAGTGGCCAAATTTTAATTCTCTCCTTGGCCCAGCCCTGTTTCTGCTGTCAGCCGTCGCAGGGCAGACTCAGAGATGGGGAGGGGAAGCTGGCGTGGCAGGGGTGGCCAGTTTCGGGAACCCCAGCCTCCCCGGCCCCCGGTGTGCCACTCCTTGCCGGCCCCACTTACTGCAGGCCTGGCTGGTGCAGTACACGGAGGGGACCCAGAGATTGGAGGAGCCGGTGTCGAAGATGACGGTGAAGTTCTGCGGCGGGGAGCCGATGGAGATGGTGCCGAAGTATTCTACCTGCAAGGGAGGCAGAGAGGGAAGGAGGCTGTGGGTGGGGGAGGGACAAGGGTGCTCCCCAGAGGGCCAGCACCTGGGCTGGTACAGACGAGAGCGCGCAGAGCCTGGGAAGTGGCAAGGTGGGAGATAAAAGGCCAAAGGAGCAGAGACAGGGCCATGAGGGAGCAAATCATCAAATCAAGCCCCCGCCTGCTTCTTCGTTTGATCTCACTTGCACTATCCTGATTCTCATAATTACATTGCCAGCAAGGCCAGGAGGAGGTAACACCTGATTCTGCGGATCAGGGGGCTGGGAGAGGCTGGGCGTCTCGTCTCGGGCCACGCAGCCAGCAAGCTGCCCAGCCCAGAGCAGAAGCAGGGCCTTCCCCGCGGGATGCCTGTCACCCTCCCTGCTTTCCGCCAGCAGGGAGCTCTACATGTTGGGGCCCACTGGGGCCTGCTTAGCCCAGTCCACGGGGACCCCGGGGATCAGTCCGTGTGGGTCATCCAAGTGAAGAAATCCGCCACGGCCGTCAAGGCTGCCCAAGTGGCTTTGGCCCTGCCCCGAGGCTGAGCCTCCTCCCTCCGCAGCCCGCAGCCGCCTCCCCGGGATGCCTCACATCCAGGTAGTTGATGAGGGGCTCCTTGGTGCTCTGGTCCACTGAGCAGGACTCCGTGTACTGGGTCATGTCCAGATTCTGGGATTTCCAGAACTCAGAGAGCTGACTCCGAGCCCGCAGCTTCTTCCGGAGGGACGGATGCCTCCTGAGGGGCGCCCTGCAGACAAAGCCCGCGTGAGGAGGAGGTGCACTTGTGCCTCCCTCGTGTCCCCTCCCCTCCTCCCGTCCCACGTCTTCAGGGGTTAACTAGAGGTGGCACAGGAGGGGGCCCGCAAGGCAGTAGCTGGGGTATGACCGGAATCGGTGGCCTCTGCCGCCCCCCTGCCCAGGCTCATCTCTGCCCCGTGCACTCTCAGATCCTAGGGCGGGCATGCCCCCCCTGCAGACAGGCTCTGAGATCTCTAGGGAGATGGGAGATGTAGGGCAGTCTGCAGTTTTGCATGAACCCCTTGAAGGGCTGCTTTAGAGGGACAGAGAAATTCCTGAGGACAGCGATGGTCAGTCCCTTAGGGAAGAACTTGGGAGCTTTGAGCGACAAAGCACAACTGCAGCTCCTGCCCTCTGGGCAAGTGAGAAGCTCCCGGGGACCTGAGCCGGCACCTCCACTGCTGGTGGAGGCGGGGGTGGGGGGATGCCTTGTCATCGCCCAGCCGATATTAAGGCTGCACTCAAGGTGACCACTCCGTAAACCTGCATGGATTCATGCAAGCTCTCAGCGTCTTCTCCCCTTCCTTTCCCGTCGGCTTCCCTCTCCCAGGGCAGCCCTCAGCTGGGGGCCAGGGGACTGCGCCCGCTGAACACAATGCCCGGGAGGTGGCTCACCTGTGAAGTGACCCGTGGGCCTGCCCCAGGTCCAGGAGCACCAGCAACGAAAGAAGGAGCGTTTTCATTGTGCGTCTGAACAGCAGCTTCGTCCTCCCCTCTTCTTCCTCCTCTCTCCCCCAGCGCGGTGGGACTGGCTCTGCGGTGGGACTGGCTCTGCGGTGGGACTGGCTCTGCGGTGGGACTGGCTCTGCGGTGGGACTGGCTCTGCGGTGGGACTGGCTCTGCGGGACTGCAGACCTGCCCTGCCCAGCCCCGCCTGGGGGCTGATGATAAGGTCCTGGAGTCATTAGCCAGGCCCAGAGTAAACAGCGCGTGGGGCGTTCCCCCTCCACCCCGCCATCTCTTCCCCTCCCACAAGGGGAGCCTGCGTCTGGGGTGACAACTTGGGGTTCCGCGCCCCTCTGGGCATGAGAGGGTCGACCCAGGCTCAGCTTCCGCCAGGGCCTTGGCAACTACCCTTGCCCAAGAAACCCCGTGTTAATCGAGACAGCGGCGTGTCCCCGCACACTGGGAGCCGCCCTACTGAACTGTTCCCACAGGTGTCCGGTGGAAGGCTTGGGAGGGGTGGAAGCTGGATTGTCACCTTTGGGTCTGGAATAGGCGCCCGTATTAGGGTGCTGGGGCTGCCGCAGCAAAGCACCACACACTGGGTGGCTTAAACAACAAAAATTTCATTTTTTCTCCATTCTGGAGCCTGGAAGTCCAAGATCAAGGTGTTGGCAGGGTTGGTTCTTCTGAGGCCTCTCTCCTTGGCTTGTGGATGCCGCCTTCTCTCCGGGTCCTCACATCGCTCTTCCCGCTCGCTGCATGTGCCTGTGTCCAGACTTTCTCTTCTCCCTGTTGGAGTCGGCCTACCCTAATGACCTCGTTTCATCTTAATACCCCTTTAAGGCCCCTCTCTCCAAATACAGTCACATGCTGAGGTCCTAGGGGGCAGGACTGCAGCATATGGATTTTGGGGGGACACAGTTCATCCCTTAACAGTGCCCAGGGACCACGGGATCTTCAGTCTGTCAAGTGGGACTAAGGGCCGGGCGCGGTGGCTCACGCCTGTAATCCTAGCACTCTGGGAGGCCAAGGTGGGTGGATCGCTCGAGGTCAGGAGTTCGAAACCAGCCTGAGCAAGAGCGAGACCCCCGTCTCTACTAAAAAAATAAAAAGAAATTAATTGGCCAACTAATATATATAAAAAAATTAGCCAGGCATGGTGGCGCATGTCTGTAGTCCCAGCTACTCGGAAGGCTGAGGCAGGAGGATTGCTTGAGCCCAGAAGTTTGAGGTTGCTGTGAGCTAGGCTGACGCCACAGCACTCACTATAGCCTGGGCAACAAAGCGAGACCCTGTCTCAAAAAATAAATAAATAAATAAAAGTGGGACTAAGGAGAGGGGGGCCTCAGGCCTTAGTTATCCTGTGTGAAGCCCACTCACCATCAGCCCATGTCTGTGGGTGTGCGCCTTCTAAGCAGAGGGTGTCTCAGGAGGGGGTGGAGGGGGGAAGGGAAGGAAAACCCTTCCTGACCCTGACTCAAGTTAATTGGACCCTCTGAGCCAGGGCAGCTGAGGTCACCACCACTGTCACACGTGCCAGTGTGTCCAGAGGGCACTGGCTCTGAAGCAGGAAGTGGGTGGCCTGGGTTTAGGTTAGCTCTGCCCTGACCGGCTAGTGTTCTGGCAAATCTCTTAGCTGCTGTGGGCTTCTTAACTCCACCTCTGAAGGTCAGGAAGCAAGTAAACCTGGAGTGTGGGACTAAGGCAAACCCTCCCTTGGGTCCCCAAAAATGTGAAAAAGACATCAAAAAGACTTGAGCAACAACCTAGACCTTTGACTTCTGACCCCAAGGCAACAAAGCCTCTTTAGTATTTACCCATCTCCTAGGAGGCTGCCTCTTGACCTTTCGCTGGAGGGAGAGGTCTACTCCCAGAAGGGCAGCCTGGGTCAGACTGGGTAGAAGTTGAGATAACTTGTTTTAGTACTGCGCTCCGCCATGGTGTGCCCATACTTGCCTAACTTGCCTAACCAGCAGGTACCTTAGTTTTGCCATCTGACAAATACCCTGCCTGTCACCAGTGGATTTTTAAGGAGGATTAAATATACAAAATAAGCCATTTTATTGTGTTCTGCTTTATTGTGCTTGGCAGATACTGCATTTTTTTTTTTTTTTTTTTTTTACAAATTGAAGGTTTATGGCAACTCTGTGTCAAGCCAGTCTATTGGCACCCTTTTCCCAACAGCGTGTGCTCACTTCTTGTCTCTGTATCACATTTTGGTAATTGTCGCAATATTTCAAACTTTTTCACTATTGTTATATTTATTATGGTGATCTGTGATTGATGATCTTTGATGTAGCTAAGATCATTGATGATGTTGTTTGGCTACGCTAAAGAACAGATTTTTTTAGTAGACAAAACAGCCTTCTATTGGAAGAAGATGCCATTTAGGACTTTTATAACTAGAGAGGAGGAGTCGATGCCTGGCTTCAAAGCTTCAAAACTTCAAAGGACAGGCTGATTCTCTTGTTAGGGGCTAATGCAGCTGGTGGCTTTAAGTTGCAGCTGATGCTCATTTATCCTTCTGAACATCCTTAAGAATTATGCTAAATCTTCTCTGCCTGTGCTCTATCATTGGCACAACAGAGCTTGGATGACAGCACATCTGTTTACGGCATGGTTTACTGAATATTTTAAGCCCACTGTTAAGACCTACTGCTCAGAAAAAAAGATTCCTTTCCAAATATTATTGCTCATTGACAATGCACCTGGTCGCCCAAGAGCTCCGAGGGAGATGTAGAAGGAGGTTAATGTTTTCATGCCTGCTAACACAACATCCATTCTGAAGCCCACAGATCAAGGAGTAATTTGGACTTTGGGGTCTTACTATGTAAGAAATACACTTCACAAGGTTATAGCTGCCATGGAGAGTGATTCCTCTGATGGATCTGTGAAGAGTGAATTGAAAACCTTCTGGAAAGGATTCACCATTTTAGATACTATTAAGAACATCCACGATTCATGGGAGAAGGTCAAAACATTCACATTAACAGGAGTCTGAAAAAGTGGATTCCAGCTCTCATGGATGACTTTGAGGGGTTCGGGACTTCAGTGGAAGAAGTAACTGCAGCTGTGATGGAAATGGCAAGAGAGCTAGAATTAGAAGCAGAGC
This sequence comes from Microcebus murinus, assembly GCF_040939455.1. NCBI lineage: Eukaryota > Metazoa > Chordata > Mammalia > Primates > Cheirogaleidae > Microcebus > Microcebus murinus. Next base: position 28,045,615 of record NC_134126.1, on the reverse strand, counting down.
CTGAAGATGTGATTACATTGCTGCAATCTCATGATAAACGAGAACGGATGAGGAGTTGCTTCTTATGGACGAGCAAAGAAAGTGGTTTCTTAAAATGGAAACTACTGCTGGCGAGGATGCTGGGAACATTGTGGAAATGACAACAAAGGATTCAGACTGTTAACAATTCATTGTCAACAATTTCATTGTTGTCTTATTTTAAGAAATTGCCACAGCTGCTCCATCCTTCACAACCACCACCCTGATCAGTCAGCAGGACCCTGATAGAGGCAGGACCCTCCACCAGCAAAAAGATTATGACTCACTGAAGGCTCAGATGAATGCTAGCATTTTTAAGCAATAAAATATTTTTAATGGCAGGCCGAGGTGGCTCACGCCTGTAATCCTAGCACTCTGGGAGGCCGAAGCGGGTGGATTGCTCAAGGTCAGGAGTTCGAAACCAGCCTGAGCAAGAGCGAGACCCCGTCTCTACTAAAAATAGAAAGAAATTAATTGGACAACTAAAAATATATAGAAAATATTAGCCAGGCGTGGTGGTGCATGCCTGTAGTCCCAGCTACTCGGGAGGCTGAGGCAGGAGGATCACTTGAGCCCAGGAGTTTGAGGTTGCTGTGAGGTAGGCTGACATCATGGAACTCTAGCCCAGGCAACAGAGTGAGACTCTGTCTCAAAAAAAAATATTTTCAATGAGGATATGTACATTGTGTTTTTAGACATAATTCTATGGCATACTTAATAGACTAAAGTAGAATGTAAACATAACTTTCATATGCACTGGGAAACCAAAAACTTTGTGTGGCTTGTTTTAGTGCAATATTCACTTTATTGTGCTGGTCTGGAACCAAACCCACACCATCTCTGAGGTATGCCTATATGTGGAAGTACTTTGAAAACTATAACATGTACTAGGGACTGAAGATAGTCGTTATAAAAACTGTGCACTGAAAGGCTTATTACAGACCCTCAAGGTAAACCCACTTATAGAGCAGATGGGAGAACTGAGGAACAGAGGAGCAAAGTGACTGACCCAAGACCATGTGGTTGGTTCATATAATGGCAGAGCTAGGGTTAGGACCCAGGCTGCCTAACTTCTAGTGCAGCCATCTTTCTGCTACGGAATTATAACATCACTATCACTGAACTGGTTTTTTTGTTTTGTTTTGTTTTTTGAGATAGTGTCTCATGCTGTACCCAGGCTGGAGTGCAGTGGTGTCATCATAACTCACAGCAACCTCCAACTCCTGGGCTCGAGCGATCTTCCTGCCTCGGCCTCCTTAGTAGCTGGGACTACAGGTGCCCGCCACCTTGTCCGGCTAATTTTTCTATTTTTTTGTAGAGACAGGGTCTCTCGATTGCCCTGGTCTCAAGCTCCTGACCTCAAGCAATGCTTCTGCCTCAGCCTCCCAAAGTGAACTGCTGAAATGAGCATAAACCGTAACCTCTGTCTCCTTTTCCATCTTCCAGACCTTTCCTCACACTGAGAAGGGTTGGCTGGCCTAGGCTTGAAAACTATGCTGATTGGCCGGAGCAGCTGTGGGCTGCCTGGCCACCGAGCGGGGCTGACACGGCCCGACTGCCTGCAAGGAGCCCCAGGGTCTGGCTAGCATTTGGAAGGCTTGACTAAGGTTAGGAGCAAGAGCGTGGGATGTTTGTTAGAGCTCGTGGGATCCGTTTTCTCCAGAAACACCAGGAACCAAAACAGACTGCAGATTCCTGGCTCCTCCCAGCCAGAATGGAACACCGCTGTGGACAATGAGGACATTTTCTAGGGAACAAAAGCCCTTGGGCGTGTACCTGCCAGTGTGTGCGTGTGTCTTGTGAGAAAAGGGCGAGGGAGGATCATTTGGGGTAAAACGGTACCACGTTTTTGTAGGCAAAAAGGAGGCATAATCTAGGCAATGGATCCAGTCTCTCAGCCATGGGAGAGGGTCTCTGGGGAGAGAGAGGGACCCTCAGGAATGTGGCTTGGAGGTTTCGTCTGTTTGCAGAATGTTGGAAAGCTGTTGGTGGCGACACTACCTAAGTCAACCTCTCCTTTCTGGAGCTTCAGCTTCTAGAAGGTGAATTAATGATGAGAGGACAGTTGCTCGGTGCTCTGTGGAATCAACTGTATTGGGGCTTGAGAGCTCCCAGGACAGAGTGTGTTCCTGTGAGACACGAGCTGGCTCCTGATCAGAGGGACGGGGCCTCCAGGAAGCCCTCCATGATTCCCTCCAGGAAGCCCTCTAGGATGCCCTCCAGGAAGCCCTCCAGGATGCCCTCCAGGGGGCCCTGGCTCTGGCAACTGGAAAATGTCCCAATGCCTTTTGGTTTGAAGTTAATAAATGAGGGAAAATCCATGCATGATACTGTGTGCGTACAGCAGAAAGAGGGCTGAGATGGGACGCCTGGACCTCTTTTTGTCTCTGCCACTCACTGGCCATATGACTGCAGACAAATCACTTCTCTCTGAGTCTAGTCTCCTTGTCTATAAAATAAAGAAAGAGGTTGGCTTGGGTGATAACAACAAGGAACACGTTAGGGACATAAACCGCGTGGCAGGCTCTGAGCTAAGGGACTTATAAGCATTCAGCTCCTTCAAATGTCCTTTGAAGGACCTTTGAAGGAGCTGTTCAAATGTCCTTCAAATGTCAAACCCTATCAGGTAGGTATTATTTTTAAGCCCATTTTACACATGAGATAACTGAGGCACAGAGGGTTCAAGTGGCTTGCATAAGGTGCTGTAGCCGGGACCCAAACCTAGGTTTGCCTGGCTCCGAAGCGGGTATTCTTACCCATCGCGCTGTATTGGATGATCTCTAAGGTCTAACATTTTAGAATTTCTTTCTGGAAAAGAAAATTGGGTTTGGGGGAAAGAAGGAGAAGGGGAAAGAGAGAAAGAAGAATTCCCTGCATAGTGAAAAATTTGAGGCCTTTTAATATAAGAAGAGACGAGTGTGTGCAGTGTGGGGTGTGGAGTGTGGAGATGCGTGATGAGAAATCTTCGCACTGCGTAATCTTTGCAGACATTTTCTCTTGCACCTTCAGGAAGCCTCTGGGCCAGGATCATTGCTGCATTGCTGACAGGTGCAAAATCCTCCCATGCACTCTACTGGTCCCTCCCACACACTGAATTATGGAAAAAATAAAAGTTTAAAGTGATCAAACCCTCTGTTTATTCCTAAAAGAGAGCACCTGGCACTAAACGCTTACTTTTCCTGTGTCTGATCTGCTTTGGTTTGTCAGAGCCTCTCGTTTTCATGCAACAGTAAATAAGAAGGATCCAAAGTCTCTAGCATCTCACCACGTCAAGAATTCAATTGCTCTGAGTCATTTCTCAAACCCCCAGCAATTCTATTGCAGAAGAGTGCCTTTCAGACCAGAATTTGCGACAGCACCGTCAGCAGAGGGCGCAGGCGTTGGGGAAGTTTCTCACCTGAATACCGCGGCTGTGTGTGTGTGTGTGTGTGTGTGTGTGTGGTGTGTGCACACCTGTGCATGTGTCCCTGTACCCGTAAGTGGGAGGAGCAGATCATGCCTAGGGCTTGCCAGAGAGGAGCCCTGACGCCACCAACTTCTGCGCTCGCTACTGAGCCCAGCTTTGAAAGCGGAAAAAGCAAGGTTTGGCTTCCAGCTCTGCCACTGAACAGACGATTGCATGACATCAGGGATGTGTGGAAGCCTCAGTTTCCTCCACTACAGAAAAGGAAGGATGCCTTCCTCGCCGGCAGTTGTGAGGTTTCCGTGAGACCATGCTTGGGACGAGTGCTTTCTGTGCGTCACCCGGCCCAGTGCTTGACGCGGAGTGAGCCCTCAGTCTAGGTACCCTGGCCAAAGCACATGTGCCAGGGCCAGTGTCTGACACTGACTGAGTTCCCACTTTATGCCACACACTGCTCTAAGTGCTTTAAATGTAATCAGCAGGAGGCTCAGAGAGGTAAAGCAATTTGCCTGAGGCCACACAGCCAGTAATGATGGAACCAGGCTCAAGCCCAGGAAGTCTCTCTCCAAAGTCTGTGATCTTAAACCACCTCAGCTGCCATGTATAGCTCACATGTATGTTATTGTATATGTTAACAGACTGAAATACATACTGAAGGTTGTTCACCCTTTATGGGCATTTTAATTGTTCAGGAACACTACTGAGGCTTCTACCTGTCCTCGGTTCTTACTCTGCAATCAAGGGCTCAGCCATTAAAGGCTAGATAATAAAAATACTCTCCAACCCTCAGTTTCCTTATCTGTAAAAATGAGGTTGTTAGAATAATTAAATAAAAGCATACGTGAAAAACGCACGACCTATAGTAAGCGTTCAAAAATAATGGGTTAAAATTTTATTATCATAGCATCCTAGGCAAAGGACATCGTACATCCGGTTCCTTCCCTTTGTGAGTCTCCACAGGTTTTCATTTTTAGATTTATGGCGGCAGGGGCCTCCCTCTGGAGTGCTCCTTTCTCCCATGTTCTACTTCCTGCTGGACTCTGCCTCAGTTTCCATCCTGGAACTTTCTCAAGAGCCCTCAGGGAAGGATTTAGGCTACAGCTAAGTAAGATAAAGGCAAAATTTCCATCTCAGAGTCTTGCATAAGGTGCATTTATCTCCTTTTCTAAAAACTCTTGTCCTGTTCCCAGCCCATTAAATGCCCTGGGAACGCAGGGGGAAGAAAACACATGCTACAGATGCAATTAAGATAAAGTCTCTTCCAAGACAGGGAGACGCTCTCTGATTTTCCTTTCGGGTTTAACAAGTTTCTTTTATAAGAGAGCTTCCACATGGAGCCCCCTCACTGAAGCCTTGGCAAACACCATTTATGCATTCGAAGAAAAATCTGGATGCTTAGTCTCACTGATCCTATTTGAGAGACTAGAAATCCCAGGCCGTGAGAGAGCTCGTCCCCGAAAGAGCAAGACGCAAGTGCAGGAAACTCGGTCTTCTTGATCCAATTCTCAGGGGGACATGTCCACTGCGGTGGCCCAGGCCAGAGATGACGGTGGCCGCAATGGAGTGGGGTGGTGGACAAGGGAAGAGGTGGTGGGCTGAGGCTTGTTTTGGAGATAGAACCCACAGGGCAGGCTGGTGGATTAGAGAGGGATGAAGGCAAGGATGACTCCCGGTTTGTCTCACGGACACAGTTAACCTGAGCGAAATGCTGCAGGTTCAAGGTTATTTGTGCACAGAGCATTGTTGGTGATGGGAAAACTTGGAAATAGGCGACAATAAGAGATAGCTACATAATTACAGCTAAGCAATGGAATGCTGGGGCACCATAATAAAACAATGAAGAAGCTCCAAAGGGAAACCTCTAGACTATATTGCTGGGCTGGAAAACGTGGAGTGGTACGTATAGTATGCACCATTTGTATAAAAGAAAAGGTGAAAATCGACATAGCCCCACTCGCTTATGTACGCATAGGGTGTCTCTGGAAGGAAATACCAAGAAATCAGTAGCATTAGGTGCTTCTCAGGAGGAGAACTGGGTGAATGGGGCCAGGATGGGAAGGGGGCTTGTTGTATATCATTTTGTACTTTTTTGAATTTTGAATCACGGGACCATATCACTTTATTAGTTTTCTATTGCTGCTATGACAAACGATCGCAAAGGTAGTGGCTTTCAAACAGTGCAAATTTATTATTTGACAGTTGTGTAAGTTCGAAGTTTGACACAGGTCTTAGTGGACTAACATAAAGGGATTGGGGAGATGTGCTGTTTTCTGGAGGCCCTTAAAGAAAATCTGTTTTCTTGCCTCTTCTAGCTTCTGGAGGCTTCCCACATTCCTTGGCTCATGGTCCCTTCCTCCATCTTCTAAGTTAGCAGTGTTTTGTGTACCTGACGTTTCTTCCAAAGCTATGTTTCCCTGTGACCACAGCTGGGAAAGATTACCCTCTTTTAAAGACTCCTGTGATTAGATTCCACCTGCCCAGATAATCCAAGCACATTTTCCCATCTCAACATCCTTAATTTAATTACACGGGCAAAGTCCCTTTTGCTATGTAAGGCAACAACCTTCGAACAGATTCCAGAGATTAAATATGAACATCTTTGGTGGCCATTATTCTGCCTACCACAATTACCTACTCAGAAACAATTTAAAAAACAAAGACAAGGCCGGGCACGGTGGCTCACGCCTGTAATCCTAGCACTCTGGGAGGCCTAGGTGGGCGGATTGCTCGAGGTCAGGAGTTCGAAACCAGCCTGAGCAAGAGTGAGACCCCGTCTCTACTATAAAAAGAAAGAAATTAATTGGACAACTAATATACATAGAAAACCTTAGCCGGGCATGGTGGCGCATGCCTGTAGTCCCAGCTACTTGGGAGGCTGAGGCAGGAGGATCGCTTGAGCCCAGGAGTCAGAGGTTGCTGTGAGCTAGGCTGACGCCACAGCACTCTAGCCCAGGCAACACAGTGAGACTCTGTCTCAAAATAAAACAAAATAAAATAAAATAAAATAAAAAATAAATAAAATACAGTGACTCCCAAACTTTTGGTTTGAGCCATGGGGTGGATAGTAGCCCGTTTACTGAGTGCAGGGATCAAGGGAGCAGAAACAGGCTGGAAGAAGTGGTCTGTTTGGGCATAGGAGGTTTAGGTGCCAGTAGACTTTTCAGGGGTGATAGCAGCTCGGACCCTTGAGTTTGTGGGTTTGGTGCTCATCAGACTTGTTGGGGCTGGAGATAGAAATTTGAGAGTCATCGGTATATAGAAAGTGGTGGAAGCCATGGAGCTGGCCAAGAGCACCCAGGGAGAGTTCTCTGATGAAGAAGAGGTGAAGCTTCGGCTGATGCTCAGAAGCCCACAGGTAGGGGGAGGAGCACCAGTGGGATTCGGGGAGACCGCACCACCTCCTCCAGGGGCCTCCCCTGCAGCCTAGATTTGAAGAGCCTCCAGCCTACTCCCCAGTTTTTCTGTATCGCCCCCCTTTGTTCCTTTTGTTTACGGGATGACCAAAATCTGTAATTGCCTTGTTTTGCTGGTTTGCTTATTGCCTGTCTCTCCTCACCGTGTTGTAAGTTCCACGAGAGCTGAGCTGTGCCTGTCTCGATCACGTCTGTCTCCCAAGCACCTACGCTACTGCCTGGCTCAGCGGAAGCACTCAATACACATTTGGTGAATGAATGAATGAATGAATGAATGAATGAAAACAACTTTGATTCCTTTACCCTCAAACCATAAACAACAAAAATGGCTCTACAATTGAAAACTTAAGGGGAAAGAAAGTGCAGCTCTCTTATACACTCCACTGACTATCCCCCATACGTAGGGTTGCACAGAAGTTGTCTACTGAATATTTTAAAAGCACCAGGAAGACACTTCTATTGCACCTGTTGTCACCGTGCTTGAAATCCTGCCATTGTCTAGTCATTCCCTAGAGTGAGGCATGACCCTCTTAGCACAGTGCCTAGCAGCTAGTAAGCACTCAGTACATTTTAGCTCTCCCTTTGGTTATTATTTAGTCTTTTAAAAATGCAACTATCCCTGGGAAAGATGGCCCACGCAGTCATTAACCCTTTAGTATGAATTAGTTTCTCAGCAGAGATAGTTAAGGAAGAATCTTAGGGTAGGGGCAGAAAGGTGGGGTTGCAGAAAGGCAGAAAGGGTTTCCAAAAAACACTAGGGAATCTAAAGCAAACCTCAGTTTCTGGTTCTGCTTGAGGCTCCTGCCTTCCCAGCGCGAGGACTGCTCTGCAAGCCACAGCAGCCACTGGCTTTTCATGTCAGCGTGGTGCGAGCATCCCCGAGAGCTGAGCCAGGCAGTGGAGGAAATGAAGAGGCTGTCAAGGGAGGGGCGAGGGGAAGAAGACAGGCTGGCGCGGGTGCAGCAGGCAGTGAGAGCAGCTGCCTCTTCAGCCTGGAGGGCTCCTCCCGCCGCCGCTGCTGGGCCAGGAGACAGGTAAACTGTCCGTGTAGGGCTGAGGCTTCTCTTTCGGTTCCTTTCCTACTTGTGCAGAATTCGGGCTCACCCAGCGTAAAGCGGGCACCATGTGGCCCGAAGGGATTAGAGAGGAAGGGCATCCCCCCCTTCCTTTGAACTGCTTTCTAGGGTGCTGTATATCCCCAAACCCCCAAAATCAAATACGTGATCTGACAACTGCTTATGTGGACAATGGGACGGAATATTGAGGTCGGGGTCTGTCTAAGGCTTATAGGCAAAGGATGGAGCTACAGGTTTGGTACCTTATGATAGGCAGCCTGGGAACCCACAGGAAAATGCATACCGTTGGGTGAATTTTCCCCAACTGTCCTAGATCCCAAACTAGATACTGAGTCCCTCGAGGGCAAGGCCCCAGGCTCTAGTCTGGATTTTTTGGTCCCCAACACCCAGCACAGCTGTTGGACGTGAGGATTTGTCTATACCTACACTGTCCAGCACTTGACTTGAGATTTGCACTAAAGTGTAAAATACACCCTGATTTTGAAGACTCGGTAGGGAAAAAAAGAATAGAAAACACTAATAATTTTTATATTGAGTATAAGTTGAAATAGTAATATTTTGATATATTGGGTTAAATAAAATACACCATTAAGATTGTTTCGTTTCTTTTTACTTTTTAAAATGTGGCTACTAGAACATTTTAGATTGCCCACGTGGCTTGCATTATATTTCTATTGAACATCTCTGGTCTATACTTCCCCGGCCTCCCCTCTCCCACCCTCCCTTGCTGCCCTTAACCTCTAACCAGACTTAGGGACGTCCTTCTCCCTGGGCTTCTAAAGCCCTCAGAATGTTTAATTGGCCAGAGCGGGATCCCTTTATGTTTGTCGAATCCCTGATTATTACACTTTACTAAGTGCATTCATTGTTCATGTCATTTAAGCCTTATCTATAATTGCACCCATTTTTCTAGGATAAAGAAATTCAGGCAGCAGCAAATAGGAGAGGGACTAACTTTAATTGAACGCCCGGGCTACCAGCTTTACACATTTTATCTTCTTTAAATTTATTTTCCTAACAGTCTGGTAAAGTAGGCGTTGCTTTCTCTACCTTTTTGCAGATGAAGAAACAGAGGCTTAAGAGCTCCGATAACTCGCCCCAAATCATCCCCCTAGTAAGAAGCGCAGGGTCAGGGCTGGAAACATGGAGGGCCCGAGTCGGAGAGCAAGTTTTCCCGCACTGGTAGCACGTGGCTTCATGTTTGCATCATTTGAGCTGAGTCTCCAGGGCTTCCCCCACTCGCTTGTATGTTCTGTGGTGCCTGCCCACCGAAGGGGTTCATTAAGGAGACCCTGGATGGTTTACTCTTTATCACAGGTTTCTAGATTGTGCAAGGAATGAGCCCACCTGGGTCTCAGAGCACCCGGGAACGTCCCATTACTAAGTGACCTAGGACAGGGAGCGTTCCTACCTCCGTAAAACAAAACGGACCTTTACCGTTTGCTGTTTGTGATCCTGAGCCTGCTGGGTGGGGAAACCTAATCAAGCTGCCCTTGTAGCCCTTTTTCTTTTCTTTTCTTTTCTTTTTTTTTTTGAGACAGAATCTCCCTATGTTGCCCAGGCTGGAGTACAGTAGCTATTCACAGACAAAAATCACAGCCTCAAACTCCTGGCCTCAAGCCATCCTCCCACCTCAGCCTCCTAAGTAGCTGGGACTTATAGACGAGCGCCGCCATCTCACCCAGCTGCCCCTGTAGATTAATCCCTAATGGCTTACATCTGGAATTAGAGAAATATTTTCTAAAGAAGAATTTTTATTAAACAACAAAAAAAAAATCTGAAAACCTTATTATTTCCTCATGTTCGGGTTTCTGCTGAATGTCTTGAGCACTAAATTCGGGGCCAGGGAGTCCAGGTCGCGTGGGTGGGCAGAAAGCCTCAAGTTCATTGTCGAGGATTAGGGGGTTTTTGAGGGCTGCCCACTCAGCAGGTGGTTTCCAGGGCGGTGGCACACTGGGTGCGAGTCCTGGGAATGGCGACCCGGTGTCATGGCTCGAATGACTGGAAATCCTCATTACCTGTCCGGCGGATCGGAGAGGGGTGCCAAGTCCTTTCATAAGCCTGCCATGAATAATCCTCCCTGAAAAGCCCGATTTATAAGAGCAGCATCAAAGCTGGGCCGCCCTTAGGAGTCCACTCTTTTAAGGCTGACAGCCTCTTCCCTTTTCAAAACTCGATGTGAAGAGCGAATCAAGTCCAGCCCGGGGGCCTCTTCGCAGCTGCGAGCTGATTAGTCCAAAGACAGCTAAAGCCCCTCCACCCACCCGCCCCCCACTCCGGCCTCACCCTCCTTTCTTTATTCAATGCCCGCTGATTGCTGCTAAGAAGGCCTATGAAGATTGATTTTCCAAACGAGTTCCCATTTCTTGTTCCAAATCCCTGGAGGGTACATTGAAGTGCCCTGCAGTCGTTAGTACTTCTAAATGGATTTGGGCCTGAATAACGATTTTTTTTTTTATCTGTTTAAGTAGGCTGAGCCCTGAATTAATTCGCTTCAAGTCTTTGAGCCTTGATGTTAAAAAAAAAAAAAAAAGAAGAAGAAGAAGAAGAAGGGATCAGGGATCAGGGATATACGCGTCCTTTATCGAACTCCCTTTGAAATTTGCTCCTGGGGTTTGAAGGTGGGGTGGGGGAGAAGGGGCAGGAAGAGCTGTTAGGATTTGAAAACCTGTTTCTTACATGTGCCTACTAGCAGCCAGGGCCCGCGTGTTGTTTAAGGCCACGACTGCTAGTCAGGAAGCCTTGCCTGTCGCTGTGTAGCTGTGCAGAAAAGCAGGAAAAACACTTTTGATCAACAAAAGCCCTGTTAGAGTTACTTCTGGAAAACAGACAAATTCTCAAAGATCTTTCGATATGTTGACAGTGGAGATTGTCAAGTCATATACGGACGTACGTAACCTCTAAAATACATCTTTCCCGTGAAAGTCCATAAGAAAAGGCCACCGGAAGGTGCCTAACCTTGCAGGCAGCAGCTTTGATGGGAAGAACAAGCTAAAGATGGTTTTCTGTTTGGCTAAAGCTTATTATTTATATTCCCCCACCACCACCACCTTCCCCAAAGACCAAGAGCTTCAGAAACAGGGAAGATGTCTTAAAAAACAAAGGTAGGCCTGGCATGGTGACTCATGCCTGTAATCCTAGCACTCTGGGAAGCCAAGGCGGGCGGATCACTCAAGGTCAGGAGTTCAAAACCAGCCTGAGCAAGATCGAGACCCCATCTCTACTAAAAATAGGAAGAAATTAATTGGACAACTAAATATATATAGAAAAAATTAGCTGGGCATGGTGGCGCATGCCCGTAGTCCCAGCTACTCGGGAGGCTGAGGCAGGAGGATTGCTTGAGCCCAGGAGTTTGAGGTTGCTGTGAGCTAGGCTGATACCATGGCACTCACTCTACCTTGGGCAACAGAGTGAGACTCTGTCTCAAGAAAACACAAAAAAACAAAAAACAAAGGTAAAAATGACCTTAATCTTAACAAGGTTGTAAAGACATATCGTCACCCCCAGGGAATGCTGTGGTGTTTTTAGGAACTGCTGAAGGAAATTTATGTAAACTTTTAACTGGGTTGAGGGCCTTTCAAAGCAGAGAGCACACAGTAGGTGCTCAATAAATGCTGAACAAACAGGAAGTGGTGAGGAGCCAGTACTTTGCTGACTTGCCATTCTTGCCGGGCCCTGCCGCCTGCTCCTGGAGCTGCCCCAGGGCTCTGCCGCTAAGGGACAGGGCAGGAGAGAAAGCCCAGGGTGCCCAGGGCGTGCTGGGTCTGGAACGAAGATGAGGGAGGGATGGACAAGGGGGGAGGGAAGAGGCCGGCTCCAGGGAGGGCACACTTGTGCACTAGGCTGGTGCTGCCGGCCCTGGGGGGAAGCAAGGCTTCGGGGGAGCCGGCTGGATGCTGGACACCCCTCCTCCCTCTGCGTGATCCCAAGCGAGTCCTTCCCAAGAGCGGCGCGAATAGAAAAGACCAAGAACAACTGGCTGGGCCGGGCACGGTGGCTCACGCCTGTATTCCTAGCACTCTGGGAGGCCGAGGCAGGAGGATTGCTTGAGCTCAGGAGTTTGAGACCAGCCTGAGCAAGAGTAGAGACCCCGTCTCTACTAAAAATAGAAAGAAATTAGCCAAACAACTAAAAATAGAAAAAATTAGCCAGGCGTGGTGGCACGTGCCTGTAGTCCCAGCTACTCGGGGAGGCTGGGGCAGGAGGATCACTTGAGCCCAGGAGTTGGAGGTTGCTGTGAGCTAGGCTGATGCCACAGCACTCTAGCCCAGGCAACAGAGTGAGACTCTGTCTCAAAAAAAAAAAGAAAGAAAGAAAGAAAGAAAGAAACAACTGGCTGGAGTGCCTGTTGGCTGACGGAGGGGCAGGTCAGAGTGGGGGCTGAGGGACAGGAGGATCTGGGACTAGAACCCGCGTCCCTGCCCAGGCAGCAGGTTCTCACCGAGCCTCGGCTGTGCTCTCACTTGCTCTCTTTCCTTCACAGCTTCCCCCCCTACTCCACGAGCACACGTATTGAACACCTGCTCTGTCTGCAGAAACTCACATTTATCATTAAGTTTTCAAAGTATACCGATTTTCAAAGTGAGCCGAATACAAAGTGACTCCAACGAGGCTCAGGCGCTAGGTGTCCCAGATTGGGAGGACGTTTACTGAAATGTGTTTTAAAATAGAAGAGCAGGAAAGTGGAGGTCGTCTAACCCTTGGTTATCACATATCAAAATAGATTTGCTGCAAAAAAAAAAAAAACCCAAGTTCGTTGCAAAGCTGCTTGGCTGACCTACATGAAAAGCAGCAGGCATTACTAGAGAGAGATCGGAGCAGCAAGATAAATTGTGAGCCTTGCTAGATGCCAAAACGAGAGATGCTCTGTAAGTAAGGGGGGGAAAAGCCCTAAGGGCTGTAAAAAGAAGTTGAACAGCCATGAGAATATTTTCCCCCCCAGGGGCTGCATTCACAGGCAGCTTCGACTCTGCCCAGGCTGCCTTTTGGTAATTCCATTTGCCTCTCAACTCTCCTTTCCACAAACTCTCTTCCCTTTCCAAAGCTTTTGTTATCTCAGAGCTGGGCTCCCAACTCCATCCCTCCCTCTTGCCCTCCTAATTCCCAGTCTCTCCTTTCTCCCTGGGCCACTCCCCCTCTTTCCCTCTTAAATCCAAAACACCAGAAAATTAGTGCTTTCGTCGCAATAATCAGGAACTCAGAAATCCCTGGGACAGAGCGATTCGTTGTAAGATAATTTCGGTAGTAAAATAATTTTCATGGGAACACAATTGTCCGTGGCGATTTCAATGCTGGGTTGTTGCAGCACTTTATTTTCTATAGAAAGGGTCGCTAAAATTGATAGTCTTTCTTGTGACGTTGTGAATAGTAGTGTTTTTGTAAATTTTATATGTGAGAAGCTACGATTTCCACTGGGGGAGAGCTTCGATGGTTTTAGTAAAATGTGTCCAGTATGTCATTACTGCAAATATATCTACCCACTTCCTGTGAGTCATCTAGATTTTAGAAAGCAGTTTAAAGATTTTAGTTCCCCTTAACACCAACGTCTCATCCACAGCGTCACACTTCATACGATGTTCCTCAATTTCAATCATGTATTTTTACAATCATTTATTTTCAATCATGTTTCTGGTTGCAGAAACTCACATTTATCATTAATTTTTCAAAGTCTACATGTTAACCAAAATACTGAAAAGGCCACGATAGTCTTTGAGATCCATAAGCCTTTTTAAAAGAGCAATTATTATTGTTTCCAATAACAGAATAAAATTGACTTTGATATTGACCTCTGGATGGTGGAAGGGCTGGTCACACAAGTCACAGTTAAAATGAGTCATCTCTTTCCTTTGTTTAGTGCTTTCTATTTTGGAGAAACTGGCATCAATGTCATGGGATTACAACGTGTCTAGCATCAATAATATATATTTTTGTAAACATTGTGTAACAAACTAGGTAAAAGTTTATTTTTTTCCAAGAGTTTCTTAATCCTATTGATATTTTTCAGGGACGTTGGGTGTATGAACTTTTGATTTCTGCTTATTTTAGTATTTATGTTGTTGTAAATTTTAATTAAAATATCATGTCCAAGCCGGGCGCGGTGGCTCACGCCTGTAATCCTAGCACTCTGGGAGACCGAGGCGGGCGGATTGCTGGAGGTCAGGAGTTCGAAACCAGCCTGAGCAAGAGCAAGACCCCGTCTCTACTATAAATAGAAAGAAATTAATTGGCCAACTAATATATATATATAAAAAAATTAGCCGGGCATGGTGGCGCATGCCTGTAGTCCCAGCTACTCGGGAGGCTGAGGCAGGAGGATCGCTTGAGCCCAGGAGTTTGAGGTTGCTGTGAGCTAGGCTGACGCCACGGCACTCACTCTAGCCTGGTCAACAAGCGAGACTCTGTCTCAAAAAAAAAAAAAAAAAAAAATCATGTCCAATTAGTGCTGAGCAAATATATTTGAAATTATATATTTTCAAAAGTATAGATTTGCTTGTGTTCTAGAATCTTTATTATCTTTATCAGTGTCAGTGATCTCTAAAGAACGTTCCATATGCCTCTAATTGACTTTTTTGGGTCACAATGGTTTCAAATTGATATTTCTATCATGTATTGGACAGTAGTCTCAAGTTTATGCTTGATTATTCTGTTTTCAATACTCTCCAATGTTTTGCTAAAGTCAAACAGTTCTTGGATGATATAGGAATAAATGGTGTCAAAAAAACCCTTTTTAATATTTTGTTCACTACTAGGTTTAAAGAATAGGCAGCCTTAGAATCTTTTAGGGACTAATGTTGAAACTCATTGTTTGTCATACATTTCTTTCATCATTGTTGTATCTCTTTTGCTTCCTCACTGATTCTAGCCTAGAATCAGTGGGTTGTTTTTTTTTTTATTGGTGGTCTACTAAAAATCTTTATAATCCTTCTCCAGCAATATTATTTACTATGGAAAAAATTTTTAAATATTTACATAGACATAATTGCCTCTTGAAAATTTACAAACCTAAAAATAATTGTTAACCATTCCGCATGGCTTACATTAGGAGATGAACCTCAGTTGTTTGTGTGATATTTAACATTTCTTACAAAATTCAAAATGATTTCAGTCAACAAATCTGCTATTTTTAATTATTTGGTTTTGGTTTTCATCTTCTAAATAATGTGTAAATGTTTTTTGGTGTTTATATTTGTATTCTGTGTAAATGTTCTGCTATAATGCTAGGAATCTTCTATGGTTTCTGTAAATGAAGAAAATTCTGGTCATACTGCTCATACATTTTCTTGGATAATTCTCTGAATACCAGATTGGTCTTGCCAAAATGGAATTGTGTTTATTATGTGTTCAACCACAGCAGGCCAATATTTTCCTTATCATATGGAACCTGTTTTGCAGCATTAATAATTACATATTTCAAATCAGATTTGAAATTTGAATACTTAGCACTCCTATTGATGATCATTTCAGATTCTCCATGTTTATTTTTAAAAACATCCTAAACTATTACAATCTTTGCATTCTTTCTCATTTTCCAGTTGATTTTTGTTTTGTTTTGTTTTCAAAAAGCTGGCAAAACGAAAAATCCTTTGAAGTATAATAAAGTAACCAGAATCTAGTCATTTCCCCCTCCCCACCAGTTGGGAAAATTTTATGTCCATTACATTTCCCAAAACTTTCAACTTGTATTACCTTTTATAAAGTAAAAATTTCTTACTTGAGGTGAATGATTTTTAACTAGGGTCTGCCTTTGTTTCATATTCAAATTACATGGCCATGCATTTGGATTCTTTGCATTTTTAAAAATTAGATATTTTTATAAATTTCATTATGGTTGACAATGGAACTAAAAAGCGAATTCAAATACCACTCACATTTCTGTGACACATTCATGGAAACCAATGACTCTAAACTCTATTTTTTTTTTTTTGGCATTCTACCTTTTTCTCCCCCAATTTATTCAAGAATCCAAACAATTTTATTTAACTTCTTCTGTAGACAGCTTTTCATTTTCTGGTTTTGGTTTGATTTTTTTTTTCTTTTCAATACCTCAGGAGAAATAATATAGTACCTTTTTTTTTTTTTTTTTTTGAGACAGAGTCTCACTCTGTTGCCCAGGCTAGAGTTCCATGGTTGTCAGCCTAGCTCACAGCAACCTCAAACTCCTGGGCTCAAGCGATCCTCCTGCCTCAGCCTCCCGAGTAGCTGGGACTACAGGCATGCACCACCATGCCTGGCTAATTTTTTCTATATATTTTTAATTGGCCAATTAATTTCTTTCTATTTTTAGTAGAGACAGGGTCTCGCTCTTGCTGGTTTCGAACTCCTGACCTTGAGTGATACACCCACCTTGGCCACCTTGGCCTCCCTGAGTGCTAGGATTACAGGCATGAGCCACCACACCTGGCCTATAGTATCTGTGCCTGGCCAATGAGCCAGGAAACTTCATCAGCAGTTAATTTTTGTCCTTAAGAAATTTCCTTTAACAAACCATAGCAATAGTTATGATATAATTAGCAATTTGTTATACAGTAGTCTCAGATTTATGAATATAAAATAATAACTTTATGGATATATAATGGCATTATAATTATTTTTTACAAAAGTGAATTATGTCATAATGAAAATCTTTTAGATCTAAATTAAAAATTCAGAACTATCATTCAGGCAGACAATACGAATTGTAATGCAAACCTTCAAGTTTAGTTGAAAGCACAAAACAATTAGAGGATTTTTTAAAAAATTAGATAAAAATTAAGTTGGAAAAGCAACTCCTTGTTTGGAAACACATTATTACAACACTAGTTATTCAAGACAATAAGGTCTTTATCAAACTCATTCTACTTCAATTTACAAAGCAAGTAAATGTCAACCCTGTTAGAAAGTCTCTTTATTTCCATCTGTCAGAAATTATCATAATAAATGGGTTTTTGTTAGATAAGACATTTTACTGTTACTTGCCAGCAAATTATTGTAGTAAGAATATAAGTTGCTTACCTTTGGAGTCGGCAGTTAAATAAAAAATGTGAGAAAACCTTCGAAATAATGATGTCTATGATAGTTTCCATAGAAGTCACACCCTTGAGCAATAAACAACCTGAACAACCGTCCTTAACTACTCTAAACGTTTGTGTGGCCATTACCGTTAATAAAGGCCACATAGAAACAACCTGTGCGGTAAATGGAGCGTAGTTTCAGGGATTGTGAGACCTGTGATTGGATGCTGGTTTCGCTGTTTGCTAACTGTGACCCTGAGCTCCAAATGGGGATAAGTATGCCTAATCCTTCAAACTGCTGCCTGAAAGTCACAGGAGATATCCCCGGTTCTGAGTAGTAAATGCAATCATGAGATGTGAGTAAGGTTACCATTTGGCACTTGTTAAAAATGTGCTTGCTTTTAATAAGAATTTTATTATGTTTTTAAATCACATGAAGGATACATGCAGGGCCAGTAAAAGACAGTGATTCCCATGGACGTGGGGTCGGTTCCTGTTCAGTCACCTGCTTCCCATTTTCATTGGTGCCCTGCAGGGGGGAGCCCAAGAGGCTGACATTTTGACTTTCTTAGGAAGCCAAATGTTCAGGGCTTGTTTGATGTTTGCAAACGAGCCACTGAGAGAACTGAGAACCCGATGGTGATCTTTAAAGCAACCCCAACCAGTAAAGGGCTCTGTAAAAAAAAAAAAAAAAAAAAAAAAAACCTCAGGAAGACACAGGGTTTCTATTTTGAGAAATGAAATTTTGCAAAAACAACCAGAAAAGCATTGAAAGTCCCAGAAATGGGGAGAGTGTCTGCCTCAACGGAAGCCCGGAAGAAGATTGCGGAACGTCCCCTTCCCCTGCGTTCCGGAGGGTTCTGCGTGGTTACAGCGCTGCCTCTGGGCCAGCCTGGGAAGGAGAGAAGGGAGCGTGCAGCGGCTGTCACTCATTCACCCAGCTTTAGAGAGGGTCTGCTGTGTCTCAGGCACTGGCCGGGGTGCGCAGGAGATAAGTGAAATCGGACAGGCTCTCGGTCCACACAGGGCTCATGCACCGTCTTTCTCGCACTTTCTCTGTCTTTCTCCTCAGATCCTGTTTCTCCTTCCTTCCTGCCTTCTGCATCCTAGGTGACAGCCTTCCCTTCGCCCCAGGAGCCCGGCGCTCCATCTCTTACCATGATTTCAGACGTTCACCGAAGGGAAAATGACTGCACGTTCCACCTGCCATGCCTTTGCTCCGGGCCCCCTCCCACCTGCCTGTAGGAGTCCTTCCCGTGCATCCAGGGACAGCACAGATGCCACCTCCTCCACGCAGCCTTCCCTCATCACCCAAGCTAAAAACAACTGGCCCCTCCTCTCTGATCCAACAGCCCTTTCTTTGTACTTTTCTTTTTAGCACTGACCATATACTTGCCTTTGGCTATAGCTGCTGGGGCCAGGGTGGGTGTCTTCCCACCTAGGCTGGGGTCGGGGTGGGCGTGGGGCAGCCCTTTCTGCATCCATGGCCCATGTGCCGTTCTTCTCTACCCCTGCCACCTGTCTCACACTGCTGGACACATACCACGTGCTAAAAAAAGTTTGGCTGGATTGTATTTTTTTCTCTCCCTCTCTAATTTTAGCTATCCAGAATTAGATTGATAAAACTCTTTAGTTGCTGTCACTCTGCCACCATGGGGCCATGCACAGTTCTTATGCTCTATTTATTTCATATATTTTAGTCCCCCTTGTTCTCCATACACACTCCCCCACCCACCCTATCCCACTGCTGCCGTAGACTCTTGTTGTGTTAGAGTGTGACCTAATCTATCTTCTATAATGTTATTTATGCATTTGTGTAAGCTCCAGTCATGCTTGGCATTGTTGGCACTGAGCTTGCCTTTTCGCTAAGGGCATGAAACACTTCCACTGGAATTTCAGGCACCAGCAGCCACCGAGGAAGTGTTTCCGGCAGGTGACCCTTGGGATTGCAACAGGAAGCAGTGGGCAGCCTAGTCTGGCCAATGGCTGCTGCTGTTTGTCCAGCCCCCACCCCCACCTTTGAGTCTCAGGCCCCCCTCCCCCAGGTCCATACAGCTGCCGCTCTGCCAGCCAGGAGCCCCCGGGAGAATTCTCGCTCCCAAGAGATTGCCGACCTCCTTGACACATATACTATTTGGGAACACCCATTTCTGTCCCCCTGCATCTTTTGGCTTGCACTCCGTGAGATCACACACTCTTGGCAAAGTGCTCCCCTCTCACCCTTCACAGAAATGCCATCAGCCCAGCAGTTCTCAAACTCTTCAATCTCAGGACCCCCTATACACGCTCGAAAGTTATTAAGGAACCCAAAGAGCTGTTGTTTATTTGTTTCATATCTACTTCTATTGGCCGTATCAGAAATTAAAACTAAAGAAGTTTTAAAATGTTGATTTAATGTCTTTTAAAAATGGTGCTAAAACTATTATATCTTAAACATATTTTATGAAAAATAACTGTTTTCCAAAACATGAAAAATGTAGTGAGAATAGCATTGTTTTACATTTTTGCAAACCTTAGTATTAATATTTTATCTCTCGCTTGATAAAAGAGAGCTGGATTCTCAGATATGCTTTTGCATTCAGTCTGTTGCCGTGTCATATGTCATGTAGACTTTGGAAAACGCTACTGTACACTTGAGAGAGACTAAGAGTGAAAAAGGCAATTAGCATCTTAATATTATCATGTAAATGGTTTTGACCTCACCAATCCCCGGCAAAGATCTCTGGAACCCCCAGGGGATCCCTGGACCATACTTTGAGAACTAGCACCTTAGATTGTAGGTTTCTTGATGACAAGGCCATTCTCTGTTCATCCTTGCAGTCTGGGTTTTAAACAGACTATAGTTGAGACTCAGTACATCTTGTTTGAAATATTTGGAAATATCTGTGTCATTGTGAGTTTATCCCACCCATAACCATCGTCTGGGCAACTATTCCCCTTATTCTAGTGATACTGCTATTGTTGAAGGTATTTGGAGGACGCTGGTAGAGAAGTTGGCAGTTCTGTCGAATATCCTCAGTGGTCTCAAATCTTTGCTCTTTGAGGAGCATTTTTAGTTTTGGAAACAGCCAAAGGACATTCACAGTGAAATCTTGTAGTCTCATTGGGCGACACTGAATTTTGAATTTCTTAAAAGTAGTACTGCCAGGCCGGGCGTGGTGGCTCATGCCTGTAATCCTAGCACTTTGGGAGGCGGAGGAGGGCGGATTGCTCAAGGTCAGGAGTTCGAAACCAGCCTGAGCGAGACCCCGTCTCTACCAAAAATAGAAAGAAATTAATTGACCAACTAAAAATATATATACAAAAAATTAGCTGGGCATGGTGGCACATGCCTGTAGTCCCAGCCACTCGGGAGGCTGAGGCAGGAGGATCACCGAGCCCCGGAGATTGAGGTTGCTGTGAGCCAGGCTGACGCCACGGCACTCACTCTAGCCTGGGCAACAAAGTGAGACTCTGTCTCAAAAAAAAAAAAAAAAAAAAAAGTAGTACTGCCTTCTTAAAATTCGGATTGCAAATCTAATGGCCATCTAAGTGTACGCATGTGTTCACACATGTGCAAAATGATGTTTGTAGAAACTTAATAACGGCATCATCATTTCAAGAGTGAAAATGGAAGCAATCTAAAGGTCCACTACTGGGTGATCAGTTAAATAAACTGTGGGCATCCATAGACTAGAACATTCTGCAGCTGAAGAAAAGAATGAGAAAGCTCTGCACATACTGATAATAAATTAACTCCAAGACATACTTTTTCAAAAGTAAAAGGTAAGACAATGTGTATAGTACATTATGATCTGTAGGCAAAAAACCTGCGTAGTGTGCATGTATGTGTTTGCTCGTGCATGCAAAAGGTGGACGAGAAACTGGGCCTGCTGGCTGCCTCCAGGAAGGGCGACGAGTTGGCTGAGGTCAAGGGTAGAAGAGCAGATTTTCAAGGACTATCCTTTCATCACTTTTGAATTCTAAACCATCTGAATGTTACATAATGAAGCAAAACTTTAAATGCCCCAAACCGATTATGATGTCCTCCCTCCTTACAAAATTAAAAATAAAAACAATTTCTGACACTTAGAAAGGCTATTCTCCAAAAAAAGAGTTCTGAGTATTCTCTGAGCAGTAGCACGATTTTTAGGAGAAATGTACAATGTCCAAGGGGACAGGTAGAAGGACACAACGGAAAGGGGCAAGGAGAGGCACTTGTGAAAAGAACTCATCGTTTTCTTAGTCACTCTCGAGTCATTTCGCAAATAGGGAAACTGAGTCCAAGCAGGGGAAGTGACTCATCCATGCCCCCTGGGTTCTTGGTTCCAACGCTTGCCTTGTTAGAGAGGGGATTTCCTGGCTGCTCCTGCAGATCTCTTTGTGGGGGGTTGGCAGGGGTGGGGGAGCAGAGGTGACAATCTCCTTTCCTTTGGTCTTCAGCACACCTCTCTCCTGCGTCACGCCCTGACCAGGGGCTGGAGGCCAAGGTGGGCGAGTGCCTGGGACGGTGACTGTTGGGACCAAGGCTTCCCTACTCTTCCTCTCCTCTCTCCTGCTTGCCACACACACCCAGGCAGGGCTTCCTCCTCTGGGCTCCCCCGGGACACTGCCCTTGCCCTTCGATTTCTGAAACTGGCATCACCCAGCTCAACTATCACCTACTTTTATCGCACAGTTGGACTTGTGCAGAGCAACTTTGGGATACTTTAAACCAATTTCTTCTTCAAAGGATAAAGATTGTCCATCAACTAAGAGATTCGCTCTTCAAAATTCTGGTAGAGGTTGGGTGACCCTGGGCAGGCTGCTATGAAGGACTCTTTGGCATTCATTAATTCATTCATTAATTCATTCATTAATTCATTCACTCAACAAATATATATTGAACCTATTCCCCGCAGGAGGTATTGTTCTACACATTGGGGATGCAGTGGTGACCAAAACAGAGGAGGTTTCTGTTCTGTGGAGCTCACATTCTTGTGATGAGAGACTGAGAATACTCAAGTAAATAAGTGAATGATTGGGGTAATTTCAGATACTGATAGATGAGACGGAAAGGCTGGGAGCTGCCTTTGGACTTGTGCTGCCTAAGTGCTGTCTGAACAGGCCTTCATCTGGACAGCGGTGCTATCTCCGTGCCCTCTGAGGCCACCCCCCACCCTCCGGTGGTGACTCTAACATCCTCCCGTCCGACAGGCTCCCATGGAGGGATGAAAGGCGTGGAGGAGAAGAGGGGCGCCAGCTCCCCGGGGTCCCGAGTCTGCCAGCTGCTGCTAAAGACCGCCGAGAAACTCTGCTTCTAGCTACGGGGACCACCTGTCCTTGGAACCTCAGTACCTGGAACAGGAAACCCTGGATGGATCTGGATGGACCCCTTGGCAAAATGAATGGGACCGACTGTAGGTTCCAGGACTTGGAAGCCAGCAACGCCTCCCTGGACAATCCTACTCCATTGCTCTGCTCAGGTGAGACCAATGCTAAACGGTGGTTACTTACTGTCAACTATTAGTCAGACCACTGAGCTCATAAACAATTCTGTGAGGCAGGTATTCGTATCACATCCATTTCTCAGATGAGCTCAGAAAGGTTACGTGGGTGTCCTAGGATCACGCAGTTAGGAAGGCACGAGACCCGGGTGACTGGACCTTAAATCTCAGGCTCTTTCATGACGTCATCCCTCGTGCTTGTTCCTCCCGCCCCCACGCCCCTCCTCTGCCTTCCCGGGGTGGGTGCTGGCCTGTCCGGCCCCGGCTGGACACTCGCATGCTGTCTTTCCACCTTGCTGTAAACAGGTGTGCCCTACCCCCGCCAGCCTCCCCCAGCTGGCGCCCCAAGTTCCCCTCTCATCGCTCAGGGCTATCTGTGTCATCTCACCCTCCACACGCGCCCACACACCATGCCCTGTGACTTGGAGCCTCACCTGGGGTGACTCACAGCCGGTGCCGCAGACACTGGGAAGACATGGTGTCCAAGCCCCTCCCTGCCCTTCGTCCAGCAGGTGGACAGAGCTGTCAAAGGAAAACTCCCTGAGGTCAGAGGGCGGAGAGGGAAAAAGGCAGAGAGGAAGGGAGCTGTTAAGAGGGCCAACCTGATTCCACCTGGCCTTGGTGCCCCGAGAGGCTTGCTTGCACCCCACATGCTAGTTGCCAGCAGTGAGGATTACATTGCCCTGGTCGCCCCATATGTTCCCTCCACAACCCCCCACAGCAGTCTCTGCGGTAGAGTATCTGGGTAGCCAGCTCCCAAGACGCGGGGCCAGAGAGGTGGCACCTGTCAGGAGGGCTGAATCACACAGCGCCACTTGACTGGGGAAGACTTAGGCAGGGGCCTGAGTGCGGGGGAAGAGAGCTTCGCGTTTGGAGTCAGAAACGCGGACTCAAGTCCTGACTCCAGCTCGTACCGCAGCCAGGTGCCTTCCGCTGCGCTCCTCACCTGTAGGCGGGAGGGTTTTAAGACTCCTTCTCACTCCGAGAATCCGGGGACACACTGCTGCTGGAGAGGTGATGGGCTCCGTGTCTCCATCCCTGGAGGCAGGAGAAATTCTTTCTCACTGAGAATAATCCTCCCCTTCCTTACCAGAACACGGGCAGACACTCTCGTACCTGCCACCTCTTTGCGCTCGTAGCCCAGCCTGCTTGTGTCCTGACCTCTGTCACGACCCCTGCCCCCTGTCACAACCCCTGCCCCATACGTATCTCTGTCCCCAGTTGTCTTTATTCTGGACGTCCTGCCACATCTGCTTACTCTTGGCAAGAAGAGTAGAGCTCAGGAGTGAAACGATCACAAGGAGGCAGCAGACGTGGGTTCCAGAGAGACGTGCGTTCAAGTCCAGACTCTGCCTTTTACCAGCTCCATGACCTTGATGGAGTCTGATCCCTGCGAGCTGTTTTCTTTACTGTAGAATGGAAACAATGATTGTTCCTACTTCATGCCTACCTATGAAGATTGTGTGAGATAATGGGTGTGCCCGGCATGTATTAAGTCCCCAACAAATGGTAGCTGATGTTACCATTGAGGATCCTGTAGAGCCCGTTTGCACAGGTGTGCAAGAATTACTTTCACATCTCCTTTGCTTTTCCTCTCCTTCCCTTTCTGCAGAGAACAGCACCGCCGTCCAGCCAGAGGCTGAAACAGCAGGGCTCAGCAGGTGGGTGAGAGAAGGGTTGGGCCGTGGAGGGGGCGGCCGGGGTCCACGGGAGGGGGTCCCTGGGGACTGTGCGGGCAGGGCCGAGGAGAAGGGCCCAGAATGGCCGGCCACTGGGGAGGTGGAAGCCCAGAGCTGGGAGGGATTCCCAAGGAGTGGGGCGATTTTATGGATGGTCACCAAAGCCGGCCAGGGCAGTGGGTGGTCCTCACTTCCCTCGGTTGCTTCCCTCAGCCTGAGCACAGCAGCCACGGTCCTCTCTGGCTCCATTGGTGTCGTGGCCCTCATCCTGCTCCTGCTGTGTCTTTTGTACATGACCCTGAAGAAATGGAGGCACGAGAGTGAGTGGAACATCCCCAGCCCTGGAACTGGGGGTGAAGGAAGAGGAGAAACTGAGGCAGAGATGGGGATGTCCTTCCCAAGGGGCAGCCTCGGGGGAGGAGGGGAGTGGGCGGGCTGTAGGTTTTCTTCTCTGGAGTTGCCAGGGACACCGTCCGTGACAATAAGATGTGTCCATCGCACAAGCTCTTCCTGTTGAGAGCCACATACAGTATGCGCCATCTGCATACGCACTTATGGTTTATACACATCAACAAAAAGAAATATTGACACCAAATCATCTCCTCTAAATAAAAACAAAATTATAAAGTGTACTCCTTTCCCCTACCCTGTCTTCCTGGGAATTTAACTTAGTCTCAGAGGCCCGTTGGGGTCGAACATGGTGGATTTCGCCTTTCAAAGCTGAGCCCTAAATCAACCACGCAAAGACGGCTACGACCCTGAGTCAGACTGACGCTGAGCTCGTTGATTTTTCTAGGACTATTCAAGAGACAGCTGAGGCATCAGAGCAACTTTCTCCACAGATCTTCGGTGAGGAAATAGTCGAGTCCCACCTAGCGGGGCTCCGGGCCTTCTCCACAGGGATTTCTTCTTGTCCCTAGACAGACCCCACACAGCGGGAGGTGGGGGCGAGGCAGGGAGCAGGCCTGGAAGACGGTGCTTGTGGAAACGGAGGGAGACCCGGGCTTGCTCAGCAAGAACCCCGTGTTCTCCCCGCCGTCCTGTAGGGACAGCCCAGGACCTGGTTTTGTCGTTGCAAGTCCCTGGCGCCCGGCCATCTGCCTCTAACCAGGGTTCTGTCTCTAGGACCTGTCCTGCCACGCCGATGCCATCTACGCCAACGTGATCCGCCTGCCCCCCCGGGAGGGGGACGGATTCGCCATTTATGCCAACGTGCCCCCTTTCCACCGCCCCAGGAGGACTTCCCCGGACCAGGTGGAGTACGCCTCCATCGTGTTCCAATGACGGGACCAGCCAGACGCTCGGAGCGGAGAGTCAGACCTGGGCCCTGGCTGGACCTTGCACAGCGCTCGCTTTAGACTTGTGTATTTGTGTGTGTGTGTTTAAAAAATGCATAAAACCTGTCCTGATGGAGGTAAATGGCTGAGTGTTCCTTCTCGTTACTGGAATGTGCGTGCAGTTCTAATGGACAGGAGTGACATACGAGAGACAAGGGGCATGCTCACCCAGACCACCCCCAGCCCCAGAGTCAGGTTCCTGAGACAGACTGGCCAAGAAAGGAGCTCTTTCTACCGTGTTTCCCCCAAAATAAGACAGCGTCTTATATTTATTTTTCCTTAAGAAGACACCCTGGGGCTTATTTTCAGGGGATGTGTTATTTTTTTTTAAGTACGGTACAACAATCTACATTTATTCAAATAGAGTGAAGTCGTCTTCTTCTGGAACATCATCATCACTCTCCAAACCCCGAATTCCTGAATTTCTTGTGACTCTATTTCCTTTAGAACCATTGGCCCCAATCTCTCCTGTCGAGCAATAGAGCTCTCCTGGGGCAGATGAGAAGGGCTGCTCGTCTTCTTTACTGCTCTGCGACGACATGCATGGGTTGTGCAGATGTGCTGTGCAGCCACGCCTGTCACTAGGTCTTATTTTCGGGGTGGGGCTTGTATTGCGCAGATGCTTAGAAATCCTGCTTGGGCTTATTTGATGGGTAGGTAGGGGAAATACGGTAGCTCTTGTTCCTCTCGAGGCAAGGGCTGAGAAGGGGGAATTCACACCGTTCAGGGCCCAGCTTCTGTTTTTTGTCTCTCCTATCCTGCCCTGTCAGGAGTTAACACCCCATAGGAGTGAATTCATGGGTCACATGCATGGCTGGGGACACGTGCATGGCTGACTACCTTGCATGTCTGCCTCGTGCAATTGCCAGACAACACGCACGTACACAAAGGGCAATACAATGGCTTGAGTGCAGGCTGGATGTGCCAATGGTACCCGGATGTGCCAATGACCCCGTGATACCTCCCATGGGTCCAAGACGTGTGTGCATTATTCATTGTGTTGTTTTGCTTATTCTCTGTTCTGTGCTAAAAAGATATTGTTGAAAATGTTTTTTTAAAAAAGAAGCCTGTAGATAACCCCATGGCTAACAGTGATAAGAGAAAAGGAAGCATTTATGTTCTTTATAGCACAGACAGTGAAACTGTTAGAGGAACTGGGCAGCGGTGCAAGCGTGGAACATCTCAGCGAAGAGTGTGGTGTTGGAACGACCACCACGCATGACCCGGAGAAACAGAAGGATCCGCTGTTCAAGTTCTCTGCTGAAAGTGACGAGTAGCAGATAAGGAAAAACAGAAGAACACCACGTAAAGCCAGAACTGAAGATTCGGCCATGCACTGAAGACTGAACACACGCCGCTTCACGGTGTGATCAGGGAGCAAGCACACATCTATCACGGTGACCTCAAAAATGGAAGGAAACTGCAAATATTCAAAAGGCTGGTTGCAGGAATTTTTAAAAGACGCGGCATGACATCTGTGAAGATGTGTGGTGATAAAGCATATGCTGATCGGGAAACAGTGGAGAAACTCACTGATGAGTTTGCCAAGGTTGTCCCTGATGAGCATCTGACACCAGAACAAGTCTATGATGCTGCTGAAACATCACTGCTTGGGCATCACTGCCCCTGACTACAGCCCTCTAGGGATCAAGGATGCCAAGGACATAATCTTAATAACTGTGCTGGGGCGTGCCAATGCATCAGTGTAAACCTCCAGCGACAGGCCAAAGCCAGTGTGCTCACTGTTTTCAAAGAATCGATTTCTTACCGGTCCATTATTATGCTCACAAGAAGGCTTGGATCACCAGGGACATCTTTGCTGATTGATTTCACAAACATTTCATGCCAGAGACTCACGCTCACAGCAGGGAAGCCGGACTAGAGGCTGACCTCCCGTCACACCTGTTCTGCTCATCCTCCAGCCGAAATTCGCATCCAAGACAAAGTTTGTGCCGTGTACCTCCTGCCAAATGTGACTCCATCCATCAGCCACGTGACCAGGGTTCCCTCAGATCAATGAAGAGGAAATATAAAATCGTTTTCCTGAATAGCACGCCAGCAGCAGTGAACGAACAGAGGCGTAGGTATGGAAGGTTTTCGAAAGAAATTTGGCATGAAGGACGCCGTGCGTGCAGTTGCCAACACTTGGGACTCGGTGACTAGGGACTCAGGTGTGCATGCCTGACGCACCTGCTGCCCCCTGACTGCATTCAGTGACGATGAGGAACGAGGTGGTGACTTTGAAGGGTTCCCTATGTCAAAAGAGAAAAAAGGATGTCTGATCTCCTTACACATGCAAAATACTTACCTTCAGAGTCCGTCGGTGAGCTGGAAGACGTGCATGTTGAAGACGTTTTCAACGCTGCAAATGAGACGCCAGCTGTTGATGAGGCTGTTGGTCTCACAGCTGGTCCAGGTGTCCCGGTGGTGCCGCGGCGTTGCTTAGCTGCCCTGAACACGTTAGTTTTTCACCGTGTAAATGGCATGTCAGGCCTTTTACTGTTAAGTACTTAGATGTGAATAATAGTGAGAAAATGATTGCTTATCAATAGCACCTGAATTTGGGGTCAAGAATGATTGGGATAACAGACAGCCACAGATCGTCCGCATGGGTGGCTGGGACAAGTGACACCTTTGCTTTCCGAGAGTGCAATGTACACGAGCTTTATTTTGTGCACAGAATTATTAAAAATATCGTATAAAATTATCTTCAGGCTATGTGTGCAAGATATATATGAAATATAAGTGAATTTCATGTTTAGACTTAGGTCCCATCCCCAAGATATGTCATTATGTATATGCAAATATTCCAGAAGGGGGAAAAAATCCAAAATCCAAAACACTTCTGGTCACGAACGTTTTTGGGTAACGGATACTCAACCTGTATTTAAAGATAATAAAGCCCGGCATTTGTAGAGTGTTTTATAACTAACAAAGTACTTCATATGGGCTCATGGAATATTGAACAATACTACGAGGTAGGCATTTTAATACATCTGTCACTAGGGTTCAGCTTCAGGGTATAGAGTGAGATCTTTAATCAATAAAAAGTGTAATCTGCAAGAAAGGGAAAGGGTGGTAGAGGTGGCTGGGGAGCAAGAAGCCACTGTCTACAGACCGTTGCCCTAAAGCAGGGGTCCTCAAACTTTTTAAACAGGGGGCCAGTTCACTGTCCCTAAGACCGTTGGCATTGTGGGCCCAGGACGAGTCGGCTGCTAAGCAGGACAGGCAGCAGAGGCAAAAACACCCGGAGGGCGGGATAAATGTGCCAGGCGGCCCGCATGTGGCCCGTGGGCGGTAGTTTGAGGACGCCTGCCCTAAAGGCACAGTGCCCGGGGCTGCATATGTGTCCTCTATCTAGGCCTGCTGCCTGCTGGGTGCACCCTGAAACGTGGCAGGTTGAGTGTGCAAAATGTCAATTAGCTAGAAGATACAGAAGGTAGAGAAAGACTGCATAAAGCAAATAGCTTTTGAAATAATAATGACAATACTAATAAGTGATCTGAATTGGAATTCCAATTCTGCTACGTACCACCACTCGGTGATTTGGGGCAAGTTAACCTTTCCAGTCTTGAGATTCTTCATTTTAAAACAGTATCCACAATGTAATCAATCCAAACCATTCCTCGTAAGGTTGTCCTGAGCATTAACTGGGTTGGCGCGTGGTGGCTGGTGCAGTGGTATAGACTGGCATACAACTGATAGAGTAGCTGGTGCTCAAAACACAGTTAAGTCATTTTATCACTAGTAATATACATATTTGAAAAAATAAATTAAAACACCTATGGAGATACTATAGAGAATTACTGCAAAATGACAATTTATTGCTTCCCAGGTTGTAATGAAATGGATACACTCAAACACTGCTAGTGGAGTTGTAAGATGGACTTTCTTACAGCAAAAGGTCAATATAATGCAAGAGCAATAGAGACACCTTTCCTCTGACTTCAATATCTGCTCTTGGAACTTCACCCTAATAATAATAATATAAACATATTAATATATAAAATATAATATATAATAATATATAATAAAATATAATATATAAATATATAATAATATAAATATATATTATAAATATAATATAATAATAATCAAAAATAACCCAAAAGGCTGGGCATAGTGGCTCACGCCTGGAATCCTAGAGCTTTGAGAGGCCAAGATAGGAGGCTCACTTGAGGCCAGCTCAAGACCAGCCTGGGCAACACACGGAGACCTTATCTTTGCAAAAAGTAAAATAAAAATTAGCCAGCCTTGGTGGTGCACGCCTGCAGTCCCAGCTACTCGGGAGGCTGAGGCAGGAGGATCACTTGAGCCCACGGTTTGGAGGCTGCAGTGAGCTGTGATCACGCCACTGCACTTCGGCCTGGGTAACAGAGTGACACCCTATCTCAAAAATAAAACAAAATAATAAAATGAGCCCTCTAAAATTTAACATATACAGAGGTATCCATCCCAGCATTATCTCCAATAGTAGAACGTTGGAAACAACTGAATGATGAGGACCCACAGGACTGGCTTGGAATTCAGGGTTTTATCAGCAAGGTGATCTCAGCCATTACAAATACTATGAGAGATGTCTGGGTTTGGAGGGACCCTCGTTTATGAACTCCCTGCAGTGGGAGGAGGCCTGGGAGAGTGTCAAAAGAGCAAAGCAAGCATAGTAGCAGGGACACTGCTGAAAGGGTGGCAGTTCCAGAGTACGGAAGCCTGATAGACCTTGTTGGGATCTTGGATTTCATCCTAAATGCCATGGGAAGCCACTGGAGAATTCTAAGCAGAGAGTGACATAACCAGAATTGTGTGTATTAAAAGCTCCTTAGTTATAAGGTGGAAAACAATTTTAAAAACTATTTTTGCCAGGTGCGGTGGCTCACGCCTGTAATCATAGCACTCTGGGAGGCCAAGGCGGGTGGATCGCTCAAGGTCAGGAGTTCGAGACCAGCCTGAGCAAGACCCCGTCTCTACTCAAAATAGAAAGAAATTAGCAGGACAACTAAAAATACATAAAAAAAAAAAAATTATCCGGGAATGGTGGCACATCCCTGTAGTCCCAGCTACCCTGGAGGCTGAGGCAGGAGGATCGCTTGAGTCCAGGAGTTTGAGGTTGCTGTGCGCTAGGCTGACGCCACGGCACTCATTCTAGCCCGGGCAACAGAAGTGAGATTCCGTCCCAACAAACAAACAAACAAACAAACAAACAAACAAACACCACTAGTTTTTTAAAAATGCAAGTATACAGACAAGGCCATTATGCAAAAATATATTAGAGTGATTGGATCATGAGTAGGACTTTTTCCCCTCTTGGAAAATCCCTGATCCTGTTGGCACTCCATTCCCCTTTCTCCCACAGAGAGTAGTAGCTCTGTTCTCTGTGAGACAAATCGTGTCTCAACAATGTGGGAGACATGACGCACAGCAGGGGTGGCGGGCTTGGAAGGGAGGGAGGCTGTTATCTTAGGAAACGGTGAGGGGCTGGGGTGGGAGGCGAACTCGTGTTATCAGCCTCCATCAGAGTCTCTTTCTCCACCAGGTGATAAACTATCAAAAATAGCTTCCTCTTAATGGTACAGGCGTTATAGCTTCATCTATCACTGTTCTGATCTCCCCTGGCTTGTTACCCTTGGGGCTGGAGCCTTGTCAGCCGAAAGCAGAGAGAAGGGGGCCGGTATCATGCCGGGCTTGGCGTGGAGCCTGGACCCAGGCCTCGGAGAGGAGCAGGAGCCTGAGGTCATTCCCAGCGGCCTCCGGCCTCCGGGCAGGAGCAGGCGCAAAAAGCCTTTGTGAGCAAATCGTCTTTTCCTCTTTCACAAGTGTTTGCGTGTAGTGACAGGAGCAGGTAAGATGGCAGGCAGTCACCATGCATGGGTAACAGCGCGCTTTAATCCAGCCCTTTATCCACGCCAAAAACATGTATTGAGCACCTTCTAGGTGCTGGCAGAGTTTTGGCAAGAGGGGACACAGAGAGTGAGGCACAGACCTCCACAGCTCTCACTTTGCTGTTTAGGGCGCAGTCGCAAATGACACCTAAGACACAAAATCAAGGCATTTTAGAGCAGAAAGGATGCTGGAAATAATCCACTCGAAACTCTTTATAATCATCTGTGAGAAAAAATGCCGTCCAGAAAGGATAAATGCCTCAGATCTCCAGGACTTTGAAGTTTAGGTCAAGTGGATTTTCCACTAAACCCCAACAAATCTTACAAAGACGGAAGCGTATTGCTGCAGCACTGTCCTAGCGAGAGTGTGCACAGAAGTGTAGCTATTAAATAAAGGTGCCACCTTCCCTGGCATGGGATTTAAAAACGCCCCATCCTAGTCCCCAGTCAAATGAGGATCTCTAAAAATGGCACACGGAGGACCCAAAATATGTTGTATTCAAAGATCCTCAACAACTACACGGTATTGGGAGCCTCGGAGCAGCATCATGGAAGGTTCTGGCCCAAGAGTGGTCCGTCCACACAGGAGACTGGAGCAGCGTGACTATTATGGGATGTTGCGTGATGTTGGCGGCTGCCCTGTCTACACCAGGTTCATGCAAACAGGTAATAGAAATAGCAAGTCAAGGATCTTGGCTTGATTGCCACAGCTTAACTGTAGCCAGAGCGAGTGACTTAGAGCCCGTGGCCGAGCTGGGAGCAGGGAGAGGCGTGTATGGATACTGGCAGGGCAAACCTGGAGCAGGTGTGGAGAGCCCAGGTAGGAAATCACTCCATGCAGCCGCTACCACTGTTCTTGTGCTGTCCTAAAATCTCGAGTGATGAAGGAGCCTCACGTTCTTAACATAAGCTATGCAAAGGAAGGAAACTGCAGCTACAGACGTAATTCCACAGGTAGCTGTGTTACATCAATGGCTCATAAAGCACTGAAAGAGATTCAGCCTGAGGGGAGGCTTTCTGATTCTCATTTGAAAAATAGAGGCCAGGCGGGGTGGCTCACGCCTGTAATCCTACCTGTAATCCTAGCACTCAGAGAGGCCCAGGTGGGAGGATTGCTCAAGGTCAGGAGTTCAAAACCAGCCTGAGCAAGAGCGAGACCCCGTCTCTACTAAAAATAGAAAGAAATTAATTGATCAACTAAAAATATATAGAAAAAATGAGCCGGGCATGGTGGTGCATGCCTGTTAGTCCCAGCTACTCGGGAGGCTGAGGCAGGAGGATCGCTTGAGCCCGGGAATTTGAGGTTGCTGTGAGCTAGGCTGACACCACCGCACTCTTGCAGGGGCAACAGAGTGAGATTCTGTCTCAAAAAAAAAAAAAAAAAAAATAGAAATGTTAATAGCTGTCCTTTGTTGTTTACCACAGAAAGGACACTCTGTTAACATGCTTTGCCTTCTTATTTATATTTTAACCTTGAACAACCTTATGAGATCTTTTTAAAAATTAGATATTTATTATTAACCCTGTTTTACAGCTGGAAAAACTGAGGATCAGAGAGGTTAAGTAACTTTCTCCCAAGTCACCCAGGTACCAAGTGGGGGAGCCTGGATTGAAATAATGGCTTCAGGCAATTTGTCCCAAACAGGGGTGTGACATCATAGAGGCCCATACATCTCTGCTTTCTCTGTCTGTTTTATATCTGGGTCATTTTATCCTCCTACCGTTCTTCTTCACTCCCAAGTTTAGATCTTGGGGTTTTCGCTCGAGATCTCCGAAGAGCCTGAAATTGGCCTTCCTTCCCTTGTGTCATTATCTGTCACATGCACTGTGATAGCGGCCACTTCGGGCTGTCCTCAACCGGTGCTTAACGGCAAAGAAGTTATCCTCAAAAAATTACTCTCATCCACTGCCCTGTGTCCTATACGTACGCACACTCTTAATCTAGAGCCACGTGGCATTCAGATTCAGAGACGAGCCAGGTCGGACGGGCTCTTTGCTAACACATCTGGAGACCGACTTCATTTTACAGAGGGGGAACATGAGTCCCTGGGTGGGGGAGTGAGTTGTCCGAGCTCATGCAGTGCGTTGGTGCCAGTGCTGGGACTTGAACCCAGGCTTCACGACTCCTCCTCCAGTGCTCTTTCTGCTCTAACCCCCGGCTGTCTGCTCTGTAGTATTTAAATGTGTGCTCACATAAGGAGGGAAAGAGACTGCTGATCTCCTCCATCTACACAAACTGTCTGCGCTGGGGAGCGGGGCAGAGCATGGTCAAAAAAGACGGAAAGTGTTATCTGTGGCTTCACCCTGCTCTGCTCAGCTGAGCTAGATTGCTATCTTCCGAGCAGCAGTGCCACCGTCTTGTTGGAAATGATGAAACATTTGCGATTGACCTCCAGTGACAGAGGTTTGGGGTGGGGCTGGGGACGGGCGGGGGAGACGTTTCCATGAGGCCATCGCTGAAACCCAGGCCAGGATCAGACCTTGCTCATGGTCCCGGGGGTAAGTACTGTCGGGGCAGGTAGGATTTTGAATTAGTTTGAAGGGTGTGCATTTGTTTGTGAATGTGTATGTGTTGAAGTTTTAGAGAGGATTCTCCGTTTATGTGCTGGGATTCCAGGGTGTGGAATTCAATTTGCAATCAGCTTGGAGTGAGCCTAAGATTCAGCAGTTCGCACTCTATGGGCATTAATCTCTCATTCCTGAGACCTGGGATCTGTCTGCCTTCGCAGCAGCAGCCGTTAGGGCTCTGGCTAGAAAGTGCATAGACTTTGGATCCAGAAAAAACTGGTTTCAAATCCTCACTTTACTAAACTTTTGTAAGCCTCGGTTTCCTCATCTGTAAAATGGGTATAAAAACACCTGTTGTACGGGGTTGCTACAAGGATTCAGACAATATACATTTAGTGCCAGTACAGTGCTCTATCAACAGTAGCTATTGCTGGTGCCTGTAGTCCCAGCTACTTGGGAGGCTGAGGCGGGAGGATCACTTGAGCCCAGGAGTTCTGGGCTGTAGTGTGCGGTGCCAATCAAATGTCCGCACTAAGTTCAGCATCAGTATGGTGACATCCCAGGAGTGGAGACCACCATTGCCTAAGGAGGTGTGAACCAAGCCAGGTCAGAAATGATGGAGCAGGTCCAAACTCCCATGCTGGTCCGCGCTGGGATCGTGCCTGTGAATAGCCACCACGCTCCAGCCTGGGCAACATAGTAAGACCCTTCTTAAAAAAAATGTAGCCATTAATTTTTTTGATAAGTCAAATGGGAGCCAGATCTCAGAGATACCTCCGCATAGCAGTGTTTTCCTTGGGATTTGCCTGAGCTGCAAGGTTCTAGTAGGTGTGGAGGGAAAGGATCAGCCTAGAAGTTTTAAAACGTTATGAGTAGAAGCCAGAAAATGCATGCTGTCAAAGGAAAAGCCACGCAAACATCTGGGCAAGGAAAGGCCGACAAGAACAACAGAACAGCAAGA
Source organism: Microcebus murinus (assembly GCF_040939455.1). Classification (NCBI taxonomy): domain Eukaryota; kingdom Metazoa; phylum Chordata; class Mammalia; order Primates; family Cheirogaleidae; genus Microcebus; species Microcebus murinus. The sequence goes on along the minus strand of NC_134126.1, from coordinate 28,010,886 downwards.
GCCAACCCCTACAGAGAGCCCACTGTATGCCGGGAACGTTCTAAGAGCTTTCCGTGGTTTGCTTCATTTAATCTTCACGACACTGCAGATGTAGGTGCTATAAGTAGCTCTGCTTTCCAGTTGAGGAAACTGAGGCACCGGGGTGTTGAATGACTTGACTGAATCAGTGAAAGAAAACTGGAGAACTTCAGCGCAGAAAAGCGCCCCCAGACCAGGCCTTTCTCCAGCGTGTCGCCAGCCCGAGAAGGGGCTGGGAGCCGGATCAGGCACTCAAGGGAGACTTGCAGATTGGCTGCCCCTGCTTTTTGTTCTGTGTGTTGACCTTACCCTGTGAGCGTTGGCCATTCTACCCCATTGGCAATTCTACCACAATGCCTGAATTAGGATCGACTACATCATCGGTGGAACCTAGTGTGCAAAATGAAAATCTGGCGTCTCTTGTTCAAAAATTATTAAGAATTGAAAGACGGCAATGGCAAAGCATTAAGCCAAGTTGTGGGGCCCTTGTGAGCCCGGGACCCTGCTAGGTTGCACAGGCTGCAAGCCCAGGGAGCCCGCCCTGGCCCTGAGTCCCGATAAGGAGGCAGGAACAGTGCTAGAAGGTTCTCGTGCAACCCTCATGATAATTCTGTGAGGGAGATAATTGACTTACCAATGCAAAGAGGTGGAAACTGAGACTCAGGGATGTTAAGTGGCTCCCCCAAGTTTAAATAGTGTTTATTATTAATACATGTGAATTGATTTCATTGCTATGTGTACAGAGTATTACAAAATGCTTTCCCCATCCCCCACCCCCAGTGTCTCTAAGTACCATGCTATGACTGTGGACTGTAAAATATGGACTAGACATGGTCCCAGCCACCAAAGGCAGCATAATCTGTAGACGGTGCTTAGTATCTCTGAAATTCAACAGGCCAATTGAGGAAATGGAGAATAATCTGGCCCTTTACAATCCACCTGGAGCTTTGTGGGAACTAGCAAAAAGAATCTATGGACACTGTTAAAGTTGCTTGTAATTCTTTGTGTTTTTGCTGATTTAGCCTTGGAACTAAGTTGCACTCATGTTGCATCCATCTCAAGGAATTTCTTGCAAAAATGCTTCCCCTAAAATTACTAATCAGAAACTGGATGACTTGCTTTCCTCCTGAAAATATTGGCAGTCCCTGCAACTAGAAATAAGTGTGGCGAGAGATGCAGCTTCTCTGGTTGAGACCCCAAGTTGCTTTCTGGTTAATTTGAATCTAATCCTTTATGCCCATGTTAGAATCACGGCATTCTAGAACAACAAAATGTCAAGACTAAATCGATTTAGCCCACCGCCCTCATTTTATAGACGGGGAAACCGAGGCTCAGGGAGAGGAAGTGATGTGCCCAAGGTGGCTGAATTTATAAAGTCGCTGAGCTGGAGTGTTCGTCTAGATTCTCATCCCACATTCCAGAGGAGTCCTGACCACCCCCGACACGGTGACGGGAGCCAAAGAGAATCCAGAAGAGAGTTCTCTCATACCCAGGACAAAGGTGATGCCCTAAAGCTTTCTCATCCCCTTCCCCGTGGTATTTGGCAGACTCTGTTCCTCCCTTCCTGTATTTTGCCCTTCTCTGTCCCCTGGTGAGTGGGCTCGGTGACAGTCACCGGAGCAGGAAGACAGTCACTAGAGCAGGGACTATTTAGGACAAGGGGCTTCCCAGGACCCCATGGCTTGTACTACGGGTTGCTTATACCTCCCACCTGAAAATTATGAGTGAGCCCAGTGCTCCCACAGGGCCCCGTGTGTGTTTGTATAGGTAAGCCAGCTTGGGGTCGAATCTTCTTCGCTGTCCTAAGGATCATACCGTGTTGAGCACCCATATATTCCAGGCATTCCACTGAGCATTTTCTGGTTTTTTTGTGGTTTTTTTTTTTTTTTTTTGGGGACAGAGTCTCACTTTGTTGCCCAGGCTAGAGTGAGTGCCGTGGCGTCAGCCTAGCTCACAGCAACCTCAAACTCCTGGGCTCAAGCAATCCTCCTGCCTCAGCCTCCCAAGTAGCTGGGCCTGGCTAATTTTTTCTATATATTTTTAGTTGGCCAATTAATTTTTTTCTATTTTGAGTAGAGACAGGGGGTCTCGCTCTTGCTCAGGCTGGTCTCAAACTCCTGACCTCGAGCAATCCTCCCTCCTCGGCCTCCCAGAGTGCTAGGATTACAGGCGTGAGCCACTGCACCCGGCCTCCACTGAGCATTTTCAATCCTGTACGCGGCTTGGCGAAGGCTCTGGCTCCAAACCACCTGGGTTTAAATTCTGTCTCCTCCAGGGGGGATGAGGTCCTGGCTTTCTCACATGTAAAGTGAGGAGAACAATAGTACCTACCTCATATGGTTGTCATTCTGGGGACTAAACAAGATAGCATATTTAAAATGTTTTTATGGTGCTGGCATGTACATAGTAAACACACAACACGTGTGAGCTAAAAACACGAAACAGGTGCCACCTGCATTTTACAGATCTGTCACCGAGGCTAGAGGGGTAAAGAAACTCACAGCTGAGAAGCCCAGGGCTGAAATCGCAGCTCAGCCTGTCTGGCCACAAGTCCCCACACCTGGCCTTTCTCTTGCACTCACTCGCCGTTTTCACTCACTCACTCAGTGTTTTCCACATTATCTTATTTACATGTGGTCAAATATGGATCGAACGCTGTCGGAAGCCAACCAATTCCACTAAAGCTGTCCCCTGCAGCTGGGTGGCATTCAACCCTCTTCCCATCCACCCACTGTCTGTTCTTCAAATAATGCCCTCTCGGTGACTCTCCTTCTATCACACGGGGATCTCTTTTTCCTCTGAAATATAATGTGTTATTGACGCCACTTCTTCTGGAAATTCATCATTCTTCTGCTGTGGCATTTCTTCTGCTTTTTGACTTTTCATATGTGTGTATACACACACACATATATATGTATATGAATTTTTTTTTTTTTTAATTTAAGACAGGATCTCACTGTGTTGCCCAGGCTGGAAATGCAGTGGTGCAATCACAGCTCACTGCAGCCTCAAACTCCTGGGCTCAAGCGATCCTCCTGCCTCAGCCTCCCCAGTTGCTGGGACTACAGGCATGAACCACTGTGCCCTGCCAACTTTTTATATATTATTTTCCAAGTACAAATGAGCTCTTGAAGGTGCAAATGGCTTTCTCTCCTTCATGCTGTCGGAGTAGTTCACACAGGGCCATGCACATAGACCACTCAGTCGATATTTGATTGACTGAAGTTCAGACATCTAGCCGATTATCTCCATGTTCTATCGACGTGATGCGCTATAATTTACGTAGATAAATTTGGTGGCGCGCTAACTTAAGACACTCAGGAAATCTGGGCTTGTTTCAGTGTTTTAAAACATTTTTTGACTGTAATTAATAACAATGTATCGTATTCTTAAAAATTGCTAAGAGTGTAGATTTTATGTGTTGGCACCACAAAACCTAATAAATATATGAAGTCATGCATATGTTAATTACTTGATTAATTACTGGATTTGGTGAACTGAATCAAATTGATTGGGTGGGTTATTGCTGAACTAATATGATAGAGAAAGAAGTTTAATGACCCAGAGTTTTCTCTCTTTGCAATTTTTCTTTCTTTTTATGTTCACTTTTTACAGGGTGATTGTGTTGTATGTAGCTAAATACAACTGCATTCTACCTTTTCACCGGACAGGTTTATTTCTCCAGACGAATTCTTCCTAAATGTAATTTTAAATGGCCATATAATATTCCATTTATCCCTTAGCCCTAATTTATTTAGTTTTTGGTTTTTTATTTAGAGTGTTTCCCATTTTTCACTTTTATAATCACTACTGTCTAGAGCTCTTTTGCAGTAATAGCTTCGGATTATTTGTAAATTGTCTGTTCCACACACTTTATCCATTTACCATTTGGCGATTCTAGTGTTTTTCTTAACAATTTATGTTAACAATTTATGTTAAGAAAAAGATGTAAACTCTTCAAAATTGTGCTTTGCCATACTTACCCAACTTTTTTGTCCATTTGCCTTTAAAACTTAACTTACGAAGTTTTCATATTTTAGAGTCAAATCTATTTTTCATGTATTCCTTTGTGATTTTTTCCATTGCATCTAAACTGAGAAAGTTTTCTCCCATCTGGGGATTTAATAAATATTATTATGTATATGAATATCAAATCCCATTTCATTCTCATTTTAATGGCTCAATTTAAAAGTATTTACGTCCTTAATCCCTTTGGAATTTATTTTGTTATCTAGTATTTTCTTTTTCCCTACAGGCAGCTATCCTATTGTCCCATGCGTAATGTTTGTTAAATAATGCTTTCCTCTCCTCCACTTGCTTTGTGAACCACTTTTGTGACAGATTTATTGTACACACTGGCATATTATTTTCAAGTCTACGCTACTTTTAAAAAGTGATAGTCAGAAACCTACATTGTAACAATTCCTTTTCAAATATTACTCCATTCTTCTTGATTGTTCTTATTTTTCCCCAGATAAATTTTAGAATAATCTTGAGTTACAAAAAATTTTCACTGCCATTTTGATTGGAATTATATTGAATCAATAAGTTAATTTCAAAAGGGATCTTTTAAAGTGTTCTATCTTCTCAATCTGAAACGTAACACGTCTTTTGATTAGTTTAAGCCTTTTATATCTCTCAGTAAATTTTTATTATTTTCTTCAAAGATTTTCTGATAATTAAGATGCTTTTAGATATTTCTTTCTTTTTTTTTTTTTCTTTTGAGACAGAGTCTCGCTTTGTTGCCCAGGCTAGAGTGAGTGCCGTGGCGTCAGCCTAGCTCACAGCAACCTCAATCTCCTGGGCTCAAGCGATCCTCCTGCCTCAGCCTCCCGAGTAGCTGGGACTACAGGCATGCGCCACCATGCCCAGCTAATTTTTTCTATATATATTAGTTGGCCAATTAATTTCTTTCTATTTATAGTAGAGACTGGGTCTTGCTCTTGCTCAGGCTGGTTTCGAACTTCCAACCTTGAGCAATCCGCCCGCCTCGGCCTCCCAGAGTGCTGGGATGACAGACGTGAGCCACGGCGCCCAGCCAAGATGCTTTTAGATATTTCTGTTGTGGTGGTTGCTAAATCTCATGGTACTTTTTCCCATTCTATTTTTTGTCCTTTGCTGGTATACTAATAAGAACAGCTGGTAATTTTAGAATATTTATCCTCTCTACAGGACGTTACTGGGTAGCCTCATTAATTCCACTAGTTTTGCAAGGGATTCTTTTGGGATTTCTAGGTATAAAATCATATATTTTGCAAATAAGGTTGAGTTTGATTTCTCCTTGCCCAAAGCTATACTTTCATTTCTTTAATGCAGCAGTTAATAGCTCAGGCTCCAGCACCTGCTTCTGTACTCCTGCCTCAGTACGAAGCCCCGTGAACTCTTTTCACCATCTTAAGCATGTTAAGTAACCTCTCTGTGTCTAGTTTTATCCTCTGTTAATTGGAAATAATAATAGTACCTATTTCCTGGGGTGGTTTTGAGAATTGGATGAGTTAATATATCTAAAAGTGTCTGCCACATAGAACATACTTGATAAATTTTTATATCCTTATTATTATAAGAGGTTGGAGGAATTTTCAATTTCCAGGAATTAGAACTTCTAGGACTAATTTCAAAAAATGGTCACAGCAGACATCCTTGTCCTCAGATAACTGCTAAAATATTTTACCATTTGTTAAGATAGTGCTTATTTGGTGCAGTTATCAGTCCTGCACCAATTTATTATTCTCTATTGTAGTAAGAAACGCTCCTCATATTTTATGAACTGGAAAAAATTAGAAAGGAGTATTCAATTTCATCAAATACTCTTTGCACTTTACCAAGATCATCATTTCTAAAACTGGATCTATCGATGTCATATTTGTACTATATAAAAGGCAGCTCCCTGTAATGATTGGGATTCAGGCGTTTGAGTCAGTGACTCCCCCAACCAGGGAACAAGACAAATCGTTCAACCTCTCTACGCCTTGGTTTCATCATCTATGCAATGGTGGTCATGGCTATTTTCATAGAGTGAGAGGATTAAAGTACGTGATAAATTCTCAGTGTTAGTTTCCATTGTTGTGATAATCGATTTCCTGGCCATGCTGGGCTAACTTCTTGATATCACCATATGTTTTTCTCTGTATTCATACGTGAGATGGGCCTACAGAGTTTTCCATCTTTTTCTGTGCCCTAAATTGGCCTACAGTACATAAGAATTACATGTTCCCTGAAAGTTTGAAATAACTCTTTTGTCAAACCATCTAGATATGGATTTTTAGGAGATAACTCTGATAATGCTTTTACTTTCTAAATAATGATAGCTGGCAATAGTGGATGCTTATTATGATGTGCCCAAAACCATAATAACTATTACGCATACCTCATCTTATTCCGTCCTCAGAAGTATCATTTATATTCATCGTATCCAATCCTGACACTAGTGAGTATTGTCCCATCATATATATGAGAAGACTGAGGCTTTGAGAGGTTAATAACCAGGCCAACCTCAGGCAGGGAATGAGTGGGGATTTCAACCCAAGCAGTCTGACTCCAACATTAGTGGCCAGAAACTATGCTGCTTCCCAAATTTCTTTCCTGTTATTGTGCTTAGGTTTTAGTCTGTTTAAGTTTCCTGTGCTTGGCCGGGCGCGGTGGCTCACGCCTGTAATCCTAGCACTCTGGGAGGCCGAGGCGGGCAGATTGCTCGAGGTCAGGAGTTCGAAACCAGCCTGAGCAAGAGCGAGACCCCGTCTCTACTATAAATAGAAAGAAATCAATTGGCCAACTAATATATATAGAAAAAATGAGCCGGGCATGGTGGTACATGCCTGTAGTCCCAGCTACTCGGGAGGCTGAGGCAGAAGGATCGCTTGAGCCCAGGAGTTTGAGGTTGCTGTGAGCTAGGCTGATGCCACGGCACTCACTCTAGCCTGGGCAACAAAGTGAGACTCTGTCTCAAAAAAAAAAAAAAGTTTCCTGTGCTTTGTGGAATCAATTTTGCTAATTTATTTTTTTTTTCAGGAAATCACCAATTTTATTGAGATCACATCCCAAAAATCTTAGTCGCCCCACAATTTTTTTTTTATCTCTCTGACTCTGTGGTTATATTCCCTATGTCATGGTGGCGCACGCCTGTAGTCCCAGCTACTTGGGAGGCTGAGGCAGGAGGATCGCTGGAGCCCAGGAGTGTGAGGTTGGAATGAGTTATGATGACACCACTGTACTCTAGCCTGGGTGACAGAGCAATAGGCTGTCTCAAAAAGAAAAAAAAAAAAATAGAACAGAATGCTTAGGGCTGGAAAGCGTCTTAGGAGGACCTTGCTGAGCCCGCTAATTCACTAGGGCCTTGAGGAGACTGCTGCCCGTCCAAGGTCTCACCATTAGCAGGTAATAGAGCTGGGAGAAGCTAATTTTAAAAAAATTGATAAAGTCAGTCTAACAATGTTGACAATGTTGACAAGTAATTGTCATTACTTTAATCTGTATGATTTTCAGAGAAACAATCTTTTTTTTTTTTTTTTTTTTTTTTTGAGACAGAGTCTAGCTTTCTTGCCTAGGCTAGAGTGAGTGCCGTGGCGTCAGCCTAGCTCACAGCAACCTCAAACTCCTGGGCTCAAGCCATCCTCCTGCCTCAGCCTCCCAAGTAGCTGGGACTACAGGCACAAGCCATCATGCCCGGCTGATTTTTATATATATATATATTAGTTGGCCAATTAATTTCTTTCTATTTTTATGGTAGAGACGGGGTCTCGCTCAGGCTGGTTTTGAACTCCTGACCTTGAGCAATCCACCCGCCTCGGCCTCCCAGAGTGCTAGGATTACAGGCGTGAGCCACCGCGCCCGGCCTGAAACAATCTTTTTTTGTGTGTGTGACCTCATTTTAAATCATTCTTTCTAGAATAAATCAATCCTGAGAAAACAGAGTGTCGAGCAGGAAAAGGGGCGTCCTTTTTTCCGCCCCTGGCGTTATGCTGCGTGCGTTATTAATAGGAAGGCCGTGAGAAAGCTCATTCATCAATAGAGGAGGGAAATTTAATAAAATGGAATCCGGCTTTGACTATAGCTCTGAAGCACACAGAATAAATGCTCCCAGCACCCTGATGGAGTGTGGTTTTGAGGCGCCTGGCAGGCACTGCACAGTGTGGGCCTGGGTGTCAAAATTCAGCACAGTGGACGAGCGCAGGACAGTCCCCACCCTGACGCTGGACCGAGATGTACTAAGCTCTCACGCGGTCCAGGAGCTTTTTCACAACATAATTACCTTAAATTACTCATTTCCTACTTATTTGGGGGAGGGAGGGATGTGTGCACCCACATGAGCAGATGTTTTGCTGATTTTCTGCCTGATCAGCAATCATCAATTAGACCCCAAGGAACAAGCTGCTCATTGTGGTTAGGGGCCATTAACCACTTAAATAATGACATCTGTCATAATTTTCATACCTCATCCTGTCCTGGATCTTCCTTATCTCCAAACTGTACTCAAAAAAGAAAATGCTTAAGTTTTCTAAAATAGAGCAACCCAATTTTTATTATTTATTTATTTATTTTTCTTTTTTTTGAGGCAGAGTCTCACTCTGTTGCCCAGACTAGAGTGCCGTGGCATCAGCCTAGCTCACAGCAACCTCAAACTCCTGGGCTCAAGCTATCCTCCTGCCTCAGCCTCCCGAGTAGCTGGGACTACAGGCATGCACCACGATGTCCGGCTAATTTTTATATATATATACATTTTTAGTTGGCCAATTAATTTCTTTCTATTTTTAGTAGAGACGGGGTCTCACTCTTGCTGAGACTGGTTTTGAATTTCTGACCTTGAGCGATCTTCCCGCCTCGGCCTCCCAGAGTGCTAGGATTAGAGGCATGAGCCACTGTGCCCGGCTTCCAACCCAATTTTTAGTATCGATTTACACTAGTCACATTTGTGGTGGTGTGTTTTAGGGTTGAATAATACCTGATAATGATTGAGTGCTTCCCATGTGCCTGGCATTGTATAAAGGTCTTAAAAAACAGCAGAAATCACTGAGCCCACACAAGAACTCTGTGAAGTAGATACTATTATTCTCCCCATTTTACAGGCATAAAAACTGAGGCACTGAATTCAATAATTCACATCTACAAGGGTACGAAACTGGGATCTATATTTAGCTCTGGCTGAAGTCTATGCTGTATACTGCTTTCATTTAACACAGCTGCTGTGTGTCATTTGGTCAGTAAGATACTCATAGTATATTTAAACGATGGAAGAAAGTTTTAGTTTTGTATAAAGAGCCAAAATAAGGGCCGGGCGTGGTGGCTCACGCCTGTAATCCTAGCACTCTGGGTGGCCGAGGCGGGAGGATTGCTCGAAGTCAGGAGTTCGAGACCAGCCTGAGCAAGAGTGAGACCCCCGTCTCTAAAACTAGAAAGAAATTAGCTGTACAACTAAAAATACATAGAAAAAATTAGCTGGGCACTGTGGCGCATGCCTGTAGTCCCAGCTACTGGGAAGGCTGATGCAGAAGGATTGCTTGAGCTGGGAGTTTGAGGTTGCTGTGAGCTAGGCTGATGCCACGGCACTCTAGTTTGAGCATTAGAGTGAGACTCTGTCTCAAAAAAAAAAAAAAAAAAAAAAAAAAGCCAAAATAAGATGTTAGTTTTAAAATAACAAAACATTTATCAAATACAGTGATTCTCAACTGGGAGCATTTGGGAATGCATGTGGTCATGTTGCTAGTCGCTTGACCTCTGACCTTGGTGGGACTTCAGGATGCTCCATGTCCTGCAGTGTGTACAACAGTTCTAGACAGCGAGGCCTTGCCTAGCCCCCAAATCTCAGGCACTAGTGGCAAACACTGATAGAGCGAAATGGTGGTAGTTTAAAATGACGCTATCAAACTCCGGGGAGGCAAACTGATGCCTTCAGGGATCAGTGAGGAACTGAAGGGAACAAATCCCATTTTAGGGCCTAAAAATTCAAGCCTCTAAAGCACATCACCAGACAAAAATCATCTAGGTGCCAAATTTGGCCTGCGAGTCCCCGAATTGGGTCCTTTTAATGGAGGTTTCTCTGATCGGAAAACACGTGTATGATGCTAAGTGAAGAAGAAGATACTAATCTGCAGGATCACATGTTTTTAAAAGATTGTATATGTGTACACACATATTTGCACATTCACACATTTATAGAGTACACATATTCAAGAAAATATCGAGAACATTTTTTGGAAGGATACGGAATACCATTTGAGATGATTCTGTAAAATGCTTTATCATTTATATTTTTAATTCTTCTACAAATATCTATTAGTTGTGTAGTTTTTAATAAATAAATCAGGAGAGGAGCCTTAAAAAATGGAAGACTTGGAGTGTCATATTAGGACACCACCCTGGCTTACTGGCCATCCTCTTTAGGGGGAAAATGGTTTCGGTGATTAAGGACAAATGAGACATTCGATATTAGGTAACCAATACTAACCGCGCCAGAGTTCCTTTAAAAATGGAACATTGTTGATTTCCCAAACCAGCTTCTAGCCCCTTTCCACAATTTTTGTGTCTTCTGTGATGCCATAAATCTCTCTGTGTCAAGTCCAACCTTCCTTATATGGCCGTCCCAGCAGGAGTATTGAAGGGCCCCAGCTGAGAGGATTTTATGCACATTAGAGTTTGACCAACTTCCTTGGCAGTGGAATAAAATTGCCTCTCCCCCCACCCCCAGCCCCGACCCTCCCGCCAAAAGGTTTACAGGTCTGCAGCGGGTCGGTGGGCACGACCTCGTCTCAGTGCTCAGCAAGTATTTATTGCAAAGGCTTGGAAATTATCATGACTTTGCATATAGCAAAAAAAAACAAAAAACAAAAAAAACCCTCTATATTTGCCAACACATTGATGGAATTCATAAACTGTTTTTTAAAATAAACTTATTTGTGAGGGTATAAGAGCATCCGCGCAGCCCAATGAAGCAGCGTGTGCATTTAAGATGTGGACGTCTTCAAAGTAACCGCAGCAGTGCATTTGCTCGGGGAGGACCCCTTGTGTCTGCAGCAGTGGGCGACACTCGTGTTGGGCAGAGGGGCATGGTTAGAGCTGGGCTGTGGACTAAGAGCCCGAATGTAGCCATGGCCACACCCAACTGCGTGACCTCAGGCTCACTCCCCTCTCTGAGCCTCTGTGGCTGGTCATGGAAGGAGGGTGATCGCAGCTGTGTCATAGGATTGTTGCGTGCCTTGGTAAGGGGGCCGTGGCGGGTGTGCCAGGGGCTCGGTACTATGGTTGTCATCAAGTAAGTGATCACCCACTGGCCATTAGGTATTGACGTTGTTACTGCCTATTTTACAGACTCAGAAACTGAAATCTGGGGAGAGGAAAGCACATGACCCCCAAGCCACCACGTCTGCCTGGGGGACATTTGGGCACAGAGCCCAGGAGTCCTGACCGGCTGCCTTGCCTCCTGCAGGTCTCCGGGAAAGTCCTGCCGGTGGCCCCACTTGGAGACGAGCGCCCGGGGTGGTTCCTCAAAGTGCCTGAGCCCCACTTAGGAGCGAGCAGCTCACCATGCTGACGGAGTGAGTGGGCTGAGAAGAGCCAGACGGGGCTGCAGGCAGGCTGCCTGGGGCCTGCCTGGCTTCCAAGCAGGCAGACCACCCTCCCCGGCTGCCCCAGCCGCATTGCCCAGAGAGGCATAGGGACCTGCTCTGGGACACACAGCAATGCCAGACGTCTGCCTCTGGCTGGGGCAGGGATAGGTTTGCAATTGTATTAACAATCTCTGCAATCTCTGACTTTGCCCCTTCTCCTTTCCCGACAGAGACATGAAGGTCTGGCATGGCTTAGTGATCGCGGTGGTGTCCCTCTTCCTGCAGGCCTGCCTCCTCGCAGCCACCAACTACCTGCTCAGCAGGCACATGGGTAACCGGCTCAGCATCCTCTCCCTCCCGTCACCCTCAGAGTCTGCCTTCCTCTGCCCAGACACACGCTGCTGCAACGCTTATGAGGAAGGGCTCGCTTAACCTGGGCCTAATTAAATTTCCTCATCACTGCCAAACGCTGAAAATGAAGGCACGGCTTTGCATTGTAGCAGATGGAAATACGGCTGGACTTAGAGATTAAACTAGAGATTGGTTTAAATTCTTGAACTGATTTATAACAGCAGGTGGAGAAGCTCTGTCTTGAGAGGGGATTGTAACTGGGGAAAATAAAATAGCACCGCTTTGGCTGTGCCAAGACAGGGGCTTGGGCAAGATGATGTCTAGAGGGTGTTTGCAGTAAAGGAAGCCTCGGTTTCTCCACCCATTCATTCATTCAACCAATATTTATCGAGCACCTAAGGCACTTTCTGGGCCCAGGCTATACAACAGCACACAACAGAGAACGAAACAATGATTGCAGCCCTATGGAACTTTCCTTCCATGGGATAAGAAATAAAATAAATAAGGCCCGCGCAGTGGCTCATGCCTGTAATCCTAGGACTCTGGGAGGCCGAGGCAGGCAGATTGCTTGAGGTCGGGAGTTCGAAACCAGCCTGAGCAAGAGCAAGACCCCATCTCTAATATAAATAGAAAGTTGGCCAACTAACATATATAGAAAAAATTAGCCAGGCATGGTGGTGCATGCCTGTAGTCCCAGCTACTCGGGAGGCTGAGGCAGGAGGATCGCTTGAGCCCAGGAGTTTGAGGTTGCTGGGAGCTAGGCCGATGCCACGGCACTCACTCTGGCCTGGGCAACAAAGAGCGAGACTCAGTCTCAGAAAAAAAAAAAAATATATATATATATATATATAATAAGATAAATAAGTAAAACATAGGCATGTTAGGCTATGGTAAGCGGTAGAAGGGAAAATGAAGGCAGGCAAGGAGATGCGGACTGGGGTGGCGGCACCCTGAGATGCTGACATTCGAGTGCAAATCGCAGGGCCTGAGAACCCAGTCGCACCTGCCAAGGCCGGAAGGCGGCGGCGCTGGGCACACGCCAGAAGGGGCAGAGAGGCCGGGAGGCCGGAGCAGAGGAGAAGGCGGAGAGAGGTGGCAGAGAGGCCGGAGAGGCAGGAGGGGTGAGGCCGAGGAGGGCCTCAGGCGCTGGGCTTGGCTTTGACTCCAAGGGGTCGAGCAGCCCCGAGGTCGGGAGGCCCGAGGGCTGAGCGCAGCGTTCAGGAGGCACTAGATTCAAGAGAGGACGTTCCCGACCCAGGCAGCTTCCTCTTTTGCCCTTTGCCCTCTCCCCGCTAGCCCACCAGACTGAACAGATGCTGAAAGGGGCCCGGCTCCAGACCCCCAAGCCCGGCTCTGCCCACTGTCAGCCGCCCGCTGCCAAGGAGATGGAGACTGGGACAGAGAGAAGCCCCGCTGTGGCTGACCCCCGTTACAGGCGTGAGTAAGGGGCCGGGGGAGAACTTGTCCTGAAGCTTATTTTGCTCTGTCTGGACACCCAGGGACACACACACTCCCCGCAGCAGTCCAAGTCCGTCCCGGCTGGCCCAAGCCTCCAGCCTGAGCCCCGCTCACACCTGCACCAGGCCAGGCCTTGCCAGCCCTCCTTCCTCAGAAGGGGGTTCAGTCTCTCACGTGGGGAGACCCTGCTGGGCTCCTGTGGGTCTAAGTTCTTCTCTGGGCTTGGGCATGTGCAAACAATTGCAGTGGGGCTTGGGGACTGTCTCTGCTCCTCTCTGTGATACTGTAAGATCATTTCTTCTGCTTGGCCAGCTAATAGCGGGGTTAAAATCTCCACCCCGTCTGCCCGCCTCCAGCCGTGGCCAGAGTCCGGGGCTGGCTCCAGGAGCTGCCCCCCCCCCCCAGAGGGACCCTTCCCCACGGTCTTAGATCTGCATGGGTGTCTGGGCGTTTGAACACATACAGGTCTCAGTGACGGTTCACGTCTGCATCGCCCTCCTGCAAGCGAGCCAACAGGAATGCCGCCACAGGCCAGGACACCCAACGGGTCACGGTTGACAGTGGAAATCGCTGCTTCAGCAGCAGGGCACCTGCCCACCCAGGGCGGCTCACTCACTGGAGATGGCACCGTCCCACGGGCTCATCTCTTGATTCGTGCGAGTTTGCTCTGCCCTTCTGATTTGATCTTTTCAGCTGCGATAAGGACTCCGTGTCTGCAGCAGCCAGACGGCGCGGAGCTGCTCACCGTGTCCGGTGTTGCGGCAGACGGGACAGGCGCCCAGTGCTGCCCCAGAGCCTGGCCGGCGTCAGAGCCTGGCTGACAGGGACCTCAGAGATCACTGCTCAGCCCTCTTGTTTCACAGGGGACACAAACCAGGTCACGAAAGGAGACGTGATCCACCTAGAGTTAATGACAACTTTGGACTACAAGCTGGGCCTGTGACTTCTGTCTGGGTGGGGCCACACTGTCCCCGTTGGCTTCTCTTTCCGGCAGACAGTCCTTCCCAAGCTCAGTCAAGCCTTGTGGATATTTTATTGATCTTAGGTGGAGTGCAATGAAGCAGCGGTGCCTGGACTCCTGGACATGTTTCTGCCTAATTTTGGAGGTTCTCTCTCCCACCATGAGTTCTCTGTTCTGTTTCCCCTTCTTTCTCTTTTGGGGGGCTAGGTATCTCTCTTCCCCATTCTACTCTGCATTGCCAGCTCTGCCTCTGTCTTTATCTGACAACAATAGAGTTCTCCCTTCCACTGTCTCTGTCCTCCCTTAACACCCTCTGGCTGGCCTTGGAAGAGGGACCGTTTCTGTTTCTCCCCAGATGACAGCGACACATCCTCAGACAGCTCGGACAGCTCCAGCAGCCCACCTCTCGCCCACCAGGTAATGGACAGGCCTGGTGACCTCAGTCTGGGGTCCCTGCTGCAAAACTCTGAGCACTCAGGCCACCCAAGCGATGGGGGTGGGAGCAAGAAAAGAGGGCTTCTTGAGTCACCACGGCATCCTTAGGTGACGGTGGCCAGGCTTCCACCCACAGCCCCCAAATCAGCACAGATCATCAAGGCAAAGTGGGTCTGAGCAGACTATGAAAATGAAGATGCTAAGAGGAGACCCCTCCCTCTCCCCCTACCCCAGTCACTGGGCCAAAATCTGCTCCGAGTCCTGACCTCGCTTGGATTGAGTCCCTGCATCTTACCGTCCCTTCTCCTCCACCTGCTCATCCGTAAGCCCATTCCCTGCAGACAGGAGGACAAAGCCATTGGTGCCTTCCTAATGGCCCCGGACTGCTTTTAGACACAGCTGCCTGGACCCAGGTCCTTCCCTACCAAGCCCTGGGCAAGCCCCTGTGAGCGAGCGCTCGGTGCCGGGGCCTCACCTCCTCCACGCATAGTAGAGATTTTGACCCCCACGTCTCTGCTTTTCTCCTAAGGCCACCAAGGATGTGAATTACACGCCAGTGGTTTTTTCGACCTCCGCAGGACTGAAAAACGAGTCTGCCCTGGACTATGAGAACATAAAGGAAGGCACGGATTATGTCAATGTCAATCCCAAAAGCCACGTGCCCAATTTCTGGACTTTTGTGAATCCTGCTGTTTGTGAGCCGGTGGAGTACACTCAAGTGGCCATGTGAATTCTAGATTTTTAAATGGGGTACAATTTTCTATGCATTCTCACACTTAATTTTTAGGGAAATACTTTTTTTTAAGGGATGGGCAAAAAAAAAAAAAAAAAAAAATAGGCCTATGCCCCAGCAAAGATTCAGATCAGATGTCAGGAAGAACTTCCAGGTAAAGCACTGGAGTCCATCAGCAAAGAAAGGAGTGAAGTCTCTCCCCACAAAAAATTTTTTTAAAGTTTTAATCAGCTGTAATAGAGTTCTGTTTGGCAGTCTTATGATTAAATGACGTCTCTTTGAGCTCTTTAATTATTGGCAATGAACAACGTCCTTAAAAGTTTTAAATAAAATTGCAACCACCAGTTCCTCCCTTTCTGTTGCCTAACCCTGCAGTGGTCCCTTTTTTGCAGTGATGTGTTTTGCCGAGTAACCCTGCTCTGCCCTCAGAACTTTAAATGGTCCATTTAAGAGGCCCGCCGTCCATCAACCTTTGAATTTGCTTATAATGACTGCGTTTCTTATGAGCAAAAGGTGGCAGATAGAATCCCGGTAAATGTCAACCAGCGCCACAATCTGTTATTTCAAGAAAGATCTTCCAAAACTCAATCCAATAAAATCCAATATCCATTCCCCAGGTATAACAAAAACCAATCAGGAATACAAGGACGCTTTCTTAACTTGATTAAGAACACTTATCTCAAACCAGCAGATTACATGATATTTAACTGTAAGGTCTTAGACACATTCCCATGAAGTCAGAAACAAAGTCAGAATGTCCATAAGCCTGCCATGTCCTTTATTATCTAACATGGTTCTGGAAGTTCTCATCCGTGCAATAAAACAGTTAACACAAATAAGAGCTATAACCTTTGGAAAGGGGGATAAATTTGTCATCGTTTGCAGATATCCTAGCCCTGGGAAACCACAGAGAATGAAAATGCTTTAAAATCAATAACGAGCAATATCCAATGTCTACAGAAATATATATTTTTTTCAACAGCTAATTAAGACATAAAATGAAAACATATGTGTTCACAATACCTAAACAAACATGCCGCCCAAATTGAAACTGTCGGCCTGTGCCTAGCTAAATTCAACCTGGCTTTCAGGTCTTAGGGACCCGAGATGTAGTAACTGCTCCACCTGCTGGCTGGGAGGGGCCTTGCAGGCTCCAGCGCTGGGAGCATGGGCGGACTTCCCTCTTTGTTCCTCCTACCCAGGGTGATCTACAGGGATGGTTCTGGTTTGGGTTTCTGGGGCTGGAAAATTTTGTTGGTCTGTTTGTTCCTTCACCATTTAGCTTCTGTTGTTGCCCCTCTCCTTAGAAAGATTTGCATAATGGACAACAAGAGATTCTACTGATTAGAGAGGCAGAATGAATGAGGAATAAACACCAACAATAACAACAACATTGTCCTTGCATAAAAAAATGAAACTCGACCTCTTATTGATGTCCTTCAAAAAGGAAAAAAAAGAAAAAAGGCCAGATGTGGTGGCTCAGCCCTGTAATCCTAGCACTCTGGGAAGCAGAGGTGGGAGGATCGCTTGAGATCAGGAGTTTGAGATCAGCCTGAGCAAAAGTGAGACCCTGTCTCTACTAAAAATGAAAAAAAATTAGCCGGGCATGGTGGTGTGCACCTGTAGTCCCAGCTACTCGGGAGGCTGAGGCAGGAGGATCGCTTGAGCCCAGGAGTTTGAAGTTGCTGTGAGCTAGACTGATGCAACGGCACTCTAGCCTAGGTGACAGAGCAAGACTCTGTCTCAAAAATAAAATAAAATTTAAAAAATAAATAAAAAGGAAAAAAAAATTTAAGAGTATGCTGAAAAGGTTCAGACAAGTTACAGTGCACCCAAGAGAGACTGGGCAGGGACAGTGCCAGGACAGTTCCCACTCCCGGAGAGGGGACAACTAGGGTGACACAGATAGGGTGCCTGCTTTCTACAGAATTATGGGACAGGCCCTGGGGAGTGGGAAGAGACATAAACAAAAAAGAAGACTTGATTATCTGGGGTTATCAGGGTGGGGTCAAAGCATCTAAGTCCTACTTGTGGGGACAGGAACACATAGAAAAGAACACGTAACAAAGGGAATTAACACAGAGAAATGAAAGCAAAGCCTATCAACGTTTAGATCTGGGGAAATAAAATGTTTAGGATCAGATGGACTTAATCAGAGAAACATCCCAGAGAGAGGTGATTTGTGAGCTTAGTGCAGGAAGAAGGGTAGAAAATCCACTGATGAAAGAAAAGGCAGAAAGAACAGGGACAGGCCTGGCAAGTGCTGTTCTTTCTGCCTTTCACACCTCTAATCCTAGCACTCTGGGAGGCCGAAGCACGAGGATGGCTTAAGGTCAGGAGTTCGAGACCAGCCTGAGCAAGAGCAAAACCCCGTTTCTACAAAAAATAGAAAAATTAGCCGGGTGTTGTGGCACATGCCTGTAGTCCCAGCTACTCGGGAGGCTGAGGCAGCAGGATCACTTGAGCCCAGGAGTTTGAGGTTGCTGTGAGCTAGGCTGACGCCATGGCACTCTAGCCCGGGCGACACAATAAGACTCTGGCTCAAAATAAATAAGTAAATAAAAGAGTAGAGTTGAAAATGTGACTCCACCAAGTGACTTACAGAGTTTTTGAACTTCAGTGACCCCTCAGATGCCCTAATATGTAAGAACGAAGGCTGATTTCACCTCCGAAGGAGTTTGAGCTGATAAGCTGATGACTAGAGCCAGCTAACAATTTGAGATAATCCTTAAAGTCATTGCAAGCCATGTTGCTAGAGATAAAATGGCCTTTTGTTCGTGATATTTCTGTGAGCTCAGAAGGTCAACTGTCTAAAATCCGTACGAATAGTCACCTGTGTGAGTAATCACCCTTTGAGGAACATAGTGTCCAGTTCAACGAAGTCACATTCTCCCATGTTGTATGTCATTGGCACCTCCAGGGGACAGTCATGCTGCTCCAGGCGGGGTTCCTGAACAGATGAGGACTGGAAAAAAAATCTCCCCAAAATTATCTGATGGTAAAATACAAAGACATTGGTTTGCTATTGGCAACCGGTAGATGGTTGGTTACATGCCAACGATGAACTGGGAATATAAACCTCAGCAGACCACAGCAAATGTGACCTGTTTCCAGTGAATTCTTGTTCTAAAGGAGCAAGCATCCCAATGCCCGCCATGGGGACTGCAGCAAAGTTCCATTACGTATCTCATGAGCCAACCAGACCTACTGGGGTGAGGAGGTATTTTATGCTATCAGTGGGTTTGTTTGCTCCTGGGATCAGAACATATTGCTGGGCCCAGGGAGGCTCTAAAGGGGCCTCCTAACCCATGCCCCCAGCCTCTAAAGCAGAACACAGTAAGGTAACTCCAGCTTATGTGGTTTTTTTGAGGTCCCACTGGCTCCCTTAAACACACACCCATGTGTCTCACTGCCCTGCAGGCAGGAATTTCTATGCTCACTGCAGTAGAAACTTCTTGTTCTTTGCCCTTGCCAAATACATCCTCCACGGGCGTAGAGAGAAGGAAGTGTATGTCCAGGTATCTCAGAGGGGCTGGGTCAAATGACAGGCCAAGGCTCTTCACAACTTACTTTAGGAGAAAGTTCACGATGGCATTGAGGCTGAGAGGCTGGGTGACTTTTCCAGCCTGTCTCTGTAGGGCATTACTGCTTTGTACCTCCAGGAGAAGTGAAGCACGTGCCCTGGATCTCAGCAATATTTGGCTGGAGAAGGGACCTTATTTGGATTGTCAGGAAGCAGCTGCCCAACTCAGCGCCCTCCCCAGCCCGGGCTCACTTTCAGCTCCACACTGCCACCTTGTGGCTCCAGGGCAAACTCCAAGACTCTTCTTTTCTCGCTAAGGGAGGGGGGCAGGGGCTCCTAGGAGGTCACCTTGTCCTCCCCCTCACTCCTTTGCTCAAGAAGATCACATTTTAATTTTATCTTGCACATCCCATTATCATTGTCCCTAGTAAATGAAGATGCTCAGAAATGTCTTGGATATTAAAGACTTTTATTGGTCAATTTCAACTACGTCTCTGGGTTCCCGACCCAGGAGTAAACTGCTACAGCCTGGGTTGAATGCACAGCTCCGGGAGAGATAGAAGACCTATTTACCGACAAAACACAGACGTATTCATCTAGGAAATTACTGGCCTATATCGAACAACAGGAAAAGCCATTTTGAGAAATACCCACTGTCAGCTGATTACTGCCTCCTGCCATCCTCTCAGCCCTGCATGCCCCTCACCTCCTGCTCCTAAAAACGGGCTTTAAGGGACTAAAGTACGGTGTTGCACAGGCCACAGGATGGCAGAAACACTCCACACGAATGCCCAGCCCAGAGACAGCATCGTGCAGTTTGTCCTGGGTTGGCCGTTGGAAACCGGACTGACCCCAGAGAGCACAGAGCCCACTTGCTTCCCACAGGTTGAAGATAACGAGGAGGAGCAGGGCAAGGCCCCAGGTTCTACCTGGCCCTGCAGTGTCTATCGGCCTTGGAGGAGGATTCAGCTTCATGAGACCAAGGACAAAAGTGGACAGTAATGGCCACGATGGGATCCGCAGTCACCAAAATTGAGTCAAGGGGTATAAACATCACTGTCATGAAAATCCAACAATTCTTCTAGAGCTGGCTCTCTACTGTAACACCATTTCCAGTCTTTCAAAGTCATGAGAGGTTAGCTCCTGGAACGACCTTAGAGATCATCTCACCTGTTCTACAGATGAGGAGACTGGCGCCAGGAGAGGGGCGGGGACTCACCCAAGGCCATACAGGTACCTGAATACAGAGCTGAGATTCAAATCCGGGCTTCTGGCTCGACCACAGCATCCACAATTCATGGAAACTCTGAAGAACCTCAAGGACATCCAGAACCATGATCATGTCACTGTTTCTCAAAGGATGTCTCCTCCGGGCAGCCCGGAACAGTCTGGATCCCTTGGAGGGTGGGTAACTCATCCCTGACGCCTCTGAGGCTTATTCCTACTCTTAATTTTATTGTGACCATTTTCATCTCCTCCTTCTCTCCCTCTTTCTTCCCACCCTCGCCCCCAGTGGGCCATACCACTGAGGACGTACAAGACTTGCCCGTCACCCACCCTGTAATGGGGGCGGGATGGGGAGCAGAGGAACCGGCCCCTGCAGAGTTCCTACTATGTCCTGCATCTCCACTAGGCCGTCCAGCTCCCTCAGGGGACAGGTGGGCACAGCAGGTGACACCCCACCTGCTCATCCACTTCTTCATTAAACAATCCTCTCTCTACAAAAACAACAACAGTAATCCAGGATCCAAATGGGGTCCTCCTCACAGTTTTTCATTTCCCCCTTTCCTGGTCAAGCTAGTCAGGTTAGAAAGGGGGCAGGTAGCCAAGGCACGAGGCCAGCCTCTGAGTTCCTGCCACCTGTGGACCCCCAGGCGGCTCCATCCTAGCCCTGCCCAGACCCGGGGCACGGCATCCTCCACCCGAGGTGCTCACAGACACCCTGTGAGTGTGGTGGGACCAGGGAGGCGGGCAGTTTGATTGTCCCCAACTCCCAGCACTGAGACTGGGAGCCCATGAGGGCAGCCCTCACACTAGGGGCGGCCGTGACACCAGGGCAAGGGCAGCCATTCTGGCCTCTCCACTCTGCCTCCTCGGGTGGGACCCCCCAACTCCAGTCCTGACCCTCCCAGCTCTACGCCCGCCCAGTGCCTGGGGTGGGCAGAGACCTGCCACGAGTCCTGGGGCACCGCCAGACTCCACGGAGTCTTCCCTAGAAGATGCTGGTGTCAGTGGTGGCTTCTCCGTCCACCTGCTCTAAGTCCCTCAGGGACTCCACGGGCCGGGGCGTCCCTCCGAGGCTGAGGTTGAGGGTGGGCGGGCAGCTGGAGCGGGTCAGCAGCGTGGTGCGGCGGCTCGACAGGCTGCCGTTGGAGAGCTGCCGGCGCATGCGTGGCCGGGGACCCCCGCAGCAGGCAAGATGACGCAGGGGGCGCGGCAACAGGTGGCTGTTGAAGCCCATGTAGATCCAGGGGTTGCAGCAGCTGCTGAGGTTGCCCAAAAGCATGGAGATGGTGAAAGCCACATCGGTGGAATCTACCAAGAGAAAAGCACGAGGAGCCTTAGAATGAATCTGTCCAAGCCTCCCTGGGCAGATGGGGAAACTGAGTCCCAGGGAAGAGAAGAGAGTCACCTGGGAGTTCTATCATTAGAGATGAGCACAGCTAGGACTTGAACCTGGGATTCCGGACTCCACGGTCTTCTTTCACTGATCATTTTTGGGTTTTGTTTGGTAACTACAGGTGAGGGTAGGGACTGAGGTTTGCTTCGAGTTGAATTGAGGTGGTTGAACGCTGCCAGGGGTAGGACCAGCCCAGATAGGAGAAACTGTCTTTGTTCCAAAATATAGACCCTGAATCCCCTAACGGATGTATGTCTAGGACGATACACCTTCCATAAAGCACGCAGGGAAAATAACCAAGTTCAGGCCACTTCCACGCCTGTCCCCACTGACGTCGTAGATCGTGGATTCACATCACCCTCTGGATTCTGTCTTCCTCCAGCCCTCGGGGAAGTCCCGCTCACTTGGACAGTCACTCACTGTGTGGGCACCGACTCTGCCAGGGACCCTGGGAGGGAGTCCAAGCCTCCCTGGACAGACGAGGAAACTGAGTCCCAGGGAGGAGACGGGAGTCACTTGGGGTTCTATAATTAGAGATGAGCATGGCTAGGACTTGAACCTGGGACCTGGCAAGGCAATTGGCAGAGCCTGACTGCCCCACAGGTACCCAGGTCGTCATTGCCACCAGCAGCAGAGGGGACAACTTCTGGGACAGGGCCACTCAAGCATCCCACTGCAGACCAGCAATTGTTCTGTGTTCTCAGATTACACTCAGAGAATGCACCTTCCTGCAGGGAAAACCGATTTCTCTCTTGAGCAGTCAAAATGTGAGCGTGCAAAGACTCTAATAAGATTCCTTCCAGACACGATGCTCTCTCTGAAGACTAAATGAAACTCCTCATGCCAACGGTAAAGCTGCTGGGTGGGCCCTGGCCTCCTGCCGATCAGCCCCGGTTACCGTGGTGGCGGACGGAGGTGGCGTGCTGAGCTACCTTGCTTTTCAGTGGACATTGCAGAATCTCACTGAAAGCCATGTCAGAGCTCGAAGGAACCTGATGGTAAACTTTCCAATTTTTTATGGCACAGTTAATAAGAACTGCCACTCGAACCTAGGTCTTCTAGCTCTAAGGCAGAGATCCTGCACCCCGCTGTAGCTCCAACCAGCAAACTCAAGTGCCTACTCTGCAAGGTACCGTGAAAGCTTCAGAAACACCGGTTCCTTCTGTACATGTTGCATGGGTGTGTTCACAGGTGTGGCCACTCATGGCCCATGCAAAGGGAAGACACAGGGTAAGAGCATTTGCTAGAAGGCACAGGTCATAGGGAAGGAAGCTGGAGGCATCTGGGCCGGGATGGATAGGTCTAGGGCACAGATGTGAGGGCGAGGGGCAGGGCACCTGCAGGTGGAGGGAAACCAGCCTCAACAACAAACTCAGCCTCCTTCTGTTTTGCCTGGGTTCTGGTCTGCTTCCTGGTTACCATATAAGCATGAGCTACAAAAGATTCAGGAAGCAGCTGTGGCAGGGGAGATGCTATTCATCCTGTCTGCTCCATCAGTGCAGTGCCCAGGTGAAGCCAGGAACAAAGGAGTTCCACAAGTGCCTCCACTCAGGAAGTGTCTGTTTGCTTTGGTCCAGCTGAGCCAGGCCCAGCACAGGGGCTGGAGATGGGCCGCAGGGGAAGGACCAGAGCCAGCAGAGGCCCCGCTTCCCAGCACTCGAGATCCACTGTATCCAGTCTGGGTGGCAGCCACTGCATCCTGGCAGAAACTCAGCTGACAGCCAGGGGGAGGGCAGGGGCAAGGAGCCCCGCAGCCTCTGACCACAGACTCGGGGCCTGGGGCCGGGGCCAGCATGCTATGGAGGGAAACTGGAAAGTAAATTTAAGGTAATGAATCTCAGCCCAAAGGGATTTCCTTTTTCTGAGAGGGCACATTGTCTGCAAGAGAACACTTGTTCCTGCACGCCTTGCCCAGAAGGCCTTTGGTAAGTGGCCTACACTTATACTCACTCTACACAAGTGATGGATAAGGTGTGGAGGGACAGGCTCGTGACAACAGTGGACACCGCAGGCAAGCGAGACAGTCTGCACCGGCTGAGTGGCAGGATCCCCGTCTTTTCATAGGCCCCTCAATAAAGGTGCCAAAGACCATGTCACCCCTGGTGCCACTGGCTCAGCTGCAACTGTTGGGAGTAAAGCCACACCATGGATAAGGTTTGGCCCATAAAGACCTTGATTCAAGTCCTAGCTCCATCTCTTACCAGCGGTGGCATTCTGGACCAGTTATTTGACCCCTCTGAGCCTCAAGTTACTCAGATGTAAAATAGAGAAAGCCTGGGACTGCAAACTAGTGCAACCTCTGCGGAAAGCAATATGGAGATACCTAAAAGCAATACAAGTGGATCTACCATTTGATCCAACAATTCACTACTGGGCATCTACCCAAAAGAACAAAAGTCACTCATTAAAAAAGACACTTGCACTCGAATGTTTATAGCAGTACAATTCACAATTGCAAAGATGTGGAAACAACCCAAGTGCCCATCAGTACATGAGTGGATTAATAAAATGCGGTGTATGTATACCATGGAGTGCTATTCAGCTATAAGAAGCAATGGTGATATAGCACCTCTTGTATTTTCCTGGACAGAGCTGGAACCCATTCTACTAAGTGAAGTATCCCAAGAATGGAAAAACAAACACCACATGTACTCATCAGCAAACTGGTATTAACTGATCAACACCTAAGTGCACATATAGGAATAACATCTATCAGGTGTTGGGCAGGTGGTGGGGGAGGGGATGGGTATATACATACATAATGAGTGTGATGTGCACCAACTAGGGGTGGACATGCTTGAAGCTCTGACTTGAGGGGGTGGGGAGGCAAGGGCAATATACGTAACCTTAATATTTGTACCCCCATAATATGCTGAAAAAAGTAAAAAAAAATTAAATTACCAAGTATTAATATGCTTATTGCTTAAACGATAATTTGCATATAGTCTCTTGTCCAGACTGATGTCAAAAGGGTGGTTAAGAAGGGATCCAGGGGATCATAATGGATTGGCATTGTTTTTGCACTTCTCTTCCATGGTTGTGTTAAATTCCCGAATAGCATTCCCCTATTTCATCTCTGCAGAAAAGCAAAGCATTTGGCTTGAGCAGGTCCTGGGATGAGCAAAATGAGATTAGAAATAAAAAACACATGAGAAGGGGACAAGTCCCCAAGGGCTGGGAGGAACTGGTAGCCTGTGTCTGCTGGTCAGGGAACTCTCTGGAAGCTTCCAGTGGGACCTGCGCACAGAGCTCCCTGGGCAGTTGCGCGCTGCACCCATCACACACCCTGAGCTGCCTCACTAGGCGATGCAATGCGGGGCACAGTCACCTCTCTCCACGGCCACCCAGACAAGGTGACATGCATGCGTCCCCATGTCCCATTCCTGCTTAGGGGCAGGTGCAAGTGTCTTTGGACACCACTTAGGCTACCCAGACACAGCTCCCGCCCTCCAGAACAAGCTCACCTCCAGATGGCAGGACCACCAGCCACTGTCTGAAGCTCAGAGGGCCAGAAAATGACGAGAACAAGGGCTCCCACATGCCAACTGGAACACAGTCCTCTTGGAGGGTCCCATTTTGTTTTACCACATAGGAGGAAGGCCTCCCTCTGTTTAGAGCCACTTTCAGATCCAGGGTTAGGAGTGGGGTTGGGGAAAGGACAGCCTGGGTTCTACTCTCCACTTTGTCACTCCTTAGCTGTGTGGCCTGGGCAAGCCATGGCTCCTCCCTGAGCCTCTGTTTCCTCATTAGCAAAAAAGGAAGGGGTTGAACTTGACATCTCAGGGCTGTCACGTGCCAATCCTAATTAGCTGGAAGTTGCTGCTGAGAAGGAGCCCAAAGTCATGTCCAGGTGCAAGAGGGAAGGGTGCCGAGCAAGGCAGTTCACAGGCCAGGGATTGCCACCTGGATCAGATCGTTCAAAAATCCCTTCCGGCTCTCTCATTCTACGACTCCAAAGCCCATCTAGCAAACTGGCAGTCGGTTGACCGAATCTGCCGACAGTCATATTTCACTAGTGCCACATAGTGTTTTAAGATTGTTAAATTAGTTACCAATATTTAAAAACCAGGAAACTTCACATAAAAGAAACTCAGGTGGCATCGGTAAGCTGGAAGGGAGCTGTCGCTGCCCCTTTTCACGTGGAACAGGCACCAGCTTTCTTCATTGCTCCACTGGTTTGTCACCTGCCTGGCCCTGGGAGGCACTGGGACCTGCCTGAACCCTCCTGCCTCCCTTCCTGCTCTTTCCCGCCTCTCTGCCCCCACACAGACCCCACACTTGCCTTCATCAGGGGCGTTCTCGTCCCACACGGACCACATCTGGACACTGAAGAAGGGTGCCCAGCACGCGATATAGGCCAGCACGATGACAAAGGTCATCTTCACGGTTCGGATCTTGGCCCGTGAGATGGTGCTGGTGCTGCTCACCCGGGATGCCAGCCCCCGAGCGGCCACCGCTGGGGCAGAGGGTGAGGGCCTGTCGCAAGTCCTCCAGCCCCCTCCTTCCACCCGCCAGGCCTCTGTCTTGACTTTCAGGTTTTTACAGATCTCGTGGCAGATGAGGCCGTAGCAGGCCGTGAGCATGGCCACGGGCAAGACGAAGATGGCCAGGGTGGTCCAGGTGAGGTAGGCCCGTGCTCCCCAGGGGAAGCGGAAGTCTGCCCAGCAGTCCAGCACCCCCGAGCCCTGGATCACCTCCCGCAGAGAAAAAATGAAGACTTGAGGGAGGCTGAGGACGGCGGCCAGCAGCCAGGGAGCAGCGATGAGGGGGTAGGTGGACTGGCTGGGCTGCTGCAGGCTGCGCAGCGGGTGACAGACCGCCAGGTAGCGGTCCAGCGTCATGGCCAGCAGCATGTAGGTGGAGGCAAACATGCTGAGCACCTGCAGGTACTTGACGGCCCGGCAGAGGAGGTCGGGGCCCTGGAAGCGGTAGGTGATGTCCCACAGCAGCTGGGGCAGCACCTGGAAGAGCGCCACCGCCAGGTCGGTCAGGGCCAGGTGCAGCACGAACAGGTGCATGCGGGAGCGCTTGCGGCCGGGCTGGCCCAAGGTCAGCAGCACGGCCAGGTTGCCCCCTGTGGCCAGCAGCAGGACAGTGGCCAGGACTCCGATCTCCACCTTGGCCAGCTCCTCATCCCGGCCCAGCCAGGGTGTTGTGGCATTGGGCGCAGAGAGGGTGCCCTGCGGGGTGGGGCTGGCAGCCCTGGGAAGCCCAGGATCCATGGTCAAGGTTTGCTGAGAGGGAAGAGGAGGAGGCAGAAGGGTGGATGGAGGGCGTGGATGCGAGTAGACAGGTGTGATGGATACGACAGAGGGGCAGGGGAAGGTTTAAGGCGAAGAGAAAGGAGAAAGGTGGGAATGATGGGGAAGGCGTGAAAACAGGTGGAAATGGTTCAGAGGACAGGGATGGAGAATGAGATAAGGAAAGAGAAAATGCAGCAGAGATGGCGGATCCCAGTGCAGGGAAGGGGACCCGGGAGAAGAGCAGGAGGGGCAGGGAGACTTGCTATCAGAAGGGGAAGATCGGCTGAGGCTGCGCCGCCGAGTGAGGCTTCTGGAAAGGAAAGAAGACTGGGGGAGCTGTCCCTGCTCCCAAATCCCCCCCAAGTTCACTTTCCCCAAACTTTTCTGGTAGCGGAGAGCGGACGCCCTTAAGCCTGCGGTCCGGGGCCATCGGCGGCGACGCCCTCAGGGCTGGAAGCCCCAGCCAAGTCCCCAGCTCCAGCGCAGGCAGCTGCGGGGCGGGAGCGCAGCGGGTTTTATGCGCTTCCAGCCGAGCCCCGCGGCGGGGCTGGCCAGTGGCTCCGGCAGAGGAGGGCGGAGTGAGAGTCACAGGCACCCGCTGGGCAGGAGGACCGAGAGGCCGGCTGGGGGAGGGAGTGCGGAGGAGGGAGGCAGGACAGAGGGGACGGTGGACCAGGGCCGGGAAGCAAGAGAAGCGGGCTCTGATGCTAGCAAAGCGCTCACCAGCCGGCAGGATCCACCGACCCGCAGACAGACAGACCAATAAACCTCTCTGCGCTCTCGCCCTGGAACCCTCGGACTGGACTGTCTGTCTCTCCAGACAGGTGCACACGGGGGTGGGGGGCTGGGGAGGGGGGAGGACGTGCAGAGGCGGTCATTCTTCCCAACCGCGCAGGGACAGTACAGCTGGTGGCGCTGTTGCGCGCGCCCCTGCCCCAGGCCCCGCGTTAGCCAACCAAGCACCCCAAATCTTCAGGGGTGGCCAAGTGGGCCAGGGACTCTGGGGAGGGACTTGGAGCCATAGGGGAGGAAGGAAAAGTGAGGACGTTTGTGGGGGGCGGGGGGGGGGGATGGTGGGGAGAGGAGCGAGGTGGGGAGGGGCCGGAGCTAGACCTGGGAACCCTGGCGCACTTGACCGGAGCAGACGACAGGAGAAATTCCCAGAATTTGCAGTCTCCAAGGGAAGTCTTAATCGCTGGCCTTAACCTGCATGCTCTTCATTCGTTAGGTGCTTCTGATATTGTAAACGCAGTTAACCGCCCTGAGAGGTGGAAAGCAGGGGCCCAGATAAGTGATGGGACTTGCTCTAGAAGATGAGATAACTGGTAAATGGCAGAGGCGGGGCTGGAACCAGCCCGGGTGCGGGTGCTTTTCTAATAGCACAGCAGCCCCATTTACACTGGGCGTCGGCAGCTTGACTATCACCCGCTGTGTTAAAGGCGCCGGGTGCTGAGCTTAAAAATGAAAATGGAACAACATCCCACCCAGAGAAAGCTTACTAGAGCTCAGTAGAGAAGGTATCGCAGGGTACCGGTTGTGGAATTCACCGCATCTTCGGCACAGACACAAGGTGGATTCCGGGGACCCTCCCTGGGGCCGGTTGGCAGTTCATCAGGAGAGACAATTGCATGGTCCAAGACTCTCAGAGCAAGGTCTTTCATGGCAGGGAAGTTCTTTCAGCTTGACTTTTCATCAAACCAGACTCACCTTTACAACGCCACCCATCCGTCCATCTCATCATTTCTCGAAGGTTCTACCTCCCAAACAGCCTACAAATCCATCTCCCTCATTTCATCCTACTTAACATTTCATCACACTTAACATTTCTCACCTAACACGTGGTAGCATCCTCCAATCTGATAAAATTAAAAACAGTATCTCAGTATAGTTTTAATGTGGATGCCTTTTAAGTGAGGTCGAACACCTTTTCGTAATGTTAAGGGCCATTTGCATTTTGTTTCCTAATAATGATTGCTATCTCTAGCTGCTTTTTCTGTGATTGTTGACCTTTTTAATTCTCTTTTCTGGGAAACTTTATAGACCTCGGTAATTAACCTTTGCCTGACATTTTAAGTTGCAAATATTTTTCCCCATTTTGTCATTGATCTTTTTACTTGACTTAACGGTATTTCTTGACAGATGCCACCATTTTAAATTCATTTAGTAGATTTATTTGCTGTTAATCTATTTCTTGATTTTTTTTGGTTTTAAGCATCATCTGTTGGCCTTCCCCTTGGTAGATGAGCAGGGACACATGCACACTTTCTGCCCCACTGATCCCACATGGCTAGGGGCACAGTGACTTGTGAGTCCCCATCTGAGACTGCAGCCATACGAACTGAAAGTTGAATCTTAAGGGAATAAGAAGATTTTTATAAAGGCTTCTCCCCCCAAAAGTATTTAAATTTTTTTTTTTAAATGACATGATTCATCCTCAAATAATGTAATCAAATCCTTTACAAAAGAAATTTGCTTCCTTGGATTTTAATGCTGGTTTCTATATTACTAACTGGTAGATTTAAGAGGCAGAGAAATCTACATCCAAATTGTTAGGTGTCACTTCCGTTGAAGAAGAAAGAAGGGTTCTATTTTCATATATTCAGCTGGAACACAGTGTTGTCAGGAATAGACCTATCGTGAAAAATAAAATTTGTTTTTCAGAATACATATTTACAATATGAATACAGTATCTCATTCCTTAATAATCTCCCATTTGGGCCAAAAGGGTGAACTCAAAATTCTTCCTGCATTATTATTGGCCAAAGAAGAGCGGGGACGTGTGTCCCTCTTATGCCACACCATGATCCGAGCAGAAGAAAGTGAGAAAGGACATTTTCCTCCCGCAGCTTTTGGGAGCCTGACCTGAAGAGACCTCTTCCCAGCTAGGACACAGAGCCCTGTCAGAGTGCTGTTACTTGCCACAACTGGCGTCTCACAGAGAGTGTTCTGGGCAACTCTCGATTCACTCTCCCATAAACGTCCAGATGGAGGAAGTGATCTGGGAAGTTGGGCCATTATGGGGACTAATGCATCTTTTATAGCTGGGAGCAGCCCTTGGTGTTGCCACCATCTTGCGTTAAGTTGGTTTAACCTGGAGATTGATGGAAGGTTAACAGGTGACAGGAACAATGTGGAGGATGGGAGGGTCAGCCTAACCAGTTTTGACTTCAGGGACTCCCAGTAAGTCTCCACTTTGCTCCTCTCACAAGGTATCCTGTACGGTCTCGGAATATTGCAGTGAAAGAGATGTCCTTTTGGATAGGAGTGATGGAAAGGACCTCAAAGACCGTCAAGTGCCACTCTCTCATTTTTCAGAGGAGAGTCCAAATTGAAAGCCAAAGAGGCAAATGAAGTTCTCAACATCACACACAGATACGGAAGGAAGGAGGGTCGGACCCTGACCAGGATCCAGGTCTACCCAGTGCTCTCCCCCTGCTGTCTACGCAAATCTCCTCCTGGACAAACCATGAATATCCAGGCCTCACCCACAGAAAGTCTGATTCACTGCCTTAAGGCAACAAGATGCAACACCGAAGCTAATAAAGTCAACTCAGTGCTTGGCACATTATAGAAGCTCAATAAACTTTCGTTGAATGTTAATTCAGAATGTAATGGGCACACATGAGTAAATGAGTTATCCCCTCCAGGTAATATCGCTTTATTTTTGCAGATATTTTTTTAAACCCACGAAAGTAGAGAGAATAGCATAATCATTTGTATAGTATGTGATTTGCCTTTTGACAGGGAGATCAGGGAAGTGACTCTCATGTTGGCAAGAATTTCAACAGCCCCATTAGGCTAGGGTCAAATCACCTGTGTACAGTGGCTTTGGGGAGCCTCTCAGACCATATGCCACAGAAATGTGTGGCCATGATGGGATCTGGTGCCCGAGCATCCTGGCAACCAGAAACACAGCAGGCAGCTGGAGAGGGGTGGCCGTTTATACAACAGGGACACTTCCCCTGCCCAGCCCCAGGGCAGACCTCAGCTCCAAGGGAGGAGAGGCAGAGTCCGTGCTAGACAGCTTCACTGGGGCTGGGGCTAGAGTCTCCAGGGGTACTTAGCTCTCTGCCACAGCTTCTTGTTACACTCAGATAACATCACCCTTGGCTTCTTTTGGGGAACAGTTGAAATTTTCTCCATTAGTTAGCATCAGTTCATGAAAAAGTTTTGGCTTTTCTTTTAATCGTCTATCATAGACTGATAGAGCTTGAAGCAGGCAAGGGCTCTCAAAAAGTATCTAGCCCACCAGTTTCCAAAGTGGGACAGAGGGGAAGGCGGAAGTGGGGGGGGGGGCTCCAAGAAAAGTCGTTACTCACAAAACTGTCATCAGAGCCTCTCTTAAGAAGGAATTGTCTTTGCCTAGGAAAAGACCTAATGGATTGCGGGGAGACAGAGGAAAGACCCTGATGGTTTGGTCTAGAAGGCAGCAAGGAGGAGATGGTTAAACCACTAGCACGAAAGGTAAATAGGATTTGGAAAGCGAGGGAGAGTTAGAGAGAGGAGGAGGAGGAGGAGGGAGAGACAGCTGGTACCCAGGCGAGCGCCGAGTCAGCAGGAATGGCATGTGGGCTTTTTAAGAACGGGGAAGTCTGATTTTCAGCAGCTGTGTGCTCTGAGTGCCCGTGACGCACACGTGCCCCACATTGCTTCCTTCCACGCACAGCTGCCTCGCGTAAACACCTTCGGGAGGACGCGGGGAGGGGATGGAGAAAAGGCTGCATCCTTTGCATTCTGCCAATGTTGAGGCAGAGATGAAGGGAAAACTGGCAAATGCAGAATGAGCGTTCAGCAAAGCCGGACGCTGGAGTTCAAGGTGACTAGGAGTGAGCAGGGGCGTATGGACCTCACAGAGCGTGCGGTGGGGGCAGGGGTTCAGGTGCAGCTTCTCCAGACCCCGAGGAGCAGGTGGCCCAGCTGACAGCAAGACCAGCGCAACAGCGTGGGCACAGAAAGTGGACTAATAGACACTGGAGACGCAGAAGGGCGGAGGTGGGAGAGTGGGGAGGGGTGGGGTGAGAAACTACCCAATGGGTACTACGCACGCTAATTGGATGGGGCTTACACAAAAAGCCGAGACTTCGCCACTATGCAATGTGTCTATGTAACAGATCTGCACATGTATCCC
Organism: Microcebus murinus; assembly: GCF_040939455.1. Taxonomy (NCBI): domain Eukaryota; kingdom Metazoa; phylum Chordata; class Mammalia; order Primates; family Cheirogaleidae; genus Microcebus; species Microcebus murinus. Next base: position 27,978,876 of record NC_134126.1, on the reverse strand, counting down.
CTAAATCTATAAAAATAAAAATAATTAAAAAAAAAAGACTAATACAATAGCACCTAGCTGGTCTCCCTACCTCTAGACTTCTGTCAAATGGTGCCACCTCGTTCTGCTGGCTGATTATCCTGAAATAACGTCACAAATCCTCCCTATGCGCATAGTTAGATCAAGCCACCTTTCCTAAGCCTGGCCTCTCATGCCCCCAACCTTCTGCTTTGCTCAAGCTGCCTCCAGGGCGCCTCCGTCCACACTGCTGCCTCTGTCCCTCACCTGAGAATGCTGCTTGTCATCTCTCACTCACCCCAGCCTTCATGGCGTCTCATCTCCACAACTCCGGACGACAGGGCAGTCTCCCCTTCCCAGCCTCACAGCGCAGGTGAACTTGATCTTGGGAACGTGGTCGCCCCTAATTTTCCATGCCTCCCTAGCAAACCTGTGACTGTGCCGTTTGATGGAGGGAACCACCAACAGATGTCTCCGATACGTCTTCGATACCCAACGGCCACGTGTCTGAGACACGCTCAACTTCAAGTAGGCTGCTTCTTGCAACACGTAGATCCTGCGTGCAGTTTAGGGTTCAGAAAGTACGGACCCCATGCTAGCAGCGCTACTCAAAAAATATACGTAGCAAGGATCCCACGCCATGGGACTCAACTGGGTATCGGTTACAAATTTGGGGCTAGTGGGTCAGGCGGGGACTGGTAGACTGGAGGCTGTCTTTGCTTTAGGGTTTCACGGTGCATTCATGACTGGACTCACGGCAGCTGATGGCTGTGTCCCGAGCCTCAGACTCTGAGATGCCAGGGATGGATGGCCTCTCCCAGCCTCCCAGACATCGTCCCGGATGGGAAATGAACTCATCGTGGGGGGAAAGGAGCAAGTCAGTGTGTGCATATGAGACTCTCAAAGCAGCCTTCCGCGGTGGCGCTGGGATCACCTTCCAGCTCAGCCCCAGGTGCCCGCTGAGCTGGGCTCCTCCTGAGAGGAACATTCAGGAACCGGAAGAACAAGTCGAATGAAAGGGCCCTGCCACCGGAAGTGCTGGGGGACATAGAGCAGAGGCCACTCTGGCTGGGGCCTGGTGACGGATTCTAACACTGGGGTGGTCCTCGGCGGGGTAGCAGTGAAAGGAGAACAGGGGAGTAAACACGTCTGCTGGGAGGCAGGAGGGGCGGCGTCCCTTTCTGGTGGCCAAGTCCTGTGACAGGAGAAGCGTCGGGAGGGGCACACCAAACCAGGGTCTGAGGCACGTGGCGAGCATGGGGAAGCCCAGAGAGGGAACCTCACCAGGTGGTCAGAAGGACTGCAGCCCAAAACACAGCTGAGGAGGACACCCCAATGTGAGCAGAGACTGCAACAGTGTCGCTGGTGGGGGGGACGGGGACAGTCTGAGCCAGAGAGGTGGGTTTTTTTGTTTTTCTTTTTTGAGACAGAGTCTCACTCCATTGCCCATGCTAGAGTGCCCTGGCATCAGCCTAGCTCACAGCAACCTCAAACTCCTGGCCTCAAGCGATCCTCCTGCCTCAGCCTCCCAAGTAGCTGGGACTACAGGCATGCGCCACCATGCCCGGCTAATTTTTTCTATATATTTTTAGTTGGCCAATTAATTCCTTTCTATTTTTAGTAAAGATGGGGGTCTTGCTCTTGCTCAGGCTCTTCTCAAACTCCTGACTTTGAGCGATCCTCTCGCCTTGGCCTCCCAGAGTGCTAGGCTTACAGGTGTGAGCCACTGTGTCCAGCCCAGAGAGGTGTTTTGTGATTTTTTCTTTTGGAGATAATGTAATACTGATCAACTGAATGGAATCAGTGTCCAAGAGAAATGTCAGCTACTTCTAATAACTCACCTTTGGCTGACAATGAACTGAGCAGATTACAGAGTCTCGCAAGCACTCCGAGGCCTGTTTGGGGGTGTTTATACCTACGCAGGGGAAAGTCACCCGTAAGCCCTTGGGCACGGAAGGGTCATTTCCTACCCTCTAGGAAGATCCCTTAGCCTGAGTTCTTCTCCCTCTTTAGGCCCCTTTCCCTTCTGCACTAGAGCTCGACTCGTGGGAAACGTGGCTGTCTTTTCATTGCTCTGTGTTTTTCCACATTTGCCCTTGCTGGAGTCATGCTGATGTAACAGAAGGTAGGAAGACAGTTTCCGTATCTATAAAATGGGAACACTTAATACCTTCTTGAGGGTATTGTGAACATTAGAGATTATGTGTGCCTCACAGTGCGTGGTACATAGTAAGTGCTCAATGCAATGCACGTCATGTTATTATTTGATGCTATAGCTGTTCCCTGCTGCTCCTCCTGGCTCTGGCTCCCTTTTTTCCTTTTAGAAAGTGAGCACTGCATGGGGCCTATTGGGGCCTAAAATATATTTCTGTTGTCTGTACCGTCTTTTTTGGCATTCTTCTCCGGAGGAGTAAATGATGGTGTGGGTAGGCAGAGATGGAAAAGACTTTTCTTCAGTGGCCTTCACTTTGGTTTATTCGGACATCACTAGCAATACATTTTGCCTCCGAAGTATGAACTTGCAAATTCCCCAGGTATGCAGTGAAAGCCATTTAGAAGCTCCTTCCTCCTCTTTTCTCTTCTGAATAGCTTCTCCAACCACTTTAGCATGAAATTAATCAACAGTCTACCAGATCCTAGAGGGAAGAAAGTGGGGAAATAAAATCTTTTCAGAGAAAACAAAATACAGGTAATTTAAGAACAACTAAGCTCAACTTATATCCATTTATTAGGTCCCTACCAGATTTAAAACACAACACTGGCTGGATGCAGCAGCTCACACCTGTAATCCTAATACTCTGGGAGGCTGAGATGCGAGAATGGTTTGAGGCTAGGAGTTCAAGTCCAGCCTGAGCACCATACTAATAGCAAAACTGCACCTCTAAGGAAAAAATAAAATAAAATAGGCCAGGCTCGGTGGTTCACGTCTATAATCCTAGCATTTTGAGAGGCTGAGGCGGTAGGATTGCTTTAGGCCAGGAGTTTGTGACCAGCCTGAGCTAGAATGAAACCCCATCTCTACAAAAAACAGAAAAGTTAGCTGGGAGTGATGACTCGAGTCCGTAGTCTCAACTACTTGGGAGGCTGAGGCAGGAGGATCAATGAACCCAGGAGTTTGAGGTTGCAGTGAGCTATAATGACACCATTGCACTCTAGGCCAGGCGACAGAGCAAGACTCATCTCAAAATAAATAAATAAATGGAAAAAAAAATAAAAGATAATACTTCTCAATTAGTAGTCTATAGACCACTAGTACCATAGTCTTCTGGGGTGCCTGTCTGGGACATAAAAGGCAGATTGCTGAGCCTCACCCCAGTCCTACTAAATCAGTCTCTGGAGGTAAAAACCAGGGAGTTACATTTCAAATAAGTTCTACGCCAGAGTTTGAGAATCGCTATGACTTAGGGAATATACAGAAATCTAGTTTATTTCTTTAGGCAGCTTACAAGATAGGTAGAGATGATAAAAAAAAGCAGGAAGGTAATATAATGACTGTGTGTTTTAAAGGGGTTATTCTGGCAGGAGTACGCAGAATGGACGTGAGAGGGGAGCTAGAGGCAGAAGCTCTATTCGGAGGTTGGCAGCAAGCCTAGAGTCAGATAAGGGCTGGAGGTGCTGGAAAGACGGGGGCAGATGCCACATGTCAACCTCCGTCATATCCGTGTATTTTATTGTAGGCAGTCTCCCATCCCTTTTGGAAGTTGGAAGGTTATAGACGACAAACAAATAAAAAGTATGAAATAGTCCAAACAAACTGATTCCATTTTTGCTAGCAGAGGCCCCGGGCCCTGGAGAGATGGTGATCGGCCTTCCTTGAGTGTAATCCCAACTGAAACACTGGAGGCTCATATAAATGCTGACATTTTAAAAACTTCTTTCTAGATTGTCCAAATGCAATATTCTGGATAAATTCATTACAGCTGCTCTTTTCTCATTTTTATGGTTCCTCTGCTTTGCTGGGCCCTAAGTATGGGCTTAGACCAGGCGTCCTCAAACTACGGCCTGCGGGCCACACACGGGCCGCCTAGCACATTTATCCAGCCCTCCAGGTGTGTTTGTCGCTGCTGCCTGTCCTGCTTAGCAGCCGACTCTTCCCGGGCCCACAGAGCGCACTCTCCAACCGTCTGAGGGACAGTGAACTGGCCCCCTGTTTAAAAAGTTTGAGGACCCCTGGCTTAGACTGTCTATGGAGGAATCGGCACCAGCTGGGGAGGTAGGGAGGGTGGAAATAAGTCAGGTGATGCTTTGGGAGGGGGTGGTGATGGGGAGCTCTGAGCCAGATTTCACACAGGGTGACAATCCTGGAATGAAAATAAGGAGGAGGGAAGCATCGCAGGAGGTGAGACCGACAGGGGCAAAGGGTCTGCAGCTTCTCGGCCAAGTTGAACTCAGCCCGGACGGTGAGCTGGATAGAAATGCAATGTCCCTCCGGAGCAGGGCAGGCTGTCTCCGTGCCTGGGTTCCTCTGCAGCCAGCAGCCGCACACCCTGCTCTGAGCCCTGCGAAGAAGGCACCCTTGGCTTTGGGGAGAGGGCCAGAAAACGGCCCTGGCTGGACTGAAGCTGGACAATCAACTAGGAATGGATGCACACGGCCACCTGTAGACACCCATCCGAGGAGATGCTTTGTCTGTGTGAGGCCAACAGGGCTGAACTGGACATTCAAACACACATCGGTATCTGAAAGGCCCTGAGAAGTTCTGTGATATAAAAACAACAGCAAAATTTGCTTTTGTTTTTTTTTTTGTCTATGTTGTTTTTTGAAACCAGCATTTCCTAAAACATTTATTCACGGGATCCTTTTACATCTAAGGCAGAAGTTGCTTTCTGAGTCTGGCCCCAACATGTTTTGTTTTGTTTATGGAGGTTTGTTGTTGTTGTTTTTTGAGAGAGGGTCTTGTTCTGTTGCCTGGGCTGGAGTGCAGTGGTGTCATCATAGCTCACGTCAGCCTCAAACTCCTGGGTTCAGTGATCCTCCTGCCTCAGCCTCCCATGTAGCTGGGACTACAGGCGCTCGCCACCACGCCCGGCTAATTTTTCTATTTTTAATAGACACGGGGTCTCGAACTCCTGATCTCAAGTGATCTTCTTGCCTCCGCCTCCCAGAGTGCTAGGATTACAGGTGTGAGCCACCTTACCTGGCCCAGGAAGCATTTTTCAAATGAGCTTGAGTTGATTGCTAACACATAAGAAATCAGGTGATTTCACCTAAAAATCCAGATTACCAACTTTGTTTGGGAAAAAAAAAAAAAACCAGACCTGGTGAGTTCAAGACCTCCTTCCCCCAGGGCCACTGTCTGCTGGAGGGAACAGCGGTCACTTTGCACAGGAACACGCCCTCCCCAGCTTCACAGGGTCCCCAGCACTCGCCTCACTGAGCATCAGCTGCCATTAATCCTCACGCCTGTGCTCTTTTCCTCCTGTAGTAAAGATCATTAAGAAGCACATGCATGCTCGAGAGACTGCTTTATTCAGGCTGCTTCACTCCTTTATGCGACGCACCTGGTCCCTGTTGCATTTAAACCTGTGAGCCCTGCTGTAACACCTGTCAACACCACACAGGACCAGATCAAGAGTTGCCAAACTGTTCCCCACCATCCCCACCTCTAGACACTGATATAGACATACCAGAACCAGTACGGTAGGGAGCCCTGGGCCAGGGTGTTTCCTGGGCACTGTTAAGTCACCTACACTCCCCATGGAACATCAAGGTAACCTCGGGAAAGCACAATTGGAAACATAACTGATTTGAATAAAGTCGTAATCTTTGGAGATGACGTTATGTGCCCACCAGAAAAAGGTGTTTCAAGGAGAAGAATGCACTCAAGGGAATGCACTCCCATCAGTGGACACAGGTATTCTGATATAAAAAGATCCAGAAAAGTCCTCAGCCTCTTCCACAGCCATCCCCTCCCTTTGGGTTGATTCCATGCTGACCAAGAAACCTCCTGGTTATAAATTCCATTCCAGGAGGTGTGTGTTGGAAAGCAGGTGTAAGCCTTCCGGTCACTGGATGGCTGTGCTCATGCATGGCTCATTTGTAAATTGGCTACGGGGGGACGGGTCTGTCCAGATTTCGGGGTGCTGGGCGTTCAGCCCCAGCTCCAGGGTCTGCCATAGGAGACTGGTTGAGTTTGCTCCAGAGCTCTCACCGTCCCCGGGAGATGTTACAGGGCTGTGACCCTGATTGGTGTTTGCACTGCACCTGGTACAGGAGAGCACTCTGTAAATATTCGTGGAAAGAATCTCCAATCGAGACGTCTCAGCGGGGCCTGGTGACCACCCACCAGCGATGCCTGAGGGGACCCTTGCTTTGCTTGCTGCATTTCTTGATTTTAGGGGTCTCTTCCCTCTGAGATGCTACCTCCCAGCTTCCTAGGCTGGCTGATGGCAGAGGGCAGAGCAAGGGGACGCGAGAACGGTGCTGGCGTCGGGCCAGCGAGCAGTCTGCGGTGGGTCTCTGAAGTGAGAAGCAATTGTCCCGTGCACGTCTGTCAGCTGCCTGGTCACAGAGCTGCTCGACTCAGACCCCGGGACACCCAGAGAGGGAGAGGCGGTGGGGAAGGAGAGAAGGAACACATCAGCCCCATTTTCCTCTGAGGCAGTAGGTAACACAGAGAGGATGGGGGTTGTCGTTAGTTTTGAGTGAGGGTTGATAAAACTCTAGCTCGCCCTTGAATCTAACTAATATTTATGGGAATCTACTAAGTGCCTGGTTGTCTTTGGCTGTAAGAGATGCATAAAGTATGGTCCTTTCGCTGCGATGTTTGTGATTTAGTTGGGGACACCAACCCGCACACAAGAAAGGCAAAAGAATACAAGGCAGTACGTGCTTTCCCTGCTGTCTCTCCCAACATGGCCCTGCCTTCAGGGTCCAAATCAAAGTCTTCCCCCCACACCAGGCATTCATCATTCATTCCTGCATTCAGCCAGCCTTTACCGAGGGCTGCTGAATGTCAAGTGCAATAATAAGACGCAGAGACAGAGCAGTGAACGAGATAGCGATGGTTCCCATTCTAGCCCTTAACAGACCATCTTGAAAAGCTAGCTGACTCTTACCCATGTAGGTATGCTCTCTGTCAACGAAATTGCAAGCTCCTGAAAGAGAGTGACTATATCTTACATTCTTTTGTCATCTCACCAGCTAGAATTTAGCCGTAGAACTTGTGAATAAAGAAGTTTGAAGGGCTGGGTTGGGAGGAATTTTCAGTAAACATGGAAAGCTATAAATTGATAGTAAAATCTCAACATGCTAAGAACTCTTGCTGATTCTTCAAAACACAGCTCAAATGTTACCTCCTCCGGGAGGCCTTCCCTTAACTATTCAGACAGGGTTAGGCCCTTTCTTCTCTCTGAGTCCATAGTACTTGGTGAAGTCCTCTGCAGATAAAATTTAGCACAGTTTCTTTAATTATTAGTTTACCTAAGTTTCCCCTTAGACAAGCAGTTGGGTGTTTGGGGGGAAGGGGAGGGACGCCCATAGCCCATGCGCTGGGAGATAGCTCCGCTCCTCTCTCTCTCTCTTTTTTTCTTTTTTTTTTTTTTTGAGACAGAGTCTCCCTTTGTTGCCCAGGCTAGAGTGAGTGAGTGCCGTGGCATCAGCCTTGCTCACAGCAACCTCAAACTCCTGGGCTCAAGTGATCCTCCTGCCTCAGCCTCCCAAGTAGCTGGGACTACAGGCATGTGCCACCATGCCCGGCTAATTTTTTCTATATATATTAGTTGGCCAATTAATTTCTTTCTATTTATAGTAGAGACGGGGTCTCGCTCTTGCGCAGGCTGGTTTCGAACTCCTGACCTTGAGCGATCCGCCCGTCTCGGCCTCCCAGAGAGCTAGGATTACAGGCGTGAGCCACCGCGCCCGGCCTCCTCTCTGTTTCGTGAAGAGAGAGTAGAGAACACGCATGCACAACAGGCTTGCTCCTGACAGGATGACAGACATGCACATGAACGTTTACAAAATTGCCACTCCATGTAAATACGTGACAATTCTCCAAACTGTCTTTTTCCCGAGAATTTAAGAATAAAGTGTTTCAGGCCTTTGCGAAAGGGTGGTGGTCTATTGGAGCCTGCAGGCATGGGGTTGGGAGCACCCATCAGAGCGGGGCGGAGAGAGGAGACTTGGGGTGGGACTCAGCATGATGCGAAAAGAGGAAGAAAGTGTAGCAGATAGTACTGGCTGTTGGATGACGGGGACACATCTCAAAAGAACCCACTACTAGGGGCTACCGAGAAATTCTAACTGGGAAGGTGAACGTTGAATGTGAGGGAGAGGGGTCCGGCAGACCCTAAGCTTAGCTCACAGGCCCCAGTGAAGGGGAGGTTACAGCGGTGAGCTCAGGGTGGCAGAGGTCTAATCCTGGGAGTCCCAGATAAGAGTTCCCAGAAGGAATGGGAAGAACAAAACAGGGGCCCAATTCCAGGAACTGTGGTAGCAGACAAATAACCCAGGCAGAAATTCAACCTGGAGGGGCAAGGAGGGGAACCAGGCATGGCATTTTGGAGAGGGGTACACTTTATTATACTGATTCTAGAGCTCAGCCTCTGCAGTCAAATGGACCAAGGGTCAAACTTCAGCTAAGTGACTGAGCAAGTGACTTAACCTCTTTCAGTCTCCGTCCACATCCTTTTGAGATGAGGCTGTAGAGAGGAATACACGAGATTACACATGAATAGGGCTCAGGACAGGGCCTGGTGCACAGCAGGAACTAAAACAGTAACCACAGCAGGAATGGCAACTGTGGAGGGATTAGCAGTAGAGGGGTGGTAGTAGTGGTGGTGGTGATAATAACGAGCAACTGAACTGCTCAAGGGCTTGGTTGCTGGAATCGAGGGAGCTGTGAATTGGCATTGAACTTGAAGTCAGGACGCCAGATTCCAATTCTACTTTTGCCGAATGCTAGTTATGTCATCTTGTTCCAGTTGATGAACTTCTCTGAGCCTCGGTTTCCTCCATTAGCAAATGGAAGTGTTCACACTGGCCTTGCACTCCTCCCAGAGTTCCCGTGAGATTTCCGCGAGATCCAGGATCTGCAACCACCAAAGACAGAGACCCAAGACCGAATAGATGCTCGCTGAACGTCGGTCCAATCCGATGGTCGGCATCCGTCACCAAGACCGATCTGATGCTGAATCAAATATTCTCACATTTCCTCGCCTGCAGCAGCGTACGTCCAGAGGAGAGGCCAGCTCAAACTTGACCGTGTGTTTAGCTGGTCTCAGCTGAGACACTGTGGTTTTCTGGGGGGACGAGAATTGGGTCATCATTTTTCCCCTCGATCATAAACCACCTCCATATGATCCTAGCCGTGGCCATCAGAAAGCTTACACTCACTCTTGAAGCCAATCTTTGCATTACAAGGAACTTGGGGTTCTTTCTTTGGCTTCCTTGGGCATTTAGATTTTAAATTCATTTGCAAACATTGGTTTGGGAGGAAGTCTCAATAGAGTATGATCCAGGTTTGCAATTTCAATCTGAAGCCAAATTTCTGGGCTTTCTTTTTTTTTTTTTTTTTTTTGAGACAGAGTCTCGCTTTGTTGTCCAGGCTAGAGTGAGTGCCGTGGCGTCAGCCTAGCTCACAGCAACCTCAAACTCCTGGGCTAGAGTGATCCTTCTGCCTCAGCCTCCCGAGTAGCTGGGACTACAGGCATGTGCCACCATGCCCGGCTAATTTTATATATATATATCAGTTGGCCAATTAATTTCTTTCTATTTATAGTAGAGACGGGGTCTCGCTCTTGCTCAGGCTGGTTTTGAACTCCTGACCTTGAGCAATCCGCCCGCCTCGGCCTCCCAAGAGCTAGGATTACAGGCGTGAGCCACAGCGCCCGGCCTTGGGCTTTCTTAAAGAACACCCAGCTAACTGGAAAATTTGAAAGTAAATACATTTTGAAGAGGAAAAAAAAAAAAAAAAAGGAAGTTCCTGCTGCTCTCGGATGAGGACTTTGCAACCTGTGAATGATGTCATCATTTCGTTTTGCCTGCACGAGAAATGGATGGAAAGTTCTATTTTCACTTTCTTTGGAGCCATCTATGTGAGTAGGTGGGTGGTAGTAGGGGTCTCTGAGAATTGTGGGGTTGTTTTTTTTTTTACTACCATGGTGCCCTGCTTTGAAAAACAAAACCAAATTGTCCACAGAAGGGAGAGGGGCCTGAGCAAGGCACAGCAGTGTTTGCTTTACGCAGACATGTGACGTGGGAACCATGGTGACCAGGCATAACCTCATGGCCGTGCACCTCTCCTGCGGGACTTAGCAGAGACCTCACAGGATATCAGATCAAACTAACATTTTAAAACCCACCAGTGCACTTATCACACATTATTCAACGTGCCTGGTGGGTGTGGTATTTGAGTGGAAAGGGTTTTAGATAGTAGGGGGTCCACCTGTTCTGGTTGCTGGGGAATGAGGGCATTCCTGGAATGTGGGACTTTCAGTAAATGGGGACAGTCCCCATAAACTAGGATGGTGGCCACCCTCCTAAAGAGCATCCCATTTTCCTATCATGGATGCCAAGGAAAGGTGACCAAGTGAAAAGAGTAGGGGCAACACAGCCCCCCCCTTTTTTTATTTCGGCATATTATGGGGGTACAAATTTTAAAGTTTCAATAAATGCCCTTCCCCCCTCCCCCCACAAGTCTGAGTTTCCAGCATGACCATCCTCCAGATGGTGCACATCTCACTCATTATGTGTGTATATACCTGCCCCCTCCCCGCTCCCTCCTGCCCAATATCCTATTACTGTAGTTCCTATGTGTCCACTTAGGTGCGGCTTAGTTAATACCAGTTTGCTGGTGAGTATATGTGGTGCTTGTTTTTCCATTCTTGACAGCCCCCTTTTTAAAGCAGTGGTTATCAAACTTTAGCCTGCCTCGGAATCCTCTAGAGGGCTCGGCAAGATGGATTGCTGGGTCCCACCACTAGAGTTTCTGATCCAGCAGACCTGGGTAGGACTGGGGAATCTGCATTTCTAGCAAGTCCCTGTGTGATGTTGATATTGCTAGTCCTGAACTTCATTTAAGAACCACTGCTCTATGGGCAGGGCATGATGGCTCACACCTGTAATCCTACCACTCTGGGAGGCCGAGGCGGAAGGATTGCTCAAGGTCAGGAGTTCGAGACCAGCCTGAGCAAGAGCGAGACCCTGTCTCTACTATAAATAGAAAGAAATTAATTGGCCAACTAATATACATAGAAAAAAAAATTAGCCAGGCATGGTGGCACATGCCTGTAGTCCCAGCTACTCGGGAAGCTGAGGCAGGAGGATCGCTTGAGCCCAGGAGTTTGAGGTTGCTGTGAGCTAGGCTGATGCCACGGCACTCACTCTAGCCTGGGCAACAAAGTGAGACTCTGTCTCAAAATAAAATAATAAAATAAAATAAAATATATACTTTTATGGCTGCCATGTGGAAAGGAGGTTGGAAGCATGTGGGCCCAGGTTCTTCACCAGAGACCAACGAGAGGGAGAGATTCAGATATCGAGGGGTCATGAGAACGTCTCCCTGTGAGTTGCTGAGGCGGCCTGTGTGGGGGGCACTGTGGCTGTAGCTATGGGGGGGAAAGGACCACGAATGCCAGCCACATAGGGTCACAGTGGCTGGGCTCGCATCACTTTTGTGCCCTGCCTGGGCGAAGTCACCAGATATTAAGTTACATATGTCAGTTTAACACCTCCTTTCAGCGTGGACTCGGGCTGCAGGCTGTTCTGAGGAGGGGCCAGCTTTACAGCTCCCTGCTAGATGAGCCGGAGCTTCCAAGGCTGTCGGCCAAGCAGGGAAGTCCAAAGCCAGGCCCCGAGGAGGCCCGGGGGCTCAAGAGTCCCAGGTGCATGACCATCTGCAATGGCCCCTGGCATTGTGTGTGGACTTTTAATCTGCCGTCCAGATGGAGGGTGAGATGAGATGGCTCTGGCAGCAACCAGAGACCTGAGGTGGGAGGACAGCAGCAGGGACAATCTGTGGGAAAGCCTGTCCTGAGCGAGCAGGTGCCGACTTCCTCGGGGCAGGAGGAGGAAGCTGTCGCCGGATGCACACACGAGCTCTTTGTCACTGCGAAATAATCGCAGAAGACATCTGAGCTGAAACGAAATCCTTCGAAAGAGTACACGGCCGTGCCTCCTAAGGCCTCGCGTGGCCGAGAACTTCCACCTTGCCCTAAACCACAGGCAGGGGCAGGAGAGGGGGGCCGTCTCAAGTCACAGTTTGTAGTCAGGGGAACAGGCTTGGAGCAGGGGAGCGCTGCCTTCAGCTTCGAGAGTGAGGAAGACATCAGATCAGCTGCCTAGGCTCCGGTTCCACAGTCCTACCGTGTCTCCCCGAAAATAAGACAGGGTCTTATATTTATTTTTCCTCAAGAAGACACCCTAGGGCTTATTTTCAGGGGATGTGTTGTTTTCCCCTCAAAGCCTCAGCTTGCAGCACGCACAGGATGGCCGGGACCTGACAGGGGGAGATGACCTTGTTGGTGGGGCTGCCCTCACCCAGTCACCTCTGGGATAGTAGCTGTCACCATGGGGCAGATGAGAAGGGCTGTTTGTCTTCTTGACCGCTCCACCATGAAATGCATGGGTTGTGCAGACACGCTGCGTAGCCACGCCCGTCACTAGGGCTTATTTTTGGGGTAGAGCTGATATTGCACAAATGCTTAGAAATCCTGCTAGGGCTTATTTTATGGGTAGGTCTTATTTTCGGGGAAACTTATTTTCGGGGAAACAGCCAAGATGAGAGCTATAAAGTGGAGAGCAAGGACCGGCCTTTGAACAGAGAGCGATCGTGAGGCTCCCCAGGCAGCTGCCAGGCTAACTTACAAAGTCAAGATCTTTTAAAATGGTATTTGATTTTCTGGGTTGAATGGGAAACTTCAATGTATGGGTACCTTAGGCCCATATATTGCCTCGCTTGGGGATAGAAAGGACTTTGTGACAGGATGCAGCCCAGAACACCTTATCCTGGGCCTGAAGGGGGCAGGATTAGGGTGGAGATGAGTGAAGATGGGCCCGAAAGATGGGTCCAATAATGTTCTCAATAATAAATGTTTACTGAGGGCCACCTATCTGCCAGGTACTGGGCTAGGTACCAGGAATGGGACCTGGGCCCAGGTGAGGGAGAGAGCTAGCTACACGGGCACAAAAGTTACGTTTTATTTAACTCTGTGTGACTAGTGCCTGTCACATAGCAGGCACCCAGCATATGGTTCTGGAAAGAAATGATTCAATGCTTTAATGGATTCACCCAAGTGGGCCTGGCCATCAGTGGGCACTCAATGCCTGTTTTTTAAACAAGCGAAAGTGTTTCTTCCACAGAGGACTTGTGTAGGGGATCTCTGGGAAGAAAGGGGCCAGATAGAATAGGTGAGATGATGGAGGTTTGGGGAGAAAAAAAAATGAGGCAAGAATCAAGGCAAATAGTATGAGGAAAAAGAAAGAAACACAGAACCCCGGGGGTCGGGGGAGAGAACAGCTAGAGAGGAACAGAAAGGTAATCACAGCATAGTATGTGCGTGTTCTGGGGTCGACAATATTTCAGGGTCATAAGACCCTCAGCACTGTATTAGGAAAAAGGAAGAGAGGAGCTAGGATGTGTAAGTGTGTAAAAGAGTCACCAACCATTGCAGGAACTAAATGCATAATGTCTAAAATTGATAAATCAAGAAAAAGCACTTGAAGTTTATCTTTCAGGTATATGGAAGACAGTTAGAAGTACTTGCCCTCAGGCAAAATGCCCAGAGACGCCCCGAAGACTCACTCCACTCCTCGGTTAGTCTGCTGACCCCAATACCCTCCCCTCCTTGGACCCAGGCACAAACAGACCAGAGTCCCCTGGGCAGCCAAGCCCACCCACACGGAAAGAAGAGGCCAAGACGAGAGTTATAAAGTGGAGAGCAAGGACCGGCCTTTGAACAGAGAGGGATCGTGAGGCTCCCCAGGCAGCTGCCAGGCTAACTTACAAAGTCAAGATCTTTTAAAATGGTATTTGATTTTCTGGGTTGAATGGGAAGCTTCAACCAAATAAAAAAAAACTCTTTTGTGGGCAACAGCTGAAATAATGGAGGAAACCACAGGAGGGAGAAGGGGTCAGGGTGGGATCAAAGCTAATCTGATTTCTCCTTGCTCAGATGGCCTGGTTTGCCTCAAACTCATTCAGCCTTGCAATGTTCGAGGACAAGGGGAAGAGGGCCTTAACAGAGAGAGGCATAAAACAGAGGCAGAGAACAGAATGCCAGGGCTGGAACTGGTCTCAGCGACTATCTTGTCTGGCTCCCTCCTCACATGAAATGGGGGGTGGTGACGTTCAGTGTGGCCGGACAATCTGTCCAAGGGCACAGAGGCAGACTGGACAGACTTTGGGTGCCTGGAACTCCAGAGTTCATATAGGTTTTATGCTTAGAGATGGAGATTCCATGTACAGATCACTAGTTTCCAGCCTTGGAGAACAGGTTCCATGTCTTCGACTTTTAGAAGAAACCAATTTTCAATTATTTGAATTCTAAAAGCACTCCTCTCCTGAAATCAGTGTCTTATTACATGTCTGAAGTCAAGGCATCATACTGTTTCCTCATTTCCAACGCCCTTTTCACAATTGCCATGCTCCATTTTATTACAAAGTAGTGAATGAATGAATGACTAGCATATCTTTAAACCTTCTGAATTTAATGATGAGGCATCGCACTGGGGTATAATAACCTCCAAGATGATTTTGAGATGATTCAATATACTGAAGCCTCCTTCATTCAAGACATTGCCATCTTATACCAGGGCTGCATGTCTTTTTCTCTCTTCTCCATATTTCTGATGAGCGAGAAACATAGTGTAGAATTTGGGGATGTCCTGAGTTCATGTATATTGAGGAGGGAAGTGGCAGGAGCAATGGCAGATTGTGCTGAATGATCTTGCCTCTTCCATCCCCTGGCTATTGTCAAAGAATGCATTGCTGCTCCAGAAGAGTTACTGAGCAGGCAAAGCAGAGAGATAAGGTCAGAACAAAACACTGAACTTAGCAGAGCTCATTCCACCTAGGCGACAAACTCATGGCAGCACTCCGGGCCTTATCCACCCTGCACCCCCCCCCAACTCTTTCCCTTTATTTTATCTTCTTTCTATCCATCTTAGAATTAAGATATTCAAATTCTGTCAAAAGTATGTCAGAGAACAGGACTATGCTATAAAACGTCACCTGCATTCACCCGCATGTCAGTTGAGTGTTTCGAATTATTTCAAAGAGCCGATGGATGGCAAGTCCCACCTTCACTTCGGACAGAATAAATTTATGTCTTTCAAGTTAGGAAAAGAAAGTAAGCAGTGACACTGTGTATTTCCTTAAAAGCTCCTTCAGACTTGTAGAAGAAACATTATCATTAATTTTGGCCAAAGGATTGTTGATGTCATAAATTCATACTCGGTTTTTACTTGGACACGCTCTCTTGCTGTTCCTCATCAGCCACTACTCTGCCAGCTTAGTCATTCATAGTATGTGCTTATTAGATTTAGATTGACTTAATGGAGATATGTTGTGAATTCAACTGTAAATAATGCACTTAAAATAACAATTACTATATCTTTTGTAACCACCACACCTACTGGTGTTTCAACACCTTCTCCTTTTGTTGTTTATTTTCTGCAAGGTAGATTAAACTGCACTCTTAACAGCAGAACATTTATGTAGAACAAAATGGTCCTAAAATGCAATTTACTATGTAATGACCTGAACACTTTAGAAAATCAGCTTAATTAAATTTGTTTTGGGAATGCATACATAAATGTTAAAGGACCGCTATATTAAAAGCTATTAGTGTAATCTCTAGAAGATTTGCATAATTGTCCTTTGCATAGTCTCCAGGAGAGACAACCAGGAAACCAAGCAAGCTTAAAAGGGGCAGCCGGAACCAAGACTGCGACTACGGTCTCTGCCCCTGGGCAAAGCCCTAATGCCGGGCAGGGACGCTATGGGAAGTGCTGGCCTCTACTTCCGCCGGAAGCTGGATGTCTCTTAGCTGTTTCTGTGCTCTCATCTGAATGGATTCCACTCAGGGCCCCATCTTCATGACATTGTTTCCCACCCTGAAATCACATACAGGAGCACTGATCGGAGGGGTCTGTGCCACGAGCCTGCACCCTCACTTCAAGGGAAGCTGGAGAAATTTCGCTTCTATTTTCAAAAGGCAGACTCACTAGATGAGAGAGTCCCAAATATGAAAAGAGTGTCCAAAGCATCTAGATGGCTAAAAGAGAACGATAAATGCTATTACACAAAGTATATAATAACAACATGATTTTAAATACAAATTTTTTAAAAATAATCTTTCTATATATTTTTAGTTGGCCAATTAATTTCTTTTTATTTATAGTAGAGATGGGGTCTCACTCTTGCTCAGGCTGGTCTCAAACTCCTGACCTCAAGAGATCCTCCTGCCTCGGCCTCCCAGGGTGCTAGGATTACAGGAGTGAGCCACCGTGTCCAGTCTTAAATGCAAATATTTTTAGCTCGGTACAAGATCAACGATTGCATTAAAATGTTCATTTTACTGTAATATTTCGACATTGAGCCAGTTTTCTGCTTTTCCCCGTTCAACAAATGATATGGTGCTCCTTAATTTACTTTAAATTAATTGCATAAAAAGGTATGATTGTGCAACAAATAAATATTGAAAAGGTATATTCTATAGTGTTCGGTTTGGGGTTTGCAATATTAAAATACACATTGAAATTTACATATGATAACAAGAAAAAACTACTTTGAAAGGCTTGATATTTGATTCTTTTATCCTGCTTTTGAGAAACTGACTTATGAAATTTCTAAAAAATGTAATAGACAGCAATCCCACTTTTAAGGATATAAAGCCCCTGGGGCAACATGGTAAACCTGGCAGGGCCACGGGCCGCTGGTTAGGAAACACTGCCTTAGTATTCTCTGGGACATACTTGAATCTCAACTTCCTGTTGTTTCCTGAATCTACTTGTGACACAGCCACAGTTGGAATGGCAATAACGAATCCCGGACCCCTTGCTGCCTGAGATCCAGCTAATCAGTCACTCCTCCACCTCATCTTTGCCTGCTCAGTGTTGAAATTGCATTGCGTGCTTAAACTGACCAAAGCATGGATGGCCAGAGACCATTTTGAGAGGCTGCCTTCCAGTCCTGCAAACAAAATAAAACAACACTATAAAACTGACCCAAACCAAGAAACCAGAGGATTCCCCTGAGCAAGGGCTCCACGCTGGCTCTAGAGCGCCCCCCATAGGCTGGAACTGGAACCCAGATCTGTGCTGCAAAGTCAGGTGCAAGGGGACTCAGATGGACCCCAAGGTATTTAATATAATAGCCTATCTGATTTGGCTTCTCATTTACCGGGAGTGGAGACTCTTTACACCCACAGTGTATTTGTTGAAAGTGCTTATGAATAGCAGCCTGAAACCTTTTTATCTTATTTGTTCATGTAGAAACAAAACAGTTGAGACCTTATCTTAATGCATATGGTATTCCTGTTGTAACCAGTGACCTTTTAGTTAAAGGAAAGTGACAGCAGGCTGGGATGGTTACTTTTGCTTTCAACTAGCCCATAAAATGGAGACAAGGGACTAGATTAAATACTAAAATAGGTAACTCACCCCTTAGAAGCCCCATAGAAGTTAGAAGCAGAGGCACCTGCTATTGAATAGCTACCCCATTCGAGGCAATGAATGACACATGTTAGCAAGGATTCTACCTTATCTACCACCACTCCCAAAGAGATCCCCAACATGGAGCGGCCAATGCCTGTGATGGTGTAGATGGTATCTGGAGAGGTTGAGAGGGCTTCACTGACTTCACTTACCATGTCGTGTGCCAGGTGTGGGCTGCACCTGCCATCTGGGTGGGTCAGCTGTGGCCCTAACTCTCCCCATCACACCCTGAGCTGCCACATTCGTAGCTCATCCCAAGTGCTGCTCAGGCCTCTGCAGAGCCTCCCTGGCTATTCCAGCCCACGTTCTTCTCCCCTTCTCTTTCGACTCCTACTTATCAACGGTACCCATCATTTTGGCACTTGATCACATATTGCCTGGCCCTTAGAGGTAATTGTTTCCTGTGTGTATGTCTTGCCTCCCTTTAAGGGAATTAATCTTATTGTTGCTAAATTATGCTATGATTATTGCCTTATTAAATTGTTGTTATATTGTATACTGGTGATGGGTGAGCATGACTCCCACAGGATCCTCAGGCGGGAGAGCTGGTATCCCAGACCTGGAAGGGTTGCCTAATGAGGCATGGGGGCCAGGCTCAGTGGCTCACACCTGTAATGCTAGCGCTCTAGGAGGCCGAGCAGGTGCATCGTTTGAGCTCAGGAGTTCAAGACCAATCTGAGCAAGAGCAAGACCCCATCTCTGCTAAAAATTAAAAAAACATTAGCCCAGCTTCTTAGTGCACGCCTGTAGTCCCAGCTACTTGGGAGGCTGAGGCAGGAGGATCGCTCGAGTCCAGGAGTTTGAGGTTGCTGTGAGCTATAATGATGCCACTCTGTCACCATTCCAACCAGGGTGACACAGTGAAACTCTGCCTCAAAAAAAAAAAAAAATGAGGGATAGGTGTGAGAGTTCTGTTCATTGCTTGGGGCAGCATGTGGAGCCCAACTTTAGGACACACCAAAATTAAGAGGGGAGGACTTCAAATGGTAGGAAAGCTTGTGTTTTTGTACAGACAGGTGGGTCGTGCTTATCCAGGAAAAGGACGAGATACCAATTAGACCAGCTACTGAGGGTCAGGAAGGCTAGATGGCTTCAGCTGTCACCTGGCGGAGAAATCCGACCAGGTGCCGTGAAGTCAGAAGAGCCCTTCAACGTTATCTTAGGACCAGAAACTTGTTCTTTGAAAACTTGACGGCTTTTATATGCTGTGTATTTCCTGACCTAATTTTCTTTTTGCTGTCTCTGAGTATCAAGTAATGACATCTTGGGAAATGTCCTCCTATGCTAAGGGAACACAAGGAAAGAGAATTTGTCCAACACCAGGTCAGAGCTTTAAGGCGGGGGGTCCAAGGACAGGCCTCTGGGGCAAAACTGAATGAACTGGAATAATAGAATGCCTTGGAGTCGTTCCAAAATGTCTTTTAAATTATGTTCTTAGAGAAAAGGTATCACCTAATTCTTCATTTTTAACAAAGTTAGGAGGTAGAGAAGTGTTTCTTAATTTCTGAAACAAAAGGATAAAGGCTAGATGTAAAGATGGACTTCCTGATAATGAAAGAAATGAAGACATCAGAATGGGAAAGATTCTTTCCAGAGAGTTTAAACTTAGAAGATCTGTAGAAAGCTGGTATCTTTTTTAAAAAAAAAAAAAAGGAATTTC
This sequence comes from Microcebus murinus, assembly GCF_040939455.1. Classification (NCBI taxonomy): domain Eukaryota; kingdom Metazoa; phylum Chordata; class Mammalia; order Primates; family Cheirogaleidae; genus Microcebus; species Microcebus murinus. Next base: position 27,959,564 of record NC_134126.1, on the reverse strand, counting down.
ATGCCTGATTGGTGTGAACTTGGTAGAATGTGGTGTCACGTAAGATTGGAGTGTGGAACTTTCCCCCTCAATGTCCCCATGAAGAATCTGGCTAAAAGAAAACACATGACACTGCCCTCTACTCCAAGCTTTCCTTCTAAGAGAAAATCTTGACAAACACTTATTCTTCTTTAACTTGTTTTCTTAACAGTGAAATAATAATACCTTCCCTGATTCCTCACAGGGGTCTTTGGAGATCAGCGGTCAATGAACTCCTTGTGAAAGATCTTTGAACATTATAAAGTACATTAAAATTGAAGGTGCTTTAGGACAAACTAGGATGGAAAAAAAAAAAAAAAAAAAAAAAAGAAGGTGCTAGTATTAGTATTATCGATCTTTTTTTAAAACCTAGCAGTTGTTAGCTCATCTCTCTGGCCTCTTGATAATAAATCCCTGTCCCTCCTCGATCAAGTTACAAGTACAACTGGGGCCCCAGTGTGTACGTCTCAGCTATATTTATTCGCCTCATTCAGACAGGTCTAGGCGTGTGGGGGTGAGCGGGAGAGATGGGCCCACCAGGCTGCTGTTTACATAACAGGTGGAAGAACCTGTGGGAAGAATATGGGATGGGACATGCAGGTGCTACTTTCCAACCATCTCATCTCTCAAACTGTTCAAGGGAAACCTGGATGAAGGGGTAAACCAGGACTGCCTTAGCTGTCAATATATAAGGAGTAAAACGTCACTAGGGCACTAAAATATCACTGGAAATATAAATTCAAAGAGAACATTATGTTTCATCAGAAATCCTCTTATGGGAGCATTAAATGGGGTTGGAATAAATACCTTGATAAGCCACTAGGGGACGCAGTTAGAAGGTAAGACCCTCCTCCCCTCCTTCATGGGCTTTGGGTGACAATAGATGGTCCTTCTAAGAAGGGTGGCCAAGTGAACTACAAAGCTGTTTTTTGTTTTGGTTTGGTTTGGGTTTTTTTGGAGAGGGCTCTGCAAGTCTGTGGCTAGAGCTAAAGATTCCTGGGTTTTGGAGGCTTTACTGCCAGTGGCCCTCCTCCTCGGCCTTCTTCCACTGGGCACTGGAGAAATATTTAACGAAAATACAACCTATGTATCTGCGGGTCTCAATCTGGCCCAGCCCCAAAGCAGTGCACCAAGTGGGGAAGGAGTTCTGAGAGAGGGAGTTAGGATGTACCAGCTGATACGGGAGTGGACACAAGACCAGAGGGAGAGGCTACCACTGTCTAAGCATCTAGAAACAGCAGCAGCAGGACAGGCTTGTGATCTGCCCCCTTGGACCAGGCTTCTATGATTGTAAGAATCCATAAAACGAATGAAATAAAAGCTGCCTTCCCTGGGCCAGGCTTTCTCTCCCTGTTCATCTTGCTAAGTCAGATTTAGCCTTTAGAGTTCAGATTAGAGCTTTCTTCTTTCCCGAAGCCTTCTCTGACCTCCTAAATCTTAATCAGGTGCCACTCCTTTGTGCTCTGACAGATCCTGGACTTCCTTTGTCATGCATTTACAAGGTGCATTGTCATTTCCTGGTTACAGAGCAGTTTGCTTTGTTGGTCTGTAAGCTCCAAAGCGCAGAGACCCTGTCTATAGTTCACTGTTGTACTCTTGGTGCCAAACACAGTGCCTGATAGCTAGTGGGCACTCGATTAATATTTGTAGTTTGAATGAGATCATTAAGGCACAAGAACAGTGCTGCCATGTGCTTAGAAAAGGCAAGGAGGGAAACTTTCAAGCTGGTGTGTGGCTTCTTGAGGCCAGGTGTTGACTGGCATAGAGGCTGACAAACAGGGCAGTAGCTCCTCGATCATGGGGACAGTGACGGCTTCAGACAGCCTGCTAGGTTAGGAGCAGAGGGAACACCCAAACAGCACTGGCAACATCAGGATCCATGCAGAGATGGGCTGGAAGACATCAGCTGTAAGATACCCCAGGATTCCTGCCTCCTCCTCCTTCTAGCAATATAGCTGGGGGAAGAGGATGGCCCCAAATCCAGGTCACTTAACCATGGGGATACGTTCTGAGAAGTTCATCATTAGGTGATTTCATGGTAGTGCAAACATCATGGGGTGTATTACACACACAGAGGTGGGATAGCCTAGGACACCCCAGGCTATACGGTGTAGCCCATGGCTCCTAGGCTACAAGCCTGCACCGCATGGTACCGTACTGCACACTGTAGAACACTGAAACACAATGGTAAGTATTTGTGCATCTAAACATATCTAAACACAGAGAAGGTGCGACAAAAATATGGTAGATATGACATTATGGTATATATATTGGTTTTCATCCGCCATTCCTGGTTCATAGCCCTTGTTATGAGGTTGGGGTGATTTAGGTCTCAGAAGCAGCCTCAGAAAACGGAATCTCTCCCTCTCTCTGACCCTCTCCTGTCCTCCTTTCTCCTGATTCTTTTTCTTCCCAAGGCAGGAATCTTCCCCTGCCTTTCTGTTTTGGAGCTGGCCATCAAGAAATTCTCTGACCTGTCTTGTCTGATTGTAGGTCATGAGACCCCCATTTCAGAAGGGGTCCTGCCTAGACCCTGGAGGAAGGAAGGGTGCAGGGAGGCCATGAAGAATCCGAACAGGTGGGCCTTGCTCAGTTTCCCCAGTCAGTCTGTTAGTGCTAGACCACACCTTTACTGTCCAGTCTCATTGCTGCATGGCTGCCAATCATGCCTATCCAATGAAGTCTCCATAGAAAACCCAAGAGGACAGGGCACGGAGAGCTTCTAGACAGCTGAACACGTGGAGGTCCCTGGGGGTGGTACACCCAGGGAGGCCAGGGAAGCTCCCTCGTCCCTTCCCACACCCTGTGCATCTCTCCATCTGTGTCCTTTGCAGTCGCCTTTATTATAAACCAGCCTCAGCGCCTCCCCGAGTTCTGCGAACTGCTCTAGCAAAATAATGGAGCCTAAAGAGGGGGGTGTGGGAACCCCAACTAAAAGCCAGAGGTTCTGGAGGCCCAGACTTGTGACTGGTGTCTGAAGTGGGGGGCAGCCTTGTGGGACTGAACCCTCAACCTGTGGCAGCTGACGCTACCTCCAGGTGGATGGAATCAGAATTGAATCGGATTGGAGAACAACCAGCCGGTGTCTGAGGCAGAACTGATTGCTTGCTTGCTAGGAAGGAGAAAAACCCATACATTTGATCACAGACGTCTTCGGGCTTGAAAGTTATGGTGCAAGAGCAGAGGAAGAAGTTTGTGTTTTTTCCACTCGGTATAAAAGATAAAAAATGGCACACCCGTATAGGGCACTTGCCATGCATGGCGCTTGCAGGACTGGAGGTTGCTCTGGCTGAGTCAGGGAGCCGAGAGTGAATGTGAAAGCCTAGGACATTACTGGACACTACTGTAGCCTTCACAAACATTAGCTGCACTAAATTTATTTAAAAATATATATATATTTTTGAGACAGAGTCTCACTTTGTTGCCTAGGCTAGAGTGAGTGCCGTGGCATTAGCCTAGCTCACAGCAACCTCAAACTCCTGGGCTCAAGCGATCCTGCTGCCTCAGCCTCCCCAGTAGTTGGGACTACAGGCACATACCACCATGCCCGGCTAATTTTTTCTATATATATTAGTTGGCCAATTAATTTCTTTCTATTTATAATAGAGACGGGGTCTTGCTCTTGCTCAGGCTGGTTTCGAACTCCTGACCTCGAGCAATCCGCCCACCTCGGCCTCCCAGAGAGCTAGGATTGCAGGCGTGAGCCACTGCGCCCAGCCTAAAAGTATTTTTCTTTCTTCAATAATAAATTAACTTAGGCCAGGCACGGTGGCTCATGCCTGTAATCCTAGCTATCTGGGAGGCCGAGGTGGAAGGATCGCTCAAGGTGAGGAGTTTGAGACCAGCCTGAGCAAGAGCAAGACCCCATCTCTACTATAAATAGAAAGAAATTAGCCAAACAACTAAAAATAGAAAAAATTAGCCGGGAGTGGTGGTGTGTGCCTATAGTCCCAGCTACTCGGGAGGCTGAGGCAGGAGGATTGCTTAAGCCCAGGAATTTGAAGTTGCTGTGAACTAGGCTGATGCCATGGCACTCTAGCCTGGGCAACAGAGTGAGACTCTGTCTCAAAAAAAAGAATAATTAATCAATTAATTAATTAACTTTAGCTGACTGTGGCTTTTTTTACTTTATAAACTTTTTCATGTTTTTAAACCTTTTTGACTCTGTAATATAAACTCTGTAATATAACTTAGCTTAAAACACAAGCTGTACAAAAAATTTTCTTTCTTTATATCCTTATTCTATGAGCTTTATTCTATTTCTAAAATTTTTCCATTTTTTTCCTTACTGTCCCAGAGGCCATCCCAGCTATCTGGGTATAACTGTCCCCAAGAGTGTCATTTCCTGGAAGACAATGACCCAGGTCAATCACATTCTATACCTTCACATCCTTCCCAAAACCTGATCCAAAATAAGCAGCAAATAAATGCCTGTCAGATCCAAGAAGGACAAGAGAGAGGCAAGGAAGTGAAGACGTGGATTCCATGGACCATGCTAGCACCTGAGGTCTGATTAAGAAGAGGAAAAAAGCTTATAGGGATCTTTTCGTATTGACAAAGCTTTCATGGAACGCTCTTTTGTTGCATTTTCAAGGAATAAGACCGTCTAGCTAGAAAACACAAAAATATGGACATAAAGAAGAGACCTCAATATACAAGCACAGCATCAGCAAAAAAGCTTTTGAAAACTGAAACTCATGCCTCATTCAACCAGGCCTGAGCGAGGCCCTCTTTTCCAAAGTTGTTTCTGGCTTAAGGACAGCAGGTGGCAGCAGAATCAAGTTTTCTGGTTGCAGAAGCTTCCGGAGGAGACTGTATAAAGCTTCAAATGGTTCTCAGAGGAGAAGCAGCTTTTGGATAAAAATTATTCATCTAAAAATCTAAACTCAACACAAGAACGAAACAAAACAGGGTGAGGAACTGGTGCCATCAGCCCCAGCCACTACAGGTCCTGATGTCATTCCCTACCTGCCGTCCACAGAGCCCCACCTTGTCCTTCAAAGGAATTCTGGGATTTCTGACAGTGGCCAGGACAGGAACCCAGGGTCAATCTGTATGTCTCTATCATGACGTTGTTTTGTCTCGTGTCAAAGCTCCTGTCCCCAGGAGACAGGCTCTGGGCAAGGCTGGGCTCACTGGAGAGATCAGCCTAAATTCAGAACACATTGATGGATGAAGGAAGGCTTTTTATAAAGGAGACTTTGCAGGAACTAAGAAGAAATGAAGTACTGACACATGCCACAGCATAATGAACCTCAAAAACATGCTAAGTCAAAGAATCCAGTCCCCAAAAGACTACATACTGCATGATACCATTTATAGGAAATGTCTAGAATAGGCAAATCTAGAGACAGAAAATAGATGAGTGGTGATCTAGGGCTGGGAAAGTGGCGATTGGGAAATGACTGCTAATGAGTACACAGTTTCTTTCGGGGGTGATGAAAATGTTCTAAAATTAGGATATGGTAATGTGAATATATTGAAAGCCATTGAGTTGCACACTTGATATGGGTGGACCTTATGGCATGCAAATTATCTCAATAAAGCTACAAAAAAAAATGAAAAGAGATGCATATTTTGATCATTAATATATTTCAAGTGAAAATCAACCTCCAATAACTATTCGAGGAGGGAGGAAGGAAAAGCGAGAAAGAGAGAGGTGAGGGTAGGGGAAAGAGAATGACTGTGCAGTTGCTACAGGAAAAGAATTGGAGTTTGGTTAGGAATATGACTCTGGTACATTGATGAATTTTGCTTTTTGTTCAGACTGTGATGTAATGATGACACGATATGCTTCTTGCTTTGGTCACATACTTCCTACCCCTAAGAAATGCAACTACTTACACACCTTAAAGCAGGCGTCCTCAAACTACAGGCCCAAGGGCCACATGCAGGTGTTTTTGCCCATTTGTTTTCTTACATCAAAATAAGATATGTGCAGTGTGCATAGGAATTTGTTCATAGTTTTTTTTTAACTATAGTCTGGCCCTCCAACGGTCTGAGGGACAGTGAACCGGCCCCCTGTTTAAAAAGTTTGAGGACCCCTACTTAAAGAATACATGAGATGGGCTTCCATCCCACGTTTTTAGTGGATGTGCCACTCCTTGGAGAGAAGGCAGCACAGGCTGGTGAAATCGCAGACGGCCGAAATCACGCAGACCTGGTTTTAAATCCTTGTTCCTCCTCTTATCAGCTAAGAGCCCCCAGGTTCTTCTCTGTATGGAAAAGTTATCTCAAAGTTAAGCAAGGATTATATAACATGAATTGTGAAAATGTCCAGCCCATAGTAAACATGCAATTTGTTATTTTCCTAGAATGTTGATCCTTACCAGCAAAGTGGAATTTTATCTCAAAACCCAGCTGTGTCATGTTTTGCTATTGGTGCAAAAGGTCTTCTCCACCGCTTCCACCCCTAAGTCCATTTGCCATCAGTATTCTTACTTTATTATAACTTTTTATTTTTAGATAGAGTCTCACTCTGTTGCCCAGGCTAGAGTGAGTGCCGTGGTGTCAGCCTAGCTCACAGCAACCTCAAACTCCTGGGCTCAAGCAATCCTCCTGCCTCAGCCTCCCGAGTAGCTGGGACTACAGGCACACGCCACCATGCCCGGCTAATTTTTTCCATATATTTTTTAGTTGGCCAATTAATTTCTTTCTATTTTTAGTAGAGACGGGGTCTCACTCTTGCTCAAGCTGGTTTTGAACTCCTGACCTTAAGTGATCCTCCCGCCTTGGCCTCCCAGAATGCTAGGATTACAGGTGTGAGCCACCATGCCTGGCCACTTTATTATCACTTTTCACAATGATGGGAAGCCCCAAGAATGGAAAATTAAGTCAATGGCAATGTTGTGTTGTGAAGAATCTGAGTCAGGGGGAACCTGTCCACCAGCTACTGGAAGAACAAGACTTGAGGCAGTAATCCACATCCACAGTGTAAGCCTAGGTAACAACAGTGCAATGGAAACACTGTTCCCACCAGAACAGTTGTTATATTCGAGAATTTGGGGTGTTATAATCAGAAGCATTTCTAGAAACTATGGGGTATTGGGAGAAAAAGTCAACACATCAGCCAACATTGTACCTTATATTCATGCAAATTTGTAAGTCCATAGGCACCCCCTAGTAGTTTTTTGGGGGGTAAATGCACACTGTGTGCATAATGTACTGGATGAGGAAATGGGCTAAGGAGCCAGGTTGCCTTATTTCAAAACTTGGTTTTGTGAAACCTATGAAAACGGGGCAACTATTTAACCCCTTCGTGCCTAAATTTCCTCACATAGACATCGAGGGAATAATAGTACCTACTTTATAAAGCTATTGCAAGGATTGGATTCTTTTAAAAATGTTTTTATTTCAACATATTATGGGGATACAAATGTTTAGGTTACATATATTGCCTTTGCCCCACCCAAGTCAGAGCTTCAAGTGTGTCCATCCCCCAGACAGTGCACACCGCACACATTAGGTATGGCTATACCCATCCCCTCCACCGCCCTCCCGCCTGCCCGACACCCGATGAATGTTACAACTATATGTGCACTTAAGTGTTGTTAAGTTGAAACCAATTTGATGGTGAGTACATGTGGTGCTTGTTTTTCCATTCTTGTGATACTATTGCAAGGATTCTGTGAATTAATGTGAAATGCTTAGAACAGTGCTTAGCACATAGCAAGCACTCAATAAACCTTCTCCTTCAGCAAATGTTTATTGAATATAGTTGTAGCTCAATATATGCCAACAAAACAGACCAAGTCCCTGCTCTCATGGGTCATTCTTCCTGGTGGGAGGAGGCTAACAACAACTAATACATATGTGTGTGTGTGTGTGTGTGTGTGTGTGTATTTATTTATTTATTTTGGGTTTTTTTGCTGTGAACTGAATTGCCACCCCGCCCCCATTCATATGTTGAAGCCCTGGCCACTCATGTAATGGTACCTAGAGATGGGCCTTTGGAAAATAGTTAAGTTTAGACAAAGTCACGAAGGTGATGCTCTTGTGATGGGAGGATTAGTGCCCTTTTAAGAAGAGGAAGAGACACCAGAGCTTGCTGGAAATCATGTGAGGACATAGCAAGAAGGCAGCTGACTGCAAATGAGGAACCAAAACCGTCAGCACCTTGATCTTGGACTTCCCAGCCCACAGAACTGTGAGAATTAAATGTCTGTTGTGCAATAGACATTTTGCCTGTGGTGTTTTGTTATATTGTTTGTTGTTGGTATTTGTTTGTTGATATTTTGGTACTGGTTTGTTGCTATATTTTAGTGTTATGGCAGCCTGAGCAGACTAATATAGATTTATATGTAAATATATCTTTGACCACAAATCTTGCAGTAGCCGCACTGCTGGTTTTACCAATGGAAAGAGCCTTTGACTGTAGCATGATGAGGCCAGTAGTCTGCAGTTCTGTTCCGGTAATGGTACCTGCTCTGCACAATGCAGCCTTGGAGAAGCCACTCGACTCTCATCTCAGATTCCTGCATCTGTAAAATAATAAACTAGATGATCCCTGCAAGTTTTGATTCTGCCCATCTTATGGTTGGAGTAACAGTCCACCTTCTAGGTAAATTACGCATATAGGTGTGCTAATGCTCAGGGTGGCAGAGAGCGTAGAGTAGACACTGACTATCCTGATTGCAATTTCCAAATGGAAAATTAATTAAATCCCTACATTTGGATTTGGCTCCCTAGTTAGCAGCGTTTCCTTCCTGGGAAAGAAATAGTGTGTGTTAGACAGAAAAGTTCCTTTTGATCATTTTTTCCCCCTCTTCCCTGGGTTATTGTTAGCTCTGAGTGTGCAGCTCTCCTGGAGTCTCTTCCTTCCCAGATAACAGCCTGGAGAAAGGAGCTTATGGTTGCCTTGAGGTTCTTTTGGTAAATGGGCTGACATTTGATGGATCCATTCCCGTTGCACTTATTTTTCTCTTTCACAGAAAAACTGCAAGAGAGTATAACGGCACAAGATAACCATTTTTAAATTATTCAGGCATTTTATAAAATTTGATTCATTCTGCTTCTCTTATGTCTGAAAGCTTTCGCTGGGGTGTCTTGGATGCAAAGATTAATTTGAGTTCTTTTGCTGTTGGATGCTCCACATGCTTTGAGCAAGTGACAGTCTGTAGGAATGTGTCCAAGGAGGCATCTTATCATTTTCATCCGTTGATCCCTGGGCACCTTTCACTACCACATACGCTAAAGGAAACAAGAATCTTCTTCTGTTAGCTCCCTGGTGCAGTGGAATTGAGGGATAACCACAAAGAATTCAGAGTACATCACATAATGGAACTGTCAGGCTGCTTGTGATGACAGAAATATGTTTCTTCCCAGTGATGAGATTAGAAGGATTTTCATGTAACTGGCAGATATGCTATTTTCACTTCTGAACAATCCATTTTATAGTAGATTGTTTCTCAAACAGGAAATGGAAATGGGATTTTAGAATATAAACAATATGCCCATTCAGATCCTGTCCTTATTAAAAAAAGAAGAAAAAAAAAGAAAGAAAACCAATATGCCCAATCTCATTCTTAAGATAAATGCAAATAAAAATGATAAGAGGAGTTAGCAGATTGGCAAACATAAAAAAAAATGAATAATCTCTGTTGGAATTCTCACATATAGGTGGTGGGAGTATAATTTGCAGTGTGGAGGGCAATTTGACAATATCAAGTTTTATAGTGTACAAAGCCTTCACTTCAGTAATTCCACTTCTAAGAATTTATCCCACAGATATTTCAGATGTGGTCAAAGATGTAGATATAAAGATTTTACTGTAGCATTATATGTAAGAGCAAAAAATCAGAAACTTAGATGTCTATGAGAAAGATTGGTTAAACAAGTTAATGAGCTAGAGTATATCCATATAGTGGAATGCTATTAAAGACCGATTCCCATGATGTATTGCTAAGGGGGAAAAGATGCAGAAACATATATAGGTAATTTCATTTGATAATGTACAGAAATTAGTGACACAGGTTGCATTTAGGGAGGAAATTAGGAAAACAGTCTTTTATTATACACCCTTATCTTTCATTGTCTATCTTTTTAAATGCTTTTGTACCATTTGTGTGTATTATGTATTTTAAAAATTAAAATTTCCCCAGCCACAATAATGGTGCAAAAAAAACTATAGAAATAATAGCTTACATTCATTACATTTTGCTGTATGTCAAGTACTGATTTTCTAAACACTTTGCATGCATTCTCTGATTAGGTTCAACCAACAAACTTGTAAGGGACATACTATTATCATCCCCATTTCAGGGGGGGAAAATTGTGGCAGAGAGAAGCTGACAAACTCACCCCACTGGCCCAGTCCAACACCCTCCTGCCACACCCACTCTCACCTGCCAACTGCAAACTTCTTCATATTCTTGGGAAATTTTCTCCTTTCCTTTTCCTGCTGCTTTCGAAGACACTGATAATACTCTCTTCAATGAGTTCAGGTTTTATCCAAAGACAGCAGGATCATTGTGCAAAGTATCTCTAAGGTGAGAAATTACTAAAGGCCTTAGATCAGAAGGGAAGAGAAAATATAGGAATTAGACAAAGAAATTAATATTTCGATAGATTGTCCTGCCATAGAGTCATGGCCATGAAAAAAAAAAAAAAGAAAAACAGAGTAATTTTGGATTTGGAACTTAACCTCCTTCATTAAATGTCCCTCTGCAAGTGTTCGGACTTGTGTGTTGGGGAATGGTGATGGCGATAAAGAAACTATGTCTTCCATTCGTAGCAGATTTGGACTGAGGCATAGAACAGTTAACACCTGCAGTTTGAATGCAAAGGCAGACAGAGTACACTTTGCATAAGGGACAAAGAACTGACAGGGAAATAGGACAGTCTCCCTTGACAGCTTAAAAGTCCTCAAATAAGAATCAGCCAAGTCCCTGGCCCCTGCTCAGCTAACCAACATATAAGTGCAGAAAGGAAGAGGAGATTAGAATCCAAAGGCCTGGAATCAAAGAGAACATATGTCAATAGAAACCAGGTTGATACCAGAACATTGGGATGGTTATAGCAGGCAGGAAAAAGGAGATGCATGATCTTAGAATAGGAGAATAAGATCTTTCCACTACAAGAGCTTGGGTAAGAGGTCTGCCCTGAATTCCATCTAACACCAATGAAAGCAGAAAGGAAATATGTAAGGAGAGCCAAGCCATGGGGAAACAGTCCAAGATGGGTGTGCCTCCTGTGTATTTAGTAATTATGTCCAGCTCAGCAAATCTGAGTTTCTTTATTCCTTGAGCTACTGTCCATTTTAATGAGTAGGGAACATTTGATCTCAAGCAGTTTCAGGAACTTGATTTTCTTCCAGCCTTTGTCTAGGTTTCATAGAGGAAAAATAGCTGCAACACTGGTCTATATTTGCTTGTGAGCACTCTTGGTTGGCTAATTCCTGGTCCTTTGCTCCATCTAGTGGAGTTCCAGACTACAGAGGCTCTGGAAAAGAGATCAGTGATGAGAAGGGTGCTTGTGGTGATAAATCTGGACTTATCAGTCAGTTTCTGCACCACTGTCAGTTTCTTTACTGACAAATACCCTGTTCTACCCCAACCTGACCTTATTTGAATTGATTGAACTCTTTCACTTATTGCCATTAAAGCCAAATGTGTAGCTGTGAGTCAGCAGAAACGAACGCATCCTTTTCTCTGTTTTTAGTACATAAATAACACTATGTAATCAGGAGAACCATATCAGCACAGGAAAGTATATTCTACTCATAATTATATCCTCTGCTGGCCAATCTCAATCAAACCTCAACAGGGCCATTCAATTAAATAATGACCTACCTACTTAACACTTCGGAGACTTCTTTGAGCAATAATTGGTTAAAGAGTCATTGGACTCTTTTTTAAAAAAAGTTTCACATTCAATTATAAAAACAGATGAAATAACATTGGAAAGCATGGCAAAGCTAAGAATTTCAGATACAAAGGGATTCACAGCTCACTCTTACGCAAAATCCATACGTGGAAGGCAAAGATTAGTGTCAGTATAGGTTTAAGCCATTAGGGTATACAATAGAAATTCAACAATCTGCAGCTTATCATGCCCTTGTCAGTCACCAGCCTTGAAATCAGTCAAATCATTACTCTTTGCTCCTTATCTATATTTGATACTTAATTTTTTGTTATGAGTAGAATCGTGTCCCCTAAGTATTCATATGTTGAAGTCCTAACCCATGGTCCCTCAGAATGTGACCTTATTTGAAGACAGAGTCTTTACAGATGTAATCAAGTTAAAATGAGGTCATCAGGGTGGATTCTAATCAAATATGACCAGTGTCCTTATAAAAGGGGACATTTGGAGACAGACATGCACAAAGGAGGAACATAATATGAAGATGACAGCCCTCAGAGAGCACCAACCCCACCAATATCTTGGTCTTGGACATCTAGCCTCCAGACTGTGAGATAATACATTTCTGTTGTTTAAGCCACCCAGTTGGTAGTACTTTGCTGTGGCAGCTCTAGCAAACTAATACAATTGCCTCTGGCAACTGAATAAGAAGCTGACTGCAAAAATGAAATGAATCCATCAAATGCTAGAATAGGAAGGGAATCTCAGAAAACTTATTGCTCAACTCGCTTGTTTGGAAACAAATGCCTGAGGTCGCACAGCAAGTTGGTGACTTAGTCACCCTTTTAGCTCAACTTTCAGTCCATCCATGTTCTATCATGGAATAGTCTGGCAAGTATTTCAAAGACTTGGCAAAATCAGCCAATGATGGTGATTAGATTCAAAACTTTAGGAAAGAACAATATGCAAGTATAGGTCCCTTCTAAATATTTGCTAATGGAAGCAAGTGTGCAAAATAGGAGAATTAATTCCAGCCAGAAGATTGATACCCAGAGGAACAACTAGATAGGTAACTGGACCTCTGGTTGGGCCTATAGGATTCATTACCCCATTCGTTGGTTGTGGTGAAGGTCTGGCTCTGGTTGGAAGGCTCTCCCATCTGACTGAGGATGATTCACCAGAGCCACTTAATCATGTACGGGTCTGAAGCTCAGGTTCATGGGAGCAGGGTGGGGGCTAAGGAAAACAGAGTCTGAGTAATGCTTCTTAGTGGGTGTGGAGACTTATTATAATAGTAAGCAGGCTGCTGATTAAAGTGCATGACACAAGTAATTGCTAGAGATCCTAAACCAGCGATCGCCTAGGATTACAAAGATCTATCTAATATCAGACAGAAAGCCCAGTTTCAACTCTGCAACAAAGGCCTTTGAGAAGTCTCCAGGAGTAATTGGCACTTAATCAATGCGATCATTATTTCAGCACGTGGCTTCTGCCGCTTCAGGCCCCCTTGCAACCACTGAACTGCAAAAGGCGAGAATACATCTGTATAATTTTACCACCATCAACATTTGATTTACACTCCCAGACTAGGTAGGAGTGAAAATATTTTCACATTTATGTGTTTGGGAAATACACGTTCACTGTCAATAAGAATTCAGTCTTGTATTATGACGGTATAAACAATGGGGGGCATTTTCCCATTACAGAGGCCTAATCAGCATTAATTTTGATGGATAGGAAAGTAAAATCGACATCAGTATTGGCTTTTGATCTAATCTCCTTCTAAACCCTCTGTGAAAGATATACAACTATTATGTACCCATAATAATTTTAAAAAAATAAGCAATAAAATAAACCCTCTGTGAAACACTGGGAGGAGTGTAACTGTTCTTCACTTGCTGAGATATGGAAGGAGCACATGCTGCTTATAATTAAGGAAAAAAGAAGTGTGGACTTTGCTCTTGGTTTTGCTTCATGAAGTGTTACCAATGGGCATCAGACTGGGTGCTTGAAGATGAATGTACCTCTCTTGGAGAGCAGACACTATTTTTAGGTCTATACTGTCTCGCCTTTTCCCAGCAGGAGTTTGCAGTTAACTTTCACCACTCTGCAAAAAGCAATTAGAAAAAAAATAAAAGGCCCAGGTTCCTCTCTCAGCATCTTAAAGAAGTCTTTCATGCATGATGGATGAGAGGAAGTGGGGAGACAGAAAAAAGTATCCTGGAATTTAAAGACTCATAAAATGTTTCCTTAGATGGATGGTAGTCTATTTCAGTGTTTTTCAGAGGATACTCCCAAATTATCTACTTTGGAATAACCTGCACTGTTGACAATGCAGATGGCCAGGCCTTCAAATTAAATCTGAATTATAACTGATAGGACTAGGGCCCTGGAATCTACAGTGTTAGCGAGTGTTTCCAGGGATTCCTGTATACACTAAAATGGATTCTACTTAGCTATCTACATGTAAACATTGCTGTCCCCAACAGCTCAGTCTCTTCTCTATCTATGCTTCTCCTTTGTTGACAAAATCAAATGTTACATCTTTAAATGCCTTTTATATGCAGATGGATCTAAACTTTATATCTGTAGCCCATACTTCTTCCCAAGGACCACAGAATCCTATGTACAACTGCCTGATTGATGTCTAACAGGCATATTCGAAAACAAAATCTTTAATTTTCTCTCCAAACTTGTCCTTTGTCATTTCAGTAAAATGCACCACAATCCCCTACCAGACCGTGAAGTCACTCTAGATAGACTTCATTCTTGCCATCTTCCTTGTGTTCTCTCTTACTCATTTCCAATCCATCTAAGTCCTGTCAGCTACTTTCAAAGTATGTCCTACATCTATCTCTTCCTTTCTTCCTTGGGCTATTGCAGTGCCTCCTATCTGGGCTCACAGCTTGCTTTCTGTATCTGCTAGAGTTTAGCTGCAGATAACAGAAGCTACTTTAGCTATTTGAAGCAGAAAGGGATTTAAGACAGTTATGGCAGAGTGACACTATGTTACAAGTCCTTCCCGTTTCACACCTTTTTGCAATGTGACTTTGCCACAATTCCCGTAAAGAAATGGAGTCTATTTTTCCCTCTCCTTGGATCTGGGCCAGCCCTCTTATTAACTTTGACCAATAGAATAAGGCAGAAGTGATATTGTGTGACTTTCAGACCTAGCCTTAAGAGGCATTGCAGCTCCCATTTTCACCCTCTTAGAAGGCAATCATTGCGTAAAGAAGCTCAGGCTATATTACTGAATGATGAGAGATGAGAGAGAGGGACAGAGGGAGAGAGAGCGACAGAGGGAGAGAGATCAGACTTTAGGGCATTCCCACAAAATCCCAGTCTTGTCAGTAAGACCATCTAGGACCTCTCAATTTAGGGCAGCTGACAGCTAAATACAACCACACTTCTGAGACCAGGTGGGACTAGCAGAATTGCCCAACCACACTAAGCTTTGAAAGTGTTCATTACACAGCCACAGATAACTGATATGTCAGTGAATTTCAGGATTGCAAAACCACTTGAGGGCTGGAGGGGTAGGCTCTAAGCACAGCCTCAAGGAATGGCTCCCAGAATAATACTGCAGAACTGGCCTGCTAGAAGGGCTGTTACTTCTGCCATTGTTAGGGAACGACCTTCCACAGCCACACCGGACAGAAAAGCAGAGACATCGAGGATGTAATTACACAAGAGGAGGTTTATTTTCTGGCTAGCCAGGGTCCAAGCCCTAGAGCACCAACGCAGTGGCCACTCTTGCAGGCAAGGACCCCGACTGGGGTTGCAGCGACTGGGGTTGCAGCGTGCCTTTTATCCCTATGGTGCATACGCTATGCAGTGGCTGATCACGTGTGGATCGTGCATTGACCTTTAACATGATTGGTTGGCTGGTAGCCCCACTATATAGGGGTTCAAACAATGCAAAGTTGGCGCAAACAAGCAAGCAAGCAACGGTTTCCATGGCAAGCAAACAACAGTTTCCAGAAGCCAGATGTTAGTTCCGGCTCCACTGGGGTGTGGGCCTTGCAGGTATGCAATGTCTCAACCCCTCACACCATAATCTAGAAGCTAAGGATCAAGAAGCCATCCACCACTTTCTAGCTCCAGAAATACACCCGCTTAGTCACAATCTTGTTATCAAAATCACAAGGGGGTTTCACCCTAGGTCCAGCTACTCGTTGCACAAAAATCCAATTATTGAGACAACAAGGATTGCCAAGGAAGAAAGGAATTTTTAAAATAAGACCTCTTATCAAGAGAAAGAGAGAAGCTGTCTCAAATCCATCTTCTCCACTAGCGGAGAGTCAGGGTTTTTAAGCAGAGGAAATTGACCAGGGGCTTGGGGGTGGGGGGCGCAAGTTGTGTTGCAATTTTTGCACCTGTAATTCTAGCACTCTGGGAAGCAAAGGCAGGAGAATTGCTTGAGCTCAGGAGTTTGAGACAAGCCTGAGCAAGAGTAAGACCAGCCTGAGCAACAGCAAGATCCTATCTCTACTAAAAATAGAAAAGTTAGCCCCCAGCTAGCTACTCTGGAGGCGGAGGGAGGAGGATTGCTTGAACCCAGGAGTTTGAAGTTGCAGTGAGCTACGATGATGCCACTGCACTCTACCTGGGCAACAGAGAGAGACTCTGTCTCAAAATAAAAATAATAAAATAAAATAAAATAACAAGGGTCTAGTGCAATAAGTAGGTTACAGAGGGATGGTGAGTCCTTACATCAGAAAGACTGCCCGGGGGCTTTCAGAATCTCAGCTGCTTTGTCTTGCAGAAAATCCACCATTTTTGGGAAACAACTCAAAAGATCAAGTATTATAGTTAGTTAAAGGAGAAGATTATAAAAATATATATAGAGAGGGGAGTCATTGAAATTTGTTCATAGAGCCTGTTAGAATTTGGGCATCAGGAAGTCACTTACAAAAAGTCACTTACAAGTCTGAAATCAAGACTTGTGTGAGTGCACATAACTAGGAGAGAGCAAATTGTGGCTGAACCCCTAGATGCAAGGGAGTCTGGGAAATGTAACTGTTATTTTTCTAGCCTATGCATTGAGGAAAGGCATAGAAGAAAGGGTTTTTAAAAATGTTCACTATACAACACCTAAAATAGTGTATGTCCACACAAAAGAGACGCTCATTAAATATTTGTTAAATGATTGAACTAAAGTTTGATGAAGGGAAGGCATAATTTAGAAATGATTGTCTCTTATTAGCTTAGAGTATAAAATTCTACATGCCTAAAACCCTGTGTTAGTTACTGTCATTCCCTTTTATGAATACATTCTGGAGTATCAAGAAAGATTTAGGATTCAAGATTTTTTTTTCACCTAGTATTTGCCATCTTTATTATCACTGTACAGCCATCCCAAGTCAAACATTCTGAGTCTGTTTATTTTTTTTGTAATAAATTTTCATTAGAAAAAATGAGAGGGAGGATGTGGAGAAGTTCTTGAAGGGCAAGCTCTTCAATCATTCCTGTTTCCTATGGCTTTGGCCACCATCTCTCTTTGAGGTCTTGTTCTTCAGGATACTGACAGCTTGATTTCTCTGGGTAATGTCACACAAAGGAAATTAGCTCAGTATGTCTTCTACTGAATTCCATCTGCAGCTCAATGTTTTAAGGTATTTTTGAACAAGACTAGAGAGCAATTTTGATAAGACACGGCAATGTTCCAGTCTCTGAGAATATTTTCCCCAAAGAAACATTTTTTAAAATACCATGGAACAGCCTGAAAATCCACCCACGCATGAGCAATCTCCCGAAATATCCAGAAAGCTTTTCAGGTGTCACGGCCATAATAGCAGGTGGTTCCTTTGGGTAGAAAAATTATGGCAAGGATAGAGACAGAAAGCAAACTGTTTTGATATTCTGGGTACAACTTTCCCCAAGTGAATCATTCCCATATGCCTACTTTTACCATGGGCGCCCTTCCAGAGGAAGTGATTTGTGTGAACGGAAGTGTAGAGAGGCATTTTGGTGGGCAAAGTTCAATTATGCCCATATTTGGCAGATTCAATTAATTGTTTGCTATTTATCAACCCACTCTTGTATAAGTCTCCAAATGCAAAATTTTTTACCTGTTTTTGCTTTCCTCATAAGACATACATAATCTTGTTATGAAGATTCAGTGGTGCTCATTTAAGAAAAGGCTGCTTCTGAAATTCCATATAAATAGATTTTAAATTCAAGCTTAGAAGGAAGGCTGAGATTAGAGCAATTTGCAAAAGGTAGTCATTTAATTCACTTTTTATTATGAGATATTTGAGACAAACAGCTTTAAAAACTTATTTACTTTCTTGTGAACTTTTATTGTTTATAAAAGTCTAGACTAGCGAAAAAAGACTTTGTTTCCAGATAGAAGAACAACAAAATTAGAAATTAAGAGTTTTGCGTAATTTTTTTCCTTTCTCCATAGTGTATAAGACTAGCATTCTTATTGTTCACAGGTAAACCGAGTCTCCATTACTGAAAAGGGAGATGTTGTTCCCATCTCAATTTAAAACAAAACTCAGCTCAGTGCGGTCATGCCTGTAATCTCAGTGCCTTGGGAGGCTGAGGAGGGAGGATCCTTGAAAACAAGTTCAAGACCAGCCTGGGCAACATAGTGAGACCTCCCCCCCATCTCTTAAATTTTTTTTAAAGTAAAATAAAACAAAAATCAACAAAGGTCTAATAGGGAAAGAGGAGTATAGGAAGATTGCTAATGGAAAACATGACTTTATTAGGATGGAAGATAACTACACTGGAAAATAAAAAGGAAGCACAGCCATTAAGCTAATTAATTTTGGTCCCTCCAAATCTTAGAGTGGTATCGTCTACTAGCCCTGTGACTGTGGACAAGTTCCTTAACCTCTCTATGCCTCAGTTTCCTGATCTATATCGCCAGGATGATAATAGGATCCATCTGTCAGCAGTTACATGTAAAGCACTTAGAACAATGCCTGGCACACGGAAAATAATCAATGTTAACTTTCTTCCTTATCCTCAACTAGAATGTCAGCTCCATGTGACAGCAGAAATTTTGTCTTTTTTAGTCCTATATCCCCAGCATCTATTTTGTCCATATAGCAGGCATTCAATAAATATGTGTTGAATGGATTAATGAATGAAAGTAATTGGGCTTTGAGGTTGAATGTCAAAGAAAATTAATCCTAAGTGAAGGAAAATAGACCTTAATTTAGGGTCACTTAGGGAAGTGGGAGGAAACCCTAAATTAAGATGAGAAGATCCAGATTAAGGTTTAGATCTTCTAACTCTCTGGGTATTGTGACTAAGATTTTATTTTTTAATTTGTAAAATGGGAATGATAGCTCCCAAGATTATTCTGAGGATTAAAGTATATGTTAAAACTCTCAATAAATTATAAAGGGATAAATAAAAACATGATATTGTTATTAATAATTTCTATCTCAGTAAATTTATCCATTGGATGACAATAAAATGATTCTTTGAGAGTGCTGGAAGAAAGAATCTTTAGCTAAAGATTTAAGTACTAAAAATATTCAACCCCAGAGGTACCACAGACATAGACTAATTTTTTCCATCTGTGCAGTTTAGGGTAGATTTGGCATTTGCTCAATACCAGGCAAGAAAGAAACTATGTTTTAGGCTGCTTTTAAAATTAAAAAAAAAAAAGGCAGAAAAGGAAACTTTCCTTTTATAAGCATGAATGTTAAAATAGGGAAAGACTTTATCGAGTAATTCACCACTGAAGGGAAACTATTTGATCCGTATTCTCACTTACCTTCCCTCACTCCCTATTTGTGTTCTGATTAATTTTCTAGATTATGGTCTATATGTCGTGGTCACTTCCTCCTCACCAAAGGAAGCAACATACATTATTCTTAATAAGCCAATGTGATTCAGAGATCAAAAGAGCAGTTCTTTATAGGGCAATCTCCCTAAATTACTATTTAAAGACCTGGTTTTCAGAGCCATCGATTATTCAAAATATTATGGCTTTAAGATTAGGCCCCAAGATGCCTCACCAGAGCTGGACTTTGAGGTTGAGAAACTGGGTTGAGGAAAAAGATAAAATAGCAGAAAAGGCTATGGGGCGTGAGCCGATGACTCACTGCCCTTTCCTTGAACTTCAGGAATGTCAGGGTGGAAAAGGAAAAAAGTGCCCAATTGCAGACCAGAGGTTCCATGAAAGACAAAAAACCCAGGGAACTTAAAGAACTACATGGGTTCTTAGGGTAAAGACAGCAAACATAATTTCCATGGTCAAGTTGTTAAGTGCATCAAAGAAAGGATGTTTGGAAAACTAAAGTGGATTACACTTTATCATCAGAGCTATCGCCCTAAATCTGATCATTTTATTCTCCTGCTTAAAAACTTCAATAACTCCACATCACCACCGGATCAAGTCTAAGTTTATAATGGCATAACACCCTTCTTAACCTTCCTAACCATGATCTTAACCTTCCTTGTTATTGCCATCTTCTAATTAATTCTTATTACATATTTTGGGAGGTATGGAGGACGACATATAATTTCCCAAATAGGCAAGATACTTTTAAACCCCCATCCATTTGCTTACACTATTCTGTCTGCCCAAAACTCTCATCTGAGTTGGCAAACTCCTGTCCATCAAAGCCTGAGCAAGTCTCATTTCTTCTCAGTAGCTTTCTCAACTCCCGCTCTCTCCTACTACTCAGAATGATTACTCTTTCATCTATGGAGTCATAGCGCTTTAAGATGCTTTGTTAAATCACTTGACCCGATGAATTAGACAGACTTGTAGGATTCTATCCTTTCTCCAACTCACTGTGTACTCTCTGAAGTATGAACATGTCATTGTGCAATTCTTGCCACACTATGGGAGAATAATACAGGCTTATAGAATTGCATCAAATTTTAAAAGAGGATCAAAACATAGATGGGTTTTCTAGGCCAAAGAATTATGCTAAGGCTAGAAAACGTATACTAAATCCACATATGTGATTCTGTTTTGGTCTTAAACCAGAGTGTATATAATTTGTTTTTATTAGAAAGCAGTAAAAGTGCCTGTAAGCCTAGCACTTTGGGGGGCCAAGGTGGGAAGATTGCTTTAGGTCAGGAGTTTGAGACCAGCCTGAGCAAGAGCAAGACACTATCTCTACCAAAAACAGAAAATTTAGCCAGGCATGGTGGCACATGCCTGTAGTCCCCCCTACTTGGGAGGCTGACGCAAGAGGATTGTTTGAGCTCGGAGGAGGCTGAGGCAGGAGGAGTTTGAGGATGCAGTGAGCTATGATGATGCCACTGTATTCTAGCTGGGGTGACAGAGCAAGACCCTGTCTTAAAAAAAAACAAAAACAACCAAACCAAAAAAACAGCATCATGAATATATTTCTCTAGATAAAACTTTATTAATTTATTATATGCTTAAAATTGGCTTTCCCATAACCCAGTTAGCTAAAGGTAGCTGAATAACTTGAAATATTTTCCAGCTGGAGTGGGATCATATTTGGGGTTTGCTTCACCCAGCACACCTCTGTCTTGCTTTTGCTCTTCAAAGAGCCCCTCAGTCAACCATAGCCTTTGAAGGCATGAGCTGAACGGAAACCAGATGAACTCTATTGAATTTTAAACTTGCCACATTCCTTACTCGAGCATTAAACTATTCTTCTCTAATTGAACAAATTAACCCAAGAAGTATATATATTTTTTCCTCTTATTCATTGTACCCACCTTGTTCCAGAAAGAATTTAAGAGAGGTTAAAAAAAAATCTGAAAATAAATTGTTCCTCAATCATTCCTTTGGTTCTTTTGACGGCTATCTGTTAGTGTTGATGGTAAGAGTGAAAGGCTTTTGGAAAAGTTTTCCAGGTGGGAGCAACAGCTTTTCCTGAAGCACCTTTTATCTTGGTTTACAGCAAATGGCTGTTTTAATGCCTTCAGGACACTTTTACCCTAAGACCGGTATGGGTTGGTTCAATCTTCAAATCAAATTCTGTCCTCACCTAGGGTACAAAACAATGTAGTTAGTTACCCAGCACCTATCCTGGCTAAGTGAGATCATAATTCATGTGTGGAGGTGGTCAGGGGTATAGCGTAAAGATTAGGAGTGGGAGCTCTGGAGTCAGTCTGTCTGCTGTTTGAATGTGGCCATACCTCTGACCGGTTATGTGACTTTAGACAAGTTACTTCACATCTCTGTTTCACCAGTCTTATCAGTAAAAAAAGGAATAGTAATGGTACCTACCTCTGGGTTTGTTGTATGGAGTGAGTTAAATGCATAAAGCACTTAGAACAGTGTCTGGCACATAGTAAGTATTCAATAAACATTAGCCTTATATTAATAATTCTATACTTTAAGCCGGGCACGGTGGCTCACGTCTGTAATCCTAGCACTCTGGGAGACCAAGGAAGGCGGATTGCTCAAGATCAGGAGTTCGAAACCAGCCTGAGCAAGAGCGAGACCCTGTCTCTACTATAAATAGAAAGAAATTAATTGGCCAACTTAATATATATAGAAAAAATTAGCCGGGCATGGTGGCGCATGCCTGCATGCCTGTAGTCCCAGCTACTCGGGAGCCTGAGGCAGAAGGATTGCTTGAGCCCAGGAGATTGAGGTTGCTGTGAGCTGGGCTGATGCCGCGGCACTCACTCTAGCCTGAGCAACAAAGCGAGACTCTGACTCAAAAATAAATAAATAAATAAATAAAATAATTCTATACTTTATATACTATAACTATATTTTTAGATATGTGAGTATAATAAAAAATTAAAGGAAAAATGGTCATTTTTAGAACAAACTTTATTTACAAAACTTCAACTCAGTCTGCTTTAGTATCACTATTGACAAAATACCTACAACTGAGATATTAAAAGAGATACATTTATTTTAGCTTTACATAAAAACAGAATCCAACATTATCCCAGTTTCCTATTCCTGTGTGGCTCTGAATGCGGCTCTGAAAACACCAAAACAAAACAAGACAAAATAGCTCTTTATAATGTATAATGGCTTAAGCAAACCACTTTAGTTTTTTTCTATTTAAGAGTTGGGACTGAGACTACTCATCGAAAGTTTGCTATTTACAGAGAAAGCCCTAGAGAACTGGATAACTTAAAGACAGAGTTTGAGTTTATCTGGCTTTCATAATACAATATCCATAATGGCTTTAGAAGAATGTAAATAAATAACATTGATAGACAGTATAGATTGATAATTTTCTGACAAACTCATTTATCTAAGATCATGCTGAGGAATCAAGAGGATTCCTCCACATATTTTAAAGTTTTAATTTACTGTATTTGCTGATTCACAAAGTCTTGCTACATATTAAAGCAGTTATTGCCAATATAACATATGAGAACCAGTACCCATGGAAACCAAACAGCCCATTTTTTAAAATCCCTTGTTAATACTCAGTTGATACATGCCTGTTATACACGTGGTTGATATATGTGTGGGTACTAATGCCCTTTATTCAAGAATGTAAAATTAATGGTATCTGGCATCAAGTTGTAAGAAAAACTCCCCCAGATTGGGAGGTAGCTGAGTGACATGTGAAAGAATCTTTTCCTAGCTGAATTTAGGAATATACCTATACTAGGCAAAAGGGTAGGGGACAGGGAGAAGTAGAAGAAAAGAACAATTCCATTGGCTTAAATTAAACTGAGGTAATTAATTTGAGACAGCAAATAAATAAATCAGCAAATGCCCCATTTTTGTTTTCCAAAGAAAGAAATCACTGGCAAACCGTTACTATCAATTTTAAAGTTGATCCATTAATATATTTTTAAATAGAAAAGTTTGAATATTATATGTATCATAATTCCATTCATCTAATACACTCCTCTGCTGAGATATCTAACAGATCTTCATCTGTATTCTCTTCTATTTCTGGCAAGTTGCCCCAAAGTAGGACGTTTACACCTGAAAATAAAAGGTCAAAAAATTCTTTAGTGCTTGCTACTGATACAACTCAGAACATGATATATGAAACTTTATATGTTAACATTCTTCGATAACCCATCATGTTAGCAGTAAAGAGAAAAGCCATTAAAAAATGTATTGCAAATAATATTATCCATCTAGGACCTAAACAAACATTCTTTAAACCCTTTTAAGCAAGGGCTGGACTTCTAGAATCTTAGAACTCAAAAACGTCTCAGGAATCCATTTACTCAAACTCTGCCTCCAGCTACATTATGCCATAATCATTGGCATAATGATTATGATTGATAATCTTCTAATCTATTTTAATGATCTCTAAGAATGGAGATCTCACAAGATCCTTTTAGATTAAGTACCTACTTGGAGGGTGCAGGGAAAAGTCCTGAATAAGCCTCATCTCTTCAATAAGCATAGAAGTAGCTGGTGCCATTTTTCTCATTAAAAAAAGCAAAGTTTTAGAGCCAGTTATAATATGAACTGCAATACTTCATATAGGTGGGTTTCAGTCTAGAGACTGTCAAGGCAGAGTTGTAAACTAAACTTTAGGATCGGTTTTGTAGCAGTCAATATAATAAACAAAACAATAATCTAAAATCTCATTGAGAAAGAATAGCAGATTTCATACTGAAGAACACGGAACGAGTATATAGTAAATAACCAAACAGACATTAGAGGACAATGATTTGATTTATTCTGGCCATGTACTATAAATTAAAAGCACTAAATTGAAGAAAATTGACCTCTAGGATAGCCAATGAATTTCAACAAGAGCAAATCTCAAGCTGTGCATTTGTCAGTATGGACACAAAGAAGATTCCACAATTGTGGATACCCACTCCATACACACTGAGACAGCAGCCACATGGTGGAAAGGAATAAGCCAGGGTGTGGTGATTTGGTTTGAACTGGTTTCCACCACTACAAGTATGCCATGGATAGTTTTATTTTCTTTACTATGAATACATGCAACCACAGACAACATATATTATTGCTTTGTATATTTAAAATGTTTATAGAATGGTATGATACTACATGTTTTTTCCTAATTTTCTTTTCTCGCTTATTATGTTTTTGAGGTTTATCTATGTTGATGTATGTAGATTTAGCTAATTTATTTTTATTTCTTTAGAGTATTACATTGTGTGAATTTAAGAAAAATTATTAAGATACTGCAAATAGAGCCCTTCCTCTAGCTGTCCCTCTTGCATAGGTGCCCAAGGAGACATGTACAAGGAGGAGCGGTGTGACATTGTAATAGCTGAAATAGTCAACTGTCTATCTCAGCTGAAAGAGAGTTGGAATCTAATTAGGCAAAAAGTTAGCATTTATCTGATACTGGTGAGGATATACACATCTCTCATATTTTCTGTAATCTTTTTGTGTTTGAATTGCT
Source organism: Microcebus murinus (assembly GCF_040939455.1). Lineage (NCBI taxonomy): Eukaryota > Metazoa > Chordata > Mammalia > Primates > Cheirogaleidae > Microcebus > Microcebus murinus. The sequence continues at coordinate 27,934,470 of NC_134126.1, read as the reverse complement.
TATAATAAAAAACACTCCTCACCCCACCAAGAATAAATGGTGTTCTGCTTCTGGTAATATGACATTGAAGAGCTGACGGGATTATAAGGAAGTGGTAGGCCAAAATCTAAGTGAAAATTAGAACCTATACTACATGGACAGATAAAGCCAATTTGCCGTTGAGGGTATTTGCCAATTTCAGGAATTGGGCTGAGATTTCCCAACGTTCCTTAGGAAAGCTCTAAGAAATCAGGCCTCTCTGTGAATGGTAGCCTAGAATACAATCCTACTGGGGGCCTTTTCAATCTAAACATTCTAGAATTTTATAACGCTTGTGTATGTATCCCTTTGATGCTGCTGAATCAGGTGATTCAAGGATAGTTCCAAGACCATTAGAAACCTTCTTTTATACCAAGCATCTAGAAAATATTGCTTTAAATTGCAATATTAGGGTTACAAAGGAAAAGTTTGGTAGTCTTGGAGTCAATACTCAGAAACATGAAGCAGCTCGGCACAATTGGTTCAAAGGAGGAAAAATAAACTACGAGATTGGATCTGACAGAAGCGGTACCTTCCTTTCTCTGTTAAGAAGGCAGGAAGGAAATCCTGTGATACATCTGTTTCTTATGGATTAGATTCAGTGCACATAGAAGACTCTGGGCTTTTATCTTTGAAAAATTGACCAATATTAAAAAGTAAATCAAAATAAAAAAATCTCCACCCTATGTTTTTATTTCTATGAAGCAGGAAAAATAGTATCAAAGCAGAGACTTCCTTTAATGAGTCCCGTGAGCAACACAAACAAAAATGGAGGTCTAAATTAGGAGCTTCTATCCTACTTAGGGGAGTTCACATAAATCCTTGTTTAAAAATAGCTTTCTTAACATGCTAGGTTCTTAAATTAAGACCCCCAAATGATGAATCATGAGCCACAGTTGAATCCCAGATGATAAAAAAAATTAAGTCTATAAAACTCTAAGCATAATTAGAGGGTTTAAAGATCCTAATAATCTAGCTTGTACTCATGATCTTTTGATGTGTGAAGGCGAATCATATTTTTTAAAAAAGGAATATATTTTAAGTTCCAAAGACGACTAAAACATACATTTAGAACCCTAAGAATGCTAGTGTCAACTTAGATTGTCAAGTTCCTTAAACTCAACTTGGTCTGTTGTGTAAATAGATATTAGACATCGAGAACATGTGTCCTATAACAAAATTGAACAGCTCTAGACAATATAAAAATATGTAAATATCTTTTAAGAATTGGTAGTATATTTTCTTACTAAAGTAATTAGTACAATCATACTTCATTTTACTGTGCTTTGCTTTATTGAGCTTTTTACAAATTGAAGGTTTGTGATACTCTGTTGAGTAAGTCTATTGGCACCATTTTTCTAACAGCATATACTCATTTCATATCTCTGTGTCACATTTGGTAATTCTCATAATATTTCAAACTTCTTCATTATTATTATACCTTTTATGGTGATCTGTGATCAGCAGTCTTCTGGCGTTATTATTATAACAGTATTGTGGTGCCATGAATTGTATCAATATAAGATGGTGAACTTAATAGATAAATATTATGTATGTTCTGATTGCTCCATTGACCAGTTGTTCCTCTCCTCAGGCTCCCTATTCCCTGAGACACAATAATGTTGAAATTATTAGGCCAATTAATATCCCTACAATGATGAAGTCACATGCCTCTCACTTTAAATCAAAAGCTAGAAATGATGAAGCTTAGTGAGGAAGGAATGTTGAAAGCCAAGATAGGCCAAAAGCTAGGCCTTTTGCATCAAACATTAGCCAAGTTGTGAATACAAAGAACAAATTCTTGAAGGAAATAAAAAATGTTACTCCAGTGAACACACAAAGAAGAAAGCAAAACAGCCTTATTGCTTACATGGAGAAAGTTTTAGTGGTCCAGATAGATGATCAAAACCAACCATGACATTCTCTTAAGCCAAAGCCTACTCCAGAGCAAGGTCCTAACTCTCTTCAATTCTATGAAGGCTAAGAAAGTCAAGGAAACTACAGAAGAAAAGTTGGAAACTAGCAGAGGTTGGTTCATGAGGTTTAAGGAAAGAAGCCATCTCTATAAAAGTGCAAATGAAGCAGCAAGTGCTGATATAGAAGCTGCAACAAGTTATTCAGAATATCTAGGTAAGAAAATTGATGAAGGTGGCTACACTAAGCAACAGATTTTTAATGCAGACAAAACAACCTTCTATTGGAAGAAGATACCATATACAACTTTCATAGCTAGAGAGAAGTCATACCTGGCTTCAAAATTCAAAGGACAAGCTGCCTTTCTTGTTAGAGGCTAATGCAGCTGGTGACTTTAAGTTAAAGCCAACATTAATTTACCATTCTGAAAATCCTAGGCTCCTTAACAATTATGCTAAATGTACTCTGCCTGTACTCTATCAATGGAACAACAGAGCCTGGATGATAGTGTCTGTTTACAACATGGTTTACTAAATATTTTAAGCCCATTGTTAAGAACTACTGCTCAGAAAAAAATATTCCTTTCAATGTATTACTGCTCTTTGACAATGTACCTGGTCACCCAAGAATTCTGGTGGAGATGTACAAGGAGACGAATGTTGTTTTCATGTCTGCTAACACAATGTCCATTCTGAAGCCCATGGATCAAGGAGTAATTTAGACTTTCAAGTTTTATTACTTAAGAAATACATTTCATAAGGCTATATCTGCCATAGACTGTAATTCCTCTGATGGATCTGTGTAAAGTAAATTGAAAAGCTTCAGGAAATGCACATTTGTGATTTGGGGGGGAGGTCAAAATATCAAGATTCATGGAGTTTGAAAGAAGTTAATTCCAACACTCATGGATGACTTTGATGGGTTCAAGACTTCAGTGGAGGAATTAACTGCAGATGTGGTAGAAACGGAGAATTAGAATTTGAATTGGAACCCAAGGATGTGTCTTAGTTGCTGCAATCTCATGATTAAACTTTAACAGATGAGGAGTTACTTCTTATGGATGTGTGAAGAAAGTGGTTTCTTGAGATGGAATCTACCCCTGGTGAAGATGCTATGAACACTGTTGAAATGAAGACAAAGGATTTAGAATATTCCATAAACTTAGTTGACAAGGCAGTGGCAGGATTTTAAAGGAATGTCTCCAATTTTTAAAGAATGTCTACTGTGGGTAAAATGCTATCAAAATAGCATTGCATACTACAGAGAAATCCTTCATGAAAGGAAGAGTCAACCTATGTGGCAAACTTCATTGTTGTCCTATTTTAAGAAATTGTTGTTGCAGACACTCCATCCTTCAGCAACTACCACCCTGTGATCGGTCAGCAGCCATCAACATAGAGGCAAGACCCTCCACCAGGAAAAGATTTTGATTTGTTGAAGACTCAGGTGATTATTAGCATTTTTTTTTAAGAGACAGGGTCTAGCCTGTACCAGGCTGGGTTATAGTGGCATGATCATAGGTCACTGGCCTCAAGTGAAATGATCCACCCCACCTTAACCTCCTAAGTAGCTGGGATTATGTGGATGAGTCACCATGCCTGGCTGTTTGCATTTTTTAGCAATAAAGTATTTTAAATTAAGGTATATACATTGTTACAATGATATTGCACACTTAATAGACTACAGTATAATGTAAACATATCTATTATACACACTGAGAAACCAAAAAATCTTATGACCAAAATATCTTATGATATTTGCTTTATTGCAATGGTCTGGAACTGAATTTATAATATCTCCAAGGTATGCCTGTACAACATATTGGTACCAAGTATTTCCCTCAACTAAGATTCTACATAACTTATTAATATAGATGCCAAAATGTTTGTTTTTATCCTGAAGCATCACCACATATAGAGGTTACCTATTTCTCCTCCCCTCAACCCTACTACCCTGCCTAGCCCTCCCTTCCTTTCTTACATGTGCATGTGTGCACATACACACACATTTGACTATCGAATCTAAAAATCTTCAAAAATTCTCTGGAGTCAGAATATGTATTAATACAGCAATTTAAATATTAATTTTAAGCAATTAAGATATTAATTTTAAAAGACCAAGAAATCTAGTTAGTTTGAGGCCCTAAAATACAATGATGAATATAGAAATGACAATGAACTTTGCCTAATAACTTTCATGTGATTGGGGAAAAAAGGATTGGAGTTTCACTGTAGCTGATACAACCCAGCTAAGAAGGTCTAAAGGAATCCTGAAATTATCTACTGGGAGTTTCACTCAGGTATTTATAGAGAAATGTTAAAGGAATGTCTAAATCTATTGCTTCTTACCAGTAGAGTCTAGTCTGTTAATATCATAAACGGCCTGGCTGTGAAACATCCAGAAGTGTCCATTGTTGCAGGAAAGAAGGCAGGAAGTACATGGAACAATCACATGATAACCTACGATGTTCCCACTAAAAAAGAAAGTAAATGCTGTTATATACCATGTAATACTGAGCCAGATAAGCATTTTTACGTGCTAATATAAATACACAGACCATATAATTTAGATCTCATTTCCTCCAAACAACCTCCATTCCTGGGATCTTTGGGATGGGAGCTATTCTGATAATGGTTGTAGTTATACCATTAAGTGGGAAAATGGTCTTTAAGTGAAATAATACTAACATATTCTTGCATTTCTTTATAGTATCGTTTTATGCATTCTCCCTTTAGAAGCTAGCTTCTGGATGCCATCAGGTTGTGATTTGTTCCATTAAGTACCCAAATTGATGTGCAGTACAGACAAAATAAATTAAATAAACTCAGATCAGTGGGTAAAGGTTTTTGCTATTTCAGAACTGTGGCAAGTTGGGTTCTTACATGTTCTAGTTCCATCCCAGCACCTAAAAACTGTTTCAACAGATGGAGGAGTAGGAAGACAGCATGAGTCCCTGTAAACCAAACACAAGCTGGCTGCTCTAATTTTAGTTTCAGTGTTTTTGAAGGAATTCAGAAATAAAGAATATCTACAGCCTCTAGAGAAAGTTGCAAAAGGTTTTACTGTCTTCAGTATTATCTAGCTAATTATAAGTACCTTACTCTTTCACAATTTTCTTTTTTTATTAGCTAGTTACATATTAAATAGAGTGAACCTACAGGGAATGTTTTAGTACTTTTTTTAAAAAAAATGCAACATGAACTGTTTATACCTTGAGTTATAAACATTCTTATTATAGCCTCATTTCACCCTGTGAGATGTGGGAGTCAGTCACTTTTATGAGACCCTATAAAGATTACTATAAAAGGTACCAGCCCACCTAAAATATGTCTTCTAATCATAACCTGCTTGAAAGGCAAACAAATGAAAATAAAAGTTGTTCTTGGACTAGGACTGACAGTTATTTATAAGACTACATTGCAAGAGTAAATTCTATGGCATTAATTATCCCCTATATTCATTCATTCATCCATTCGTTTACTCACTCAATGTTTACTGAACATCTACTATATGCCAGGCATTGTTCTAGGTGCTAGGAATATAGCAGTGGACAAAGCCAAGTCCTTGTTCTCATGGAGTGAACATTCTAGCGGGGCTACATCAGATCATTTTGCTACCTTGTTAAAACCCCTTCAATGGCTTCCAACTGACCAAAAATGAAAATAAAAAACCCTTTCATACCAAAAATAGAATGTGAAATTTACATTAGTAATTTATGTTGGTTGCATGTTGAATTGAGAATATTTTGGACATACTGGGTTAAATAAAATATATGATTAAACTTAATTTTGCCTATTTTGTTTTAATTTTAAAATGTTGTTACTAGAACAATTTAAATTACATATATGGCTTGCACATTTCTATTGGACAACACTGCTCTAGGTTATCTGGGTTCATATGTAAACTATTCATACTATTTTCCCTCCATGTTCACATTTCAAGCACGGTAGCCATCAGTCTTTTGTTCCTTGAACATGTTAAGCTTCTTGCCATCAATTCTTTGCATTTGCTATTTCCTCTTACTCTTTATAAGAAGGCTTTCCTGACCATGACAACTAAAATAGCTCTCACCTACTTTCTCAACTTCTATAATCCTTTATCATTTATTATTATTATTATTTCCTCAGAAGTACTTTCTACCATATTAAATATCCTATTTATTTAAATATCTTATTGATTGATCATCTTAGAATATAATGTCCAAAGGCTAGTGACTTTATCTTGTTTGTTGCTGTGTTTCCAGTCCCTATAATATTGACTAGCATATCGTAGGTTCTCAATATAAATATAGCTTTAATGAATAAATGAATGAATGAAATCAACTAGTCATTATTAGCACATAAGAAGAGTTTGCTAAGTTAAATGATTAGGATTACAATTTATAATTCAAACCCCATTTGAATGAGAAAATCTCAACTTTTTTCTCCCTAAAATGGGAATAATAACACACGTTCATCTACCTCTCAAAAGGTTATAGTAATGGCTGTCATCTGTGTTGTAATTTAGTTTATTAAGCCTTTTAACATTCATAATTCATTTGATATTTACAACTTTATAAGGTAAATAAAAAAGACAATTTCTATTTTATTGAGATATTATATTAATAAGATAGAAGTTAAATAAAGAAACAGTGGTTCAGAGGTTTAGAGGTTTAAGGACTTTACTCAAGACCACATAGAAAGTAAGGTAGAGGTACTACTGTAAATCAAAGTATTCTCCCCAAACTATATGGCCTTGTTCTGAAAATTAAAGCAGATACTTGTGAATGCACTTTGAAAATTGTAAAATCATATACAAATGTGAAGTATTACAAGATCCTTTTAAAAAGTAGCTCTAAGTAACAAATGATTTTTTCAATGGCTCATTGCATGGGTTATATCAGTTCTCCCTGCAGCCCATTGAACCTATCTCTGTGCTTTGATGTCAACATCCATCTTCTAAACCCAAGGCTATCTAGAATATTACTACAAATTACCACTTTAAACATGCGATGTCCTTCAGTTTACATTTGCAGATTTTGGTGAAATAGCATCTTCCAATGAAGTCCACTGCACTGGAGAGAGAAAAGTATAAAGGCAGTTAAATATGCTTCTAAAAAAATTTAACTGTGGCCAAAAAATAAGATAAAATTTACCAACTTACTCATTTTTAAGTGTACAGTTCAGAAGTGTTAAATATAATCACATTGTTGTGCAATGAATTTCCATGCCTTTTTCATTTTGTAAAATTGAAGCTCTATACTTATTAAACAACAACTCCCCATTTCCCCTCCTCTCAGCCCCAAGCCACTACCATTCTACTTTCTTTTTCAGTGAATTTGACTAATTTAGATACTTCATAAAAGTGGAATACAGTATTTGTCTTTTGATGACTGGCTTATTTCACTTAGCATAAAGTCCTCAAGGTTCATCCATGTTGTAGCATGTGACAGGATTTCCTTGCTTTATAAGGCTATTATATGTATATACCATACTTTGCTTATCCATTCATCTGTGGAGTTAATGGACATTTGGATTGCTTCCACTTCTGGGCCATTGTGATTAATGCTGTTAAAACATGCATATGCAAATATCTCTTCAAGTTTCTGCTTTGCATTCTTTTGTATAAATACCTAGAAATGGAACTGCTGGATCATATGGTAATTCTATATTTAATTTTTTGGGGAATTACCATACAGTTTTCCATAGTGACTATACCATTTTACATTCCTGCAGTGTGAAAGGGTTCTAATTTCTCCACATCCTCATCATCAAATGTACTTTTTTTATAGTGTTTTTTTTTTTTTTTTTTGAGACAGAGTCTCACTTGGTTGCCCAGGCTAGAGTGAGTGCCATGGCATCAGCCTAGCTCACAGCAACCTCAAACTCCTGGGCTCAAGCAATCCTTCTGCCTCAGCCTCCCGAGTAGTTGGGACTACAAGCATGCGCCACTATGCCCAGCTAATTTTTTCTATATATATTTTTAGTTGATCAATTAATTTCTTTCTATTTTTAGTAGAGACGAGGTCCTGCTCAGGCTGGTTTTGAACTCCTGACCTACAGCAATCCGCCCGCCTCGGCCTCCCAGAGTGCTAGGATTACAGGCGTGAGGCACCACGCTGGACCTAAACTTTTAATGTACTTTTAAATGTGATTTAGCACAACTTTTGTAAATCCAAAGAGCTGAAAGAGACTAATGTAGAACTACAGTATATATTGTAAGAGTCAGTTAATATTTGTGAGCTCACCACAAACATCTGAGAAAACTTCTATTAAAAAAAAAGAAACCTACTGTTCATTGATTCACACTTTAGCACTGTGGTCCCAAACCCCAGAGCAGGTCAGGGATCAGTCTTGCCGGAGCTCCGCCCATACTCCCTCATCCCCTTTCTCCCCTCCCTGCCCCCTCTAAACATTGTCTTCCATGAAACTGGTCCCTGGTGCCAAAAAGATTGGGGACCGCTGCAGTTTAGCACATTAATCCATCGCTTTCATAACCTCTACAAGGAATAGACAATAGGAAAAACCTGATTCTACTCTAGACTGTCATCTAACCTATAATATTAATAGTTTACCTGAGTCTTCCTTATGACTACCTTATTACTTACCACAGCTATTGCAAAGATGAATGAGTTAATGTTTTAAATTTGTGTGTGTATGTGCCACTAAAAAGAATTGGCTGGGTATGGTGGCTTATACCTGTAACCCCAGTACTTTGTGTGAGGGGTAGGGATGGCTTGAGGCCAGGAGTTTGAGACCAGCCTGGGCAACATAACAAGATTCTGTCACTACAAAGAAAATTTTAACAATCAGCTGGGTGTGACAATGTGGGCCTGTAGTCCCAGCTACTTGGGAGGCTGAGGTGGGAGGATTGCTTAAGCCCAGGAGTTTGAGGTTAAGTGAATGATGATCAGCCCACTGCACTTCAGTCCTGGCAACAGAGGGAGACCCTGTATCTTAAAAAAAGAAAGAAAAGAAAAAAAGGGGAAAAAAAGCACTAAAAAAAGTGCAATAAATCATAGAATCTTTGCAGCAGTAAGTTCTATGATTTATTTTCTAGTGTTTTCCTTTTTTGCAACACACATGCACACACTCACAAACTTATAATATCAACCCATTTATATTTGCAATACATGAGAACCTTTGGCTTTGCTGATAGGCATGACTACACTTAGACCAATTTGGAAAAGATTTAAAGGGAGGAAGAGTCCAGAGCTTTACCTGGATATATTTTAAAACTTTTAAAGTTTCTCTGATTATGATGAAATTCTTTTTAAAAAAATTTTTTTGGTGACAGAGTCTTGCTCTGTTGCCCCAGTTACAGTGCAGTGGTACAAACATAGCTCACTGCATCCTCAAACTCCTCAAGCAACTCTCCTGCCTCAGCCTCCCAAGTTGCTGGAATTACAGGTGTGGGCCACCACACCTAGCTAATTAAAAAAAATTTTTTTTGTGTGGAGACGGGGGTCTTGCTATGTTGCTCAGGCTAGCCTCAAGAGATCCTCCCACCTTGGCCTCCCAAAGTGCTGAGATTACAGGCGTGAGCCACTGTGCCCAGACATGGAATTTATTTTAAATAAATTATGGTTTTTAGCCTGCTCCCTCTGGCTCTGTGTCCAAAGACTTAAAGAATAGCTATCCACTTATATTTTGGATAGTTTCTTTCATTCTAATAATAAGATTTCAATAAAGAAATAAATCTTGGAAATCATGTAGGGCACATATACATTGACTATAGAGAGATAAAATACCTTTTAGAGATAGAAAAAAGTGTAGAGTAAAATAAAATGGCTATTATACCAAATAGGTAGCAAATTCTTAAAGACTCTACACCCGAAAGTGGGTGGTGACTGAAAATAGATTTTAAAAGGGTTCAATTATGCAAACAAACGTGTAATACCCCAAACAGGCTTTATAGGAGATACAGATTATTTTAAGGCTAAATCTATTTTTCGTCCTGTAAAAATAAATGTATTTCTCCCAGAGAGGAACAGAAAGATTTGAGGAGAGAATACTGAATTTGATGGATAATGGATTTGACTCAGCATGCCAATTGCAAATAATGTTAGAAAACTATGTTGGTTTTTTTTTTTTGTGTGTGTGTGTGTAAAACTTTACGGATAAAAACGAAAAACTTAAACGACCTCTCCTCTCCAACAGTACAGAAAAATCTTTCCTGAATTTACCAAGAATCCCAGTCATGGACTTGATTTAGTAAAATAGGATGGTCGGGCAGGGCACCCAGCCAGGGCTCAAACCTAAGGGATGTGTGGTCACGTGACCATAAGTGACCTAGAAGCATTGCATCAGGACTGACCACTGTAGCTAAACCACAGACTTTGGTCCAGACAGTCTGCTTACTTAGATATATTCCAAGGGGATCATCAGACTGTTGGGAGTGGCTGGAACACCAAAATGATAATAACCTTGTTGTTGACTCCCAGAGATCCAAGCTATACACTTTTCCCATTTAGTTAAAGGCTACTGTTGCCCGCCTCCAGCGTGACTTACTTGGTAGGAGGGATGTCTGTAGAGAAAAGGTCTATTTCAGTATCAGCCAGCAAAACAGCCTTCATTCCCCTAGAGCTGAGCACTTGTTTACAGAATTTGCAACACAGGATGGACACGCACCGGTCCTTGAAACTACAACTGTTGGCAGACATGGCGTCCCAGGAAGGATGAAGCGTGGGGTTTTGAAAAAGGAACCAAGAGCGATAGTCCTTCTACTTTGATTTCTCCAGGCTAAAAACCAAGTTAGGAGGCTTCAAGCTTTGCTAAGCCCTAAAATTGGGAAGGAAAAGAGTTCTTTCCTTTTTTTCCCCCGTGGAAGGGTAAAAGTAATATTTATTGAGTAGCAACAGGGGAGAGCAGCAAACTTGGTTTCCCTTTTAACGTTTCAGAGAAGGGAGTGGAGTTTGATGGGGACTTCTCAACAGTTTTGCCTTTTTGCTGTCTAAAAGGATCCCCTCCTCTTTAGCCCCCGTCCCTAGAGCAATTCCCTCAGCCTTCTCCCGTTGTCTTTTATTGGAAACTTCTCCTAGGACGTCCCTCTCCCGGCATTAAGCCCCTCCTTCAATTCCACTCCCGGATCCGCGGACTAGGCGTCCCCACCCACGCCCCCTCTTCCCCAGATTCAGGAACTCCCTCAGCTTTTCCACCGGAACGACCCCTGGCTGTCCTCAGTCTCCCCGCTCTCTCCCGCGACCTTCCTCCGCTCTGCTGGTCCGCGGGCCCCTCTCGGGGCGGCCCCCGGCCCTCAGCCTGCTCGCGCTCGCGCCGTTTCTCTCGCGTCCTCCCTCCCCTCAGCTCTCCCTCGGGCCCCGCGCTGTCCCCTCAGGTCTCTCCCGCAGCGGCCGCTCCCGAGCGCGCGGTGGTGTTGGTGGGGAGGGGCGGAGGTCGCTTTGGGGGCTCAGTCGGCGCTGGGGTCTGTCACCAAACACGTCGTTTTTTGCGCCCTCTTCCGCTTTCTCTGCCTTTCAACCGGCTGTCAGTTTGAATTGCCAGCGCCGCGCACGGATTGGGAGAACTAGAGTTCGCCCGAGTCCCGCATTGGAAGGCCCCGGGGCCTTCCCCTGACGAGAGTTTAGTGCGTGGAGACCTCACGCCCCGCCCCAGTAACGGTGCCGAGATCAGCTCGGCTTTCTGGTTGGCCGAGCTTGGCTCCGCCTCCGATTTCATTGGCCGGCTTCGGGAGGTTTCGGCAAACCCTCTTCCCGCCCTGGTGAAAGTGGCAAGACGCGCCCCTCGCGCTTCTTATTGGAAGACGTCCTACAGTCTCCGCCAGCCTCTACTCTCTATTGGCTAAAATTCCCCGCAACACCCCCCTTCTCTCTACCTCGGTCCAATTGGTCGTGCCTTAGCACAGGCGTTTGTGTTTGGTTGTCGGTTCCATCTTAATCCCGCCCATCAGTTCTATTTTAGGGATCGACAGCCAGGGGAGGAGCTTAACCTGTGACCACGCCTGGACAGTGCTAGTCACACCTCCGAGTTTTGCCAGCTCCTCCCCCTCATTCCTGGCCTCTCGGGATCAGCTATTTCTATTGGCTATAGGCCCCATCGGTCGATAGAAAACGGGCGGTGATTGGCAAGGGGGTGGGTTTTGCTTCCCGGCGGGGTCCTGCGGAGTTGGCCGAGGCTCCTCAGGGACAGGGGGACCGATCTGCGTAGAAGCGGGTGGCGGGGAAGAGAGGGAGGAGATCCGGGGAATCGGAGTCGGGGGCCTGGGACCCGTCGCGTCAGAGCCAGGTAAAGGCTCCTTCCTTCTCTCCTTTCTTCTTCCCGGCCGCCGGGCTGGAGCCCTGACTGAACAAACCCGGGCTGGGGCGGGAAGGAGAGGGCGCGGATGCTGCTCGCGGCATCGCCTTAGCGGTGCCGCCCGGAATCCCTCAGATCGCCCCCCGTCCCTCAGATCGCCCCCCTTCCCGACCCTCTCCAAATCTCCCAGTACAGCCCATAATACTTCTCAGGACCGCGCGTCTCTCCGCCCATCACCGCACAGCCTGGGACTCTGCCCGGGCTCACAGACCGCCTCACAGACCGCCGCAGCGCAGCCCGCACCCAGCCCCTGCCCAGCTCCCCTGCACTCGGCCGCTGCGGTCCACCTTGGGGCGGCCGTCGTCGGCGTCGCGCGTAACCCTCGGCTGGCCTCTTCCCAAGCCCTGGCAGTCAGCCCGGGGTCACAGCCTGGGACCCGGAGGATGGGTGTTCCTCACAGCTTCCGGGGCTCTTCCCCTGTCCCACCCCCCGGCCCGCCCCAGTGGGCTTCTCTTCACCCACTCCCATTCCCAGACCAGCGCTTTGCTCCCCAAAGTTGCTAACATCCTCGCGCGTCACGTAACGTCTTGGCCCACGACAGTCTCCCAGCTCCCCCTCACCCGCGAGGCAGCCCTCTCCCGCCTGCCCAGCGTGTGCGGCTCCTGTTGTCCCCGGGCGCCCGTCCAGCCTCAGGACCCCACCTCACGCCCGCCTCCCCGCTTCCTGCCCGCCTGAACCACGCCGCCTCTGCTCCCTCTCTTCCTCCCTCCGTGTGGCCCTTCCTCCAGCTGAGGGAAGTGGGAGACACTAGCAAGAGTCTCCTCCTCCCGGTGGCCAGAGGGGCAGGGGCCATCACGGAGAGAGGGTCGCCGCTGCGGCACGCGGGGGAATTTGACGCGGGCTCGGCGCTCCCGCCTGCTTCCCTCCCGCCTCCCGGGCCTTGGCCAGGGCAGGATCTGCTCCCGCACCTCCTGATGCGAGGAGTCGAGACTGCGACCCTCACTGACCTCCCCTCACCCCCAGCCTAGGATTGGGTGCGGTATCCGGGTTCCCTGGGCTTGGGTGACAAAAAAATATTGGGGGTGACATTTAGAGTCACTCTTGTCCCTGGCTTGGGGGAGGCGACGGCTGCCTTCCGCCCCCCGCCCCTTGTTTTCCCGGCTCCGACCCTATCCTCTAACCCGTTTCCTGCTTCTGCCGACCACATTGTTTTCCTGGATGCGTCCCTTGCCGAGCAGGCTTTTTCCTGCAGATCCCCCCCACCCGCCCCAACATTTAGCTGCCAAGAGAAGCTAGTAACCCAAAACAAAACAACTGGGAGGAGGGGCGGGAGGGGAAGAAAAGTTGTGCCCGGGTGGCTTGTCCCTCCCTGGCTTTGATCTTCTTTGATGTCCAGGGAGGTGCCCCAGCCGGGGGTCAGGGGCCACGTCGGGGGCAGGGCCCCGAGGGCCCCCACGGGCTGGCCGCTGCCCAGAGCTGGCGGGGCTGGCGGGGCTCGGGAGGCCGCCGAGGTGCCGCAGTCCCCGCCCGGAGCTCCGCGTTCCCGCCGCAGTCCCCGCCCGGAGCCCGCGCGGGCGGCTGCTCCAAAGTGTTTTCTTTCAGCCTTAAAACAAAATCCAGAGGGAGCTTCCTTCCTCTCCACCTCGTAGCGCCTGGCTCTGCGGGCCGGGCGGCGTTTGGCCGAGATGAATGGGCCCAGGCCGGGCTGGGAAAGACGTCCCCTACCCCACCCCCGCTGCGATTGGGATCTGCGCTCTGGCTGATCACCCCCTCCCCCTTTTCCTGCATTTACAGGCAAGTGAACCGGAGCAAACGACTTCCGATCCAGTCTGCGTTGCTGCGGCTCCCGTTTGGGATTTGATTTGCAGCATCTTGGAGCCTCTACGACAAAAAACCGCGAAGCACGCCCAGCCCTCCCCCGGCACCCCGATACGCACCCACTCCCTCCCGGGGACACAGCTGGGCGCGTCCACACCCCCGCACCCCCACATCATGTTGTGCGGAAGGACTTCCACTCCCCGCCTGTGTCGTTGATGTCAGACCCCAGGCCAGCCTCCGGGCGCTGCAGTTCTCCCGGCTAATGCTGAGGCTGCGGCTCCGGTTCTAGCACAGGAACCAGCCACTGCCGCACCCGGCCCCAGCGCCCACCGTCTGCATGTGCCCGCCGTAGCCGCCTGCCCATCCCGCTGCCCGCGCTCCACGGAGCGCTGGAGACCACCGCGGGGGGCCCCTTGTGCCCTCGGGAGAAGCGGTCTTGGAGGTATTGATTTTGGTGGTTGGATTTTTCCCGTGGATCTATCAATTTACAATTCGAATTTGGAAGAAAGAAGGAAAACATGACGTCTCCAGCCAAATTCAAAAAGGATAAGGAGATCATAGCAGAGTACGATACTCAGGTCAAAGGTAAGGGCTTTGAAAAATAGCATACTGCAAGTGCTCTGTGGACTGGTGGGGCATGTATTTCCACCCTGATTTGCAGGCTGTTCATTTCTTTGGGCGGAGCAGGTGGGGGTAGACTGAGCTACCCCAAAGGTGGTTTCATAGGTGGGTCTGAACCTTCGGAGGATGGGCAGTGCCAGGAGCTACGGGCGCTGGAAAAGAATTTTCAGTATGGGCTTTAAGAATGTCTCTGTAGGGCTGACCATTATTTTGGCAGCCCTTTCCCCAAGGTGGACAGGGTGGGGGGAGGGGCAAGAGGTTCTTGGAGAGAGAAAGGCACAATTTGCCTCTGGGTGTCTGGGTCAGGTTTCCTTGAAGGACAACTGAAATCTGACAGGTGTTTGGACATTTATTTCAGAGATTGAAGACGAGTCTAGAGAGAGAAAGGCAACCTTGAGAAGGTGTACCATTTGGAGAGCTCTGAGAGAGGCAGGGTTTTTTTTCTGATACACTATATTAAAACATGACATTTCGTATGGCATTGGACACTGAAAGTCTATAGCCACCTTGGGCGCACCTTGTGCTTGCCTGATCCCTGGTCAGCCTGCTTACCATCAGAGATCAGAGAACAGAAAGAATAAGGCCACCCACACCCTGTCTCCGCCCTCACCTAAATCTGAATAGAGTTGGGATATTAGGGTTTCTGGGTGGTGCTGATTCTGGAAAATGAGAAGACATAATTGTTTAACCCTTCTGTGCTGTCGCCCTCTGCTCCAGAATGCATGCTTTTAAAGCCCTATTTCCCTCTGCAACAATGTGAAGGGTAAAGCAAATGTGGACTGGAGAAACCAAGTGACCTGTCTTCTCATCTAGTCAACTGCATGACTTGGCTTATGAATTAGAACTTGTACTCAGATAGCCTTTTCTTAACCAGCAATTCCCCTAGGAAGGGTTCCTGCCTGTTAAAGAGCCCCAGCATGTGTTTGTGCAGGGCACTGTCCCTTCTTGGTCAGTCACTGGTAAGAACCATGTGGCTCCAGCCCATTGAGACCTTAGCTGGGGAGTGAGAGAGGTGGGTGGCCTTGAATGTTACACCACATGGTTGGAGCTCTGGGTTTTCCTTTGTTTCAGAGTACAGAGGGAGGGGCCCCTCCTTCTTTCCCTGCACCAGAGCAAGGAGACCTTTTCCTATCATAGAGGACTTGGGAAGGGCCATGTCTTCTCTCTAATGATTGCCTGGGGTGGGGACAGGGGTAGAGTTTGAAATGGCAGCTTCCCTTATCTCTTGGAAGGTTGGAAGGTAGTTTAAGAGTTTCCATTGTGCTACAGAATATTTTTTATGTCATCAGTTTGGTCAATGCTGGAGGTGCCCTAAGGGACCTTCTATCCACTTGGCTGCAAATATTGGTAGGTTTATTACAGAGATGGGGGAGTTGACTGATTGATAGCTTTAGTTGAACTGGGATTGAGAGAGGTGTGGTTGTGAGTTATAATTGAGGTCTTGGCTTCTTGTCAGTGTTTATAATCCCGGCCTGTTTTTGTAAACAATAGGCCACTGGCCTCTGTGTCCTGTCCAGATGCACTGCATTCTGCTCCTGGAATCCCCCCTGCAGTTTTAACCAGATATGTCATTCTTTTTTTTTTTTACACATGCTATTCTTAAACTGTTGCCATAGGGAGTGTTAATAACTTTGATTTTCCCAGATTCCTCTCTAGAAGTATGCCATTTGACTAAGGTGCAAAGTGATTTTACATGTTTATTTTTTGGAAGGTTCAGGACTGCTAGGTGTTAATTACTGTATCTGCCAGTTTCTTTTTGGTAAAGGATTTCTCACAAGTCTCTCAAAATTAAACACTTTGTGTATTTACAAACATCGTTCGTTGAGATGATGTAATGCATTTGGCTATTTGGGTTTTCTTTTCAACCTTGTCACAAGCAGCAGACTGTTTTACTTTGCTCTGATATTTTTCCATTGACACCATTAAGAATCATAGAATTTTATAGGTGGATGAGCATGATGTCTTATTCAGTGAAGGTGCCCGATTAATGCTCACGGAACTGATTTGAATAGTTTAGTCCCTCATTTTACAGCTGAGGAGAGTACAGAGAATTGAAGAGGCTTGTCCAAGGTCACACAGCTAGGTGGTGGCAGATCTGAAACTGGAAGCAGGTTTACCGACTCCAATTTCCCATTCTGTATCTTTACTATGAAACATCTGATGAGGGTGGGGAAAAAAATGTAAAAAATTCTTCGGGACCCCAAATCTGTCAATGAATAATTGTAGTAATGATGATAAGAATAGACTACATTTTGCATGCTCATTGTGTTCTAGCCTGTCCCAAGTGCTTTATATGAATGGTCTGGTTCAATCCTCACATCAACCTAGGTAGTGGGTATTATTGTCAATTTCCTTTCACCACATGAGGAAACTGAGGCTTAGAGAGGAGAAGCCCTTCCAAGGTCACATAGCCAAACCATGGCAGCTTGACTTCATTCTTTTATTCATTAACTATTTATTGAGTGCCTCCTGTTCTGGGGGCTAGCAATACAGCAGTGAAGAAGAAAAAGCCCTCACCCACATGGAGCTTACATTCTAGAACCTCGCTCTCTATGGAAGAGCACAGGATTTGGAGACCAAAGACCTGTGTTCTGGGCTTGCTCTGTCCCCTCCTAAGTAGAAGCCTTGGGTCATAATTATTATGACTTTCAGGTGTTTATGTGTTATATGGGACTTATGGTACTGCCAGCCTTACTTCACTTATAGATGCCAAGATGAAAAAGAGAATTGCTGTAACATCCAAGCAGTTTGGTTTGGTGGTTAAGAGCATGGTTTTTAAGAGTCAAAGGGATTCAGGTTTCACTCTTGGTTCTATCACTTGCTTGCGTTGTGGCTCTGGCAAGTTATGTGACTTGTTCGAGCCTCAGTTTCCCTATTTGGAAATAATATGCATTTCCTAAAGTAGTTATGAGGAGTCAATGAGATAGTATATATAAATCTTTTAGAACAGTGTCTGGTACTTGTAAGTGCTCAATAATGGTATAGTCTACTCTGTTAGTGAGTTTTCCTTTTTGCTCAGTTGGCCTTACTGTTGCGGCTACATTGCATATTCACTCCTAAATTGCCAGCTATTAAATGATAGGAAACAAGTCAAAGAATGAAATTTGAGTTCTACTAGAAGTTCATCCATTAGTAACAATAGGTATCTCTGGTCAGTCATTTAAACTGCCTGAATATCAGTTTCCTTTTCAGTAGAATGAACAGGTGAACTGTCTAATTGTAGCTCTGTATGTCTCTGACCAGAGTTCTGGGTCCTGTATGTCAATCAGAATAGTTTGAATTAAGTGGACTCTATATGGGACCCTCATCTAATGGGACCTTTTATGGGACCCTCTTTATCTCTTGATTTTTACCTCCCCTTAAACTGCCTGCCTGCATGTGCCCTGAAGGATTTCTGAGGCTACAACCCCAACCCTACCCCAATGTGGTTTTATGAAGGGCATGCCTCCTTAGTCAGCCTGCCTTGTAGTGCCTTATTAAAAACCATCATTGTTTCTGGTTTGTGGGTGTTCAGATTCCTTTGAAAGTTCGTGTCTATCGATGTCTGACTCGAAAGCAATAATGTACTTAGTCTTTTTACATAGCTCTTTCCAAAGAGCATTTACAAAGTGCTTTCATATACAGTTGTCCCTTGGTATCCAGGGAGCATTGGTTCCAAGACTCCCCACCCCCAACGAGGATACCAACATCTGAGGATACTTGTCCCTTATATAAAATGGCCTAGTATTTGCATATAACCTATGTACACACATCCCCCCATATGGTTTAAATCATCTCTAGATTACTTATAATACCTAATACAATGTAAATGCTATGTAAATAGTTGTTATACTGTATTGTTTTTTAATTTGTATTATTTTTTATTATTGTATTGTTATTTGTATTTTTCCCCCAAAATATTTTCTATCTGTAGTTGGTTGAATCTGAGGACATGGAATTCACAGATATGGAGGGCCAGCTGCACATTAATTTCTGGAAATTCTTTACAACCCTGGTCAGATTCATGGTCATAACCTAGGCCTTCAGCCGCTAGCCTGTTAGCTTTGTGCTGGGATTGGAGCAGCAAAAGGTGGTAAGGTGCAGGGCATGGTTACCACAGCTGTTAGTCTGGGTGGTATTTGGGTGAATTCACATCACTGCATATATTCCCAGATATTGTCATTTCCTTATTTAAGGCCCCTTTCTTTTATGCTCTCCATACCTTGAGTTTTTAGTCTCCCAGAAAGCTTGAGATTGACAGCTAATACAAATATTCTAGGAGGAATGGTCTGAAACAGAGTGGCACTGTATGCGGAGCAGTCAAATTTTCTTTCTTGAGAACATTAGGGGTCTTGTCTTTTTTTTTTTTTTCCTTCTTTTTTTAAATGTCTTAGGAGAACAGTGTGTGTATACCACAGAGCTGAGAAGTGAAATTTTGTAATTTCCATCTGGAGCATTTTGATAGAAAAAGTGCAGGCCTTCGCCTGGAACAGTTTAACCCGTTCAGAGCCCTTTGAGAGCGGGAGATGAAATATAAAGCTCTAGTTATATTGTGTGTGCACACACACTTGGGAATGCCGATTGCTGGTATTTAAACAAGCGTTTTCCCTTGGGAGGTCTGAGCAATTCTTTACTCATGCCAACAAAGGTCTTCTCCAAGGCTTCTTTCCTCCCCACCCCCATTCCCCAAGGGAGCATTAAATATAATCAGTTTGTGAAAAGCTGCAGTAAAACATCTAGTTGGAATCCCCAAGCAGATGCTATCATTTTCCTGTGAGATGATTGAGGGCTTCTCTTCCCTTGCTCAGGGAAAAAAAGAAAGAAAAATAGTGACTGCAGTAAGGTGAACTCCCGGAAGAAAACGAAGCTCTTGGAAAAATTCAAGTACCATACTCTGCATCTCAGAACTGACAGACCCTGGAGGAAGGTGGTGGGCAAGGAGCCAGGGGATGCCTTGTGCTGTGCAACGTAGTAATGGTTGGAAATGCGTTTTCAGGAGGGGTCCTTAGCTTTTCCAATTTCAGCATTCTTTTGGGGATTGGGAACAGAAATTTCCTTTGGTAGTTGGCCTATTTGGTAGTTATGGCCACATCCACATGCATCACGCAGGTTGAAAGCCTAGATAAGCTCTGATCATTTCTCTACTATGAAGTTTACAGAGTCTGAGCTGACCCTGATATGTAGTAACACACTCCCCCCCATGCCCCCCCCCCTTTAAAATCAGCAGGTGCCCAAACCCAGACTCCTGCTAGTCATTCCAGATCAACTGGGGCTACACAGTGGCACCTGTAGAGTTCTCATTCCAGAATAGGGAACTTCATTGTGGGAATTGTGCTTACCTTATATCCTTGACCTCTGACATTAGGAAAATGTCATGCTGCAGGGAAAAACCAGTTGATCTGTAGATTTTTACTAGTAATAAAATTCAAGTGAACGGTTTTAACCTGATGTCAGCTCCAGAATTCACCTTTTGGGGAATTTGGGAAAGTTACTTTGGAAAATGTTTCATTTAAAAATAAATAATAGGAACACTTAAAAATATTTTTAAAAAATTACAAAATAACTTAACCTTTACTGATTTTACAACAATGTGTAGGAACTCTCATATCTCTCTTTAATTGTGATAAAACACACATAAGATCGACTATTTTCACCATTCTAAAGTGTACAGTTTAGTAGCATTAAGTACATTCACATTGTTATGCAACCATCACCATCACCTTCCATCCACAGAACTTTCATCTTGCAAAACTGTGACTCTATACCCATTAAACAATAACTCACCATTCTCCCCTGTCCCCCAGCAACCACCGTTGTCCTTTCTGTCTCTATTTGACAACTCTAGGTATTGCATATATATAATATACTGCATAGGTACTATATATATATGTATATATGTAAGTGGAATCATGCAGTATATGTCCTTTTGTGACTGGCATATTTAACTTAGCATAACATCCTCAAGATTCATCCATATTGTAGCATATGTCAGAATTTCCTTCTTTTTTAAGGCTGAATAACATTTCATTGTATGTATATATTGCATTTTGTTTATTCATTCATTTGTCGGGCACTTGGGTTGCTTCCACCTTTTTGCCTGTTGTTAATAAGGCTGCTGTGAACATAGAGATATTCCTGTTTGTTAAAAATGTCTTCTATACCAAAGTTTTACAAGCCTGAATATATAGTTCTGTATAATCACCTGTCCTGATAAATTTTTTAGAATTAAGGTTTTAATATATGCATTCATATTTTCATATTATCAATATGTATTATAGTCATAATATGAACATTGTATATTAAGTATAAAGCTCTATACCTTTCAATAATTATGTGAATTGACTAAACTCTTACTGTATTTTGATAGCTTTATTGAGATTTAATTGACATTTAATAAACTGCACATGTTTAAAGTGTACAATTTGATAAGCTTTGACATGTTATATACCCATGAAGCCATCACAATCAAGATAGTGAACCTAACCATCACCCCAGAAGTTTCTTCATTAAAATGTATTGATAAATGAGTACCATAATAACCATGTTATATTATAGAAAAGACATTAACTTAAAGATAAATAAGTAAGAACCAGGTATTACCAAGTTTTAAAAAATTATAAGTAAATGATGATCTAAGCTACCCAGATTGGTTTCTGGAAAATTTGTTTAACTAAGGCACAGTCTCCCAGGGAAGTTGGGTTAATGATTGTGCCTCAGTCATCACTATGTTTTTAGGAGGGAAGGTACAGGATGGAGGGAGAAAGAAAAAGAAAAAAACCTTGCCATGTTAGGAGCTAAGCAGTGACAGTATCTGTTTTCCTACAGACCTTGTTTGAACCAGTCCCCAGGGCCTCATGCCTCTTTAGAAAGGATCATAAATGAGTCAGATGCCAAGGGGAGGGGGTGGGGGTTCCTACTAGAGAATCACTCAGAACGTTATGAATATGGCTTCTTTCCTCTAGTGATCGACTCCCTAATTGCCTGCTGAATAGAGAACAGCTTTCTCAGGTAGACATGAGCTCAGTCCTCAATCTGCCTGCAACTTATCATTTCAACCATATTTCTCCTTTTACTTTGAGAGGACTAGAAGCCTATCTGCCCTGTTTGCCATTTTTAAACATATATACTATTAGGTAACATTTTGCTATTTGTTTGGGGCATTATGCTTTACGTAAATAATCCTTACTCTACCTTTGGGAGGAATGTATTACTGTTATCCCGTTCTGCGGATAAGGACAGTGAGATACAGGATGTTCAGTTACTCACCTAGGGTCTGGTGAAGGATGGAACAGGAATTAGAATAGAACCTCAACTGTCACCAGAGTCTGAGTTCTGAATGCTGTTTATGGAATGCTTTTTTCTTACTGCCCACTCAACATCTTCATCTACTGAAATGTCACCTTCCTGGTAAAGTCCAGTGCAAACAGTATGGGCTTTAGAATCACCCCTCAGGTGTAGTCTTGTCAATATCACCTTCTTGCTCTATGACCTTGCTCAAGTCACTCAACTTCTCTTCCAAGCTTCCTCTTCTGTGGCAATAACAAGACCTACCTTGCTGTTTATTGCTATTGTGTTTAAACTACTGGCTCAGTGTGTGGCAAATATTAAATGGTAAACAAAAAACTCTTATTATGAGGTTCTTTCATATAGGAAATGTGTCTAGAACACTGTTACAGCTCAAATCAGTAAACATTTATTGACTGTAATAATGAATGAATAAATGGATGACCTAGAATATTGCAAATAATCTTTTAGAAATAGTTTCTTAATTTCATCTTGACCGTATATCTTGCACAATATCACCAAAGAGATTAAAGAACCCTTATTTTTTTGCTAATGTCATAGCATAAAATACTTTATATTCATTCCTTCCCATTTCCCCTGCTTATATTTTATACCACCATAGAGCTGAACTGCCTCAAGTTTCCTTCCTAGATTGTGTTATTTGTGCTTTATCCATGCTCTGTCCTCTCTTTGGAATGGACTCTTTTCCTTGAACCTGGAAAATTTATTCATCCCAGCTCAGATATTACTACCTCCAGAAAGTCTTTCCTGCTCCCCTGCGTATCCTTGTTTTCTGCACAGTAACCCTGTGTAGGATCCCAAGCAGGATTCCTCAGCATCTCCCCTTGCTTTCTGCACAGGGTTAGTCAAGGCACCCTCAGCATCTCCTCTGCTACATCCTTGTGCATACTCGTATTATGGCACTCATCATGTTACTTTGTAATCTCTTCATTTACATCTCTTTGTTTACAACTCACTGAGCACCTTCTGGAAAGAACTGTCTTTTACTCATTTCTGCATGTCCAGCTTCTGGTACATAGTAGGCACTAAAATGTTTGTAAATTGAATTGAACTGTTTCCTGATGTTGGATGTGACAAGTACCATGATGCCATGCTTCTGCAGTTCTCCCCGACTCCAATAAAAAGCCCACTCCCTATGTTAATGTTATTTGAAATTTGAAATAGGTTAAATATTGTGAATATATTGTCATTACACAAGGATAAGGACAAACCATATAGCATTCTAGAGGCTCCCCCGACAGACCAAGGGGATGTGTTTCTCCTTATTTATTACCCCCTCTGCCCTTTTTAGAATCACTGCCCTAGAGCTATACTTGAGTTGACAAAATTTCTTCAATCACGTCTCTTACCTTAAAAACCAAGGAAAATATTAACTCTGAAATTCCTAAGAGTTTAAAACAAATGTAAGGCTTTCTGTAATAGGAGCAAAATAAAGTCTGCATTTGTCTAGGATTTATTCACTATTTTTAACAGATATTCACAGTCTAAATTTGAGAATGATTAATCTGTCTTGACCAGGAGTTAAAACAGGGTTGAGGGCCAGGCGCGGTGGCTCACGCCTGTAATCCTAGCTCTCTGGGAGGCTGAGGCGGGTGGATTGCTCGAGGTCAGGAGTTCAAAACCAGCCTGAGCAAGAGCGAGACCCCATCTCTACTATAAATAGAAAGAAATTAATTGGCCAACTAATATATATAGAAAAAATTAGCCGGGCATGGTGGCGCATGCCTGTAGTCCCAGCTACTCGGGAGGCTGAGGCAGCAGGATCGCTTGAGCCCTGGAGTTTGAGGTTGCTGTGAGCTAGACTGACACCACGGCACTCACTCTAGCCTGGGCAACAAAGTGAGACTCTGTCTTAAAAAAAATAAAAATAAAACTAAAACAGGGTTGACTTGAAAAGAGAACTGTTGTCATACTTTTTCGAAGCAGGGTTTGGAGAGAGCTATTGCCTGATTAGAAGCAGCTGGGTGATCTATGGTAAATGTGGGGAGGAAAGGGCCAAAGGGACAAACAGGAAAACTCTCCCTTCTGGTTTTTCAAGTCACCTGGTATTAAATAGCCTTGACTTTTATTTATGCATTGTGAATGAATGGTTCTGAACTTGAAATATATATTTGCGAGGAAGCAAAACAGCTGAGAAGTGTTCCTCCATTTTTGTGTGTATTTTAGGATACCATCTGTTAGGGAGAAGGCAGAGTCTTTTTGTTTTTTGTTTTTTTAGTTTTAACTATATCTTCTAAAAATACATTAATCAGTGGGCAGGTGACTCAAAAGGCATTGTCACCTTTGTCATTTTCACCAAAGTCACCAAGGAAAGTTGGGACCTTGTGTTTGCTGTTTGAGCCCAGATCCTGCATTTAGAATCACAACATGATAGGCAGGGTCTGAATGCTCTCACTGGAGAAGATGACTCTGGCAGCTGCGGGTGGCTGGGTGGCCAGGGCTCCACAGTAAGACAAAGCACAGAAACAAAGGGACTCAAAAACACGAGCCTGGCCAAGGTGTACCATGCCATGAGCTTTCAGAAATACATCCTGTTTCTGAGGAGTTAGCAACAATTTCTCCAAAAATTGAAATTCTTTAGAAATCTGCTCCCTTTTCCCACTAGACTTGTGTGTGTGTGTGTGTGTGTGTGTGTGTGTGTGTGTGTTAATTTTAGGGGGAGGATACTCAACCAGATTTTATCAGATGAATATAGTTCTTTGGGGAGGCATCTTGGCTGAGTTACCTGTTTTATTTATTTTATTTTTTTTTATTTTTTGAGACAGAGTCTCTCTTTGTTGCCCAGGCTAGAGTGAGTGCCGTGGCGTCAGCCTAGCTCACAGCAACCTCAAACTCCTGGGCTCAAGCAATCCTGCTGCCTCAGCCTCCAGAGTAGCTAGGACTACAGGCATGTGCCACCATGCCCGGCTAATTTTTTTCTATATATATTAGTTGGCCAATTAATTTCCTTTCTATTTATAGTAGAGACAGGGTCTCGCTCTTGCTCAGGCTGGTTTTGAACTCCTGACCTCGAGCGATCAGCCCACCTCGGCCTCCCAGAGTGCTAGGATTATAGGCGTGAGCCACCCCGCCGGGCCTGAGGTACCTGTTTTAGAGCAGTATTTCTTTTTGTACAATAGAGTACTTTCTAACAAATTGAACTACAGGATTCTATTAATGCATAGACGAATGGTTTCAAGGGAAAGAGTGGTGGATTGGGAGGCAGAAAGCTTGAGTCCTAGTTTGAGTTTGTCATTTACTACTGTGATTTTGGGGGTAACTCACCTAAGGTCTTAAAACCCCTAGTTTCCTCATCTATAAGATTCTTGACCAACAATTTTATTATTATCAAGGGCCAACAATTCTTGACTAATATCTATTGAGTGCTTTTTATGTCTCAGCTATATTTTAAGTGTTTTATATGTATTGACTCATGTATTTCCCAACAGTCCTATGAGGTAGCTACACGTATTATCCCCATTTTACAAATGAAGCACAATGAAGGTTAAATAACTTGTTCCAAAGCACAAAGCTAGTAAGTGATAAAGACAGAGGATGAATACAGATTAACACTTTTGTTAGGCTCAAATGGAAGAATTCACTTGAAAGGCTTTTGAAACTATGAAATGCTATACACATTTAGTTGATTGTTCTCATTTCCTAGTATCTTGGTACTAAAAAGGGCTAATACAATGTCTTAAATGTTTTCCTGTTACATACATACTTGACCTGACTACTCCTTGGTTTTCTTATCTAGGAAATTAGGGGTTAAATTAGAAAATTTCTAAGATCCTCCCAGCTTTTATGATTCGTGATTCTTGCTTATTTAAGATATTGAAGATGATGATGTTGTCCCTTTTAAGCAGGTACACTTGTAAGTACAAAAATTGTATTCTCTGAATGACATTCTCCCTAGCCCCAGAGCTTGCTAAGCCTGAATGACTGTTGCACGCATATGGAAGGTAAACCCGAGGTGGTGGCAGAGTGGCAGCTGGCTTGGAGAGCAGTTGAAGTGATACTTGGTTAAGTATCATGATTTAATAGAAGATATGCCTCACAGCTGGAGAAATCGAGGGAAGGAACAGTTACTCAATGGATCTACTGGTGGACTTGTGACTGGATCACTAGGGACAATGAATGCTTCAATCAGGATAACTATATTAAACCTTGGACTTCTAATAAGCTCAGAGACTTTGAGAGTGAGAAAATTCCTTGCTCTAACTGGTTTGTATGGTTTTCCTTATCCATACCGGTAGGCCAGAAATGGAATTTGTGTAACTCTTGGCATTATAGACATTTATGTAACTGTGTGTAGTACTTGAATTTAAAAGAAAAAGAAAAAGGAATTTGATTGTCTTTCGTGAAAATTAAATAACAGGGAAGTGGGAGGCTTTTAATTCCTAACATCTGGGCTGGGACAAACTGGGGGTGGTGGTGTGGATGTGGAACTGGCAGAGGGTTAATCTAGACATCTGGGTGTGGGGGAAGTGACTTCAGGCCCTCCTAGGATGTAGGATGGCCTCTTGCTTCTTTTTCTTTTTTTGAGACAGAGTCTCACTCTGTTGCCCAGGCTAGAGTGAGTGCCATGGCATCAGTTTAGCTCACAGCAACCTCAAACTCCTGGGCTCAAGCCATCCTCCTGCCTCAGCCTCCAGAGTAGCTGGGACTACAGGCATGCGCCACCATGCCCGGCTAATTTTTTCTATTTTTGGTAGAGACAGGGTCTCGCTCTTGCTCAGGCTGGTCTCGAACTCCTGAGCTCAAACACGACCTGCCCGCCTCAGCCCCCCAGAGTGCTAGGATTATAGGCGTGAGCTACTGCACCTGGCCAGCCTCTTGCTTCTTATACCCCTCTTCGTACCTTAGGCCCTTTGTTAACTAAGGGATTTCTTAGAGGATTGTGATGAAGTGTGCTGTAATATGGAGCTGAAATGTTTTCATGTTTATGTTTGTTTTCTGTTCACCTAATGAATAGGCTAAGTAACAGTCTGTTGTTTTAAAATGAGCACTATTAATAATAATGACAGTTCATATTTTTATCATTACAGAATTTAAAAAATATCATTCATAGGGAGGGAGAGTTGTAGGGTAATAGAGGACTAGCTATGTAATGTTGGATAAGTCATTCCACCTTGGGGATTCTCAACTTCTCAGCTGGAAAGTGAAAAGATGGATTATTAGTTCCTTGTTTCATCATTATGAGGACATATGAACAAAAAATGGTTATTATAAAGTGAGTTGTCATATAGACTCTAAATGTTGATTATTGTTCCCAATCTGGGGAAGGATAGAAACCAGAGATTAGATGCCATGAGTTCTTTCTACTCTCTTTCTTACTCCTGATTTAAGGTTTCATCTTTAAATGACACTAATAGGCTTTATGTTTTAGACATTGTTGGGGTCAATTGTGCTGTATCTTTTGATCTCTTTTATTTATTCAATGATTCATGGTGATGTAAGTTATCTCAATTCTTTGCTGTCAGCAATTTTAAACCAAACAGCAAAGCATTTTGGGTAGATGACATGTTACTTTGATTAATGAGGTTCTTGATCTGGATATTGTAAGGCCAGTAACAACACAATTTTGAAACACCTAGTTCTCCTTAAAACAACAGTACTGCACCCACTGCCAAAGCTGAAACTGATTTATTTGAGTTGCTTCTTTCTAAGAAGTGTGTGCCTGTGAGCTTTCTTTTGCTGCTTTGGCCAGGGAACAGGACTGCCAGTCCAGAAAGGCCAGCTCTTCTGGATTCAGCAGCAAAAGAGTTAATCATTATCTAGGCAAAAACAGAATTCTCCCAACTTTCTAAACTTCCCTTGCCTCAAATCTCCTCCTTACTCTTCCTAGAAGAAAAGGAATTACATATGTACATGTGCACCCGCGCGCGCGCGCACACACACACACACACACACTCACACACTCACACACTCACAAAACTTAATGTAAAACGATCTCATGTTTATGGGAGCGGGAATTACTTGGGAGGGATACTTGTGTTCTGCAGGCTTAGTGGGCATGATGTGAAAGCAGGGCTATTTGGCCTGTGGAGATTGCAGATAAGAGCGTGATGTGTAATTGAGTAAGAATTTGAAAAATTATCCGATAACATTAGGAGCAGCAAAGCAACTGCTTGTGCTTTTTCATGCTCGAAACTATTTGGAGTAGGAGTGAGGAGCTGGCATTGTTTTCAGGGCGTGGGAACCCCCTCCCTACCCCACCAGCCAAATATGTTTGCCTAGGCAGAGAGTGTGCGGTCTCTGAGTGATCTTGACAGATCATTTAATACATTCTTCTGCCCCCAGGCAATTCTTCAGTCTAATCATTTCAGGAAAAGGGCTGTCAGCTAACCTTTAAAATCTTTTCCAAAAGAGTGCACCACAGCTCACCTTCCCATCTTGTTCCAGTGACCCAAACTATAAATGGTCAATTCCTTCATTTGCAGAGCTTGAAGTAGAATAAAGAAGAGCCCTAATGAATTGAACTCATGTTTTTGTTGCTGCTGCCACACCCTCTGTACAGACCTTTGCTTCATTGGGGATCTCAGCAACTCGGGAAGGAGGAGACTATTAATGAAACTTTGAAGGCGTTGGCTCAAGGCTACTAGAGTGTTCTCCCCAGTCCCTTCCCCTCCTTACTCCCTCCAGTGTTTGGAACTTTGTATTGAACAAGAAGATCATGAGCTAATTTCAACCCGGCACCCATTTATTTAGCATCTACTGTGTGTTTTGTGCTATGTTAGGTTGTGGGTATACAGAAATAAAAAGCTTTCTGCCTTCAAGGAGCTTCAGCCTATTAAGGTATCTTAGTCCATTTTCTGTTGGTTATTATAGAATATCTGAAACTGGGTAGTTATAAAGAAACTTTTATTTCTTATAATTCTTGAAGCTGGCAAGTCCAAGGCTGAGAGCTGAATCTGGTGAAGGCTTTCTTGCTGGTGAGGATTCTCTGAAGAGTCCTGAAGTGGTACAGGGTATCCCATGGTGGGAGATCTTAGCCTGCTAACATGCTGCTTCAGGTCTCTCTTCCTCTTCTTACAAACACTAGTTCCACTCCCATGATAACCTACTAATCCAAAGCCTTCACGATCCAATCACCTCTTAGAGGCCTCACACTGGTGATCAAGTTTCAACATTTGTTTTGGAAAGGGCATTCAAACACTAGCAAGAGGGACAGACAGATGACACAGGATAGCTGATAGGATCACAGTAGAGGGATGTTGAAGGCCCTATGGCCAAGGGAATAGTCTAACAGTGAGTAATGGTGATGAGGCTGGTTGCTGGAGGAAGATGATGATAGTTAACTAGTATTTATGGGGCACATGGCAGTCTGTGAAGTGCCTTCCCATACTTTATGTCATTTAACCTCAGAATGGTACTATAATAGAGCAGGAAGATTTGGGGCCTTGTTTTGTTTTTGTTTTCATTTTTTTTGTAATATTTTATTTTGAGATAATTGTACATTCACATGCAGTTGTAAGAAATAACATAGAGAGATTGCACATACCTTTTACTTAGTTTCCCCTGATTGTTAACATCTTGAGCAACTATAGTACAATGTCACAATCAGGACACTGACATTGATACAGTGAAAATTCTAAACAATTCTATCACTACAAGGATCCCTCATCTTGTTCTTTTCTGCCACCCACCTTCACTCCCTCATCCCAGCCCACCTTAGTCCAAGTCCTTAACACTGGCAACCACTAATCTGTTCTCCATGTCTATAATTTTTGTCATTTCCAGAATATGATGAAAATGGAATCAAAAGTATGTAGCCTTGACCTTTTTTTCCCCTTCTTCTCAGCGTAATTCTCTGGAGATTCGTTGAGGTTGTTGTGCATTATCAATAGTGCATTCTTTATTGCTGAGTAGTATCCCATGATATGAATGTGTGATAGTTTAACCATTCACCTATGAAGGACACAGGTTGTTTCCAATTTTGGTTTATTCTGAATAACGCTGCTATGAACATTCATGTACAGATTTTGTGTGAAATAGGTGTTTTTTAAAAAGTAGAGGTAGGGTTTTTTTTTTTTTTTTTGTGTGTGTGGAAAGATTATGAATTAGAAGGTAGAAAACCAGGTTTTGCTTCTCACTAGGGAAGATATATATATATATATATATATATGTATATATATATATCTCCTTGGACTGATCATTTAACTTCTTGAGTCTCAATTTTCTTATCAATAAAATAGCATAAGGCCAGGGGCGGTGGCTCAGGCCTGTTATCCTAGCAGTGTGGGAGGCCAAGGTGGGCAGATCGTTTGAGGAGTTCGAGACCAGCCTGAGCAAGAGCAAGACCCGATCTCTACTAAAAATAGAAAGAAATTAATTGGCCAACTAAAAATATATAGAAAAATTAGCTGGGCATGGTGGCACATGCCTGTAGTTCCAGCTACTCTCCAGCTACTCAGGAGGCTGAGGCAGGAGGATTACTTGAGCCCAGGAGTTTGAGTTTGCTGTGAGCTAGGCTGACGCCACGGCACTCTAGCCCGGGCAACAGAGTGAGACTCTGTCTCAAAAAATAAATAAATAAATAAATAAAAATAAAATGGCATAACATATGTTCTGGCTATATCTCAGGTTTGTTATATAAACTGAGATAATAAATGATAATGAATATTATAAATTAAATAAAATATAAAAATATATGCAAGGAAGAGAAGATGTCACCTCACTGTGTTCTGTCCTTTAATCTCTGGGAGAATGGAGCTGGAGGCTCTCCTAACAGTTCCAGAGCAACTCTTCCAACCAGAGCAACTCTGCTCGTATGTTTAGGATATTTAGTGGGTGTCCACCAGAGTAGTTCTTAAGTTGCAATCTAGAGCTAGCTCTTTTAGATTGTCTTTCATTTTCTTATTATAGATGTGTAGGTATTCCTTATATATTCTGGATACTCATCATTTGTTGATTGTGGATTGCAATACCTTCTTCCCAGAGTTGGCTTATTTTTTGACTTTTTATTGAATTCTTTGATGTATAGGAAATTCCAAATTTTAATATAGTCAGATCTATCTAACTTTTTCTTTATTGTCTGAACTTATTTAAAACACACACATATACAAAACTTTTCCTATCCAGAAATCATAAGGATATTCTTCTATATTTTCTTATAAAAGTTTTAAGATGTTGCTTCTCACATATCTATCTTTTTTTTGAGACAGAGGCTTGATCTGTTGCCCGGGCTAGAGTGCCATGGTATCAACCTAGCTCACAGCAACCTCCTACTCCTGGGCTCAAGTCATCCTCCTGCCTCAACCTCCCGAGTAGCTGGAACTACAGGTGTGTGCCACCACGCCCAGCTGATTTTTTCTATTTTTAGTTGTCTGGCGAATTTCTTTCTATTTTTAGTAGAGACGGGGTCTTGCTCTTGCTGAGGCTGGTCTCAAACTCCTGACCTCAAGCGATCCTTCCATCTTGGCCTCCCAGAGTGCTAGGATTATAGGCATGAGCCACTATGCCCGGCCCTCACATATCTGTCTTGAATAAACAAGGAATTTATTTTCATGAATGGTGTGAGGTAGGAACCTAACTTTATTTTATATTCCATATGGCTGTTTGTCTTAGCTACATTTATTGAAGGGTCCATCTTTTCCCCCATTCATTTGTAATGTCTCTTTTGTACACATATGTAATTTATACCTATTTGTGGGCAAGATGAATTCTCCATCGTGCTTTAGTGGTGCTGGCCCTGGTTGCACAACAGGGGTTGGTTGTTGGCGAAGGACTTGAGTGCTTTCCCTTTTGAGGAAGGCAGCACTAGGCTATCACAACAGCTCTAACCAGAACAGCTTTGCTCATATGTTTACAATATTTAGTGCGTGTCCACCTGATATTTAATTTGAATAACTTTTGACTTTAAAAAATTTTTTTTAAAGTCAAAACTACTGTTTTTAGAAAATTTTGAAAAGTTTTTTGGAGACAGCCAGGGGTTTTCTCTCATTTTGGGTTGGATGAAAAGGGTAAGCCGTGCAGAAGTCAGGACCTAGCAGTGAGGGGAAGAAAATGCATTATTTTGTGGTTGTAAGTGGTTCCAAATATATTACCTATGCTGCAAATAATGACTATGTAGTTTCTGTGAGAGATTTAGAGCTGTCTAGAGTCTAGCCCTTATCCTCTATGA
Source organism: Microcebus murinus (assembly GCF_040939455.1). Classification (NCBI taxonomy): domain Eukaryota; kingdom Metazoa; phylum Chordata; class Mammalia; order Primates; family Cheirogaleidae; genus Microcebus; species Microcebus murinus. The sequence continues at coordinate 27,902,478 of NC_134126.1, read as the reverse complement.
TCGTATAAACCAGTGGAGAAAAACAGCCTACGAGTAATTAAAAAAAAAATGAGCCCACAGCAATGCAAGAAATGACATCAGCCAGTGGATGACTGAAAATGAGTGGTGTCGATAAGAACTTGAGGAATTCCAAGATGGGAGAGGTGTGGGCCAGAATGAATAAGACCTTGATTTATGGAGTAGGATTTGGCTAAGTGGAGAGTAGGAGGAAAGAACAGAGGCAGTGTGTCTTCCCTCAGTGGTGTTCCCACAGCCCCCACCATGCTTACCGCTCCTGCATCACTTCCTACACCCTAATACAATGATGGTTTTATCCACCCGCACCCCCACCCCATGCTCCCTCCCCCCCAGACCACACTCACTACCAGAAGGCTTGTGAGTTCTTTGAGGGTGGGCAGTGGGCAGCCTTTCATTTCAACATTCCCAGCATCCAGCACCATGTTTGCATGTGGTCAGCACCCAATAAATGTGTGCTGAATGAGTGAGTAGACTCTTTGGCTGGAGCAGAGGAGTCATAGACAGAGGAGTAAGATGGAACTGGATAGTTTTTGATAATCTTGAAGGTCAGCCAGGGTCTGGCCCTATACTGAGGCAGTGGAGAACAATGGAGGCAGTCTGAGTTGAAGAGTGGTGTGGTGAAGTCATGCTTCAGAGGGACTCCCTGGTTGCTCTGGGTAGCCTGGCTGGGAAGGGAGGTTTGCTTCTGTCTGTACAGTATATGGTAGTGTGTGCCAGGCCCTGCGGGTGGGTGCTGCGGGTGTGTTGCTAAATGTGATCAATTCTTAGAGCCACCTATGGGGAAGTGTGATTCTCCATTTACTGCATAAGAAACTTGAGTTTGGGCAGATGATCCGAGATTATGGTGACCCATGGTGGAGAGGGGACTGCAGCTCAGGTCTGTTTAACTCCAAGGCCTTCTTGTTGTTTCACCCTCAATACTGTGTTCGGCCACACTGTAATCAAGAGACACCGCTAAGGTAGGAAAATAAGTTGCAGAGATGGGTGTGGGGACTAGGGGTGTGGTAAGAGTCAGGAATGCCTGAGGTTTCTAGTTTGGGAGACAGGGAGAATGATGGTGTTAATGGCAGAAATAGACATGGGGAAATCAGGAAGAGATGCTGCAGTTGATGAAAGAATAAGCGTTATTTTAGACATCCTGAGTTTGAGATGACAGTTCCATTCAAGCAGGAATTTCATTAGGCAAGTGACAATGCCACCCCCCATTCCCCCCTTTCATTAAACCTGTCATTTTCCTTTCTTCTAAATTAGGAATGTTGCAGAGAAACTGTGAAATAGATGACACCTCCGGTACATGCCAAATACCTGACCTCCTTTGCAGCTTCTTTACATTTCAGTTTGAGAAGTGTTCTCCCTTGAAGGGGATTGTGTGTTTGCATTCTGGAATTAATAGCATTTTCTTTACCCACACCTTGTAGGAGATGAACACAGCTAAACAAGGAAAGGAAAAACTTGAATTCTGAGCTGGCCTGCTCTAAGTTGGGTTGGAAGCCTCTTCTGAGGGTCAGCTGTGAATTAAAGAAAGGTCAAGTGAAGCCCTGCCACCACCCTCTACCACCTGAGCTCCCATGGGTGACTGAAGAGCTGGCTAATGGACAAGTTATTTTAAAGACAGCCCAGGGAGTGTGGGAGAGGCTGAGTTTAGCAAAACATGACTGGGTGGTACGGGTGCTGTTTCAGGGTGTGGAGGCAGGAGTGGCTAATCTCCTGAATTTGAATAAACTTGGGGATGGTGAGATGGCTCTTTGATAGTGGATTTGATTGGAGTTTGTAATGTAGGACTTGTTGAAAGAGGAGATTAGGCTAAAGCTATTTGTAGGAAAATATACTTTAGATATTGGCATTCAAACTTAATGTATTCTATCCTCACCTTCAAAAGCTTTGAACTTTTAGTGTTATTTCTGTTTTGAGGAGAGTAGCCTGGAGTACTTCTCATCCAGTATGTTGGATCCAAGAAGACTATAGGAATTATTATCCTCCTTTTTTTTTTTCCCTTCCTGTGTAACAAAGATTATGCACAATTGGCTTGGGAAATTTTAAGATGTAGTTTGGTAGGAAAAAACACCCAGCTAGAGGTCAGAAGGCTTGGGTACCAGACCCAGCTCTGACCCTTGCCATCAACTGCATGGCCCTGGGGTAAATCCCTAATCTTTCCTAACTTCAGCCTCTTCAGATATAAGATGAACATAGTAATTCCTACACCTAGAGGTGGTTGTGTTGACTAAATGATACAATGCTTGGGCATCAGCTTTGTAAATTACATAGCTCAGACAACATCAGCTTCATAAATAACATAGCTCAAACAAGTACAAATTAAGATTTTATTTGCTGTGACAGAAGAAGGTGGACAGTCTCTTGGTGTTTGTTTTAATGGGACTTAACCTATATAACATCGGCTCAAGTGTGTTTGTTCAAGTGATTCTCCTGTTGCTTTCTGGGCCATGCTTGAAGTGACATGCCATGTTGTGTTGAACCCCTTTTTCATCACCCCAGGTTCACGTTGCTCTTACATAATTTGGGCAAGATTTATGAACACACACATTCCTGCCCCTTAGAAACAAAACAGTGACTTGGGCAGGATAGACATCAGAAAAGTGACTTAGCTGGTAAATATGTGATTAATAATGGAGATTTGGCCTAAGTATTAGTGTGGGCCTCTGTATATGGATGGGTAAGTGATAAATAGCAAGTCGGCCAAGTTGAGCATGTTGGAAAACCTATTGGGCTCTGTCCATGCTTGAAGTGTGACTGTGCCAATGCTGTATTTGGTATTTAACTAGATAAGCTCGTACCACTATTTTGCATTTATTTGTTTATACGTCTTTCTTGCCTGCTAAACTATGAGCTCCTTGAGGGCAGGGACTGTTCTTGTTTATCTTGTTTTTTTAGCATCTACTGCAGTGCTTGGCATATAGTAAATGTTAATTGGATGAATGAATGAAACTCTTTTTACTTTTATTCAATTAGAAGGATTTTTGTAGAAGGCATAGATGTGGAATTATTTGTATTGTCACCTGCTAATTTCATAGATGTCTTCTCAACTATAGACCCTCATGGGGTGGGAGTCATGGGGAAGACCCATGTTTATGCATAGCTGAATTATGGCTGCTGCTACCTTCTTCTTCTGCCTTCCTGCCAAGCTGCCCTGGCCTGATGGGACAGTGGTGAGGACTAGCTCAACATTAGTACCCCTGCCTCTTTAATAGAAAAATACCCTCCCTCAGCTCCCCTCCCCCTTTGCCTCCTTTTCAAGGCTATCCACTCAGTTAATTCCACTTCAGGCAGCTTTCTCATCCACATGTCTGTCTTCGACTACTTCTTCTCTTGTCTTTTCTAGTGCTTATCCAGTTACCCTAAGGAAATCTTTTCAAACCCTTCTTGCTGATGGTGTATTCCTGTTCATGAATGGAAACCCAAACCAAACATATCCTAATCAAGGCAGTTGAACTTGAAAAGCCTCAGTGAGAAAGCTGAAAGAAGGAAAAGCCTGGCCACAAGGCACCAAAGTGAAATGAAAGCAATTAACACCAGTGCTGTCAACCTTGAAAGCTTCTAAAAGTGCCCCTAAGCCTTCTTTTGAATCACTAAATGTCTCCATTTACCTCTTCATCTTTCTCAAATAAAATTTCCTCTTTCTCAGACACCAGTCTTAAAAAACAAAGCAAAACAAAATACTCTGCACCTATTTCTTATTCAGTTTTAACACTAGTGGAAAGAGGATGGGATTTGGAGTTGGAAGGCTGACATTAGAGTCCTGCCGTCACTTTGTGTAGCTTTGTGACTTTGAAAAAGTTTCTAGGCTTTCTGTGCTTAAGTTTCCTCAAATGTTGAAAATGTTACCATGTACTACCAAATAATCCCCTGTCCACAGTATTGTAGTGAAGTTTATGTGTATGAAGAACTCTTTGTAGCAAACAAATCACCATATACATGTCAGATATTTCTAATATTATGCCAGTTTTCCATATCGTGTTTCATTTGCACATCCAGTACTTGGTATTTCAATTACATTACAGGCTAAGATGGTTTTCTACCAGCCTGAGAACTGAAACACCATAGCGTGCCTTTTATGGTGAAATGTGTTTGGACTTCAAACAACAAATTTACAAATTATGTTATTATATTAAGCAATGCATGCACCCTATTGGTAAATTAATTGAAGGCTGTCTCTAGATTGTTAGGTGTGGATGATGGGAATTTTATTTCATACTTCTTTTGTTCCTGCCATGGGTGTTTAACATAGTATTGGGCACTTAACAGGTGATTAAGCCATGTTCTTGTTGATAGTTTAAAGAGCCATCTTAACCATGACCTAGAATCATTCATATGTAGCAGCATTCTAAGTGTCTTGACTTAATGTTAAACTGACTAATTTATTTTGGAGCTGAGAATGGGACATTGGAGACCCTTCTTATAGATCTATTTTGGTGTTGTACTATTTCTTTTTATCCCTAACTTGGACAAATTTAGGTAAACAAAATCAAATTTGCTTGCAAAAATATTGTACAAAAGAATGGCATGTGTCTGCTGGTTCCCTAGCAGGGTGATGCCTTCCATTAAGGCCTTTTTTTTTTTTTAGGATTACATTCCTTCTCAACTAGCCAAGGGAGCCATTTTCCAATCTCATCTTGTTGTGTTGTTGGGATGTTTTAGAAAAATACACCAAGTGCGAGAACCTGCTTAAAACCAGTTTTACTTCAAATAGGCGATCTTTAGTGTCAACCATTGTACTTTTGTCTATAGGGAACAACTCAAGTTTAGTCCTGTCCTCAGTAAGCAGGTAAGAGGTAGGATCATTAGACAGGAGCCAAATGTTTTTGGTGCAATAAGATAAAATTACAAGGGAAGGCTTTTGAATTCCAGGAGAGTTTAAAGAAAAGGGCAGAATACTTTGGGTGGGCTTCTGAGTGGAGGCAGGAGGCCAGACCTTTGGATCTTCCTGTCCTATTTCAGAAGCTTCCTAAATTTATGCAGAGGTTGTGTAATTGCATTCACGCTGTTGAATGTATTCTTGGTTTGATTTGGTTTCACTGCTCTTATGTTCCTTTTGTCTTATCTTGCAAGCATTATCACTGTGAACATTTAAATCATTAACAACTCATTAAAACTCTTTTGGCCTTTTTCATTTTCTACCAAGCTGAAGCCTGGGTGTGGTGGAAACTTGTACAGGCCTGTGTGGCTGGGCCACACCTGTGCAGCACCTAGCATTGGGTTGTCAAAAGGCCACTGAATAAACAGGCTGATTGGAATGGGGGACTTAATCACTGCTGATCTTTGAAGAGAAAGAGGGGGCTGCAGGATATGGAAGAATAGTCAAGGATCCCGCTCTGCAACCTGAAGGACTCTTCAGCAATTAACACCTTGACTCTCTTTTTATGCAACACTTTTTTTTTTTTTTATCCTCTCAGAGATTCTATTTGTACTTTTTCTTTTTTTCTGTCAGGATTTCTATAGCTTCTTTCTCTTAGAAACTCAAAGTGCTTTTAGTTCTGTCATCTCATTTATTCTCTATAGAGGCAAGAATTAAGATCTTGATGGAGATGAAGTGGTGTATCACTTACTGGGCTGTGGAGTCCATGCCCTAGTAGGAGTTCTTCTGGTTACTTCTTGAGATATATCTATTTAAACACACATGTATACATGTATATATTAATATATACATCTTACCTTGTTCCAAACAGAATGGGTAACAGTGTCACTGTTAGTGTCTCTTAAAAGAGAATGTAAAGTATTAGTAATTTTCATGTATTTTGAAATATCTTACTTATGCCTCTAAGAGAAGGGAAAAGTTTTCTCTGCTTTTGACTTGAGTTGTTGGACTATTAGTCCCTTGGTACACCTATCAATTGCCACTTGCATTGAGAGAAAGATGTTCAGTCAATCAAAATGTTCCTGCTACATTGGCACACTTTGTAAGGGAAATAAAAATGACAGCATGTTTTGTCTGTTTAAATGAATAGATTTTCTTCAGATCAATGCTAAAGTTGGTATGTTAGGTATCTTAGCCTATGAATGCTGATGATTAATTATGAAAATGCCCGATGGAAGCACTTGATCTTACCTCTGCAGCTTATAGATGTATTTGCCTGTTGGTGAAGTGTATGCCAGTGTTGGCATTTCTTGTGAGTGCAAGTGTGACCCAGGACATGCTATCTCTGTGGTGTCTACCAGAGGACCCTAGCCTGTCTTTGAAGATATTCAGTTTGGTTTGTTTTTTTAAAAAAGTATTCATTCATGTACTCAAAATACATAGTGATGTATGTCTACTATGTACCAGGCTCTGGTCTGGTGCTAGAGATAGGGTTATCCACAAGATAGAACAAGTTCCTGCTTTCATAGAGCTGTAATCTTAGTGAGAGAAATAGCCAATAAATAAATAAATGGATAAGTTAATAGCGTAGTTTAGGGTAGTTGAGTGGTCTGAAGGAAATAGAAGCAAGGTGATGTGAGAGTGGCTGGCAGGGAAGTAGGGCGTACTTAACCATGCAAGGTCAGGGAAGGCCTCTTAGAGATGATGCCTGAGCTGACACTGTGATGAGAAGAAGGAAGGAGCCAGCCAAGGGAAGATCTGGGGGCAGAGGGAGCAGCAGGTGCTAGGGTCTGAAGGTGAATGGGCCTGTATATGTTTGAGGAACAGAAAGAAGGTCTGTGTGGCCAGAGGGTAGTGAGCAAGTGGGAGAGGAATACGGAGTGAGGTGGAACAGGCAGGGAGGGTCAGGCCTCACAGAGCCTAAGAGCACATGATAAGGGCTTTGCATTTGATTCCTAGTGCAATGGGAAGATGCTAGAAGGCAAAGAGCAGGGCAGTGACACATCTGATTTATTTATTTTTTTAAGTATCGCTCTGCTTGCTGTGCGGAAAGTGAATGGTAGTGGGTATAAAGTAGAAGGAAAAGTACTGGTTGTAAGACTCTTGTAGTGATCGAGTGAGGTGATGGTGGCTTAGACTAGGTGGACAAACATGAGACTTGTTTTCTGTCTCCACTAGGTGAGACCAGAATGAATGGTATTCGTCCCATATGGACTTGAGCATTTACAAGGAAGAATGGCATTGGCAGGGGTGTATGTGGAACTTTGACGAGTAAAACCTTTCTATTGGCCAGTGTTGCTACTTATAGCACACACTCTATAGGAAGGAAAGGCAGGTTTGCAGATAAGACCTTCAACTCTATAGGCCCACTTGAACTTCTTTGTAAGGCCACTTGGACTTATCTGGAAGAGTTTCAAGCTTTGGTACACTATTTGCCTGTAGTCAGGTACAAAACCACAGATTGGGTGTGATTTTAGGGCTGTTGGAAGGCTCCCTATAGGTGGATGGGCTGAAGACATCTCTTCTACTATCAGCTTTACCTCTTTAAAATGATCTTTTCCCCCATATTCTCACCCCAAAGGCTATTTGTTTGTTTATACTTTAGTGTGAGATTGCATTTGTTTCTTGTACGAGGTTTTGATTAAGGGCCTAAAACTACTAAGTGCCAACTGAGGGAGGGAGGGCACCTTACCAGAAAGTAAGTAGGTATTTGAGGCTAGAATGAGAAGGTTGGGACACCTGCCTATGGACCAACTTAACAATTTTGCTTAGCCTTGAACTCTCACCCTCTCACAAATACGAATTAGTTTTCCTGTTTGTGAAATGAAGTTGTTGGAATAGATCCTCATAGTCCCTTTGAGCTAATTCTCCTAACTGGGTAGGTTTGTACCTAACTGCTCAGGCTTCAGTGTTTTTCCCCTTTTGTCCTTCTGTGAGGAGATCCTGCTTTTTTTTTATTTTTTCCTTTTCCTTTGCCAGAGACAGCTCTCTGTGGCAACGTATAAAATGTCAACTCACTAATTTCCCCAGGAAGGGAAGAGCACACAGTTTCGTAGAATGGTATCTGCCCTGGTGTCTGCATTCTGGTCCGGCAACTGTGTTCAGTGGCTGTGCTCCCAAGCTGGGGTGCTTATCTGTGGGAGCCAGAAGGGCCTGTGTGGAAATGTGAGTTACATTTACAACTTAGTGAAGAGGTGGGCAAGCAGACAGTCTGAAGCAAGTAGTATACTCAGGTCAAGGTTTTCTAGAGGAAAGATTTTTGAACCATTATCAATTAAATAAAACAGAATTTTCCCGTCTTAAGATCACCAGGAGTTCGAGACCAGCCTGAGCCAGAACGAGACCCCCATCTCTACAAAAAATAGAAAAATTAGATGGATGTGGTAGCACATACCTGTCTGTCGTCCCAGCTACTTGGGAGGCTGAGGCAGGAGAATCGCTTGAGCCCAGGAGTTGGAGATTGCAGTGAGCTATGATGATGCCATTGCACTCCAGCCCCAGAGCAAAACTCTGTCTCAAAAAAAAAAAAAAAAAAAAAAAGAAGAAGAAGAAGCAAAAGCAAAAAAAAGAAAGTCACCAGGAAATATATAGCAAGGGAGGTCCCAAGTATTACGGAACAAACATAATTATAATTACCTCATATTTGCTTAGTATTTTGTGCTTTTTAAAATGGGTTCATGTATATTATCTCATTGAATCTTAAATATCCTGTGAGGTAAGCAAAGCAGAAATTATTAACCCTATTTAAAAGATGGGAAAACTAAGGCATTAGGTAGGCTAAGTGACACGTCCAAGGCCACATAGTTAATAGGGGTGGGATCAGGATTTGGAATGCTTATTTTTTCTCTTAAAAACCGCTTTATTGAGGTGTAATTTATATACAATAAAATGCACTCATTTTAAACTTGTAGTTAAATGAGTTTTGACAAATGTTATAAACAACTTATTCAACATTTATATCGTCCCCCCAAATCCCTCATGCTCCTTTGCCTTAACCTCCCCCCTCGATCTTTTGATGTCCAATCCAATGCTATTTTCACTGTCCCACACTCTGATTTGACAGCCTTTCAGTGATATGCTTCTGGAGAGAATACTGGCTGGCAGCCAGCCTGCCTCATCGTGTTGAGTTATGAGAGTGAATGGAAGTTAGTGGGTTGGTTACTCCATTGTTAGTTCCTTCCTTCCCTTCTTTTTCTAGCTCCAGGCTATAGAAAGATAATGTAGGTTCTCCTTCCCAGGAAAGCTTGAAAAACAGGACACCCACTCACCTGTCTGCACTGGCTTCCCAGTAGCCTGCTGGGGGTAGGGGAGCAGGAGGCAGCGTGTAAGGTGGTAGACGAGACAACCTCTAGAGGATGCTCTACTTCTGTATTGTTTACTCAGTCTACTCCTTGGAAACCAGCTCTCTGCTGCCTAGTTGCAGTTTCCCAAGGCCTTAAGCAGTCTGAATTCCTAATCTGACGAAGGAATCCCAGTGAGCAAACCTGAGTTTCATAGCTACATACAGCAGGTCTTAGACAGATCCCTCTCTTTACCTTGGGGAGAGATACTCCCCGATATACTGTTCCTAAGTTCCGGATTTTGAACATAGTATCCACTATGTTCAAACTACATTCCAGAGGGTTAGGATGTCTGCCCAGATGCTGTGCCCTAAGTGTTCCCTGGAGTTGCTGTGTGGCATCCAGCAAAGGAAGGTTGGGGCCTGACTCTTCATAGCCAGCTTTGCCCGAGACCAACAAAATGAAAGGTGGGTGCCCTTGTTGAGCCCCTACGGTGGCCACAGGAGATGACCCAGAATGGCAGTCTCTACTTTTCTAGGTGACCTTTGCTCCCATTTAGCCACCCAGTTGAGGGGCAGCCCTCTGCTATTAATCCCTTTCATTTGTTTTGGGCTATTGGAGTTTTCAGGGCCCTTTCATATCCATGATCTCCTGTTCTCAGTAAGTCTGCTATCTTCTGTTCGGGTAAGAGCCCCATCTCATTTGATGTAGGACAGCTGCAAGGAAAGAACAGACTCAGATTTCTCCTCTGCAAAAGCTCATCTTAAATCTCGGGCCCTGCAGTATTGATTTTCTTCTAGTTATCTTCACAAATTTCTCTGGCTTTGTGAAGGGGGGAAGAATCACCAGACTGCATGCTTGAGCTTCAGGTTTCTCCTGAGCTGGCAATCTCAAGCAGAAAAAAGTTCAGTTTTAGAGAACTGAGCCTCAAGCACTAGTTTTGCCTTGTACTTCCTAGTGTCTAGCTCTCAACAGCTGGTGGCCATCCCTCACCTTCGTCTTTACTTTGCTGCTTACCCCAGCTTGGTGAGTCCCTGGTGTTGACTCCTTGACCTCACTGCCCTCTCCTCCCCATGCAGGAGCCTCTTGCACCATGGAGGCTTAGAAAATAGTGGGCTTTGTGTGTTTTGTCTGTCAGCAAAGCTGGGTACCTGAATACTCATGTGCCAATGCCATGTGGCTGACTCTAGTGTGCTTCAGGAAGACACAGTGGTAGGAACAAAGACTTAGTGTACTAAGTCTTTTAGATGCCCCCCCCCCCAGTGTGTGCATCTGAAGTGTTTGCACAGAGATGGGGGCAAAGAGCTGTCCATGTCTGCAGAGAGGGACAATTCCAGTTTTGCAGAGGTCACAGGCCATAGCAATGCTCTCTCTCTACCATTTCCCATTGGAGTTTGATTTCTAAAGGCCCATGAAGCTTTCATTCCTTTTCATGCCCCAAGAGTTTTCCATAGCAATGAAGGAAATGTTAAGAACTGCAGGAAATGGGTAAGATTACAGATGACCAAGTAAGGTGATAAAGAATAAAAAAAGTATATTTTAAAGGAAAACTTTTTGGAGATACTTGATGGGTGCTGCTGGTCACCTGGGAAGATCTTGGATTTATTTGACAGTTCCCATTTGCCACTTAGGCTTCATGTATACACTTGTTTGGGAGCTAGGGAGGGGAATAATACCTTCCCCAAGGAGCTATGGCTGAGCTCTCAGGCCCCAGAACCAAATTGAGCTGCCACAGCTAGGAAGCAGATTGGCTCAACTCTCCCCAAAGAGTACCGAGGTGTGTGGTTATTTCCTTTTTCTTCTCACATATTCCTCTGTGTAGCTTCCCCTTCCACAGGAAATCTCAGCTGCCTAGCCCACAGCTGTACCTGGGCCCAGATGGGCTGCTGCTCCCTCCTTCTTTCTTTCTTCTTAGCCCTAATCACTTCTCATTCTTAGATACCCTAGGAAGGAGGGAGGGTTTTGTTCTGATGCCCACCTCCTGGAAGGGCTGTACCCTACCAAGACAGATGGCTGCCTAGCCTATTTTTAACTGTCTCTGGGGAAGATTCCACAACCTATTTTGAAACCTGTTTCACTGATTGACAGCGCTTAGATTAGGAATTTCTTGCAGATACCTGACTTAAAACTCGACAGCTATAATTGAAACTCATTTCCTTTTGTTTCTTCAAAATCAGAGTTTGGGAAAGAGGGAGATTTAGAAGTCATCTAGGCCTACCCCTACTGAAGAGAAGAGACCCACAGATTTCCTGACTCGAAATTGAATTGGAAAATGCCTCTCACTGAGGACCCCATCAGTTTTGGGATCTGCCTTTGAAAGCACACGTTTGGGTGCCATTCTGTGAGAATCAATTTAATTTCTGGGGAAAAAACAAGTGATTCTGGCGTTGGAGATGTGGAATGCAAGGCAATAATGGCTTACTCTATTTTGTTTCTAGTGGGAGAGTTAAATGATGCTTATAGAATTACCTTGCCTCTGTTGGCAGTGTAAAAATAAACTCAGCTCTTAATGCACAAAGGCTTCCCCAGTTCTTTTCTCTCCTCTTATACCAATGCCTATCTTTAAAGAAAATAAAGAGTTAGTTACTTTTCTTTCCTCCATCACTGGGATCCTCTATAGGATAAATATCTGTTTTAAGACTGTTGTCAGGTGACTGAAACTCCACTGAAGTCTCCTTTTCACTTGCCTTTCTGCTGCTGCAGACTTCTCTTGACATGAGGCCCTGTGCTGCCTCCCTTGACAGACTACATTTTGATGGCAGAAAGCTCTGGTGAGAAGCTAATGATGTTGGTTTAGTTTCAGTGCATGGAATCTAGTTATGTGGCCTAGAATTCCAGCATTCTAGGCAAATAAACTGAAATGTATTACACTGACTATAAAGGGGTCTTGGGAAGGGATCTCTCTCCTCTTTGATAATTGGTATTTGGACCTTTTCTCAATAAAACATCACCTGAGACATTTTCTCCTTGAAGAGATAGCATCACATGCCATTTGGAAACATCAGATGCTTGGATCAACTGATGGTCTGTATCCAGACCTGTGACCAAAGCTGAGGTGGCATTTGAGACATCCTTCATCTCTTGTCCTGTGCTTTGCATCTCAGTCTGTGGAAATATGGCTAAAATTTAGTATCCCACCTGCATTTTATCTATTTGAGAGGTATTTAACAGGTCTATTTTATAAAACCCGAAGCCAACTTTTTCTGCTACCTGATTGGTTTGAGCTAAGTGAATATAAACTCTTTTTGCTATCAATCTAAAAAATAGGAAGGTATCCTGGCGAAGTGGCATATAAAAAATAAAAGAAAAAAAAAAGAAAAAATAAAAGAAGAAGAAAATTTAAAAAGAAATAAAAAAAAGAAGAAAAAAAAAATAGGAAGGTATACTGGAGACACCTTCTTATCTGGGGTAATTGGGCTGCTAGTTGGTGAGTTAATACCAAAAGGCAGTTAAAACAAAGAATCTTTAAAAACAAAACTGAAATAGTCCCTAAGCATTTTATTTTAACTTAAGAGTATATAAATGTACATGCATTCACAAATCTTTTAATGTGAGCCAGGGCCTTTTTCTTAGAGTATGGGTCCTCCACTGTACTAAGGGTATATTATCTCAATTAATCTCCATAGCCCTAAAAGAAGACACAAGGCATATTATGTTATTATTCCCTTTTACAGATGAGGACTCTTTGGGAGCCAACAAGGATATGGTATAAGGTTTAATCTTTGAACAGTTGAGTAATGAGTACAATTTGTTTTCAGAATGCTGTTTCTTATTTTAAGGGTTGAGGGTCCTTTGAGACAGGGTGAAAGGAACCCAAAAATCTAAAGAAACTGCCGAGAGGGAGAAACTGATGCTTTTGGTTTTCTGGGAACACCCTCTTGACTCCAGAGAATTAAAAGGATCCTCATGGCTGGACATTGCTCAGAGTATTTGAATAGCTTCTGGCAGGTGGCAGGTAAAGCCACAGTGGCAGTGAAACAAGCTACTGTGGGACATTAGACCCTGCCTGTCACTTTCCTCCCAGGCCTCTCCTTTGTTGGAGGGCCCTTCTGAAACTGCTTCTGCACTGTAGTCTGGCTGCATGTGAACGAAGCTTGCAGGTGCCAAAACAAACAGCAGTGTAGGTCCCAGGTCCTGGGCTGGGAGCTGGGCAGAGGGTGGAAGGGTTCCATTTGGAAGCAGTGTTAATGGAAGTGATTTTTCTAGCTGTTGGCATAAGGCTAGTTCTGAGCTGAATCTGAGAAAGAGCTATGGTCTTTTGTCTTCCCATGCTTTTGGGACCCAGTAGATACCACAAATTCAGTCTTTCCAAATTTTACTCACAGCCAGAAATGAATCTAAAAAAGTGCTAGTCTGTAGGCCTCTTGGTCAGAAAGGTGACAGCAGCAGCAATGGCAAAAAGCTAACCAAACAAACAAAATGCCTGTGGGCTGGCAAAGGGAATTTCTTTGCAAGGTTAATGCTGAATGTCAGACTTTTCCCTTTTTTGTAGGTTATTAGGAGACAGTGGTAAAAGGAAGGAGATGGTATTGGAGGCTACCTTCTCAAGTCCCTCTTCCCAAAAGAAGAGCAGGAGCTACTTTTGTGGTTGGCTTTAAATTGATACCCTGGCCTGGAAGTTAAATGAAATGATTCTTGATGTACTTTTCAGCCAGAGGGATTTTATGCTGCCTTGTGGCCAGTCTTTCCACTTGTCTGTAGCATTTGCAATTTTTGACAGATGTCTTGAGAAAAGTGTAGATTTTGATTGAGAGAGTAATTTTATTTATTAGCAATGCTGATTTCATTATAGAATGAGTTGTCTGGGTCTTTCTTGGATTACTTAATATTCCTTAAAAAGAAAGACATTGACCGATCATGGCAGTCTTTGGGTTTTATTCTGAATTGGATAAAGTCAACCAACTCAGGAATTCTAGAATAGGGAGAGAATTCTGCAGTGGTTTTGAGCACATCTATGGAAATGTTCTGTACCCATCACTGTGGAGGGTTCCTCCAGTTTGGTCTTAAACTCATGGAGCTGACTCCCCGAAAACACAAACATCCCCCAGCCATGCGTGCAAGCAAGCAGAATTTGTTCATGCCTAGGCCCTATCTAGTTCTTCAGTTTCATATCCAGTTTCTGCTTCCCTGAGACAGAATGAAGTCATATAGCCCTCAGTAAACCTCTTGTCTTAGAAGCTCCAAAAAACAATCCCACACCAGCCTTGTGGTATGAGTATTCTTATCCCCATTTTAAAGATGAGGAACCCGAGGCTCAGAAAAATTAAGTAACATGCCCACAGTCACACAGGTCCTAGGAACTGAGATCCAGGCTCTCAGAGTCTGCCTCTAAAGTCTATGGTTTTCCCACAGGGCTTCTGAACTCGACTTTAACCCTTTGCCATTTATGTCAACTTTTCCATTTCTTGGAATTAAATTGACTGAAATGGGTTTGCGAGAGAAAAAGAGAGAAACTTAACTGTGGGTGTTTACAGTTGTGTTCATCCACCACCAAACAGGAGCGGGCAGCCCTGCCCTTTTCACTTATGCAGACAGACTTCCTCTTCCATCTCTGCTGTCTGTACTGGGTAGAAATAGGGATGCTGCAGGGGAGTACAGGAGCTAAATGTGGCTTCCTGTGATTTACATAATAAAATAAGAATCTCCCTAGTGGCCTTTGTCTGTCTGCTGGTGGCTGTGATGAAGTGGGCCACCCTGGGGGCAGCCTCACTTAAGGGCCTCCCCTGGGTTATCAGGCCCACAAAGGGTCTTGGGATCAAATGTGCAGTTAAATTGATGAGATCAATTCATTAGGATAAAGACTTCCTCTACTTCCAAAGCAGTATGGTGCTCTGGCCAGGCCCTCTTTAGAAGTTAATGTATAGATAAAAGATTTCATATCAGGAAAAGCTCTATGCCATCCCTTTCTAAAGCTTTGGTTATTTGGAGGTAGGGATGGATTTCTTGATAGGTTTTCTTTGAGGCTAGCTTTTTAACTGCTCTTTCTTTCAGAAATGATTGCTGTGTAGGTTTAAAAGGTGACTCAAATGACTTTTTTAAGTCTGGGAGGGGTTTTGTAGACAATGTGTATGTATGTGTGTGTGTGTGTATGTGTGTGTGTGTGTGTGTGTGTGTGTGTTTTAACTCCTTCAACTCTGACACCTGGCAGTCAGCCTAACCTCTTTTCTTGTCTTGGTTATTTAATTCAACATTTAATTGCCTATTTTGGTGTCCATATAAATTCGATTTTTTTTTTTTAACTTATAAAAGGCATCCCAGCTCCTAGAGGGAATAATGCCCACCTTTTCCAAAAGACTGATAGAAAGTGTTCTCTCACACCTGAGCTGCAGTGGTTTGGTTAGTCCCCTTTGCTTTAGTTCACAGAACACCTTTTACTTCCTTTGCTCTTGATGGTTCTGCTCATAAAATAAGGGAAATCAACTGAAATCAAAAGATACTAAGTTGAGAGAGAAAAAGATGCTGCTATACTCCCAGTTATAGGCAGATATTTTTTAAAAACTTTTTTTAATTTTAATTTTTTGGCTAGTTGATTCAGCAGGTGAGCTGTTATAATTCTGACTTCCATAGCTACCATCCTAAAGAGGCAGACTTTAGCCTGTAATTTCAGGCTTATTTTGATTATAAAGTATAGTCTCCTTCCCACCCCTTTTCTGCTTTTTTTTTTTTTTTTGAGACAGAGTCTCGCTTTGTTGCACAGGCTAGAGTGAGTGCCGTGGCGTCAGCCTAGCTCACAGCAACCTCAAACTCCTGGGCTCAAGCAATCCTGCTGCCTCAGCCTCCCGAGTAGCTGGGACTACAGGCATGCGCCACCACGCCCGGCTAATTTTATATATATATATATTAGTTGGCCAATTAATTTCTTTCTATTTATAGTAGAGACGGGGTCTTGCTCTTGCTCAGGCTGGTTTCGAACTCCTGACTTCGAGCAATCCGCCCGCCTCGGCCTCCCAGAGTGCTAGGATTACAGGCTTGAGCCACCGCGCCCGGCCTGCTTTTCTTTATAGTTCTATAATCAGGAGTCTGTTCTTCTCTTTCTAGTGCTATAATTAATAGTCTGGTCTAAAATACAAGAACCTGAGAGTTCCTAACAGAAATACTTCACACTCACCTTATTTTTACAAAGAGGCTACTCAGCCTCTAAGTCATTTAGTCATGAGACAGACATCATTCAACACCGATGGTGTGCACAAACTAGGCTGTGTGCTTGGGCTTCAAAGATGAAGGGAATACGGTTCCTGCCGCTAAGTGTGCTTCATCTAATTGGGGAGGTCCATGAACAAACAATCAGGCAAAATTCAGTGTGAGAAACGTTATTCTTGAGTTGTGTACAGAGTTCTGATTTTGTGCTTGTCTATACAGTAGCAGTTTCCATACTGTGTTGTATTTGCCTGTTCACTTGCCTATTCCTTTGTGAACTCTTGAGGGCCAGGAACAGATAGAGGTATGGATATGGAACCATGAATGAATAGTTGTCTCTTATCAATGCCTGGCCTGTCTTACAAGGTGTTCCATAGTGGAGCCAACTGGGAAACAATGGATTTTGCCTTCTTGCTCATTAGCAAAATCCCCAATTTGCTTTTTAGGATTCTATTAGGTTAAACCATATGCAATTACCATTTTTTAGGTAATTTCACATGATTCTGCCTACTAAAAAGAGACCAATTTTTATGGTCTTCTAATTTTCTTTAAGTTTAGGACATGCACAAAGGTGAGGTTCTGAGCAGGTACTGGGTGAGCATCCTGTATGTATTGTCACTGGGTTACAATCTCTGAGTGTGAGTTTTGTTTGGAGCTTCAGGTAGGGAACCTGTAGCCCAGCTAATTCCTGTGACACTCAGCTCTGCAGTAGACTTCGTCTAGGCAATGCCTTTTTATAGACTAGACAAGGGATAAAACTGCTGCTGTGTGCCCGTTTATAAATATTTCCATTTACCTTGGAGAATGTACAAGAACAGGGTTTCATGCATATATAAAAGAAAACGGCAAATGAAAAGGATGTGTACATAGCAGTATGAATGGGGTGCTATTCTTAGTTGGGGCTCTAACCCAGAGAACAGGAAACAAGATGCTTCTGAATGTGGACTCTGCCTGCTCCAGGCAAGAGCAAAGAGGCTTCGAGTCATAGGGAAACTCCTAACAGTTGCTAGTGTCCTTTAGACCTTCCTCTTTGGGCAGGAAATTTTATACTGTGTGTCTCAGACAGAGGTGGAGGAGGGGATGACTCTTTCTTCTAAGGGATCTGGAGAGAAAGGGTAGATCAACTCTCAAAAAGAGGATTTCCAACCTGTCCTGTTTCTTCCGTAGCGATGACCTGCATCTGCTTAGTTGATGGCACAGCTCCTGTCATTCTGAGTGGGTTTAGTGTCTGGGAAAGAAAGGGGCACCTTGGCTGACGGGACTAAACCTTCTTCAGCAGTTTAAGTGCTCTTTGATTTGTTGTTCAGTCTTTCACATTGAAGTTGAACCTGATTTGCCTTTGAAAGTTAAAGAGCAGGACTGGAAATGTCTGATGGATGTTACAGCACACAGTGGAGTGTTGGCCACTTTCTAGTCACTCAGTGACTACTGATTAATTGATTTGAATATATTAGTGTCTGGAAATTGAACCAATTACCCAGCTTCCTTGTCTGATGGTGTGATTGATAGAGAGGACTGTTTCCAGATAACATTTTCCACAGGATTAGAATGGTGATGATATTAGCCAGGGTCTGTATTGTCACTGTCACTATCACTGAACGATCTTTATTTTGAACTTACTTGAAGCGAGTATAGTAAGGCAAATATACATCTAGTCCTTACCCTATATGCTTATCATTTAATATTGATGACCTACAGGTTAACATTTTAAAATGGCACATTTTTAATTAGAACCCAATATGAGATAGGATTTCTTCAATGAGGGCCTGGAATTGTGGCATTACCTCCAAGCAGATTATCTGAAAGGGATTTGGGTCTGTATATAAGCTATTCTACTTGATCATTTCACTAAATGGAAAACAAAAATCTTATTTCCTTTCTTACTCAGAACACCAAGTCCATTCAACCACCTCAAAAGATATTATAGCTAGGGCACGCTTCTTAAAAGAAAGGAAATTTTTTCTTCCTTAAGAGTGGTACACAGAATCTTACAGCATCATTTCACCCTCTCTCCAGATTTGATTAAGATTTATGAGAAAGAAATGTAGAGAAAATACTTGCTATAGACTGATTTGGTTAACAGCATGTTCCTGTGTGTGTTAACTATGTGCTTTGCCTATTCAAGATCCCCATACTTTCCATTTGTCATACTGCATCACTGTTGCCAGTTAGCTTTCTTAGATAAGACAAACACCAGTCAACTATCTTCATCTGATGGAGAGGAGGACAGTGGAGAAACCATATCAGATCCAGGCCCTGGATGCCTGGTTTGGGAAAGCATGAAGGTTTCTACCAGGGGCTCCTGTAGAGGCCTAGACCTTTCCATATTAGCACTGAGTTAAAATGAATCACACAGCCTTCAGGTAAAGTCGTTTCCAACAGATTGTGAGAACGTGCCCAGCTTAGTTTGGACTGTGTCATATGTACTTTTTCTGGTTTATCTTTGTTATTAAATTTTTTGTGTCATTTTTTTCCTTAATTGCTGTCGATGATTTGAGTGATGCTAGAGATGCCAGTGAAAGCAACTTTCTGTAAAAGATGTGGAAGATCAGGAGAATTGATCTTGCCCCTGGTCTGACAAATCGTGACCAGTTCCATTGAACATGGTAAGGCTCAGAGTTGTCACTTTGGATGTGTTCTGGGAACTTGAAGTTTGACAGGTCTACAATACAGCAGAGAGGCTGGCTTTGCAAAATAAAAACTTTATATTGATGCAAACCCAAAGAACTTACCTTTGGCTTAGTAATGGCAAAATCCTAGATTAGTCTTTGGTATGGATTCAGAATATATGAAGTCTGCTGAAGTATAGGGATGTCAGGATAGGAAAAGTGATGAGATGAAGTCTTATCAGAGGCTGAAGGTCACCTGGTCTTTTCTAGTAAACATTCCTTTGATATGAAATTGATCTGTTTTGTCTAGCTAATTGGAATTATGGTGTGGTTTCTGTCCCTAAAGACTCTGTTGTTGGTCTTGGACTACTTAATTCTCTTTGCTCACCAAATTGATGACATCAGTAATAAGATATGAGATTTAGTAGTGTTTAGAGTATGGTTTTGGATTATAGGTTCCTTGCATTCCTAAGTTAGCAGAGAGAAACCAAGAGAGGCAGGCAGCATGGTGTAACTATAAACAAACTACACCTCAAACAAGTGTTATTGTCAGAGGGACCTGGGTTCAAATCCTACCTATGCCACATGTAAGTTTTATGAAAGTAAATTGCTTAATCTTTTAGTTCTTTAGTGTTCTTGTTGTAAAATGTGAACGAAATAACTGGCTAGCTTATAGGGATGTTATAAGGTTAAAGTGAGTGAAGGGGAAATGCCTAGTGAGGGCCTGGCATATAGAAGCACACAATCAGCTTTAGCTGTTTCTGTTATTAGCAGTGGACTTAGCAGTATGCAAGCTTGTCCCTCCATGCTTCCCACTTTTCCATTTGTCAAATGAACTTGACATTTCTTGCTCAGTGGTTGACAGGGAGCCAAGTAAGATATCTGAGCTTGTGAGGATGGATGTGCATCTCCAGATTCTGGGACCCAAATTGGGGTTGTACAAGTTGTAGTATATTTATAAATTGTAGAAGAACTATATTAAAAACATACACTGTCTATTTCCCCTCCTCCATCCCCCTATTCACAGGGAAGCTTTCTGGTCTTATGCTTTAAATAGTCCTCAGATGGTAATGTGGATAGTAGATGAACACAATCCTTGTGAGTCTATTTGCCTTGTGCTCAAGAGTTCTATTCTTAGACCACAATCGCCGGAATAGAAAGCCTCTGACCCCACATCCCACTGGAGCCATGTGTGCCTGGCTAATATATTTCTTTGGGAAGCTGGGACAAAGGACTGGGTCTGCTTCTGTCATTGACAAGGCCAGGTATGGAGCAGTCCATTAGAGACCAGTCTCCTTCTAATTGTCTGGAGTTTATGAGCCTGGCTTACCTTGGACATTCCATGTTATGATTCTAATTAAAATTCAGCTTGTTTAATTCTGCTCCACCCAAGGAGTTATAAGGGGATACAGACAGATAAATACTTGTAGGTGAACCCTTTCCTGTTTCATTTTCCTCTGGATCCATGATTAAAGGATTAACAGCCCTTGTTATTTCTTGAGCAGAGCCCTGGAAGACAGGAGGGCTACTTTAGTACTTGTTTTGCTCTTTCTATGAGCCAAGGGCCGTGCTAGTAGCATTTCACATGTCACTACATTTAATCCTCAATATTGTCAAGCCCATAATACAGAGGTGGAAATTGAGGGTCAGAACTTGCCCAGGGGTTCATGATCAGGGCCTCCTATTAGTTCATAGCTTGCACACCATCCCTCTTAATAGATAGGCAACAGTGTGGTCATTTCATTGAAGATACTAATGATTTTAAAACATCACTAAATGTTTATTAAACACTTGAATGTAGTTATTATATGTGTGAGAATGGATTCACATTTAGGGCTCCTGACAGTACCCACAAAGAGGCTTGCCCTACCCCTGAGCTTGGAATATTATGCAGGCATATTTTGGTTGCCCAACTCTGAAGCCAAATGATACTGGGGAGAGGGTACCTGCATACTGTGGGGGTGCTTGTTTCTAAGAGCAGCTTATTCCTTAATTATCTTACTAAAGATAGTGCAGTGTCTTTCTCCAGGGAACCCCTGGAGCTCCTAGAGACATGATCTCAGCTTCTTAACATCCTTGTTACGATAGGAGGGGCCTGAAATAATTTGTTCTCCCATACACTGAGTGGGAGACTCAGGCACAGATGGGAGACAGAGGCACAGAAGTTAAATAATTGGCCCAAGGTCGCATCAAATGATTTCCAACTCAGATGATGAATCTGTCTAGGACTTGGTCTCCCAAATGTTGCTGCTTCCCTTGCAGTGTAATTTGGTCTCAACCACTTTCCATGTCTTGTTTTTCTTGCTCCTTTTTCTATTTTGGTAAATAAGATGTTTTTTATACCTACTGTCTGATTAATGTTGGATTTTAATTTAGCTCTTCAAGATGATCAATGACTTAACGAAGAAAACTGCTGCCAGAATATAGTGTATAGCACAACTTTCATTATTTTTCCCTGATGCTGGATTTTCTGCTCCTAGATTTTGCACACTGTCAGTCTCTGTGGGTTAAGAACTTCGGGAATCTCAAGGGTTACCTTGACAGAGGTAGTTCTGTAGTAGGAATTGTCACCTTTCTCAGAGCAGTGCTATTGGGAAAGAAATCTAGAAATTACTGTTCTCAACTTCACAGAGGTAATGGAGCACATTCTAGAATAGCCTATTGGCTTCTCCTATAGGAATAGTATAGGTTTGGCTTATTTTATTCATTGCTTGTTATAGTAATAATAAAAATATTCATAAGCGTATCTTTTTAGTTACCCGCATGACTCAGTATTTATAAAAACATGAGCTTGCTTGTGAAACGTTCATCCCTATGTTTTAGGTGGGAGGTGCTGACATGATATGAGATTTGGTGACTACATATGGCCTCTTAGGGAAATGGCCCAGTTGTTCAGATTCTCAGCTGTATTACATGAAGTTGTTTGTCAGCTTCACTGCTTACTGCTGTGAAATAAAGGGGAACTTTTTACAAAAAAAGATAGATTCACTCAGGGGAGGGAGATCCATTGTTAGTAAAATTATGTCTAATATCAAATGCTTTTTGGTGTCCTAATGATCAAATTGCAGATCTTTTGGTTTCAGAACATATTCGGTTCCTCATTCATTCATTCCACATTTTCTGGATGCTAATTATGTACCAGGTACTGTCTGGACACTAGGTGACAGATGAACAAATCCCTAATCCCAGGATCTCACAGTGGATGTTGGAATTTAGTCTCATTTACCTTCGTTAGATTCTGCAGTAGTGCCAAAAATTTCCAAAATACTATCCCCCAGTGTTCAGTTGTCTCCACTTCAGAATGTATCCCAGACTCTCTCTGTTCACTCCTCACTGCTATGTCCCTGGACCCAGCTGCCATCATCTCTCACCTGGATTATCTCAGTAACCTCCTGACTGGTCTCCTTGTTTTCATTCTTGGCCCCTCAGTCTATTCTCAACACAACAGCTAGCGAAATCCCTTTAAAATGGAATTCAGATCACATTACTCCTTTGTTCAAATCCTCCAGTGGCTTTCCAGTTTTTACGTCATCTGGCCTCTGCTACTTATCTGATAGTACTTCCTGCTTCCTACTACTCTCCTGCTCTTACTCCTCTTCGTCAACATTGGACTCATTCATGGTGTTTCCTTTAACATACCAGGCATGCTTGGCCCTGTCCTGTCTCAGGGCCTTGCTGTTCCTTCTGCCTGGAACATTCTTCCCCTACTGTCTGCATGGCTCATTCCCTCACTGTCTTGGATCACTGCTCAAAAATTACCTTATCAACAGGCCTTCCAGGCTATTTCACATAAAATGTACCCTTATCTCATATTTCCTATTTGATTAATGTCTGACTTCTCTTCTGCCTTCACTAGAATGCAAGCTCCATAAGGGAAAAGATTTTGTCTGTTTTGTTCTGCTGTATCCCTAATGCCTTTAAGGTGCTCAGAAAGTATCTGTTGGTTGAATGAATAAATCAGCCTATTACTGAATCACTCAGTCAGTGTTCTCTGTAGAAGGGACTTCTTAGACCAGGGGCACATATCTGTCCGATGGCTGGTGTGGGGAGGATGTGGTCAGAATGGCTCTGTCTGGCTGGAATAATTGTTCTTAGCATAATCCTAACAGGCTCCTATCAGATTTAAGCCACAGTTTTGGCCTTATTAGTATCACTCTTTAATCATAAAGTCAGAGGATGTTAAGATTGGAAGGGATCTGGGAGACCATTCAGTCTGTTTTTCTCATCATCGATGGGAGAATAACAGAGTCTAGAAAAAGTAAGTGAATTGCCCAGAGTCATCAAGCTGGTTAGGAGCCAATCTGAAATTAGGCTTCTGACATCTGATTCCATAGTCTTTACTGCATGTGGTCCCCTGGCTGAGAGAGTTCACGGGCTTTCAGATTTGACAATTTCTTTCCAGACTCTAAACAGGAGCTTTTATCTGGACATTTTAGGTTAGCATAGATGGACGATGACCCTGTAATGTGTGGAAAATCCCAAAGGTTCACCAGTGTGAATGGGAACTACCCCAGATGTGCCAGGAGCACCACAGGCATGCTCCGCCTTCCACTGGCAGGAGATATGTAGGGTGGAAAGGAAACCAAAATCAAGACCCTTTGCCGCTCCAGTTCTTTTATTACATGTCACAGTCGAATGTGTCTCCATTTAAATTCAGATTTTTTGATGAATGGCCAGACCAGCTGCAAGCCCTTTGGGCCAGAAGCCTTGATCTCGCCAACTGTTCATTTTCTTGATGGACTTCCTTATTTCAGGCATTTGTGTGTAGCCAGTCTATTGTGGAGTTGTCAGAGGGGTGTAGAGCCCTCTCTTTGGGACAGTCAGTTCTCCCCATGCAGCATGTCCTGAAGCTGGCTCATCTCCATCCTCTTTCTAAGTGCATGAGGTCTTTTGTTAAGCAGGATGAAGTGGGAGAGGACTTTTAAAGAGAGAAAAACTCTTCCAGCATTTGCTGGACTGTGTTTGTCAACTGACCAGGGTGTAATTGAGATGGCATACAAAAGACTTAAATTTCCTTAATTTCTTGCCATCTGGTTTGTGATATATGGTGCCCCAATTTCAGTTTACAAGGTACTTTGATCATATGTGAAGAAGGCATCATATTTAATTCTACTCTCTGCAGCCTTTATTATAATACCAATCATGCAAAAAGCCCATGTTTTTTGCTGCATCTAGTTTTACTTAAGCAAAGGCTCTGGACTTTCTTAGTTTACACCAACATATTTCCAGTTTAGATCTGAAATGTACTCTGGGAATGCTGACTTCCAGATAGCCATTTTTGGGTCTAGGGAAGTTCAAGTCTCCTGAGTATGGTAGCCAGATCACCTAGAGAGCTTCATTTTGGTTTGCTTATAACAAATTTTTTAGCTTAGTTTTCTTACATTAGGCAGGCAAAATAATAAAAGCCAGAAAAGTTTAGGGCTATGCCCTAGGACTGCAATTCCCAACCCTTGGGCCATAGGTCAGTACTGATCCGTGGCCTGTTAGGAACCAGGCCGCACAGCAGAAGGTGAGCAGCAGGCAAGCGAGGGAAGCTTCATCTGTATTTACTGCTCCCCATTGCTCGCATCACTGCCTGAACTCCACCTCCTGTCAGATCAGTAGTGGCATTAGATTCTCATAGCAGCACAAACCCTACTGTAAACTGCGCATGCGAGGGATCTAGGTGTGCTCCTTATGAGAATCTCATGCCTGATGATCTGAGGCGGAGCTGAGGCTGTGATGCTATCACTGGGGAGCGGCTGCAAATACAGATTATCATTAGCAGAGAGGTTTGACTGCACAAAGGCCATAATAAAGCAATTGCTTGCAGACTCATATCAAAACCCTATCAGTGAGTGGCAGGTGACAATGTAATAATAATAGAAATAAAGTGCACAATAAATGTAATACGCTTGAATCATCCCGAAACCATCCCCTGCCACCCCTCCGCACGCCATACCTGTTAACGGAAAAATTGTCTTCCATGAAACCAGTCCCTGGTGCCAGAAAGGTTGGGGACCGCTGCCCTAAGACACCCAGCAAAACAATAAGGCCTAGAATTAGGAACTAAGAGCTACTCTGTAGATGATTTCTTTTAAGTCTGGGCAAGTGGAGTTTCTGAGCACCAGCTGAATTTTCCCTTTTCAAGTTTTGCAAGATTACCTTTAGCTTTCTGAGTGATTTTCAGATCTGACTCTCAGTTAGTCATGGGAGCCCTTAATCTGGACAAGGTGAACTTTGAGTAACTGAGTTTAAACAACTGGCGTGGCAAAAGGGGCTTTTCTGCTTGGTTCTTGTATATTTTCTTCTCAAAGAGCTAGAGAAGCAATCTCAAGGTCAGAAGGACACTCACCTTGATGTTTTCACTTGTTGGAGATTATGCTGGATTCTGACTTAGATTCCACCATCAAATACAGAGTGCTCTGATCCTTAGTGGCAAAGGCAGCTCTTCAGCCAGTGGGGCAAATAATCAGGAAATGGATTTCTTATCAGTTCTTATTTTTTATGCTAAAAGTTATACTTTGAGATTTGGGCTTCCTTTCCTTCTCTTTTTCTTTTTTTCCCAGTAGCAGTTTTAAATTGGTGCTTCATTTAGGCACAAGCAAAAGGATATTAACCCAGCTTTAGAAATAAATATGAGTCCACATATTATTTTCCTAGTTTCTCCTCTCCCTCCACTTTTTGCTCTCTTGGTAGTATGCTAATTGTATTACCTGTGTTTCTTTGGCAAACGTTATTACTTGGAAGAGTAGGCGAAGAACTGTTTTTAGAACTCTTTGAAAGAGTATAGTATGGATGACAATCTTAGCGAATGGTAACCAGATCCAGGGAGCTGGGGTCAGCCAGACTTGGAATCAGTTCAAATTAGCAAAGCACTGACGCTCAGTGGCAGGAATACAAGTGACCACAAAGTGTTAAACACATCTGGAAAGGGATTCTGACATCATCCCCAGAATCAGTAGGGAATACACGTAGCCTGTAGACCCATTCCTCTTTGACCCTATAAAAGATTCTTTAAAGAGTAATGCCCTGAGTGGTTTTCTGGCCAGATTGCCTGCTCATTTATCTTTGAGGAGATGGAGGGAGACAACTTGCCTCGTGGAGCTCCACAGGCCCCAGAGGTGTATGGATTCTGCATTTGTAAGTGCTAAAGCTAAGAGACTGGGTCTTGGTGGACCCCAAGGGATCTGCTTTTCCTTTTACTCCTTGTCCCTGCAAAACTTTTCCTGGCAGTCAGCATTGCTGTTTAGATGGGTTGTTCGTTGCTGTTTAAGTTGTTTGGCAATGGTGTGTCAGGATGCGGGTTTTCTGAATACTTTCCCAGCTGGTTACTTGAGTGGTGGTTAGGGAGGGGCTGTTCTGTGAGCTGTTGAGGTCGGGTGTCTGTCTGGGTACTCACAGCTGGTCTGTTGAGAATGCTGTCCTCATTCTGCTGCCTTTGCGTGTGCTGTGTGTCGCTCTTTAGATGTGGGTGGAGGTGAGGGGAATGATGAGATCTTTTTTTGGGTGCTTTTGATAAAGTAGTCAGGACTATACGATGCGTTGTCATTTTTTCCCTTAACCTATGTATACTTCTCTGCTAGTCCTTGCCACCTTTCTCATGCCTTCGATTTCCCCAGCTTCTCTTGGTTGAATTTACATTCACTGAGTTAGTGACCTAGTAATCTCCACTAGTGACCAATAATATTTTTTGTTTTTTTTCTGAATTATCATTATGAACTCATAGATTATTATGCATTTGATGTGTTTTGGCTCATTTTAGGTCATTATTTATTACTTGTTTTGGATGCTCACATTGTCTCATCTCAGGTCAGTAAGTGTCCCTTCAAGTTGACTCCCGTGTAACTTTTGACATGACCCCACTGGACTTTGATAAGTTCTTTGCTTTCTGGTACGACAAGATGTTCCAGGCTCTATGTCCTGCACCAGATATGGAATCCGCCATTTCTCTAGGGAGCCTTGATTCCTTTTAGTAGGGAATACAGTCTGGGCTGTAGGGTTGAATTACTTTAGTGAACCTCCTCTCCTGGTACTATAGCCTGCATCCCTGCTCAGATCCAGCATGAAGTTCTTGCTGGGAATCAACAGATCTTCTGAAACCACTGTGTAGTTCTGCTGTACTCTTATAAAGATTCATCTCTTGAAATTTGTGCTCTCCCCGCTGGTGTGGTCTTCCTGGTTCTGACAGTTTTGCTCCGGTCACCCTGAATTTTGCTAGCCCTGTCCATGTGCCTTGGACTGCAGACCGGGCCTCACTGGGGCCCATTTCTCAGGTTAGAATAGTTGCCCCAACCCACACCAAATATTCTAGTAAGCAAGCCCTGTGTTCTACCAGCATTCCATTCATCTGAAACCCTCCCTCACCTCATCAAGATCTTATCTGATCTTTAAAGATTTACTGCTGCTTCCTGAGTTCTAAAGAACCCAACTCAGGAGTTCCTGTTTTAGTTTGAGGACCTATAAGCCTGTCTCATCAGGTTGGCATCGGCTGCTAGGATTAGGCAGGTTAGGGGTGGGGAGGTTGTAGTGTGCTTTTGGCACAGCGTATACCTGGCTGACTAATTCTCTATCTCTCCTTTTGTAATTCACAGATCTGAGCATCTTCAGAGTGCTGTTTAGTAGGTCATCCTGTTGATTTCCTGCCAGGGAGCGGCATGCTCTGGCTTTGTACTATTGGCAAAGGGCTTTCAGGGTAGATAATGGGCTACAGTTTTATTAAAGAGAAGAATATGAGGAGATGGCTTTGTAAAGAGGCCCATTTGAATGGTTTGTTCTTGGCTCCCTGTTGATACTGGCAGATACTTGACGGGAATTTTGAATGGTCCTAAATCTGGTTGATCGCTAGTTCATCAATTAGTCATCCTCAAGGTTGACTATGTAGCTATCTTGAATGCAGTTTTGTGAATCTCTGGAGATTCTCTATATAGGGTTTAAACATTTAGTTATTTTACTTTAGCCTGCTTAGCTAATTCACATAGAGATAACAAATGTGAAGAGATGCAGATATTAGGGAAGAACCCAGGAGCCTTATTCCCTTATCTTCTACTTGGGCTCTGGGATTGGACCCAGAGGTGAGTAGTGATGAGTTAGACTCCAGTGAGTTAATCCCAGATCTAGCTCTGCCTTTTACTCTCTCCAGTCCTTCAGTTGGATTCACTTCAGGCAAGGCTGAGTAGCATGTGGAGTGGTCATTCAGGACTGCAGTTAGTAACTTACACTTCATTATATCAAATAGGAGATCCAGTAATTTATAGCCTATCATTTCTGGAGTCTGGAGATGCCTCTGCACAAGCTTAGCTGAAGCAGATTCTATTACATTAGAAGAGAACCTCGCTGGCTGCACCCAACACCGGAAGCTTTTAGATACTAAGTAAGGAGGTCATGTAAAGGTAACAGAGTGACTCTGGAACTCAATCCTCCACCCAAGAAAGAGAGTAATGACATTCTGGGTTGGCCTCTTTTCATTTTCCTTTGATTTTGAGTAATAAATTCCCTCCTCACTTCCCAGCTGAACAATTTGGGAGCTGTATTCCCTAGGAAGACTCTATTCTCATACCCATCAGACTGAATTAGGTGAA
The DNA here is from genome assembly GCF_040939455.1 of Microcebus murinus. Taxonomy (NCBI): domain Eukaryota; kingdom Metazoa; phylum Chordata; class Mammalia; order Primates; family Cheirogaleidae; genus Microcebus; species Microcebus murinus. The sequence continues at coordinate 27,874,064 of NC_134126.1, read as the reverse complement.
TACTCTTTGGCCTTAATGAATGTTGAAGGATTTCAAAGGGCTAATGAAAATTCTTCTAGAAGTAACAATTTCCATTCTACTTGGTGAAGCAGTTCTGAAGAAATTCCCTGAACCTCTTAGGTTATTTTATATAGCAAAACAGCCAGCATTGGTTTTTCTTTGCTAATAGGTGACAGGGAGAATGCAAGTACTTGGAACCCATAGAGAATCCCTAAATTGCAGTTTAGTTTGTGTATTATGTCTCCTTTCCTAATCCTTTTACCTGAGTTGCTCACAGGAAACCACATGATAGATTTGCATTTCCTCTCTCTCTGCCTTTGCCCACCGGTCTTTTAGAAAGAGGTGAGTGGCTGCTTGCCAGGTAGAATCTGGGTGACAAAAGCCAAAGTCCTATTCAGAGTTATACATATAGCCTCTACTGGGGTTGCTTCCAAAGAAAGGAAAGAAAGAGTCTTGTGCAAAATCTTGCTTCATTGCCTTTAAAATTGGTATTTATTGAGTTGTTGCATTTAGAATTTTGCACTGTGCTGGTTATTGTACTCCTGTTGATTGATTGCTTTCATTTTATATTCATGGAGCACCAACAGTATTCCTGGTACTGTGCTGGGCACCCGAGATGAAAAGATAACAAGACTTGCTCCTTGCTACATCCAGGTAGAGATGTCTAAAGGGTAGTTGGGAAGATAGGTCTGGAGCTCAGTGGCATGAGTCTGGACTGGTGATGACAAGAATTCTGGAGCAGTCAGCTAGTGTGGGCTCTCTAAGGAGGGTATATGATGAAAAGGGCAGGGATAGATCTCATATGGCATTTATTTCTGATACAGTTTGGACCTAGAGAGGAAGCAAAGCCAAACTAGCTGTATGGATAGTTTGTATCTGTTAGTCTGGTCATCCCGTGACTACGGATTGTTTTTTCTGCAAAGGCTGATGGGCTCAGATGAGGGCTTGCCTTAACTACTCTCTGGTTGCCAGCCTTTTTCTCTTACATGGGATGACTGGGGCAGCTCTGGGGGCTTCTTTCCTTCCCAATTCCATACTAACATTGGAACATTTGTGGCCTTTTATTAATAACTCCACAGTTGGTTCATGTTTGCATTTATCTAGTTGAGGCTATTATGGATAGGTGGGAAGGTCTAGTTGTCCTTGGTGTGTTGTGGGAGCAAGAATTCTCTGACACTAGGGTTAAACAAATAGCTTAATTTTATTCATTTTGGTGCCAATTCTTTTAACCCACGATGCTAGATAAACCCTTGACTTGCACCGAACAATAGTTGCCCCTTTCCTTTTCTCTTTTTACTTCTTATCTGGGGAAGGGGAACAACGGAAGTGATTTATAAAAAAAGCACTTATGTCGAAAGTGGCCTTGAAATAGTTGTAATCCTAGACTTGGATGTAAATCTCCCCTCTTTACGAAAGTCCATTATGAAAATCCAAGAATGAAATCAAAACTGTAAAGAGCGTAGAGAAAGAGGACCACTCTCTACTCCCTCACTCTGATTTTTTAAGAATATTGTCACACCTCTGCTGTTTGTACATTTTTGGAAGACATTTTAACCCAGCCTTATATATAATGCTCACATTTTAGGGGCTCACATGTTTTATCAGTTTTCTCCTTCCCTAAGGAGACATTCGAGTATTAGTCTTGCTGTTCCTTTGACCTAAATTATTCCTGTCCTGAGGTTAGTGACTTCTGGCAGCAGAGGTAAGAAGTCTGAAGCCTGATTACTTGGTTCCAAAGTGGAGGAAATGGAGCCCCAACCTTCCCTCCACAAATGAAATTAGTAGTAAATAAATATAAATTTAAAACATGAAACAATTATTTTGAAAGGTATATGTTGAGAAATATTATTTCCTCCTCTATCTGGTCCACCCTGTAAAAACGCTGCTCCATATTATATGCCAATCATAATAGTTTCTTATATATCTATCCGGTGTTTCTTTATGTAAATACAAGCAAATATGAATATATATTCTTATTCCCTCCTACTCTTTTACACAAAAGGTAGCTCATTATGTAACTTGTTCTGTAACCTGCTTTATGTCCTTAACAGTATATCCTGGGCCTCTTTCCATGTTGGTACAGAGAGAGCTTTCTCATTCTTTTATTGGAGCTGCATGGTATTCCATTGTGTGCACTGCTACCTCCTGGTTTATTAAACCAGTTCCTTACAAATGGACACGTGGTGTTGTTTCCAGTATTTACTATTGCAAGCAATACCTCAGTGAACAAAGGCAGCTTTTTAAAGGGTTGCATAGCACTGCATACACTACTTAAACTCAACTTATTATTCTTCATTCTTAGAATGCTGGTTCGTTTTATTGGTTGATAAATTCCCAATTACCTGTATTCACTAGTGAAACATTGATGATGAGACCGACATCCCTTCATAACTTAAGAATCATTAGTATGCCTGCCCCATGGAGGCATACTGCTCTATTTCAGGTTTATTTTAATAATAAAACCTTTGGAAATTTTAATAATGAAACCTACTTAAGTCCCTTTGCTCAAGAAGTCTGAATCACTGATCACTGCAATTACTGCCATGGCAGCTGTAGAGCAATTTAACAGGATAATAGTGAATAAGATAAATTACACTTCAGATTCTTAATGGATTGATGTGCAGAAGTATGCAGAAGAAGATGGGGTGGGGGAGGAGCACCTTACGAATTTCAGCACATAGTTATAAAATAGGGAACTGGGCCATTATAGCCATTACTACTGGGGATTAGTCATTGGGACCAGCCTCTGGGACTCTGTGGTGAGTAGAACATCCTGTTTATTATAGACAACAAATCGGGTTAATTCTCTTGTTTGTGTGCCTTTGTGGAGTGGGTGGAAATTCTAGGTGACTTGCTAATTGTCTTATTTAGAATTCTTTCTACTAATAAATTAGTATCTTTGGTGTGAAAATAGGGAGGCAGACCAGTTTTACAAATAGCTGCTGGCCAGGGATATAACAGTTGCTGCCAGGTGAGTGGTTAAAAAAAGGCAGACTGGAAAAATAACTGTAAATAAGTTTTTCACTCTTATTTACAAGGCTAACATAAAGTCTCCCTGTGTGTTGGGGATGGGGGAGGGGACGGATCAGTTCAGAAGTACGTACAGTGCTTGCTTTGTGTGTCTCTGGATTTGTGTTTAGAGGCGAACAGTGAGGGTGTGGGTCTTAGGGGTGGGGCCGTGGGGCAGGCTTTGAAGGGGCCCAAGGAAGCAAATCCAGGAGACTTGGCTGTGGTCCCACCCTTAGGGACATTCCTTGGCACCTGGTCACATTGCGGATGCCTTAACATCTGCTAGGAATGGATCCTGTACATTCATCCTCAGTATAAAACACTTAACACTTATTATCTCTTCCACACCAAAGTCTTTGGAGATACACAGCAGGAGAATGAAGTCTTTTCTTTCTTAATGTTTAATCAGCATTAACACACCTTAAAGTGCCTGTTGGAGTTACAGCAGCATTGTGTTGATATTAAAGCAAACTAAATTGTCTTGAAATGTAGAAAGCCCTTTTGGAAAAAGGAGCAGGGATAGGCTGAGAGAACAAACACATAAGGTTACTTTTCTGAGCTGGAAAAGGTTTATATGGATGGAGGAAGCCTCAGAGATAATCTGGTCAGAGAATTCTGTATTCAAATCTTGGTTCTGTCCCTTGTCCAAGTATGTAACCTCTGATTTATAATTATTTTAGCCTGTAACATAAGGAGAATATCTACCATGCAGTATTTTTTTGAAATGATTAAATGAGATAATAGATATAAAGTTGGCTCTTAATAGGTGGTAGCTGCTACTGTTATTAACAGAGAGTCTTCTAAAGGGTCTCATTTATATCTGTCGAGCAAAGGCAGGTGCTCTTTCTTGCATGAGGAGATTGGTACTTCTGGCAGTGAATCAAGAGGGCTGCCTTTAGGGTTGGGAAGCATATTGACAGTATTGGAGGAAGGTGTTAGTTACCATGGCAACTTGGGAATTCATTTGGAGGGAGAGTTGTGACTGGAGGTTATCTCACTGTAAGAGACTGACTGGTGGAGATAAAAAAAGGCTCGTCTGGCAGGAATGAAATCTTGCTCGCTCTGTATCTGCAGGAAATACCGAGAGATGTGCTGTAGAGAAAGTTCCAAACATGAGTCAGAATGATATGCAGGCTTCTGAGGTAATAGGTGGATGTGCCTTAGTGGCCTAAATGCTGCCACTAGTTTATTGCTTTTGTTCTCATGTATTACTTGGGTAAAAAATAAATGTATAATTGGGATTTCAGTAAGCTGTTGTGTTTCTTTTTTTGTCATCTGAAAACATGACAGCAAACTGTTGTATGTTTTTCTACAATTGGTTTAGTCTCCAAGCAGGATTTAATTACAGGGAGCATGAATACAGAGTGCACCTTAATCATTTACTTTGTTCCTAAGGTAAATGACATAATGAATATAGGTATTTCCTCTTGACTGGGCAATTAAGACACACACATATGTATAAATATATACACACATACATAAATATTTTTGTAAAGACTCTTCTGGTAGTGCTTCTTGATTACTGATTGTGAAAAGCTTTTTGGTAGAATATACGTAATGTCCATTGTTAGTTTGTTTGATTCTTTAGTACCGTGTTCCCTAACCCCTGGTATGGTCTGTGGCCTGTTAGGAACCAGGCTGCATAGCAGGAGGTAAGCTCCCCATCACTCGCATCACCTCCTGAGATCCACCTCCCCCTTGCCTCCTCCCCCCATCCGTGGAAAAATTGTCTTCCATGAAACCAGTCCCTGGTGCCAAAAAGGTGGGGGACCACTGCTTTAGTACATCTGCTGTTGTCTGTTATCTTCTAATTGCAACCTTGCCCAGAAACACGACTGGACCAAATAAAACCCCTCACAACATCATGATTCTAGATTTGCTATTTAATTCTCTGCACAGTGCTCACTCACATCTAATTCTCTCCTTCCCCTTAAAGTTAGGGGTTGCCATTTGACTTGCATCGGCCAGTGAAACGTGGCGATACATGGCACTTCTGGGCAGAAGCAGTTGCCAGTATGGGGCAGTTTAGTACAAGAGTACTCCTTCTCTTGCCTTGGTGATTGTGAAAGTTTGTGACCAGGTGGAACTTCTGTCAGTTTGAGCTCTTGAATGATGAACAGATTCATTCTTCCTGACTCTTGTTGGACACACAGCATAAACAAGAAATAAGCTTTTGTTGTTTTAAGCCACTGAGGTTTTTGGGGTTGCTTGTTACTGTTGCAGAACCCAGCCCATCCTGATGCTTTAATAGTCATTAGTACATATTTATTGAGTGTTTAACTTTGTGTTGGACGCTGTGAAGTTGGAGATATAATAATGAACAAGACAGACAAAGTCTCTTCCTTGATGTAGCTTACATTATATGAGGGAGACAGACAATAAATTTAAGTAAACAAATAAAGATAATTACAAATTGAGATAAGTGATATGAAAGAAAATAAATAAGGACATCCATAGAAAAGTCTCAAAGAGCAAACAGGTCATGGGATGGAAATGAGAATCCCCCATGACCCTTGTTAATATTTTTTAATATTTCTCTATATGTCTTAAGACTGGGTATTTCCAGAGTACTGTCTTAGGCCTTGGAAAGGAGATAACACTGAAGGCAAGAGAGAAACATGTTGTTACTTGGTAACATTGTGACAAAATTAAATACCTACTACACTCCAAAATAAATGACAGCCAAGAATAATATTAGTTTGCTTTGCATCCTTGAAAACTCATTAGTATCCCACTGGGTTTAGTGGGAGATAAAATTGGAGCTTTGTTTATGTGCTGTGTTAAGCCCCTCCCTGAGGGTATCTGTCTTCAGCAGTCAGATTGTCCTGAGATCCAGTTGCTTAGTGGTTACTGGTCCAGTTAAGTTGTGTTAACTTGGCTCTTATACTGGGGAAAGGGGAATGGAAATGGATGCATAATTCTTATTTCTTGTCTAATATGATTTTGGAAAGAAATAGAACAATGAACTATTTCCTTAAATCTTGCTTAAATGTCCCCAATGAAAGCTTTGGGACTGGTTATGATTTTCTGGAAAAAGCATAGGGATGCTTTTCTATAGGGAAGCTCATCCAATTGTTGAGGATTCCATTGTATGAGCATAGGAGATCTCTTGGTACAAAAGTGGGCAGCACCTATTCTGTCTTGATGGGAGCAGTGAGAAAAGTGGTGCTTGGGAATTGTAATGGGGGAAGGAGAGCTTCATCTGCTTTTCTTTTCTTCCTTTTCTTTGGGACAAACCAAAGCAATGAGAATGGAGAAGGTCAAGAGAAGAGACATGTCTAAATGACTGTTATAAGGATGAACCAACTCATTCAAAACTTGGGACACTGTGAGAGTATGGACTGCACAGTTCTGTGTCCAAACTCAGAAAAATGCTTTTACAACTGCACTGAAGGAATCCAGAGGCTTGTACATGGTGATATTTGCCCTTCATCAGTCAAGCCAGTCTCTGGAGAAAGATTGAGAATCTCCAAACTGGAGCTGAGATGTTTTTTTCTGTCTTCAATATTTTAGTCATCGCATGTTGGCATATACTCTGAAAATCCGATCTGGATGAAACTCCAGGGAAGTAGGAAAAATGGATAGCCCAGCATTGAAGACACATGCATCCTTGCAAATATATGGGTGTATTGATACAGTGTAAATTTCCATGCCAGGACACATGCCAACAGTTTAATGATGTGTATAGCAAAGTCCCTTGTTAGCCCCATTCAGAAACCCTAAAATGAGTTGCAAGACTGAAAATATCGGAGCTGAAGGCCAAAAACAACGATCATGTTACCTAGGGTCTCATGAATAATTCAGCTGAGTTTAATGCTTTTTCCATGGTGAAAATAAAAGCTGAAATATTTGGCATAATGTAGGCAAATTATGCCCCCCTTTTGGGAGGGTTGGTTGGTTATGAGGAATGTGAGAAAGGGTGGAGAAAAATAAGGAATCTTTTCATATTTCTTTTAAGCAAATATATGGAATCTCTCAACATTCCACCTCTAAAGAATTAAATATATAAAAATTCAAGCTGGAGGTTTAAAGGTGTTTCTTTGAATACTCGCTAATAGCTAAAGATTTGGGTTTGAGAAGCACTTAGAAAATTGCCCCTAATGTCATAGAAGGGTGGTGCGAGAAATACCAAGAGAAAAGGAATGTCTGATATTCTTGGTGATAGGAAACCCAAGGAGTATTGGTCTATTTCAGGAACATAATAGTCCGTAAGCATGAACAAAAAAGTGTATGGGCATTCTTAAAAGTTGTGTGCAAATTGAATTACTATAAATCTAAGCATAATTTAAAGGCATTAGGAAAACATTATAACAAGACCTAGAATTATTTTTCATAAAGGGAATATATTTCTTTCTCTCCAGTTTAATTTTTAAACCTAGGTATTAGTATAATGATTTAACTTAAATTGAGACCTCTGCTATCCAAGGGATAAAGCTCTGGACTTAAGACTTAAGTTCTTGCCTGTTAAATAGGTGGATTCTCCTATTTCTTTATACTTTTCTCCTAAAAATAATGAGAAAATAAGTGAGTTAATAGAATCTAAGAATGTTTGAGTTGGAAGGAGCTTAGAGATCATCTAGTACAGGTTACTCATTTGACAGAAACTAAGACCTAGAGAAGTTATGTGACTTGTTCAAAGTTGCTGCTAATATAATAAAAGAGAAGGCAAATTATTATGAATAGGGCAAAAAGAACCCAAAGAGGAAATTCTTGTTTATTAAAAATATATGAGAAGGACACAGACCAGGCTGTCGTGTCCCATTTCTTTCATCCTCTTTGTTTTTTATTGCTTAACATATGATGAGATGCCTGGAAGTTCAGCTGCCATCTTGTGACATAAAGGGCTGTGTTAGCTGAAGAATAATAGATAGAGCCCTGCATCCCTAATGACATTATCAAGCTGTTTCACCAACTATGCTTGTCCCAACTTCAGAACATTGGCGTTCTTCTGGATATCATGGACAAGGTAATTCCATATGGAATAATCTAAAAGTTGGAAAAAATTTTATAAATTATTTTGAAGTCACTGGAGAACTAACAAGGCAGTAAGACATTATGTGGCCAAGATCATGGAAAACAAGGAAACTCAAAGTAGCATTGGGATAGATTTCCCTCTGGGGGCATCTTCTGATTCTGGATGAGGCACCTGAGAGGCTAGAAACCTAATAAAACTTTTATACATTCATAGGGCTAGGAGTTCAAAATTGAATTTAGTATTTGCCAAGGATGGTGGGCCTTGGTAAAGATCTTTGGCTTTGAGTTGATACTCTGAAGGGCTGAACTTTAGGATCAAACATGAAATTAACTAGACTATCCCTCATAGGGACTGAGACTAGCTTCATATCCTCTTACTCCCTAATTGGGTTGAGGATCTTGACTGATGGCCGGTTTCATATTTCAGAAGTAAAGGAAAATCCTCTTTGGAGAAGTCTTAAATTATTTTTATAACTTCTATAGTTTTTCATATCAAATGCTCAGTATGCAATCAAAAATAGCCAGACATATGAGGTAAAATGACAATATGATTTGAAACTAAGAGACATAATAGACAATAGAAACAAATCCACAGAGGATCCAGATAATGGTAATATCAGATATGGATTAAAAAATAATTTTGCAAAATATGCTTAAGGGTAAGATAAAAATAAGATTGATAATTTTGGCAGAGAACTGGAAACTAAAAACTGAGTAAAATGTCATGAAAAAATGTTCAACATCTCTAATCATCAGGGAAATGCAAATCAAAACCACAATGAGATATCACTTAACTCCAGTGAAAATGGCCTTTATCAAAAAGTCCCCAAACAACAAATGCTGGTGTGGATACGGAGAGAGAGGAACACTCCTACTCTGCTGGTGGGACTGCAAACTAATTCAACCTCTGTGGAAAGCAATATGGAGAGGCCTCAAAGCGATACAAGTAGATCTACCATTTGATCCAGCAATTCCACTACCGGGCATCTACCCAAAAGATCAAAAGTCACTTTATGAAAAAGACACCTGCACTCGAATGTTTATAGCAGCACAATTCACAATTGCAAAGCTCTGGAAACAACCCAAGTGCCCATCAATTCATGAGTGGATTAATAAAATGTGGTATATGTATACCATGGAATACTACTCAGCTTTAAGAAACAATGGTGATATAGCACCTCTTGTATATTCCTGGATACAGCTGGAACCCATTCTACTAAGTGAAGTATCTCAAGAATGGAAAAACAAACACCACATGTACTCATCAGCAAACTGGTATTAACTGATCAACACCTAAGTGCACATATAGGAGTAACATTTATCGGGTGTCGGGAGGGTGGGAGGGGGGAGGAGAGGATGGGTATATACAACCACAATCAGTAAGATGTGCAACATTTGGGGGATGGACACACTTGAAGCTCTTACTCAAGGGGGGCGGGGGGCCATGGGCAATATATGTAACCTTAACACTTGTACCCCCATAATACGCTAAAATTAAAATAAATAAATAAATTAAAAAAAAGTCAAGTATAAAACTAAAAAGTATAATAAATTAAAGTAAGAATTTAGTAGATGGGTTTTATGTAGAGTGGATATAATTGAATAAATAATTAGTAAACATGTCATATATTAAAAGAAAACATCCAAAAGGAAATAGAGACCAAAATTATTTTTAAAAATAGAGAAAAGATATTAGAGATATAAAGAACCACACATAGAAAAGATCTAATGCATTAGCAATTGGAGGCCCAGAAGGAGAGGACAGAGAGACAAAGATAGAAGCAATACTTAAAGAGGTAATGTTGAGTATTTCTCAAAACTACAAAAGATATCAAACTACAGATTCAAGAAGCACTTTGAATCTACACAGGATAAATCTAGAAAACCAGGCCATGGCACATGATAGTACAACTGACTGACAAACAAAAACAAAGAGAAAAATTTAAAAGCAACCTGAGAAAAAAGGACATTTAACTTTAATGGAGAATCAATTAGAGGAAAAGATGAATTCTTAATAGAAAAAAAAAGGAAGCCAGAATAAAAAGTGGATTGATATCTTCAAAATAAAGAAAATAATGCACCAATAAAATTATATGCACAGTGAACATATTTTTTAAATTGAAGGTGACAAGTTCTTCCATGTAAATATGACTTGGAAAAATTTTAACAAAAGGGCTGATGATGAATATGGAATATATTTTAAGATAGATGTAATGACTAAAGCAAAGGTAAGGATAAGAGTAGAAGAATAATGTGTATAAATTGTATGTGTTCTGAAAAATAGAAATAAAGCAAATAAAAATGGGAGAAGGGAAGAAAATAGGTAGAAAGGGGAGAATAGAATACAATTGTCACAAAATTAATAAATAAGCGAGTGTTAAAGGAGTCATTAAAAGCTGACAAGCCAAATAGTAGGAGAGTAAGTAAAGGAAAAAGGCAGCTAAGGACATCATAAAAAGTATTAGTATAAAGATAACCACTAGACAAAAAGACAAATTTCCCTAAATGGAAAAAAAAGCAAAGAAAACAAATCACAGAATGAATATAACATAATAGAAACAGCAAAAATAATGTAAAATAATATGACAGACAGATTCAAGACTGAATATATGTAACAATACAAATGAGCTGAAACTTCCTAATAAAAGGAAAATATTTTCAGATTGGCTTGACAGCAAAAACACAACTCTGTCGTATACAAGAGACATACCTAAAACAAAAGGATTTAGAAAGGCTAAAATCAGTAGGATGACTAAAAGACATACAAGGATAATCTTAGCAGTGTTAATTGTAAGACCCAAACAGCTATGAAAATGCTCATCAGAAGCAGAACGAATAAATATAAATTGTAGTGGAACACTGCTGTATATAAGGAGAATATATGAATTAGAACTACATATAACAACATGGATCACTCTCCTAATCATAAACGTGAAAGAGGCATGAAACAGGAGTACCTAGTTTATGATTTCATTTATGTGAAGTTTCAAAACAGGCAGAACCAATCTATGGTGATAGTTAATTAGGATCTTGGTCACCCTTGGGGGAGGGTAATGACCGGAAGGGGACTCAAAGGGGCTTCTGGAGTGCTGGTGTGGTCTGTTTCTTCATCTGGGTGCTGGTTGCATGGTTTTGTTTACTTTGTGAAAATTGTTTAAGCTGGATACTTAAGAGTTGTGGTCATTTCTGTATGTATGTTACATTTTAATAAAAGGCTTATATTTAAACATATAAACTGTTTACAAGCAAAAGACAAGTTGCCAGGTAAAGTCCCATGGAATAGTGGACTTAAAGTCATCAGAGAGAGTGCTTTTTCATTCCAATTTATATGAACAGTGCCTCTAGCCTCTCAAAGGCCATTTCCTTTTATTTCCTTTTCTTTATGACACTGCAGGGTTTAGCCCTAGATTTGTTTTTTTCCATCTCCAAATTATAAGTAGAGTCCAGAAAAACAGGATAGAGGATTCAGAAGTAGATCTAAAATACACACAGGAATTTGGCATTGAGTAAACTACGGCATTTCAAATTGGTAGGACAGGTGAGAGAAATGGATTTTTCAATAACTGGTTTTGAGACAATTGGGTAGCCATTTGGGAAAAAATTAAATTGGATCCCTATCTTTCTCCTTATAGGAAAGTAAATTTTATATTGATTAAAATATACATGTATAAAACAAAACTATAAAATATTAAAATAAAACATGGGAGTATTTTTTTTAAACCATGGATATAATCTAAGCATGACAGAAAATTTGGAAGCTATATAAGAAAAGATTGATAAATTTTAAAAGTTTTCCATGGTTAAAAATATATCATAAAGCCAACAGACGAACTGGGAAAAATAATTGCAGCCCATAAGAAAGGGCTAATTTCCTTTATAGATAAAGTGTTCACACAGCCAACAAAAAGTCAAAAAAGATTAGTAATCCCAAACAAAAAGTAAGCAAAGAGCATGAACTGTTATTTCAAACAAACAACCACAGACTTAATTGCAACATACAAATGTATGGTCATAGGAAATAAATGATGCCTGATCTCACTTATAATAGGGAAAGACAATTAAATTACAACTACAATGTGTAATCATTTTTCACATATTAGATAAAAACATTTGCTAATACGTTGCATTCTCAGGGTACAGGGCAGCAGGAAATTTCATACATTGTTGGTTGGGCAGTATCAGAAAGAATTTTAAATGGACCCTTTGACTTATTGGCTCCTTTCCAAGACTTTACTCTAAGATATACCTACCTCTGCATTGTTTATGTTGGCACAAAATTGGAAACAATGTCAGGGACCATCAAAAAGGGACTGGTTGAATAAATGAAAGTGTGGCTATCCAGTGGAATTCTATATAGCCAAAAGAAAGTAAGAGCAGATTGATATGTACTATATGAAGAATCTCCAAGATACCACTATTAAATGAAAAAAAATGTGGTGTATGAGTCACGTTTTCAAAAGGGAAGGGACAAACGCACAGATGCTTCTGTACACATACACTATTTCTAGAAGAATATACAAGAAAATAGTAACAATGATTTCTGCAGAGGTATAGAACTTTGGGGCAGGGCAGGGATAGGAAGGAAACTTACTTTTCATTGTTTACTGTCTTTTACTGTTTGAAAATGTTTCCCCCAGGTGAATGAATGTTATGCCCATTTAGGAAAACAGAAGACAAAACCAACAAAACCAAACTACTTGTACAGTCCATAATGATTCTTAGTAAAGATGCTGTTGGCATTTTGAATGCATTTTGGGACAGTCCCACAGATTATAGGACATTATATTCCCAGCCCTTTGCACTAAATGCCAGTAGCACTACTCCAGACATTGTGGCAAACAAAAAGTGCCCCTGTTAATTTCCGAGCATGGCAGAGTGTGGAGTGGGGTGGTGGTGCTGTTTGAGTCTAAAGGTATCTAACTTCAGAGTTTTCCAGTTCTCAGGGTCTGGCAGGGTCTTGACCAACATGGACAGCTGTAGACCTTGACTTAGAAGAAAACTTAAATAAATTTCCTTTCTTATAGCTCATGGTTTTCAGTCCATCATAGTAGACTGGATCAGTGAACTAGTCAGGGAGCTCTAACCAGGCACCGTCGCACCTTTGTGGAGAGACTTATGGTGCTCAGGTGTTGGTAACAGTGGGCAAGAGTTCAGGAAGCAGGATTTTGGTACCTTTCCCTTAAGCATGGAGGATGGATTGTATCCTAATAGAATTGGTCCATATTTCTGTGGTGTGCTTTTTAGCTTTTTTTTCTAAGAAAAAAAATGCTACCACACAATTCTCTGCCAACAGATTTTCCTGAACTGGAAGGAGCAGATGTTTCTGTTGGAAATGGGCATCTGTTTCTCCCCGTAATGTATGTGTGCTTCCTGCGAGCCCAGGCCCGTGTAACACTGAATTAACATTAGGACACTCTCTCATGGCACTCATGGTGAAGAACCTGTATCACCCTAGTCTTCCAGGAAGCCATTAGGAGAACAGAAACGGAGGGTGAGCTGAGATTTCCTTATACAAGGGGGAGCGGTGTTCCTGTCCTGTCTGCTTGGCAGTGACCAGTAGTGACTCTGGCCCTCCTGAAACAGGAGGCAAAGCTACTGAGACACTAGAGAAGCCCTAAGTGTTTAGGATTCTATTGTATTTGGGCTTTATAACCCTGTCACACCCAGGGATTACAACGCATCCAAGTAGAACTCTTTCTGCTCAGAACATACCCAGAAATAATGATTCTCTATTTTGAATACTTTCTTGTGCAGTGCACTAACTAGGTGCCTTCTGTTATAAATTATTTTTTTCTTCACTGTAAGTGTGCACACTAAAGCATAGGAAATCACCACTGTTTCCTAACCCCCTAGAATTTCTTCATCTTCTTTTTTGAAAAGGCTTCCTGTCCCCTACCCTCACCAAGGAATGAAGCACCCACCCCTAGAGCACTGCCTCAAAGCATTCAGGATAGTGCTCTTGTTGATTTAAAAAAATAACGTTTATTGCTTTTTCTGATTAGAAAAGCAGCATGTTTATCATAGACAAATTTGGAAAATACAGAAAACCAAAATGAAGAAAATAATTATCAAGAAAGATGATGCCCTTTTCTTTTAAGCTATCATTTTCTCTCCGTCTTTGCAGCCACAAACTCCTGTGTTCCACTTTTTACATCTTAGAGTAGCTGGGAGTTGGCACACAGATAGCTGGAACTATCCCTGGAACTCACCGGAATTCACTGGAACTTGCTGCGTTCTAAGAGTACTGAAATACAGCAGGCAGCTCCTTGGCTTTGCTTTGAAGCCTTGCAGAATGGGAGAACGCCCTGCATCTCTGGAGGACGTATCCCAAGAAGAGGGCTTTCTGGAAGGAATGAGCAGGAGTATTGTATACTGCACTCCGCAGGAGTATTTCCTCTCTAAGCCTGGTCAGCTCTTGATTTTGGACAGGAGAAGAAGATATCTTGGGATTTGTATTTTCTACCAGAATTCAAGCTCTGTCACCCTGACTCTCCCTCTGTGTCCTTGGGTTTTTAAAGTGAACCTCTTTGGTGTGAAATACTAGTTGTACTGTTGCATTTTTCAGAGTAGAATTGGGATCCAGAGTGAGGCTCCTTTTCCCTAAAGAAACTCTCTGGACTTTGCTCTTGGCTAGTTGCTGGCAGACACTGACAGTAGGAATAAGTGTCAGAGAGGTCTGATGTTATTTCAGTTTCAGATCTACCCTGGAGCCCCTCTGAGGACACAGCATTGTGTAAGCTCAAAAGAGATTGTCCTAATTTTGATGACCCTTAGAGTTAAGACTTCTGGGGGAGCTTTTCATTTTTGTAAAAACCCTTCTGTGAGTAGTCACTATATTGAGAATGAGAATTTATCAGCCTTTCCAGTTGATGCCATTTTTATGATACTAGAATATGTGCTTCTATAATACAAAAACAACTGGATGTTGGGCTTGGGAGTGTAGACATTCTGGGGCAAGGAGTTTTGTAGACTTCCCTTGTTCCCAGCTTCTTTGATTTTTTTTTCTCCATCCCTTTACTCTGTCAGTCCTGATACCCTAGTATCTCTTGCTAGATCTCAGATCTTTTTTTCCTGTTTCTCCCTCTGAAAATTCTGTATCTTTCAGAACAAGACAGGGAAAAAGGGAAACAGGCTTATTAATAAGTATAGTGGTTTAAAAAAATCTTGGTGAATAATCTCTCCTGTGAATTATAATTTCTCAGAGAAGAATATGATGTAAAGATTCTTTCTCTCACCCTTCCTGCCAGAAGTCTTCTCAAGAAGCATATATTCCTGAGCTTTGCTGGCAACTGCCTGATTTCTCTGCTTTGGCCCTTCCCACTTTCCTTTTTGTCTATTCTTGGGTTGGAAGGGGTGGCAAATGGGTCTAAAGACACTGTTAAGAGTGACTTTTAGGTGGGCATATGTTCTTTATTATATCTCTCTAATGAAAAGCCTCTATTAAATTTTTCCAAAAGTCCCCTCTTGGTGCATGAATAGGAGCCTGCTGTGTTTGAGATTGGATGGGGCTCTGACCAATCGGTTTGCTTTTTTTTTTTTTGTCTTTCCCCACAGGGTATAGTAGTAGGTGCTCAGTAAAGATTTGTTGGATTGAAGTGGTTTGAATTAAATATGATTTGTATGCAATTTTATATTCAAATAAAGTCTGTTCCCAGTCTGAGTTACTTTTCAAATTATATACCACTACTCTGAAGATTGTCATTTCCTGAATTTTCTTTTCTTTGTTCCTTTTCACCCACTTGCTTCCATTGTTCCAAATTTAGGCATATTGGAAGTGAGACTAGGTGAGTGTGGAAATAACTTTGTTGAATTAAATTGTTCTGTCAGGGGAAGGTGGGGGGATGGCTAAAGCTATCAGAATCTTTTCTACGGGTTTTAGGGTCAGAAAATGGAAACAGGTAGAGCAGAAAGGACAAAAAGTGACAGGAGCACCTTGCTTTGCTTTAAATCTCAATTTTCTTAGAGCAGCCATCGGCAGTATGGTGAATGCAGGTCTTCAGATGTCCTTGCGTTTAACCCCCTCAGAGAACAGCTCCGTGGGTTGGGGTGGGGATACTTTTTCCTTCCAGGGGCCTCCCCAGTGCACTATAGGCCTGCAACAGCCCTTTCCTCTTCTCCTTCAGCTCTTGGCACCTGATTTCCTGTGTCCATTGCTGGCACCCCCACCTCAGAAAGTGAGGTGAAAAAGCCATTAACTTTCTGTCTGCCCCGCTTTTAATCATGTTCCAAAGGCAGCAGCAAGTGCAATCTCAGTCCCTTTCAACCCCTTCCACGTGGGTGTTAAGACTGAGTGGTTTAACTTCGCCTTCTTTATGAAAATGCACATTAGCTATTCAGAGACTTAATCTCCTAATGATTTGTGTGTGTTGGTAAAAAGGAAAAGCCATCATCCCTGCCTGGTATACTCAGATATTCCCTTTGGTACACTGATGGCAGGATTTCAAAAGCGAAGGACCATTTAATTTAATTTTGCAGATGGCAGGAGGTACTGCAGGAAAGCTTGGTCACAATATGCCCCCTCCTGGGAGAGTGGCTTCCGTAAATTCAGGTTGCCTGAGGGCCTTAGATGTGAGAAATCTAACCCTCTGCCATCTTTCCACCTCTCCACCCTTATAAAACATGTTTTTTTTTGGGGGGGGGGAGGGGGAAGGAAGGGGGAGTGAAGAAAATTGCCTGGGTTGAAAAGCCAGTGGCTGATGTGAGATTGCCATTTGTAGCAGTGCTGCTCTGGGCTATGGATTATAACCAGCTACAGATTAACCCTTTCCCTCTTTAATTGTTTTATGGCCTCATCCTTCTGAAATTGCCCCCATGTGGCCTGAAATCCTGTCTAGGGGTTTCCTTAGGCTGGGACAGTGCTTGCTGGTGAAAAATAAATCTACCTCTCTATAAGCACTAGCCTAGCTCCTCCATGAGAATGAGAAGACGGGTGAAGAATCTTCTTTTAACTTCCCTTATTTTATTTTTAGGGTGTTGCCTTCCCACAGAGAAGCAGGCTTAGGGTCCTGAATTGTTATCATACGGCAGCTGGGTATTTGCTGCCCAGTCCTGTTAAGGTTTCAGGATTGGAAATTCAAGCTGTTGCCTTTTAGGCCACCCCTCCCAAGTGCTCATCTGATACTCTCATGGGCCAGTAGGCACACCGAAAATTTTGGTGGTTTTGACTCTCTGGTTATTGGATAAATTTGGTTTCAAATCTTGCCAGAATGAGGAGAAACTGTTTTTCTTCACGTTTCAGGGCCATACTGTTCTATAAGGAACTCTGCATTAAATAAGTACAAACATATTTCTTCATAGATCATTCTAAATGATGCTATTCAGAGACTTGACAAAAATATTTCCTAAAACTTCTGGTTTGTTCCTGCTTAGGTAAAAGTTAATAGAACTAGCTCATGGATAAGTGGTGAACGTTCTGGCTTTTTGTATAGATCTCTTCTCTCTTTGCTCTTTTCCCTTCCTTTATGGTGGCTGCCAGTACTACCCTGCAGACGACTCCTCCCTCATAAAAACAGAGGAGGATCTGGGGTTATTAATTTATCCTGACAGTTTGACCTCTAGTCTTTAATGTAAATGAACATTTGCATTTCAGTCACTTGTCTCCATCTGTGATTAGAAGGCCCTGTTCTTTTTTTAGCCATTATCAAGTAGGTGAAAAGATACTTACATACTAGGTTATAGATTTATTCATTCATTTATTCATTCACTCATCTGTTCATTTAGTAGATATTTTTGATCATCTTTCATGTATCAGACCCTACTCAGGGTGCTTTGTTTATTTCAGTTAATAAATGAAAGATCTCTGGATCTCCAGATAACTGGAGTTAACATTCCAGTGGAAGAGGAGCGAGACAAAACAAGAAACATGATGAATATGTAAATTGCTTAGTATTTGGAAGGTAATAAGTATAGCAAAGGGGTTCAGGAATGCTGGGTGGTAGTGAAGTCAGTCGCATTTTTAAATGAGAGACAGGGAGCTTTTAGGTGAGGCCTCATAGAGCAGGTCACATTTGTGCAGAGATTTGAAGGAGAGCGTAAGCTATGAGGATATTGGAGGAAGAACATTCCAGTAAGAGGACACAGCCCATTCATAAGGCCTTAAAGTAGATCCCTAAGGCCCAAGTGTGCTTGGTATATTTGAGAAATAGCAAGAAGGCCACCGTGGCTGAAGCAGAGTGGTCTGGTGGACATGAGAGGAGTATTAGGAGTTGAGGTCAGAGAGGAGGGGATGCCTGATCATGTCATGTCATGTTAGGCCATTGGCTTTTATTCTGAACATATCTGTATCTATATCAATTTATATCTGTATCACGTAGATACCATCAGATCTTACAGCTTTCCATCTTTACTATCTTCTAAACTCCATAAGGTCTCTCCTTAGTAGTTGAGGTGGGAAAGGTTGATTGTAAGGGGGGATATAGAGAAACTTGCATCAAAGCCTTACTAGAAACCTGGAACTTACCCTTTTTCAGACTTGGTAAGTTGGTGACACTCCCTGTACCTTTCACCCCTTTCCCAGGCACACAGAATAAGAAGACTACATAGCTTACTCTTAGCCCAGCCTTCTCCTTCTTCTGCTTCAAGAATCTCAAATACTTATGATTTTTGGCATATTTGGCATTATTTTCATCAATTTCTGAAGGTGTTTCACCACTGTTGACTGTCTTATCCCAGACAGCATCCTGAAATACTTTTCTGTACCACCTAACTGATAATCTTCTAATTCTGGAAATGAACTTTCTGACAGCATCCCATTAAATGAAGTAATAGAATTGAAAGCACTTTGAAACTCAGACTCTAGGAAGAAATCAGGCTGTATCCACTCTGTTCATTACCCTCTTTCACACCCAAAAAAGCATAGCTAGAGGATCACTTTGGAGGCATTTCATTTCAATGGGAGTGGGAGTTCTCTCATGGCCTGGTTGGATATTGGACATATCTGGATCCAGTCTAGCCCTGACCTCCTCACCAAATCCCTATATTCCTTTGTGCTACAAAGTCCAGCAGTGGTGTGGTTTACCCAGGAAGGAAGAAGTGGTTTATTTCAGATTAATATTTTGTCTTGTATACCTGGTTTTCTATTTGTTTTGTTTTTAAGAGCTACTTAAAATCTCCAAACTGATTTTGAAAACATTGACCAGAGCCCTGTCCATAGACAGGTGTGTTTCCAACTGCAGATTATGACTCCTTTGCAGAGTAGGTTGTGGAGCCAATTTAGTTGACTACTTGCTGGTGGTTTTGAAAATATAAATGGAATGGGATAAAAAAGAATAGAAAATATTAAAGTGAATTGAATGTAGAAAGGGTAAATATTCATATATCAAACTATTTTTTTAGTATAGTGTCTGTGTCCACATGTGTGCATGTACTGGGTCACATTATAACATATATTGTACATTTTGAGTTGTTGTTAAAAGAAGTTCAGAAAACACTGTCTGAGGCCATCCAAAGTTGTATTTGCTTCTTATGGGACTGAGGAGTTTAGAAGAGAAGTCAGTGCCTCAGAAGGTTATGTCTCGGTGAGATAAAAGTAGAAGTTCAAATGACTGTTTTCAGTTAGAAAAACAACCCAGATTGGGTTTGTTGCTCTTCTGTGAAGGTGGAGGATACTGTGCCAGAACATTATGCTGTTCAGGTCAACAGGAACTAAGCTTGTTGTTTCTCTCTGCACAAAGAATTGTGCAATTTCCAGCAGGAACTCCCCTCTGGAGGTGAAGAGGGAAGGGGAAGGAAGAGCGGAGAAAGAGGCAATTAGGCAGAAATCTTCATTGTGCGTCTAGCTGACCCAGGATCTGCACATAGTTAACTTGGAGGCTTTGTTGGAATCTGCCAAAGATTCATTGTTGAAGACAGGGAAAGCACAACTCATTTCCATTTATTTCAATTCAACATTTATGCCAGCTCTGTGCTAGGTGCTGGGGTTGTTAACAATGAATAAGACATGGTCTTGGACTTGTGGCGCTCCTAGCCTGGCAGGGAAGACAGATGTAAATTGCTAATTACTGTACATTGTGCTGAGTGTCATAATAGAGAGTGTGTGTAAAATGCTACAGAATAGAGCTTATGAATTAGAGGAACTATGCTTTCAGCCTTTTATTCTGAGAAATGTGCCATTTAATAATAAAGGACTGGAATAGGGATTTCTTTTCTAAAAGTTGGGGTAGTCTACTCTATTGGAAAGGAAAATGAAATTTTTAAGGAATCAGATTCATCCAGTCAGGCTATTGTGTTATTTTGTGTCTTTTCCTCTAAAAGTATTCTAATATTAAAAAAAAATTTCTTTTTTGGCTGCATGAGGTGGTTCACCCTGTAATCCTAGCACTCTGGGCATCTGAGGTGGGAGGATCACTTGAGGTTGAGGGTTCGAGACCAGTCTGAGCAAGAGCCAGACCCATGTCTCTACCAAAAATAGAAAAAATTAGCTGGGCGTGGTGGTTTGAGCCTGTAATCTGAGCTACTTGGGAGGCTGAGGCAGGAGGATTGCGTGAGCCCAGGAATTTGAAGTTGCTGAGAGCTAGGCTGGTGCCACAGCACTCTAACCAGAACAACAGAGGGAGACTCTTGTCTAAACAAAAAGAAAAAAAAAAATTTTAAAAAATCAATTTTGACATAGTCCCTGCCCAGAAAGTTTGGAGACACATAAAATAATTTAAAGCGATTTTCTATAATGGTCTTAAAAAGTCTGGCAGACATAATAAGAAGAACTTGAGTGCTTTTCTGTGATGGAACCCATAATACTTTGCTTTCATTTTCTCACTGATCTTAAAAACCGGTACTAAATTTTTGGGACATGTAAAATCACAACCAATTCTACAAAAGTGCTATCAAGGCAAATGACATAGTCTGTTCAGGGTCTAGAATCCAGGTTTCGCGGGTCCAGCCTGATTCACTTCTATCAGTTGCATCTGGACTAAGCCTGGTCCATGACCGTGGTACCAGATTGAATGAAGAGTTAAGTTTTAATCTTTTTATTTGGTTCTTATTTTATTTATTTCAGTGGTTTTTGTTGTTATCTGACTTGGCTCTGAATTTTGTTCCTGCCTCAAGCAAATTCTGAATATGCCCACGTATGGATTTGAACAGTAGGGTGTTTTTTCAGAGGTGTGAAATGATCAGGCGGCCTTGTAACTTTAGACAGACTGTACATTATGAAGCATTTGCTTGTTTCTTGTTGTCTTTTTCTGGTGGATTGAGTCAAAGCAGCTGGCAGAATCCTTTCCACTTATATTGTTGAGGCATGTGGTTGAGACGTGGCCTTTAAATGGCGTGAGGTAGGTAGGCAGAGGATAAATACTAATTGAGGTTCCTCCGATGAGGAAAGTGAAACCCAGAGGCCCAAATCTGACTCATGCAGTGGTCCTGCTGCTGCCTCTAATATCTAAACTATGGGACCGTCCGCTTGCAAGCTCAGAGCTTTGGATTGCCAGGCTCTTTGTGTTTTGGGGGGGTTATTTGCATTTTGCTTTATTTGGAAAATTCAGCTTGAGGGAGTCATTATTAGAAGATTCTTAGAAGCCTTGAGCCCTCTGAAAATGAAAAGTCTCACATTTCCCTTCTACTTTGGCTCTCTGTTGGAGAGAAGCACTTATGTCATTAAAAACATTGTGGTTTGCTTATCTAATTTCTACTCCGTGTTCACATTAATGGCTTCCCATGGCTCTTAGGAATAATTCCATACTTCTTCAGATTATTTGCAGTGTTCTCCAGGGCTTGATCCCTACCTCCCTCAACAGTCTCATCTTTTTTCATCTTCCCATTTAAATTCTATGCATCAGTTACTCTGAATTTCTTCCGATTATTTCAGTTTCTTGCATGTGGCTTTCTTCCTCTTGCCTCTGGGCCTTTGAACATGCTGTTCCCTCTGGAGTACTTTTCCTGTCCTATTTCTCTGGCTAATTTCAGTCTTTTAAATCCAGGTCCTCTGGGAGCTCCTTGCTGAGTCCTAGACCAATTACTGTATGTTCCTACACCATCCTCTTTTCCCTTGATAATGGGCTCATCAGATTGCAATTACATTTTACAATCTGTCTTTTCTGATAGACTAGATTCCTTTGGAAGGCAGGCCCAGGAAGCTGGTGAAAATTACTAGAATCTTTTCTATTAGACTGGCATTTCCCAACATTTTAAAATGTATGAGCTCCTTTTAGGGTAATATAATTTTGTGAACCTGCTCTGGAATTTAAAAAATAATGTTATTACTTTTATAAATTATGATAAAGAAGTGAATTTAGGTAAACATTTTCTTTTATATCAACCTTATTAAAATATTATGCAACTTATTTTAATATAGACTTTAAAATTTAATAGCCTATATTACCTATGAAGATAGTTTTTCTCATTTAACAAGTGATGTACATTATTTAATTTATTTAAATAAATTATGTAAGAAATGTGTGATTTGTAAAAAAATTTTTTAATATAAAATATGATACTTAGTTTGAGACCAAATGTACATTAAATATGTAGTTGGAAATTCAATTACTTGCTAACACAAGTTTTTAAAAATAAGAGAAACATGCTTTCCTGACCTAATATTTGGAATTTTTACATTTTGCAGTCTTAAAAAATGACTCCTTCTTACATATAATTTTTCAATTTTGCTTATATGTCATGGGGTACCACAGAGTTTCTAACTGCCTATCTGTAAGGGAATAACACATTGTAGGTATGGAATGCCTTTCGTTTAATACCTATAAAGCCAGTTTGGACATGATTATCCCTATTTCTTATGTCTTTAGCATTGGATTTTGAAGTACGACAGAGTTAATCAGATAAACATAACACACTGATCTGTCAAAGATCATCTTGATGTGAATTAGATGACTTGATACTGTTTTTATGTGTAATTGACAATTGGATTTCATCATCTATGTTCTTATATTTCTTGTTTTTAACCTATAATCCAGTACAATTGTACATTTTATGATATATGACAAAGAATTAAAGCAGTAAAAAACTGGAGAATGCTGAAAACCATCTTGGCCTTAATGGTGGTTGCCAGGGACTGGGGTAGTGGGGAGAGTGGGGAGTTACTATTTAATGAGTACTGAGGTTCAGTTGGGGAAGATGAAAAAGTTCTGTAGTGATGTTTGTACAACAACATGAATGTAATTAATGCTGCTGAATTGTACGCTTAAAATGGTTAAAATGGTAAATTTTATGTTGTTACATTTTACAGTAATCACAAAAACCCACCTTGGTCTAGCCTGGCTCATGGCTGCTAACCATTGTGCACATTCTCTTGATATAGCAGCAATTCTAAACTGTCCAATTTTAAAGGGATAATTGGGAAAACAATAGGTTGTTGATTTTTTTAAAAAGAAAATGAGCAGTGTTGGTGATTGCAGTTAGCAGCGTGAAGACCCTGGAACATTTCTGTGAACTTCTGGGGGTTCACAGTCTACTGCTTGGTCGACAGTCGACGGCCTTAGAAAACTTAGACATAAGTGTTAGGAGAACAAGCTTTGAATCTTGGGTTCAAAAAAAAAGAAAAAAAGGGTTGCATAACCTTCTATGGTAAGTTCTCTGGTGCCAGATTAGTAGTCGATTTTTCCAGTGTGGACATACTATGGCTGCTTCCTTCCTCATCATGAAAAGAGCAGAAGATGTAGGTAATTATGGAGGTGGGGAGATAGAGAGGAGAGACTGAAACTGTGACCTGGCCTTGGGTGCCACTCATGCTTCCTATTTCCCATTCAAAAAGTGATATTCTTATTTTCCATTTAAGTATTACCAATGACCATCACACTTTTTTATTTGTAGTTTGCTAGCAGATCCTGGATTTTGGCATGTGGATATGGTAGCAATATTAGGGGGAAAAAAATCACAGTGGAGAGTGAAATTTAGGAAAACCTTGTCAAATTTTATTCTTACTTGGAAGCCTTGTATTCATACTCCTTAGTCAGCTCTGGGCAATTAAAACTTTTGTTCTGGTAAAGTTTCCTCTTAAAAAGATTTCATTAATTATGAAAAATGCCCTGTGGGCATTACTTTGGAATCCTTTTGTGGCTATTATAAATAATGGGGGAAAAACACTTGTCAAAATATAGCAGAGATGACTAGATAATGCATCTCTCTGATTTTTGGTTGGTTTTCCTTTTTAATTTTTAAAGGAATAACTCTTGGTTTTTTTAAAAAAAATAGTAAATACTCATAAAAGTTCCAAGCAAAACTGAAAAGTAAAAAGAAGTCAGCAGCAATAAATTGTTCCAAATCCCATCACACTAAAACGGCTCTTCATTCATTCATTCAACTGTGTAGTCATTGAGTGTTTACTGGTGTCAGGCACTATGGCATCAAGATGAGCAGAGAACAAAACAATGTCCCTACCCTCATGGGGCTTACACTCTAGTGGGAGGAGAAGATGATAAACAGGTACCTAAATAGATTTGTAAGTGTTGTGAAGAAAAATAAAATGGGGTAAGGGCATAGAGAGTGTCAGGGGCTCTTTCAGATGGAGTGGTTGCAAAGGCTGCTTTGAGAGGGTGACATCTGAGGGAAGTGTGCTTCAAGCCAAGGGAAGCACATGCAAAGGCCCTGAGGTGGGAGTGTGCTGGCCATGTTCTGAGAGGCCAGTGAGTAAGGGTGCACTGGTCACTGGAAAGCCTTTAGCTTTTCTCTAGTGAGAAGCCATGGGAGGGTGATGAGCAGGGCTGCAGTATGGAGAATAGACTGCAAGGCAACAAGGGGGGTAGGTAGCAGGACCAGTTAGGAGCTACCATAGTAATTCAGAGCAAACTGATGCGGAGTTGAGCTATGTTGGAATGGTGGAAAGGATAAGAAGAGGTTGGATTCTAGACTCCTTTTGAAGGTAGAGCTGAGAGAAGAATCAATAATAACTCTGAATCAGGAAAGATTTTAGAATTCCAGAAAAAAAGAACGCTGAAGGTTTTGGGCCTGGCAGGTAAATGGTGGTGTTGTTACTGGGGTTGGGAACATGGTGGGGAGGGTGGGGAGTCAGGACAGGGTATCAAGAGTTCAGATTTGG
The DNA here is from genome assembly GCF_040939455.1 of Microcebus murinus. Classification (NCBI taxonomy): domain Eukaryota; kingdom Metazoa; phylum Chordata; class Mammalia; order Primates; family Cheirogaleidae; genus Microcebus; species Microcebus murinus. Next base: position 27,849,097 of record NC_134126.1, on the reverse strand, counting down.
GCATGTTAAGTTCTAGGTACCTGTTAGATTATCTAAGAGAAAATGGCAACTCAGTTACCACTGGAGTTCAGGGAGAGGTCTAGATGGCGGATACAAATGTGGGGATCACCGGACAGACATAGAACTGAATGAGATGTGCTGGAAAGCAAGTAGAGCTGGAAATGAGGGCCTATGACTGAGCCTTAGGGAATTTCAGCATTTAGAGGTCAGAAAAGGAGAAGATCTAGCAAAGGAGATAGAATGTGTGTGTGGAAACATATCAGGAGGGGTTAGAGTCCTGGGGTCAGTCCTGGTGGTGGTGGAGTGGGTGTAGTCTTGAGAGCCAGCTGTGTTTGGCAATGTGAAGGTCATTACCACCCATCCCAAGAGTGGTAGAAGCAAGAGCCTGGTTATAGTGGGCTAAAGAGAAAAAGGGAAGAGGAAAAGTGGAAGCAGAAAGTATGGACAGCCATTTTGAATCTTACTGTAAAGAGAAGTCAAGATGAAAAGGTACTTGGGTGGGGAAAAGGGAGAGATCAAGGCAAATGTGTCTGTTTTTTTTTTTTTTAATTAATAATAAGATGGGGAAAAATAGAGCATGTTTATTTGCTTGTGGAAATGAGCAAGTAGAGAGGGAAAAATGATGCTACAGAAAACAAGAATGTATTATTTTAGGAGCAAAGGACTTGAGTAAGCAAGAAGAGATGGGTTCTGGTTTGCAGGTTGGGAGATAAACCTAGGATATAGGAGCTGACACAGGCAGGCAGGAGAAGGCTGTGGATTTGATAATGAGGCACATGGACTTTCATTTCCACTGTTAACATTCGGTACACAAACAGAAGGATGGCTAGTAAGAGTGAAATAATTTTATAAGAATGGCATTATACCATATGTGCTTTAAGAATAAAAATAATTCTTTTTACTTTACATTTCTTTTTATTTGAATTTAACAGAAAAAAAGGAAACTGAAGTGAAATAAAGAAACTGTTGAACTTCAGATAATGTTGCTTCTCCACCAAAGATAATAGTTCCTAAAAGTTCTCTCTAAGGTTAAGAAAATGATTATGAATACCATTAAGAGGCTGAAGTCATTAACATTTTAAAGTGCATTTTTAGCTATATCTTCACTTTTAGATGGATTGACTGAAAGAATTAGGTGATTCATGTTTTTATACTTCCTGTGCCTCTCCTCCCCATCTCCCAATTTCTATAGCTTATATATCTTTTATTTTATCTCTTGGCAGGGTTTTTAACATTTACATTTAAACCTGTATGCTTCCATTTTTTGGTCTTGGTGCTGAATCTAACCACCTATTCTTTTATCTGCTTCCTGGTTCCTATGGTTTTTGTTTTGATTGATCAATAGGATCCAAGATTTCTGTTTCTCAAGAGAGAGGTTCGTGGGTGCTATATAGGCTGAGATCTTCCAAGTTTGAGAATGTCTGAACCATTTTTACACTTGAGTGTGATTCAGCTTGTCATAATATTCTTAGATCACAATTGCTCTCTCTCAGAATTTTTTAAGACATGGCTACATTATCTTTATGCCTTGAATATATTGCTATGGAAAGGTCTGAGACCAACCTGCTTTTCCCTCCTACTTTGTTAGTAAATTTGCCTTTTCTTCATCAATTCTTATGTAATTCATTCTTTATCCTTGAAGGTCAAAAATTTAAACATCATATGTCTTGATGTTGATTATTCTGTGTTCATTTTTTGGTTTATGGTGTGCCTTTTCTATTCATAGATGTAGTTTTCTGAATTTTTTTTTGGTTTATCTTCTTTTTTTGCATTTACTGTGAGAATCTTAAGCCTTTTAAAAAATATAACATTAATTATATTTTTAAAAAGTTTTTATGTTGAAAAATTTCAAACATGTAAAAGTAGAGAGATCAGTGTTATGAACTCTCATGTGTTCATTGCCCTACCTCAATAATTACCAGCTCATGCATGGCCAACTTGTTTTATCTATGTCCCCAACCCACTGCCACTCTCTTCCGTTACTTTGAAGAAAATACCAGACCTTATTCATTCTTGAATATTTTAACATTTGTCTCTAAGTGATAAGAACTCTTCTTTTAAAAACTTGGTCATTAATAAGGTTCATCTAGTCTGTTTGTAATCCATTCATTAAATATATAACAACATTGCTTTGTTGTGTTAGATGAGCGACTTCTTTGCTCTGAAGGTGCAGTGGGTGACTATAGCTGCTGGCTCTCAAAATCAGGAAGATGAAACTCAGAACAGGACACAGGACTCTTTATGATGTGGGATGGGAATACCTTACATTGGGCAACAGTGACATGAGTTGTATACACAGGAAGTACCCACTGGTTCCATGGTGTTCTCTGAATTTCTAGTGCTCACATGAACTGTAGAGGGCATGGGAGGAGGATCCAGAATGTGCAGTTTCTTTTCCAGCAAGAAGTGAAACTTAGGTCCTTTCTGATTTAATAATAACCATGAAAAAGGAGCTGAGTGGTTTGAAAACTGTTCTAGTTCTGCCTTTGGTAGCCACGTGGTTCATTCTAGAGCTCTTCAAACTGCAGATCAAGACCTTTTAGATCATGAAAGCAAATTAGTGAACTACAACCAGTTCATGGCATGTTCTAAGGATAAATATTGTTTCATGAAACTTATTTCAGTTGTGTGTATGTGTGCATGTATGTTGGCTTGCAGAAGTTTGAAGCTACTAATTTGTTCTATTCAATTCCTATCACTTTCTATACCTTCTTGTTGATAAAGGATCAAAGAGCTATGAGATAGATTTTATTTGTGTATTTAACAAAAACATATATAGCGCTTACAATGTTCTAATAACTTTACAAATATTAACTCATAAAAATGTTATGACATAGATACTATTATTAACAAAGTTTTACAGCTGGGGCCATTGTGCCATAGAGAAGTTAAGTAACTTGCTGAAGGTCACACAGCTAGTAAATGGTGGGGCTCGAATTTTGAACGCAAGCAGTCTGGTTCCAGAATCAGACTTTTCTCTGCCGCCTCTCTGGTTGATAGCATCTTTAGGTGGTGGCATGGACTTTTTGTTGCTATCTCTTTCAAGAAGAAATGAAAAAAGTTGTTTCTCCACCCTAACCTCAATACATACTCTTAAACATTCAGAGTTAAGACAGTGAGCGTGAGCCCTCTTATTTGGTAAGTTGAATAAATTCAGGGATCCTTTTTGGTAACCAATCAAAGAACTATAGGATCCCACTGTGAAAGATAACCAAATGAGGCCATATCTCAGCTCTGTAAACAAATGTACAAATAAGATATGGCCTCATATCTCAGCTCTGGTTAAGAGTGGTTAAGAGCAATGATTTTAGAATTAAACAAATCTAGGTTCAAATCCTGTTGTGATCTGTTACTATCTGAATGACCTAATGTAGTTAACTAAACTCTCTGAACCTCAGTGGTCCCTCATCTGTGAAATGGGAGAAATCATAGTTGACTTTTCCTGAAGGCTTACTAGGTAGTAGGCATGTATTAATAGTAAGCACTTTATGTACATTATCTCTTTTACTTTTCAGAACAATCTGATGGAGTGGTTGCTGTTATTAATACAAGCTCCATTTTATAGATAATAAAACAGACTTAAGAGAGATTAAATGTTCAAGGAGACAGAGCTAGCAGGTGGCCAAGCGAGAATTAAAACCCAGGTTTTTCTGAATGCAGTCTGTCCTCTTAACCACTCTACTTTACTACAAATGTATCCCCTTGGGATGTTTTGAGGATTAAACAAGATAATGTGCCTTTATACTTGAATAGTGACTCAACTTAATAGGAGCCTGCTTGGCACATAGTAAGCATTTAATACATGGTATCTGTGATTACTAGTAAATTTGTAAGATGTGTCTGCCTTAACTTTTGTGGAGACAGTTTTCCTTTCCATAGAAAATAAACTGTGGTCAACTAAATCAGTTCTTGTAACCAACCAATTACTTAATATATATGTTGAGCTCTTGAAAAATAATTGGTTGGTTATTCTCAAGGATCACTGGAAAGATTCTTCCACTGGAATAAAAGTTTCTTCAAAGAAGGGACTATCTACCCAGCATCTAGAATAGTGCCTGGTGCGTAGTAGGTATCTTAGTCCAGATTCACTAAAAAATAGAACCAGGGGCAAAGGCTTACACTTTATTTGGGAGAGTCATCCCAGAGAAGCAGGAATGAGGATAAAGGGGAAGTGAAGAAGGGAAGCAGAAAGAACGAAATAAGGCACTGCTAATAAGCCGGCCATAGCTTCATGAGAGGCTGATTGCTTGGTCTTTTGACACATCTTCAGATAACTCTGTGAAGCTACTACATCTTGGAACAGTGCACTGCAGGGAAAAGATTCCATTCATCAAGTCCCATGTCTTATAGGTCAAAGTCTGACTTCATAGAACTTCACCTCCTCTGTACTTACTGGTCACATGGCTGCTGGCTGAGCAGGTCCATCCAAATCTCATGTCATAGTGGAAATAGAGAAACCCTCAATGTTGGGATTGAGAGACATGCAGCGTGGGTACAAGGCAAGGTGCTGTCAGGCTGGTCCACCAACAACATGAAGCACCAGGAATAGCCATTGCAACAGGAGCATTGCAGGCTGGTCCAGCCAGCAGCAAGGCAATTGTGTCCATCTTGAGTGATGCATAAACTGGGTGCCCTAATTGCCAAAGTTAATGAACTCTGCCCTGCTATCTTATTTAAACACTCTGTGGTTATTGACACTTTTGTACTACATCTCTTTTCATTCTTATTCTACTTTCCTATCTCTACTTCCTTTGCTTTCCATCTAAATTGGGGTGTCCCAGGCCTAGGCCTATTTCTTTTTCATACATTCATGCTCTCTGTATACAGCTGTATTTACTTTCGTGGTTAACTTCCTAACTCCCAGCTTCTTGCTGATAGCTCCCAAATGTCTATTTCTAGACTTGATCTCTCCTGAGAACTCCAGACTGGAGAATGCAACTGCCTTTTCCAACAGAATGCTTTATAGGCATTTCACGGACCAACAAAATCTCTTAGTCCTCCTTTTAATAATTTTTGTTTATCCCTCTCCCTGATAACTAATAGGTGCTTGGTCCCTGCTTGTTAACTAAACCTAAAACAATGTGCCAATACTGTATGCGAAGCTGGGTCCTGCACAAAATAAAATAAACTCTCCAGAGCCAGCTCTCTCCAGGAATGTATGGTCTGGATTTCACTATTGATCTGGATTGTTTTCAACTTGATTGTGCAGGAGACTTGAGCAACATACAGTTTACCTTTGTCCTTTAACAGAGTGGCCATGTTTGAATTGATAGTTGGTCTTTTCAGGAGTTGTAGGAAATTCCTTGGGTTTTGGCGCTCTTTGAACTGTCCTGCTTTTCAGGACTCTTATCTTGCTTGGTCCAGAGTTGTGGACTGTGCTTGTATCTGTTCTGCTCATCAAGCATGCAAGGCTCTCCCTGCTGGCCTTGGCCTGGTTTACCACCCTCTCTCATCATACTCTTCTGCGTGAAACTTTAAGTCACAGTGCTCCACTCACAGCCTCCTTGCCTTTGCTCTGCTAACCACAACCCTTATTCCATCAGCACTCCTACTTCTCTTTCAATTCTCCCCAGCTCAAGCTCTCAAAACTAACTCGGGTCCATGCTGCTTTTATTTGCCTTCTCTTTTCTGAACACCATCTGGGACTATGATTTTGGCACCTGGCAGGCACAGCCTTATATTGTTGAATTACTTTAGTCTCTTTTTTCCTAGTTGTATTATAAGCTTCTTGAGGGTAAGACAATGCTTGACATTTTCTTGTGTTTATGTCTTACATTGTCAGGTGTGTTCCAGTGATTCTTCACCCAGATCTTTGCACAGAGATGGTGCTAGATAAATATTTGCTGGGTTTCCCTGTTAGTTATCTTGGTCCTTGGGAACTGACTTGTAGCTTGTCACTAGCAATGAATCCAGGGGCATCAGATAAGGTGACATTTCCCAGAGGAGCTGTTGGTCTTCACATTCTGAGTCTTTAGTTTGTAGTACAAGTTAATTCTAGATTTTGGACCTTGGAAATTCTGTTTCTTAAACATCTCAGGCAAAGCCTAGGAGCTAAAATTACTACTTTGGCATTTGATGTGGCAGCTTGTTCATTTGGGAGCCTTTTGTCTTTGACTTGCTGTTGAGTTACTTGAAAGAGCTAAGGCGGCCTGCCAGAGCAATCATGAGGATTAAAGTTCATTGAGCTATCCCCCTCCACACCCTCCCTCCTTGTCAGCTTTATGGAGTTGCTTTCTGTGCCTTCTCTTGGAAGCTGGAAAGTTAATGGATGACTGAGCATCCTTTGGAAACTCGTAGGGCCATTTTTCTCCTTCTTGTTCTCAGTAGTTGGTTTCTCTTTGTCTCCAAAGCTGCATGCATTGTTTTTAGGTAGTGTGGAGTTAGTGTAAGGAGAGGAGAGGTTCTTTCTTTCATAGCTTTGGAAGAATCTGCTGCACAAGGTAGACAGTTTTGAAGATGGCTACATTTAAAGTTCAATCGAGAGAATTGTAGTAGAAAGGAAAGCCAAGGGGCCAGGGCTCCAGTCACAACTGCCCCCACTTCCTCCTGCCATGCTTACTGTCCTACCTTTGAACCCAGGAATCTCTCTTATGGGTCCAGTGTACTCACCACTGTAAAGGGAAGAATAGTTTGGAATCACACTTTAGGGTCACGGGCTCTAAAGTGCGTATTACTGCTAATGATCAGTGTTAATGTGTACAGGAATTTTCCACTCGTGGAATCCTCCTACTCATTTAGACCTCTCTGCCATGTGTTGCTTATTAATGCGCGCTCCACCTCTTCATTTAGAAGGCCCAGGAATCCATCCAGCAGACCTCCTCCACTGTGATCCTCCTTCAACTCTGTTGTTTTCATCATGACACAAACTTTTACCAGCTACATTTCTGGCCATCCAAACTCCTTTGTTGGCTTTTGGAGCCGCTCTTCCTCCCCTTGCACCCTTATCTGTGACCACGCCCCAGTGTCACCCTTTGTTCAAGTAATCCTCCTCACCGCCTCACAAAGAGGTCACACTCAACACAGTCATCTCTGGGCCTACATTTTATCTTCTTCTGGAATATTCTTTCCTCATCCTTCATTTACTGATATTCTAACACATCCTCGGAATAGTATTCTAGTAGCTCAGACTTCTATTTCTTCCCATTCTCTCTCCCTGTCTTTCTCTTCTCCTACCTTCCCTCCACAAATTTGCAGTCCTACTGGGCCCCTAAAATACATTAATAAACTGAACAAATTTCTTCTTCTCAAGGAGTTTAATCTTCTTCAGGAAGTCTTACTTTAGTAATGTTAGTGCCCATTAATCTTCCTGAGCCTCAAAATTTTTACTTGTAGTATTTATTCTTTTTTTTTTTTTTTCTTTTTTGAGACAGAGTCTCACTCTGTTGCCCAGGCTAGAGTGCCTTGGTGTCAGCCTAGCTCACAGCAACCTCAAACTCCTGGGCTCAAGCAATCCTCCTGCATCAGCCTCCCAAGTAGCTGGGACTACAGGCATGTGCCACCATGCCCGGCTGATTTTATATATATATATATTTTTAGTTGTCCATCTAATTTCTTTCTATTTTTTTAGTAGAGGTGGGGTCTTGCTCTTGCTCAGGGTGGTCTCAAACTCCTGAGCTCAAGCGATCTGCCCGCCTCAGCCTCCCAGAGTGCTAGGATTAAGGTGTGAGCCACCACGCCTGGCTGTAGCATTTATTTTTAATTTCATGTGCTTGTAATATATGATAACACCAAAATTTACATACTATATAATTCTATATCTTGTATAATTATGTAATATATAAATAATTATATAAATTCGAAGAACGTATTATGTATTTTGATTGTGTCTTCACAATTAGATTGCAAGTTCTTTGAGAACAGGGACCTTCATACTTTTGAAGATTTCAGAATCCCTCACCTTATCCATTAAGACTCCTTGGTTTGCAAGTGACCAAAAACCCAATGCAAAATGTTTTAAGCAAAAGTGAATGAATTGGCTTGTGTCCAACTCAAAACTAAAAAGTCCAGGGATAGGGCCGGCTTCTGGCCATGACTTGTTTAAGGTGCTCGTGCTTCCTTTCCCCCATCTCTCAGTTTGCTTCTCCAGGCCAGCTCCATTATCAGTCAGGCTTTCCACTCACAGTGGCAGGACAGCAGCAACAATCTCAGTCTTTCATTGTTCCCTGGTCTAGTAGCTCCCAGCCAAGGCCTGGAATTAACATCCACCATCTTTGGAGAGCGCAGGGGTAGAATCAGTTTTACCAAAAGCATATGGACTAAGAGTGGGGAAGGAATGGATGTAAGGGATGAAAAACAATGATTCCAGGGGCTTAATAGCTATTTGTTAGTTGGTTGTTTGGAGTAGCTCATGTCTATGAATAGTTCTGTAGAGTTTATTTAATACAGTAAAGTAATGAGGGAAAAAGGCTATCATTCACACTCCTTGAGGAAGAGTAGTTCAAATCCAGGATCAGCAGACACACCCAAGAAAGCTTCTCCTGGGAAATACTGCCTCCTTGCTCATGCTTGGCCACAGCTGAGATACTGGCTACACCTGTCCTAGGATTTAGAAAGATGCTTTTGATTTCCTTTTTAGAAAGATGCTGAAGGCTCATCATAAGGATGCAACTAGAAGAAAAATTAGCCCTAATAGATTACTGATAGTTTAACAAAATCAGGGCCCTACCACACTGACTATCATGTAGACCCTACATTATGACACTTACCAATCCAGGTGACACAGTCCTCTGAAAACTGTCCCCACTTCAGAAAACACCCAGAGAATTCACCAGTCAACACAGTTCAGGGAGCGTTTTTTAGTTTACCAAAAGTAGCTTGATGGGCTTTTCTTGGGAAACTGACTACTCTTAAGTAAGCAATAATGTCAATGACTGAAGGATGTGTCGTAACAAGTGGATCGAGGATGGTGCTGTTCCTCCCTTCTTGCTGCTCTGTGTGCATACCTCATACACTTATGTTATTATCTCACCTTGTTTCTTATAGGTTTCTTTTCTTGTTTCTTTCCTTCTACCCTGCCAACTTTGAATGAGGACTTTCGTCTTGTATTCCCAGGGAATCTGGAAGGTACTCAAATAAATGTTTGCAATAAAAGTAAGAAAGAACATTGGCTTGGGGAACCCAGTGCCTTGGGCTTCAGTCCTAGATCTGCAACTAAATAGCTGTGCGATCATGGTCAGTCCCCTTTGCTTCTCTCGGCTCCGGCTCTCACATCTGTCCAGCAAAGATTTTTAAGAGTCTTCCCTTTTACTAAGTTTGCAGAAACGCAAACCAGCAGGGTAAAGAGCGAGACTTGGCAGGGCATTCCGGCATTTTGTTTCCTGGGGAACAGTTTTGAGAGGGGCCGATTACTGTTGTGATAAAAAGTCTTGGTAAGAGATATGGAGGGCAGAGCCTGATGAAAGCCTCAATTGTATTCTTACATAACACTTGCTGGAAAGGTACTAGGAATTAATATTCCTGAGATGGCCGAGGTGACATCATGTGTTTGTGAAAGGGCTAAAAGCAGGTGAGGCAGATTTGGTGGAAAAAGACTGGCAGTCTGGCCAGGTTCCCAATGGGGAACACAGGCTGATCTCATGCTCTGCACGCTGGCGACAGCCTGTGGGAGTCGCTGCTCCTGCCCCCTGGGTGCCGGCACATCAAGGAGAATGGAAGGACGTGCCTATGTGACTCTCCTGAAAGATCACGTCTTTTTCCAAGCCTGCCCTTCCACCCCATTTTCTCCTTAGAAATGTAGGATTCAAGATTTAGAGAAAAATTACTCAAGAAGGAAATGAATTTTGAATGGGGGAGAGGCTGGTATCTCTGGATTGAAAGCAGTCGGCTGAACTAAATCCACCTCGCCCCCTGTACTGTGCTGACTGGTGAATTCCCTGGGTGTCCTCTGAAGTGGGGACGGTTTTCAGAGGACTGTGTCACCTGGATTGGCAAGTGTTATAATGTAGGGTCTACATGATTGTCAGTGTGGTAAGGCCCTGATTTTGTTAAACGATCAGTAATCTATTAGGGCTAGTTTTTCTTCCAGTTGCATCCTTATGATGATCTTTCAGCATCTTTCTGAAAAGGAAATCAAAAGCATCTTTCTAAATCCTAGGACAGGTGTAGCTGGTATCTCAGCTGTGGCCAAGCATGAGCAAGGAGGCAGTATTTCCCAGGGGAAAGCTTTCTTGGGTGTGTCTGCTGATCCTGGATTGGAATTCACACATAAAAACATTCCTTGCCAAGTTTTGATGTGACACCCTTCGGAAATGATGGGATGGTGATCTGCTAATGGAGTTTAAAGTCATGGCCAACCCTGCTGTCCAAAGGGGCAGCTTCCAAGATTTGCTTTGGAAATATTCAATATAGAACTGATTTAACCCATACAAATGGAGAAATGGAAACCAAGAATTTATTCCTCCTTTTGGTTCCTGTTTGTTGGGCCATTTTCCACTTAGCTGGCAGATAGTGCTCAACAAAATATGCTATTTGGTGGGGTTAAATCTTTTTAATCTATTTTTTTAGTGAGATATAATTCACATGCCTTAAAATTCATTCTTTTTAAATGTACAATTCAATGTTTTCTTTAGTATATTCACAAGGTTGTACAACCATCACCCATTATCTTAATTTTAAGACAGTGGGGTTAAATTTCATCTTGTATTTTTGAATGAAATATCAGAGGTCAACTCTGTGTTTCAAGAAACTTGTTTAAAAGCCTGCCAAACATGCTTACTGACACCTGTAATCCCAGCACTTTGGGAGGCTAGAGAAGGAGGATCACTTGAGGCCAGGAATTCTAGATCAGCCTGGTCAACATAGAGAGACCAGTCTCTACAAAAAGTAAAAAAATTAGCTGGGCATGGTGGTGCCACCTGTAGTCCCAGCTACTCTGGAGGCTGAGGCTGGAGGATCCCTTGAGCCCAGGAGTTTGAGGTTACAGTGAGCCATGATTGCACCATTTTACTCCAGTCTGGGTGACAGAGCAAGATCCTATCTCTAAAAAATTTAAATAAAAATAAATAAGTAAATGGAAGGCAGCTATGCTCACCACTATACCACCAATGCGGCTCAAGTAAATGAATGAATAATGAATGTTCCTTCTTGTAAGGGAAACTTCAGGTTTTATTCAAGTGCTATTTTTTAAAAACATGATAGAAAAAAGAATCAGAGGACATGGATTCCTTCTTAGGTTTGTTACTTACTTTCTTTTCTTTCTGCTATTGATGATTTTTGAATCTTAGGTCTTTAGATTGGGGCTTATTACTATGGCTTTGTTATAATAACAAATATTCAAAGCAAAAACAGTAAGACTTTCTTTGCTCTCTTGACCTTCCTTTCTTTCCCTTCTTTGTCAAGCTGTGCTTTATTAGGACAGGGCTTAGGCCTATCTTGTTCCCCTTTGTCACTATCACCTAGCATAGGGCCTGCTATACAGGAGAGGCTCAGGAAGATTTGCTAAATAAATGGGCTCTATTGGGTGCCCAGGGGAGGCTGTTTTTGGTATGTATCACTCCAGGTGGTTCATGGTGACCTTAGTGCTTTGGCTTTGTGGATAGCCAGGGAATTCTTTCATACTCCTGAGATATAACTGCCTCTATAATGTGAGAGCTTGACCTCTTCCCATGTAGTATAAGGAAGGAATCTACAAGGACCCCGTGGTGTGAGTCTTTGAGTGTGCACACATGTGCACGTGCATGCTCACCTAAGCTCACAAAGGAACTGTCAGGAAATTCTCCATGTTTTTATAAATTGTCCCTTTCTTCTTGCCCTTTGGTTTCTTGGTAGGCCAGAGTGCAGAGGGGCCTCCAGCTTGGGCACATGGCCCAGGCATGCTGGCATTCAGTGGCCTATTGTTTCCTGCCCCTTATGTGCATGGACAGAGGACTGGGGCTGGCATAGATGCCTTCTTGGGGACCATTGTTTGTCTCTGTCCCAGTAGCAGCAGCAGCAAAGCCTGAAGCAGCACATTCTGCCCCTGGACAGAGCAGCTGTTCTGTCTTGGAGCTGTGGGCCTAGGGGTGGGGGTGCTTAGAGTGTCCCTTAAATGTCTGTGTGGATGCTCTGAAGATGGTAGCAAGGGAGGCTTCTTTGAGACGGGTAGTGGGGGAGGGGAGATGCTCAGTGGTGTCATGTCACAAAGAAGCCACAGTGGCAGGTGGTATCTATTAGCAGAGCCTTTTCTTTTTCTGGATCAGCGGTGGAGATATCACTTTCTTACTTTCTCTGTCTTCTAGGCTTACTGGCAGACCTCAGGTTGTGCTCACAGAAAAGCACTTCCTCCACCGCTGCCCTATAGAGTAGATCTAGGAAGTAGGGAAGGGATCTAGTCTGGTTGTGGACAGGCTGAAACATGGGCTAGCTCATGATCTGGTGGGCTAGTCCAACTTGTCTTTGGGGGCTTGAACCTCCTCTGCTGGAAGATGGAGAAGGCTGTGTTCTAGGGGGGAGTCTTAGTCACTGTGATTTTCCCGGAAATACCATCAGAGACTCCAACTTAGTGTTCTATTTTTTGTTTTCGTTTCCCTGCCCTACCATCAATCTCTTTGACAAATTGGACAAACCTTACTTTAGCTCCAACCCCACTTGCACCTAATTGCCGACCCTTTGGTGAATTACTTAGTGAGTCTGACTTCAGTTTTCTCATCTGTGCAATCAGGATAATTGGGGCTACCTTATAGACTAGTTATGAGAATTAAATGAGATGATATGATATGTATAAAGGTCCAGAAAACATGTTCAGTAAACACATGCTCCTTTCCCTTAAAGGGTCCCAGAGTGGGTGGCTGAGAGTGGGATGCAGTTTATTGTATTGCCTCTGAGAAAGTCAGGGTGGAAATCCATCCTGGCTGGATATGCCTGGGGCCTTAGATTAAATCATAGAGGCTTCCTATGAAGTGCTTATTTTTTGGACAGGACAACTCTAGAGTGGCCTAGAACTTCCTAGTTATCATGGGACTTTGCCTAGACCTCTCTTTTTTTGGTGGCGGTTGGGTCATGCAATCTAAGTATTCCTTTCTGCTCCCCTGGTGATGTTACTGAGGCAAATTTGTAAGTGAATTATAGGCAACACAGAGGGGCCTGACAGCCCTACTGCCCATCCATATCCCCTGTACATCTGTTACTGATTGGGTACCCAGAAAGCTTTTCATCTTAGGAGGCCTTGATTCTTATTTAATGGTCAAGTTGTAAGTAGTATCAATGAGCATTTTGAGTGTCCTCTCTACCCACAGTCTGCCCACGCAATGGCTACTACTGCCAGCTTTTCAGTAGTATGTAGAAGGGGACAGATGCCTCCAGGAATAGTCTCAAAAAGGGCTGTTGCCTTTAAGAGATCCAGAAATCCCTGGCAAGGCCCAAATGCTTAACGTGACCTCTGCAGATTTTTACCCCAACACCCTTGTAATCAGACTCCATAAAACTCAGAACAAGAGAGCTTTGATGAGTGATGAGGTAGGCGGCTTTTCTGTACAGCCTTCTGTCTGCTTCAAACAATCCTTCCGTGCTCAGTTTCAGTTCAGGTGAGGTTACTGCAGGGCTGGTTGGCACTGGTGGTTGGCAAGGGGGAGGCGTGAAGGTGAAGAGGGTGAGAACTGCACTTACAGATCACCTAAGATCACCCACAAAGAACCAGATACTTGTACTACATACCGATATCTGTAAACACAGAAACAAAAATTATAGATGGGGATAGATTACGGACCACCAGTGATTCCAAGGCAAAGCTAAATGCACCATTTACCCATCTTCATTGCTTCTTGAGAGGAATGGTTGTGAACCTTTCAGCATCATAGATCCAGTCCTGGATTTGCCTATGATTTAGCTACAGATGAAAACTCTAGACACCACCAGCCTCTGTAACCATGCATTACATGGCATAGATAGAAGGCATTGTTAACAACTGTACTATTTGGGAATGAATTTGGAGCATGCATAAGGAGAGGCATAATATAGGTACTCTTTTTCCCTGGGATTGGAGTTACTGTCACATCCTAATACACTTGAGCTGAGCAGGCTCGCAGGGGAAGGGGGTGAAAGAAATGGCTCCATTCTGACTCAGCTGGGACTTGGGACATAACTTCAGCAGAATACACCCTGCAGGCCTTCTCTGAGCTGAAAAGTCTAGCTTTGGCAGATTGCTTCCTGTGAGTGCCAGGTCTCTTGTCAGTAACAAATGCAGTATTGCATTTGAGGCAGATCTGGTTGTATCTGGAGCTACCATTGCTGCAGTTCCAGGGAGACAGTGTTTGCTAGCCCTGTACATGGCCTCTGGCCAGCCAGAAATCTGCAAGTTAAAACTTAACCAGAAATGTTTCTAGCTGTGACACCGTAGAAGCTTTTTGGCATTCGTGAGAATGAAGCAACAGAGATATGAGTGATATTTGTTAGTGAAAAAAATCTCTTTCCAAGTCAACTTCTTGAAAATTGATTTACATTCTGTGATAGTGCGAACTGTGAAATCTAATTGACAGCGAATTGTTTGCTTGCCTAAAAATCCTGGTTCTTGTCTTGTTCGATTGCTCCCATTTGACCTTGGACAGATCCCATTCTACCTCCATTAAAATATCCTGACCCTCACTCTACATCATGAAGATGCTAGAAAACATTTTGAAATGATGGGAGAAAATATAAAATGTAGGAGTCAGTCATTCTGGGTTTGAATCCCAGCTCCACCACTTAAAAGCGTGACTTCTTCAAGACTCAGTTTTCTGATCTTGAAAATGGGGATAAAATACTGTGTTTCCCCGAAAATAAGACCTACCCATAAAATAAGCCCTAGCAGGATTTGTAAGCACAATATAAGCCCTATTCCAAGAATAAGACCTAGTGATGGGCTTGGCTACACAGCGTATCTGCACAACCCATGCATTTCGTCGAGGAGCGGTAAACAAGATGAGCAGCCCTTCTCATCTGCCCCATGAGAGTTCTATTGCTTGACATGAGAGATTGGGGCCAATGGTTCTAAAGGAAATAGAGTTGTAAGAAATTCAGGATGGAATTCGGGATTTGGAGAGTGATGATGATGTTCCAGAAGAAGACGACTTAACTATATTTGAATAAATGTAGATTGTTGTACCATACTTAAAAAAAATAACACATCCCCTGAAAATAAGCCCTAGGGTGTCTTCTTGAGGGAAAATAAATATAAGACCCTGTCTTATTTTCGGGGAAACACGGTAGAACCTATCTCATACAGTGGTTGGGAGATAATTCCTTCGGGCCCTCTGCCAGAAGAGAACCCAAATTCTGGTACTATGCCAGAAACACAGTAAATTGCTCAATAAATGGTAACTCTGAATATTATTATGTCTAATAAGCAGCATCTCCTAAATGATTCAGCAGATTCTTGATTCACAATATTCTTCAATGCCAAAAAGAGTTGGTGGAGTTTTGGAGGTGCCTCACATCAAATGGTCAGTTTAGACTTAAGGCTTTTTTATTAAGGGCTTTCAATTCCCCAGACCACAGGGAGCAAGTAAATTGAAGGCGGGTGAATGTTGACATGTATGGTGTTTATTTAGGGCTGTCTGTCTGACTGTTTTCCTTTGTTTTTGTTTCAGAGATCCGTGCTCAGCTCACAGAGCAGATGAAATGCTTGGACCAGCAGTGTGAGCTCCGTGTGCAGCTATTGCAGGACCTCCAGGACTTCTTCCGGAAGAAGGCTGAGATTGAGATGGACTACTCCCGCAACCTGGAGAAGTTGGCCGAGCGCTTCCTGGCCAAGACACGTAGCACCAAGGACCAGCAATTCAAGTAGGGACTCTGTGGCTGTTACTTTTAGAGATATTGGGAGTGGGGTTTGGGGTAGAGGGAGGCAGAGTGTGCCACTTAGATCCAGTTGGATTCATGAGCTACTGATGTCAAATTGGTTAAAAGCCCTCAAGAACTTCCCTTTTTTCAGATCAGTCTCATGTGCATTTCAATATCCTAGAGATATTGATGAACCACACTAATAATTACAGCAAACACTTTTATAGCTGTTTTTACTGCCAAATATGGTTCTAAGAGCTTTTCATATATGTTAGCTCACTTAAATGCCACAACAACTCCATACGTTAGTTATTGTTATTAACCTCAATTTACAGATGAGGAAACTGAGGCATAAAGAGGTTAGGGAACTTAACCCAAGGTCACACACACACACACACACACACACACACACACACACACACACAACTCGTCCCTAGTAAATAGAGCTGGGATTCAAACCCAAGCAGTTTGGCTCTAGGGTCTGTACTTTTAACCATTTCACCAAACTGTCTTTAGCCAGAAGAAATGAATGATATCATAGCCATACATCTAAATCTCTGCCTTGGCAGTTGCTAAGTTTATTCCTTCTACATTTACAATATTTTTGCAACTGGCCCTTTCATTGTGTTCCCTTGCTATTGCCTTAGTTTAGATCATCATCTTTTGCCTAAATGATTACAATACTTAGTCTATTATCTATAGCAGAGATTTTCAACCCTGGCTACACATTAGAATTCCATGGAGAACTTTTTAAAAATACAGAAATCTGGGCCCCACTCCAGACCAATTAAATGATAATTTCTGGGAGTGAAGCCTGGGTAATAGGATGGTGTAAAAGCTTCCCAGGTGATTCTAATGAACAGGCAGCCCTGAGGACCACAGTCTGAAGTTTCTCCGTGCTCCATTCTGCCTGTTTCACTATGATCAGATTTAGTCTTCCTGGAACACACTGGGGATCAGGTAGTTTCTTTCTGCGAAACTTTCAATGGCTACCCATTGTCCATGTTCTTGATACTCAAATTGTGGTCTCCAAGTGTCAACATCATCTGGAATGTTGGAAACGCAGACTCTCAGGCCCCATCCCAGACCTGCTATAACAAGATCCTCAGGTGATTTGTGTTCACACTGAAGTTTGAGAAGTGCTGCTCTATTCACAAAGATGCATTCTTCTTGGCTTGGTCTTCAAGCCCCACTGCATTTGGCCTTGACCAGTTTTCTAACCATATTTTCCATTTCTGTTCCACTATACCTTAGCCAGACAGAACGTTCACTCTAGTGGGCTGTTGGCATCTTGTTATTTGAGCTTATGTGCCCATTCTTTATATCTCTGCATGTCTAAGACATACCCATGTCTTATGACCCATCTCAGATTCCAAGAACTTTCCTGATTCTCTCAGAAGAACAAATGTTCTCCATCTTCTGAATTCTTACAGCCTTTTATTTTTCTCTTAGGGCATTCAGCGCTGTCTATTATCTTCCCTTAGTGGACTGTACAAGTTTATTTGATTCATCTTCCCACAGTGCTGAGCATAATTTGTGGTATATATTAATATTAGATGCTCACTGAATATTGTGGGATGAGTAAATGAATGGATGAATTTAAGAGTTAATATTATATTTTCCCTATTTTCTATTTTTGCTTATGATCTGATAATACAGGACAAAAATTATCCTGTAGGAGCCAGCTCTGAGCAAAAAATATGGAGGGTAAGATTGAGGAGACCATTACATTCTCAAAATAAGCCAGAATGAGAATTTCTTCCAGATGCTTTCTCCTCCGAGTCTCTTATCTTCCCCAAGTCCTATTCTCTTTATGATAAGAGAATCAACTGATAATAAAATGTTATTTTAGTATGTGATAAATGAAGACTTAGGGGAGAAATCATTTGCTTTAGAAAATGATTCAAAATTAGGCTTATTCTGTTGGTAAGCTCCTCCTAAGTTTAAAATAGCATGTGATTTTTAGTACTATATCATATTCTCAGCTTAAGGATGTATTTATTACAAACCAAGGTTCATATGTGTTAATCTCTAAATCATCTGTATTGCTGTGATTAAGATCACATACAAGGCACAGGGTTTTTCCCCCAAGGCTGGAAGAATAAATTTCCTTTCTGATAAAGCTAGTACGTAGCATCATTTTTTCTTAAGTAGCCAGTGAGTATGTATTGAGAACTAGCTCTGTGCTCAGTATTGTACAGGGTATTTGAAGATACAAGAAAAGTTCATTGTGTGTTTCCAGAGGGGGTCATATCTGGTTGGGGAGAAAAGATTTTGAATATAAGAAGCAATTAGAGGAAAAAGCAATAATGATCTCATTAAGAGATTGTTGGTATTATTTAGAACATAGATCTGATAAGAGGTCAAAGAAAACTTGTCAGTGATGGATAAAGGATCTGGAATAGTCAAGAAAGTTTTCATGAAACAAGTAGAATTTAGGTTAGATCTTATTTTATTTTTTATTTTTTATTTATTTTTTTATTTTTTTGAGACAGAATCTCACTCTGTCACCCAGGCTAGAGTGCCGTGGCATCAGCCCAGTTCACAGCAACCTCAAACTCCTGGGCTCAAATGATCCTCTTGCCTCAGCCTCCCAAGCACCTGGGACTACAGGTGTGCACCACCATGCCTAGCAAATTTTTTCTATTTTTTAGTGGAGATGGCGCCTCATTCTTGCTTAGTCTGGTCTTGAACTCCTGATCTCAAGTGATCCTCCTGCCTCAGCCTCCCAGAGTGCCAGGATTACAGGCGTGAACCACCATGCCCAGCCTAGGTTAGATTTTTAAAGGTAGATTTCTGTAGGAGAGCAGCACAGCATGTGCAGGTGAGAGGAGGCAGGAATGTTTGGGGATGAGGGGATGTAGAGGATAATATGGGATCCAGCTTCCTTAAACGGAAGGTTCTTAACTATTGCATTCGTCCAACTATTTTCATTGCACCTTCCTTGAACTCCTTCATGTGCCTTGAGATATAACAGGGAACAAGCACTGCCTCTTCCACATTTCACTTACAATAGAACAGGGAAACGGGAATTAAACAAATCACATGATTAGATACATAATTTAAAGTTGGGGTAAGTTTTGTGAAAGGAAAGTACAAGGTGGTACAGGAACCTAGAGAAATGGAACTTCTCCACTCCTTTGGCCATCACTTTGTGTCTGGTTTACTCCAATAGCTCCTGTCTAATCTTATCCTGAGTAACAATCTACTTATTCAACAAACTTTTAAATATCGGTGCTGTGCTCTGTACTGATTCCTATGGGGACTAATATAAGTTTCAGAATTCCTAGTTAACAGGGAAAAGAGACATGTAAACAATATAATATGAAAAGCACTATACTAGAGATATGAGAACACAGATATTTTTAAAAGCAGTGGAAAACAAGGTTACATAAGGAGAGTTGACTCCAAATGATAGCTCTTTGCAGCAAGCAGAGAGTTAAGATCTGATGTGATAGCATGGTAGTGAGCCCTCTGGGTTCTTGTGTGGGGAGAGAGACATGAGGGAAAATATGGTAGAAGAGTGAATTTTTATGTCAGAGAAGGCTAGGATGGAGGGTTTGGGGATAATCCATGTATAATGTGATAGCAAAAAAAGAATGGAGAGGAAGGAGTGGATTCAAGAGGTGTTCAAGAGACTAGACAGGACTGATTGGGTAAAATCTATAATGGTCAAAGGTGACCCAGTGTCTCTAACTTGGCAACCTAGAAGAATTGTGGCATCCATAATAGAAATGGGAATGTTGAGGGGAAACCTGTTGTGAATGGTGATCTTACTTTGGATATGTTGGGTTTGGGGCAGTGTGAGGCCTTGAGGTATCCAGGTAGAGATAGATGTACTGCTGAGGTAAGAGGTTATGACTGAGGCTAGTAGCAGAATCTTCAGTATAGGTGATTGTGGAAGATTAGAAAGTGTATGAACTCAGGGATGAGAAAGAGAACGAAAGTGATAAATCCAGGACCTGAGGCTTGGGGGACACCCAATGTTAGGGAGTAGTAAAATTTACTACTATGAGAAGTAAAAGTTACCTGGGTGACAGGGGAGGTTTTTTGTTTTTGTTTATTTTTTGGTAGGGTAGAAGGTGAAGTAGAATAGTGTTGTCTGATGGAACTACAAATGTTTCAAGTAGAAGATCTGTAAAAGTTAATCTCTGTGATTTCTTACTGATATGCTTTCATATATAAGGCATTGGTGTTTTTATAGGTAAGAAATGGTCACGTAGTGGCAATTTCATATGGTACAGCCTAATGGAAGAGGAGATGAGACATATGTACAAATGCATTTAGTAAGGCAAGATGATGAGAAGCTCAATAAGAGAGGTCCAGGCAACATCCTGCTTTCATACATAATTCCTAAAAATGTATATAAAAGTCAAGTGATTGAATGTCTAACAGCAGTTTTCCATGGAGTAGGCAGGTTCTATTGTTATAAGTGTATATGTGAAATTCTGAATTATACCTTACTCGATATATTTTCAGCATTTATTTGTACCGTCTCTTTAATTTTTTTCCTTTTTCCACAATCAAACTCACAACCTTCCTGCTTAAGTCCAGTGAGCTTGTAAAGAGTCCATATGGCTGATGGTTTCTACCTTTGTCTTATTAATACAGTGCTGAGACTGCGACTTCTCAGGGTAGCACTAGTAAACAGCACTTTCATTTTTCCATTTGCCACTCATTTCTATATTGCAAAAGATAACCAGGTATTCAGGTGTTTGCGTAGTACCAGCTGAAACTGAACAGGCACTTGGCGGGCAGCATTACTAGGCCATACTTGAAACATTTCTTAGCAACCAAAAAGTTGACATTTTGGCACAGGAAAGGCATTTGAGGCATGTCTGATTTGGTTAAGATATATTATAGGTTTGGCTGTTGTAACAGGTGCCAAGTAATAATGGCTTACCCAAGATAGAGGTTGATTTCTCTCTCATGTAACAGTCTGGGTGTTAGCCACCCTTGGCTGTGTTAGGCTCCTTAGTCCATCCCTGGAGTGTTGTCTTTTTCTGTATGACACAACATGGCGCACTGCCACCATGTTTCCATTCCAGCCAGCAGGAAAGGCAACAGGGCAAGAGGTAGGCACATCCTTAATTTTTTCTATTTCAGCATATTATGGGGATACAAATGTTTAGGTTACATATATTGCCTTTGCCCCACCCGAGTCAGTGCTATAAGCATGTCCGTCCCACAGACAGTGTGCACCACACCCATTATATCCGTCCCCTCCTTATTTTTTAAAGGTGCAGTCTAGAAGGGGCACACACATCTCTTCAGCTCACAGCCAACTAGCCAGAACTTAGTCACATGGTTATGCTGAGCTGCAAGGGAGCCTGGGAAAGGTAGTTATTATTTTGGGTGACAACAGAGTTTCTGTTAATGTGGAAGAAGGGGAAACATATTAAGGGACAGTCAGAAGCATCTGCCATGTTGTCCCTGTGTGGTGTATGGAAGGGCAGGTGTATGAAAGACTATGGCTGCCCATCCATACAGAGTGCCACAGGTGCACCAAGAAGAGAGATTTATTTTTGTTGGGGGATTGGGGAGGGCTCTGTGGAGGTAAAGTTCAATGGATGGAAAATGGAAAAATAAAAGTGCCAATCTAGTGTTGGTTCTATAAGCATAATATAATTGAGACAATGTAGAAGTTATAGAAAGAAGATGAAAAGGTAGGGGAGGAAGCATGTTTTGCAGAGAGAAAGCATTTTTTGCAGTGTTAGTAAAGGTTAAGAGAGCTGAGAAAAATAAGACTGGTGGATTAACTTGTCTGTTTTGCTGAAGAATAAGAATTATAAATGTGATCGTGAAATAAACCTGGAAAAGGCGGTAGGGACCAGACGATTACAGAGATTTATGAATGCCAGGCAACAGGGTTTGGGCTTTATTCTGTAAGCATAGGGGAATCATTGATAGTTTTGAGCAAGAAACATAATTATGGCCATGCTTTGTTTGGAGAGGTAACTATGGCAACGATGCATATGATCAGTTGGAGTGGAGAGGCTGGAAGGAGGAGGACCTGTTAAGAAAGTATGGCAGTCCAGTGGTGAGGTTAATGTGGGCCAAAACTGAAGTCATGCCCTTGGAAATAGACAAAATGGGGTCAAATGTGAGGGCAAGCATCAATTGAAGTCTGAGAAACTGGGACAGACCCAGGCTCTTGGTTTCCTGGGTCTCTGCAGTGACGATCGTACTGTATTTTCATTCAGCTGGTGAACTGTAGCCTCGATTTTGCTGACTCTAGGACTGGTCCCAGAATAGTTCATTCTCTGCCCAGAGCATCTCAGCGGGCACTCATCACCTCCCCCGGAGCTGTAGCAGCTGTTGGCCCAGCAATGCCATGAATTTGTCTCCCTGTGCTGCCAGGAGAGCAGCTGCCAGCGGCAACTCTGGACAGACGCGTCTCAGGGACGTGGAAACTATTCAACTTGGGATGGGGCAGGTTGGCTGGGGCTTACGTTGGTCCACATGGATTCATCCCACCCTTCTCCAGGCCACTTTCTCTGGCTAGATTTCAGCCTCTCATACTGGGTGAGGTTGGGGATTTTGTTACAGTTCTAAGTGACTGCATTTAGGAACAAATGTTGCTGCAGTGCTTTCTTCGTCTCTTGGACGACTTCTTCCCCTGGAAGCTGCTTCCCTTGTCACCCTTTGGCTTTGCTGCCTATTCTGCCTTGCTCCTGCTCACCTTTTGTCCTCTCCCACACTGTGCTCAGAGCAGACATCCTCATTAGAGCCCACATAGCTCAGACTCTGTTGCAAAGTCTGACCCTGTGGTCCCGTCTCTCTCCTTTCCCCCTCCCCTAGAGAAAGAGCGAGAGATGCTGCAGATAGAACTAGGGCGATTGTTTGATTCTACCTTATTCTGCTTTGTTTAAGATAGGTAACATGGCTTCCCTCATCCCTGTGAATTGTGGGAGGACCCTGTTAATGTCTGAAATTCTGTTGGCCTGGTTTGATTAAGAGCAGTTATACAGTATTATGTGAGGGTGGGAAGCCTTCCCAGGGAAGATGTTCTTGCATTTTCTTTGGCTCCTTGAAGAGCATAAATGTATTCCTATTTGTTGCTGAGCCTTTGATTGTCTCTTTTAAGTGGAATCTGTGTTAATATTGCCCAGCAGGACTCTAATTGATAATGCATCGGCTGTTTTTGTTGTGTTTTTTTTTTTCCCTTACACAGACTTGCTGTAAATTACCTTTCAGTTGTAGCTCACTTGGTTTTGATCTCCTATTTTTAATAGCTCATTTCTTTCTTTTATTTTGAGGTAGCTTTTTTTCTGTTGAGTTTTTAGAGGAATACTTCTACATTGCTATCCTGCTGTGATCCTTACAGAGACCTAATGCTATTTTATAACCCACTGTCAACGTCTTTTCTTTCTTTCAGCTTTTCCTTCTCCTCAGCAAATATTTGTTGAACATTTTAAAGGTATTATTCTACACTCTTTCTTAGAGGAGAGAAATCCAAAGAAGCAAAAGTAGTAATTCTTTCCCACATGAATGTATAATCTAATCAGAGAGAAATTAAATCTGAATGCAAGAACACAAATGCTCAATGTAAGACTATTTGTCGCAAGTACCAAGTGCATGCCACATGAGAGATGATGCCCAGTTGGTGTGGTCAGGAAACTTCAGTGAGGAAATGGTATTTGAACCAGGCTTTGAAGAAAATGGATCTTGATAGATGGAGAGAGAGAGGGAGGGGAGAATGTTCTAGGCAAGAGGGGCACAGGTGGAGGAAAGTACAAACTACTTTTGAGGTGCAGTGAGTAGACTGGTTTGGCTGGGGAAGCAAGTATATATAAAGGAACTAGGTAGGATCATGTTATGGAGGGTCTTGACACTTGACTAAGAGATTTGACTCTATGCAGGAGACACTGGAAACCACTGAAGATTTAAATAGCTTAGTGTCCAAGCTAAGGTATACACTCTGCTTAAGGAAGATTAACCTGGTGGTAGTTTACTAAGTGACAAGAAACTTGAGATGGGGAAACCAGTTGCTACAGTAGATAATAAGGATCTAAATTAGAGTGGGATGGTAGGAATGAAAAGAATAGGCATTTATCCTTCCATCCATTTAGCAAATATGTATCGTGCTCTTACCACGTGCCAGACACATGCCAGGCAAGGCAGATACCACCCCCTGTACTCCTGGAGCTTACAGCACCTGGCAGGAAGAATCTACAGACTGATGGGATTCAGGTTTCAAGTGAACTTGGAAGCCACAAAAGAAAGAGGTCTGTGAAGTTTCTTTTGGACTTGGGTGATGGGTAAATTAACCGTGCCTTTAACAGAAATACAGAAGTTAAGAGAAGAAATTATTTTTGAAGGGCTAGAATACGAGAAATTTGGTTTTGAGATGTTAAGCTTAAGGTATTGGGAGGATACCAAAGCTGAAATTTCCAATGCTCCACAGAAAATAAATGGTTGTATGCAAGGCTAAAGAGAGGTCTTGGCTATTGGTGGAGATGTGGCCATGTTCATAGAGAGGGGATGGTTGAGGCTGTGGAAATATTTGTGATTTCTAGCAATAAGGTTTTAAAAGGAAAATGGGAAACTTCCTTGTACTCAGATTACAAAAGGTTGAAAAGGATTTAAAAGCTATATTTATTTGTGCATCAATCAGTACACATTTTTGGGACCTAATTATCTACCAGGCATTGAGCTAGGTACTAGGTATAGAGAGGAACGTGACAATATCCTATTTTCACTAACATTAAATTTGCAGTATATCAGGGAGGTACACATGGAAAGTAAATCTGTGTATTTGGCTGGTTATGAGTTATGTTACTACTGGAAGGGAAGTGAGGGAGCAGGACATAGGTATCTCAAGGATTTGATAGACATTCAACTTGCAATACTCCTTTCAGTGGGAGGTTAGGTACACAATTAATTAAAGAGAAATTCTTGTCGAGTCTATGATCTTGGCCTTAGGCCCAGCATTTGAATGTGCACAGTCTCTGTAGTTACATCAACCTGCACCAAACCGTGGATTCCTCCTCTGAAGTTGAGTTCAGAGTTGTTCACCAGTCTCACAGGTTGAAAAGTACAGAGTCAGTTGACCATGGAGAATGTTATAGCCATGGTTGCAAATCAGCAAAGGGTGGAGGACCAGAAAGTTCCTCTTTGAGTATGGGGTGACCTTGAGGAGGGAAATAGGCGGAAACATCACGCTGCAGGAAGGGAGAACCCCTGACTTCCTGGGACCAGTGCGTCACTCATTCATTTTGGACATATTTGGGAGCTGTTTGTTCCCCTAGGAAAGATTTTGCCCAGATGTAGCATCTGGTGTTGAGCAAGGGTTGGCTTTCCTTCCCCATGGCTTAAGCTGCCTTTATTTAGAAATTAACAAAAGGTTCTTTGGTGTGTTTTTCATGGGCCCAGTCCATATAGAAGCTTTGGTGGCAGTTGAGTCCTTTTTGGAGGAAGAGTTGAGAGGAATTCTCACACGTGGGTAAAGCAGGACGGAAGAGACACAAGAAGGTTGCTTCGGGATCAGCAAGATAGGGTGGTGGGCAGTCTTTGGAATGGAGAAAGAATTCAATTGAAAGCTCTTTGGTTTATTTATTTATGAGACAGAGTCTCACTTTGTTGCCCAGGCTAGAGTGAGTGCCGTGGCATCAGCCTAGCTCACAGCAACCTCAATCTCCTGGACTCAAGCAATCTTCCTGCCTCAGCATCCAAGTAGCTGGGACTACAGGCATGTGCCACCATGCCTGGCTAATTTTTTTCTATATATATTAGTTGGCCAATTAATTTCTTTCTATTTATAGTAGAGACGGGGTCTTGCTCTTACTCAGGCTGGTTTCGAACTCCTGACCTCGAGTGATCTGCCCACCTCGGCCTCTCAGAGTGCTAGGATTACAGGCATGAGCCACCGCACCCGGCCTGAAAGCTCTTTGGAAATCTTTGTGACTTAGAAAAAGTTCAGAGCTTTGAGCCAGACAAATTTGGATCTGAATCCTATCTCTTTTGCTCATAGCTAGCTGTATGACCTTCAGCAAGTCACTTAACCCCTTTTAGTCTCAGTTTTCTTATCTATGAAAGGTGGAGAGTAATATTTACCTTGAAGGCTTGTTCTAGGATTATATAGAATATATGTAAAGCAATAGGCTAGTATCTATAACCTAATAGACACCCAAGAAATGGTAGCTGATATAATTATCATCACCGCAGGAGGAGTCAAGCATGATAGTTCTCAAACCAGATTTCTTGAACCAGATTTCCTGGTGTTAGAATCCTGGATTTTCCCACTTACTAGCTGTGTCATTTTAGCTGAAGATTCTTAATCCCCTCAGTTTCCTCATTTGCAAAATAAGTATAATAATAGTATCTACTTCAAGGAATTATTGTGCTAGTTAAGTGAACTAATATATGTGAAGCCCTTAGGACGGTGCTTGGGCACATAGTAAATTTATTTATTTATTTAACATTTTTTTGGAGATAGGGTCTTGCTCTGTCATCCAGGCTGCAGTGCAGTGGCATGATCATAATTCACTATAACCTGGAACTCCTGGGCTCAAGGGATCCTCGTGCCTCTGTCCCACAAGTAGCTGGAACTACAGGTGCACACCACCACCCCCCACTAATTTTTAAAAAATTTTTTGTGGAAACAGTGTTTCACTATGTTGCCCAGGCTGGTTTTGAACTCCTGGCCTCAAACAATCTTCCCTCCTTGGCCTCTCAAACTGCCAAGTGTGAGTCACCATACCCAGCCAGCAGGGAGTAAATTTAAGCAATAGCAACCATTATCATCATCCTTGGGAGCTGGGACTCAGCACAGACATAGTACATAAAACACTGGTAGATTAGATTCACTAGTCACTTCCTGTGCAGAGGTAAACATTCCTAAGCCTGGCTAGGTAATATCATGTCAGTCTCCATTTTCTTCAGAAACCCCCATGGGTCCTCCTGAATGACAAATTCATCCTCCTTCCTGATTTGTATGGTATGGCTACAATGGGCAGGACATATGTAATTGTGTGACTTTATATAATTGTATGGCCATTCCCCACAAAAACTCAGCAATTGTATGTTTTGTCCTGTAAGGTGTGACGTAGTTCAACCTTGATGTGTTAGATCCAGGCTCACAGTCATCAAGTGGAGGAAACTTGTCATATAGCCACCCTCTGGTTTCCTTGTCCCTTGGGAGTCAATAGTTAGTCCTGTTGCCAAATTGTTGATTTTCCATAAAGATATATAGTGTTGAGGCCCACAGGTCCCAGTTTTGACTTGCATGAATACAAAAAGGCCAGTTTTGTAAGCCTTGGAGACCAGCACATTGGTGTAATACAAACTGCAGTCATGAGCACAACAGAATGTGGTTTATTAAGTTGTTTGTCTCATGAGGCCAAACAGAATCTCCCAAGCTTCTGCATAAATATCTGTATGTCACCCTTTTAGGGTAGGGAATGATAAGAGGGCAGGTCAGAAGCAAGACATGCTTTTATGAGCAATTGGGAGGATGTTGGAGACTCCTGAGAGTTTCCTGTGTCTCCTAGGATCTGCCCCTGGAATGTCAGCAGGCGATTCCTCAGGCTTTCAGCTCCATGGAGCAATGACAGTGGTGATCATGTTCCTTGACAACAGTGCTGGGGCATGGAGAGCTTTTAGATTCATTTTCTCTGCTTCTGTAAGCCCCATAATAATTTCATAGTAGACACAGGAAGCGATGTGCTTCCTGCTTCTACCAGGCAACGTGTTCTTGGGAATCTTTAATTCTCAGGAATTTGCAGCCAATTAAATGAATTTACTTTGATCCAGTTCTCTTTTCAAGGCAAAAGCCATGCCATCTTATTGGGAGCTGACTGTGTTAAGTGGGAGGGTTTATGAGATGAGAAGAAAAGATAGTCTCTGCTATACGGACTTTTATAATTGCAATGGGGAAAATCAGACAGGCTGAGAGCGAATAATAAGAACACATGTGCACAGGAATCTAAAAATAGGATCCCATTTAAAGTAGGTTCCAGTAGTCACTGGGAAGAGAAGGAAGGTGGAGTACTCAGGAGGGACTCGTGCTTGCTTCAGTCAGGGAAAGGTAAAAGATAGCACAGTTATGTTCTCAATTAGATTTGGTCCCAAGTTAATTGAAGTAAAGACTTTAATATCTAATTCCTGTACTGCACTGAACTATCACACTGTGAGGAGAAACAGAGTCATATGGGAGGGACTCAGTATTAATGAAGGATTTAAGGAGAATGAGAAAAAAGTAGGGTTTGGGTTTTTTTTTTTTATTTTTATTTTATTTTTTTTATTTCTGGCTAGCCAGGGTCCAAGCCCCAGAGCACCAACGCAGTGGCCACTCTCGCAGGCAAGGACCAAGGGTTTGGGTTTTTTAAAGTTAAAACAGGATCACCTTCTCTGCTGGCTCCTGCTTATACATCCCCACCATCATTGCCCCTCGAGGTTTAAATTCAGGGAGGATCAATGAGCACAGTTCTGCTTCTTAACATATTTTGGGTACAGCTGGTTAAAGAACCAGTATTAGAAAATGAATTGAACAAACTAGGATTATCTTCAGCAGTAGGATGCTGAGCTGTGTTTGCCAATTCCTGTTTAAGCAGTCGGGACAGGGCATTCTTGCATGAAATTCAGACACCCCTCCCTGGCAGCCTCTGTGTTAAAGTAGAGGTTGCAGAACAAGTCTGGCAGCTCTCAGCCTGAACCCTTGTAAACAACAGATGTTCATAACTAAGTTCTAGGGTGGGGGTAGGGGTTACTGTTGATGCTTGAAATTCTTTGAATTTATAGGCAGCATCTCAGGGATTTAGCAAAAGGAGGAAGTTGTACAGAAGTGATTCTGCGGTGTACAGGTGGAAATGATTCCTCGGATGGATTTCCTTGGAAGACAAGGCCTATGCTGTTGAGCTGACTCTGCATGGCAAGTGAAGTGAACCCAGGAAGGCAGGCACAGTAAAGAAAGGCTTAGCTTCCTAGATGTATTGACTCCCTGCCCTCCTCCCCTCCCTCACTCCCTTTTATACCTGGACTGGATTATCAACTTCTTCCTTGCTTCTGTTTTCTATGTGTGCAGACACAGGTGCTCAGCATAGTCTCTCCTATTCGCACCTCCTAAGGGAAGCAATGTAGGCTTTTATGATATACTAATTAATGGGCTATTGTTACTGGCTTTGTCTTGGATTCTAACCTTATTCTCATACTTTCTCAATGTTGATTTTGCCAGATCTCCGTTACATCATTAAATGGAGGTGGGTGAAGATAAAAGGGCTTTTAGAGACTTCAGGGCTGCCTCTTCTTTATCCCCATCCCCGAGTCCCCAAGCACATATACTGAGTTTCTAGCCAGTAACTAGAGTGCTTAGGAATCTTCTACCTTACAACACAGTTCAGGGAAGCCATAATGGAAAAATGTGATACATCTTTAGTAGGCTTTTTTGCTACCAAACTAAAGACTTTAGAAAGGTTCTCGCCTTTAATCAAATGGGAAAAAGCAATTTATCAGGCCAGGGCATGTTTTTGAGTCATTCTAATCAGCCAGAAACAGCTGACTTAAAATTGTTTTATAAAATCACATTATTTGGGGGGCTAAGAACACCTTTGTGTATTATTCCATCTGAAAAATAAGTCCACTACTGGTCATTTTATCCATTAATATAGGAAGTTTTGGGAAACACTAATCTTGGTATGTGAAGTTCACTTATTATTTCTGAAAACATTTATTCTATGTCAAGGTCTGTGCTGGAATTAAATATACACAGGAAAATAAGCTACCATTCTAGCTCATGGAAGTTACTATTTAATGTAAAATATTTTAAGTGTGTGTATGTGTGCATGTGTTAATTCTAAGAAGGCGTAGAGTTCAAGGTCAAGGAACCAGAATTGTTGAATGATAAGTGACCCTTTTAGTCATCTTTATTACATGTGATTCAGTAATAAACACTTGGCTTCATCCTAATCATCAACAATGACCAACAGCTTCTGTGCGGGTTCTGGGGTCACAGAGAGGTAGGTGTAGGACCCAGCTCCTGCCCTTAGGAGGCTTGTAGTATTGTGTGAAAGATAGAAGGCTTATATGAAAAAGATAACACAAAATAGCATATACTCAGGAGAAATGATTTCATTTTTCTCCAGAATGGAATCTTTAAACATTTAAAAAATTTTGACATAATATTAGGCTTACAGAAAAACTGCAGGTATAGTACAAAGAATATCTGTATACCACCATCTTGTCCAGATTACCCCAAAAGGTTAACATGTTGATACATTTGATTTAAACTTCTTTTTCTTTCCATATACAATCCACACACATACACTTTTTTTCCCTGATATACTTGAGAGTAAGTTGTAGACATGATGCCCTTTTATCTATACATTCTTTAGGGTATATTTACTAAAAATAAGGATGTTGTCTTATGCAGTTGCAGTACAGCCATCAAAATTAGGACATAAAAATTGATACATTATTAATATTATCTAATCCATAGACATTCAAATTTTACCAATTGTTCCTAAAGTGTTCTTTTTGGCAAAAGAAAGTTCATGGTTATGCATTTCATTCAGTTGTGTTAATCTTTAGTTTCCTTTAATGTGGAATGATTTTGAAGTCTGTATTTCATGACATTGACATTTTTTGGACCTTTTAGTCCCGTTATTTTGTAGAATATCCCTTAATTTGATATTTCAGATAATTTCTGATATTTCCTTATGATTAGATTCAAGTTATACACTTTTGGCAGGAATACCATAAAAGTAATGTCATATTCTTTCCTACATCATATCAGGAGGCACTTGCTGATGATCTGTCCCATTGCTGGTGATATTAACTTTGACCATTTGGTTAAAGTGGTATCTGCCAGGTTTCTCTACCATAAAGTTATTTTATTCTATGCTTTGTAATTAATGAATATATTGTGGAGAGATACTTAGAGTATCATGTAAATCTCAAGTTACTCTTCAGCCCTTATACTCAACTAATTTTAGCATTAATTGATAATTCTTGCTTGAATCAATTATTATTGTGATGATTACCAAATAGTCATTTTTCCAGTTTCCATCATTCCTTCTACATTTATCAGTTGGAATTCTATTGTAAAAGGAAGAACTTTTCCATTGTTCCCATTTTTTTTATCTAGTATTTTGTTTATATTAATGTGGATTTGTGGATTTTTATTCAATAGTTATAATGCTTTATCATCTTTATTTTAATGTTCATATTGTCCCAGATTTGGCCAATAGAGTCCCTATAAGCTGGCTCCTGTGTCCTTTTTTCTTTTTTGAGAGATGGAGTCTCACTCTGTTGCCCAGGGTGGAGTGCAATGGCATGATCATAGCTGATTGCAGCCTCCAACTCCTGGGCTTAAGTGATCCTCTTGCCTCAGCCTCCTCAGTAGCTGGGACTACAGGCCCGTGCCTGGCTATTTTTTTTTTTTTTTTTTAGAGATGGGGTCTCTCTGTTGCCGAGGCTGGTCTTAAATTCCTGGCCTCAAAGCAATGCTCCCACCTTGGCCTCCCAGAGTGCTGGCATTACAGGCATGAGCCACTGTGCCCAGCCTCCTGTGTCCTTTTGATATGTTCCCATCATTCTTTGAGCACTTCCTTTCCTTCTGGTACAATAAGATGGTCCAGGTTTACCTTCTACTTTCTTAGCCTTAGCTCTAGTGTTGGCCATTTCTTGAGAGAGCCTTGGTTGCTTTTAGTGGAGAATGGTATTTAGAAACCATGGGTGCTGTGTGGGTGTGCTCTTTGTTATTGGAATACCATTAGTATATAGTCCCTCTTTGCAGACGGAGGTCATAGATAGATGCTTGTACACACAGACGCCGATACCCCCCCATGTACTTCTATAACTATTTCTCTATCCATATGCTTATCTACATTACAGCCTATGCGTTCATATCAGTGTCTTCAATTCCAATCCAATACCA
Source organism: Microcebus murinus (assembly GCF_040939455.1). Taxonomy (NCBI): domain Eukaryota; kingdom Metazoa; phylum Chordata; class Mammalia; order Primates; family Cheirogaleidae; genus Microcebus; species Microcebus murinus. The sequence continues at coordinate 27,817,494 of NC_134126.1, read as the reverse complement.
CATGTTTTATTCAGTTTTCTCCCTTTTCCACTGTTCTCTGCATGGAATCACTAACCCATGCCTCTGAAAAGAAGACTACTAACTACGCATTAATACAGGTTTAGAATTCTTTTTGTTTTCAGCCTTGAGGGCCAAAACACAGTGTTCAAAAGTTAGTTGGCTAGTTCTTTCTCCCCTGTCTTAGTCCATTTTGTGTTGCTCTAACAGAATACCTGAGACTGGGTAATGTATAAAGAAAAGAGGTTTATTTGGCTCATGGTTGTGGTAGCTGGAACGCATAAGAGCATGGCGCCAGCATTTGCTCAGTTTCTGGCGAGGACATGTGCTCCTCAACATGGCGGAGAAGCAGGAAGGTGAGTGCAAAGAGAGCAAACATAGGGGGAAACTCACTTTATCTCAACCTTCTCTCTTAGGAACTAATCCAGTCCCACGAGAGTGAGAGCTCACTCCCAAGAGAGCAGTAATCTATTCATGAAGGATCCTCCCCCATGGTCCAAACATCTCTTAACACCACTGCAATGGCAGTCAAATTTCAACAGGAGTTTTGGAAGACACACAGCATTTTCAAACCATAACATTCCCCAGCCCCTAGACTTTTAGTATGGTGATATTTGTTTGACATACAATTTGGTTTATTTATTGCTGTTTATATTTAATTTTTTCCTCTCCAAAATGAGGTCTTGATTGACATTTCTCACTGCCAAATCTTTTCTCTTGAGTAGAGATTGGGCAGTCTCAGTAAAAGCGAGAGACCTGCTTATTCATAGCTTAAGTCAGGCCTTAAGAAGTCAGTGGTGGGGCTATAAGCCAGACAAAGAGCGTGCACCAAGGACTCTTCTACAGACATTTTCCCCTCTCCTGGGCCAGCCCTGTCTCTGAGCCCATCATCTGATAGATTGGGACACATGCCCATTTGTCCAATGACTATTTTCTTAGGTTCTCCTTGACATTCTATCTGATCACCTCTTTTGCACTTAGGGAACCAAGAATCCAGCTTGTGTCTCAGCTCCAGACTATGATTGCGCAGACTGTTTACCACTAGCTCATGTAATATGCTTCATGTAGGACCTTTGGATGATCTTGATCTGATCTCTCAGGGGTGAAGCCCCAGGGCACTCTCATTGACACCCAAACTTGTAGAACTTAAAGTCCAGCTCCTGGACTGTTTGCTAGCTCCCTGATCTGTTGCCCCTGCAATTTCTCCTCCTTAGCTTTTGGCCTTGCTAGTGGCTCTTTTGCATCAATTCTGACCTGGCCATTTTTTTCTGTCTGTCTCCCGATGGCTTCCAGATTTCCTTTCCTCTGCCCCCTTTAACCCTCTTCCTGCATCTCCCACACACTCATTTTATTTCTCTTTCCTCCAGACACATATAAGCCGGTCAGTGCTGCTGATTCCAGCTGTTCTGAATCTTGCCTACAGTTAAAGTTATAAAGCAGATGGACCAGCACATCCTAGATGTTGTGCCAATTTCCACTGCATGAAAACAAATTACTGAAAAGCTTCAGGAAATTTTAGAATAGTTTTAGGGTTCGATTCTGTCTTCTCACTGGTGCATCCTCACCCACCTCATTGTACTTTGTCACTTTCCATCACCTCTTTGTAGGCCTCACTTGATAAAGGCTGGTTTTGAAGACCTTTGCCCTCATTTTTACTCTTTTTGTGTACTAATAGGTTTAACCATTGGGATAGGACTGTGTTGATAATCAAACTATGGTTGTTGGTTGGTTTTCTAATTTTCTAAACCCTTTTAAATTCTTCCATATAGGACTAAGGAATTTATGTCCCTTTTGATCATATAGAGAACGTGAGGCTCAGCCCTCTGTGCTGTGGGTAGGTCAAAGAATTCACCAACCTGGGAATAAAGTAGATATTTCTCTATTGACTTTATCAATGAGGGTGCAAAAAAGTGCCAGTGCCACTGCCAGCCCTTGCAGGGAGCCTGTAGACACTCTCTGTAGAGAGGAGCATGTTCCTTGGGAAACAGTGATGCTGTGCCCACATCTTTGCTTTCAGAATCCTTATTCTTGGAATTTGCCAACTGCTTTCTCCCAATGTCTTGTAGAAGATTGTTTAAATTCAGCATTTCTAGTCACCCTGAAAATAAGAGAAAAAGAATCAACGTAGTAGGGATACTTGCCTTATAGGTGTATAAGGAAGACACTAGCCATTATTTACAGAGCATCTGGAGAAAACTGTTGGCATAGTCCAGTAATTATTGGGTGCCCACTGTAACCAGAGTGCTAGACGATATAGGAGCTGTCTTCAAAACAAGTCCTTATCACTCTGCATTGAGTAAGGTAAAAAAAAAAAAAACAAAAAAACAAGTCCTTAGAGAATAGGCTTCCAGAAGTTCAGGGACCCCCTAGATTTATATATTAGTACAAATAATCCTTCCTTCCTTCCTTCCTTCCTTCCTTCCTTCCTTCCTTCCTTCCTTCCTTCCTTCCTTCCTTCCTTCCTTCCTTCCTTCCTTCCTTCCTTCCTCCCTCCCTCCCTCCCTCCCTCCCTCCCTCCCTCCCTCCTTCCCTCCCTCCCCTCCTCCTTTGGAAGAGAATACTAGAAAGAATATCCTCAGTTCTCAAAAGGATCTGGGGTATATAATCATCTCCCAAAATTTAGGACCATAGCTCTAGAGCAGTGACTTTTAAACTTTTTGATCACGAATCACTATATTTTGTACTGCAAGGTGGAAAACACACACACACATTTATATTATTAAATAAATAGCTGAGAACACTTTCACAAAACAGTACTTACCGTTGCTCTATATGGTGTACTCTGATATTTTCTACTTTGTTCTGTTATTCTGTTCTACTATTTTCTGTTTCATATTTTGAGAAATGCTAGGTGGTACCCTATGAATTGACCTTTTTTTTAAAACCCCACTAATGAGCTGTATCCCGCAGTTTGTAAAACATTGCTTTAAGAGCACTGATTCTTAATTTATTGGTGTGTATAAAATTGCCTGGGATGCTTATTTAAAATGCAGATTCCTGGGCATCACCCCACCCCTAGTAAATTGGAATCTCTGGCAGAGGAGCACAAGAATCCACGATTTAAACAAGTCCTCCAGGTGATTCTGATGCAAGGTGAATTTGGGTCTTGAAGCCTGACACTTAGAGAAACTGCTCCTCCTCTGGACTTCTGAGCCTGGCTGTTTAAGGCTTCCAATCACACACTTGCTTGGAGAGGGTGGTCGCTAACAGGAATCAGCTGCATCCAGACTGAGCCTCTTCTCATCACAGAATGACCCCAGTTACTTACACTCACTTCTGGAGTAGATGTTCCTTGATCGTTCTCTTTTTCTAATGTCTGTTATGGCCCTTATGAAGGCAGAGAAGGGGTTAATGAGGGCCACAGAATAGAGAGTGAAGGAACTGAAGGGTCATTTTACAGAGTGGCTGGGGTGTGGCCCAGCCCTCCAGTAGGTGCCCAGAGCCTGTCCCAAATTAGAATGGGGTGGGATTCAAAACTGCTTTTCCTATTCCCTTGCCTTTCATGTGTAACCGCATGCAGTGTGTCAACATGCTTTCAGGCGCCGTTAGGCACCAGCAGTTTTGCTCCCTCTGGGTTCATGGACCCTTGGTATTCCTGTTATGTGTTATCTTAGAATAGCTCATTGTCCATTAACTCCTTTAGCACCAGGCCTTTGAGATGTAAGGGCTTTTGGGTTGAAATGTAACAACCACCACAATGAAATAAGAAAATGGTTACTTGTCAGGAGACCTGGGTTCTTGCCTTGCTCCACCAATTATCTGTGAGACCTCAGGCTCCCTGTGCCTCACTGTCCTCATTTAGAAAATGACAGGTTTGGTCTAGACTCTAGCCCATCTTAAAAGTCCCTTCTAGCTCTGAAATTCCATGATTCTATTTTTTGTACACTCTGGCCTTTTCTCTTTAAAAGTCTTCCCTTTAAAGCCTTGGCTAGGTTGGGCACAGAAGATTCACTGAGTTTGGGAATTTCCAGAGAACCAGATGATAAGTTAATAATAATAAAATGTCTTCCTATTTAGTGTACTGATGAAGTAGGAGATTTATAAAACTAGTTTATTGTAAAATTGGGTAATAAGGCCTAGGAATTTTGAGATGTGTTTTTGTCTCTTCAGCCACTTTGTTTTGTGGGTGTGAATTCATTTTGTGGGCTGTCAGGTATGAAAAAAAATTATTGTTACAATAATAAGAAATTATGATGATGATAACTGATTTATCATCATCGTTAAAACACTTCCATGTTTATAAAGTTTTTTATGGACATCACCTTGTTTGGCTTGATCTTCACAAAAGTCATATGAAGTAGGCAGGGCAGGTCTGCTGTCCCCATTCTTTTTTTAAGAGACACATTCTCTTAAAAAGAGACTTAAAAAGACACTCCAGACAGGAGGGCAGTGGTTATTCAAAGGTGAGATCATTGTGCAGTACAACCTCAAACTCCTGGGCACAAGAGATCATACCTCTTCAGCCTCCTGAGTAGTTGGGACTACAGGTGTGAGCCATCAGGCCTGGCTCCCATTTTTTCAACAGATGAAAAAATTTTGAGATCCAGAGTGCATTTGTGACTTGCTCAAATTTACCTAGATAATAAGTGGCATAACTTCGAATTACTCTGGGTCTTAAGCATAGTTCTGGGTGCTTTCTGCAGAGTATGGTTGGGATTTCTTTGTTCATCCAGATTTCCTAAGGACTCAAACTCAATAATTTGACCTACTAACCTGGAAATTGACTAGGGCATCTCTTACACCACACAACCCTTTAAAGTTTTGCCAGTAAAGTATCAACATGGTTAATGATATGGCATAATTTAGGGCACACAAGTCAATGGATGTACAAATTCATTACTTAATAGCCACCCAGAGAGTGAGCACAAGATATATGCTGGAGCAGTTGATTAGGCAAGATTGGCAGAGGCTGAAGATATTAACTATTCATTAAATGAATCATAGTTTTTCTGTGTTCAACACTTATAGGTTTTCTTTGGCTGCGGCCTCTGTTATTAGTCAATACTGATTAAGGACCCACCCATTCTTGGTGTTATGTGTTCATTGAATGTTCCAAAATAGACCCTGTCCTCAGGAGACTTCTTTCCAATAAATATCAAAATAACACATGAGAACTGATAATGAGATATGCAGCTTATCTGATGACTATGTAGACTTCATTCCATTTAGGCCTATAGTGTCATAGAATCAAGTTATATTACTTTTTTCCTCCTTTTCGTTGTTGGCATGAGCCATGTAAGGGGACTCATTGTCCCAGGAACAGGTATTCGGGAAGGGAGAACACCCTTATGGATACGTTTTTTTCTCAGTGGCTTGTTTGGTGCTTGGCATACTTAAGTGCTGTTTGCCAGCCAGGAGGAATTACTGGCTGTAGATCAAGCTTCTCCACTCATGCCTGGTGCCAGGGAGATGCTTGCTCCTAAAGGGGTGGTTACCACTTTGAAAATAAATGTGTAGATTTCTGAGTGACGTCATTCCACCTTGGCACAGACAGGTATTTATTTCTCTAGAATGAACTATCAGGGGTGAGCCAGACTGTCTGCCTCACTCATCTCCCAAGGTTTCATTTATTTTAAAAATCTGCTAACACATCTGCTTGTATTTTTTTTCTCTGTATGTTTGTCATGTGCTATAATTACTTAGGGGTTTCTGGTGACATCTTAATTAACTAGAGAAGTAAAAACTGAAGATATAATTGTAGAGTTGTTCACAGGTTTTTCTATAGAATATGTGGATCCAACTGTCAACATAATGTAGATGCTCACGGATTCTTTTAAAACTGAGAAATATATATCAATTTTATGTTCCTTGGTCATCGATCACACCTTTGTATGTCTTTTGCTCTCGTTTTAGTTTAATTGAATGAATTGAATGAATTAGTGAGCTCAGGCCTTTTGATGTGATCATAGCCTATTTGGGGAGACTTTCAGGGAGCATGTTTAATACGTCAGTGAATTTCTAGGCCCATAGTTCTATGGATCATGTTGGGGTGGAGTGCATAGTCCTTGTGCTCTAGCATTCAGATTGTACCTAAAGAACCCAGGAGGGTTTAATAGCCTCTTTGTTTATTCCTCTTTATAGTTCTGGGAATGCTATTGCCAAAATGGGGGATATAAATGAAGGGGAAGTCTCAGGTCTGCAGAAGCCATAGAGAGGGTTGGCAGGCAGGCCAGGTCCAGCAGCAAGACCAGGCTAAGATGTGGTTGCAGCTAGCTGGTGGATGCACAGTCTAGGAGCAGGAAAGTGCTGTCTTGGATCCAGGAAGTCTGCAAACATGGAACAAGCAGGTCAGAAACAAAAATGTTGATCCTATCCTCCTAGCACATAGAACAGTGTTTGGCCCATAGTAGGTGCTCAGTTAATATTTGTTGAATGAAGGAATGAAATGAGAGATCAGGAACTCAGAGAAGGAGCCTGGAAAGTAAGATGTCAGAAGTCTAGGCAAGAATTCTGGATGGCAGAGACTCAAATCTTGGGTAGAGCACCATGTTTGCTTTCATGGGGTCCATAGAGCTGTCTTGAGTGATGTGAAGAACCTCCAACCACCTCCTGTCTGCTGTGAACACAGTACCAAGGGGGTGGTTGAAGGGAAGGTAAAGTCTCTCACTTGACATAAACTGATAAAGACATTTCTACTGAGTGTCAGCTATGGCTCGTATTTGGGGGCCATTCTTAGGTCTCTGACCTTACCCTGAAAAACCTTGGTGCTATAACCATTCAGAAAATTCTTATTAACACTTAATAGATGTCAGACAAGTTGCTCGTCCAGCTCTCTACTTCAAAGCAGATTCCTAAGCTCCCCGCTCTTGGGCATGCCATTCTCCCAAGGGTGTGGCTGGGCTCCATGGAACTAATCCAGAGCCACAAGAATCCTATTTCCATACTGCTCTTTCCCCAAACCTTATTATAGGGGACAATTTAGGCTATTTTGAGTAAGGTGGGTACACCACTGCTTGAATCCTTTCTAATCATCTGTCTAGGCTACTGAAGACAATTTGTGGTACTAACTCATCCCTGAAAAATTGAAAGCTCATTTCTCCATACATAGAATACATTATTTTTGCCTTTGGCACTTTTCTCTTTCTGTCTCTGAACTCTCTGGCGCTGATCTCATTGCTGGCAAAGCTAAAGCCCAAGCTATGATAAGCCCAGAGAAGTGTGTCTGCCCCCCTGCCTGCCCACCTGTCTTTGAAAGGTATCTCCAGGCTGCCACGGTACTACTGGGTCACATAACCAGCAGCCACCATTTGAGGCAGAATCTTTTTCAAGTCAGTTCACACCTTGGTGATTTCTTCCCCCTCCTTCTTTTAACACCTTCCCCAGCAAATCCAATCCATCCTCTGGCTTATCTGGGTCAGCAAGGGTCTGATTTTATGCATGGCACTGTCAGACCATAAATCCGCTGCAGCTTTCCTCTCTATCCGGCCTGCCCGCTTCTGTCAGCATCAGCAAAATGCATAATAGAGAAAATAAGCCAGAAAGGCTAATAACACTCATCTGAATAAAATAATCTCTTTGGCTGCCTCAGTTCGTTTCATTTTAATCAAGGTGCCAGGAGGGAATTTAGGTTAAAAACTCCAGCCTCCTCCCTGTCACTAGTTCCCTGTTCAACCATCCCTAAGCGATTCTTTTTATTATGCATGTACCTTTATTTATTTATTTATTTTTGTATTCTCATAGTTGGATGCTCAGTAACATATACCGAATGATATATTTAACTCATTTTGGGTTTTGTCTGTCATCACAGACATGTCTATTTTTAAAAGTGAGAAATGATATTCCTCCTAGATGTGTTGGTATTTGCCATCTCTCTATCCAGACTGGCAGATTTGATAGGAATTCTGAGACAGGGAGTGGGGGCTCAGTGGAAGTTACTGAAGCATCTAGGGTTCTGGCAATCTGGCTCCCTCTGGATTCCTTCCTGTCAACCTCAGCACACAGTTCCCAGTGTGGAATGCAGGACTGATCATTCCACTTTGTCCCTTAGGGAAAGGACAGTGGAAGATTAAATTCTGCTCTCCAGTTGGTATCTCCCTCACGTCTTCCCAGAGACTTACAGCTGCTTTGTTAATTGCCTGTTGCTGCTGTCTTACCCCAGTCATTATTTGCTGAGGGCTGTGCATTTTCAGCAGGCTGCGATCTTGGCCCTGGCCCAGGGCCGGGTGAGGAGCATGTTGGAAATTGATGAAAGCTGAGTCCTAGTTTGTTTGGAAATAAAAGTAGTAATATTTCCTCACATTTTTATAATGCTTTGCTGTTGGCATAGTTCTTTTGCATCCATCATCTCATTTGATCCACACAATAGCCCTGAGAAGTGGGCCAGTCAGAGACTATTGGCCCAAAAGGAAACATACCTCACTATAGCAACCAGAAGCTCAAGCCATTCCAGCAATGCCAACCTCATGCCATGCATTCCATCTGTGGAGCCATGAACATAGCAATTAATTAAATGACACCTTAGGCCAGGAGAGCTTCCAGGATTTTACAAGCATGCTTTGAAGATCTTTAGGGAGCAAGATGTACACTGACAGGCCATGTGTCCATTTTATAGATGAGATGATCGAAAATAAACAGAGGGAATATGGAAAAAAGGGAAGTATAATATAGAAGCCAACTTGAACCTTTATGGACTTGGCTCTTCACCCTAGATATTTTAAAGAAATCCCTCTGAGCATTTGCTGCAGAGTTTGTTGGCCATCCATAATTAGTCTAAGTTGAGGGACAAAACCTGGGCTAATGTCTTCGAAGCTAATGATTCAGCTGTGCAGATTTATATCTTTCAGTGCATTTATGGTGATAATCTCTTCTGCAGATGCACAGGCAGCTTGTAACTTTCTGAGTCTCCTTTCTTTTGACTCCAGAGTCATTCCCTCTCATGTACAGTATGATGTTTTCTTGATCTTCCTCCTGAAAATTTTTTTAAGTAAGAAAAATACTCCTGGATATTTTGTCTGCTTTTTAGGGATTAGTGTTTGAGGAGGTTTGCAGCTGTTCAGCACATTCCTAAGGGATGCAGCCCCTTTTCTTTAAATGCCCAAGTATTACACAACCTAGGGCTCTGGGGGTGGGGAAAGTAAAGAGACTGTGCAAACAAATGATAGATGGAAAAGATGTAAAGACAAATTTCAATCTCCTAACCAAATGAAGTTCCCTTGGCTCCAGAGGCCCCAAATAAAATGAGGCTGCAAAGCTTCTGGAGCAGGAAACCACTCTAGCAGAGCCTTAATATGCTCCCTATGAAATCACGTCTCGTTGACTTGCTTATTTTCCATCCTGAAATGTGTTTCATCTTTGTTCATGTTGGCTGGGAAAATTGTCTGTATGGTATATTTGTGATCTCTTCCTCCCATATTCTCTGTACCTCTCCTACCCCAACCCTACCCCCAAATAAATGAATGAATGAATTAAAACACCTCAGTTGAAAGGAGGAATATGTGTGAAAAAGCATATGAACTCAACGGACCAGTGTCTGAAAAGCTGCAGTAGTAGTAAAAGAGACTGAGAACCCGTAAGAAACACACAACAGGGTCTAATGCTGGGTTTTTCTTGAAGCCATAGACTCTTTTTTAAAAAATAAAAATCTTGCATAGAACCCCAATATATGATATAGATCAAAGCAGCATTTTTGATGGTATAAATCTACTTTTTTTTTTTTCTTTTTGAGACAGAGTCTCGCTTTGTTGTCCAGGCTAGAGTGAGTGCCGTGGCGTCATCCTAGCTCACAGCAACCTCAAACTCCTGGGCTCAGGCAATCCTTCTGCCTCAGCCTCCCGAGTAGCTGGGACTACAGGCATGCGCCACCATGCCCAGCTAATTTTTTCTATATATATTAGTTGGCCAATTAATTTCTATTTATAGTAGAGACAGGGTCTTGCTCTTGCTCAGGCTGGTTTCGAACTCCTGACCTCGAGCAATCCGCCCTCCTAGGCCTCCCAGAGTGCTAGGATTACAGGCGTGAGCCATTGCACCCGGCCTAAATCTACTTTTGAAGTGAGTACTTATTACAGAGTCAATGAGAACAATGAGGCTGTGTTCATGAAATAAAAATATTGAAATCAGGATTATTAATAAGAGTTACAGTTTTATATCAGTTTCAACATCCAAGACATTTCTGGTTTTGTTTTGGGTAGTCCAATATCAAGACAATCTTGATTCAGACAGATAAGTTATTATAATCTTGAGATAATGTTAAATTGATTTAGATGTTTGAAAAATAAGATATTTTTGTTTTAAAGTTGAATCACTAATGTTACCAGGCAGCTATTCCCATTCTCCTTCATAAATATTAATTGGATAAGCCCCAACATGTATAATAAGCACTGTAACAATTGATAATGAGATGGCATGATATTGAACATGTCGATTCTTGCTGCCCAGCCATGGTCTACCATGAACCCAGCATAGGCCCCTGAGCCATCGGTGGCATGTAATTGAACCTGGCTGCTGTATGTCAAGTTCCGTGTTCACCTATACAGCTTTATCTGAGGAGGCACATGCAGGCTTGAATGAAAAAATAAGCCTGTGCAGAGCTACACCCATTCTAACCAATAGCACATTGTTCAGAGGTTCTGGAGCATGCAGTGATTCTTTATTCCAGGGCTTGCATACAACAAAGCTCACTTAGCAGCCCTTGAGACATTGTGGTGGCATCTAATGCAGAGCAACTGTGTCCTGGGTCCCTTGCTCATTGGAATGTAGGTTGCTCATTTGGATGGATGTGTTACAGTTGTTTTCATTGCAATGCGATTGACTGTTAATTCCAAAGTATTTCTGAACACAGCTTAAAAGCTCCTGCTCAGTGAAACCAATAATAATACTGTAGCTATCCCACTATATGCTGTAAGGATAGAAATAAATACATGTGGTAAAAGTACTTGTGGCACCTTAAAAGTTCTTCAAGTTTATTAGTGTTAAGTGGTGAAGCATTTTATTTTAAAAGATTTCTACTTCCACTCACCCTCTTTATTAACCCATCTTTGTTTCGTCATCCTTTCTTTTGAGGGTGCCCTGGGCATTGTGTATCCTTTTCCATGGTGTCAAGTTGGTTTTGCCTCCCCTGTCTTCTCTGTGATCTGCAGCATATATTTGTGAGCTAGCTGGCCTTCTATTACAATTCTGTTTTATTATAGATCTTTTTTTGTCTCCCACACTGCATTGTGACATTGTTATTTTTGTAACTACCAAATCACCTAATGCTGCACCTTGTTCATTTAAGATACAAATGTTTATACATTTATGGAATTGAATTGTAGCATCATTTTTTTGTGTGTAAAGAGCCATAAGAAAAGAACTAATGTAGACCACCAACACGTATTCTTTCTCCCCTAAGAAGCAGATTGAAACCAATTGTCAATTTAAGGTCTTACATGTGCTTTTAAAAAGCAAGTATAATTGCCTGGTCTAGTCCATACTTACTGAGGACATGGGTATATTGCCAAGAGAAACCACTTAATAAAAATGTAAATTAAATTATTTAGAATTTTATAACTGAAACCAACTTATAATCAATTTGAAAGTTTTCTTGTGATGGAAACATACAATGTCATTGAATACATTTGCTCAAATCTCTCACTATTTTGAATTTAGGATGGTTTCCTGCTCACTTTTTTTTTCAGATGCTAAACATTTTGAAAGGCATGGATTAATTATATGTATTTCTCCCTCTCAGCTAGTATATATTTTTTCCATAGAAATCTTTTAATTTCCATAGAAATCTTTTAATTTCCATAGAAATCTTTTAATTTCCCTAGAAAGGTAAGTGGACATAATGTTATCACAGTACTTGGCACATAAATGTTAATGATTCTGGCTACAGAAAAGTGATGCCTGGGGCAGGAGGTGAGGGTAGAGGAACAGGTTTAGAACAGTTTGATTTTTTAATTTGTCTGATGTGTTCTGAAGCCCAAGTAGGTGCGGCATGATTATTTTTTAAGAGTTATTACTACAGAATTGGAAAAGCCCTTCTAAGTTGAACTCTCCATGCTTTACAAATCGCAGCTGCTTGGCAGCCTTCAGCACTGAATAGAGGCAGTGCTGACTCAAGAAGCAAGCCCCTCTCAACTCACTTTCTTTGCATTAAGAGTTTGGAGAGAGGAAGAGGGAAAATGGGAATGAACACTGATTTTTTGCAGTGGTTGAAAATACTCTCTGATAGACTTGGTTTGAATTCCAACATTGCTACTTTTTAGTTATGTGACCTTGAGCAAAGTGTTTAACCTTTTTTAGTTCAACTTTCCTCATCTGCCAAATGTGGTTAATCACACCCACCTCATCAGGTAGTTGTGGGGTTTAAGTTAAACAACATGTGGAAAGGGCCTGGCCATATGCTAAGTATACAGTGTCCCTTGATAAATAGTGCTGTAAATGATTCCTACTTTCTGTTTCTCTCCTTAAATTCAACTTCCAGATGCAGAACTTTCTTGTTGCTTAAATTAGTGCTGTGAACTGAGGAGGTAATCAATAATTCTTTTGAATCACAATGTTTTCATTAGAAATAAGCATTTGGTTTAGCATTTTACTGCTCCACTCAAGCTGTAGACATGTTAGGAACACATATGTTCAGATATGGTTTGTATTCTTGGTTGTGTGGGACATGAAATGAGGGATCAGTCAATGAAATCAAAACCTCCTATGTTCCATAGAACTCTAGAGTTTTCAGTGACTTTTTCATGGCAAATGTCTCCAAAATTGTCTTTACTGAATCCTTACAATGGATAAATTTGTGGGGATTTAGTCTGTAGTGCACTAGACAAAAACTGTAACTTTTGTCTCTAACCCTAGAGACAAACCAAATGACTTGGTGGCTAAGGTTATGGACTTTGGACTCAGACAACCTAGACTTTTTCTAGCCAGACAATGTGGAGCTGTTGTTCTAGTCCCTGACTCCCTCTTACTTGCTGTGTGACTCTTAACTATCTGTGGGCAAGTCACACCTTTTCTGAGCCTCAGTTTTCCAATCAGTAAAATGGAGATAACGGTAGTTTCTTTTTACAGTGAAATGATAGAGCTTAGATGACATAATACATATAAAGAATTCACCACGTTCTTAGAACACAGTAGATGCTCAACAGATAGTTCTGCCTCTCCTTCCTCTCCTTCTTCTCTTTCCCTCTTCATTTCCCCTCCTTCTCCTTCTTATTATTCTTATATTCTCCTTTTTTCTCCACTGAGTTTTTAGAAAAGAAGAAAACTAGAGAGATGGGCTTTAGGAAAGATATCTTTGTTTTTGGTTTGGATTTGATTGCTATGAGTTTATAACATAGATTATAGTTGTAGATGTTGGCCCTTGCTGCTTACCAATGATGATTTTTTTCCCCTTGCTATTTCTCTGCAGGAAGGATCAGAATGTTCTCTCACCAGTCAACTGTTGGAATCTCCTCTTAAACCAGGTGAAGCGGGAGAGCAGGGACCACACCACCCTGAGTGATATCTACCTGAATAATATCATTCCTCGATTTGTCCAAGTCAGCGAGGACTCAGGAAGACTCTTTAAAAAGGTATAGAGATGTTCCTAGTCACAGAGGTTCTTGGGTTAAGCAGTGATACAATCTTGTAAATAAAAGAGAGAATATATTATTGGCCTACTTAAAAGGCTTTCCACTGGTAATTCTCACCACATAGTTGTGCAGAAAAAATATTTGAATTGGCATTCCTTTCTTCCTTTTTGAGCTGAATTAATAGTAGCCCTGGAAAAGTAACCATTTGCAAGGTACAATCCCAGGGTCATACCTAGCAATCCCAGGGTTGTACCTTCACATGGTACCTATGAATAATATATGCATATATTAATAATAACTGTGTTTGGGGAAGTTTTCTTAAGGTAAATTGTGAAGCTGTTGAGCTTTGGGAACATTCAGTGTCATTTTTTATGTTTTCCTCTTCTTGTTCATTTAGCAAATTCATGTATGTTTGTGTTTTGGCTTTAGTTGTCTCTCCAAGTTCTCATCTCAGCCAAGGTGGACTCATGAATTTGGTTATTCTTATCATGACATGTCTTTGTCTGTGGGTGATTGAATGCTTTCTGAAGCTCAATTGTTAGCACAATTCTTGAGTGTAGGTTGAGCAACTTGATGAAGGAAAACTCAATTGCAGTAATTTTAAGGACTTTCTGCCAAATTCACCTTACCTATCAGTGGTGGAACCAACCTCTTAGAAACCCAGGAACCTCTTTTCTAAGCTCTCTCAACTTGAGCTCACAGTGTAATCATCTATTCGTGAACTGGTTACAAATGATGGCAAAGGCCCCAACCATTGTGTGTGACAGGCCATGTCTAACATTCAAGCTCCAACATCCTCTGAAGACTTTTCAGAAGACAAATAATCCTCCTACAGGTTGTAGGTAGGAAGCGGGTATATTTAGAATCCATCAATTTCCAGTTGACAAAATTGAGTATTAAGATTTGAGGCTATGAGAGAAAAGACTGCAGTAAACAGGATTGTGATTGATTTAGCCATAGCTCATGGTCAGTTTTCTAATTCTTAATATTAGGAAGTTTTCCAGCTTTCACTAGATCTGAAATTAATACATAATTTCTTGATAAAATAACTGATTTAGAATCATCCATCTACATAATTGCATCCATGAGATGCTTTCCCTGTGTCTTAGAGACAGAATATTGAGGGTACAAACATCTGACAAAGAAAACAATGAAGAGAAAGATAACTCCTCGCAGAGCTCACTGGCTATTATTAGTGGCCCGGCTGTGCTGTGGTTGGGGCCACACTTCATTTAGGGGTAAGTGTACTTTTGACCGACTTTTCATGGTTTCCCGCATCTTCTCTTACTTGCTTGTCACTAATTTGAGTTATTCTGCAGTAGTCGGTGATGTGTGTGTGTGACTAAAATTAAAACCTATTTAGGTGAAACCTTGACAGTAATTGAGCACCACCTTGGCTCTTCTTTGTGACCATGACAACCACTTTGACTATCTCAAGAAGGAAAGAGATTGACTGATAGTTTCCACCTCCATTTTCTCTGTTCATCTGAGAAAAAAACTTTTGTGAGAGGTATTCACTTAGCTAGAATTTTCCCAATCTCTCAGCTCCCTTTTCTCCGAGCCTTAGAAGGTTAGAGAAGAACCCAGCTGACTCTTATAGCCTCTCCAGATCTCAGAGATGTTTATGCTGAAGGCAGCCAGACAGCAAAGCTTTGAGTGTACCTGGCTCTTCAAGTGTCCCATACACATTTTACTAAGGATCTGTGTGCATGGCACATATACAAAGCATGGGGCGTATGACCTCCAGAAGGAAAATCCACCCATGAATGATTTTCCTAGCTCTGAGCTCAGGGCTGACCTCCTTAAGCTATACATTTCTATGCTAGAGTGTAAGGAAGAACTTCTCTTATTTCTCACAGGACTTTAATACGTTACATTTCATTGAAAAAAATATACATAAGTTTATAGCTAAATACATTTTCACTAACTGAACATACCTGTGTAATCAGCTGCCAGATCAAGAATCAGAACATTTCAGCACCCCATGCTCGGGCTCCCATCTAGTCATTCCCCACCTCCAAATCCCCACGGATAACAAGTGTTCTGAATTGTAACAGCAGAGATTAGTTTTGCTTGGTTTCATACTTTATATAAATAGAATCATACGGTATGTACTCTTTTGTGTCTGGTTTTTCTCATTCAACATTATGTTTATGAGATTTATTCATACTGTTGTGTATAGCTGAAGATCATAGGACTTTCTGTTGGTCTTTATAACTTTGCATCAGTTAAATTGTAGTTGACTAGAGACACACATAGTATTGTTGAATGGCCAATGACTGCTATCCCACAGGGTGAGCAATCTCTTCTCTCTTTCCCCTGGAATTCCAGTGTAGACAGGGAGCTCTAAGGTACAAGCTGGTTGGAAGATCATAAGAATAGATGTATTCTATTTTGGTTGGGCGAGAGCCTCTCTGCTTTCTAGAAACATTCTTCATGCCCTAATTTTTCTATCTCTTTTGTTTAGAGTGTGTTGTACATGAAGAATTAGAGTCCCACTGGTTAATATATAGTAATCAGACAAAGAGACCTAAGGAATGTGCCTGGCCAGTCTATTATGTGAATCTCCCCTGGGCTTGCTTTGCACTGTCAGAGCAGAGACCGTTTCCAAGTGATCTTTTCGCTTGGGCCTAGCTCTGCTCTTAACTCTAAGACTCTGGACAGTTGCTTCTGTGCTTTCTGTGCCTCAGTTCCCTAAACTTAAAAAAAGTTTGGGCTATATGATTCACATGGTACCTTCTAAATCCAATATACTACACTTCTATGATGACAGGGGTATTCTGGGTGGGTAGGATGGGGGTCCTTCTGGTTGTTGGGTAACATTTGTTACATTGTGATAGGTAAATTGCACTCCCAGAGATAAGGACAAACAAAAGTAGGTGTGGGCATGGAGAGGGCTAGCTTAAGCAAATGAACATTGAATTTCTTGAGGAATGAAGCATTGTTTCAGATGCTGCTATCTACAGTGACCATCAGCCAAGAGATGCCAAACTGAGATCCAAATGTATAAAATAGGTGTATCTTTTGTTTTTCTAGTAAATTTGGTTCCAGTAGCAAAAGGAAAATCCATCTCTCTGGAGACATAGACTTCAGAAAAGATACCTTTATTTCTGTTTTGACTATGGACACCTGTCCTTTATGTGAATTTGCATCTATTTGTTGTGAGCAAAAGTCATAGATTGTCTTCTTTTTTAAATTTGTTTAAAAAAAAATCTATAAAACTTAACAATTCACTGGTAAAAGCTATGATAATAAAAGTCAGTATTTTTTTTGAACTCTTATTGCCAGGTACTGTGTTAAGCACCTTATATAATACATTATCTCCTTTAGTCCTTAAAATAATTCTATAAGGTAGTTACTGTTATTATCATCTCTACTTATGAAGAGGGAAACTGAGGCTTAAAGACATTAAGTAAAAATGAGGTGAAGCTAGTGTTTAAATCCAGTTATCTAGCTCTAGAACCTAATATTTTCATCTAAATGAAACCCAGTACTCTTTCTGTATGGAGTGCAGGGAAGGGAGTATTATGAATTTTCTCATTCTTTTCCATTGAATTCAGATATTTCATTTAGTTATAGAATTAATCTAATCTTTTGCACACAAATCTTCACAGGGTATGGAGCCATTAAACATCAACATTGTGTTGTTTCTCTTACCTGGGTTGAAGCAAGCAGCTGAAAGTTGGGAGGGAAATAGGGCAGTATGTTTATTTATTCTCCCCAGGGGCAGAATCTCTCTGCCCCTCTGGGAGAGGAACAAAGACTCATTAAATGTGAGTACTGGCCAAAAATCTGGCTCACGGCTAATTTAGCTAATTTGGGGATGTCAGGGTGGCTGCACAATTGGCCCCTCTATGCTACTGAACCCCCTTAAGGGATGCACCCTGCTAGCCCTCTGGTTTGTGGTTATGTCTGCTGGGACATATTTTACATTTTGCATGAAGCATGTTGGAGATTCCTTTAGCTAAATATAACATCTGGAGAAAGTAGCCTCCTGTCCACAGCTTAGAAACAGACCGACTTTGTCTAGCACTCCAGGGAAAATTGAGCCCATTCGGTGCTCCTGACATCTCCTTTCATGTAATGAAAGCTCAGTCTGTCTAATCCCTGTTGGACCTAAGGTTTGGGCAAATATTATTGCTGTCACCTTCATTTGTTTAATGCGGGGCTTCAAAAAACGGTGGCCAAACACTGCCAGGTTTGACTCCCATCTTCATGTGGTCTCTGTAAAAGGCATGTTCTAAAGAATCCCACCAGGATCAGAAATAATTTTTCCCCCTTGCTCGGTTTAAACTGAAGTAAACTTGGGTGTGCTTTCTCCCGCAGGAGAGAGGACAATCCTGTTCTCTCTTCCTCGTTTTACTTAGCTGGAACGCACTGAAAGTACCTCTGACTTTTCTGTCACTGTTTCTAGCCCTGACAGCTGCTCACACTTAAGTTTGGAAGCTGGTCAATTCAGACAGTCCTAACACTCTCAATTGCACCCTTGTTTTTACAGTACTCCAGTTGACTGTACTCCTTTTTTGCCTTTAGTATTCTAAGTTTCTGTGGCAAAAACTCAGGTTAAATTGAGAAAGCCAGATCATATTTCCTGTAGCCAGTAGTTCTCAACTTTGCCTGAGCATGAAAATTACTTGGGAAGTTAAAAATAAATTTTTGTGACCTTGCATGAAAAAAAAAATGATCACCTGGACTTTGTTAGGTCTTGGACTTTTGTTCTTCGAAAGACTTTTTTTTTTTTTTTTTAGACAGAGTCTCACTCTGTTGCCCGGGCTAGAGTGTCATGGCGTCAGCCTAGCTCACAGCAACCTCAAACTCCTGGGCTCAAGCCATCTTCCTGCCTCAGCCACCCGAGTAGCTGGGACTACAGGCATGCACCACCATGCCCAGCTAATTTTTTCTATATATATTTTTAGTTGTCCATATAATGTCTTTCTATTTTTTAGTAGAGATGGGGTCTCGCTCTTGCTCAGGCTGGTCTCGAACGCCTGAGCTCAAACGATCCACCTGCCTTGGCCAGAAAGACATTGTTAAGAAAATGAAAGGCAAGCCACAGACTGGGAGAAAATATTTGCAATACCCATATCTCACAATGACTTATATCAGTATGTAGAATAAAGAACTCTTAGAACTCAATAATAAAACTACCTAAATTTTTAGAAATGGGAAAATTTTTATTATATAGTAGATACTTCACTAATGAAAATATTTAGATGGTCAATCATCATATGAAAAGATGCTCAATATCATTAGTCATCAGGTAAATTCGAATTAAAACTATAAGGAGATACACTATACACTCACTAGAGTGGTTAAAATTAAAACAACTGATAATGCCAAGCGTTAGTGAGGATGGATGGAACTTTCATATGTTGCTGGTAAGAATGTAAAATGGTACAACCACTTTGGAAACTAGTTTGGCAGTCTCTTATAAAGTTAAATACATGCTTATCATATGACCCAGCAATTCAAGTTATTTCTAGATATTTACTCCAGAGAAATAAAAGCATATGTCTACAAGAGACTTGTGCCTGAATATTCATAAAGCTTTTGTGGTAGGCTGAATAATCCTCCCTGCCCCCTGCTGCAAAGATGTCCATGTTTTCACCCCTGGAACCTGTGAATGTTACTTTATGCATGTAAGACTTTGCAGATAAGACTAGTTTGAGGCTCTTGTGATGGGGATATTATGCTTGATTATCCAGTTGGCCCTTAATGCAATCACAGGTGTCCTTATAAGAGGGGGATTACAGGTAAAAGAAAGGAAGGCCATGTGATAGGAGCAGAGTCATAGAGAGGAGATGCTATGCCACTGGCTTTGGAGATGGAGGAAGGGTCCATGAGCCAAGGAATACAACTCTAGATGCTAGAAAAGGCAAGAAAACAAATTCTTCCTGAAAGCCTCCTGAGCAAAGGCAGCCCAGCTGGCACCTTGATTTCAGACCAGTGAAATTAGTTTTGGAGTCCTGACCTCCAAAACCATAATAGAATAAATGGGTGTTGTTTTAAGTCACCAAGTTTGCTTTGTTACAGCTGCCATAGGAAACTACGACTTTATAACAGCCAAAACTGGAAACAACTCAAACATCCATTAACAGATGAATGGAAAAACATATGGTATATCCATGTATGAATACTAGGCAGCAATAAAAAGAAACAAAATGCTAGATAGATATAATGTAAATGAACTCCACCAACATTATCCTGATAAAAAGAAGCCAAGCACAATGAGTACATTCTGTATGATTCGATTTATATAAAATTTCAGAAAAGAAATCTAATCTATAGTGATAGAAAACAGATCAGTGATTGCCTTGGGATCAGGGTGGGGATGAAAGATTGACTGAAGGGGACACAGGGAATTTGTATGGTCACAAAAACATTATGTGATCTTGGCGGTGCATTTGACAAAATTTATCACACATTTAAAATGTTACATTTTATTGTATGTAAATTATGCCTTGATAAAGTTGATTTAAAAGATAATTTTTAAAATACCCGTGCCAAGACCCCACCCCAGTGCAATTGAATCAGAGTCTCTGGAATAGGTCCTGGATGGTTGTTGCATACAGCCAGGGTTGAGAACCGCTGCTACACGCTGTTGTCCATCTTGGGCAAACTGCAGAGCACAGAGGACATCTGAAGCCATAAGATCCTGTTCGTCTGTATGTGAGCCATGTTTGCCCCTGCAACGCAGTGTTGAAGAATTTAAGCCAGTTTCTCTAGGCAACCCATTGTGGTTTCCTAATGTATTCTTGGAGGGTGATGAAGGGTGAATCAGTTTCAGATAAAATCTGGTGACAAAGGCTGACTCTGGCTTCCTTCAGCTGCAGGAAGTGGGGAAGGCAAGAAGAGTGCTGAGGAAGGAATGTAAGAGGCTCAATTAATACTTTTCTCCAGGGCCCTCAGATGTTAAACATGTCCCTTTTACCATTAGGAAATCAGTCACAGGAGAATTGCCACGACAGTCACATTTCCTTTGGCATCAAGAAAATGAGTCTGGTAGTACAAGAGGATAAAGGGGATTTCAAACTAAAAGCAGTGCATCTTACCTATCTTTTCATCCCCTCTGGGCTGGGATAGGATTTCCTACAAAGTCTTTGAGTCCAGCTGTTTGGCATATGTGAGGAGGGAGCGTGATGATACTGTGAGGAGGCATGCTGGGTGGTGTTATTCTCATAAATAAGAAGAGGAGAAGAAATAACACACAATGCTGGCGTAGTTGAATATCTCTAGTAGGTAATATTGATTGAATGAATGAATGAATGAATGAATGAATGAATGAATGAATGAATGAATGAATGAATAGAGAAAGCATGGTTTTCCAGAGATTGCATCGCTGTGTTCTGCGCCCTTGAGAAAGGGTTTAACTTTCTGGGAGAAGGAATAGATAACCTTCCCTCTCTTCCCCAGCCACCATACCCTTCTCTCCCACTGAACTCAGTATCTGTTACTGACTGAATTTCCTCCACATTGTAACATGGTCACTAACTAACAGTGTTGCATGGTGCTTTGCTGACAGTTGTTCCAGTTCCAATTTATCTTGTTGGTAGCAAAAATCTGTTCTGATTAATTGAGCTTTTTTTCTCTCATATCTGATGAAAAGATCCTCTTTGGAGAAAAGAATAGGATGTGAAGCTGAGCTTATTTGAGTAGGGGATGGAAGGCTGCCAGCTACTTCAAAGGTATCTCTGCTGATAAGGGGCGTCAGGTTTGCTGCCAAAGCCAACACTGAGGGGAGCTTTGCAGCTCGTGCAGTTGCTGGTGTTTTAGCTTTGGTTTCTGTGACACTAGGTCAGCAGCATCTGTATGGTCTCCCTAGAGGCTTCTCTCTGGGTGGTCCAGGCTTTTTTTGGACTTAGGAAGATGCAGCTCAAAGGGAATGTGTGCATCAAAGATGTCCTTTGCTTAGATTAGTTTGTATGTTTGCCTTTTTGGTGTTTTAGTTCTTAGGTATCTATCTGTCTTTTTGGAAACAGCTCAAGGTGCTATATTTAGAACATTCAAAGGTGTGATGGTACTTCGATTTTTATAGATCAAAGAACAATTAAGAGAAGCTGAAGAAGAGCAGTCTAACAAATGGAGTATGAGCTAGAGAGGTGCAGTGGACAGAAAACAAGAGTGTCCAAATGCAGCCTGGGCATTTGAACACTGCCCTAAATTAGAAAATCACACAGTCAGTAAGTATTTTAGTGAACACTGTAAACACAGCATTATGGTAGGTGCTTAAAAGAACTTAAAAATCAAGTTGAGGAGTAAGATTCGCCCCCAGGGAGCTTAGAGCTCAGTCTATTTAAATCTTCCAAAACTTTCTGTGGGATGATGATGATAATAATAGTAGCAACTTTTCATAAAATGCTTACTATGAATACCATCCGCTGTAGTAGGCCCCAAATGTATATTTTCTCTAATCCTTTTATCTATTTTGCAAGGTATTTTCTCTAAACTTTTTATGGAAGTATAAAATGCTTAGAGAAAGTGCCCATAAAGTATATATAGTGCAATGAGTGGTAACCAGCACCCAGATAAAGAAAAAAAATGTCACTAGTATCCCATGAGCCCCCCTTTGCCCTCTTCTGGTCATTACCCCTGAAGGGTAGCCACTATCCTGACTTCTAACACAATATAAGTATTTGCCTGTTTTAAATTTTTTTATATATAAGTGGAATCAGATAATATTCTTTCGATAATTTAAATATATCATTCTTTTGTCTCTGGGCCTCCATTGTTTCTGATAAGAAGGCAGTTGTGGTTCTTAAGATTTTATTATTGTTTACTTATATGTAATATATCTTCTTTCTTTCTTTTCTTCTTTTTTGGGGGGCTGCTTTTAGTATTTTTTCTTTATCTCTGGTTTTTAGCAGTTTGACTATGATAAGAGTCTAAGTGTGGTTTTCATTGTTTGTATTCATTTGGCTTGAATAAATACAATACTCAGGTATTCTGATATCCTTCATCTGTAGATAAATCTGGGAAAAATTTTGGCACGTATTTTTTTTCTGTCCCATCTCTCTTTCCTCTCTTGCTTGTATAGTAGACTACTTGATACAGTCCCAGAGGTTCAACCTTTTTTTTTCCTTTGTGCTTTAGTTTAGATGATTTCTAAAGTTTATCAATTCCTTCTTTTATTGCATCTAATATGCTATTAATGCCATCCAGTGAATTTTTTATTTCAGATATTGTGTGTTTTAGTTTTATAATTTCCATTTGGTTCTTTTCTTATAGTTTCTATATATCTCCTGAAATAAAGATTTCACATCTCTTCACTAATTATATCCATCTTTTCTTATGGATATACTTTTCTTTTCTTTCTTTCTTTTTTAAAGATGAGCTCTTGCTGTGTTGCCCAAGCTATACTTAAACTCCTGGGCTTAAGCCATCCTCTTGCCTCAGCCTCCCAAGATCATATGGGTATTTTAAAAACATATTTGCCAGTCGTTTAAAATTTCTTGTGTGCTATTTCCAACATCTACATTATCTGTATGTCTATTTATTGATTTTTCTCTTGACTAAGGATCACATTTCTTTATTTGTTTTTACATGCCTACTAATTTTTTATTATATATTGGACATTGTAGAGACATATTGGATGCATATAGACTCTAGGTGTGCTTATCTTCCTCTGAAGAGTATTACATTTTGTTCTAATAGGGCATTAAATTACTGGTTGACCAGCTTGGACTTGTGTGGGGTTGATTATATGCTTTGTTAATGTGGGCATATTTTGGTTTCACCCCTAGTCCTGAAACATATTGTATATACTTAAGGAGTGGTTTTTCTAGGGTTTCAATGGAAATCCAAGATGTTTATCAAGCCCTCTAACTTGGCAGGCTTTGAACTATAAATCACATCTTCTCTGCAGTGGACAGCACCTGAGATGGCCAAGTGTCCTAGTTTGCCTTGAGTTGAGATGGTTCCTGGGACATGAAATTTTCAATTTTGTCTATTCTATTGATAGGATTTGGATAGTTTCCAGTTTGAGGCTATTTTAAATAATGTTGCTATGAACCTTATATTGGAAGGTTGTTGTTCTTTCCAATGTATCATTGAACCTGGTCACAATCCAGGCTTTAACGATAGTATATTCAAAACCTGTCTCTCCCTCTCTTCCACTCTCTCCCTCTCTTCCTCTCTCCCTCTTCCTCTTTCCCCTTCTTTTTCCCCTCTCTTCCCTTTCATCTCCCCTTTCTCTACTTTTCCTTTCCCTTACCTTCTCCCCTCTTTTTTCTACCTCCCTTCCGTCTATTCTTTTGAATCATCTTTTAACATTTTATAGTACATATGTATTATAGAAAATTAGAAAATACAGACAAAAATATGACTTTTAAAAAAGCAGATTGTACTGTACATACCTTTTTGTAATCTGCTATTTTAGTAAAGATCTTTACCTTTACATTTCAGTGAATTTTCATTTCATCTAATACCTAGGCCATGCAAACATTTCTCTCTTGTCCTAAAAATGTCTTGACAACTGATTTGTCTAAGCCAGTATCTAATGCACACTGGTTTATGTCCCTTAAGTCTCCTTTAATCTAGTACTATTCTCTTTCTATGACACTGATTTGTTTAAGAGACCAGGCCAGTTGTCCTGCAAAATGTCCCACCTTCTAGATTTGCCTGGTTGTTTACTTGTGGTGTTGTTTAGCTTCTGCCTGTATCCTGTATTTCCTGTAAATTGGAAGTTGTTTTTAAAGGCCCAAATGGATTCAAGTTATATATTTTTGATTTAGAGTGCATAATAAAGCAATATTAGTACTTCACGTTACATCACATCAGAAAATATGTAATATCTAGTTAACTCACCAATAGTGATGCTATTTGCATTTGTAATATTTATGCCAAAGAATAGGATGGTGATAGTCTGAACTTCTATTTTATAGTTACATTTTTTTCTCACATGATAGAAAGCTGATTGTAATATGTTATGCAGGTGTCATCATACAAATGTTGGGGTACCAATTCAATCATTTATCTGATAATTTAAACATCAGTTGATAATTTTAGACAAGTTACTTTTTACCAGCTCTTGACTGCAAGATGCCTCTCTGAGGAAACGAGAGGATTATTAATACAACTCATCAGGTACCATGCAAACAGTAGTTTGCAAAAACTTATTAGTCTCAGGAGAAACTATACACACTAATGGTGTGCAAACTGACTAGGTATCAATTTTTTATTACACAATTCACAGCAATAATAAAAAAAATTATAACTAATTCCAAATGAGTGTTAATCATGCCCAGGGACTGTGCTAAGTACTTTATATGTATTAACCTATTTAATCATCACAACAACCCTCAGAGATGAGTGCTGGTTTTATCATCCCCATTTGGAGATAAGAGCATCAGCAGGCAGGTTAAGCAATTTACCCAAGGTTATACAGCTGGTTGATTGGAAAATTGGGATTCGAGCCTAGGTACTTGGCTTCCCCTCATCTCTTCACATCATCATGCTCTGCTGCCTTGCGTGTAGGAAGGTGGCAGTCATCTTCATAAGCTAAAGAGCCAGTGCTTGTGCAGGGAATTAGTGGCTCATGCATTCTACTCATACATTCCTATGCCTCTGTCAGGCCAGTGTTTCCATTGTGCTTTCTGCTTCTGCTTCTTGCCTAGCTTGTACAGACAGAGTACGTACCCTTGGTTTTTGCCTCCCTTCTTGCAGGACTGGCTTCTTTTGATTCTCCTATGTATCTTTGTTGAGAGTTTTCCTTTGAATTTCTTCCTGCTTGTCTGAGCATGATTTTTATTTAAAATAAGAACAAAATTTAAATTTTCCTTCTTTTGAGATAGCATCATCTGTTTTTTCTTTTTCATTGTCTTCTTTCCTTACAATACTGTACTTTTTCTGATCTCTTAGTTTTTCTACCTAATCCTACCTTTCTTTGCTTTTAAGCCCAGCCCTTGGGGGTTTTGTTTTATTTTGTTTTGTTTTTCTTTTTCTTCCTTTCCCCCATACTCCACAAGTCATTTGTGTCTATAGCCAGCTTTCCCCAGCATTTATTCAACATGTAACTTACAGTTATAGATTAATTTGAGTTGTCTGCACTAATTATTCAAAAGGCCACAGGAACCTAGGAGCATCTCTCTTCATGGTCTCAAGAACTCGTGAAATTATCATCTTGGTAAGCTAAGTAGTTATTGCTGAGGGACAGGACTGGGAATTAACATTTTCTGTTTTTATTTTATTTTTCCTTTAATTTTTAAATAGACAAACCAAAAACCCTTTAGCTTTGGCTTTTTTTCCCAATTATAGAAGTAATACATGTTTTTTCAAGACATTATGGGGAAAAACAAAAATAATAAAAAGAAAATAATGATTACTTAGAATCATTACTAATGTTTTTGTATTTCTAATCTCTTTTCTATGCATAGTTTTCTTTAGAAAATGAGGATCATATTGCATAATATGTTATATAAGTACTTCTTTAATTTAACATTTTGAGCAAGCATTTTTCTCATGCCATTGCATCTTTAAAAATATTGCTATTTATGACTATACAGCATTCAATATTCTGGCTATCCCATAGTTTATTCATACATTCCTTCTGGTTCTTTGGTTATGTTGTCTTGACTCTCCATTGGACCATGTTCTTGTACATCCAGAAGCAATCTGGAATCTCCTTGATATCTTCTTGGGAGTCACTTGTTTTTAGAGTGACTAGGTGGCCTGTGCTTTCATTTGGAAATACCCTACTTTTATTTAATATAAGGCAAGGAGAGAGGGTTTCCCCCTCTTCTTCTTTCTCTTTTTCTTCCTCTTCTGTCTTCCTCATTGTCTTTGAGCTCAGCTGGGAATCTGAACCTCAGAGCTGTGCCTGAGCCTGGGCTGGCTCAGTGGAGTTCTTTCACGATACCAAGTTTCAGTTTCCTCATCTTTACACAAGAAAATTACTCATAACCTTACTTTTCATAAGAATCAGTAAAACCTGGGAACAAAGTGCTCTGTAGAGTTGTGTTATGGCCAGATGATGTCTGGTTATGTTCATGTAGAAGAGTGTGTGTCTTGTGCCATCTCCCAACTAGGATGGTCTTTGCATCTCTAAGCTAATCTTTTTTTAGCAGTGTGTTATCATATAGGGTAGAAAGGAAATACAGAAGGCAAACTGGGAGATCCAGAAGTCTCTAACTTTAATTGTCTCTTCTCCAAAGCCAAGATAATCCAAGCCTTCTGCCCACATAAGCATCGCATCCTTTCCTGCCTTGCCTCTTCCCATGACCTTGTTTTCCTTTTGATGTTCATTTTGAGGGTGGAGAGGAGAAAAACACATTCTCTTTTTGCTGCTCTCTGAGTCAGTGGCCTTTCTGAGCCTTTGAGTTCTTAGTCAAGGAAAACTGCAGAGCTTACCTGACCCTTCTTTCAGGGACTCTTAAGAAAAAAAAAGCATTGCTTTATTTAGATTCAGGAGCACTACTGGTTCATTCAGTTCAATTTACTAATATTGTTTGATTGTCTGTAATTGCTCAGTATTCAAGTTGACACTATAAAAGGGCTACAGAGAAAGCTTTCAACATGGTTCAAGATTTTAGATTTCTTACATCTCAGCTGAATAGACAGGCCAGAGACTCCTGACGTAGGTTACAACTTAAGACAGCAATTTAATGAGTGGTACAGATAATTAGTTGTCTACAGGAACTTGGAAAAGGAATAGATTCATGAGAGGAGAGTCAGGAAAGCATCATAGAAGGAAAAGAATTGAGCTGATGTCCTTTTCATTACCTGCTGCCAGAATTCTCAATATTCTTATGGAAATATATTTTAAATGTTTCCATATTATCTAATACCAACTTCTTTTCCTGCCTCTTCATTCCTACTAGAGATGCCAGTCATGAGACCAGTCTGACAATACAGAGGCTTCCTTTTCGCCAGCAATGAGAGAAATATGTGGGAAGAGCTTGGAGCCTGAGTATGGCAAACTTTGAATGGCAGTGAGAGGAGTTCAAACTATACGTCAAAGGGAGCCATCCACCATCTTAGGCAGGACAATGAAATCTTGAAAACCATGATTTCCATGCTATTGGTGGCACTGTTCAGTGTGGTATAGGGTGGAAGAAACTATTTGGGAGCCTGTTATAATAATTCAGAGGGATAATGGAACCTAGTTCTTAGATAATGACAATGGGAACTGAAAGAATGAGATTTACTAAGAGACAAAACAATGACAATATAGACAGGACCAAGTGACATGACATGTGGTGGGTGGGTGGAGGTAAATGCGAGAGAGAAAAATCAAAATTGACTTCGTCATTCAACAAATATTTATAATGGCCCTTCCATGTTCCAGGCACTGTACTAGGCACTGGAATACAGCAAATAACAAAGAGTCCTTGCCTGCCTGGAGCTTATACTCCAGTAGGAGAAACAGATAATACATAAATAAATCAATAAATATATATCAGATGATGATAAAATAGAACAGGGTAAAGAAGATGGAGTACTAGAGATATTGCTACTTTATATAGGGGGGTTAGGGAAGGCCTCACTGATAAGCTAGCATTTTAACTGATTCTTGGGGCAAATGAGGGATTTTGCTGTTAGCTCGCCTCTGAGGAAGGTATTTCAGGCAGAATAAACAGTGTATAAGGCCATGAGATGGGAACGTGCATATCTGGTTAGAGAAGCAGTAAGGAAGCCTGGTGCATAGTAGGCAAGAAGAGTGGTAGTAGATGTGGTTGGGGGCAGGGGACAGACTGCATCAGGAAGGGCCTTGGAAACCATTCGAGAGCCATTGGAAGATTTGGAGAGGTGTGATACAGTCTGACTCCTGTTTAGATAGGATTATTCTGGCTTCTATGGTAAGAGAGGACTAAAGGAGGAGCAAGGTGGAAGCAGGAAAGGGAGACCAATTAAGGAGACTTCTATAAATAATTCAGGCAGAGGGTGATAGTGTATTGAAACAGAGTAGTAGCTTTGGAGGTGGTGAGGAGTGGTCAAATTCTGGGATATATTTTGAAGACAGAGCCAACAGGATTTCCTGCTGGATTGCATGTGGCATGCCAGAAAAAGAACAGTCAAAGATGACCCCAAGCATTTTGGCCTGAGCCACTGGAAGTTGGAGTTGCCATTGACTAAGTGAAATATGTGGAAGAGCCACTGATTCTAGCCCCGCCCTATAATTAGTGAAGAATCTGAGAGCCAATGAGAAGTGACTTGCCTTAGTTTACCCAGTTAGATAGTGGTAGAGATGTGACCAGACCCATCAGGTCTTCTAACTTCTATTCACTGCTCATCCCGGGACACACCACACTGCCTGAGGTCAGTTTTAGACATGGTAAAGGGAAGGTTTAGTGAGTGTAAGAGCTGGAAGGGAGATTTGAAAATTAACCGCATAAAACTGAGACTTGAAGCCATGAAAGTGAGTACTCAGAGTAGAGGGCACTTCAGGCCTAGAGAGAGGACACAGAAGAGCTAGTAAAGAGGAGAGAAGAACAAATTAAAAGGAAAATGAGAATAATATGGCTCATAGCACTTAAATGAGAGGACTCAATGATGGGTACTGTGAAGGGGCCAGGAAGAATGGGATCTGAGCAAATTTGGATTTTGGAAGCTTGGAAACAGTGCTGCCCTCAACACAACCTCCTGTAAAATTTCTAGCACTTTTCTTGCCTTTTAAGCTAATCATGAGAAGGAATATAATAATGTAAGCCTGAGATAGGGAGTTAAAAATAAATTCCCTTCCAACTGTAGCATTATCTTCTTGTGAATCTTACACAAGAATTTGACCTTCCCAGACTCCCGTGTGCCCATCTATTAACTGAACAAGAAGCACATTTCTTGCCCTCTTTGCCTGCTGGAGATCATGTGAGGATAACAATGACAAAGGATGGGAAACTGCTTTGGAAGAGAAATGTTATATAAATCAAGATAACCTTTTCTAGTTGACTTTATGTTTTTAGTTTTAAAAAGCTTGATAAAGTCATTTAAAAAACTTTACATTAGAGATACATTAAATGCAGAACACATCGACCAATAAAATAGATATTCTTCTTTAAAACAACAAAAAATATTGCTTAATATCTATGTCCAGGAGTCTCATATCAAATCCTGCCTGGGTCTTTTCATTTAATTTCATTTTGTAGCCATTGTTACCCAACACAAAACAACTACCCCTGTCCTCAAGGCCACTCAGGTCTTTCAAGCTTTGAGAGGTCAGCGTTGGTTCTTTTGGTGAAACACACGACAAGGTTTTCTCTGCAGAGTTTGGAGCAGTCTGTCTGTCTCAGAGCTGCAGGCTGAAGCCCCAGTGGAGTCTAATTCTGTCCTTCCAATCCCCTTCACGTAACAGTATAAGAAGAGTGGGAATGGAAATTAATTGTACCTGCTGGCATTATTAAAGTTATCAGTGCATATCCCCTCTTGGGCCAGGAAGATTAAAAAGGGTGTTGTAATCAGAGCAGATGATTTCTGACACATTGACGAGCTTCCTCCTCAGGTTAGATGTAAGGATGTGATCTGAGCTTGTTGCCTCTGGCCCGATACCACATAGCTTGGGGCTATGTAGTCTCTGCCTCATCCTTCCACCAGCCCTGGAGGAAAGCCAGGCTCCTGCTCTCTCTGGATCAGAGATCTCTTAGGTGGAAAGTCAGGCCTTCTCTCTTAAGACTAGTGTATTCTGGCTGCACATTTCTCAGAAGATGCAGTTAGTGCCTTGGTTAGGTTAGACCTTAGAAGTCACACTTTGTTCAGGGTCAACAAGAATGAAATGAGGAATGAAGGTGCTGCTCCTTGGTGATTCAGTTCATGTTAGCAAGCGTTTATTAAGTACTTTCCCCAAGCACCACAACCAGGCCTCCATGGGTAGGGAACCTTTTCATGTTGGAAGGCCACATTAATTTAGCTATAAGCAAATAAGGCCACGTTGAAGAAACTTCAATTAGATACACTTAAAAATGTACATTATTTTGTAAAAAACCTAACTACTATGTACTTAATAATTTCAAAAAATGAAAGCTATTTGTTAATTTTAAAGTTAACTCACCTTTTAATGACTTTGTTGTGTCTGCTTTTTGTTGGAAAGCATTTGAATATGTGGTTGCAGCATGGATGTCTGCAGTTTCAGTTGATCCTTTAGATGGGTGTCAGTCATTTGTGATCTTAAGGGCATCTTGATTTGGGTTAGGCAGGAGAATATAGTTCATAGCAATAAGTGGTTGAAAAGTAAGAAAGCATTTTTTGGGCATGTTGCCAAAAGCATGAATATTCAACTACATTTTTCCGTATTTCAGTTGGATCTTTCTTAGCATCAGACAATGACTGTAAAATGTCATCTACTGAGAGCTCAATCAATTCCATCTGTAGTTCTTTAGGTGCCTTCATATCAACTAGGCGAGGCTGAAATGCTAATTTGAGTGTGATGTCATGACTTTTAAAAGTCAGTGAACCTTTTGTTGTATTATCCAATTAATAGGTCTGTAACAGCTGTGTATTCTTCAAATGATTCACATATATTAATATCATCCTGCTCATCAATGACCTTTGCTAACTGGAGAAAATGTTCATCCAAAATTTCCTTTTGAAGAAGAAGTATTTTGAAAAAAGATAGCTATTTTCGAAATGCTTTGGATTTTTTGCCACATATCATATATAGACTTAGTTTTACCTTGCAAAGAAACATTAAGTTGTTTTGATTTGACAGATCACATAGAAATACTGCATTCCTATAGAAACCTTCTTTCAATAATTCACATTGCTAATTCTGTTCTCCACAAAATTTAACTAGCTGTTCTTGCAGAGATAATATTTTAGCTAATTCCTGTCCCTGTGATAGCCAGTGCAACTTAGAATGATATGCAAATCCACATTGAATACCTCCTACTTCAACTTCAGCATGTCACGAAACTGACCATGCAGTGTTGCATTTGTACAAATATAGTTATATAACTTGTTGCAAAGTATCACTTAAAATATTAGCTTTAGCATAGAGATTTTGCTCATGCAAGATATAATAAAAAGAAATGAGAGCATCTAGATCTGTTAATACATTTTTTTATCTGTGCAATAAACCCTTCATGTTTTCCTGTCATGGAAGGTACACCATCTGTACGTACACTCACTAAATTTATCAAAATCAGTCCAATGTCACGACATTTATCTCAAAAATTGTAGAAAATATCTATTCCCCATGTTCTGTTCACAAGAGTTCCCAAAACAAGTAACTCTTTGTAGCAGAAAAAATCTTCTGTCGTGACCTGAATGAAGTATAAAACCTGTGCCAAGTCAGTAGTATCAGTTGATTCATCTAAAGCAATTGAATAATATATATTTTCCTTTTGAAGTATTGCATGAAGTTGTTCTGATAAGATGAAGGCTAATTCATGTTGCTGATCAGTATGGTTCTCCTTTAAAGAAGCAGTTGTTTGTACTTTGAAACGTTATCTGGGTCTACACATCCTACAACTACAACAATTCATTCTTTCACAAGTTTTACAGCACTGAATGGTTTTCCTTTTTTCCCAAGTATACAAGCTACTTTAGAAGTTGCTTCAGTGGCATTATTTCCAGGTCTTATTGCTGCTTGAAAAAATTATCTTTGCTTTTGCTTTTCATCTTTTAATTTCTAAATACAATCTTTCGCACTTCTCCCTCTAATTTAAAATATTTGTGATCCTTATGAGTGTTATAATGCTGATGAGCATTGAATTTCTTTAATGTTGATATTGCAGTATCACAAAGCAAGCAAATCACCTTATGTTTAGCAGAAACAAGATAATATTGTAATTCCCAATCCTCATTTAAAAAATCTGTTTTCTTCTTTCAGTGTTCTCTTGGTCTTCTTTGATGTAATGGGCTGTTCAGCAGACAGAATTAAAAACTACTGTTGAGCTGTGCAAACTATTCACAAATTCCACTTCAAACAGAAATACAGTATACCGTTGTCAAAAGCTGGTAACAGATTGGTGTACGAAACCCCCATAAACTTACCAGGTAGCCTCATGTTGGTAATGGTGCTAGTCAGGCAGGAAGTTAGAGCTTAATCATGAATTGTAGCAGCCATCAATTTAGCACTTATGGCTTACCAGTCAATCTTGGAGGATTATTTCGTTGAAACATATTTTATTCTTTAGTATTTTAAATACATTCAATTTAAAAATAAAATAAAAATATAAAAGACAAACATAAATGTATTAATAAAAATAAAAGGATTTGTTCCATAAAATTTGGATTTCATCAAAAGTCCACACTTAAGGACCTAGAAAGGCTATATGTGGCCTTAAAGCCACAGGTTCCCTACCCTTGCCCCAGACAGTTCTGCATGCAAACACACTGTGGTATTTGTTGGTGTGGAGGAAAGAGACCTTTATTATGGTTTATGAATTTAAAAAAAAAATCCTGATCTGGGAATGAGAATCTTATCCCAGCTTTCACACTGACTCACAGTGCAACCTAACTCTGTAACCTGTAACCCCTCCAGGACTTGGTTTTCTAATCTGTAAAATAAGAGTTTGTACTAGTCTTTCTGAGTTTTCTCTCTGAAATTCTGTGATTAAGTGAGGAAATTTCTGTGAAAGTGTTTGGCAAACTATTAGACACTACACAGATGTGTGGGGTGTTATGCGAGTTCTAAGTGTAGATAGTACATTCACTCAACACATAGTTGATTGAGTTCTGGCTCTGAGGGGCACACTGCCATTTGTTGAAACTATGAAGATGGCATGACATGGCCCCTGACATAAGAGCACAGAGTCTAGTGGGAGAGACAGACTTGTAAATAAGCTATAATAATGCAGTGCAATAATGAGTTCTTCATTGAAGGGAAGCATGAGGTGAGTTTTGTCTTATGAAGTTTTCTGTGTCTTAAGGAGAGTGGTAGTTTTGGAGAGAAAAGGATAGGAATTCCTGGGAGGTGAAACAGCTTAGCCAGGAAAGAAGGGAATATAAACAAGTGCGGAGTGTTCCAGAACTATAGGTGTCATTAGTGAGGCTGGCTGAGCACAGGTCCCTTGTAGAGGAATGTCAAGCAAGGAGGCTGGGCAGGGAGGACCTTGTATGTTACACTAAAGGGCTTATCTTCTGGAGCCAGTGAAGCAGAAGCCCTCTTAATGTTGTGGTTTTAACTTTTCACTTTAAGATAATTTCAGACTTAAAGAAAGATTGCAACAATTGTACAAAAATCCCTGCGTACTCGTAACCCAAATTCCCAAAATGTTAAAATCTCATATAACTGTGGTACAAGAAATTAACACTGATATAATACTATAATCACAATACAATACTGATCTTATTGAAATTTCGCTGATTACTAATGTTCAATTTCTGGATCAGGGTTCAGTTTGGGAGCACACATTATATTGAGGTGAACTGTCTCCTTAGTCACCTCTAATCTCTAATGATTCCTCTGTCTTCCTTTGTCTTTCATGATTTTGACCCTGTTGAAGAGTACTAGCCAGTTGTTTTGTATAATCTCCCTCAAGTTTGGTTTTTCGGATGTTTCCTCATGATTAGGTTCAGGTTAAGCAATTTCAGCAAGAACACCATAGAAGTAATGTTCTGTTCTTCTCAGTGCATTATATCAGGAGGCACATTCTGTCAAGTTGTCCCATTGTTGGTGGCGATAATTTTGGTTACTTGGTTAAGGTGGGTATCTCCCAGGTTACTTTACTGTAAAGTTACTACCTTTCCCTTTGCACTTTAGAAAGTATCTGGTAAGGATACTTTGAGAGTATGTAACTATTCTGTTTCTCCTTCCTTTGTTCACTAATTTTTAACATCTAAAGATGCTTCGTAACTGAAACAATTCCAGTAATGGGTTTTACCAAGAGAGCACCATGGACAGATTTACCTTTTATAAAGATTACTCTGAGATGTTTGGGTGTTAGAGAGCTTCGAGAACAGTGAGAAAGCTATTGTAATAGTTCATTTACGAGATGATGGGGTCCTGATTGGAGACAGTGAGAGGAATAGAGACATTCTAGCTATATTTGGAATCAGAATAAACAGAGTTTACATTTTGTGCTACAGATTTAAATGCTGGCAAAATTCTGAGACAGGCAAAAAAAAAAAATAATCACATTTTCCATAGATTATCAAGTATCTGTGTAACCTCTGTGTTACTTCTCTAAGAACCAGAGTGGCTGGCTTTATTAAACATACTATGGATCTCATTAAATGACATTTCACAAAGTGTGTCTTCTCCTCCTATTTCTCCTTCCTTTGCTCACTAATTTTTAAGTTCTAAAGATGCTTCTTAACTGAAACGATTCCAATAATGGGTTTTACCTGGATGACTCTCAGACCAAATTCATGTTGTTCAGTCCAGAGCTGTTTCTAATCTCCAGTGTAGATGTGCTCACCATTTGGTTCTAGGATGTGAGCAAACCAGATGGTGTTCTCTATAACCCAAAGGCTACTTCCATTGGCCCTTTTCCTAAATTTCTGCTACTTGCTGGCCAAGCTAGTATCCTTCTCTCTTGAGTTCAGAATTAGTGCTCTCTGTCCTAACACAAAACCTGGAGCTGTAGGCCATGGTCATATGATTTGACAGCATCAAGGAAGCATTTCTTATTGGCTTTTCCAGAGAAAGAGAGAAAACAAGCAAGTCAGCATAAAGAGAGAAAGGAAAGGAGAGAAGGCTCCATTCTTACCTTAAGAAGTAGCATGGGGGTGTTGTTTGAGCGTGGTGAACTTTTGCAGCATTGCTTTGCAAGGGAGCTGGAAAGAGCATTTCAGTTTTTCATGACTGGGAATTTAATTGAGTTTATAGAATTACTTGAAGAGAACTTTGGACTTGGCCTAAGAATTTTGGGTTGTTCCTGACCCCAGGTCAATGGCCTACTTGAGCCAAGAAGGAGGAGACGGAGTTGAGCATTTTGCTCCAAAAGCTATGGCGAGTATACCCCTCTTCTATTCTGGAGTCCTGCTTGGTTTCTGAAAATACACTTGTGCCTGTGAAACAACAGCCCTTTAAATATATTCCTGCCACTGTTGATGTGAGCTGATTCAACTGGCAGGCAGATGATGGAGGGAATGGTTACATGTCCCAGGCGGGAGGTCAAGACAGTTGGATCTGAGGTTGACAGAGGAATTTCAACACGCATTCAAATCAGCTCCTAAGATAGATTGTCTAAGTTCCCCAGGCCTGCCTCATGCCATCCTCAAATACACTTGACTGCTTGTGGCCCACAAGACACACACTTCAGAGGTTTGGCTTGGTGTCCACAAATCAACTCAGGAAAGTGGTGACGAGTAGTGAAGCCCTCTTTGGGAGATACCACAGCGTAGGAAAAGAACAATCAGATCAAGAATCAGGTAATCTCGGTGGGGACCCAGGCCTCCAGATGGTTTCTTTGTTTATTTTTCTTACTGGTTTAATTCCCTACCACAATTTTGACATTTACTGCTGGATGATAGTGATCTAAAGAAATAGCTAAGGAAGGCAAATTTGAATTAACATCTGGTTCACGGTCAAGACAATTAAAGTTTTCAGATTTTGTAAACTTGTGGGTGCGCAAAGTAGAAAAAAGGAGAAAAGGGGCAGGCATAGTTGTGACAGTGGGCTCTCTTTTCTAATTCCACATTCTATAAACAGTGCTAAAGAATCCAAAAATATATAGATAAAATCCTGTCTTTTTCCTTTTTCTTGCCTTTAAAAAAATGTGCTTCTAGATGTCTGTGTACTTGCCTAAGAAAATATTTCTCAACCTCTCTGGAATATTTAGGGTTAATTAAAAATTATAAAAACATACCACAAACCTAGAGCACTCTTTATACCTAGGGTTTACATAAAAGGTTGACATGCTGTGTGGCTTAGAGACCCTGACTCCCTCTCCTCAACTTGCTGGTTTCAGCCCTGCGTATTTGACTTCGAAGTCCTAATGCCACAAGGAATGCGGAACTGACGAGTCCACCCCATCTACAACTAGAAGGACATCTTGATTAAATTAGTGTCAAGGGGGGTGGAGAGAAAGGCACAGTCTCACAAAGGGCGTTTTGAGGAGCCTTGTAGCGCCTGTGGAGAGTGAATGTTCTCGTTAAATATGGCCATGACCTGCAGCTCCACACATGCTAGAGACACAGCTCAATTGTCCCCAGGAGTGGGGGGTGTGGGGGTGATTGCGGAGAGGCCAGCCGGCAGCCATGCTCTTCATCTCGAGTTGAGAAGACAGCCGGGCATGGAAAGGCAGGAATGCAATGAGGCATGCTGTTGCTTTCTTTTTGCTATAACTACAGCAAGCAATTCTTTGATCATGGTCCTTGCTTTGGGAAGGGATTAAGAAGTGGTTTCCTTTTCTTTGGGTGTTCAAACCTTCCCTCTGCTCTTTGCTTCTCTTCTGGGTACTAAGAGGACTCCTGAAAGCACCCATTGTCTTCAGCCTCTTTCCACCCCCTTGCTTGGGGCTCCCCAAGAAGATTATTGCCTGAACTCTACAGGGCAAGAACGAGAAGCAGTGCCCACACTTGTCATTTACCCATCATCTTCCTCTCATTCATCGTTAAGTCTGAAGACCAAAGTGAAGAACAGATGGACTGTTGAAGGCTTCCCCGGGACTGTGCCTGTCACTGGGAAAGCAGTAATGCTTTCTAGATGGGTAACCCCTTGGCTTAGTTCCATCTGCACTGTGGGCATGGTGCTTCATGAGACATGCTTTTGCCATTTGCCCTTTGAACTGCCAGCCATCCAAATACAGCAAATGGATTGAAAAGCTGATTAAGTTTTGGATTCCTTTCCTTTCACCAGAAAGCTTATTTTTATAGCTCTGCATATATGATTCTCTTTTGAACAGATGGAATCACAACTTTTTCAGCAGTATATACCTGAGGATTTAAAAACTGATAAATTAAGAATATTCTCTTCTATTATCCCTCTCTTTCTTGCTGTGAAAATTGATGGTCTTTCTTCCCTCCCATCTTTATCCAATAATTATTGGGTGTTTATGATATGCAAGGCATTGTACAAGATGAGTGGAATACAAATAAGACAAAATAGCATTGAACAGGAGTTTGTGAGTTCACATTCCAACTCTACCATTTAATAGCTGTTCCCGTGGGCAAATTGCTTGACCTGTCTGAGCTTTAGCACCTATAAGTACTAAGTGCTTTCTGTGCAGCAAGTAGAGGGGTGAAATCTGAGCTGGGTTTTTAGTGAATGAAAATGATTTCAGTAATTAAAGATGAAAAAGTGAGGAGTTGGTGAGTGTGGAGGGGGAGCTGGAGTGGAAGGACATTCCATATGGAAGGAGCAGGCTTCAGGATGAAAGCACAGAAATGTGTGAGCACTCTTCAAAGGGTGGTGAGTAAAAAGTTTGGCTAAATCAGATTGTTGATGAGGAGAGCAGCTGAGACAAAGCTGAAAAGAGCCCTGAATGCCACACCAAGGACACGAAGAGCCCTGAAGAACACACCTTATTCTGAGAGCACTAGGGAACCACAGAAGGTTTATTCACAGGAAAATGTTATAATAGTGCTGCTGGCTCAAAAAGACTGGGCCTCTCATTCAGGGACAGGGTAATCAGGGCCTGCGATGTGGTAGCAGTGACAGGAAGAATGCAAAGGAGACAGATGTCAGACGCATCATGAAGGAAAAATCAACAGCATGTGGCCACTTGTTGGAGAGCAATTAGAAGTCAATGATTACTTCTTTCCATTTTTATGCTAGTATCACTTAGGAAAGGCCAGTGTGCTGTTATAGAAGTTGAGATGGCTGGTAAAGCTGATGTTCTCACATATGTCTCAGGAACTAGATGCCCCAATGGCCCCATAGACTACTTTTGTATGTGTTCATCTTTCAAACTTCTGGTAGAACTCCTCCATTTGGTGAACTTGGGGGTCACCAGAGGATCTCTGAGATTTGAATCTGGATTCTTAAATAACTCAGATAACTTCAAAAATGCCCTTTGTTTGAGATAAATTCAGCCTCCTCTTTCTCTTTCATGGATTGTGGTTTCTGAAAAGCCCCTAAGTAAATAATGAGGAACCATATTTAAAACCTCAGGCTTGCTTTTCTCTTGTTTGACCAGAATGCTTTGGTTACCATGTCCTGGGAAATGAACAACTTTAAAACAAAAGTGTGGTGTGCCTTCCCTATCACCAGTATCCATTCATTCTTTCATACAAAGCACATTTCAGTGTGTATTAGGTAGCTGGAGTTGCACTGGACCTGGTGAGAGATACAAATAAACATATAATAATCTGTGTTCAAAGTTTAAACTTAGAGGTGTGCTTCTGGAAAAAGCAGCTCAGGTAATTCAGACCAACTCTTCTGCTTCAGGAGCTGCCTTCCCCCAAGAAGTATCTACCATTCTAGAAAAGAATGCTGAGGGGTGAGAAGCTGAGTACATCTTTTAATAGATTGGTAGGGCTAACAGGACAAAAATTGGAATTTAAGACCAAGGAAGGGGCACCCTGGTAAAATTCCCCCAGGTTTTGGGACACCAAAGGGATATTACTTAGAAGTAAGGATAAGGCAGAAATAGACTTTAGCAGTCTCACAGGGATTAAAGCCTAGCTTCAAATTATCTTAATCTCTAATTGAATTAAGGTGATCTAGGATAGCTAGTGGCTAGCAGCAAATTTAAATCTTCTCTAGAGGAAGATACTTTTATCCTAGGCCTACTATATATCTCTCATTGTTTTTCATATACAATGTTTGGCACTCAATTATAAATAATTAAGCATATGAGTAAATAAGATTTGTGACCAAAAACTAAGGAAAACAACAGATTCACAGGAAATCCAGGTAATGGTGTTGTTAGACACAAACTTTAAATTAACTATGTTTAATATGTTTATGAAATTAAATGATAAGCAAAACTGGAAATAATAAAGAATCTACTCAAAATGGATCTAAGATATAAATGGCTAAACCTAAAAAACTCTTAGAAGAAAATATTGGTGTAAGTCATCTTCACGACCTTGAATTAGGCAATGGTTTCTTAGATATGACACCAAAACACACACAACAAAAGAAAAAATAAATCAGTTGAATTTCATCAAAATCAAAAACGTCTGTGTTTTAAAGGACACTATCAAGAAAATGAAAAGACAACCTATGGAATGAGAAAAAAATATTTTCAAATCATTTATTTCATAAGAGTCTAGTATCCAGAATACATAAAGAACTCTTACAACTCAACAACAAGAAGACAAACAACCCAATTAAAAAATAGACAAAAGGCTTGAATAGGTGTTTCTCCAAAGAAGATATACAAATGACCAACAAGCACACGAAAGGTTGGCTTTATGCTCCTCTCATGTCCAACCCTGGCACCTGGGGTGTCAAGAAAATG
The DNA here is from genome assembly GCF_040939455.1 of Microcebus murinus. Classification (NCBI taxonomy): domain Eukaryota; kingdom Metazoa; phylum Chordata; class Mammalia; order Primates; family Cheirogaleidae; genus Microcebus; species Microcebus murinus. The sequence continues at coordinate 27,777,782 of NC_134126.1, read as the reverse complement.
CTCTCAGGCCAGGCGTAGTGGCTCAAGCCCATAATAACAGCACTTTGGGAAGATGAGATGGGGGGGTGGGGGTCACTTGAGGCCAGAAGTTTGAGACCAGCCTGGGCAACACAGTGAGACCTCATCTCTACAAAATCTTTTTAAAAAATTAGCCAGACATGGTGGTGTGCCTCAGCTACTTGGAAGGCTGAGGCAGGAGCATCACTTGAGTCCAGAAGTTTGAAGCTTCAGTGAGCTATGACTGCCACTGCATTCCAGCCTGGGCAGCAGAGCAAGATCCTGTCCCTAGAAGAGAAGAGGAAAGTGCTCTTTTCATAATTGAACCCTCAGGAGCCTCTTCTCTCGACAGTAGGGTTCTAAGGCAACTCCAAGACTTCTAAAACTACACAGATCCCTCAATAAATTGGCTTTGCTTCTGGGTTCCTCTTTATTTTAAAAGTATTTTATCAGCGATTTTCCCAGTGCCCCAGGCATTTCCTGTACGGGTGCTGCTGACTGTTTTACTTCCTACCAGGCTGCCCTCCTCCTCTTGGTAGTCACACTGCCAATTTTCACATGAGCTCTATTAACTCCTGTTCTTCCAGCCTCCTGGCCCAGCCATCTGGGAGCCACACAGGCATTCTTCCCAACCCCCAGCTCCTAGAATTTCTTATTGGAGTAGGGCATATGCTTTCAAGCACCTTATCATTCTGGCTCCTTTTTTTCCCCCCTTCTTTCCCAGTTCCAGGCCACTGATTGCTTTTCCTCCTGAGTTCATTTTACAGGTGCTGAGAGATTTGAGTTCTCGTGTTGCCTGTTTGCTTTTGTGTCTTTTGTCCCTTGTGTCCTTGTCTACTCAAGGGTGCCCACAGTCACCTAGACACCATTCCTATGCCTTTAGTGTCCTGCTTGGGAAATGAATGATCATTCATCTTCAGAATAACTTCAAGAAATGCTTTGTCATGAGAGATCAGGGCCTGAAGACCTTACACCCCCACTCAAGTCTCAGACTTGATTATCTCTTCCATGTTAAGGGATGTTGTTTTGAGCTTATTTTCTTAGTATTAGGACAGATCATTCAAAGAGAGTAAAACAACCATGGAGGAACATTCAGAATGTTATAGGACTGTGCTGTCAGAGGTCCTAGGAGAGCAGAAGGCCTTTAGCCTCTTCCTACTCCAATCCCCAACTCCCCTATCCCAGCCCAGCGGTATTCAATCTTGTCTGGATTATGTGTTTCTCTGACAAGAGGCTTGGTCAGTTGTAACCGAGCAGAGTGAGCATCCACAGAGGGTAGAAGCTGAATCCATGTCAGGGAATGGATGTTCTCCCACAGCCACTGGTATTACTTGTGAGTTATCAATTAAGTGTTACTGCTCGCAATGCAGAGTTCCTGGAAAAGCCTTAAGGAAATGGCTTTCAGAAACAAGTATCCTAGAGGAGATCCTAGATTTCATTAAACCAGAACTTGATCATGGGTAGTCTTGGTATTCTGTGACCTAAGTCGTAGGGAGCTCCTACCTTTGGATGTTTAATTTATGACCCCAGTTGAACCATGTCCTACTTGTGCAGCTGAGAAGGATCTTTTCTGTTTCATCTACCTGGAGGAATCGAAGATAACGACATCTTTCTTAATTCCTTTCTACCACCCCTGGCCCCACCATTTCCTCCTTTCTGCCAAATATTTTTGTCATCTTTATTTTGAGTTTTTTGTTTTGTTTTGTTTTCTTTCCCCAGGAAAATTGCGTTATTTCTTACAGTCATTGTTACTTTAGTTTTTACTAAAACTGGAGAGAGAAATGGATTGTGCAACAGCGGACATTAGGAAAAACGAAGAACCATTTCCCCTGTGTGTCCGTAGAGCCTCATTGGAGGAATCATGCCTGGGAAGTGGCTTCCGGAGGCCTTTGCAAGTCCACATGTCATGAACATATTTGAGAGTACGTAAGGAGGCAGCATAGTGCAGTGGAAATCAAATGGATGTTGAGAAGGCTGGATTCTAATGTTAATATTAGCTAACATTTGTTGAACATACTAGGTGCTATATTCTGTTTTAAACACTTTACACAGATTATCTCATTATTATTATTACCCTATTTTACAGATGTGGAAGCTGAGGCACAGAGTGGTTAAATAACTTACCCAGGGTCATATAATTGCGGAGTAGAAGCAGGATTCAAACCATGCTCCAGAGCCTACATGTTTAACCTTCTTCTAATACTGCCTGTGTTCCCTGATAGAATACTGAATAGCTGTGTGACTCTGGAAAAGTCATTTCGACTTTCTGGACTCATCTCTGAAGTGTAACCAAAGAGAGTTTATGGGGATAACCTCTGATGGAGTTTCCACTTTTAATAATCTATGTGAAGAAAATGCCGCTATATTGTTTTCTTGTCATTATGTGAAAGCATAGTGTTTAAGCCTGAACTGAATGTTGATTTAGTTGATTCAACAGCTGATTATTTTATGGTTATTGTGTACCAAGCAGTGAGCTGAGCACCACGGAGGATTCAGAAAGATGCTTCAAAAGTTATCATCTGTCTCTTCTATTAGTTTAAGATGGTTTCATGTTTTAGTAGCTTTGGGATTTTTTTTTTCAGACCAGGTTTTTCAGATGATTAAACAGAAATCAAGTTGAGAAATCATTCATATTTCAGAAGATGAATCCTGAAACTTGTATTGGGTCTTAAATTTTGTCTAGTTTCTGACATTTTCTTTTAATATATAACTTTGTCACTAGCAAAGTTTAACAATACCCATTAACTTCTGAGTGAAGGAGCTACTGGTGAGATTAGTTTTTATGGTGCTTGTAAGCTTAAGGGATTCTTTAAAAATGGAATGTGACCGCTTTGGGAGTCACTGATTCTGAAGAAATAGCATTATAACCTGAGATATCTATTACTAATTTAGAAGGGCAAAATTAAAGAAAAAGAATTTAATGTGTAATAGCTGGATTTTTTGAAATCAGATTTCTGTTTCTAGCAAGCTGTATTCAACATCTTACTTGCTCAGGAGTTAGGTTATAGTGTTGGAAACCTCTTGGCTGAGATAGGAACAAAAATTGATCTTAAACTGAAAATTAACTTTAAGAAATTTCATTTCTAGTAATGCTTTTGAGATTGGAAGGATTGCATTCTGATGGGCTCAGACATCAGATTAATGTCCATCTTTCTGAGCAGATTGTAAACTTTTAAACTATCTGTTTCGTATTCAAACCACAAGTGCCTGACACATCATAGAGGTTCTATAAATATTTGCTGATGGATTCTTTATTGCTGGCTCCCTGAAATCCAGCCACTTCTCCCTTGCCAGGATCCAGTAATTGAACCTGCTTTGAAACATCCAATCAGCCACATTAACAGGGCAAGTTATTTAACTCCCGTCTTGGTTGGTGGGCTCTTATCCTTAAACTGCTATTTTCTTTATTCATTCCACAATGACAGTCTTTTGTATGTACCCAGTCTTTTTAAACCTGTGTATAGTGACTCATTAATGAGTTGTAAAATAAGTTTAGTGAGTTATGAGCAACGTAAAAAAAATAGGAAAGAGTAGGAACTATTATATGTACTGCACATAAGTACTTTTATTGTAGGCACGCATATTATATTGTTACAATAAAAAGTATATTTTTTGAACATCTTGATCTACCCATCTTCAGGAGGCAAAAGCACCTCTGGTGTCCCTCTTGTGGCAGCTCCTAGCCTACCTCTTTATAAAAGTCTTACAGTTCAGTATATTTATATTTTATACATCCTTGGGCTCCCCAGAGTATGAGGTTCTAACTGGAGCTCAACTTTTATTAGAGCCATCAACGTGGTAGCCAAACCTATAAGTGAATGCTAAATAGAAAGAGCCTTGCTTGCATATATGCAAGTAGCATGGTCGAGAGGAAATCTGGAAGTCATTCCTGAGCTCTGACCTGCTCTGTCACCACCCTCTGAACCCCTGCAACCTCAGCACCCAGCCTCACACGGGGCCACCTATTTTGGTAGACTGAATTAGGTGGGGGAGAGGCCAGACACACTGCTCACCATCACCTAGCACTGTCCCTGCTGCCAAACAGCCACTCCTTTTAGCCCTGTCCTCGCCACCAACGGCATTTCCGGCAAAGTGCCAGCTCATGAAACTTGGCCTCTTTGAAGTGGTGAGCGAGTACCCCTGAAACCATCACCTTATGTCTGGTGGCATTTCTGCTGCTGCCAGAGCTTAACATAGGGTCATATCCCTTTCCTCTGAAATCTGTAAAAGTAAATTTAATTTTAAACTGAAATTTTTTAACAGTTGGTCTCTGAAGAATCTTTGGGGCGAGAAGGGGATGCTAGCACTGGTAGATTATATGTGTGCCCTTGAAAATTGGATTCTTTTTTGGAAAACTGCTGACACAGGCTAATCAGCACAGAACTAAATGGCCCTACTGTTTCTACCTGCTGACAGGCTCAACCTCGGGATGGGGCTGAAATTAGCTCTTGTCTCACCACATGGCAGAGATGTGCCTTCCTCTCCCAGCCACCTCTTTCATGCAAATAGGGGGCAATTTTGGGCCTGTCAAGTAATACAGCTTTGAAGTGTAGATAGCCAATAAACAACAACCCCACCTCACTCCCAACTTGGAAAGCACATTAGTGTTCATGTAAATAGAGAATAGGTAATAGGTAATTTCCCAGATGAGAACTGGTTTGAAAACCCTCATAATTGATGTTCTTTGGGAAATGTTAATAGGCAAGCCCATCCAAGCCCAGGAAATGTACAGATTTAAAGAGCTCTGAAGGTGAAAGACCAGCCTAGTGTCTAGGTAGCCCAGACCATGTAGCTCATGTTTCCTTACATTTCTGCTCCTGTATCCTTCCTGTGAGCAAGGAGGCTTTGGAACATTACAGTCTTGCAGAGAGGGTGCTGTGCATTTCAGTTCTGTTTCCATTGCTGTTATCTGTTGCAAAAGGCAGCTTCCCTACCCATTTTGTAAGCCCACAACTGGCAAGAGCTGTTGCAATCTCATTGTCTTCCGATCAGCCTCTCCTCGGCAGCAGGCAGAGTGAAGCACACTCTGGCCAAATGGTTGTGGCGAGTTTCAAAATAAAAGATCCCAGCCTCAGCACACCATCTCACTTCCCATCCCACAGAACGAGCATTGTTAACTGTGCCACATCTCTATTCTAAATTTAGGCATCTTTTTTTTTTCCAGGCAAAGATTACTATGCAAACATTTAAGAGAAAAACTTTGCCCAGAGTAATTTCCAGCCCCCCCCCACTTCTATTTGGTTTCCTGCAATGTTTAGATGACTCATTCTCTTCCAAGAAATTTTAAAGAAAAGACATGCAGGCTGTATATTAATGCACAAAGACTACTCTGTAAATTCTCTTTTTCTTCCCTGCCTAGAAACCCCTTGCTTTTTTATAGGGAATGGAAAGGCTCTACAGTCTTCATTGTCATGTACTCAGCCTCATCAGGTTTTGTTGTTCTCAGGAATAAATGTCCCCCTTGTCTTTGGGTGGGGCCCCCTTGTGGCTTCCCAGCTAGGTCAGCCCCTCCGCAGTGGCCAGCACGGAAGCCCTTCCTGGGGCCACGCTTCCCACCAAAGGCACACAGTTGAGGTTTCTGAAATAGCGCGTTGCCTTTTATCATCTGTGAAAGGAGAGACGCTGACAATTTCCTGCCTCTCGCCTTGTGTCAGAATTGTGCCTGATTGCTAGGGGCTTTATCGTACATTGCAACTGGGTGAGCTACTTGTGTATTCCCAGCCCAACCCTCAGCCAGAGGGAGCGGTAAGTTAGATTGCTTCAGCAGCCTGTTCAAATAAACAGGGATAATAGTTGAGGGGTCCTCCCAACTAATCAGTACATGAAAGGAAACATCTGCCTGGGCTTAATTGCTATTTTATTGGTTACACTTTCCCCCTTCTCCCCTTCTCCCCCCTTCCCCACTCTGGGACTAAGTTATTTAAGTCATGGGTAAGCAACAGGGTGGAGGAATAGGAGCTTTCTCCTTTAACCTCTGCCATTTAAACAGAAGGAAGTAGTAAGAGAGGACGGGAGGCTGGTAGGGGGAGCTGGCCTGGAGGTGGGAGGGCAGGGCAGTGGGAAGTGATACTTGTGGTCGCTTCCTGACCCTGTTGCTGACTCTGGGCTGGCAGTGAGTCATTTTGCCTCGCTGCACCTCCTGGGGCCTCTGCTGCTTCGGTGAAGCTCAGCTTTTCTCTCAATGGGGAGGAGAGGCTGGTGTGTGGGAGCATAGACGCAGGCCATTCCCTCTGGTGGCTTCTCCCAGCAGGGGAGGTCATTGGATGGGAGACACTGGGAATGGTGAATTTAAGACTGGCAAGGTGCCCCTGAAGCCATCCATTTTGTAGAGCATCTGGGTCCCTAAGGAGAACTTGCTCATTATCTTCTATGCTATGGTGTGTAGCTAACCGACTGTTCATTGAAGGAGGGAGGGGGTGTTTGAAACTAACATGGACTCAGGAAGCCAGGTAAAAGATCTTGTAGGATCACAGAATGGCAAAGTTGGGAAAGACTGTAGACATGTTTTAGCTGAAGGCTTTCGTTTTATAGAAAGGAAAATAGAGGCCCAGAGAGATTAACCAGGTTGTCTAAAGTTATTTCCTTGGCAATGGAGGAGCTGGGAGGAGACTCTTGCAGTTGCTCATTTAGGGCTCCTTCCACCCCTTTTCCCACTACCAGTGGTAAAAATTCATGCCTGCTCATGACAGAGGTCACACATATGTTATATTTAATAATGAATATCTTAATAGAAAAATGGACAGAGAACACCTTAACAGAAAAATAGCAAACCATAAAAGAAAAAATGAAAATGACTGATAAACATGTTTTTAAAAATTCTTGGCCTTACTAGAATCAAAGGACTTTACAATAGATAGCACATCAAATTGCCAAGACAAGAAAACAGTGAAATAGCATTCTTGCATCCTGCTGGTGGTATTTTAAATTGGTACCATTTTTCTCAAGGGCAATTTAACAGTATAAATGAGTAGTCTTTGACCTAGCAATGTTACTTGTAGGAAAAAATAATGAAAGGTATGTGCATAGATTATATACAAAGTAATTTAATATACCACATTTTTTATCACAAAAAATTAGAAACAAAGTAAATGTCCAAGAATAGGAGCTACATCAATCTATATTAAAATGCAATAAAGGAATAACACATTGGGAAATGCTCACAACATATTTGTGAATAAGTTACAAAACAGAGTTTATAATGCCATCCCAATTTTGTAAAAATAATAATGAGAGAGATGATTAAATATATATATATATAACAAAGTCTAGAGTGGTGATTTCTTAGTGACAGAAAGTAAAGGTTATTTTTGTTTTCTGAGGTTTTCTACAGTTTCCTTATTTATTACAATAAACATATATTACATTTGTAATCAGAAAAAATATTTTTAAGATAAAGATGTATGTGTCTTGATAAAAAGCAAAGATATTAAATGAATATATTTCTGACATGAAAGTCCTCTTCCTTTCTTTGCCTAAGAGCTAATCTATCGGGGCAGTATTATACCTTCTATTTGGAGGGCATTTTTGGTATCCGAATTTTTAGTAGGAAAGAACTAGAAGGAGCTGGCAGAAAATAAAACAAGGGCTTCCTCTCTCAATGACCCAGTGATACCAATCTGTTTTATCTCCTACCTTCTTGGGCTTGGTATATAACACTCGCTATAGAAGATGTGACAGTTTCCTTCCTGCTTCCTCATTCTTCTCTATTTTTTGCTGCTCTATGTAGATGTCAGTCTTGGGTGGCAGCAGCAAAGAATCTGAGAGCTACTACTGCTCAGAATTAACCAGTTGGAGACCCCTTAACATATATTCTCAGAATCAAGTAACATTAGCTAATCTCACAAGTAGTCAATATTGAGGTACCACTGCCCTGGGAGTTTGGGGTTGAAATAAAGCAAGTGAGAAATATAGTTCCTTCCTGCTTGGAGTTTCTTATTTAGTTAGGGACTTTGAAGTCCTTGAATGTTTATATTCTTTTTCCTATCTCATCCTATTACATACACAATTTTCCTTTGCAATCCTCTGGAATGCTCAACTTACAAGTATCTGAGCAAGTATGTTCCACCTAACAACAGTTGCTAGGTAGGATGTGGCTTTCAGGACAGCCCTTTGGGGACCAATAGAAAAATCAAAGGCTACAACCCTCCCTCCACATGATTGCCTTTGCTAGGCTATAGAAAGGGCACATTTCATTTTATTAAAACTCTTTGAGTAATCTGACCATAATTGGGTCTGATTGGAGTGGTTATCTGATTTGCTGGGTTAAATAATGGGCCTTAATTGAGTCTGGGTTATTTGTAGAGCTGATGCTGCCTTGCCTTTGTTGCCCCCTCCTTCCTCCTTCTGTTTCCCAATTAACCTTCATTCCTCTTTCCTTGCAGAGTAAAGAAGTCGGCCAGCAGCTCCAAGATGATTTGATGAAGGTCCTGAACGAGCTCTACTCGGTAAATCAGATGGGTTGCTTGGCTCTTGAACAAGCAGAGGGAAAGCAGCATTTGGCAGCTTTCAGCCACAGTCACATCAGCAACAGAACTGAACTGAGGTTGAGGACAGTGCATGGTCCCCACTGGGGGTGACCCCACCCATCTCTTTTTTCACGTTCTTATTTTCAAAACTGAATGAGCCAAAAAGTACTTTCTCAAAATAAGATTCCTCCTCAGCTGTGCAAGCTCGTCCTGGCTTTCTTTGGGGCATGATCACTAGAGACCAACCAAGGCCTAGGTCACCAGCACAGCTGACCCCATTAGCAGCAAACATGGGACCCTGAACCTAATGGCAAGGACATAGCCTGCATTGTACCATTAATATATGCTTCTTGGAAAGGATTTATTGTTCAAGGTTTTGCATCAGATCCTGAAATAATCTGCAGTTCTGAGACTAGAGCAGGTGCTCTAGAGGAAGTACAGAGTCCTAAATGCCCCTAATATGAGGGATCACTTCAGGCAGAGAGAACTTTGCACCAGCTTCCTGGAGTTTTATAAAGGCCAAACCTCAGTGAAGAAGTAGGCTGTGGGCTTGGAGAAGAGAACACAATCTGTTCTGAAGTGACTGGCACTTTAAGCACATGATGCCAGTGGCTGATGCGTATTAATTCATGCACTGAGAGGTACTCATGATTGTTTCTCCTCCAGCCATATTTCATTAATTATAATTGAAATAAACATACTCTTACGCACATGCACACCAAGGAAATTCCTGTTGTCATACAGGGAATACTTAAACTGTATAGCTAACACCTTTCAGGGACCCTTCTCCAGTTCGCCTGTGCCAGTGCTCTGTGTCATTCTCCAGGGTTGCCCCATCCTGTTTGGAGGTGAAATTGATTCCGTGTTTACTTGCTGCCCCCATCTTTTCTTCCTTTCCTTTCCTTTCCTTTCCTTTCCTTTCCTTTCCTTTCCTTTCCTTTCCTTTCCTTTCCTTTCCTTTCCTTTCCTTCCCTTCCCTTCCCTTCCCTTCCCTTCCCTTCCCTTCCCTTCCCTTCCCTTCCCTTCCCTTCCCTTCCCTTCCCTTCCCTTCCCTTCCCTTCCCTTCCCTTCCCTTCCCTTCCCTTCCCTTCCCTTCCCTTCCCTCCCTCCCTCCCCTCCCCTCCCCTCCCCTCCCCTCCCCTCCCCTCCCCTCCCCTCCCCTCCCCTCCCCTCCCCTCCCCTTCTTCCCTTTCCCTTTCCCTTTCCCTTTCCCTTTCCCTTTCCCTTTCCCTTCCCTTCCTTTCCTTTCTTCTCTCCTCTCTCCTCTCTCCCCTCTCCCCTCCCCTCCCCTCCCCTCCCCTCTCCTCTCCTCTCCTCTCCTCTCCTCTCCTCTCCTCCCCCCTCCCCCCCTCCCCTCCCCTCTCTCCTCTCCTCTCCTCTCCTCTCCTCTCCTCTCCTCTCCTCTCCTCTCCACTCCTCTCCTCTCCCTTTTTTCTTTCTTTCTTTCTTTCTTTCTTTCTTTCTTTCTTTCTTTCTTTCTTTCTTTCTTTCTTTCTTTCTTTCTTTCTTTTCTTTCTTAATTCACAAAAAGAACAGGCACTGGTGACATGCATCACAAGCATTTGGGATCAGAGAACTCCATGTTCTTGATCCAGAAGCCTAGGTGTGGCCATTTTGTCATAGCAACTGTTAAGCAAGTAAATAGGGTAGAATCATATGACTTGTCTCCAGTGATGCTCAGTTTTGCTCAGTTTTTGTTTTGAATTTCTACTTGGTGACTCTTCCGCGCCAAAGCCAAGCAGATAGATGGTACCCTTTGGTTCAGCTCCCAAGTTTTCACTTCTCTCAAATGAAGTTAAGGCTTTTTAAAATTAGAAACACGTCGATGCGAACCATTTTCAGACTCGATGGGTTTCCTGAACCTTGTCTTTTTAATGCTTTACTTCTGCTTTTTATTTTTAGAGCATCTACTAGGCACCAAGAAGAGCTATTACTCCTTTCTACTGGCAGAGAATTCCCTAAGAGAGAAAATGACACATGTAGTCATCATATAAATCCTTTTATTTTTCCTGTAAGCATCTTGAGCCTCTGCTATTTGCAGCTGTTTCTAGGGAGGAGTAGGTTGGATAACCAGCAAACTGCAAGCCATCCAGTGCGCCGCTTCTGCAGTGGGACTCGAGGCAGCAAAGGAAGAATGGTATCTAAGGATCCGTTCGCTAGAGTCCTAGATCTTTTCATATGCAATGATTTTCAAAAATGGAAATGAAAGTCTGTAAGCTGTGTCCAAGCGAGAAAGCAAACTCTGGAACTTGCTTCTCTGGTCTGAGGAGGGCCATGCTGCTACCCATGACTGCAGACTTCAGGCAGTTCAATATTGGCCAGCTGCTTTGCTGGCCACTATGGAGAGGCCACAGTCAAGGCAGAGCATAAAATCTTCCCACTGGTGTTCAAACTGAGAATTGCCTAAATGTGCTGTCCCGTACTATGAGGGACTCTTATAATCTGTCCAAGGCCAAAATTAAAATTTGATTTTTTTTTTCCTCTAATAGGAAATGGGAAGCGAAAAAAGGAATAGAAGACACTAGAAAGTTCCAGAGAAGGCAGAACAGTCTGGTGCAGTGATAAACAGAGTGATTTTTCTCCCTAGGGGATATTTGCCAATGTCTGCAGACAATTTTGGTTGTCACAACTGGAGGAATGGGTGGTGCTACTGGCATCTAATATTAGACTTAGAGGCCAGGGATGCTGCTAAAATCCTACAATGCATAGGACAGCCCCCCACAACAAAGAATTATCTGGCCCAGAATGTCAAAAGACCAAGGTTGAGAGACCCTGGTCTAATGACTGGAGTCTCCTGAGTTAGGCAACTGAGATTCTGCCCTGTCTTGACTACTAGCTATATGAACTTGGGGGATACTCCAAGCCTCTGTGACCCTGGTGTCTCAGTATACTCAATGTACTGATAGCTCCATATCCTGGGGGCAGAATAGTTGGGGGTTATACTTCCTGAAATATCAGACTATAGTGAAGGGTCAAATGAGTTTGCAGATTCTATAGGCCATTAGAAAGTTCAGAGAACAGACATATGAGTTATTTCTTCTGGAAAGTGAGGTAAGCTTACGACTGGTCTGAATAAGACACCATGAGATTGGAGTGACTGTCCCAGTTTACATACAACTGAAGAGTTTCCTGAGATTTGAGACTTTTCCGTGCTTAAACTGGGAAAATTCCTGGTTACCTTGCATGGGATAGCGGTTTCTTCAAGTAGGAAGTTGGAGCTACTGTATGCTGGCTTTGGGAAGCTACTTGCTGTATACACATTTGCTCAGAGGAGTCAGGAAGAGAATAAAGGAGAGCTTTCCCCTTATTTGCTCACCAGGAAGGCAGGAAAGGGCCTCTCATTTTAGTGACTTTGTAGGCAATAGAATTATCTGGGACACTGGGAAAAGGAAACAAGGATATAAGAAATGCACCCTATTTTTCAGTGCTCTTCTTACCTCGTGTCTATCCCTGATGCCCATGAATACTTCTTTTTGGGGGACTGATTACCCAAAGGTTGGTAATTTAAGTACTTTTGAACTTGATGATCCCAGGTGTTCCCAAATAAAAATGCCTTTGGGAAGAGGTCCAGAATCCCACCACAAGTGGCCAGCTGCCCCTCTGCACCTTCCTCTTTTTCTGCCTGAAGGGCCTTTGATTTCCCTGACTTGGCATTCTGTGCCAGGGCCCGCTCCCCACAGCTGCTATTCAGAGAGCAGCCCCAGTGAGCATGCTTCTCCATGTGTTTCCCCCATAATGAGCTGGCTAGTGTGTGAGCCGTGGCATAAGTGGTTTTCATTTTCTAACTGATGCTCCAGGAATGCCTTTGAAGTCAGACCACACTGCTTCCCAAAGAACTTTGGGATTCTCTGCTGCCTCAGTTGTACTTAGAGGCCGTGTCTGAAAAGGCCTAGCAAGCCCCCACAGGAAGAAGGAGTGTATTTGAAGCCACATGGATTGACTGAGTATGAAGGGTCAAGAAAACTCTAGAATAAAGAAAGAACAAAGAGGGGTCAGGACACTCTGGAGCTGTTATGTCCCAGAGGTCTTAGGCTTCTGTACTCTCCCTAAATATATAGTCCCTCGACTGGGTGCAGCAGCTGCTTGCTTGCAGAGCTACTTTAGACTGGAATTTAGCACCTGTTCCCTCCAAACAATGGCAGTTAATAGTCTCCCAACTCTGCTTGTCTATTTGATCCTGGCACTAGGCAATACAGATGCAAAAAGAAGAGATGTCCCTAAACCCAAGACATTTAGTTTTAATGAGGAAAGACAGAAAAATAAAGCAGCAAGTAAAAAGTGAGGTGATAACTCTTACATATCTGCACAGAGGAGAGGCATGAAGTCAGGCTCCTTGGAGGAATACTTGAATTGCATCTTAATTGCCAAGAACTCTTTTATTGTTCTCTACATGTTCCTTTTTTGTTGCATCCAGCTCTTGTTTCATGACGCAGATCTTTTCATTTCTCATTTCTCTCTCTCTAAGGCTACTATTGATGTATTGTTTTCAAAGTTTTGTCTCTCTGTATACTGTTTCCTCTAAATTGCTAGTTTTGGTCTTAGTCTTTCACGTGAGATATTTCCTTAAATGTGTGATAATCCTTTGCTGCCTGCTCACATTGTAAAGTGGGCACTAAAAAGTTCTGTGTCAACTGTGAACTTTACTGTAGGGTGATCAGACTAGGCTGTGTTCTTGGGGCAGCCCTGACATCACTATTTCTAGGTCTTTTATCTTGGGTGTTCAGATTACTGAGAGAAGGCATTTCCGATCTCCCACTTATGTCTGGGAGTGGAGTTGTCAAGAGGCCTGGAGCATCTTAACATTCAGTATAGAACTTTCAATTGATCCTCCTGTTCATACCCCTATCCCCAGCTGAGCCTGGTGTCCCCTAGTCCATGGACCCCCTTGTCTTCCACTGCAGTAGTGAAGGGGATCTGGGAGTCTCCCTGTTCCCAGACTTTCAATAGTCCCTCTTGTTTTTAGCTCTACCTTCATCCCACTGCTACCAGCTTCTCTTAGGGCTTCTGTGATATAAGTCCAGCTGCTTTTTGGCTCTCCCTACTTTTGGTTTAGGATTCAGTAGGTCACTTACTACTTGCCTACATGCTTTTTGGCTTCTGCTTCCATTCTTTTTGTTTTCCTCAGTTTATACCTAAAAAGTAATAAAAACTTTTTTTCTAATATTTTAGTGTGGCTCAGGGAGGGAGCAGAGCTAAATGCATGAATTCAATAGTTATTTTTTCAAAGTAAAGTAAATATTCTATGTAGAACTGAAAATGTAGACTTTTGATTTTTTTCTCCCTAGTTTGTATTTGCCTCGCTATACATATTTCTCGAAGTCTTATCTTGACCTCCCTATTTCCTCAGTTGCTTTGGCATCACTTATTAAAGCTTCAGCCTCTGGGTGCCTGAGTTTTCCCTGGAGTTGGAGGACACTAGCAATGTTTCTCCCTTATTTCCCCAGAGATGAGATTCAGTGTCATTAAATCATTTGGGGAGCCACTTTGATTATAAAACCACCATTGCCTATATGACATATTTCCCATGGAGAAAAAAGGAAAACACAAAAGAAGGAGTGATTCCTACCCTTAGGAATTTAGTTTCTTAGGTTAGGTGGTGTTTTACTCTCTTTTGACAAAAGAGGTTTTTATGTTTTCTTAGGGGAAAGGAACAGTGTAAGTTGCTGATTTTTATTACTTCATTTGTTGTCTGGTTGGCAGTATTCTTTGAGCTCTTTTTTATCTGTTATGTTCATGCATAGTGTTTCCTCTATCATGCACGTTTATGAAATAGAAAATCACTTTTTTAAGAACATCATTTACTATTATCACTGTTCATTCCAGCTTTTGAATCCCTTGGTCAGAGTCAGGTGAAAAAAGAGAAGAAAGGAGCATCCGTCCCATCTACAGTAATTCAACCAGGAGAACAGGTGCCTCCTTCCCATGTCTTAGTCAACCCGGGAAGCTGGAGGTCTATTTGAATTACTTAGAAAGGCTTTTTAATGCTATTGGTTGTTAAAAATATTTTTTCTCTTGCATGGAGAATATGCAGAGTATAATCAGACTGGATCTTAGGGGAAATGGTGTCATGTTCAGAACAAAATGAAGCTGATTTAAAACATTCTGCAACCAAATGAGACATAATTCAGACTCGAATGTACTTTGATTTTGTTAGTATTCCAATATTCTGTATTTCTTCCTTCACCTCCAGCTAATCCTAAGGGTTATGAGTATACCTGCAAAGTGCCTCGAACCCAGGTTTTCTCAGCACCACTGACATTTTAAGCCAGATAATTCTTTGTTGTGGGGGGCTGTTCCGTGCATACGGTGTTTAGCAGCATCCCTGGCCTCTACCCATTGGATGCCAATAGTAGACCAAAAGTTGTGACAATCAAAAATATGCACTTATGTTGCCAAATGTCCTCTGGGGGCCAAAATAGTTGAGAAGCAGTTGAGACACTGCTCTAACTCAGGTTCATAAATGGAAGCAATTTCTCTCTTCAAGACTGTCTAGACCATTCTTAACCTTTCTTCCCAACTAATTCAGCTCCAGTCCTATGCAGAGGAGAGTCACTGCTGCTCAGTGGCTAGGATCTTAGTCTTTGGAGTCTGACAGACCTGGGTTTGTACCCCAATTCTGTCATTTACTAGTTGTACGACCCTGTGTGTGACAGTTAATGTCTTTGAGCCTTATTTCCTCATGTTTAGAAATATAAATAATAGCATGTTTTTCACAGAGGTGTTGTGAGAATCAAATGAGGTGACATACATACAGCCCTGGCACATAGCATGTACTAAGTGATAGAGATGAATATTAATATTGTACCCTCACTTTCCTCTGTCATTAAGAACTCCCACACACGACGCACATCCACCCCAACTCCTACACACTCTAATTCTCCCTCTCAGAGAAATTTCATGGCATGAACATTTCAGCACTCTTGAACTTCAGACTGCTTGGTTTGTTATCAAGCAGTTTTAATTCCTAGAAAGAAGCTGGAGGCTCCTCGTGTGGAAACAGAAACCCCCAGCAGAGCAGAGCAGGCCCCGTGTCACTGGAAGTAGTATATTTGGGAAGGTTAGAAACAAGCTCAAGTTCAGGCTTCCTGGCCTCCCTGTTAAAAAACAGGATTAGACTCCTAGATAGTCACTGTGATGGAAAATTTGAAAATTACATCCCTCTCCTTTTATATTACCTCCTTCCTCTGGGAACCCTAGTTATACTTGATACGGATTTTACTCCCTCCCAGGCAGGCTCTTACCTGAATTGTACAGATTTACAGTCTTATAGGGTTGTTGTCTGATCGTAGAACTGCTAGGATGAAATGAGAAAATGTATGTGTGACACTTGTCACAAAGCCAGGGATGTACTAAGTGCTCAGTAAATGACAGTTGCCATTGTTATTGCTGCTGCTGTCCCAGTTGCTGTGAGAGAAGGTGTTTGATCTGGATAGAGCAGGCCAGACAGATCCCCAGAATGCCAGACCAGCAGAAAGAGCTTTTGGAGCCTTTTTCTCTTCCCCATTTTATATCTGAAAAATGAAAACAAAGTCTAGGCTACTCCACAGGCTGTACTTCCCTCTTTGGGTTCCCAACCCACCCGGGAAGGCTTTGCCCCCGGGGTCTGAGAGCTGGTGCTGTTGTTTCCCATCTACTTGGTATTGTGAGATGGCTAAGCAATAGAAATCACTTGGCCGATATAAAAGAGTGATGATTACAAATGATAATAAATAGAAGTTAATAATACATTATGGACAGACATGCAGTCATTTCAATAAGAAGCCACATTGGCTCAGATCAAATACTGCTTTCCTGTGCCTTAAAGTGGTCTTTAATATATAATGTTTGCTAAACCAAATGCTTCTGGATTTTTCCCTTAGGGGTGTGAGGCTATTGCTTCATGGGGGAGAGGTCCCGCTGAGTCCCTTAGTCTGTAAAGCAGAGAAAGAATTGACCCATTGGCTTGACCTCTAGGGGTGCGGCGGGGGGGTGTCTTGCAGGTCATGAAGACGTATCACATGTACAATGCCGACAGCATCAGTGCTCAGAGCAAGCTAAAGGAGGCGGAAAAGCAGGAGGAAAAGCAAATCGGTAAATCAGTCAAGCAGGAAGACCGGCAGACCCCACGCTCCCCTGACTCCACAGCCAACGTCCGCATTGAGGAGAAACATGTCCGGAGGAGCTCAGTGAAGAAGATCGAGAAGATGAAGGAGAAGGTACGTAGGCTCCGGTAACTATAGGAGCTGGGGACCAACGTTCTGGAAGCAAGACTGATAGGGCTTTCCCAGTGGGCACCAGGAAGAGCAGAATAAGGGAGCTCTGGGTTCCTTTAGTGCCTAATGACCAAAAGCGAGTCCTTGCTCTTTGCCCTGGCAGGAGTACTAGGTAGGTATTGGAAGAACTTGGGCACATAGTTCCAAGTTTTTAACCTCTAGCAGATAAACAAAAACAGGTAGTCACCTTTCCAAATCCATTTTCCACATACAACTCAATATCCTATTGCTTTAGGGGATGGGAGGAGACTGTGAACCTAGGGTTTGGCTTCAGGTATCAGGTGTTCGGGGACAGGATAGTGGCACCTCCTTCAGAGTGGCAGTGCCAAGATGGAGAATGGTATTTGAACGTAGAATCAAAGTGGGGCACGCATCTGAAGTAGGGAGCCTCATTAACCTTTCCTGGAATGATCTACATTATGCCCTCGAATCTCATTAAACAGAATTAGAACCCAATTTAAGGCAGACGTGTATAGGGAGTAGCAGCACAGTTCTGGTTCTTGAATGTACTGTACTTTAATCTTTTAGAGAACAATCTCTCCTTTTAAAAAAAATAATAAAATTGAACTTCTGTTCCCTTTTCAGCGCCAAGCCAAGTACACAGAGAATAAGCTGAAGGCCATTAAAGCCCGGAATGAGTACTTACTGGCTTTGGAGGCAACCAATGCATCTGTTTTCAAGTACTACATCCACGACCTGTCTGACCTTATTGATGTAAGTGCTTAAAGCCAGGGGCCTACGGGCACCTCTTTTCTGGTTTCAGAATCCTGGTCAGACGTTCCCCAATTTCATTGTTCAGACATCTGGGGCATTTTGAGAACAATTATGAAGGTAGTAGCCGTGATCCACCAGGGAGCTTGCCATGTATCAAGTACGAGGTGAAGCAGTTTATATTTTATCTCATTCAATCGTCACTACAATTCTGGGAGGAAAGCATTATTATCTCTATTTTTATAGATTAGCATTCAAAGTATTTAGTGATTTACCCAGAGTCAGTTAATATTATAAATGACAGAGGCAAACTTTGCACCTAAGTCTGATTTCTAAACCCATGCTCATAAACACTGTACTCTTCTGTCTGCCAGGAAATACTCCCTTACATCTGCTTCTTGAACATAGAACTGAGTGGCAAGAACTAAAGAGTTAGAATGCCATACCTTACATTTATATATCATAGCACTTAATGTTTCTTGCTATTAACTCATTTGATTTTCACATCACCCTTATGGATAAGCATTGCTATCTCCAATTTGTAGATAAGGAAGCTAGGGGCCCAGAGGGTTAAGAGACTTACCTGCCAAGGTTACACTGCAAATGAGGGTCCTGTCGAGAAGGTATCCAGATGACCCTGACCTCTGGCCCAGTCTTTTTGATATGTGACACAAAGATGATTGAGAAAAGCAGGTTAGTAGGCACATGTTTGGCATGGGGCAAGCACAAGGGATAGGCTTTTTGTCTTTGGCCTTGTGAGTCAGCCTTGGCCTTGTTTTTCCTGCTGTTTCTCCTCCAACCTTATAGTTGGGTCTTGTAAGCCCTCTCACCTGCAGACTGCAGTCTGGCCCAGTTCCTGATCCAGTCCTATGTGAAGCTATGTGAATACACCCTTTCTCACCTCTCCCCCTAGTCACCAAAGTAGGGCTTCTGGAGCCAGCTGATTTAGCATCGGCAGCTCAGTCTCTGGGGCTTGAGGTATATCCCAGCCAGTCTTCTCTTCGACACCTGACACTTGCTCCAGGCTCTTGGCGGCAGCAGCTGAGCCTTGCAAGATTCTAGCCAGATCTCTCACGCTTTCCTGCCTCAGTTTCTCCACAAGCAAACCTGCCACACTATACATCATGTGGAGTTCTAGTCCAAGATTCACTGTTATATCACTAGCTGTGTCATCTAGGATTGTCACTGAACTGTTCTAGAAATCTGCTTTGTTTCCTACCCCATCTCTTGCCCCCTCTAACAAACTGAAGAACTGGACTAGATCATTGGGACTTTAATCTGGCCTCACATCAGAGTTGCTTGGGCAACTTTTCTAAAATACAGATTCCTGTCTCCCTTCAGCCAGGGATTTTTGGTTCAGTAGGTTTTAGTCTCTTAATGTCCTGAGTGTCACAGTCTCACTGGGTAAGTGGAGCCCTGGTCCCTGTCCAAGCACTTCTTTGTTCCCTCTGCTTGTTGATGCCAATCTGAACACTGTCCTTCAATGGAGGTCAAAGCCCTAAACAAGATCCTTTCTCCTCCTCAGGGGAGCAGCTCCTCACTGTTGGGAGAGAGGCCTGTTCTCAGCCTAAGCAAGAGAATCAGTTCTTTCTTATGGACAATTTCTGCTACTTGGTAAAAAATTGGACTAGGCAGTCTGCCATACCTCTTCTACTGGTTCGTTCTTTTCTCCTTCTTTTGTCCCCAGGGCAAGTTCTCTACTTTTCTCACCAAAATGCTGACTTCAGGGGAACAGAGGGGATACTGCTGTTTCTGTTACTACCTGTGCAATCCATAGACTGTCCGTCAGGTGTGAGCAGGTGTTTTAAGATCAGTCCAAGAAGCAAGCTCTCTTATTCCTTACTATCATTGCATTTAAAAAAAAAATCTGGTAAGAGTCCAATTTCACAGGATATGGTGTAAAGTGCCATTGAAAAAGAAGCCTCTTAGAACTCAGCAGGGCGTGGGTCTAGGTCACTGTGAGCAAGTCCAGGCCACATGGGTAGTAAAGTTGCTCTTATTTCTTTATTGCTATGTTTTGGTTGTATATTATTTTGTTTATTGTTTGTTTATATTTTTCCTAGGATGAGAATAGATTTTTTTAAAAAGCTGATAATATTACTCTGCTATATAATTGTTCAGTAAATATTTATTTAGGGTGAGGCTATGTGCTCAGCATCAAATGGAATGTAGTGGTTTTTGCCCTGGAGGTATTTATAGAGTCTATGACAATGTTTTTTAAACTGTGGGTCAGATCCATTAGGGGAGTCATGAAATCACTTTTATGAGTTTGACCTGTTTTTGCAAATGAATAGACCAGGCTAGGCTAGAGTTAGAAAGAAAATATCAGGGTGTATCCTACTAGTAAGGTTAAGTTTTATTGTGTAAAACATTTATGTTACATGTGTATGTACGTGTGTGCGTACGCATGCGCGCGTGAGTGTGTTAAAATATAAGACGTATTTCTTACTTTGAGTTGGGGATCAAAGAGAAGTTTGAGAGCCACAGTACTATGAACAGGGGAAGATCTCTAGGCCTTCTCTGTAAGTTCTGTGAGGGGAGGAACCAAGGGTTTTCTTTCCCTCAGTAGCCCCCGTGTGTTAGTGCATAGCTGAGCACGTAGTATGTTCATTGAAGGAAGAAGGGAAGAAGAGCGAGAGGAAAAAGATGATCCCCTAAGCTAAGATTTTTTTTCTTTTTGTGCCTTTTAATATTGTTTTGAGGTATTTATGTAATTTGCATACAAATACTGAATTTAAATGTTACAGTTTCCAGAGTCTTTGATAAATTTATAGATGCTTGTGACCTACATCTGTATCAAGATATAGAATAAATATTTTGATGAAAGATATATTTCTGTCACCTCAGAAAATTCCTCTTATCTCTTCCCAGTCAATCCCCCATCCCAAGGCAACCACTGTTATGATTTCTTTCACTAGAAGTTCATTGTCCCTGTTATAGAACTTCGCAAAGATGGGATTATATAGTAGATACACTTTTTTCTACCTGGTTTCTTTTGCCCAGCATGATGTTTTTACGCTTCATCCATGTTGTTTGTGTGTATCAGTGTTTTCTTTCTTTTTCTTGCTGATCTATGCAATAAAAAGGGCCAAAAGGATGCTCTGGCAATGAACCAACAGAGCAGGAGTAAGTGAGGAGCAGGAGTAAGTGGGCACATTGGCATCCTCATCTTGACAGTATCCAGAACTTGCCTTAAAACCGGGGATGAATCTTGTTCCAGTCCATTGCCATCTGTCCATACCCCATTCTGCCTCCTTCCTAAGGGTTTTGAAGCTCAGCGTGTGCTTAAGGCTTTGAGCATAAGTGAAAAGAAGTTATTTTTGTCCATGCCATTACATTGACACAAGAACTAGCCTTCAACTTCTTTTTATAGTGTGGCACAAGATTTAAACTCAGACTATAGGAATCCGCGTGAGGCATCTGACACACCAGGAAAACCTTGACTTCAAGCCAAAAAGCATTCTGAGCTCATTTGATAGTGTCTAAGAACTGTGGGCTCGTTGGAATGCAATCTTCCTCCCCCGTACTCCTGTGGCTGTCTCAACACAGGAGCAGATGGACGAGTGAAGAACAGGGCCTTGTCCTCGTGCATAGCTGGAGTGTCGTGAGTGCATGTACGTGGATAGAGAGTCTGTGACACCATGTGCACCCAAGTCAGACATGAGGGAACTTGGCTTGTTCAATAAGAAATTGTATTAAGGGCAGTTATTTTTCTCTTCTGTGTGAACGTGAAGTGAGTGTCATGAAACACTCCTTTTTCTTTCCTAGGCCTTCTATAGAGTCTCTGGGTGAGGATATCAGCTGGTAAAGGGTTAATGGGCTATCAACTCAAGTCATACATCTGGATGGGCTGTCATTAAATTCTTATAAAAATTTGATTTCCCCTGAGAGATTTTTCATCAAACATTTATATAACCCAGAAATGGCTAGGGGAGCCCAGCGTGGCCACAGAACTCATCAGAAGCCATGGAAAGCTTGCTTTGTCCCTATTGTGAACAAAATAATGTGCTGCCTCTACTTCCTGGGATTCTCCTGGGAACAGGAGGAAATATTCAGATCTCACTTACCTAACCTTGCCAGATACTGCTTCTTTGCTAAAGGCTCAGTTTCTGGCTGTTGCCCTTGCAGGTATATAGATAGCCAAGATTCTGGAAAAACTCTTCTCTTACAAATCTCCCTAGTTGGCTAGAGGCATGGAGGAGCGAGGGGGCACACTATGAGTGAGAGCCCCACTCCTGGACACAGAAAAGCTTCAGAACTGTTATGTAAATAGAGATAGTGCATTAGCCTGGGAAATCTCCCAGCCTTCCTTTGGCCATACAGAGTGAGCAAAACAAAAGACGTCAGTGGCTTCATCCATCCACTTGACTTAGGTCAGTATTCAGCCTAAGTGTGTCATTTCCTGAGAAGCTGGAATCTGTACTTGTAGCATTAGTCAATCAACGAGGAGTTTATTAGATGCCTGCTGTGAGCAAGGCCTAATGGTGAGAGATATAAAGAAGGATGAGACACTGGCCAGGCCTTCAGGAAGCTTGCCTTCTGGTTGGGGTGAGAAGAAATGGGCAAGTCACAGAACGAGGGAGTGTATTCTGTGTCAATGAGGGCAGCAGAAGATTGTGGTTCTAAGGCCTGGGGTCAGTGGAGGTCAGGATGGCAGGGTCAGCTGGCTTCCCAGAGGCTGGGAATTTGATTTGGATCTTGAAGATCTGATCCAATTCTAGTAGGTGAAGGAAGAGGATATTCTAAGAGCTGAGGGGCAGAAGTTGGTGGATTTGGATATATCAGGTTTGTTTAGTGTCTACATGGTGCCAAATATATGGAAATAGATTGCCTGTTAGCCTCACAACAACCTATGAGACTGGCGTTATCCTCATTGGAGGCGCAGAGATTAAGTGGCTTGCTTATGGTCATATATGGCTGATTTGAGACCTGTGCTTTTCTAACACTCGCCCCTAAACAAAAAGTACATCACTGGTTCAAAGCAGAAGAATCTAAAGAAGATAGAGGGAGCTGGTGTTGGATGGCGGGGCTGAAGACAGATATAATTTGTTCTGGCTATTGGACCTTGCTCAAGTTATTTATCGTCACTGAACCTCAGCTTCTGAGTCTGAAAAATTAAGATAATACCGAGCTCACTGGGGTTATCGTGAGGATTAAAATAGAATGTATGTAAAGCACTTAGCACGCTGACTGACATATAGTAAGCACACATAGTGAATAGAAGCATCTTCTAAATTTCCAGATTGAGGAAGCTGGCTTTTACCTCAGGAAAAAAAAAAAAAAATGAGAGGTATTTTAGGTTCTTCAGCAGGGGTGTGGCAGAATAAAAGTCACATTTTAGGCAGCGAAGCAGGTGGCACTGTTGTAAAATGGTAAGAGTATGAAAGAGGGTTCAGGTAGTGGGAATGGAGAGGAAAAGGGAATTACCAAAAATAGGTAAAGGTTTTTGACGGGCACCTTTCCTCCCCCCAATTCGACCCCTTACCCACCTGCCCCCTGACATACACGCTGTGGGCAGTGTCATTTCTGCTCGTTCGACTCACAGGCCCAGAGTTCGTCATCAGGGTCCACGCAGAGCTGGTCAGGAAGGCTTACAGGTTCCTGGGCAGCCTGGTGAGACCAGCAGCGTCTCCCAGAGGTGGGAGGATCCTGCACGTGCAGCCTCCTAATCAGCCGCCTTTGTCTGGCTCCCACTTGCTCTTCCCCCCGACTGAATGTAACGTCTTTCCATCCTCGGCCTCTAGTGAAGCTGTAACTGCTGTTATTCCGCCGCAGCCAGGCACCTGCCGGGGCCTGCTGGCACTGAACCCAGAGCCCAGCCTGACGGATGCTCTCACTGAGCTTCTTGTCAGGTGCCAGGAAGGAGGAGGCATGTCACATGCTTTTTCTTCCCCAATAATGCCTGTTCCCAATGTGATCATGATGAGAGGGAAAGGCTCGGGAGCGAGTTAATGTGATGCTTGCTTATGCAATGAGTTAGCAATCAGGCGGATGGCCTTACGCTGTCCATGGATTCTTCTCTGATGTTTCTTCTCAGGTTCTGGACCTCTAAGATGCTTAAGCAACCGAGGCGATAATGGGTGGCCAAAGAATCAGGATCTCTGGGTCCTTTTGGAGGGGTGGGGAATGTACTCACAGAGATACAGAATGCCACTGCTGAAGAGGGCCTTAGGGATGACATTTAGTCCAAGGAGTTTCAGACTTTTTCTCTAGCAAAAGAATTCTTTCTTCAAACCCGACCTTACACAGAATCCCAGAATATCAAATAGGAAAAAGAACAGAGCTGGCTCGGTCAGAGGAAGGATGGGAGGCTCCAGGTCCTACTAGTTGGGTTGCCCTTTTACCCCCTTCTCAAGGGCAGCCTGAGAGCTGGCACAGAACCTAGAACTCTGGTCTACAGCTTGGAAACCACTGACCTGGTCCATGCTGTTCACTGTACTGTGAAGGAAACAGGTTTGGGGGTGGGGAGTGGCTTTCCCAAGGTTGCTTGATTCCACCTCTAGTATATTTTATTTTTTATACAATTGCCTCTTCCATACAAGTTTCTTTTTTCGTTCTGCTGTAGAAAATCAGAATCCCTTATAAGATATGAGTTTCCCCAGTAGTAACACTATGCTTAGAACTTTTTGGCCTTATAAATGCTATTTCTGTAGGGCAGGGGCATCTGTTGTCAGATGCTGGGAAGCAGGAGGCATGTCAGAAATCCTAGTCTGCAGCTCAGACCTGCCTTAGAGCATTGGGAGTCGGTGGGGATGATTGTCCAGAGTCAGCCCCCCATTTTCTCCCTCTCCCACCTAGAGTTGCGTTTGCATAAATTAGCTGCGGTTGCAACACTCCTTTCAGGCCCTTGAGTGCTGAAATGGTCTGGTTTGGTTGCTATGTAGTGACTAAACCACAGTAACCCTCAGGGAGTAGCAGGCTGTATTTTTATTATTGAATTTTGTTATAAGGGCATTCCCAGATAAGCCTGAAAATGGAAGAAGATTCTCTTTAACTCTTACCTCTTTTCCTATTTATGGACTATTACTGTACAGGGCTTAATTAAATAATGTCATTTTGTTCTTATGAATTTTCTTCCTTCTAACCACTGCACAGTCCTCTCTGTTTAACCATTGAACTGGGAGTCAAGAACTGAGGCCTCTCACCCAGACCTTGGAAGTCAGAGTGTCAGCCCTCTTGCCACCCACAGCCAGTCTCATTGACGTGGTCAGATCTGCCCTGAGGACCACCCTTCCTTTCCTCCAAGCCGTGGATTGGCCCATGGTGTGCTCATGTTCCTTCTCCTTCCCACAGCAGTGCTGTGACCTAGGCTACCATGCTAGCCTGAACCGGGCTCTGCGCACCTTCCTCTCCGCTGAGTTAAATCTGGAACAGTCGAAGCACGAAGGGCTGGATGCCATCGAGAATGCAGTAGAAAACCTGGATGCAACCAGTGACAAGCAGCGCCTCATGGAGATGTACAACAACGTCTTCTGCCCCCCTATGAAGTTTGAGTTCCAGCCCCACATGGGGGACATGGTGAGGCCCTCTCCTTATCTTTACCCCCCTCCCCAACGGGCTTGAATGCACTTGCGCCTAGATTCATTACACAGAAGCCATGTTATTTGGGGGGAGGAGGGGGGTGGGGAGGGAGGCCTGGGACTGGCTCCCTGTCAGGTGAGTGAGGCACATTCTACTCACTGAGCACACGATTACCGAGTGCCTGCTGTCCACCAGGCTTAGCTGTAGACATTGGAGATTAGAGTCCTCAGCAAGCTTACACTTCTGAGATTAGGAGAGAGTTAGAAAAATGCATGGGGGAGGCATCTGAAGGGACCCAGCAGGATCAAAGAAGGTGAAAAATAGCAGGTCCATTCTAAAAACTACTAACAGTGCACCATGGTGAAAGGAAGGTGGTGGTAAGGCCAGAAGGCTGAGGTGGGGCCATGTCCTAGAGGCTCTTATGGGGGAGGGGGACTAAGCTGGGGAATGGCGTGATCCTTTGACAATTGGCAGAGTTCTGAAGAATCATATTCTGTTGAGTTTAGAAGATTATGATAAAGTGTATAGTTCTGCTTGAGTATTGACCAAAAAAGAATAGGTGCCTACTAAGATACCACTCTGAAGGCCTGATGCTGGTTACCCAGGCAGGGGAGCGTGAACACAGGGGCCTTGTTCTGGGCACCACGTCCAATGACTACAACAGAAAGGGCCGAAATAAACTAAAAGGAGAGGAAAGAGAAGCTCCTGGGTTTTCATTGCTCTGAATCTTTTGGTTCTACTTGTGATGGCTGTGCATACAAGTCAGAAAGAACCTCATTCCTGTGGGTAAGAACCACCATTTCACCTACTGGTTACATCAGAAGGAGGATATATAGGCTTATGTAATAGAAAAGATCAAGACGGTGAGACCCTGTCTCTACAAAAAATAGAAAATTAGCCAAGTGTGGCAGCTCATGCCTGTAGTCCCAGCTACTCGGGAGGCTGAGGCAGGAAGATCACTTGAGCCCAGGAGTTTGAGGTTGCAGGAAGCTATGATGAGACCACTGCACTCTAACTGGGGCAACAGAGCAAGACCCTGTCTCAAAAAAATAATAATAAAATAAATCAAATGGATCTCCAGGCATGGTTGGATTTAGGACCAGGAACTTTACCCAGACTCTCTCTGCTCTACTTCCTCTGTGTTAGCTTTGTTCTCAGGTAGGCCCTTGTCCCGTGGAGCCAAGGTGGCTACATTTCCAGCCTTATTTCCTGGTGGGCTGAAATCTACTGGAAAGAATATCTGCCTCCCTCCTCAAAGCCCTCACTAAAGCATCGTGTGTGTCATTAGTTTTGATTGGGTGAAGTGCTTATCCCTAAGCCAATCCCAGGTATCTGCAGCTGGCGGGTTGGCTTATGCTGGGGTCACGTGCTCCATCCAGAGCACATGGCCTGAGTGGTGGAGTGGGGTCCCCCAGAGGGCAGTCAGACCAAAGTTGCAAAAGAAGGAAGAGCGGATACCAGGGGACCAAAAAAAAAACAACGTGCTCTCCCTAGCAATGGTGCTTCCCTTAGGATTAGTATCCAGATTCTCTAGAAATATCTGTACCAAAATGACAGCTGTAGCAGTGTAAACAGAGGATCTTCTGTCATCAATAGGCCACCATGGAGTGGAGGTCATTTCTATCCTAAAGACAAAAATGTGGAGATGATTTCTTTCCTCTCCTGCTTGGGGAAAATCAAACCATTCACAGTTTGCTTCCATTGCTGTGGCTTAGGAAATGTCAGTGTCTGAACAGATGGGGAAGTGAGACGGCAGCATGTGCAATTAGAATTGAGGGAAGGGGTGTCACCGAGCCCCAGGAAGCCCCATTCCTCACCTGCCCTGGCTTCTGGTCAAACTTGCCTTCCAAGCCCTTTCTCCAGCTGCCGCTGAGATTCCTTCCCAAGGATCAGTGGAACTTGGGGACCAGCTGAGTGGAGTGATACATTTTCCCGTGTTGACTGGGTTGCCTTCTGAGCCAAACAGCTTGTCTCCATAAAGGGGGAATCCAGATGCTGGGTGCTCAGGCCCCCTCCCCGCCCTGTCAGAGCTTTATTTCCATACTCCAGAGTACAGCTGGAATGCATTACCTTGCACCCCGGTAGCGGACCATTGCCAAACCATGCATCCACAGCTCAGTTGCTTCTTAAAGGAACAGGCTTGGAGGTGACTTTCCCTCCATGATTCCTCCCTGCTAGGTCTGGTTTACTTTAAAATCAATAGCTCACTCTTCTGCCTGGGCCCTCCCCTTGTGTGATATAGCTGATCAGTGGCTGAGCCAGGCAGCAGCCAGGGCCATTCCTAGAGCTTGTAAAGGTTCTATATTCCAGTCTAGCTTTCAGATGAGTGAAAATAAAGTGAGATGAGAGGGTGAGTCGTTCTTGGGCCCTACAGCTAAGTCTATCCCCACCAGTGTGGGCTGTCTGTAGATTATGCAGGCAACAAAAGGGAGCTGCCTGGAAGTCCTTGAACTAGGGCCAGAGTTCGGGTGGCATTTTGACCGGAAGCCCTGGAATTGGCCAAGGCCCCACATTGACTGGTGTTTCTGGGGCGCTCAGCACATGAAATGATGCCAAGTGCTCTCAGATGTACTAGGAGGAGGTACTTGGCTCCACTCTTGGTGCCCCCAGAGGCTTGTGGGGCTCTGGATGCCTGACCGGTGACATCAGACAGCCAGAGAGTTTCACTCTTGGCGCTAACACATTCTGGCCACTGAGCTTTCTCCATTGTGTCTGATTATCCAAGAGCCAGAGTGAAGTCAGCTCTCTTCAGATCTGAGAGCTGGCTCAGGCCAGCCTTTCAGCTGGAGGAGGAGGTCAAGTCAGTTGGGAGCTTAAAAGCCAATGGAGAAAAAGGTCAAGTCCCAGCTCCCTCCATTTGAAGAGAGGTTTTGTCTTTTCAAGCAAGAGAATGGTCTGTGGGCCTGTGAATGTGCCCACTCATTGCCGAGGAGGCCGGAGGCCGGTTCTATCCCGATAGCTCTCTGCAGACAAGAGGCTAGAGGACACATGGTAGCGAGGTGACAGGAGTTGCCTTCACATGGGTCCTGCCTCCCAACTCTCCCAGCCTTCTGTTCCTCATCCGTCATCCTGGGGACTGTGGGCGACCTCATGCCGTAGGCACACTCCCATCTGGAGACAATGGATCCAGCCATTCCTTCACAGGGGAAAGCTAGTTGACAATAATCTTTGAGAGAAAGGCAGACTCCTCTCCCACAGAGATCTACTGATGACCTAGGATAAAATGATGGCTCTTTGGAAAATGCCAAGTCCCACCAGATTCCATGCCCTCTGGGGCCCTCTAACATAGCCTGTGATACGATCTTGTTCCTGGCTTCACGTTCTCTTTCATTGAATCAGAGCTCTCACATGGAGCCTGGGTTTATAAACACATGCTGGCAGCCAGCAGCAGCAAGTTAGCCTCCTGACCCACTTCTCTCCTGCTTTCACTCTGGCGCACAAAGGGGGACGAGGGAGGGGCCAGAGAGGTGGCCACTTGGACCTCTAGCAGGAAATCCTCAGTGTGCCAAAGCGTTGTGTTTCTGGAGCTGGGGCTGCCTACGGCACTCTTCTCTAGCACTGTCAGCCTTCCATGGAGCTGCTGCCCCTGCCAAGCAGCAGCCTAGAGGTGAGCTCCAAAGAGAGAGACCTGATCTTTCCAAACTGATTCCCTTCCCCATTCCTTTCATGAGCTATTTGGTCCTGAAAAGGATCCACACACATTGGCTTTGGATTTCGTTTCAACATAGAAACTGCAAGCCTTACACCTTGAATATGAGTGGTTTTATTACCAGTAGTGGGAACTCTGGAACCACCAAAAGAACCGTATCCTCTTCCTGACCTGGTGTTGCTTTCTTTTGGCAGGCTTCCCAGCTCTGTGCCCAGCAGCCTGTCCAGAGTGAGCTGGTGCAGAGATGCCAACAACTGCAGTCTCGCTTATCCACTCTGAAGATTGAGAATGAAGAGGTGAGTTTTCTGCTTAGGGGGGCTCAGAGCCACCTTCGGAGTTCCCCTGTTGAACCTCTTGCTGCTGCCCATCTGGGAGCAGGTGGAAGGAGCATGCAGAGAATGTCCGGGCTGCCGCAAACATTTCCTAGCCAAATGTAGGCTTGGACTTTCCCCCTCTGCTACATCCTGCCCTTGAACTCCAGGAAGTTGCTCTTGCATTGCCAAAGGTTGTGCTCTATTTTGAGCTTTTGTAAAATGCTTTTTTCCCCCTCTACACATTTAATCAAAATGGCACTTGGCAGCTGTCTGAACAATATTGTGTCTCTGAAACCACCCCCTCATGCCTAGTTTTTTCCAGCATTTTCAAACAAACAGAGGCCTTTGACTTTGACACTTTAAACATCTCCATCCTCTTAGGAAAGGGTGACTTTCTTCTGGTCCCAATATATTTGCTTTCAACAACCAGTTCAAAAGGGCAATATGATTGATGATCCAGCTTTGTGTTGAGCTCAGTTGGCTTCTTACTTTGCATCTCAGTAATTCTTATTTTTCTCAGGAAGATCAGAAAGGATTGGGGATGGGTCACTTCGTGTGCAAATGAGCAAACAGGTTCATCAATTTGTTGAAGGTCATGAAACAGAACCTGGGGCTTTGGAGGACTAGGCCCTTCACACATTTTAACTAGCTGTGTGTACAGAGGGGTTGGTTTGGATTTGTTTCATTGTCTTTCCCTTAGCACTTACATTATAACGAAGAGTTAATATTAAAATTTAAAAGTTAACATTAAATAAAAGAACTAGGTCAAATACATAGCTCAAAGGAGGTAGTGGCTTCTAGGTTCCCATTGGAGAGAGTAGCGTGCTGTCGCAGAGTCCACGTGATGTTTATCACTCCCTTCACACTGTCCGGTGGGAAGCAGAGCTGCACCCTCTGGTGGCATTCTCTGTCCTTCCCCAGCCCGCTCCCTCCCCCACTTCTCCAAGCTTCTCCGTCCCCTGCTTTTTCGCAGCCCCCATACCCCCAAACATTATGTTGGCCCTTGTTATTGCAGGTAAAGAAGACAATGGAGGCCACTCTGCAGACCATCCAGGACATTGTGACTGTCGAGGATTTTGATGTGTCTGACTGCTTCCAGTACAGCAACTCCATGGAGTCCGTCAAGTCCACAGTCTCAGAAACCTTCATGAGCAAGCCCAGCATTGCTAAGAGGAGAGCCAACCAGCAAGAGACAGAGCAGTTTTATTTCACGGTAAGGGAGCTCTGTGGCCTTTAAAGAGCATCAGCACTGCAGCACACAAGGGAGACTTGGCACTCACAGTCCTTGTGAAGTGTCTGAAGGGCAGGCTTTGCATATCATAGATTTGAATATGGGCATACTCTGAGACCAGCCCTACACTTAAAGGAATACATATCTAGAAGTTGTATATAACTAACAGGGACCACCAAGAGAAAGGATGCTCCTAAGTATACTACTAATAAGATTTTTTTTTTTTAAGAAATTTTTAACCAGCTAGTAGGCATTCATTTGAAAGCTTCCTTCTCAGCCACAGGGGATCAAAAAAGGGGGAATTCATTATTTAGTTCTTAGGAACTACATCCAAATTTTTGGATAGCACATATCTTATTTTTAAAAGTCTATAGTCTCTTCTAGGTGATATGATGACATTATTTTATGACTTTCATTGTTGGGAACCTATTTTCATAATTATTGGTGAAATTCAAAGGGACAGGTAATATATAGCATTGCTGTTTTACAGAGAATTCTAAAACATTGTATTTTATTATTCATTTATTTGCAGTCTTCTTTTAGACAGATGGACTAATTTTTTTTAAGTATTGTTAACAGTCCTTTGGAAGGTTGCTAGTTGGTCTTTGGTGCTGCTTGTTAATAATGATTTTGAGCTTGCCAAGTAGGATTCATTGCCTGGACTAAAATTTATTTCTTAATCTTCTGATGACCAAGAAAGGAAAAATTAAGTTTGCAGATGTAGGATGAAATGTAGCCAGTGATTATGCATACTGATTCTGAATGAAAGGAATTAACTTGTTCTTCAGTTAAGAAACACAGTCTGCATACAGTAAATTGAATTTTTCTTCCAACTGGAATGATTTGTTTAATTCTTCATTGAACACCACCCTTTATCTATTAAGAACACTAATGATTTGTTAATTTCTCTTTAAGAAATCTGTTTTTTAATTAGTTAAGCTCAAACTTCAGACTTTTTTTATCCTAGAGAAAACTGCTAAAAGAGAGTGATTTATCAGTATTGTTCTTCTAAAACAACTTTTTAAAAAATTATTATAACAAAGTAAAGCATGCTCATTATTAAACTTTAGAAGGAAAAAGAAGAAAATTAAAATTTTCCATAGGCAGTTCATTTCTCCATCAGCCAGGAAGGACATGTTGAGGTTGGCATAGCCATCAATGACAGTAACTACCATGGCTTCCAGCACTTGGACAAAATCTCAGGTACGTGGCCTCCTGGCCAGGCATCTGTGGTTTCGTGTTGTCGGAGCATTCGTTGTATCCCTGGGAGTTGCAGCTTTCTATAGGTTTGCTGTGGCTGAACCAAGAAAGAAGGCATATGCAGATTTCTACAGAAATTATGATTCTATGAAAGATTTTGAGGAGATGAGGAAGGGTGGTATCTTTCAGAGTGCAAAGTGATTTTGGAATATAAAGAATTTCTTTGCATTGATTTACATAAAAGTTTGTCACTCACCTGTGTTCCTGAGCTATGAATATGCGGGCTCAGGACTAGTTTGTCTTGATAAATAAATAAAAAATAATAAAATAAATGAAAACTATCCATAGTCCTACCACCTAGAGATAATGGCATTGGAATATATTCCTTTATAATCTCTTTTCTATGCATATATAAACATATGAGCATATATTTGTAATTTTATTACAAAGAATGGGAAGCTGCCATATATATTGCTTTCCAATCTAAGTCATTTAATTATAACATTCTTTAAGCATATTTATGAGTTAAATAATAAAATCTACACAAGAAATTATTGATATTTTGGCTCACGCATTCATTTTTGTAAAATATTTAATATGCTGCTTGATTTTGTAGTGTTCAATAAATGCTAAAAACTTATTTTCACCATCATCATTCTTAATTTGTTTATTAATCATTGAATTTATTTATTATTCATTGATCATTTATTGAGGATTTACTGTTTGCCAGACACAGTACTACAAGTTGGGAATGCTGACAGTGTAATATGAAGAGGGAATGATGGGATTGGGTATGTAAAGGGATAACTTTCATTTTTACTTCATATATTCCTAAACAGTTACAATAGATTGATTTTTATAAAATCAAAACA
Source organism: Microcebus murinus (assembly GCF_040939455.1). NCBI lineage: Eukaryota > Metazoa > Chordata > Mammalia > Primates > Cheirogaleidae > Microcebus > Microcebus murinus. The sequence continues at coordinate 27,745,570 of NC_134126.1, read as the reverse complement.
ATAAAAATTTTTTAAATGCATATGTGCACATCTTCCTGAATGGCAACCAGGATGAGTGGAATTGAGGAAGCATCACACACACAGTGATTTTGTGCTTGATCTTGATGGATGAGCGAACCAGGCGGGGAATCAGGGAGGAGAATGGCACTCCTTGAGGAAAGAGCAGCATGTGCAAAAGCATAAAGGCATGCAAAAACCTGGCTTAGGTGTTAAGAGAATTTTCTGACTATAATGAGGGATGTGTCACCTCCCCAAGCTTCATTATCTAAGGAGCTTGTTGAACACTCTCTAGAGGCTTTTAATAATAGGATTGTTTGGCTGGTCTGTCTGGACTGCATAGATATAACACTATTTAAATAACCCAATCTCATTACATTGCTGAATATTTCCATTTTTTAGGTTAAGTAAGAAATTTTGGACTTAAAAATCTGTATTTAAGACAGTCTTTAGGCCGGGCGCGGTGGCTCACGCCTGTAATCCTAGCTCTCTGGGAGGCTGAGGCGGGTGGATTGCTCGAGGTCGGGAGTTCGAAACCAGCAAGAGCGAGACCCCGTCTCTACTATAAATAGAAAGAAACTAATTGGCCAACTAACATATATTAAAAAATTAGCTGGGCATGGTGGCGCATGCCTGTAGTCCCAGCTACTTGGGAGCTGAGGCAGGAGGACTGCTTGAGCCCAGGAGTTTGAGGTTGCTGTGAGCTAGGCTGACGCCACGGCGCTCACTCTAGCCTGGACAACAAAGTGAGACCCTGTCTCAAAAAAAAAAAAAAAAAAAGAAAAAAAGAAAAAAAAAGACAGTCTTTGTCAGAATTGCTTTTGGGCTTTAAATGAATCTATAAAATTTGTATTCAGGGTTGACCTTTAGTAAAAGCAGGAATGACCGTGTTCAAACTGGTGACCTCTCAAATCCTTTCCCCCTTTCGCCTTCTGTCTGAATGCATTGTCCTCTAACCCATTTCCTGTCTTTTGTGGCCCTAGTGCTACTTATCAAAATTGTGTGCAAATTTCCTTGGCTAGCAGGAACAATTTTTGTCTAGACTTGTCTAGTAATGGATTTATAAGAGAGTTCCTCATCTTTGTGACTTGTGCTTCAAATGCATCATATAATTCATTTCATGATAAAAGAGCTTTTTTTTGGCTAGTGAAATAGACATTTAAGAAAAGGAGTGCCCATGTTAAACAGAGTGGCTGCCAATTTACCATGCAACCCATATAAAGCCAATATAAATGCAGATGTGCTTTTTTTGTCTGTTGCCTCTACCAAACTGTTGCCCCTGTGTTTTTTTCTATGCCCTTCAAAGATGTCAGAGCAGTGCATCCTGTAAGCTCTTTTTGGAAAGTTGAGAAAGGAGTCCCTTGTCATGGCTTGACTCCTAGGTAGTATGCCTAGTGACCATAGCTGGTAGGAAAGCTTTCTGACTACTGGTGGCCATCATCAGACTGATTTGCCAGATGACATCAATTAGAAATTTGAAACATTCTCTATAAAGATCTTGCTTGCAAGAGTCTCAGGAAAATAATCATGAAATTTTAAAACTTGAATTGATTTTTAAAAATCCTCTAACCCAACCTTTCTCATTTGAAAGAAAATAAATCCAGAGAGGATGAGTAGGTCATTCAGGGTTCTCCAGTAGGGCTGAACCGGGAACTCTGGTCGTCTGGTCTCTATACACAGGCTTTTTCTCTCCACCCTGCTGAAGAAGCTGAGACCAAGGGAAAGGCTCAGGAGCAGCTCAGCAACTTTCTCCTCTTATTTGCCCTAAGTGGGGACATGTCTTCTGATCTCCTTGGCTTTGTGTCTATCACTCATCTATTATAACACATAATTCAGCAATGCCTACTTTTTTCCCATTGCCTTTTTTATTGCGATTGTTAAAAATAGATTTTTTTTTAAGGTGCAAAGATTTCAAAAGGGCATACAGGAGAAAGTATTGTGAAGCTTCTTTTCATTCCTGACCCCTTCTCTCCTCCCTTCTGCTGGTGATTGAAACCAGTTTCTTCTGTGTCTTTCCAGAAATAGGCTATATATGGGCAACAACTGACGTATCCATGAACACCCCTTAATACAATAAATTACATTAGAAATGGAATGAAATAAAATAGAAGTATTCCATTCATACTGTTCTTTACTTTCTTCACTTAATTTATTTTGGATATTATTTTTATATTAGTCCAAAAAGATCTGCCTCCTTTTTCAATGGCTGGACAGAATTCCATTGTCTGGATGCACCATCACTTATTTAACCAGTTCCCTGCTCATCGGCAGCAGTCCTCACTGTTTAGCCAAGGATTCCAAGCCTTATTAAGGCTGGCATTTTTCCTAAGTGTTTCCTTGTATGGGGAGTTGGAGTATGAGGTTTTGTATGGGGAATGGAGCAAGGAAGGGGTTAAGGATTATAGCTGATAGAGTAACAAAGCTAGACTGCCCGAATTCTTAGGGACAGGTTCAGGTAAGGTAATAAGAGAGAAGGCAGTGTCTTGGCCATTGGGGCACTGGGCTAGACCACTGGACTTCCAACTTGTGATCTAAGATCTTTTTATCTTGGTATTTTCTTGCAGGCCCTTGGTAAATGTGTGCTAAGCAGGTACAAATGAGTGAATGCCCCTGCCATGTCAATTAAACTGGGGAGATGTGCTCCATTTGAGGTTTACGCTATTATGTATTCTGTCTGACAGCTGTTTCCTATTTTAAAAATTGATGGGGAGGAGGGGAAATGTCAGCGTGCCTGGATGGTGGGGAAGCAGCACAATGATGACATCTGTGTGTCTCTGTGCATGCAATTGGCTAGGCGTAGATTCCTGCTGCCCACTCCACCCCTTTGTGGCAGTGGAAACTTACGGCCTTGGGTTCACACAGATTGAATCCAAAGCATAAGCAAGATCCTATGGGTTTTATACCCCCGTGGTAAGAGTGTATTTAAAGTAAAGATTTGAAAAGTATTCTCATGCCTCTTACTAATTTTTTGAAAGGCTCAAAACCTTCTGCCTTGATTCAGCTTCTTACATTTTAGCACAAAGCAAAGAAGTTTAGGGAAGGAATGTTTTTAAGTTAGCTGAGCAGGTGATTCAGGCATAAGGAACACTTTTTGAGTACCTGCTATGTGCCAGGCCCTGTGCCAATCACAGTACTGCTTGTTACCCAGTTTCATTCTCAACAGCTTTGTGAGAAAGATACTATTCCCATTTTTCAGATGGAGAAACTAAGACAGGAGGCAGGGGTTAAGTGACCTGTCCCAGGTTAGAAGAGTTAGTAAGTGTAGAATATTCCAACTCAATCTTTTTCATTTTAATGCAACTAAAATGTCAGGGAGGGAGGACTCAGAAAGATAAATTATTATGTTAATACTTTTCAGTAAACAAAACTCATTGCTGACAGTTAATAACCAATTAGGAATTATTAGGAAATGAATTAATGAAATCATAAAAACTGAATTGAAGTTTCACAATGGTAAAACACAAAACAAAATAAAACCCCCAATAGACTCTTTGCCTCCCATCCTACTTTTTGAAGAAATTCTCAGTTTTGATCCATTTGAGTGTGAAAGTTGTGGGGGATGGGCACTGGTCAGACTGTGTTTTAGGAACTTGGTTTTATTTTGGTGATACCAAGAATAAAATATTACCTTTTCTTTTGCTCCTCCATTGAGGAAACCACCAGCTAGCTAATCACTTTACTTTTTTGCGCATTTGTTGAGGGAAGCTGAGTATAGGAAGTGAAATGAAAGAAAATTAATGACCTAATATTGGAACATGCCTTGAATAAGGAAAGTGACCCTAATTGCTCAAGGAGGGAATTTTGAGATTTGAGATAATAAGCAGCTCTTTTCTTGGCCTCCTGGTCTCCAGAAATCATTGAAGGTCACCTATTCTTCCCTTGCCTTCAGCTGTCTCAGCTCCTTTCTCTGTGTGTCTGTCCCGCAGCACCTGGAATCTTCCTTCTAACTCAGCTCTACCAATAAAGGCAAGGCCATTTATCCCCAGCTTAGGTCTCATACACATGAATGCTGACTTAGGGGCGGGGTGGGGGAGTGATACACAACATGCCTACAAACTCTGGAATGCCTTTACTTTCCCAACCCCAGCTCACATAGATGGAAAATTCCCAGCCATGGTTTCCACGCCAGTATAAGGGATGCAATTGACACAGTTTTGATCCTTCAGGGTTTAATGGAACCTGAAAAGGTAATCCATCATCCCTCTTTATCAGATTATTATTTATTTTTAATGGTTCACCAGTGACAGCCACAGTTAGCTAGTGAACTGGGAATATGAATGAAAAAATGATTTCTGGAATCACAAGTAGAAACATGAGTGAAGGGAAGGAATTTGCATTCATCTGTTTTCTGAGCAGTCTGGTCTTGTTTTGAGGGTTATAGCTTCTTGGTGAATTTTCCTCATTAGGAAACCTTTAAGAATCTCCTTCCAAAGAGAGGCTTTTGAGGACTGCATCCTTACCAGTGGATGTTTCCTGAAGGCTTTTCACCTATGGGTCCTAAAGTACTGTTCCAAGCCCACAATTAAGCATTGGTTGGGGATTAGGATATCACCCAGGGAAGACTGACAGCAGGTGAGCTGGCAGCTGGAGCAGATGGAAAAGGGAAGGTGACAACAGAGCCTATTTTCATGCAGATGTTCTCGTGCAAAAGCATAAAGGAGCAGAGGGAACAGGTTGTGAATAAGGCAGCAGGAATGATTTGGTATACAGTGTGTTTTGCTTTGCTTTATACTTAATTTAGAGATGAGGGGCACACTTAAGGGCTTGGTTTATAACTGCTGAGGAAGGTTCTATCCAGAGGAGAGTGAGACTACTCATTTATTTACCCATTGGGTATCTGTTATCTGTAAGGCATTGAGACTAAGCATCAGGGACACAGAGAATAATGAATGACATGGTCTCTGACCATAGGGAGGAGGCTGTCTAGAGAGAAAGACATATGAGTGATAAACCTTCTGCTACAGGGCTTTAAGAGAAGTGCTGTCATGCAGATTTTCAAGGTACACACAGGACCATCTGGGTGAGCACAGGTGGGCCAGGGATTGCATCCCGGAGAAAGCAGGTTTTTTCTTTTGTTTTTGAGAGAGAGAGAGAGAGAGAGAGAGACAAGCTCTTGAGTTAAAAGTTCACATTGTACAGAAAAGTATAGAGTAAAAGTAACTCACATTTTTTCACCTTTTCTTTCTACCAGTCTTAACCCTAAGTGGTAAATAGCCATGAAAACAACGGTTTGACGTATAATTATGTTTTTCCTTAATACACATTAAAAGACAGACAAAACTATTTTAGTTTAAAATGTTGTATCTGCTTACCACCTCAACAATCTTACACATCACCAGTGATTCACAGGTCACACTTTGGGAAACCCTGCCATTTGGCTTCTGAGTTAGACATGGGCCGATGACCTCCAGTCTGGCAGACTGACAGCAGGAGTTACTTTTACTCTATACTTTTCTGTACAATGTGAACTTTTTAACTAAAAGCTACTGCAGTAGGAGACAACCAAGGCAAACTGAGATCCCAAGAATGGCTGTGGGGGAGAGTGCAAAAGACACTGTGTGACAAGTTCAAAGGCCTAGGGTCCAGGCCTGCCACTACCACTTACTAGCTTGCAACAATCAGCAATTTTATTAACACCCCCTCCCCTGAGCTCATATTCTTATCTGTAATAAGGAAATAATAGTCTACCCTATGTGCTGTAAATAGTTATTATGAGAATCAAATGAGAAAATATATACTAAAGTGCTCTAAAACACCTCAAGCTGCTACACATATAAAAAGAATTAATATTGTGAAGTTTAATTCTGCTTCTTTCCTTCTGCTCTGCGTCACAATGAATGGAGCATTTTATCATAATGGTTAAGAGCACACGCTGCTGTATTGTCAGACTGCATGTATTTGGATAGATTCCCCACTCACTCTTTGACCTTGATCAACTTAATTAAACTCTCCAAACATCAGTGCCCTCATCTGTAAAATGGGGATAATGATAATAATAGTTCTTAGCGTTGTTTTAAAGATTGATGAATTGTCTGGGAAAATACAGTCTCTCACTGGACAGACAAGGGTTGAGAGAGAGCAAACCTGCAAGTGCAGCACAGCAATCATATTTTGACTGTTAGAGCAGGTGGGATAACATTTCCAAAACCTCATCTTGTATTTGGAACTGTATGTGTGTATGCAAGTCGGGGGCGGGGGGCGGCAGCCCCTTCCCCTGAGTGCTCGACTTCCCAAGCTTTCCAGAAAGACTCCATTAGAGCGGAGAAGGAGGCTGATTGGGATGTGGCTCAGACAAAGATGCTCTGCATGCCGGGCTTGCAGCTGAGGCGGGGCTGAGCGTGCCAGTGGCACTGATCCTGGTGTGATGGAATGCACCTGGAGAGGGGCCAGGCAGGACAGGATGTCAGCGGAGGTGTCTAGTAGCAGGTGTGTGTCCTTGTACCAAGAAGACCGGGGCTCAGGGGTCTATCCACCCTCCCTGCTCTTCTTCAGGGAAACTGAAGCAGACAGATGGGGGCTCTAGGAAAGAGTTTCTATACACTAGCCAACGTGGAGCTCCCAGCAAAACGTGGAACACGATACTAATCTGCCATGAAAATCAGCAGCTGCCCGTATGCTCAGGGCCTTAAAGAAATAAAAAATGGACCTGGTGGAAATTGGGTCAGAAACCAAATAACCTCTAAAACAGGGAATTGAATTGTCCAGCTGAGATCCGTGATTTTTTTCCTTCTTCAGGAGACTGATGACTCTTTCTCCTCCTTCCTCTCTTGTAGAAAATGAAGGAGTACCTGGAGGGCAGGAACCTCATCACCAAATTACAAGCCAAGCACGACCTTCTGCAGAAAACCCTAGGAGAAAGTGAGTGTGGGAACCCTCTTGCTAGAGCCTGGCAGTGAGACCAGCTCAGCTTTCTTGTCGAGCTCACGCCTCCATCCTCAGCCAAGTGGACTCGATCTCGTTATTCGAATGCGTTTCTTTTCCTGGCCTGTTAGATGTGGAAGCACGTGCCCCCAGTGACTGCTTGAGTAATGGGGAAAGGCCAATGCTTAATGAAGCACTAACGTGCATCATCTATTTGTTTAAATGGAGCATGTCTGCTCTCCGCCCAGTCCCCCTCCTCCACTGCCTGCCGCGGCTGGGGTAACGGGCTGAGGGGCACTCACTCTCCAGGCGCTTTGTTAAAACTCTCAGTCCTCTGTGGCAGGACCCAGGCTGGAGCAAGAAGGCAGGGAGCTGTGAGATGAGATCCCCAGCCACTCTGAGGAGGGGTGGGGATCCTCAAATGCAGGAGGGATGGACAGACTGCCACTTTCTGTAGCTTCCAGCATGAGTATCAGTTTCCCTCTGCTTTGAAGGGTCCTGACGTTGTCCAAGTGCTTTGAAGGTCCCTCTGCTGTGGCTGTGCTCAGGCCACGGTGCTGAATGGACTGTCTCGTCTCCTAGGATGATTTTAACCAGACCCTGGAAAGTAGCGAGGCAGAGAACTGGACTGGCACTCTGCAGTGTCTCTCCTCGGCTGTCAAACAGAAGGCGGAGGCTGGAAGAGAAGTTTCCCCGGGGTTTTTTGGCGCCCTGCCCGGGTCTCCTGCCTAGCTCTCTGCATCCTATGATTAATGGGATTCCCAGGTTGGGGATGCCTCTGAATGCCCTTCCTCCCTCCCCCACTAATCTCCTCACGTAAAGATGTGAGGGAGAAGAAGAGGAGGGAGGCCACAGGGAATATGTGTTAACATCAGTGACAGACAAGCCTGCACTCACAAAGAGCTCTAACATTTTTAAATAAATTCTTGAGCACTCTTCAGACAAACTGCAGAGTGTAGGAAAGTGTGCAGTACTCATTGGCCCAGGATTGGAGCCCCACTTTTTTTTTTTTTTGAGGCGGAGTCTCGCTCTGTCACCTGGGCTAGGATGCCGTGGCGTCAGCCTAGCTCACAGCAACTTCAAACTCCTGGGCTCAAGCAATCCTCCTACCTCAGCCTCCCGAGTAGCTGGGATTACAGGTGCTCACCACCATGCCCGGCTAATTTTTCTGTTTTTAGTAGAGACGGGGGTCTCACTCTTGCTCAAGCTGGTCTCGAACTCCTGACCTCAAGCTATCCTCCCACCTCTGCCTCCCAGAGTACTAGGATTACAGGCATGAGCCCACTTTTTATACCAGAGCTTCTTACCCACCCTTCTTACTCTATCCTTTTCCTACCTGGGACAATTCCCCCAGATGATTAATTTTTTTTTCTTTAGTCTTTGATTTTGTGAGATCTCTCTCTCTCTCTCTCTCTCCCCCTCTCTCTCTTTTTTGTGCCCCCTCCCCCCATCTTGTGATTTTTTTTTTTAAGGCATTTTCTTTTATGTGAAGAAAACCTGTTAGTTAACTTCTGTTTCTCTTTCCTCCCCACCACCCAAGGGACTCAGACTAAACAGGTTTGGGCACACTGAGAGCCAAACTTTGCTTATAGAAAATCTTTACTCTTGGGTTATCAGATTGCTCCATGGGGAACTGGAGGAAAGGAAACCCAGAACTATTTGAAGCAAACTATGGCTGTTATTTCTTTTTGTCGAGACAATCTGAGCATAGCCCATAAGTAAGACAAGGAACAGGGCCTTGGGATCACAGATGTGCATGCATGCATGTGAGTGAATGGCTTTGCTCGTGCACATATAAGCACCAACCGTACTACTATGGAGGGACGAAGGCTGCAAATTGCCTTAATCTAAAGATGACAAGTTCTAGCACTAAAGAAAAAAAAATTGTAAGTCTTCCTGTGCGCAAGTCATCATGTCATTGCTTTCTGTATATATTTGTCACCATAATGCAAGAGTCCCTTGTTCTTGCCACAGAGGGATAATTGATGTGTATGAATATTCCAGAATGGAAATGGGGCAGATGTTGAAAATAATGGCTCAGAATAATATTTTTGCAGATGAAAGCTGAGCCTTTGGTAATGAGAGGCTGTTAGGGGTGGGGGATGGTTTTGCTCAAGATGAACTGATCTGTAATCAACAATTAGCAACCTTTAAAGGCAGGGAAAAGCCTCCCCCCCCCCACTCTTCCAGCCCTTGGAGTTGCCTTTCCCGAGTTTGGATGAGAAGTGTGGGAGTTAATCTCTACTTCCCCAGCTTAGCACCTGCTGGGGTTTGGCCCTGGTTTAAATAATGCAGGTCTAATACAGATCAGCCTTCCTTAACTGTGGACCCAAAGAAAGCAATATGTATTAAAGCCTGGCCCATGTATACATGGATGTATATTTTTTAAAAGCATAAGAATAATTCAGCTCTAAGAAACAATGGTGATATAGCACATCTTATATTTTCCTGGTTAGAGCTGGAACCCATACTACTAAGTGAAGTATCCCAAGAATGGAAAAACAAGCACCAGATATATTCGCCAGCAAACTGGTATTAACTGAGCAGCACCTAAGTGGACACATAGGTACTACAGTAATAGGGTATTGGGCAGGTGGGAGGGGGGAGGGGGACGGGTATATACATACATAATGAGTGAGATGTGCACCATCTGGGGGATGGTCATGATGGAGATTCAGACATTTGGGGGGAGGGGGGAAATGGGCATTTATTCAAACCTTAAAATCTGTACCCCCATAATATGCCGAAATAAAAAAAAAAAGCATAAGAATACTTCTTATGAGCTTTAAGATTTTCTATTTCATTTTTTAAAGCTGGCAATGACCCATTAAACTTTAGGGCCCACTATTGGATTGAGAACCATGATTTGATAGCAATATCAACATTTAAATCTCTCCATTCTCTCCCCAAACAGCTCCTTTTTCTTCTTCCCTTCCTAACCCCAACTCTGTGTGTATGTGTGTGTGTGTTTGTCTACTCAAGAGCAAGCAAGCTTATTCCCCCGCAAACTCCATATACAGATAAGAGAAATTGAATAGCTGAATTTTATCTCTGGGAAGGCTTCTAATAATTTGTTGTATAAAGTATGATTTGTCTTGCTATTGTTCACCTACATCCATCCCTGTTTTCCCATTGGAAAGCAGAATTTTCAAACCTAAGGTTTAGGGATACTGGCAACCCTGGACTGGGAATCACCATCAGAAACAGTTCTTGCCCAGAAAGAGGCTCTGGGTGCTTCTGTCTTTTTTTCCTTCTTTGTCACACTGTTATTGTACTAGTGGCTATCTGGAGAGATGGGCAGGGCGTGGCAATTCTGCTTCAACACAGCACAAAAATATGCTTTCTGCTTTTGTCTTTCCAACAGGTCAGCGGACAGATTGCAGTCTAGCCAGGTAAGTGTGGCCTGGAACAGGGCTGGGAAGCGATAAAGAGAGGCCCATGGGGCAGCGCATTCCCAGCCTGGGAAAGGGACAAGGAGTTGAGTTGTAAAGACATCCAGTGACTTTGCAAAGCAGTGGCCTAGGGAGAGGGTTGTTTCCTTCTCTTTGCCTTGCTGACCCCATCTGGTCTCAGATGGAAATGGACTTTTCTGAGACTTTAGGGAAAGAGCAGATTATTATCCTTTGCTGAAATAGTCTCAGAGACTCTGAAAAGCCACTGCAATGCAAGGAAAATAAATGTTCAACTCTGGAGGATCCTGGTAACCTAACCCTAAGAACTAAACTTCAACATGTGGGCTTTGGGATGTCTCTGAGCCAGAGAAAGAATATTGAGAGATAGCATTTGATCTGATTTTTTATGCCTGGAAAAGATGACAGCCCCTAATTAGTGACTATTGCCGGATAACGAAATACTACGGCACGTTGGCTTGCCAGACAGCATTGGTAGAAATTTTTCCCTGACATACAAGTATGCAGCCCTCCTGATCTTTCCCCACCTTCCCTCCCTCCCTCACCCAGCCAAATATTTTCCCTCCCAGTCATGGTACTGCTGTGAGAAAACTTGTGAGCTGGCAGAATGCAGCACGCTCATTCAGCCAGCAGTCAAGATGCCTTCAAATGTGCTGATTTAACTGGAGGAAGGGCTTTAATGGGCCGGACTCCTTAGAGACCCTGGGTTAGCCCGTTATATCAACCACTTATATCTGCCAACACACACAATAATCATGAGGCCGTTTACAATTATGGGCTCATTATTTAGAGAGAGCTTCATTTGGCTTTCATTGTTTTGTCATTGTGTATTACAATAAAGATCCCATTAATATACCAGTCTTGGTGACTACAGGCAACTAGTCCAAGGATAATGGCCTAGGATAATGGAATTCTGTGGAATATATCTTCTTGGTGATAGAGTCTTAGTGCAAGTTCACCTGAGGTCCTCTATCTACAGAAGACTCTGTGGGATTGAAAAGAGCTGAGCTGAATTTCCTGCTGCTGGGTAATTTCACTCTGTGACCTTGGGCGGCACTTTTCCCTTCTCTGAACTCTGGTTTCCTCTTCTGTAAGACAGGAGCATTGCACTAGGTCCTAGGAGCTCCAGAATTCCAAAGAGGTTCCTCAGGAGTGGCCTGGTGGCCAGGTTCTGGTCGCTGCCTTCACTCAGAGCAGGGCAGCACTGCCCTCCCTGGTTTGTGTGTTGTGACTCTAGTCAGATTTCTGTTGAGAAAAGGCTTTTGAGGCTAAACACAGCTTGAAAAACATTGACCCAGAGGATCCCTAAGGTTCCTTCTAGAATGGATGCTCTACCCTTTAAATCCAGAAAAATTGCTTCCTATAAAGATAGGGATCTTCAAGGATTTCTAAGAGGAAAACAAAACAAAACAAAAAAACCCTGTAGCATCCTTTGGTGTTTACCAGTCTCTCCTTGCAAACAGAAAGATCTTGTTGTCTAACCTAAATATATTTTAGTAAGTTGAACTAGTAAATTGAATTAGTAAATTGAACTAATTCCCTCCTATTCTAATTTTGAGTGGTGGTAGACATTAAGAGCAGGGACTGCTATGCTTTTGTGAAGAAAAGAGCATTATTGGGCTTTATTGGGGAAGTAATTGATCAAGTCTCTTAGCCACTTTCAGGACTGAGCTGAATAATGTAACTTGTTCCATTACCAGCACACAGATTGTTTTTAATTATTAAAAACTTTACTTCTGGGTTTAAGAGAGATCATTTGTCTCATTCTATCCCGATATTTTTCTTTTTCTTCACTGTTCCTGTCTTGATCGTCTCTGACTCCACGGGATCGAACACAGGCGTAGCTCAACTGTGAGGAAACAGGTAAGGGCCCGACAAGAGCCAGGCTGGTCTGGCGTGAAAATCAAGTACATCCCATAGCCGTTTATGTAACGCCAATGTGGGCGGGCAGGATAGACATTTTTCTGACTTCATGCCTACACTTGGAATGTACCATTTAGTCATAATATGTTTAATGTTATGGCAACTTCATTGCTTTAACTTCAGTTGGAGTGGTCATGGTCTTTTTGACTTGTTCCTTTCCTTTCTAGTCGTTTATCCTCTTGCATACTAGGGATTTGGTTTGACTGGGACAGATTGGTCCAGAACTACCTATGGCATCCTTTTCCAAGAGATCACAAAAGGCTGGCCATTTCCTTCGTTTGTGCTAGTATGTGGGCAACTCACGACAGCTAATTACCTAGACTAGACAGTCTGCTTTCAAGTTTGCAGATTTTGTTTGATTGTTTCTGGTGGTATAGTCATCTGGATGTATTCCTAAGACATGCTAACAATGCAAAGATTAAGTCTGGTCTAGGAAAGATAGGCAGGAGCTGTTCAACTCTGCAATTTTGTGCATGATCTTCAGTGTTGTATTAAAATCTGCTACTGGGCAGCCAGCTCTCATTACCCATATTAGGAGGGATCTTAGAGAGCAGCGGCGTGGATAATCCACATCAGTGGATAATCTAAACAGCACTTGTGCTTGTTTAAAAAAAAAATTAATTGAAGTATTTTTTTTTTTTTTTGCAGTAGCAAATTTGACTTCCTAATTATACTTTATGGCAAACACGGAAATGATTTTAAGTCCCCTAAGCTTATATCAGCTATGCAGTCGGCAGTTAGCAGGGAGGGGGTAGAGAGAGCTCAGAAATATCTTTGTATCTGCTCAAGGGAAAGCTGATCCAGGCTTTAAAAAATCATTTTGGGTAATTCACAGCAGCTCTAGCCACAGGGAGATAATCGAATGTAGAGGGTGCGTGGTTTTTGTGGTGTCAGCAGCCCTAGCGTCTCTTCAGCTCATCTGACTGCTCCAGCTGGGTGGGTGGTTCATCTGGGGAACTCAGATGACATAGGCCTCACTTGTCTTAGCTCTGCTGTCACTATTTTTCCCTCTCTCTACTTTGGACCCCATTTTGATGAGAGAGAATGCCATCAGATGTACTGACTTTTTTTTTTTTAATTATAGAAATTTCATTGCAACTCTCCTTCCACTTGTTCCTCTATTTATTCTTCTTTCCTTTCTCCCATTAATTTCATTTAAAACTAGATAGGATTGGAGTGCCCCCCAGGGATAATTTATTGCCTTTAAAATTATTAATAATAGGTGGATACCATGAAGAGGGAATACGCCTTTTTCTCTTTAACACTAAGAACAGAAATGGACAAGTTTGTTCCTTTCAGTTCCTGGACTGAAACTGGGTCTCTTGCATGTAGATGGAACGTATGTATGTGTAAGGGCTTTGCAGCCTCTGTGCTGGCTGCAGGAGTGACGGAGACCACAGTTTGGCAGGTGGTACGTGCCCTTGGTTGGGCTCACCATCGGTGGGGAATGGCACCCAGCTGGTTTGCATCCTCCTGTGCATAAGCAGTTGCAGGCAAAGTGTATTTGCCTGGTGCTAGATTTGAGTGAGAGTTCCAGGATACACCAAAAACCCCGATCAAATAACGACCTTGTTTTCCTTTTGCTGCCCCAGTTTCTCTCTAGCAGTTCAAATCTACTGGTGGATCAGCAAAAAAGCTTTTCTAAAATGGTCAGGAGGCTAAAATAGTAAGTAATTTGGAAGATGAGCACTGTTATATAAATAATCAGGAAATAAATGTTTGTTTGTTTATGGCAAATCAGCCAAACAAGAGAAAGAATTGTAGCTTTTGGTTTTTAAGGATCCCTAATGGGTTCAAGTCCTTTTTGACCTTGACAAAGGCTAGGTTCAAACCATCCCAGACCTTTCTTTAAAAAGCAGACACTTCCACTGCTACTTCTAGACCTTCCCTGCTCCCTGCAAGCCCAGCATTTTCTCTCCCGTGGCCATGAAGTCCGTATCTTTGCTGGCCCTTCTTTCTCTATTCCTCTAAATTTAGACATTCCCCCAGCGTTTGCTCCTCTCTTGACATCTCTCCATGTTTCTTCCTTTGTCCCTCTTGTTCCCTTTGATGAATCTTTCTCTCCTACTCTAAGCATCCTTTTGTTCTATAATGCTGTCTTTCTGAGTCTTTGGATCTAACTCCTCAGTGATCAACTGGATGTTTATGCTTGAAGTTACAGTAGCACCTTCTACTCTCAGCACCAGTCTCTTCGCCCCCACCACATTCTGGTTTCCTTAGCTCCTCCCTTCATTTGTCTATTTGTGTGCATGGGGACTCTCCATTTTTCACAGTCCCAGAGGCCCCAAATCTTATCTTTGATGCCTTTTTTTTTTCATTACCCACATCTAATCAGTTGTCAAGATCTATCTTCTCCTTTGGTGACAATAGAAATTAACAAATGTAATTAGAGGTTAGTCCTGACAAAAACCCTAACCCTCTTACTTGTAAGAAATTATGCCAAACAATGTATATTTAGACATTATCTGGCTACTTCTCTGATTGTTGTGATTGTTTTACCTGCAAATCATTGGACTGCTGCTGCTGTACTGTCTTCTCCAAGTTATGCTCTACCTTTCTCCCTCCTCCACTTTTAGTTTAACGTTTTCTTTTTTTTTTTTTTTTTTTTTTTTTTTTGAGACAAAATCTCATTTTGTTGCCCAGGCTAGAGTGAGTGCCATGGCGTCAGCCTAGCTCACAGCAACCTCAAACTCCTGGGCTCAAGCAATCCTCCTGCCTCAGCCTCCCAAGTAGCTGGGACTACAGGCATGCGCCACCATGCCCAGCTAATTTTATATATATTAGTTGGCCAATTAATATATATATATATTATATATATATTAGTTGGCCAATTAATTTCTTTCTATTTATAGTAGAGACAGGGTCTCGCTCTTGCTCAGGCTGGTTTCGAACTCCTGACCTCGAGCAATCCGCCTGCCTCGGCCTCCCAGAGTGCTAGGATGACAGGCATGAGCCACCACGCCTGGCTGTTTAACATTTTCTTAATCTGACTGGATGAGAATTTGGCCTGATGGTCCTTAAAAACCCCTTCCAAATCTGAGGTTATATGACCAAAATTAGTACATATAAAAGAATTAAACTGACATGGATTGGTGGAGGGAAGAAGAGAAGGAGAAAGAGAGACAGACAGTGAATAGCAACCACATGGTCATGGCCAGGTACGTGGCTCACTCATTTAAAATTCCAGCACTTTGAGAGGCTGAGGCAGGAGGATCACTTAAGGCCAGGAGTTTGAGACCAAGAAACTGTTCAGTCAGCTGTATGCAAAGTCAAGTGAAGTGCAGGTCTTTGGGGCACCACAGGAGCACACAGGCACATCTCAGGGAGATCAATTCACTCACAGCTCAGAAACATCACAAGGAGAGAGGAGGATGGCAGGAGTGTTCAAAGCCTTTGTAACTTTGCCCATTTTCTGCTTCCACTGGACTCTATCTTAGTGTACATTGGAGCAGTGGGGACTAGGAAAATCCTCTTCTGTAGTTAAGACAGGCCATCGCTAGCCTATCCTTGTCTGCCACAGATTATCAGGCTACTTCTGAGTGCTACTGGCAACCATGGACATGCAGCTTGATATCTTTGATGCTTTGTTTCCTACCAACCCTTCGTATTTACCTTTAACTACCATTGATACTCCATTTCCTACGGGTCCAGGCAGAATTTTGTACTCACATAACTTGTTGAAGCCAGTATAACCTGTAAGCTTCCCAACTTTCCTCCCTCTGGGTCTTTATATATAAATCTGGGACCAGCAAAACTTTACAAATCTCATGTCACTATTCTTGTTATCACTGCTGCTACTAGTTTTTTTACAATTTATTGATACATAATAATTGTATATGTTTATGGGGTACATGTGATATTTTGATACATGCATATAATGTCCAATGATCAAATCAGAGAAGTTGATATGTCTATCACCTCAAATATTTATCTTTTTTGTGTTGGGAACATTCCAGATCTTCTCTTCTAGCTGTTTTGAAATATACAACAAATTATTGTGAACTCTTGTCACCTTGCTGTGCTATCAAACACCAGAACTTATTTGTTCCAGCTAACTGTATTTTTGTACTCATTAACCAACCTCTTTTCTTTCCCCAACCCCACTTCCCAGCCTCTAGTTACTATCATTCTACTCTCCGCTTTCATGAAATCAACTACTTTAGCTCCCACATATGAGTGAGAACATGTGATATTTGTCTTTGTGTGCCTGGCTTATTTTATTTAACATGATGTCCTCTAGTTCCATCCATCTTGCTGCAAATGACAGAATTTTATTCTTTTTTATAGCTGAATAATATTCCATTATATATGTGTGTGTGTGTGTCTTTCTCTCTCTCACACACATATGCACGCATGCACCACGTTTTCTGTATCCATTCGTCCATTGATGGATACATAGGTTGCTTCCATATATTAGCTATTGTGAATAGTGCTTCAGTCCACATGGGAATACAGATATACTGATACTTTGATAAACTGATTTTCTTTCTTTTTTGTGGGGGGGATATGTATCCAGTGGTGGGATTGCTAGATCATATAGTAGATCTATTTTTAGTTTCTTGAGGGACCTCCATACTGTTTTCCATAGTGGCTGTACTAATAATTTATATTCCCACCAACAACAGTGTAGGGGCATTCCCCTTTCTTCACATCCTCACCAGAATTTTTTATTTTTTGTCTTTTTGATAATAACCATTTTAACTAGGGTGAGATGATATCTCATTGTTTTGATTTGTATTTCTTGTGATTACTGGTGTTAAGCATTTTTATATGCCTTTTAGCCATTTGTATATCTCTTGAGAAATGTCTACTAAAACTATTTGCCCAATTTTTAACCAGATTATTTGCCTTTTTGCTATTGAGTTGAGTTTCCTGTATATTCTGGTTATTAATACCTTGTCAGAGAGATAGTTTGCATATATTTTTTCTCATTCTGTAGGTTGTTTCTTCACTCTGTTGATCGTTTCCTTTGCTGTGCAGAAGCTTTTTAGTTCAATGTAATCTTATTTGTCTGTTTTTGTTTTTGTTGCCTGTGCTTTTAAGGCCTTATCCAAAAAATCTTTGCCCAGACCAGGGTCCTAAAGCATTTCCCCAATATTTTCTTATTAGTTTCAGGTCTTACATTTAAATCTTTTTTTTTTTTTTTTTTTTTTAACATTTTTTATTTTTTATTTTTTATTTTTATTTTTTATTTTTTTTTTTTTTTGAGACAGAGTCTCACTTTGTTGTCCAGGCTAGAGTGAGTGCCGTGGCGTCAGCCTAGCTCACAGCAACCTCAAACTCCTGGGCTCCAGTGATCCTTCTGCCTCAGCCTCCCGGGTAGCTGGGACTACAGGCAT
Organism: Microcebus murinus; assembly: GCF_040939455.1. Lineage (NCBI taxonomy): Eukaryota > Metazoa > Chordata > Mammalia > Primates > Cheirogaleidae > Microcebus > Microcebus murinus. Next base: position 27,728,040 of record NC_134126.1, on the reverse strand, counting down.
GAGCCACCATGCCCGGCTAATTTTTTTTATATATATATTAGTTGGCCAATTAATTTCTTTCTATTTATAGTAGAGACGGGGTCTCGCTCTTGCTCAGGCTGGTTTTGAACTCCTGACCTTGAGCAATCCGCCCGCCTCGGCCTCCCAAGAGCATTTAAATCTTTAACCCATTTTGATTTGATTTTTGTATCTGGTGAGAGATAAGGGTCTAGCTTCATTCTCCTGTTGCTACTATGTATAAATGAAAAATACAATAACAGAAGTCTGTAACCATAAAAAAGGCTTCTCTCAAATTGAGACTTTTTTGGCTTTTTTATAGTGGAACCCAGTTTCTTCATTACAGTAAAAAAGAAAGACAAAGATTCTTTCTCTAAGATTACCCCGACTGGCAAAAGTCAGTGATACCAGCAACAAGAGGGCAGACAGTGGCTACTGTAGCTGGAAAACTGGAGGAAGCAGATGGGTTTGGGGGTCACAAAGATGAGCATTTGGGTTGCTGAGGCCTTCCTGACTCCAGCTCCACCTGGGCACGTGCAGTACTCCCTTTGGCAGCATCTCTAGTTCCCAGCAAGCTTGGGATCTAGAGGCTAAGCCAGCTCTTTTCTCATCCTGACTTCTTCATTATACCCAGCTGCTTCCCTAAAAGTGGCCAAACCCCTTGGCTATAGTGGAAAATTTAGAGCCAGGGGAAAGGCACAGGCAAACCCGTGAAATGGGCAGAAGTCACACAGACCCATACCACTTGAGAGTCCAATATTTGTCCACCTAAAGCACTTTCTAGTTAGGTTTTGGGCCCCTCTGCCTAATCTCTTTCACACAGCTTGCATTTAGCTACATTATAAAACCCTACTAGTTTTCAGTAATAGTTGATATGTACACCTGGCAATATTTGCTGAACTCCTAGGGTACAGTATGGTAGTGGTACAGTATTCAGTCTCAGAGGGAGACTGCCTGGGTTTGAATCCTGAATTTGCCATTTACCAGCTATGTGACCATAAGCAGCTATTTAACCTCAGTAAGCTTTCAGTTCCTCATTTGTCCAATGAGTATTACAATAATAATAATAATATGTACTCCATAGGGTTGTTACCAGAACCAATCCACTTAAAGGACCTAGCAGAAACTAGGGGAAGAGCAGACTATGGAAATGGAGGCAAAGGCAGGATCCTAGATATGCAAGGCAGTGTGAAGAGAGCAATGAGAAGTCTTTGAGAGAGTTTAAATGAGATCACCTAACCACTTTGTGAAGGAAGAGAAACTTAGATGGGAAGATGGCAAGGGTGGGAGTTGAGATATTGGTGGATTGAGCTAGGTTGGTAGCAGTAGAAATGGAGAGAAGTAAATGGATTTGAGAAATTTAAGAGGCAGACTTGAGAGAATGACTGATTGGATGGCCAGGGGTAAGGAGCTGATTTGAGATAAAAGATGATCAGTTCTGTTTAGGACATGCTAAATTGAAGGCATCTCTGTGGCTTTCCAAGTTAGTGGTTGTGTTTTTGTATGCTGGAGCTTGGAAGACAGGGCAGGTGCTTCTTTGTGGACTGGCCGCCAAGACATGATCCACACTGTTTGACCCATTTTCTCTGACCCTGAGCTGTCTCTGTTCGAAGATTCTAATGTGTTTCTATTTGGCTTTCCAGGACTCCAGCCAGGCAATTCCTCTGGTGGTAGAAAGCTGTATCCGGTTCATCAGCAGACACGGTAAGCAGGATTGCAGCCATATTTTTGCCCATATTTGTGCAAAGATTGGGAAGAACTTCCAGGAATTCTTTGTAGAATAAGAATAGAGATTGACTTCCCATCCTGACATTCTCAGAAAAGGAATAAATTTTTATTTGTTCGCATAATGTTTGCCACCTCGGAATGGCCACACCTAGACATAGAATGACATCATAAGTTTGGACCCAAAATGGACTCAGCCACTTATCACACGCCCTTTTTTCTAATTGAGAGTGAGTTTTAAATTGCAGCTGTTACGTGAATAAGTACAGCTGGTGTTACATGGAGGCAGCAGTTTCGCCATTACTCATGGCCTTTGGGTGCGCAGGTAGTGCCCACCACACAGCTGACCGCTTTGCCACGTTGGCGTTCTGTATAAGACTGGTTCGAAAACAGTTCCTTTTCTAATGTTGCACTGATTATTAATAAAATTCAGTTTTTGTTCTGGCTTGATCTCACTGAATACAATGTCCCCAAGAGCTTAGCTAGTAACTGGTCTTAAAGTTGTATCTAACTTTTGAGAGCCTAGAGGGGCTGGCCCTTTCTCAACCTAAATCAAATCACGTTGTCTTCTGCTTGGATAAAGCTGAATCTCATAAATGTCATTCCTCACCAGCTACTGGTCTGGTTGGCAGACTTTAGGGATGGAGATAACTACCAGAGAAATGATTTTCTAAGTATAAGAGTATTTAGAAAGGTGAGCTAGTGCTACCAAGATTTCTAGGAACTGGGCATCAGAAATTGTTTTTAGATGCTGTCCTGTCCAGTGATAGGAAAAAGGACAGCATGACCTTCCTAGAGCTAAGGAAATGTGTAAAATATTGCTTGTCTAAATGCAGAGGCAGCCATTCTCTCTCCCTCTCCTTGCCATCCTCTCTCCCTCTCAACTGGGGCATTTCTCAGGTTCGTTTTTGGAATAGTAATTATTTTAGCATGTTTACAACTTACCTCATTTTAATCAGCTACAGTTTTTAAATCTTATCTCTATTCACTTGAAGAAACAGCATTGTATATCACTATTGAATAGTCAACAAATATTTATCAAGTCCCTGATCAATGCTGAGCACCATGCTTTGCCAAATAGGAAAAGAGAAACAGCAGTAATACACTATTCCTGTCTTTAAGTGGTTTTATGATTCACTTGGGAGAAAATAAGTAAGCAAGTGATAAGTTAAATAAATAGAGATAAGCTGTAGTAATTCAGAACAGCAATATAAGGAATTTCACAAGATAGTAATGATTAATGGTCAAGCAATTGGCAAAGATAAGTCCAAACTGAGTTCAGAGGAAGAAGAATTATTTGTGTCTTTAGGAAGAAAAAAGTGTGAACTACTATTCATTCATCATTTCATTCATTCTTTCAACAAATATATATCGATTGCTTATTGTGTGCCAATAAAAAGTTTCTGCCTTTAGGAACCTTATATTCCACTGAAGGCTAGTTGAACAGATGATCAGTTGATCAGCCAATAAATACAGCATATCAGGTGTTGGTGAATGTCATGAGGAAAAATAAAGCAAAGTGAGGGGATGGAGAAGAAAGAGGGGGCACTCTTCTAGGTGGGTTCAGGGACAAGGCTTCTTCTAAGAAGAGGACATTTGAGCAGAGTCACAAGACCATGAGCCATGTGGATATCTGGGGAAGAGTATCTTGGGGAGAGAAAACTGCAAGTGCTGAGACCCTTGGTATATGCAAGGAGTGGCATGCAGGAGGCCAGCGGGGCTGGAGCAGCGTGAATGAGGAGGAGAGCGACAGGAGATGAAGCTGGAAGCCAGATCCTTAGGGCCTCATAGGCTAAGATAGGCATTCAGATTTAATTCTGAGCGACATGGGAAACCAATTAGAGAATTTTCAACAGGGAGTCATCTTTTTAAAGGGTCCCTGGCTGCTGTATAGATGGACATAAGGCCATAAGGAGAAAATAGGAAGCCACTGCAGTAGCCCAAGGAAGACATGATGGTGGCCAGGTCTGGGGTGTTAGCTGTGGTATTAGCTGAGAAGTAAACAGGTTCTGGATATTGTGGCTTGAATGTACCTGTCTCTGCCCCTGTGCAGGCACAGTGCGTCCTGGATTTCTCACTGTTTTTACAGTTGTATATGTGGCGCTGTCTGTAAGCCATGTCCATCCATATTCAGACTGACCAGTGTGGCTCCTGTTCTCTCTGCATTGGCACAATGACAGACCACACAAGCCTGGTGTTGAGGACTGGGTACACCACTGCAGCCACAAGGCCTGGGCTTGGGTCTCGGCCCTGTTTTTTATTCCCTATGTAACTGCAGGCTGGTCGTCATTCATCAATCCCCTCACCTAGAAAATGGGACTGCTGCCAACCCTTACCTTGTCATAGGTTATCACTTGTGGGGACGAATGAATTATCTATGTGAAAGCATTTATTAGCAGCAATCACTATACAAGCCTTCTTCTCCATGATTTTTTCTTTTCTAACAAAACCTAAGACGACAGACTCTCTGTGCCCATTATCATAGTGTAACATTGATGCATGTTGTCTTTAGAGCTGGTCCTGTAGTCAGGTACCAGTGCCTAGCACAGTGCCGGGCAATGCTGTCTGCTGACTGATCACTTACATATTCCTGTCCTTTGGTTTTCATAAATATTGAAAGCATTGCCCCACTGGAACAATCAAACCGTGTTAGTGCAGCTAACACAATAATTATAATCTCAGACTTTATGGAACTCCTCCAGTGGTAAGTAATGTCTTGGCTGCCATGACCCATTTCCCCATCCTTTTTATTTTAGTTTAGTTTATAAGAGTTTTTAAGGTCTCACCTGATTGCTCAGGCTCCATTTCCCTATTCTTGATCCTCCGTGATAAGAAAACACTAGCGGGTTACTTCTCCACTTTTTAGACGGGAACAGAGAGGCACAGAGGCAAAAACAAGAGAAGGAACCTGCTTCATAGTCACCCTTGGAGTCAGGAGGAGTCTCTGATGCGATGTTTTCTTTAGTCCAATGCTTTGTAATCATTCCAGTCACTTTTCCAACATCCTTGCACATGTTTTTCTCCTATGGCCTACAGAAGAGAGCAGGGTGCTTAAATACGCACTGGTTGGGGGAGATAGGCATCCAACTCAGCTTGGCATTATGGGTGTGAATTTGCTTTTGCCTCTCCTTGGTCATTTTTTCCTGTGTTTCCAGGACTACAGCATGAAGGAATTTTCCGGGTGTCAGGATCCCAGGTGGAAGTAAATGACATCAAAAACGCCTTTGAGAGAGGTGAGGCAACAGCCTTGAAGATAAGGCCCAATGTTTGCCAACCCCCTAGGGTATTGGCTTGCCCTTTCTCCCCTGAGAGGTCCCCAGAGGTTAGAAGCCAGCTCGCTTCCCACTTCAAAGCGCACCTGCTCGCCTGTACACGCTCCCCTTGGGATATGCGGGGAGATACCGGGCACATCCCAGCTCCCTCCTGCCTCCTCGGCCCCAATCATCCTGCCTCTCATGCCAATGATCTGCCAAAACCCAAGAAGTTAACTATGATATCTGGGCGGTTTATGGTTTCATCCGGAACCCTTGGTGGCAGTTAATATCAAGGCTAATGCGCAAGTTCATTGTAGCCCATTTATTATCTTGTGGGCTATTAAGGTAATGGGCAAGCTTTGGCAATTTCCGTCACTGTAATGGATATATATAGTTTCAATTTGAGGTTGGTCCTATCATTAAATCTAATTACATCTGATATGAAATTTTCCATAGGGAGCTCTGGCATGATTGTTCTCCTGTAAGTAGGTAGTGTTTTTTGTGTTGTGGGCCAGGAGGAATGAGAGCTTGTCTGAGGAACTGGCCTCCTTGGCCTCATTTTCCTCCCCTAGAGACTTCGTCCCAGCCTGGTTTCATGATTCTTGTGAGAGAAACAATTGCTGTGTCCCAACCCTAACCCATAGGGAATGTCTCTGAGCTGGGCTGGCACAAAAGAGTTTATGCTGATGGACTTTTCTGCCCTCCTCTGGGCCTGGGCCCCCTGAAACTGAGCAGTCTTTGCTTTATCTTTCCCTGGTCTGCCCTACGCATGGCCGCCATGCTGGGCAGAGAGCTGATAGACTGGAAAGGGTACAAATAGTTCACCCCCCACCACCACTTCTGTTTTGTCCTATATGTTTTCGCCTCTCTCACTCTCTCTTTTTTTTGGGGGGGGGTTGCTTATCCCCAGGAGAGGACCCCCTGGCTGGTGACCAGAATGACCACGACATGGACTCTATAGCTGGTGTCCTGAAACTTTATTTCCGGGGGCTGGAACACCCTCTCTTCCCCAAGGACATCTTTCATGACCTGATGGCCTGTGTCAGTAAGTACCATCCTGGCTTCAGACTGCCTTCTGGGCCGGAGCACCTGGCAGCAAGAGATAAAAAATATGCAGAGTCTCTGTTTTCTCATAAGCTTTTCAGTAAAGCTTCCCTTTTCCCCAGCGAAGTTTCTCCCCCTCATCCTCAACTCCATTAGCCCCTGGCGGGTGAGGAGGAGAAATGGCTTTTTAGTAAGAATCTAGGACCCCAGGTCAGGGCTCCTGGCTTCTTTCTTTATAATTCATCTCAGTCTTCAACACTTTTGCTTCTCTGGGAGTTATCTTCCTTTAGTAAAATACCTCTATATTCATATATAAGACCTGGTGATTTTCAATTATGTATTTGAAGCTTACATATTAATGCTTGTACCTTTCACGATACAAGAAGAAAAAGCATAAGTGTTGCAAATATTTCCTGCTTGTTGCTTTAAACCTGACATGGCTTACCTGTGAGATGTATTAATGTGTGTTTTTCTAGGAACGAACGCCTCTGTGCAGTGGTAATATACTTTCCCAAAGAGAAAGATATATTCTCTACTTTACTCTCTTAGGGGTTCTCTACCTCTTACTCTAAAATTTAGGTCGTAAAAAGCTATTCCTAGCCATTTCATTTAGCTTGCGATACTAGAACATCCTCTCATTTTTTTTTCCTATGGAAAACAATCAGTGGAAATTTGGATTAATATCAGGCCATTCTGGAAGCAGACCCCATCTGAACGATGGCTCCAGAGGCCAGAGGGAATAGTGCCATTTAAATGGAAAAATGATCCTTCTTCCTAGGTCAGCCAGGGTCTTCATGCTCCCCAGGTTTCCAGTCTGACTCAATATCTGCCCTGAGCACTTTTCCTTCTCTCAGTTATTCTGAGAGAGAAAGGCCCAGAACATTCAGGAAGCAGCTGTCTGGTTTTGTTTATTGACCAGCTATTTGTGGGAGGCTAGTGGAAATGAGTTATGTGGGTGGTTAAGTATATACATCCCGTGGGTCATGTCTTCATGTCTTTTTCTAGGACTGGGCCTAGGTAAAGTATCTTAAACCAAACTGGGGCTGCCAAGACAGCTTAAAATCCCTTGGCTGCCCAGTTCTCCCCTGAGATACACTCCTCCTCCTAACCCAGTACTTCTCATCTCTTTTCACATAATGGCGCTCATAGAAAATGACAATTGCACATGGCGCACTGTAGCAGTGGGAGGCTGCCCATGGTGGAGGCCACAGGCCCATAGCCATGCCTGTAACTAACCTGTTACAGCACAAGGAAACCTCTCTGTCTTCTTCTTGGATATCATTCCTTACCGAGGGGCCTGCCATCTCCCACCTCTGACCACGTTCTGCTCATCCGGACTGCAGATAAGGGAGGGGGAAGATGAGCCAGACTTGTGCAGAGGACAAAGTGACACATGTGTAGAGTGGGCAGGACAGGACCTAGGCAGCCTCTCTCCCACCCCAGATGTAGGCCCTCTAAGAATTCATGTTGAGCAGTCATTGCAGGTTTGTGGACAGCTCCTTGTCTGTGGTCACTTGAATAAGAGGGTAGTAGAGGCTATGGGGAACATCCTCAACCCCTTCTGGGCCCAAGGAGCACATACCTTGCACCCTGCCTCGGTAAGCGTCCTCTCCCAGCAGCCTCAACCTGAGAAGCAACAGGGATGAAAGCCTGTCACTGTGCACCAGTGCTGTGTGTGAGCTTGAAGTGACGCTCTGTGTGTTGCTCCTGCTGGTCGTGAGGACTTCTGATCGTTACTCCCTGGGGTCTCAGTCACAATGAGGGTAACACGTGGCTTTCTTCTTTCAGCAATGGACAACCTGCAGGAGAGGGCTCTGCACATCCGGAAAGTCCTCCTGGTCCTGCCCAAAACCACTCTGATTATCATGAGATACCTCTTTGCCTTCCTCAATCAGTGAGTAGCCTTCCTGGTGAACAACTGGATCGGGCCTTGATTTGGCAACTGCAAGTTCTCAGATGGACCTGTGTCTATTCATCCATTCCAAAAAATATTTATTCAGCACCTACTGTGTGCTGGCCACAGTGCTAGGCTGTAAGAATGCTAAAAAAGCAGATCTCTTCTTGTTAAAGAAGAGATGAAAGCCTTAATATCATTTAACTCACATTCCAAGGGAAAAGAGACAATAACAGATATGTCAGGAGGAATAAGTGCTTAGTAGAAAAATAAAGAAGGGTAAAGAAGAGGGAGAGAGTGTAGAGATCTGAATGGGGCCAGGGGAGGAGATGAAAGGAGGGAGAGCCACTGTACATAGGTGGTTAGCAAAGGCCTCTCTGAGAAGACGGTGTGCAACCAGCAGCCTAAAGGAAGTGGAAAAGGAGCCATAAAGACATGCAGGATTTTAAGCTAATGATAAAAATGGGTTTGGATTTGGGAAGCAAGCAGAAGATGTCACTCTTCAAAAACCTAGATTTCTAGATTCCTTTGAAAAATTATTAGATCTGGCAATACTAGATCTATATTCCCATGCAGTGGCAACTCCTCGTGCAGTAAGGGCTGCCCCCTAGCTGGGACAGGCACAGCCCAGCCCACCCTTGCAGTTACTTCCCAAGCCTGAGGCTGAATTCAGGTGTCATTTATCATCACTCTTGCCTTGTGGCTTTTCATATAGCATAAAAATATTTCCCCATATCCATAAATCAAAAAGGGGAAAACAAAAGGTAAACCAACAGGCCAAGGTATTTTAGCACATATTTCTTTGTGAAGATGAAGAGTCTTCCTGCAAGATTGGTCTCTGTTTAAAAGGAATACAACTTTAGAGGCCAGTTCGCAAGCCCCAGCTTGCTTATAAGTTCAGCTTGGCCCTGTAGACATCTGAGTTGGCAGCCCATGCCTGAGACCTTTTCTCGGGCACCCACACCATCACGTGGCCCCACTGTTAGCCCTGTAGGGCTACAGAGGGTCCTTGCTCCCCAGCTGGCCTCTTCCACATGGCCACGTTTGCTCCATTCATTAGCCATGCCCTGACTCAGCCCGCAACCGCCTTTGGCTTAAAAACCCCTAATGACTCACACAGGGTGTTCACACACAGCCTGGAAACCCTGCTAATTACTCTGCAATTAGTCAGTCCCCTCAGGGCCACCAATCATTGTCTCCCCTCGTAGACCAATATTTGCCCTCAACATGAGCCTAGTCTGTCCCCCCAGAGCAAGGAGTGTGACAGTGGGACATGGGGGAGCAGGCAGGGCCTGGTTGGCTGTGTGTGAAAGTACAATGGGAGAAGCAACAGAGCGAGCACGGCGTGGTGCTGGAGATGGTGGCCACAATGGAGAAAATGTAGGAATTGCACCAATTCAAGTTATTAGTTTTGTTTTACTGGTTGGGTTTTTTTCTGATTAAAAAAAGATTGATTAGCTCATCAAAGTGTTAGTGGTACAGCATTAATAATCACAGTGTTGGCTGGGCTCGGTGGCTCACACCTATAATCCTAGCACTCTGGGAGGCCAAGGCCAGAGGATTGCTTGAGCTCAGGAGCTCGAGACCAGCCTGAGCAACAGCAAGACCCTATCTCTGCTAAAAACAGAAAAAATTAGCTGGGCGTGGTGATTCGCGCCTATAGTCCCAGCTACTTGGGTGGTTGAGGCAGGAGAATCTCTTGAGCCCAGGAGTGTGAGATTGCAGTGAGCTGTGATGATGACACCACTGCACTCTAGCCCCGGCAACAGAGTGAGAACCTGTGTCCAAAAAATGAAAGGACTCTGGTGAAGCAGTCCAGCTGCTGAGATCTGTAACTTCCCCATCACTGGCCTCTGCTGCATTTGGTTCTAGGTCCTAGAGAATAGTGATCCTCAACTTTCTTTGCATGACAGTCGTTCCCATCCATAGTGCCACTTCTCATGTCCTGCAGTGATTCCTGAAAGGGCAAGGGTACATATCAGAATCTCCAGGAGAGGAGAACACCATTGGGTTGGAGAAAAACCTGCTTTGCAATGTGAGTCTGGATATGGGGCACCCTAGAAATAAACAGTTTCCAATACAGAAGAACAGCTGCTCAGATGAAGACAGCTGAGTGTCAGGCCTCTAGTTCCCATCAGAGGGCTTTGGTTTCTTCATAGGATCTGTCAGAATCCGGTGCTGGGGACTTCCTGCTGATGCCCATAAGGGAGGCCACTCTCCCCAGCAGAGCTCACAGCTCTGAAGGCTATGGGGGCGGGAGGGTGCGTCCAGAGCTGGCCCGGCCCCCAGTGCCTGGGCAGACAAGGCCTGATGGGCACTCATCGGGCGCAGTGGCTCATTGAAGGCCTTGGGTCCTTGGCCAAGGCTGGAGGTGTGGCTGGAGCAGCTGCTGGCTGAGAAGGGGGAGTTCCCAGAATAAATAAACACCCAAGAATTAAGTCAGCCAGCCTCCAGAGGAAGCTGAGCAGAAGCTGAACAGCACGCTGACCTTTTCCTGAATAAATCCTGAACGTAATAATATGGGAGGATATTATGAAAACGAAAAACAATTGCATTAGCTCTTGCAGAAAGAAATTCGCTGGCTTGATGGAATACAAAAGCTAATCAGTTGGCTATTTTTTTTTAATAAGTCTTAGAGGCTGGAATAGAATATCCCTAATAATTTGATTATTTTGTTATGCAAGAGGATACACAATGCACAATGCCTGTGCCTTCTGGCCATATCATTACCAGGGCAGCCTGGGGTCCCTGTCTGCTCTGGCAGCTCAGTGCCTTGGTCTATGAGAGCCATCTTCAGCTCTGCAGAGTATTTTCCCAAGGCAGAATGGCTTCAGTGGACAAGGGCTATGGTAGGGGTGAGGATGGGGCAGTAAGGAGGATGGAGAGAGAGGAAGGATCAGACCTGCAAGAAGGTACCTCCACCTTGCTTTTCCTTGGCTCCTGAATGACCATCCTGGTGGTCACTCTCTTCTCCCCAGCTGACTTTCTGGAAGGCCTCTGACGCCCAGAAAGGCAGGTGACAATTTGTGGACCTTCTGCTTTTGCTCTTGGCAGTGCCTTCTGTGATTGTGTTTTCTGGGCATTCATGCGAGAGCTCTCCAGCTTGCCCCCTTTCCCTTCTCCTCCAGTTTATCACAGTTCAGTGAAGAGAACATGATGGACCCCTACAACCTCGCCATCTGCTTCGGGCCCTCGCTGATGTCAGTGCCGGAGGGCCACGACCAGGTGTCCTGCCAAGCCCACGTGAATGAGCTGATCAAAACCATCATCATCCAGCATGAGAACATCTTCCCAAGCCCCAGGGAGCTGGAGGGCCCTGTCTACAGCAGAGGAGGAAGCATGGAGGATTACTGGTAGGGGACTTGGGGCTAGAGGAAGGGAGGGAGTCACCAACGCACACTGGCATGGGGGCCAGATGGCCAAACAAAAACCAAAGGAAACACCCAGATCCTCCCAGCCTCCCACACCCAGGCTCTTCAGGCTGCCAGGGTCTGAGGATGGTATAGACAGTCCCCACCTCATTGCACCTACAAAATAAATGCCACTTTGTGCCACCTCCCTTTTTTGTGAGTTCTGAGCAGTTAGAAACCATTTGAAAAGATAATGACAACAACATTAATAATAATACTAAAATCTACAGGGAAGGATTTTTTATAAAGTTGCATATGTAATAGAACTGCTGTTCTCTAGTCAACAGGGTCTCTCAGACTTCTGCTTTGTGCCGTCTATCAGGAGAAAGACAGTCCTGGGTCCCAGGGAATCCCATTCTTACTAGGAGGAGTTTAGAGATGAGGCATAATTGCCTGACTGTGAGTTTGTAAGATGACGCTTTAGAATGATTTCAGAAAGTTGTGAAGAGAAAGGGAGGTAAGCTCCATTTCTGGCAGGTCAGGCGTGGTCCCACCCTAAAGCAGGATTAGATTCCGTGGGGCAAGGTTTTCCATGACCTCGTCTTGGAACAGATCTAACTGGAATCCCTAGGGGACATCTTCCCTAGACCCCTCCATCAGACAAAGCACTGTTTTCATTTGACAGAAGCAGTCATTGCAGCCCAGAGAGGCCAGTGACAGTGCTTCAGGCCACCCCAGTGGTGAGGAGGGAACCCTGATCTCTTATCACCTAGTACAGGACACCATATGTCACCCCACACTGCTCACCGCTATGCCACTGAGGATGTCATTTTTCTGCTAAACACAAAGACAACTGCCTCTCTCTTTTAGTCTCTAACGTCCCTTACTCCCTCTCCTCCTCCTATTCCTCCCCCTCCCTTCTTCCCCTAAATAGCGTTTCAGCCTGAGCTGAAAGCACAAGCCAGCCCAAATCGGATTCCATCTGAATTCAACATCTGGAACCAATTCAGCCAGCCCCATCGCTATCGGCTGAAGTAGGGCAGGACGGGGGAGCTTGTTTACTTAATTAGAGGCCGGTTGGGCCACACTTCTCTCTGACCCCCACAGAAGAGCCTCTTGCCCAAGGAGGGAAGAAATTGGCATTCAGATGTCTGTGAACATAATGATATCAGTGACATCCCTGGGCGCTGTACTGCAGCTTTCAGTGTCTGGGTTTGAGCTAGAGCAACCTATGCTGGCCAGCTGGGAGAGAGAGGTTTTTGTCACTGACAGATGGTTGGTGGTGACTGGGGAGGTTGTTGGTCAGTTCAGGTCTCAGCGTACTGGCTGATGAACTCCAGGGAGCTGTCCTTGTGCATGTGACTTACAAAGATAGTTTTCCCCTTTGCATAATAGTGAAAAGCTGTAGAATAGGGTTCCCAGTTCTTGCTTTACCTTCCTTCTAAAGTCAGGCAGAATGTCTGCCTTTACTTCTCAAATATCAAACTGCTGCAGGCTCAGGGCCGATGCCCAGGGGACAGAGCTCCCCGACAGCCCTGCACTGGAGTCCCAGCACAGAGGAACAGACAGCCCCGGGAGTCTGTGGCTCATGGGGACACAGATAGGTGGGCCCCTTCCTCCAGTTTTCTGCAAGGTGTTCTCCCCAAGTCCCCTCCCTCATTTGTCACGCACCCAGCATTTATTAGCAGCCCCCAGAAAAACCACAAGATTAGTCTGGGAAATTTACTGCCACAGACCGGGTAAGGAGGCCAGCAGACCCCGAGGAGCAGGAGTCGGTGACCCTGGGTTGGGAGAGCCCTTCAGACCACTGGGTTCACGCAGAAAGCTCCAGGCCTCTGCGATCCCTTCATTGGAAAGAGAGAAGCACCAGCACAGTGAGCTAGGATGGTGAAGGAGGTGAGCCGGGGGTGGCAGAAGGGGAGGTAGAGCTCCAAGGAGCCTGGATAATGGCCAGGAGGCCAGCTCAGCCAGGGAGAGGGGAGCACCAGGCCCCTTGTCCTCCCCAGCACCATGGAGAGGAGAGGCCCATCCCTTCCACCACACTTCCAGCCTGGAAACGGAACCCAGTTTTCTGGAACTGCCTGCTGGGGGGCATGGTGGGCTTCTTATGAGACCTCAGGCGTTGGTGGGCCTACTAGGGGTCTTGCTGGGGGTGAGGGTGTGTAACGAGAGAAACATAGGATTTTAGGGCAAGAAGGGCCTTAAAAACCACCATCTTACCCTTACCGTAAAATAGCGGTTTTCAAAGCAAAGTCCCTGTAGCACCTATATCACACAGGACTGGTTAGAAATGCAAATTCCCTGGCTCCACCCAGACCTAGTGACTCAGAAATTCTGGGGTGTGACAGTCTGTTTTTTAACAAGCCCTCCAGAGCTCCCTGAATTTTAGAACTGTTGCCTCAGTGGATGGCCATGTAAATGAACTTCAAGTCCTAGGGGAAAGTTTACCTTTGCCCTTTGCACCCCTGGAGGCCCCAAGGGATCCCAGAACTTTTCCCTCATCAGAGGGTTTCTAGGCCCAGAAAACAGTGAGAAATTGTGCCTATGGTTTTTGACAAAGAGGAACCCCTATTGATATTCTCCTAGAATGTTCTCTGGAGTCTGGAAAAACCTTGGAACTGACTTGCTCCATAAGGGGTGAGTTCTGAACTGGTCACCTCCTCTTTGAGGAACTTCCTAGGAGTGTAGGACCCATCCCATGGGGAGGAAGAGGCTGTAGACCTCAGAGGTAGAAACTGTGTGGCCAGGCTGTGGGGTTGAGGGGGTGGTGATGCTTTCACAGAACTGCCTGGAGAGGGGGAGACCTTTAGAGATGAACAGGGTTTCTCTACTTTTCAGGAAATAAGAATTTCCAGGCATCCTCATGAACTGTCAAGTCCATAAGCTGGGAGATCAGGAATAGAAACGACTTTGCTAGTAACAGCTTTGGCCACCCTCGATTCTCTCCCCTGGATGGTTTTAGATTCTGTGAATTATTTCAAGAACTTAACCAGGCTTCCATGCCTGCCCTCTTGTCGAGTCTAGCCCCCAGCAGATTCTTCCTCCCCTACGTCTGTTTCCTCCCTACTCCTGTGACTCACCTTCCACTTTCTCACCAGTACATGGTCTAACCACAAAGCAACCTAGAAGAATCAAGCAAAATAGGGAAAGGAAGTATCACGTATTAAGCACCCCCTCTGTGCCAAGCTTGTTACTAAATTATTTCATTAAATCCTCACACAGCTCTATCAAGTATATGGATCATTATCCTCAATTTGTAGATAAGTTAGCTGAGGCTTAAAGAGATTAAGTAACTTGCTCAGGGTCACACATTACCAAGTGTCAGAGCTGGTTTTCAGATCCAGGTGTATCTGATGCTAAAGCCCAGTTTTTCCTTCCACCAGGCTCCCTCCTTGAGAACTAGGAATGAATTCACATAGAGAATTAGCCCTTAAGGCATTACTCTATATTTTCTAAAAAATGTAACTTATAACTTCAACAGGGCTTTTCTTTGTCTTGAGATATTCTAAGTCCCAAGTAGTCTCGAGTAGTTTTTGTCGCAGGAGCTAGGCTAGAGAACCTCTAGAGCCTTATATTTCATTACAAGCATCTGTCTGTTGTGTGCGCTTAGGGTGTAGAGAGCATAAGATCGATTTGATACCCTTGCTCCAGGCTGTATGAAGGGGAAGACAGGAATTTTATAAGCCAACGCTGATGCCCCAGTCACTCTTGCTTCTGTTGCAGTGACAGCCCTCATGGAGAGACTACGTTGGCTGAAGACTCAGCCCAGGATGTGACCACAGAGCACCACACCAGCGATGACGGTACGAAGCCCTGCTACCGGGTCAGTGGGGCCGCCTGGGTGAAGCAGAAGGAAGTGATTATATATCCTGTGCGCCTGGCGAACCTTCCTGCCTAGCAGTCCCCTGAGGACGGGCAGTGAGCTGTCCCATCTCTCATTTTCATTCCTTCCCTTCTGTGGAGAGACAGCCCGCCTCTTCAAATAGAATGGTCTCTGTATGAAACCAGAAGTGAAGAACTAGACCTTTCATATTCTTGCCCCACCTCCCAGCTTCTTGTCTGGCCTGGGTCCAGCATGATGTCAGTCCCTTATCACAGCCCAGACTCCTGCCAGGTAGCTGGAGACCAAAGTGAAGGAAAACACATTAAAAAACAGTAAGCCTGGGGAACAGAGAAGCTGGATACCCAGAACCCAACAGAAGCAAGCCAGAGGGGAGTGGGGGTAAGGATGCAGAAACCACACGTCTTCACGCCTGCCGACTGGAAAAACTGACCCTTCCAAAGTGCAGACAGGCGAGCGCCGAGCAGCCTTGTGGGTGTGCGTCGGGGGTAGAATGCTCGGCTGTCATCCTCGGGCCCCTCTGCGGTGCCCGTGATTTATTAGGGTCTGTCCCGCCAGCACATTTTCGCCTCCTTCCAACAGTCCCACACCTCTATTTCTGGGTCACCTGGGCTCTGGAAGTCTCAGCAGCTGACAAGGGGCCTCAGAATTTTCTGGGCACGAGAATGAAATGGCACAGTCTACAGAGCTTTCCCCGCTCCCTGCCTTGCTGGGAATTCTGGAATCCTAGGCCAACCTCTAAAGGAGAAAAAAATTAGGACTGCCTTATTTAGATCCTGATGTCAGAAGGATCAGTATGATCATTTGCCACATTCTAGGAGGGGAGTAGGTGGACTAGGGAAATTAGTATAGGTTAGAGCCTACCTTTTGCCCAGCACCCTTAGAGGCTTTATATATGTTACTTCTTTAATCCCTAGTGATATAGATATGGCCGCTATTTTATAGTTGAGAAAATGGAGGTCAAAGAGGTCCAGTGCCATACCTGAGGCTGTGGAGAAAGAACTAAGATTGGGGTGTGTAGACAGGCCTTCTCTGATCAGCCTCCTACAGTGAAATCTCTGGCCCTGCCCGTACAGGAGCAGACCCACCAGCTGGGGCTGTCTAGGCATAGTCTTGTTTTTAATCAGCCTTTCTCTCTGCTACCCAGAATAGCTGACTTTCATCTCAGGTTCCAGGTTTCTGAGAGCCTTCTTTTCACTCTCTGACCTCTGCCTGCAGCACAGAACAGATAAGATAATGGTGACAATGACTCATGCACACAGAACACCTACTAGGGACCGGGCATGGTTCCAAGCCCTTTTACAAATTGTAATTCATTGATTCTTCATAAGAGCTTCATGACAAAGGCACTCTTATTATCCCCATTTTCCAGATGAGGAGACAGAAGCCACACAAAAGTAAAAATATATTGTATTTGTGAACCCCTTTTAATTTTTCAGATTAGTCTCATATATATTTTCCCATATAATGGTCACCAAATACATTTCCCTATTTTGTTCCTTAGAAAGTTGATTGAGCAAGTTATTTTCTCTTTATAGAGCCTAGGAGTTCATGTTCTACTGGAAGGAATGAATAATACAAATAAATATTTAAAATGCAGTATGATACGTTTTCTACAATTTGATGGAGTTATTATATAATCAGAAAAGAAATAATGCTTGAAATACAGTATGGCAAGTTTGATGATAGACCTCCACCTACAGAGCTGTAGAAACACCAGAGAAGTTGCCATAGGAAGCAGGGATGTTTGAGTTGTGACTTGATGAGATGAAAGAGAATAAGATTCCCAGTGGAGGGACCAGCATGTGCAAAGGCAGGGAACAGGATCCAGGTGCTTCCAGGGTAATGCACAGTCTATGTGAGAATTACCTGCTTTGTAGGTCATCCAAAGCTTCTTTTTCACACTAAGTTATCTTCCACTGTAAGTTCAGCTAATTGTGCTTTTCCACCCAGTTTGCTGAGTCTGTAGGTCCCAAGAACATGTGTTTCCTTCCTTTCTGCCCTTCTCAGAATGTGAGCCCATCGAGGCCATTGCCAAGTTTGACTACGTGGGCCGGACAGCCCGAGAGCTGTCCTTCAAGAAGGGGGCGTCCCTGCTGCTTTACCAGCGGGCTTCCGACGACTGGTGGGAAGGCCGGCACAATGGCATCGACGGACTCATCCCCCATCAGTACATCGTGGTCCAAGACACGTACGTTGGGCCCCTGGCTGCACTGTGGGAGTGAGACTTCATTTGTATGAGGAAAACCAACCCCCAGGGGGCGCCAGTGTGGTCCTGAGGCTCACACAGTTCCTTGAAAGCCGCCTCTCCCCCTCCACCCTCCGCAGTAGAGAATTTTTTAACATCTCTCCACTATCTGTGCCCCTGCAGATTGCCCCCAATCCAATCATTTTAGAAACTGCCAGCCAGTACTCATCTACATTTATACCTGATGAGTAATAATGAGGGTTTTTTATTTCTTTTACTTATTTATTTATTTATTGAGACAGGGTCTCACTCTGTTGCCCCAGCTAGAGTGCTGTGGCATCATCATAGCTCACTGCAATCTCAAACTCCTGGGCTCAAGCTGTCCTCCTGCCTCAGCCTCCCCAGTAGCTGGGACTATAGGCTCGAGCCACCATGACCTGCTACTTTTATTCTATTTTTAGTACAAAGACATCTCACTCTTGCTTAGGCTGGTCTCGAACTCCTGACCTCAAGCGATCCTCCCACCTTAGCCTCCCAGAGTGCTAAGATTATAGGCGTGAGCCACCGCACCAGGCCAAGAATCTTTATGTGACCACCTACATTTCCTTTCCGGGAAGATTAGTCTGGGAAAACATTTTTGCTTCTCCGTCTTTTTTTTTTTTTTTTTTTTTTTTTTCAAAAATTAGGTTCGCCCCAACCTGTTGAGCTGCTGGTGGCACTTTTCAACTTGCAAATGAAAATGACAAGTTACTTTTCTAGGAGAAATCTGGCTTAAGCAGCCTTATGGAAGTGACCCAGTTCCTTTAACCCAGATGTGGTTGATGTAGGGCAGGATGGGGGAGAGGAGGGAAAGGATGTCAGGGAACAAAGGGAACCTGAGCTGGCCCCGGAGAGATCTCCCCAGATGGGCTATCGGTTGGTTCCCACACTTTGACACAGTGTCCCCTGGGCCCACCCAACCTGCCTCCCTGTCCCTTTGCCCTGCCTGTGCGCCCAACTCCCTTCCCATTGGATACGATGCTGTCAGTGTTTTTAGTCCTTCCCTTAATATTATTTCTTAAAGGTTGATATCCTGAATGAGTCTGCACCCTCCCAGCCTCTCCCCGGCTCGTTCTGCAGGGAAATCCTCCCTCTGTTGATAGCATCGCAAACCTGGTGGCAATCTGTGCGTGGACAGGACCCTCCCAAATTTAGCGTTATGACTTCACTACAGGATCAAGAGAAGATGAATTGTGGGGGAGAAGGGGCTTTCTTTGTCATCAGTAGCCAGAGGGGCCAGGAGAGCAGTGGAGAAACCTGGGACCAGCTTGGACTCTCTAAGCGGGGCTAGATGCGCTACGACAGCGTGTGGCGGTGTCCTTCCTCGACGCCGGCATCTCCAGAGCCACCACAGAGCTGACTGTCCTTACTCGGCAGCGCCCGGGACCTCAGCAGATAAACCACAACCTGGACTTGCCGCCTCCTTCCCCAGGAGGTGGCCCCGGCGCGGCCGCCCCGAGAAAGCAGCGTGGGGTAGAAAGCAGATGCCTCGAATCCAGGTGTCCCCTAGCCAAGCTTTCCTGAGGAGCTGAGGAGCCCGCAGAACTCAGCGGATTATTTATTTTTATTTAAACAACCCTCCAAAGGCCCTTAGGTTTCCTCGCCTCTGCTCACAGAGCTAGCCCAGCCAGGTGTCGCTGCCGCCTCAGAGCTGTGTGGGGTCGCGTGTGTGTCGGGGGGCCATCTTGCCGATTTAACACTGCTTTTTGTGTTGTTGTTGTTTTCCCTCCTCCCTGCCTGCCTGCCCCTTCTCCCCCAGCGAGGACGGTGTCGTGGAGAGGTCCAGCCCCAAGTCTGAGATTGAGGTCATATCTGAGCCACCTGAAGAAAAGGTGACAGCCAGAGCGGGGGCCAGCTGTCCCAGTGGGGGTCATGTAGCCGATATTTATCTTGCAAACATCAACAAGTAAGCTCTGCTTTTCATTTTCTGCTCCCCTGAATGACTTGCCACCCCCAGCGTCACCCTCTGGCCTAACCCCCCTCTCCATTCCTGCGCTGCGCAGAGGGTCCCGGCTCTCCCCGGCCTAACCGTTTGCATGTGTTCATTGCTGCTACGAGGCGGACAGGGCTGAGGAAGCTTCCACAGGCCTCGGAGACAAGTCCAGGTCTCCAGCTAGCTGCCCTTGTGCTGTGGTACGGTGCTCTTTTGTGTGTTCCCACAGTGTCTGTCAGCCCAGACCTCCTGGCAGTCTTCTGGCTAAAACTCTGGCCAAAGCTTTGGTCACTTTATGCAACCTGGTTTGTACTGTTTCTCAGAGGTGCCTTCTCTTCTCCAGTTTTTCTCATAGAATAGTCTTTGTTATCTGTCTCCCTTGACCCTCGTTTGTGCAAAGATTCAGAGTCTCGTGTGTGTCTCCTGCTAGGCTGATGTCAGCCCAGGTGGGTTTATTTTGATATCATGTGTCTGTGGCTGCCCCGCCCTGCATTCACTCCCGTGGAGGACAGGAGACCACGATGTCCCCAAGGAAAGCTTTGTCCTGAGCTCTTTGCTCACCGCCTGATCCCTGGCTCCCCCTTATACTCCGCTCCTTCACGAGGGAAAAGAAGTTTTCATTTTTTCCCACTGCGCTAGCCCTGTGTATCATCCTTCCTTCTTAGTCCTTCTGCGGATTCCCGCTCCTGTCCAGCAGGCTCTTACCTCTGACCCCCAGCTTTCATTGTGGCCGTTAGCGACATCCTGGGGTTTTCAGTCCACCCACGCCCGATCTGGCTGGCTAGAGGGATTCCACGCCTGCGTGTGCTGCTGCCTCCCCAGGGGGCATTCAGGTTATTGGAGAACTAAATCTCATCTCAAGGGGCCAGACACCAAGTCCCAAAGCCTGCAGACCTCTTTCCGCCAGCCCCTGAGACTTGGCCCCGTGCCAGCAGGACGACCAGCTCCAGGGCACTCCTGATGAATATGGATTGGAGATGATGTACAGTTTTTATTCCCCTCTGGCTTTGGAGGAATGAAATGATTTGCACTCTGAAAACCTGTTAACCGTAGCCTCTGGACACCGAGACTGGAAGGAGAATAAAAGATGCTTGTTGTTTTTAAACTCTACCAGCTTTCCCAGATCTCTTGGCTTTTTTCCAACCAGACGGTAGCCGGGGGAGCGGTTGGGGCACGTGGCTCTTTTCCATCTCGTTCACCCTCAAGTTAGTAAAGTAGTTGGCTCAGATCACTTACTCAGTGTAGTTATAATTTAATTCAGACTAGTAAAAAAAAAAAAATGAGGTTTTCTATTTTTCTGCAGCATACTGCCCTGCTAGGAGGGCAAGCTAGTATAAAGTAACTGTGGGCTAATCACATTTTTCTTCTTTTTACAAGCCTATATTAGTTATAGTATAAGCCCACAATCATAAGGTCGTAAGCCTATAATTAACCTGGCAACCAAGGCGGGGTTCGTGGAGTAAGAGCTAAATAATTAGTTAAGTACATATTTTTAAGCCATCGTATATTTCATGCCATTTGTACAAAGAAACTGTGGAGACTAACAACTGAAATAGTCAAAAGATGAACATCTAGTAGAAAGGTGGTTCTCTTGAACTCCTTGCTTGGAGGTGTCAGGCTTCTCATGATGGAGTTCTTGGAGGACAAGCCACAGGTACCAGTGGGGGGGGTAAGCGGCAGCCCCTGGGCATGACTGGCCCATAGGAGCAGGTCTGCCTTTCAGCCTGACCTCCCGCTCGCCCCCATCACTCCTCCCAAGCTCCTTCAGTTTCCTGAGTGCCCGGGTTCTCTTTCACCTCTGGGCCTCCACGACTGCCATCTCCTCACTTGATCAACTCCTCCTCTCCCTTCAGGACTCAGTCCAAAGATGCACCTCCTTAGGGAAGCTTTTCTGACACCCAGACTGCCCCAGGCCTGAGTCAGGTGCCCTTATGCTATGTCCCAAAGCATTCAGAGTACCTCTTGGTACTCATGCTGGACTCAGATCCCCGCCAGACTGAGCTCCTTGGAACCAGGAACTCTGTCTTCCTCGTCTTCCATCCCTGGGGCCTGGCTCGGGGTGAGGCGCCCTGCGGCCTCTCCAGATATCTGCCTTCTCAGCAGTTTCAAGCTTGTGAGTCAGCCATCCTCGAGTGGAAAAAGAAAATCAGCAAAAAATTATTAGGGTGTGGCATTTCAACTTAATTCCATGCATCTATTAAGTATCTGCTGTTGTACCAAGCACGCATGCTGGCTATTCAGAGATGAATAAGACATGGCCGCTGGTTTCAGAACTCACAGTCTGGCAGGGTGAAGACCATATGAACAGGTAACTAACAAGTAGTGTCATAGACGCTCTGGAGGAGCGGAGGAGGGAGGGACCCATTCTGCCTGCAGTAGTGGTGCCAGAGAAATCTTTGCAGAGGAGAGGTCATTTCAGCATGGCCTATAAGACTCTGAGAACATCCTTTTTCCACTCGAGAAGGGCTGACTCACAAAGCTAAAAGTGCCAAGCAGGCAGGATTCATGGAGTAGCTGATATGTGCCAGGTCCTGGGCCAGGCCCCAGGGCTAGAAAGCTAAGGACCTCAGCGATGAGTAGGACCAGGACTGGCTTAGGCACTGTGCCTGCCTCGTACACTGACCACTCTTTAGCTCCAGAATCCTACCCCTTCTTCTCTCCTTCCACCCTCAACTGCAGCCTCAGTCCCAATCTCCCTTGGTGGACTCAAGATCAGAGCTGTCCAGCTACCATGTGGACCAGAAGTTTCATTGCTTCTTAGATTTAAGTCCTTTAAAATCTGATTCCAAGAGAAAATGAAATTATTCAGCAGCGGGCAACACCCTTAGAACTAGGATTCTGCCAAGCTCTTTTGTATGAGAGCCCTCAGTGGTCTGGAACAAACTGACCCCGAGCCAGGGCTCAACCCAGTGCTGGTTGACTTAGGAGTCATGTAGATGAACATTCACAGTAAGAAAACGCACAAACTGGGCCCTAATTCTGCACCATCGCTATCTCTTGAAAACTGTTTTGCTTCCATGTCTACAGAATTAGCAAGAGCAACCTCTTGCCAGCACCCAAAATGATTATAGTCTCGTTGGAATAGGAGACATGTTAAAATTTGAAGTTAACTCTTCTCTTACCAGCAATTCCCCACCTCCTTGGTGATGGTGAGATTTCTTCTCCTACTTGGGGCCTTGGGTTTCTGTTCACAGCAGGTAATGGAGAGGGTCTTTCCATGAATCTATCTCCTACTAGAAACTTTCACTTAACCAGGCAGACATTTTTTTGACAGCACCTTACATCTTGAGAACTCAAAGCCCATAACCACCAAGTAAGTATCCATTTCTCCTTTGCCCAGGTTGGGGGTGGCAGGGGAATAGAGATATGGAGAATACAAGAGAAGGTGACACTGGGGAGAGAATGTACTCTGTGTCCCTCTCCTTCCAGAAGTCCCTGGGTGCCATCATCTGCCCCTCTCACTCTTTCTAACTTCCTTGGAGCCAGGGCTCCCTGATCACACTGCCTTTTCTGTTTGTGATTAAAGGCAAAGGAAGCGTCCAGAATCTGGAAGCATCCGGAAAACATTTCGGAGTGACAGCCATGGGTTGAGCAGTTCCCTGACTGACTCCTCCTCCCCGGGGGTGGGGGCTAGCTGCCGCCCATCCTCCCAACCCATCCTGAGCCAGAGTCTCCCCAAAGAAGGGCCAGAAAAGTGTTCCATCAGTGGGCACGGGAGCCTCAACTCCATCAGCCGCCATTCATCCCTGAAGAACCGGCTGGACAGTCCCCAGATCCGGAAGACTGCCACAGCAGGAAGGTCAAAAAGCTTCAATAACCATCGGCCCATGGACCCTGAGGTCATTGCACAGGTAACTGAGGGCTCCTGGACAAACAGCATGAGTCGATACTCATCTATATATACTCTATACTTAGGGCAGCCCATGCTAATGATAACAGGACTTGAAACAAAATGGTATTTTGTACATTATATACCAAATCCGTGTCCACGCTTGGCCATGTGGACCCAATAAGATGGCTTAACCAGCAATCTGCCTTTCCCTCTCTCCCCAGAATAAAAGAATTCTGGCTTCTTGCTCATACACTGGCTATTTGCAGGAATGTTTTAATTTTTAAAGCCAGTAATTGGAGTATTTTGATAGAGTCCATTCAGCCCAAGTTTGGAGTCTCAGACCCTGGTAGACTTCAATACCCAAGTATGGAGGCTCAGATATCACTCTGGCCACATTTTTATATCATTCTGCTCATCCCAATGCCTAAGGCTGCTCTCCGGTACCTAGCAGATAGATGATCAATCAACAATCTGCACCTTTCTTTGATCTATAAAGCAATTAATATATAATTGGAACAATCTCCACCTGGTCTTAAAGGCCCAGAAATACTCTGGCTCCTGAGAGCTCAGGTACCAAAAGGATCTCCAGGCCAAACCTCAAGATGCAGTGGAAATGAGCTTCCTGACTGCAGGGTCTTCCTTCCGTGTACGCATCACACTGATGACTGTCTGTTTTCCATGAAATATTAGAGATCCAACCCCATCTCTAAAAATCCGACTACCGGGGCCACTCCAAGCAGTTCACTCAGACGTCTCTCCCAACTATATAATTTTCATTAGACCAGGTAGGAACTAAGGGCTCACTGTTGCCCTCTTATGGTCTCAACCAAGTTGAGATTCTCCTCACCCCGTCTTGCAGGGGGGCGATAGAGGCTGGGCGTGGTCTCTATTGGCTAAACTGTGGTGTTCTGCTTACGGAGGTGTATCTGGCAAGCCTGAGATGTCTCGCTTTGCTAGCTTTCTGTTCTGTGCCTCTGTTTAAGCTCTTGGCTGCAATCTGCCTTGCACCGTGGGAATCCTCCCAGCTCCCCCCTTGGCCGGGCATTAATAAGAATGTCAGGAAAAGGTGCATAGCTGGGACAGACTCTTGCTGCAGAGCATGACTGAGGAAGGAGCTTCTTCCTGAGCATTTTAAGGGCTTGAGAATGTCATGGGGACGAGTGAAATTGAATCACTGCCTGTATCGAAACATCACATGTAACCTATAAAGATATACAACTGTTACGTACTCATAATAATTAAAAAATTTTAATTAAAATTGAATCACTGTCAACAGAAAGCATGGATCGCTCTGTAGGACAAAGAAACCTTAACCAGGGGCGTTTGCTTGGAACATAGAATCTTTCAATGTGAGCCTAATCCCTAGGAGGAGTCCTGTGGCGGTTTGGGGGTGGCAGACACAAGTTTGTGGGAGGGAGGGGGAGCTGGGAGGCCTCTCTGGGAGGCAGCTGGCTTGCTTACAAAGGTTCTTGGTTCTGCCTTGAACCCCTGGGCTGGGACTGCTCTTTAAGATCTGAAGTGCTCCAGGCAATTCACCTATGTGGGCT
This sequence comes from Microcebus murinus, assembly GCF_040939455.1. NCBI lineage: Eukaryota > Metazoa > Chordata > Mammalia > Primates > Cheirogaleidae > Microcebus > Microcebus murinus. The sequence continues at coordinate 27,703,396 of NC_134126.1, read as the reverse complement.
TTGGCGCCCCCTCCTGGTCACTGTTTGGTCGCCTCCCATGGTGACGGGTAGATGAAAATGCTTTCAAGTTAGACACTTCCATGAGCCGGGGAGGAGGGGCCAGAGGAGGTGTCCTGATGAATCGTAAGGGACTGGCCTCCTGAAACTTTCCTCAGCATCCGAGGAGGAAGGACTAACCCTTCTTACCCTTGAAGTCCAAGAGAATAAAGATCATACTTCATCTCTACCACTTTTTTATAAGTTGATTATTTCGTACAATTTCAAACCTACCCCAAAGTAGGGACAATCAGATAATGAGTCCCCATGTACCCCTGACCAAACTCCTGGCCACTCTTAGTTCACCCACCTTTCCCCTCCCCACCGGATATGTCATTTTGTCCATAAATATTTCAGTACCTGTCTCTAAAACCCAAGGTCTCCATTTTAAGAACTTCTCAACCACTCCTGCTAAATGAAAACATCTCAGGATAATGAAAACCCCTCTGTCCCCCTTTCCCCACATTCTGAGAATTCATATTGTCAGGATTTGGGGCCAAGTGCAGTAATCTGGATAGTGGTCTCTTCATGACTTGGCCTCTGTTACTGAAATAGGATCCTTGGGGACTCCTCCCTGCATTTGCCTCACCTCCTCCTCCTCCTGTTCTACAGGACATCGAGACAACAATGAACTCAGCCCTGAACGAGCTGCGGGAGCTAGAGCGGCAGAGCAGCGTCAAGCACACCCCTGATGTGGTTCTGGACACCTTGGAGCCCCTCAAAACCTCCCCGGTGGTGGCCCCCACATCAGAGCCCTCCAGCCCCCTGCACACACAGCTCCTCAAAGACCCCGAGCCCACCTTCCAGCGCAGCGCCAGCACCGCTGGGGACATCGCCTGCACCTTCCGGCCTGTCAAGTCTGTCAAGATGGCCGCCCCGGTCAAACCACCAGCTACCCGGCCCAAGCCCACTGTCTTCCCCAAAACAAATGCCACTAGCCCTGGTGTCAACTCTTCAGCTTCCCCACAGTCTACTGACAAGTCTTGTACTGTCTGAGGCATATAATTTAATTGTTCTAGACAAGGGGACTGACTGTTATTAAAATCTTCCTATTTAACTAGCTTGGGGACTTCAGTTGAAAATTAGATTCTAAGTTGTTCTTGCAGGAATTAGCCTCCCCATCACCCTAAACCTTGAGAATGAACCCCTCGTTATCGCCTTTCCCTTCCTTTCCCTCTGCTTCCCCCAGTCGTCGTAATCCAGCCAGCTGTAGTCCATGCCGTTCTTAGGTTAGCCAGAGACAGTTTTTCATTATCAGTCACTGTGAAATCTGGTGAGGCAAGTCAGAAGGACGTGAGCTCCAGTCTCAGTCCCCTCAGACCAAGGGGATGCCTTGACCAGATGGCTGGCTGCTGCCATCTAGCTCTCAGTGGCATCTTGTTTTGGGTACTGATTATAGAGAATCATATATAGTCCATTCTTCATTTTACACACACACACACACGCACATACTTGTAGGTTTTCTAGTTTCTGGCATGTGTAGCCTCTTCTGGTCATAGACCAGTCTCTTTGTAAGTTATTGTGGCTGTTCACACAGGAGCCACCAGGGGTCTTTGTTTCCGTTACAAACTTTGTTCTGTCTGGGCCAGAGAACCTGGCCTTTGAAATCTCTCCATCTTATGAAATTTCACAGGATGGGACAATCCTGTAACCTGTCTGGGATTGGGGGCTTTCTCTCTGTCTTCTTTCTGTTGGTGTGAATTGGTCGTTGGTGTTTGCTCTTGCTCTCCTCCATCCTCTAGAAGTACACTCCGATCTTATTAAGGAGCTTTTAAAGTTTTTCCGAATGTATAGACATTTCCCGGGTTCCTATCTTTTTCTCTGATGGACCATTTTCCATTTAAGACATTTTCCTGTATAAGACAGTTTTATAGCTGGTTCCTTTTAGGGTAAAGAGTCTTAAGGGAGTTTTATTGTGTTTGTGGCAGGTTTGGAAAAGGTAAGAAATGGGTCCCTCTTCCTCCTACTGTTGCTTTTGGCACTTAAAACATTAAATTCATTCTTCTGTTACAAAATTGAATTCAGCTTTGCTAACCCAAAAATCGTTCCCAAATGAAAACTTATTTTAAGTTCACTTCTTAGTTTGGTTATTTGGTAAAGTCTCTCCTCGGGGACCAACAGAGGCTTAAGAGCCCTAGTTAGATTAAAGAGAGACACTGTCCCTTAAAACCAGTTTCCATTTATGCCAACAAGGACAACTAAGGGTACTTTGACCTCACCGGCTCTAAAGCCTTCCCAAAGCCAGAATCTAAACAAAAATTAAAAATTAGATGCTGAATAGTTTGGTTCTCTTTTGGCCTTTTTTCTGGTTCCCTTCCAAACTGCAAAAATGGTACCCTTGTCTGCTCCAATTCAGTCTGCAAACCTGCTGCCCGTGGTCCTGGCTCCCCTAGCGTCTTGCTACCCCAGGAGTCCCAGGACTGGAGAAATCCAGGCTCATGGATCTCAGACTGCTACTTGAGTGAAGCTAAAACTCATTCCTCTTCTCTATGTTTTCTGGTTTTAAAGCTGTGCTTTTATTTTAGCCTTATTATTATATCTTCTGTAGTTCAGGAGAGATGGTGGGTTGCCATTCAGGTAGGAAAATCTATTTTCTTATCTTTCACCTAGAAGAGATCCTTTTTGGACCAAGCTGTGAAGTTGGTAGTTGGATCTAGAGAATGCGGTAGGATTTTTTTCTCATTCTGTGTGAAGGGAAAGGGGAGCTTGGTGGGAAGCCGCCACTGAGAAAGCTAACCTCTGGCACCAGAGAAACCATTCCACGAGCTAGAAGGGGAGAACCAAAGAACTCCTTCTGTAAAGCAAGTCGGCCTGCAAGGGGCAACTTACAATCCTTTGGATTCTTGGCTTTTGTTGCTCCGTTTACTGGTCTGTCACCTGGGCTTGTACAGGTCCTCGGCCAACAGGGGGCTTCCATACCCAAGGAGCTGTTTCCTTGCTAGAAATGAAGCCCTACCCTTCACTTTACATTCCTTCTAATCCAACTGATCAAAACTGGCACCCACACCTGCCCTGTCCCCCTCTCTCCAGCCTATTCCCCTCTAAGAAAGTAAAAGCAAAGCTTTCTTAATGACAATGCTTTGGGCCTGTTCTGTTGCTCCTGCCTTATTTCTCTTTCAACCCTGTACATGACTCGTGTTCACCATCCCCTTGGTCAGTGTCCATCTGCTGTTGATTTGCGTCATGAACTGAACAGTGTGAATGGCCACCTGCTCAACCCAACTCTGGGAGCAGAGCTATCTTCCCCATCTCTGGTGCTCCTGACACCCTCGAGATGGTCCTGTCGAGAGGACGAGGAACCGATAGGAGGAGAGTCCTTCTCGGCAGACTTCACCACGATCAACTGGAATTGAGGTTGCACACTGTGATTTTTACACCGAAAAGCCAAATGGAGCTGGCCACCCAGGGCCTAGGGAGACCAGTCTTCCTCAGATATGCTTGCCGAAACCAGCATGATGCTTCAAAGAGCCCCCGCTCTGCCCCTCGTGGCGTGGATCCTTTTCCTGGTGTGGACGCTGAAGGGTCAGTCTTTGGGGAAGAGAGGTGGGGTGGGGCTACCAGCATCCCAACTTGGAAACACAGAGGAGTTTGTAGCCAGCAGCCTGTAAACTGGAAACACTGGTCTCAGCCAACCTCCTCAGGGCGCCCTGGTTTCTCCCCAAGAAGATGAGGAGCCATGACGCCAGCGTCAGGACGAACAGAGCACTGGAAGGGCTGGTGTGTATGTACTTCACGTGCAGAAGAGAAGCTAGATCTTCCAGGGAATTGCAATGTTGTGGCGTCTGACTTGTATGTCACATTTGTGTAAAATGGCATATTCTTTACAATAGTGTTGATAACTGGAATATTGTATGTATGCTTGGAGATGCTTTGTGTGAACCTAAGACTGTCACTCAACAGATGTTGGATTGGGGAAAATCCAAAGCACAACTTCAAAATAAAATACATTTTTAGGTTTCGATGCTGCAGTTCATATCCCTTCCTCACTCCCTGAGATCACTGCTTCAGGAGTGCAGCTGCCCAGGAGGGGTTTTGATTCGTCTGTGCTAACAGAGCCCTGCCTGGCAACAGGGAGAAATGAGATGACCTTAGAGCCAGCCACCTTCTCCCTCGTCACCAAGGCAGGCAGAGCTGCATTTAGAACGTGGGTCCCCCCACCCTGCTCACCCCTGCCCTGCATTTCCATTCAGCCTATGGTGGAGCCTAAGAGGCTTTGTAGAAAGTCTGCCGGCTCACCATTGGGCAGTCTGTTGCCATGAGAACCATCTCCTTCTCAGAATCCACCTTCCCTGTGTTCAGTGAGCACTGTTCTCATTTCTATCTCCATTCAGGTTTCTGCACTTGGGAGGAGTGAGGCCTAAGAAGTTACTTGGAAACTTTGCCAGCTACAACCAAAGGTGACCAGAAGTTCTGTTTCTTCCACAACCAAAGCCCTGAGTCATTCTTCCCTCTGCAGTCCCCCCCACCCACCCTAGAAGAGCTACCCAATATGCCGGCACTGTTGGGGGGGTAGAGGAGAAAGGAGATGCTTTCTCTCCGTTAGATTTTGATTCTAGCAGAGCGTAAGTTCAAGGGTACAGTTATACAAAGGTAACAACTCCAAAGGGATCCTAGATCTTTCATTGGCTTGTTCTGATACCACATGCCCCAGGGAAGGGTCACATCTCTTCTGTCCAAGGGGGTACTCTGTGTATAGTGGTAACACAAGGAATCCTACCCCCAGCCTCACGCCAGACACTTTACATCCGCTTCTGAGGTTTGTCATCTCTATCTTTCATTCAGCTCTGTCATGCTCTTACAATCCGTCATCTTCCCCTACCCACCCCTGTTTTAAAGGAATAGCTACCCCTCGAGCTTCTCTTGCCTTGGCCTTGTGTGAGTGCCACCCTGTGGTATGAATAGCTCTCACTCCCTGCCTGGAGGTGGAGTGGGGATGGCCCAGAACACCCCAGGGTCACTGTGAGATGGAGCCAGTTCTTAGGCTGTGAGCAGAGGACCAAAGAGCCTTTTTGGAGGGTCCTCAGGCAAAGGCGGGCCATGCGTTTTGGGTCCTCTTCATTCGTCTCATATATCCTGATGGGATCGTGACGGAAACTAGTGGCAATGGACACAGTCAAAACCCAAGCCCATTCCATCCAGATAGAAACCAAAAAAGGAGATCTGGGAGGTACAAATTTAGGAAACAGTCTTTAAGATGATCTAATCTAAATGTTTATATCCATAGGTATGTGATGTTACCGTCTACTGAGGAGTTAGTTAACCTTGGCATATTGCATATGCTAAAGACTCATTTAGTCAGTTAACAAACTTGAATCGTCTCTGTGCGAGTATTGTTATATAGTATCAAACTGAAGAAATAGATAACGGAGCTTTCTTTTTAATCAGGGAAGACAGATAAATAAAGCAAAATAACTGTTACTCTGAAACAATGTAATAAGATAGTGAGTGCCAGGAAGGCTGTTATGGCAGGAAGGAGCAATGCAGGCAATCAAGAACTGTGCTGGGCGTGGTGAGGTTGCCCTGACTAGTGGACATCCCAGTGGAAATAGCAGACAGACACCCGGATATATGAATCTGGAGTTGTAGGGAGAGATCATACTGAAAACATATTAGGAGCTATTATGCCATGGCTGTATTCAAACAGAGTCCTGGGAAGAACGTGTAGGTGGAATAAAGAGAAGGTCCCAGTAATTAGAAATCCAGCAGAGGAGAGAGGGAGCCAGCGAAGAAGGCAGAAAGAGCAAGTGACAATGAGGTAGGTGGCTGGGAGAACACAGGGTCACAGAAACCAAGAGAAGGAAATGTTTCAACAAAGGAGGAGGGATCAACTGTTGGATGCCGTTGGGGTGAGATGAGGCTGGAGTAGAAAGGGAATCATTTGGTGACCTGGACAAGAACATTTTTAGGGGAGAGGGGAGATGAGTTCAATGAGACTAGATTAGGCAGCAGATGGGAAGGGAAGAGGAGGCAGTAACTCATGATAGCTCTTGAATGGGGAGCATCGAGAGGGGTCAAGGGGCCAGATCTCTGCTTTGAGGATGGACAACACTGAGGCATGTTTGCCCGGTGGGAAGGACCCAGTAGGATGGGAAGAATGAGCATGCTGGGGGCGGGAGGGGGGGGTTACATGGCACAAGTGGAAGGGTTAGCCACAGCCACTAGAAAAGTCTCAAGAAGCACTTTTCTGGCCTGGCACAGTGGCTCACGCCTGTAACCCTAGCACTCTGGGAGGCCAAAGTGGGAGGATCGCTCAAGGTCAGGAGTTCAAAACCAGCCTGAGCAAGAGTGAGACCCCGTCTCTACTAAAAATAGAAAGAAATTAATTGGCCAACTAAAAATATATAGGAAAAAATCAGCCAGGCATGGTGGTGCATGCCTGTAGTCCCAGCTACTCAGGAGGCTGAGGCAGGAGGATCGCTTGAGCCCAGGAGTTTGAGGTTGCCGAGAGCTAGGCTGACGCCACGGCACTCTAGCCCTGGCAACAGAGTGAGACTCTGTCTCAAAAAAAAAAAGAAGCACTTTCTCCTGTCTCGTGGGAGGAAGGCAGGTGTCTGAGCACAGACACAAGGCAGGCGGCGGATGTTGGGATAAAAAAATAAAGGAGTTCCCTTTCCATGGCCGCTTTTATTTCAAGTTCGTTAGCTGAGAGCATGGGAGGGAATGTTGCGGAGGAGTTCTGAAGAGTCGAGAGTCTGAATTACTTGCTTTTCCACACTAGGAAAGAGGACACATGAGGGTGCGGGGACCAGTTTTCCTCAGTGGCCTGGATGCTGCTCCCGCATCTCCTGCCCCGGCTGCTCGGCTGCTCGGGGGAGCAGCTCCAGGCCTGGCTGCAATGTGTGTCCCTCCCGCACCCAAAGCTCCCCGCGGCGTTGACTCCTGAAAGTGGTGAGGAGCTCTGAGACCTCGTCACTGAGCCCTTCAGACCTGTGACCAAGCACAGGGAGTACACACTGCCCTGAAATGCCACCCCCAGCCTCTTCCACATAACCCCCCACACACACCCTTCTCTCCCCTCTCCCTAAGGCACTGGCAGGTGAGTGGCTGAGAAAACTGGCTCAGGCCCTGTTTTCAGGGGCAGAAAAAACAACTAATATCTATTCAGAGCCCACCAGGCGCCAGGCACTTCGTCTCTTGTTTTCAGGCCGACTCTATGAGAAGGGTCGAGCGCCTTGCTCAAGGTCGGCCAGAATAAGCGGCAGACTCAGGACTCACACCGCCATGGGGCCGTCACTAGCTCCCGCCCTTCCCCCTGTCTGTGGAAGGCAGACGTGAAAAGTTGTCCCTGAGAGCTGCCATCGAAGACCGTCCTCTTCCCGCCTCTGGTCCTTGCAGGACTTTGGGTTGCCACTTCTGTTCCTATGACTCCTCAGAGCCACTCAGGAAAACGTGGCGAGGCCTCTTAAGGACTCTCCTTCCCTTTGGGAGCCCACCAGGCTCCTGCCCCTCCCGGGATGGAACCCCTAGTTGGGGCCCAGGTGAGGCATTGCCTCGTTTCATCCACACCTCACAGAGGATGCCCAAGGGAACTTGATCTGTCCCAGCCGCCTCCCCCGCCCCTTCCTCTCCAGCCGTGGTCCAGCTCTTCTCACACTCCTGTGCCTCTGCGCATGCGCCCGCCGCCCGGAATCCCTCCCTGCAGCTCCCTCTTCTCCACCTGACTCCTCTCTCGCCAAAGTCCAGGCAGCCTTCTCCTGGCCAGCCTTGCGTAACCACCTTCCTCCTCCGATGCCCCTTCCCGCCGGCAGGGTTCACAAACTCGCTGGCTGCTGCAGTGTGTGTCTCACATCATCCCCATGCTGTTGTGGCCCCCAGACTCCTGGGGGGATGCCTAGGTCTCGCCTTCATGTCAGCACACAGTGCCTGCTTCCTGGTGGGAGCTGGACACGCATCGTCTTTGCGGGCAATGAGGAAAAGAGAAAGGGAAAGAGATTGGGCGTGCTACAGAGAGGAAGGGAAGAACGCTGGGGAGGACCCAGCAGGTTCATGGGGAAATAGGTACGTGCTTAGGGATAAGCTACACTGGGAACCTCAGTGGCCTAAGATGACAAGAGTAGATTTCTTCCCAAAGGCAAATGTCCCTTGTGGGCCAGCAGGGGGGCTCTGCTCATGATAGTCACCCTGCCAGAGGGCGGAGCTGGGGGGGGTTGCATCAGCAAGTAAATGCTGTGGTAGGGAAGTCACATGCTCCCCCCTGACTGGGGTGCCAAGAAAGTGCAGTTCTGTGGAGCGCTGGGAACACTGGGTGGAACACGAGGCTCTGGTTCTGCTGCAAGACCCTGCAGCAATGTCTCGGGCTGCCGGTGTCCCCAGCAGGTACACATATCTGAGGATGAGACAGTTCTCAGCTCTGTTCCTGTTCTGGTGTCGCTATGGCAGGGGTGGGGCCGGCAGAGGAAACCACCAGGTGTGGCCATGGGAAAGTCCCTCCAACATTCTATAGAAACATGGAATTTCCTGGTTTTAACCATTTCATATCCAACTGCTATCTCAGAGCTAACCAGAGCGGCGCAGACCTCCCCCGTCCCCTAGGACATTCGATCTGGGGCACTGAGTCCTGGCTGGGCAGTTGGCACCTGGGCTCCAGCCCCAGCAGTCTCTGAAGATCGGGGACAAATTGCTGAGGCGGTGCAGGCCTCAGTGCCTTCAATGCCTGTCTGTAAATCAGTTTCCAGCCTGCCAGGCATTTCCAAATACACTGCTCCCTGCCATCCATGCCACCCACAGCGTGAGTGTCACCCTCCTCGTGCTCTGGGTGAGAAAGCTGGCTGTGTGCTGTGCTCTAGGCCATGCCCGAGGGCATCACCCGGGTTCCAGTGCTTGCTCTTCTTCCCTGCAAAGCTGAGTCAGATCCAGCTGCTCCAAGAACTGGCTAGGCACAGGTCCTGGACCTCCCCGGGGCTCCTGGGTGTGGGAACTTGGTCTTCCCAGGCTGCTCCACTTGGCTAACTTGCCCAACCCGCTCTGCTGACTCTGGGCAAAGCCTGAGCACCCCTGCTCCAGAGAACTGCAGGAGACAGGGGACAGCAACCCTTGGCCGGCTGGCCACAGCCCCCGCCATCAGGGCCAGGGTCCCTGGCCTCTCTGTGACTCAGACTCTGGTTCCTGCACCTCCACTTGGGAACTCAGAGTATCCTCTTTCTCCTTCCTGCTGAAGTGGTGGCTGTACTCAGCTGCCTCTGTCTCTTTAAGAGAGAAAGAAAGAGAGAGAGAACGAAATCAGGAAGTGTGAGTGAGCCGAGAGCCAGGGCTCTGTGCTGAGCGAGGAGGCAGGAGAAACCCAGGAGTCCCCGCTCCCGGGGTGGCACAAGGCCGTTTCAACTGCCCTGCCTGCAGGTCCTAGGGGCCTGTGGCTACCAGGATGCTAGGAGCACCGCCCATGAATGACAGAAAGCCCTGAAAGTTCTGGGGTGCCACCCAGTCCCCTGCAGCCGAGATGGGGTGAGTGCACAGCGTCTGTCTGTCCGTGGGGGGCGGGTGGGGTGAAGGGAGCAGGCCGGGGCAGCCAGGGCAGAAGTCAGCTGAGCGCAAGGTGCCGGCAGTCAGTGGCAGCAGCAGTGATCCAGGCCCAGCGCCCCCTCCCTGTGTCTCTCTGTGGCTGCTGGGGGTCGGTGGTGTCCCTACTCCCTCTCCGGCTGGCACTCTTGGAAAGGACTGCTCGGAGGCCAGTGGGCGGCAGGGAGGGTTGTGGCACGGAGGACAGAGGCCATGGGGATGATGCTGCCTCCCTGGGCTCTGCTCACCCACACCTGCAGGCAGGGGCAGCTTCTAGTGCCTTCCCTCGCTTCTCCTGGGTCTGTCTCCCCCACCAGAGTCCCAGCAGTAGGAGTGGCCAGGACAGTCTCCCGGAACAGCCAGGGATCAGGGCTGGAAACCCCCCAGCCCTGTGGGGGAGGGTGGCACACAGGAAAGGGTCAAAGGGCTAGGGCCGGTGGTGGCCTTTGATGGAGGCTGAGAAGCAAACAGCACCAAGGGGCGCCTCTCACCCGCCCTCCTCTTTCCGGTGCAGCTCAGCTCCTGGACGCGCCACAGACAGACCGAGTAAGACACGCTCGCCAGGGACAGTCTCCGCCTGACTCAGGGCGGCTCGGAGCGCAGGGTGAGTGCATCTGGCCACAGGAGAGCCTGAGCAGGGAGGGGAGGCGGTGGGAGGGTCGAGCAGGGAGGGGAGGCGGTGGGAGGGTCGGCAGGTTCACCGAGGCTGCTGCGCCCCTCCGTGCACAGGTGCGGGGGGCGGGGCTGCAGGGTGTGCAGGGCTGAGCCGGGTACATCTGTGCCACAGTCGGACCTCCTGGACACAGAACCAGGGCCACACTGCCTGTGCGGGGCCTGCCCTTTGCACCACATTGCCCTTCACCACAGCGTCCTCAGGTGTTCCTCGCCCTAGTCCCAGAGCCTTGCCGTGGTTTCCGCGTGCTCTGCCCCAGCCCCGCATCCCAGACCTGCAGACTGACCCCTCGGCCTCGGGGAAAGCCTGGCTGACCTAGTCACACCCAGCTCTGTGTTGTCTTCAGGAAGCCTCCACGGACCCCAGTCCTTCCGTGCAAGGCAAACACTGGTACAGTACCTGAAACTAGGAATTGGCTGCTGATCTCTTCGTGTGGCTTCTGGCTCAGGAACGGGACATTCCCAAGAATTTGCATTTTAAAAAAGGAATCCAGAGAGGAAAGGCTCCGAGCCAAGGACATAGGGTTCCAGGCACAGGGACCCTCTGTTTGAGAACTTATAAGATGTCGAGATAGGAAGAGGCCTTCTCCAGTCCAGCCTTATTTAACAGTATTTAAGGGATGGTGGCCCTCCTTATGGTCCTGGCCCCAGGCATCCCCAAAAGGCCAGCTCTGGCCCTATTTCCCAGAGAGGCGTTGAGTTTAACTTCTGAGGCTACACTTTCTGGAACCAGTGGCTATGGAGGAACCAGCCTTAGGAGAGAAGAGGATGAGGGCAAAGATGTGGAATGGAGTGTAGGGGCTTTCAGATCCTCCCCGGAGCTCCTAAGCCCTTAGGGGGATGATTCCTTGCCTCTTCCAGCCCTGCTCACACTCACACTCACACACTCACTCACACACACACTCACACACACACGCTCACACCCTGCAGCACCCTGTCCCCCTGATGGACCTGGCCGTGCTGGCCGCCTGGCTAGCAGCAGCTGTGAGCTCGCAGCGGCAGGAAGTGGTGGGCCTGGCAGGCGGGCGAGTGGGTGGGGTGTGGGGGGGGTCCAGGCTTGTGTTGCAATCCTGGAGATTTGTGGTGGTGTGGTTAGCGCTGCCTGACCCGGGGCCCTTCCTCCAGCGCTGTTCTGCTTCCTGGGACAATCCCAGGCCTGGAGGCCAAAACCCAGAATTCTCAGTTTCCTGGGAGAGATGACAGAGACGGTCTGTCTCAGCAGAATGGCCTGTCTGGGGAGGGGGCCCAAGGGGCCCTGGGGAGTGAGGACAGGCAAAGTCCCTATGAGGGGGACAGGCAGAGGATCTTGCTGCTGTGCTCTGCTTCTTTTTGGGGAAGTTACTTAACTTTTCTGTGCCTCACTTCCCCTGCTCCTTTGCCTGTGGAATGGCCATGCGGAGCCCTCCGTGAGGTGGTCCTGGGGCATGGCCTCTGGTCACCAGTGTCCACCCCTGGTCAGGAATGGAACCCTGAGCCCCTAGCACGTTCTTTTTCAGGTGGGAGGTGGCCGCCCAGCCTAGAGAGGAAATGCAGAGCACAGTCAACTACCTGTGGCACACGGACGACCTGCTGGGGCAGGGCGCCACCGCCAGCGTGTACAAGGCCCGCAACAAGGTAGGGGTCTGGCCCCTCGCCCCTGGGACGGGGGCCCAGCCGGCCCCCAGGGCGCTCCAAAGGTGGTTCGCGGCCGGACAGGGGCCTCTGGGTTTGGTTCAGCACAGTCCGGGGAAGGGGCCACCATGGGCTTGAGCAGAAGTGTGAGGAGCTGGAAAGGGCTCCCCGGGAGGGTGCCTCTGTCAGGTACGAGCTGGGACAAGAGAAAGATGAAGTCACCACGCAAGCATCCAAGGGAGGTAACAGCAATGGGATTAGGAATAGCAAAGGCGGGAAGCAGCACTTGTGTTGGATTTTTCCTGCAAGAATCTAAGAGGCGCTACTCCAGACAGGCCGGGTTCCAATCCCTGCTCTGCTGCCAACGCCAGGAGTGTCGGCTGCCATTGCAGTTATTGTCAGGGGCCTATAATAACAGTAACAGCCACCCTCTGCAGGTGTCAGGTGTGCCAAGCCCTTGTCACATCCTGGTGCTGGACCATCTACCCCCAAGTAGGGGAAGGAGCTGAGGTCGGGAGCCCCCCTCCAACCGGCTGTCTGCTCAGCTCTGGGGTGTGGCTGCTCCCCTGCGGGGTGAGACTTGTATTATGCCCCTGCTGTCTCCCCCGTGGCAGAAATCCGGGGAGCTGGTGGCCGTGAAGGTCTTCAACGTCGCCAGCTACCTGCGGCCCCGCGAGGTGCAGGTGAGGGAGTTCGAGGTCCTGCGCAAGCTGAGCCACCAGAACATCGTCAAGCTCTTCGCCGTCGAGGAGACGGTGGGTGCGGGGCTGGGTCGGAGAGGGTGGTCTTGGCCTTGGCCCTCCCAGCCGGGGGAGAGCCGAGCCACGCACTAGCGGAGGCCTGCTCGTCAGCGGGTCAGGCGGAGCAGGCCAGCTGCAGAGGGGAGCGAGGAATGCAGGGGCGGAATAAGTGCCTAAGCAGGGAGGGCTTCCCGGAGAAGGCGGCCTTGGACTCCAGTGTGTGGGATCAGTGTGAGGCCAAGGAGGGGAGCCCAGGCCCCCTAGAGAGTGGGGGCTCTAGGCTGAGCCACCTCTTCCTGACGGGCGGGGAGGGGAAGCGCACCCTCCCAACGCCCCTCTGTCCCGCGCAGGGGTGCGGCCGGCAGAAGGTGCTGGTGATGGAGTACTGCGCCAGCGGCAGCCTGCTCAGCGTGCTGGAGAGCCCCGAAAACGCCTTCGGGCTGCCCGAGGACGAGTTCCTGGTGGTGCTGCGCTGCGTGGGTGAGCCCCCGCCCCGCCCCCGCCCCGCCCGGCCGCACCCCCACCAGCCACAAGCCCGGGGCAGGCCTACTGGGCAGCACCCGGCTGTCTGGTCCCTGCGAATCACTCGGTTTAAAACTCCAGCTCAAAAAAGATTGAACACCAACGTTGGCGGCAGCATTGTCTGCAACAGCCAGAGGGTGCAAAGGGCCTAAATACATAGACGAAATGGGGGGCATATGTGCAATAGAATATCATTCCACCTCAAAAGGAAGGAGATTCGCACACACGCCACAACATGGGCAGATCTGGAAGACACCATGCCAAGTGAAATAAGCGGTCACAAAGGGACAACCACCGTGCGATTCCTCTCACTCGGGGTTCATGGGGACAGACAGTAGAGTGGCGGGTGCCAGGGGCGGGGAAGGGGCCTGGGGAGCGGTGTTCCGTGGGCACAGAGGTTCTGTTTGGAAGGATGAGAAAGTTCTGGAGATGGATGGTGGTGAGGGTGGCAAGACGATGAGCCTACCGCCACCGAACTGTACGCCCAACAATGGCTGAACTGATAAGTTGTGTTTTGCATAATTTACCACAGTTAAATAAGTACCACAAAGGGGTCTGGGCCTGGGGGAGGCAGAGCCGCCACCCCCTTGGTTTCTAGAGAAGACGGCTGGAGTCTGCGTGCCCAGTGCCCCTGGGGCTCCCTCCTTTGTCCCCGAGCCCACCACCACTCCCTGCTTGTCCCGTGGCCCCGTCAGCCCTCGGGAAGCCCTGTCTACCGGGAGGCAAGGACGGCCTCCCACCAAGACAGGCCTCCGGCTCCAGACTGTCCCCAGCCAGAGCCACCCAGCAGCCCCCGTCTGTCCCCAGTGGCCGGCATGAACCACCTGCGGGAGAACGGCGTCGTCCACCGCGACATCAAGCCGGGGAACATCATGCGCCTGGTGGGGGAGGAGGGGCAGAGCATCTACAAGCTGACCGACTTCGGGGCCGCCCGGGAGCTGGACGACGACGAGAAGTTCCTCTCGGTCTACGGGACCGAGGAGTACCTGGTGAGTGAGCCGCTGGGGACACCGTGACCCCTCAGAGCCCCCTGGAGGGGGCCGGCCCACCCCCCACTTCCGGAAGGGTGACACCTCACTTACCCCCTGTACCCCAGCCAGAAGGGTGACACCTCACCCCCTGCACCCAGCCAGAAGGGTGACACCTCACCCCCTGCACCCAGCCAGAAGGGTGACACCTCACTTACCCCCTGCACCCCAGCCAGAAGGGTGACACCTCACCCCCTGCACCCAGCCAGAAGAACCCTGCCCGGCCGGCCTGCCTGGTGAGGGGCCCCCAGGACCTGTTTGGGAGGAGGTGGGACGGGGCCACTCGTCACCCCCAGGGCGAGGCGGGGCAGGGGGACACGCTCCGGGTGGCCCCCCAGGAAAGGAACGCCGGTTTTTAAGGTGACAAAGGAGCAGGGTTCTGAGTAGTCCCGCTTTCACCTGTGGGTGGAGGGGCCCTTGCCTGCCCCCACCATGGCTGCTTTCCGGCTCCCTCCCCGGCAGCACCCCGACATGTATGAGCGCGCGGTGCTTCGCAAGCCCCAGCAGAAGGCGTTCGGGGTGACCGTGGATCTCTGGAGCATCGGGGTGACCCTGTACCACGCGGCCACCGGCAGCCTGCCCTTCATCCCCTTCGGCGGGCCGCGGCGCAACAAGGAGATCATGTACGGTGGGCCGCGGGCCAGGCAGGAGGGGGGCCGGCCCTGGGCTCTCCCCTGCTGGCCCCTGCTGCATCCCCTCTTCCCCCTTCGAACTCTGCCACCCTCCTGCGCTCCAAGCCCGGGCCAGGCTCCCGGTAGATACGTCCTTTGTTAAACTGTCGGTCAAAGGCGGAGCCGGGCCCTGCCCGTGGCCTGCTGGGAGCCTTCGAATGTTCCCCCACCTTCGACTTGCCCAGGTCACAGCGCCTGGCGTGGGGGTCAAAAGTGGGCCAGGAACCAGCATCCGGTCCCCAGGGCCAAGGTCCCTCTTGGTTTCCTGCTGGCACGGGCGCAGCAAGTGGCTGGAGACAGTGGCTGCTGTCCCTGAGTGCCCTGCCCAGAACAAGGCAGACTTGAGGTGGGCCACCCTCAGCCTAGGGGTCGAGCCGAGCGGAACCTGTTCTGGCTTCCGGAAAGGGGCAGGACGCTGGCACGGACAGGCTGTCAGGGAAGGTTAGACTCTGCGGGCAGCAGCCACCGCCCCGGCGAAGGTGTGGAGGCGGCGGACAGGACAAAGGTCTCTGCCTAAGCGAAGTGCTTGGCAGGGGACTTCCCAGGCTAGGCGAGCTCGTCGGCTGGGAGCTGGGGCCTCTCCACTTCCATTTTCCTGGTGACCGTAGAGTGGCTGGGTGACAGGACCCAGTGCCCTGAGCCCTCCCTGCTGAGTCTGTCCTTCCTGGAGGTGTGATGTCTGGGACCCTGCTGACCCGGCCCTGCCTCACCCCAGGCACCGGATCACCACGGAGAAGCCACCCGGGGCCATCGCGGGCACGCAGAGGCGGGAGAACGGGCCCCTGGAGTGGAGCTACACCCTCCCCGTCACCTGCCGCCTGTCGAAGTGAGTGGCCCTGCTGGGCAGGCGATGCTCGAGTCTGGGCTGCCTGTCACTTCTCTCTGCTGAGCCAGGATGTCCCAGGCCTGTTCCAGCGGGGCCCCGGGCACACTGAGGGCTGGGGCACCACCACACTTGTCCTTGCGGCCTCAGGTTTTCCACCCGGATGCTGGAACGTGTTCTTCCGGCTCTCCCTCCCCGGCCACCCCGGCCTCGATCTTCAGGGCGTTCTCCTGCCCCTGTCACCTGCTCGGGGACACGGCTGGGGCCCAGCCCCTGACGGTGTCTGTGTCCCGGGAGGGCAGGGGTTTGCAGAGCCAGCTGGTGCCCATCCTGGCCAACATCCTGGAGGTGGAGCAGGCCAAGTGCTGGGGCTTCGACCAGTTCTTCGCGGAGACAAGCGACATCCTG
Source organism: Microcebus murinus (assembly GCF_040939455.1). Taxonomy (NCBI): domain Eukaryota; kingdom Metazoa; phylum Chordata; class Mammalia; order Primates; family Cheirogaleidae; genus Microcebus; species Microcebus murinus. The sequence goes on along the minus strand of NC_134126.1, from coordinate 27,687,390 downwards.
CAGCGTGTGGTCTTCCACGTGTTCTCCCTGTCGCAGGCGGTCCTGCACCACGTCTACATCCACGCCCACAACACGTAAGGCCGGCGAGGGGGGGGCGGCGCGAGGACCCCTACCCGGGCAGAAGGGGCACCTCCCAAAGCACGGGCTAGGGAGTGTTTAGAGATGAAACCTCTAGGTCTAGACCTACGGGTTGTTTGGGAAAACTCTAGTTCACAAAGTGGAACAGGTTTCCTGGCGTGGACTTCAGAGATTCCGCACCTTTGCGCGGCTAAGATGCACCATGCATTTGAGAAGCGCCTGTGTGCTGACCATACGTTTTCTAAATGTATTGCCCATAGAACCAACCCTCGTTCCTGGGGCGCATTGTGGGACTAGGTGAATTTTAACGGGAGTGTGGTGTGAGGAGGGGCCGGGGCAGAGGCGGGGTTACCGGGGCTCCCGGGCTCTGTCCCCACCCTGTCTCCATCTACTCATATGACACGAACTCTCTGCTCTTTCTCTCCACCCTTGATGAGAGAGAAAACCACCCCAGTACTCACCCCCCAAAACACTGAGCCCTGTTCACGAGCAAAGTCTTATCAGGGGCTTAGGGCACCTTGACCCTGCGTCCTGCCTGCTGACGCCTCCCCCTGCCCTCCACCCCTCCCCCTGCCGTGTCTAGGATAGCCATCTTCCTGGAGGCCGTGTATGAGCAGACCAATGTGGCCCCCCGGCACCAGGAGTACCTCTTCGAGGGCCACCTCTGTGTCCTCGAGCCCAGCCTGTCAGCACAGCACATCGCCCACACGACGGCAAGCAGCCCCCTGACCCTCTTCAGCATGGCCAGCGAGACCCCCAAGGGGCTGGCCTTCAGGGACCGTGAGTAGGGCCACCCAGGCTGGGTCTTTTCTCCTCCAGGAGGCAGGGGTTTGCAGTCTGGTTGGTTTTCCCCGTGCGTGCGTGTCTCTTGGGGCCCACAGGGTGCAGACGGCAGAGCTGGGTTCTAATTCTGCAGCCGCCTCTGAGATGCTGCGTGACTTGGGCTAGTGGCTTGACCTCTCTGGGCTTCACAGCATCCACAAGGCTGTGGGGGGGGGGGAACTCCAGTGGGAACAGAGAGATTCGGATTTAACATACTCTCTGCCTCAGGTCATTTGTGCCGGAGGAAGCAGGAGCCCAAACTGCTGGAAGGTGGTCAGGGGTCCAGAGCTTTGTCTTTTCTCCAAGTTATAGCACAAACATCATTCACTCTCATTTGAATGATGCCAGTTTCGTCCTCTTCTCTGGAATTAACCTGGAAACACGTGGGCAAGAGGGTGGTTTTAGTCCACTTTCTGGCTGTTGAGAGGGGCCCTTGGGCATGAGGGTGTAGTTCTCAAAGTGGCCACAAGGTGGCAGTGAAGGACCGCACGGTAAAGACAGGTCTTAGGTGCGAGGCTTGGAAGCTGGGGGGCTCCGGGGGTGTGGGGTTGGCGGTGAGCGGTGTCAGCTGCAAATAGCGAAAGGTGAGCTCGGAGTAGACCCAGAACCATAAAGGCAGGCCATTGAGACAGGGGTCTTTATCTGCAGCTGCCCTGGACGTCCCCAAGTTTGTCCCCAAAGTGGACCTGCAGGCAGATTACAACACAGCCAAGGTGAGGGGCGGCCCCCCGGTGGCAGGGAGGGGTGCAGACGGGGGTGGGGGGCAGGAGGTGTGGGACCTGCCCCTGCCCACCTGTGTGTTTCAGGCCGTGCTGGGCGCCGGCTACCAGGCCCTGCGGCTGGCGGGGGCCCTGCTGGACGGGCAGGAGCTGATGCTGCGCGGGCTGCACTGGGCAGCGTGAGTGCCTTGGGGGGGGGTCGAGGCGGCCGCCGTGACCTCTCTGTACCGCCCGGGGACATGTCCCCGTCCCTGGTCTCCCTGGGCAAGGTGGCTCTGACTCCATCCCCCTCGGGCAGGGAGGTGCTCCAGACCACGTGCAGGCGGACTCTAGAGGTCACGAGGACAGCCCTCCTCTTCCTCAGCAGCAGCCTGGGCACCGAGAGGTAGGTGTCCTGCCCGGGCCAGCTGGGGCCTCTCAGCCTTGCTGTCTGTCTGCTCCTCACCCCTGATACCCCTGCTGCACCTCGCCTCCCCACCCAGAGCTCTCCTGCAGTCCTGGTGGACTAGGGAGGGCCCCCACCCTGTCCTTCATCCCCCCACTGCCCCAGATGACTCCATATCTCTCCCCCCAACCCAGGCCCTCACTTGGGGGGGCACAAGGGGCACTGGTTCTCCAGGTCCCAAAGCAGCCTCCCTGGCCCAGGAAGGGGCCTCTGTCCTGCCAGGCTCTTTTCTGAATGATTTTGAGTGCTCACCCTGCACCGAGGCCCACAGCAGGTGTCTAGGGAAAGGACTCACACCCACGCACGGTGCCCAGATGTGACCCACGTTGGAGATCCAGGTGGTCTCATCCTCCACGCCCCTTCTCCTGCTTCCTCTGGGTCTTCAACGTGTCCTTGCCTTCTAAGGGTCCCCTGCCCCAATCCTTGTCACCCTTCCTCCACTCCCCTGTCTTGGTCTGGTTAGGGAGGATGGGCTGGATGAAAAGGGAGACCGAGGAGGAAGAGGACGCCAAGCTGAGGGCCTGAGGATGGGGAACACAGGAGGTGGCCAGGGCACTGTGGAGAAGCGGGCACTGACCCGGGTCCTGAAGGCACGGGCCACGCTATGGGCGAGAGGTGGGAGCTCTGCAGCCCGAGGAAGCCAGGTGGTGGGAGTCTTGGGGACAGAGGATCAGAGACTGCCAAGCATGCCTGAAGGCCCCCCTCCACCCGCCACCCCCAGCCCTTGTCCCCAGGGAGGTGCAGGGAGTTTCCCGGCAGTGGTCCGACTCACTGCAGCCTCGCGTGCCTCTCGGGCCTGGCAGAGGCAACACGGACGGAGGGGCGGGGGGAGGTGGGGTGCAGAGAGGAGGAAGAGGAGTCTCCAGGTGACATGGATGGAGTCCGGCTCGTGGCTAAGCCCCCTTCAAACGGTGACAAAGAGCAGGGGTCACTCAGCAGAGCTGCTGGTGAAGCTCCTTGAGCAGAGCTCTGACCAGGGTGCAGAACGGGGTTCCGGGGACAGATGTGGCATCGTGTCACACGGAGAGGCCCATGCTCCCCGGAGCTGTTAGCCCTTCCCAGGCGTGTGAGGGCTGACAGGCTGGCTGCGTAGGGGGAGACTAGAGATGGGTCAGGGCAACCAAGGAGGCCTTCCTGGAAGATGAGGCTGTTTAGGCCGAGGAAGGAGACTACCTCAGGTGGGAAGGTCTGTGCAGAGACAGAGAAGGGGCCGTATGTTGGCGGAGGGAGGGAGTGCAGGTGAGACTTGCCAAAGCCATAGCCAGGATGGCAAACGTCCCAGAGTAGAGCCGGAGAGGGACGGAGGAGGGCATGCAAGGAGGTCAGACCCCAATAAAATGACCAGTAGGGAGCCTTGTAGGTTCTCCTTCTGGGAAGATGTGCAGAGAAAGCATTCGGGGCGTCTCTCTGCCCACTGGCCTGGACTGACGGGAGTGTGGGTGGTGGCCCACGGGCCCAGGTCTGGAGTCCTGGGGTCTGCTGGCTGCGGTTCCCCCACTCTGGCTCTGAGGCGTGGTGTGTCTAGAGAACTCGGAGCATGGGCCTCTCTGCGTGACATGATGCCACATCTGTCCCCGGAACCACATTCTGCACCCTGGTCTAGAGAACTCAGGTCAGACAAGTGCCCGCTTCGAAGCCTATTGCAGCCTCAGTCAAGGAGGGGACGGAGAGCAGAAAGAGCCCCGAGCAGGGAGTCGGAGGGCCAGGTGCAATCTCTTCAAGCAGCTCTCGGTGTGACCCCAGGCCATTGTCACTTCCCTACCTGGGCCTCTATGTCCTCCTTTTCAAAACGAGAGGGTTGGATGATCTCTGAGGCCTCCCAGCTCCAACATTTTGCAATCCCATTCTTTTCTGCTCATTCTCAGACCTGCAGGTCCTTCTAAGGTCCAAAGCCGCTAGCTCCTCCCCCAGTGGAATCAGGTACTTTAATGAGCTGAATGTCACTTTTGCAGGAGTCCAAACACCTGGTGCAAAATGGCCTGCCAGTAGCCAGCCTGGTTCCTCACCTCTGCCCCACGGTGCTCCTCCTGCCTCAGGCTCCCCAGGCTGCTCCCTTGGCAGGGCAGATTTGCCTTTGTCCCGAGGCCTGCCTTGGTAGCTGCTGCTAGCCGGAGACACCGCTCAGCGGGGACTGGCTTCAGGAATCCCAGGGCTTCCCTCACCCCCGCCCCCAAAAGTGTGTGTTTGTGTAAATGTGCTCTCTAGCCAAGACCTTTGTCTCTGAGGTCCCATTTGATCCCCACAGACACCTTATTAGGTAGCAGGAAGGAAATTTGTCTCCCCATTTTATAGATGAAGAACCCGAGGCTTGGAGAGCTAAAGTGACTCACCCAAGATCATCATGCAGGTAGCAAGTGTGGCCACTAGGACTAGGACTCAAACCTGTGTCTCCTGGCCTGGCGTGGTGGCTCACACCTGTAACCCTAGCACTCTGGGAGGCTGAGGCGGTAAGATTTCTTGAGGTCAGGAGTTCGAGACCAGCCTGAGCAAGAGCGAGACTGAGACTCTGTATCTACTAAAAGTAGAAAAAAATTAGCTGGGCAAACTAAAAATAGAAACAAAAGATTAGCTGGGTGTGGTGGCACATGCCTGTAGTCCCAGCTACTGGGGAGGCTGAGGCAGGAGGATTGCTTGAGCCCAGGAGTTTGAGGTTGCTGTGAGCTGATGCCACTGCACTCTAGCCCGGGCAACAGAGTGAGACTTTGTCTCAAAAAACAAACAACTGACTCCCTGCTCAGTTGGATTGGGTCAGCCTCATCCTCCTCTGCCATCAAGTATTAAATGCCCTAAAAGCCATTCGTGCATTCAGTAATTCATTCAACAATCATGCATTGAGTAACTACTATGTGCTAAACTCTTTGCTAGGCCGAAATATACCAGATACTTTTTTAAATCATTATTGTTACTGAAAAAAAGTATATGTTAATGGTAAAATGTTAGAAAAGACAGATAAGTAAAACTAAGAAAATAAAAACACCATATCCTACCACCCAGAGATAGGTTATTACACCTTAGTAGATATCTTCCTACTGTATAAGTATATACATTAACCAACATGAGATTATTGTGTATTTGCTGTTTTATAACCTGCTTTTCCCAGCAAATGAGCTCCCCCCTCCGTGTCAATGCATTTTCATCTCATCTAATTGACCCACTTCACATTCAAATTTTTCTAATTGTCCCCAGAATTTCCTTGCATAGCTAGCTTTGTTCAAACTGGGATGCAGTCTAAGACCACACTGTGTATCTGGTTATGATGTTCCTTAACCCTTTGCACTCGCTTTTTTCTCGATTCCTTTATTCTACTAGGGATTTAATTTTTTAAATACCCCAGATTTTACAAAGTGCGGCAGTAGAATAAAAAACTGGAGTTTCTTTTCATACAAACTTATTTATTTGGATATTTTTATATTTCAAATTATTGATACACTCAAAGAGTAATTTTAATCTCTATAATTTTTGCTAACCGTGTCGAGTCACACTCAACATCCGAGTGCAAAGGGTTAAGTCTGTTTGAATGGAGCACAAATTGGCCCTCCCTCCCCCCACCCCAATTTTCATGACACCAGCAACCTGTCCCTTGTTGTCTTACCTTCTGGACTCACCGAGAGCTTCCTCTTAAGTTTGCCTTGTTCTTCTGTCCTGGCATTTCCTGCAAACTGGGAGTTCTAAAGGCAGGGTGGATTCGGGTTGAATATGTTGTGCTGGAATACATCACAGACGATGCTGGGCACTTCATGTCGACATAGCATTGGGGGGGGGAGGTGACAATCTGATTGCTCTACTGTGCGTTTCCATTTTCCCTGCAAAACAAAGAAGCAGCATGGTGTTACCGTATCACCACGTAGATGTCCACCTCTTCACCATTCATCGTTGATTTTAACACTGTACCCAAGAGAAGAATTTTACTAGGGCAGCAGGACGCTAATGTTCCAAGTTCTGGCACATTATTGGCTAGTAGTCTACGAAATACAGCTTTCCCCTCGTCAGCAAGCTATTGGTTATCAGAAAACACAGTTTCTGCCAGAAAAGAATTTAATTCTTTCCCTTTAGTTACAAGTTTTCTTGGTAAGGAGTTCATTCTTAGCTGCCTTGCATCATGGGCTCATGAATTTTCATAGATTCAAGGTGTTTCAAGCCACCTCAAACTTTATTCTTTGCAATGCTCAACGATGTCACGACTTCGGTGAGCAGGGCCCTCTTCAAGTTGGTTCCTCTGTCCCAAGCACAAAACCCCCAGAGATCCCGCAAGCCAGCAAGGCTGTCCAAAATTACGCCACGCCCGGCGTGCAGTCCCAGAGCTGTCCAGCTGCCTCCCAAGCCCCTAAAGGTGGCCTTTCTCCTGCTTTCGAGGTTCAGCAGCGTGGCTGGGGTGCCTGAGGTCCAGGAGCTGCAGGAGGTGGCAGAGCTGAGGTCCAGGCTGCGGACTGTGAGTGGGGCTCCAGGTCGGGGGGCTCCTCAGGGGCAGAGGCGGGGCGGTGGTCCTGCCAGCGTGCACATCGGACCCCCAACTGAGGGTCCCACTCGGGTCTCCCTTTTCGCCCCGCAGTTGGCTGAGGTCCTCTCCAAATGTTCCCAAAACATCACAGAGACCCAGGCGGGCCTCAGCAGCCTGAGCTTGGAGCTGGCGAAGAGCCGGGATCAGGTACATGAGGACAGAAGGTCTGTGGGATTTTCCTTCTTTGTGGGGTGGGGTAGGGGGGCGTGCAGCCCGGAAGCGCCAGGAGCCCTTGTGGAAGTCAGCCTGCTTCCTCCCTTGCTCCGTCCGCCTCCTAAGCCTCTGTTCTTGGCCCAGCCCAGGCAGGGACTCACGACCTCGAAGCCCCCATTCTCCTTTCTAACAAACGTGAAAGTGCCCACCCGCCCCGCAGTCTGATGTGTGCAGAGCCCTGCCTCCCCCAATCCCCAAGCATGCTGCCCCAGGGAGAGCCCCCCAAACGTTTTCTATGACACCCACTGCAATCGGAGCCTGCATAGATCCACAGCCCCACGACCCCAATTCTAAACTCAAAAAGCTCTGAAAACCGCAGGGTTTTTTCTCAACTGTTTTAACTGCAAAACCTAACCCAAACTGGCATGAATCTCTTTATAGTCTTACTTTATCCCACTTGGGGCAAATATTCCCATGGTTCTCTGAAGGTGTGAATGTATTGGATCAGGAATTGCTGCCCAGACCCTGCCAGGGCTGGTCCACAACATGCCCTGGGTGTGCTGAATTGCCTTTTTTTTGAGACAGAGTCTTACTCTGTTGCCCAGGCTAGTGTGCCATGGCATCAGCCTAGCTCACAGCAACCTCAAACTGCTGGGCTCAAGCAATCCTGCTGCCTCAGCCTCCCAGTAGCAGGGACTACAGTCATGTGCCACCATGCCCGGCTAAGTTTTTCTATGTATTTTAGGTGTCCAGATAATTTATTTCTATTTTTAGTAGAGATGGGGGTCTCACTCTTGCTCAGGCTGGTTTCGAACTCCTGACCTTGAGCGATCCTCTCGCCTCGGCCTCCCAGAGTGCTAAGATTTCAGGTGTGAGCCACGGTGCCTGGCCTGAATTGCCTTTCTGACATCAGGAGACGATTCTGAATTCAGAATACGTTTGGCCCTGAGCTTTCTGGACACAGGCTGTGGGTCTGAGGCCCCATCCCAGCCGCCTGGTCCCCTGCCCCAGTGTTCCTGGCAGGGCAGGCTCCCGGGGCAGGTGGGAACACGCTTGTCCTCTGCCCAGAGCCCAGCTCCAGAAATAGCGGAGATGGGGTCCTTCGGAGGTGCTCGAGGGAGGAAGGCGAGCCACACAGGCCTGAGGGTGAGGAAGAGCTCCCCCGCCCCACACCCGACTTCTCAGTGTGTTTGCATCCAGCCTGAAAAGCGGAAGGAAGAAACGATCGTGACCTTAAACCCCAGCCTGAGAAGGTCCCTGAGAGGTCACCTTCCAGATTCCCCACCTCCAGGCAGGACCGAGGACGGTCGAATCATTCTTGTTTTAAACAAGGGTTGTTGATTCAGTATTTAAGATTCTTCTCTGTGCCAGGCATTGGGTACGCCAAGAAGCTGCCCGCTGCTGCCCTTTGCCGGTGACCGGAGAGAGATTCCTGCCCCGCTCCGTCCCCAGCCATCACGTCCAGACCCCCTTAGGTTTCAGGGGCCTGGGCTCCTTCTCGGGGTCTATTCTCGAGCCTTCTTATATAGCAAAGGCCAGTTCCTGCTGCCTGTCCTGATTGGCTTTCTTACTTAACTGGTGGCGTGAGTGTGAGTGTGTGTTAGTGAGTGTGAGTGAGTGTGTGTGAGTGTGAGTGTGTGTGAGTGTGTGTGAGTGTGTGTGTGTGTGAGTGTGTGTGTGTGAGTGTGTGTGAGTGTGTGTGTGTGTGTGTGTGTGTGAGTGTGTGTGAGTGTGTGTGAGTGTGTGAGTGAGTGTGTGTGAGTGTGTGTGAGTGTGTGTGTGAGTGTGTGAGTGTGTGTGTGAGTGTGTGAGTGTGTGTGTGAGTGTGTGTGAGTGTGTGTGTGTGAGTGTGTGTGAGTGTGTGAGTGTGTGAGTGTGAGTGAGTGTGTGAGTGTGTGTGTGAGTGTGTGTGAGTGTGTGTGAGTGTGTGTGTGAGTGTGTGAGTGTGTGTGTGAGTGTGTGTGAGTGTGTGTGTGTGTGTGAGTGTGTGTGAGTGTGTGTGTGTGAGTGTGTGTGAGTGTGTGTGTGAGTGTATGAGTGTGTAAGGGAGAGAGAATAAACCATGAGGGTGAGAGGTGCTGGCTGCTCCAGGGGGTCTCAAATAAGCTTGGAGAAAGGGCAGTCACCCCCACTCCAGAATGGCCCCCCAAAACCGTGGCAGTGAGGCTCCTTCTGCAGGGAGACGGCTCCTCCCCTCCTCCCATGCCATCCCACTCCCCCCTCACCGTCACTCTGTGCCGTGTGACTCTTCCAACACCCGGTCCCTTCTCCTGCCCACAGCAACCAGCAGATTCAGTGTTGTTTGGACAAGATGAACCTCATCTACAAACAGTTCAAGAAATCTAGGCTGAGGCCAGGTGAGCCGACGGGGAGGGCAAAATATTCCCCTCGCTGTGGCAGAGCACTTTACTGTTTAAAGAGAGTCGCCCTGGGCACTGTGTCTTTGGAACACTGAGATAACCAGGTTTTCTAGAAAAGGGGGGATCAGGAGAAGTCCCATTTCGAGACACTGGGCCAGGCATTTTGGCTGTTATCTACAAGGCTCGCAGAGACCCTCTGGGCAGGGGCAGCCCACTCACGTGCCCAGGGATAGGGGAGCCGCTTGCCCGAGGTGGCTGCCATCATGGGGCAGGGTCATCCCAGGGGAGAGCTAGTGATGGGGTCAGAGGGAGCCTGGGGAGGCCCCCTCCGATACCAGGAACCAACCCTCCAGCTCCCCTCCAATGCGCTAAACATCTCCTAATATACAGCCTGATGGTCTTGGGCTTCATCTTCTATCCCTGGGATTATCTAAAAACCACCATTCCATAGAACTATAATCGCCAGCCACATATGTACTTTTAAGCTTTCTAGTAGCCAAATTTTAAAAAGTAGAAAACAGGTGAAATTAATTTTAATAATATATTTTATTCAACCCAATATATCCAAAGTCTCATATCAGCATGTAATCGATATAAACAAAATTACTGAAGACATACTTAATGTCTTTTGTGTGTGTGTGCTAAACCTTCAAATTCCCACATATATTTTGCACTTATAGCACATCTGTATTGGGAAGCTAACTTTTTACCAAAGTGAAACATAGTCTTACCAAAATAACAGAGCTGTGTTTAATGGGGGAAAAAATAGTTTACGCTGCTTCTGTTTTAAGCTTTAGAGTAATTGAAAATTCAGTTCCTCAGTCACACCAGCCCGTGGCAAGTGCTCGGTAGCTCTGTGTGCCTGCCGACCCTGTAGTGGACACAAGGATCTGGAAAGTGACTCTCTCTGCTTGGGAGCTGCCACCCTGCCTCTGAGCCTGTCCTTAGGGTGTGGGGGAGGACGCAGGAGGCGGGGAACTCGGGTCCCTCCTGTTCCCGGGAGACCCGGCGCCTTGTATCCAGCTGGACCCTTTGCTGTGATTTTAGGAGCATCTCAGTGGCTTTTCCACAATCCTGTGATCTAAACTGGGCGCCCCCCTCGTGCCGGGCACCGTCCTAGGGCCTGTGCACGTTCCTAAGTGATTTAATGCTCACAGAAACTCTAGCTCCATTTCCCTGCCCATTTCTTAGAGGAGGAAACTGAGACCCAGACACAGCAAGAGCTAAGTGGCCCAAGCTATCTATGTCCAGCTGCTTTTGACCACCCCGTTTGACAGCCTCAGCGGAGTTTGACTTCCCCTGGCCTTTAAGAGTCTTTTCTTAAAATTCAGAATGCACCCTTCGCTGCAAACACCCGGAGTGCTGGAAGGTTCCACTTTTTAAGCTGGGCAGTGGCTCTCCGGGTGCTCCTCCCTTGGTCCTCACTGGAGTCCTGTGTCATGTGCTGTGAGGACGGGGACACAGGTGCAGAGAGGTGCAGTCACTTGCGGACAGCCACCTGCTAACAGGAGGCCGGGCTGGGACTTGTCCCGCGTCTCTTGGACTTCCTAAGTGCTCTCAGCTGGCGGTGCACAGGGCCCAGGAAGGGGGTTCTGCTCTTGGCCCACAGAGCAACCTGCACCACCGTTGCATCCTGGGGCTGCCTCAACCCTGGAGGGCAATTCCCACGAAGCCCAGCAGGGGGCAGCATGTCGCTAGTACATGAGCATCAGGGCCGTCTCACCTACTGAGTCCTCTGGAGGCAAATGCAATCGCCCTCGGGTACTTATTTCCTTCCTCTCCCCTTCCCCGATCTGTTGGCCGTGAGCTTCCATAAAGCAGGGCCCAGGCTGAGCCGTCTTCCTCTTTGTAACTGTCCCCCGACCCTCGCGGCACTCTGTCCCGTTGGCCGGCTGAGTAGGTGACCTCGGTCCTGTCTGTTTCCCTCAGGGCTTGGCTACAACGAGGAGCAGATTCACAAGCTGGATAAGTGAGTGGCCCGTCCGCCGGCCTGCGGGTGGGCGGGGGGTGGGTGTCGCCAGGGCAGAGCGAGGAAGGGCCCTGACCCTGCCAGGCTGTGGCGGAGCTAAGGGCCACCCCATCTGGGCCAGGTTACCTGGGGCCAGTGGACGGAGGCTCCCCAGAAGCAATCTGGATGTAGCTGGCTTTACTTCCTGCACGGACGGGACTGTTTGCAGATTTGCGCCCTTGATTGTCCTCACTGATTTACTGCTGCCCACTTCCTGCTCCTGACCCCTGCTCCTCTGTTTCCGGGACATTCTCATTGTCCAGGAGGCCCTCCCTGATTTCATGGCCGTTTGGAGACTTACCCCCCAGTTCTACACCCATCCGCCCGCCCTACACACACACACACACACACACACACACACACACACACACACACACACCCTCCTTCCATGGACTGTCTCTCTGCCCTGCCCTCTGGGGTCTGAGCTAGAGGGGGTGTGTCCCCCAGGGCCCAGGTCTCCCTCTTGAAGCGTGTGCTTTGCTGGCCTCTCCCCTTCGCTATCCAAGTGTGTGACTGTCCTCTCTGTCCCCGGAGACACAGCCAGCCCTGCTGTGGGCCCAGGGCTTGGGCACTGATGCCACGGTGACGCTGGAGACCCGGACGGGGGGGGGGGGGGTAGGCGTGTGCACAGGTGGCCCCAGCTGCTCACTTCCGAGCCTTGCCTTCCCTGTCGCTCTAGGGTGAATTTCAGCCACCTGGCCAAAAGGCTCCTGCAGGTGTTCCAGGAGGAGTGTGTGCAGAAGTACCAGGCGTCCCTAGTCACGCATGGCAAGCGGATGAGGTAACGGCCCCTCCTGAGCTCGGGGGTCCCAGGGCCCGGCCTGGCCGCTCCAGGCTTCAGAGGGCCTGGGCTCTGCGGAGCCCTGGTGGAGAGGGAGGAGCCGGTGAAGGAGTATGAGGACGTGAGTGGTTTTGTGTGCCCGAGTGCACACACATCAGCTTACTGAATCCCACAGCACCTGCCTGTGCAGTAGTTATCAGCACCGTACTCTGCAGGGAGGAAACAGGCCTGTTCCTCACACAGCTAGTAAGTGGCAGACCCAACTCTAGCACGTGGTATGTCGGCCTCTAAAATCTGGATTCTTCTTCCCACTGGGCCAGCTGGCCGTGTTGGGGAATCTCTCTAGGGAGAACACAAGGTCCCTCTGGGATAAGGACAGGTGGCAGTGACCCATAAATAGAACCCTCTCTCACACTGTCCCCTTCAGGAGTTTGGGGTTCTCCCTTCCCAGACAAGGCCTGCCCTCCCTCCCCTGCCTGCCTGAACACGGGCCGCTCCCGAGAAGAGAGGGCAGTTCCCAGGTGTGCCGGGCTCTGAGTGAGGCCACCTGTGCACTTGTAACGGGGCGGAGGCCCAGGCCCTCCCCACCCTCCTCTCAGAATTCCGCCGCCCGGCTCCCCACCCCCACCCAGGCCAAATGCTGGTTTCCTTTCTCTGGAGCAGGGCTGGGGTAGCAGGAGGCGACAAGCTCTCCCAGGTGATTCTAATGTGTAGCAGGGTTAAGGACCAGCCGCTGGGGGGACGGCGCTGGGGCTGGGGCAGGTGTTTTCACTCACTCCTTCCACTTAGAGAGAGAGAAGGAAGTCACACTGGAAACAGGAGTGTGGGCCATCCCCCGTATAAGTTCCCTGCCTCTCTCCAGCCTTCCCTGTGCCACGCCCACCATAGCTGGCATGTGTCACCAGCCACGCGCATGCTGCCAGCATTCCCCACTCTGGTCTGGTGGGCGCCTCCTGGCCTCTGTCAGACACGCTCCTCGGCATTATTGCAAAGGGGCAGGGGACAGGTGAGGCCACAGCTGGAAGGGCAGAGGCCGAGATCGGGGTGAATGCCTGGGACCTATCTGTGTCCGTGTGGTGACCCGACACCAGCCAGGTGGCCCCGGGGAAGAGTGGGCTGAGCCCTGCTCTAATCCCAGTCCTTTATCTGCTCTCTCAAGGGTGGTGCACGACACCAGGAACCACCTGCGCCTGGTGGGCTGTTCCGTGGCCGCCTGCAACACCGAAGCCCAGGGAGCCCAGGAGAGCCTCGGCAAGGTGGGAGAGGCCGGAGGACTCTGGGCAGGCCAGGGGTGCAGACCGGGGGCAGCGTTGTTATCTCCTTCTCGCCCTTCCTCAGCACGGCCCTACGCAGCCACTCGTAAGCTGGCTCGTAAGAGCTGACTAAAGCCCGGCTTCCCTTCAGATCCTGGACCGGCTGTCTCACCAGCTCCTGCAGGACAGAACACAGGGGGCCCCAGCCTCACCACCCCCCGTAGCTCCTTGTCCTATGCCAAAGGACCTGATTTTCCAGTAAGTGCCGGAGAGGGGGAGTGTGGAAGAGGGGAGCGGAAGAGGGAGAGCGTGCTAAGGTTAGGGCCCCAGGAGTTTTGCCTCCTGCCAGGCCTAAGAGGCAGGAATGCAGAGGCTGCCTTGGTGGGGGCCGGGCCTCCGGGGAAGGGGTCTGGGCAGTGCGACGTTGGCCTGAGCTGCCCCTCCTGCCTCCGCCTTGGACAGCATGGAGGAGCTCTGCCAGGAGATGAAGCGGCTGGCGTTTGACCTCCAGGACAACAACCGCATCATCTTCGAACGGTAAGGAGCTCCCACTGTGCGCCGGGGAAGGCGGGGGTCGAGCCTTCCTTGCCTCGGGCTGCAGAGAGAGTCCCTGTGCCTGCTCCTGCAGGTTTGATGACACCTGTCCATTTTCCAAACAGCTGTCCTAGAGCTTAGGCCTTGTCCACAAATGAGTCATCGTCCTGAGTCTTTACAATGTGACCCTCCATGCTGTCACAGAGAGGGGGCTCGGAGGCAGGGACTTGTGCCGTGTCCAGCTCTGCGCTGAATGTGGACCGTGCCTGGGCTTTCCCCAAATCGCCTCCTTTAATCTTCACAGCCATCCTCAAAGTGGGTGCCGTTTCCGTCCCCACAGCACTGTCCAAGGCCTGTGTTCCTCCGGCCTCGTGGGGCCCCGTTCCTCCCGCCAGCGCTCACAGGCCGGCCCCGGGCTGCAGGCCCAGCAGAGACCCTGGACGGGCTCCGGATGGGGGCTGCGGGGTAGTGGAGGGGCTGGTGTGGGAATGCAGCAGGGCTCGGGCTTCGGGAATCTGTGTAAAACTCACAAAAGAAAATTGGAGAATGACAGAGTTGCCAACCACCCATATACCAAAGTGAGCACATTTGAAAGGGGGAAAACACTGCCATCCTGTAGTCGCGCTTCATACAGCGCATTTAACACCAAAGAGATGGTCTCGGAAGAAAGAATGGTCCTTGCGTGCCCTGAAGGTTAGTGGCCTATTTACATACACGTACACACGTGTGCACACTCCCACACCCTCCCCGGCAGCCTCCTGCCCGTCGTCCCCCCTTGGGGAAGCAGTGGCAGCGTGGGAAGGGTCAGCAGCAATCCAACAAGATTTGAATCCTGCCTCTGCTTCTTACCAGCCTCCTTAGAATAGGGACCGAGAGGTCGGGAAACCAGGAGCAGAGCTTGTGGTCTGTCCCCAGAGTGTCAGAGGGTCCTTGGATGAGGGGGGCATCTTCTCCCTGTCCTAGTCCAGCAAGAGGAGGACTCACCCTCTTAAATACCCACAAAGAGGAGATTCCACAGCATCTTGGAAAGAGTTTCCAAAACAGCTCTCTTGAGCAGGAAGTTCCAATTTTAGTGCCGACATAAATTTTTCTTGCTGTGATTTGTAATCTACTTACAGACAGCTCAAAACTTTGTTTTAATGAATTTTCACTTCCTTATTCAGAGCCATAGCCAAGGAGCCCAGTGACCCATTGGGACTCCTTTTCCCTCCTCCTAAACCCTGGCTGCACGTTGGAATGACCAGGGGAGCTTTTAAAAGTACAGGCGCCTGGGTCTTGCCCAAGAGATCTGGGTGCAGCCGGGGTTGGGGATTTTTATAAGCTTCCCAGGTGATTCTAATGTGCAGTCAGCGACGGGAAGCAGAGGGACCTTGGGGAATGAAGACCCTGCACGAGGAGAGCGGAAGACATGGAGGGCTCAGTGAAAGCTGATGGTGCGGGGCCCTGGGGTGTGGCCTGCGGGCTGCTCCAGCAGGTGGGCGAAGCTCACCTGTGCCTTTCCTTGCAGGTTAAGGAGAGTCCCAGCAGCTCCTGATGTCTGAGCTCCATGGGGTGCACGAGGCATCCTGAAGCATTAGAAAGATTCAAACACTGCTCTCCTGCACTATGGGACCCAGCCCAGGGCGAGGTCCGGTCCCATCTCATCAGCCTACCTCCCTCCTGGCCAATGGCCGGGAGATGCCACCAGCATTACCTTCCACTGCCTTTCCGCCCGGGAAGCAGCACATCCAAGACTGGGGCACCAGGCCGTCTCTGTCCAGACCCACAAGCAACAGTGTGGCAGCCCCTGCCTGGGCTGACCTTTCTATCTTATCCAGGCTCAGATACTGCTCCTCTGTCACCCTGGCCTGTATGGCTGCACCTGGCCAGGTCGTGGGGACAGTGGCTGCCCCATGCCCTCTCACCCTGCCTCTCTGGTTTACAGGGCTTCACTCCCTGGGGAACAAGAGAGGGGACCCAGGGTGCAGGGTCAAATGACCTCATCTCAGTCTTCCTTCCTCCTAAGGCGTTTCACATTAGACACAGCTCGGTCTGCTGGCCAGTGGCTTCCGGAGTGACCGCATTCAGCCCCAGGCAACACGGAGCCTCATTTTCCCTCTACTCTTGCTCTGGCTGAGCCTAAGATGGAGCAAATGAGTGACCCAGGCCAGGTGGCTGTGCCCCGGGGCCCCTCTCCCTGTCTCTGAGGCAGCACCTGGCCCTGGACACGCAGCCACCAGCAGTAAGGGGCGGCCACCCCAGGAGCACAGGCCTCGCAGTCAGCACCGGCACCTTCAGGAAACGGAATAAACGCCTTCTCTTCTTTTCTACCTCTGTGGCTCTCTGGGCCGTGTCCGGGAGGGAGGGGAGGCTCCCAGCTGGAGGCTCTTGGCAAGAGAGCAGGGCCTGGGTGGGGATCTGTGGGAAGTGTTAGGAAATGGGGACTTGTCATTTCCCAATGCCCGCCTTTCCCCTAAATGGGCTCTAATTTCAGGGAAGAGCCCAAGGAAGATGTCCCCTGCTGGGAGGGCCTTCCCATTCCTTCCATCCTCCCGGCCCTGTCATTTGGGGAGCTGTACGAAGGACCTGGAATTTAGAGAGAAAGAAGGTCCATTTTTTTTTAACCCCACACCCACCATCTAAGTTCCTGCTGCTTTTTCCCATCCCTGGCACTGTTCAAAACTTAGGCTGTGTCCTAAATATCGGGTCTGAGTACTACCAGGGGTCGTTGTAAGCATTCCCTCATTCTGTCTGGAAGCGGTGGTCAAGGCATTCCGATTTGTGCAAACTGCTCGCAAATTTAGTCTTTCCCCTGCAATACCTCCAGCCCTCCCTTAAGCCAGAGCTGGACCACCCACCTAGCCTGGGGCGGGGTGGAGCAAGGGGAAGGGGACACAGTAAGATGGCCCCAGGAGGAGAGGGGGATGAGTGGAAGCCCCGCTATGGGCTTTGCAATACAGAGACGACTGCATGCTTGAGCCCAGAGAACCCCAGAGATCCTTCCAGCCCATCTGCATGGGGGCCGCCACATCCTGAGCTTCCTCCACCTGTGGACCCAGCAGGGCCTCGAGTGAGGAACCGTGAGTCCCGGGAGCTGCCACCCTCTGTGTGCTTCTCTGGGGAAAGACCCAGGGGAGGGTTGCTGGAGGCTGTTGGCGTGCATCAGGCCTAAGTGGCTCCATGATTGCTATTTGGGCCTCAAGCTCATGGAGTCCCTTAAGCCCACAGGTTCAAGTCCCCGGGCCTCGGGGGCCAGCTGCTGCCTTGATGTCCCCTGGGCCCTATGCCACCTCTGGTTGGCTCTGCTGCTGTGAATTCCAGCCCCACACTTCCGGCTCATCAGTGGCCCTTCAGGGAAGTCCCACAGTGGGTTTTCCCTGGCAGCTGCAGCTGCTGTGGCCCCCACGGGCTCGGCGGAGCTCACTGAGAGAGCCAGGGCATGATTTCTGGGAGATGAAGGCCAAATGCAGATTTCTGGGAGATGATATGATCTGGGCTGTAATGATGTCATGAGCAACACCCATGAGCCGTGGGGGCACACTCACGCCAAGGCTTCTGTCTGTTTCTACGCTGGGTGGAGCGGCTGGCTTGAGGGCCTCCCCCATCTGGAGTCCTGCAGAGCTTCTGAGTCCACCTCAGCAGGAAATGAGCAACTGGGCCAAGGCCCATGGCCAGAGCGACCTGTAAGATCTCAGGTGTCTGAACACCACTTAAACTTCCCTCTCCATTGTCTGCCCTGATTCCTACATAACCCTGCAAACAAAAAGAGCCTGTTTAGGTCACCAGACATGAAATGAGCACCTGTAGTGTTTTGGGCCCCACGCTAAGTGCTGGAACTACAGAGGTGACTAAGACACCTTGCCTGCCCCTTAGGAGCTCACCTCTATGGGGTCAGGCAGGCATGCCAACAGGTGACCCCAAAGTCACAGCATGAGTGCTATGACAGGAATGCATAGCTCAAGTGTAGTATTAACATTGAGTCACCATCATCACAGGGGAGGGTGCTTGGGCCAGGCTGGGAGGGTGTCAGGGAATGACTTTGAGAGCAGGTGACTCGAGTGGAGTCCTAGCAGGTGAGCAGGTGATACCTAGCCCAGAAAGCATGGAAGGCATTCCTGGCAGCGGGAGCAGCGGAGACCCAGAGACAGGAGGAACTACAAGTATTCCTGTGTTACTAGAGAGCAAGTGGAAGCAGTAAGTTGGTACTGCAGAATGGGAGGAACCAGCCCCAAAAAGTTCTTGCAGGCCACATTAAGGAACTTGAGCTTGACCTCAGAGAACTTCTCATAGACAGGTTTTAGGTCAAGTCCAATTGGGATTTGAAAGCTACTACTCTTCGGTGCCTGTATGAGGCAGGTGGGTGGAAAGTGATGGGTAGGAATGGATTAGATATTTCCATAAAGTGCCTAAAATACAATGTCAGTTCTATGCACATCCTCACTTGGCTATAAGGTCGCGAATATCTGGGAAGAGTCCATGTGGCATTCAGATTTGTAGCAGCTGTCTTCTTAAAACAGGCTGGCTCCAGTGAGAGAGGGCCCCGCTGGAAGGGTGCAGGGTGCCCCAGCTCCTCAGGCTGGAAGCACAGCCAGCTCAGAGGGTCTCGTGCTGCTTTCGTGCCTTGGTGCTGCAGGGCTGTCCCGCTGTCTCTTTCTCAGAATCCCCAGTTTCCTCTTCTGAGACTGGTGTCCTGGTTCAATACACAGATCCTAGGACCCCACCCAGCTCCTGAATCCAGCCCATAAGGGCGTGGCCCAGGAATCTGCATGGTTGATGAGCTTCCTTGGTGATTCTTACACAAGCTTGAGAACACCGAGGCAGGGTTTGCAAATGTCCCTTAGAGGATGTGAAGAATGGCCCAGCATAGGCCAATTGGCAGCGGGTGGTACACTGGGTGCCCCACGCCACGCCCCACCCTGACAGCTGAGACCAGGGAAGCCAGTGTAAGGACAGGCTGGATCTTGACCATGGCCTGGCTACCCTCCTTCTGGAACCACCGTTTGCTTTCTTGGAGCCGCCTCACTTCAGCATCCTCAAAGGATGGCTGCAACTGGTCATGCTGGGTTCGCTTCCAAACTGCCTCATTGAATTTGTGAAGGGTGGAAGTCCTGGCTGCTTCCCCTGCATCTCACAAAGGATCCCTAATCGGCAGCCCCAATGGGAGGTGCTAAGGAAGGGGCCAGGATGACCTGAAGTAGCTTCGGTTTATTTTCCTTGGAAGCTCAGAATCACTGCCACTTGGAGCAGTGGGTCCTTTCCCTGCACCCTTAGTGAAGAGAGAGGGGAGGGCGAGGTGAGAAATGGGAGTGAGGAACAAAGAGGGAAAGGGAGAAAGAGAAAGAGCGGGGAGGGGGTACAGGGGGCAGAAATGAGAGCAGCACAACCCACCGACCGGCCCACCCAGAGACACTGAGGAAGAGACAGATGGGTGGGGCAGAGGTGGTGCAGGGATAGCCGTGATGTCATCCAGGCCACTCTGCTGTCACTGGTCTGTCATAACCCCAGCCAGTGGCTTCCTGCCACAGTGATGGGCGCAGAGCCGGCTCAGTGCGGGGACGTAAGTGGCTGTGGCTTGGAGCCTCCCTCTGGCTTAGGGAAAAGCTGCTGACAAATCTGCCTGGAATATCTGAGTTTTCCAACACGGGAAGAAACACACACGCGCGCACACACACACACACACACACACACACACACCAGTCTTATCATCAGCTTGGCAGAGTGGCTGGGGATGGAAAAAGTCCATCATTGAGGCACAGATGGAGGAGGCGCCACTAAACTGGTGGAAAACAAGCCTCCACCCTACATGGTGACATCTTTCCGGGAACCCTCAGATCCCTGCTCATGTTCCCACCCTGATTTGCCCTTCTTGTCCCCAAGTACGATCAAGGACCTAGGAGATCCCCTTGGGAGCACTGGCGTTTGGTGACACACAGAAAGCCCACCCCACTGAGAGTGGGCACGGGGCCCTGCTAGCCCTCACTCCTGGCCAGTTCCAAGCATCTGGAGGCAGGAAATCCACCCCACTGGCCAGCACCGTGGAGCGCGTACAGGAGTCTTTGGAGGAATTCTGCACAGCAACCCCCCACCCCAGGTCTTCGGGCACCTGCCACCCTCCCTAGATCAAACAATCCCTTCATCTCCCCCTCCCTGGGTGCAGGGGCCACGACTTGAAGGGGTGCTAAGAGATGTTGGAATAGGAATAAGTTGTGAGCCTACAGCCAAGTTCATTTCATTAAACATTTAACGAGCACCTCCCATGTGCCCTGCACAGTGGAATCAGAAAGACCAAAAAGACCCAAGTGAGGGAGGCAAAAATGTAAAACGTAACTGCGACTCACGTTAGAATGACAGGAATGTTAGAGACACAAGGGACTTGTTTTGGGAGCCCAGAAGGAGCGATGGATTAGAGCCGGATGGCTCTGGGAAGGCTCTTTGCACTTGGACTAGACCTTGAAGGTAGAGCAGGTTTCAATGAGGAGAGGAAACTGGGGAAAGAGTTTGCAGATTCTTCAAGCTGCACCTACAAAGCAAGATCGGCGATTCCAAACACTGCCCTTTCTACCACACCCGCTGGGCAGTGCAAAGGCAAATTATGGATTTGAGTCCAGACTGGGACATCTGTTTGGGTCAGTCACATGACTTCTCCAAGCCTCGATGTTTTCATCTGTAAAATAGGAGTGCCAGCCGTTTTACAGAGTTGCCACGGGGATGAAATCATGCAGCCAAAAGTGCCCGCCCCATAATAGATGCTCAATGCATGTTTCCTGAGCAAATATGTATCACACATGGCCTTATACAACGGACTTTCAGAGAAGCCGCCTGATTATCCAGCAACGTTCTGTCACAGTCCCTGCTCACAGTCTAGTGATGTAAGGTGTTCCTGACCCCCGTTACACGCTGTGAACAGTGCTCACTTCTTTGGGAGGCTGAGCTCTGTGTGCAACATGCTGCCCGAGGACGGCAGGAAGCAGCGCTGGGCAGCTGTGCTTCCGCAGGGAACAAGGATAAGGGTGTCAACCCTCAAATGCCTGTGTTGCGGGCGGGGGTGGGGGGGGGCACACACTTTTAACTACCCACTGCTGCAGCCCCCACTTTCAAAGTGTGGTCTGTTAAGCCATGTCAATCAAAGCCTCTTGTAAAATACAGGCTGATATCTACACAACAGACTTGTGAATACAGTTTGGGAAAGTCTGGGGTCTCTTAGCCTAGAACACTCTTGCTCAGATAGACAAAGGGCTTGCTCTGTTCAAGCCTATGTTTAAATGTTTGCTCCTCAAGAAGATCTCTCCCAGTCTAACAAAGTGTCCCTGTCACTTTCTATTCCCTTAATGTGGTTTATTTTTCATCAAAGTACTTACAACCTGACACCATGTTACACTTAGGTTTATTTGTTTATTGTCTGGCTCTCCCGCTAAAATGTGACCTTCACAAACATGTCCATTTCACCATTGTGCCTCTCGTGCCTAAGACGGCACCTGATGCATAGTGGATATTAGAGAATTACTTGTTAAATGAATGAGTAACTGTTCTATGCTCTTGGAGACTGCACTGGACACTGGTGCTGACTCCCAGCTATTTCCAGCTCTTTCCAGAATATTCTGAGCACATAGTAGAATTGTACTTCTTGCTCCTCTTTGCAGGGTGGAGCCATATAACTAGTTCTGGCCAATGAGCTATGAGCAAAAGTGACTGGAGCTTTTAAATGCTGATGGGTGATCCTCCAAGATCTTTCAATTTCCCTCTAGCACAGTGGCTGGTGATGCTAGACGTGGTGACTTTGATGAGCAGAGTGCCTCTGCCCACCTGCAAGGGGCATGTAATGTGAGCAAGGAAGAAGTCTCCGTTGTTTAAAAGCACTGAGATGTGGGGCTTGTTTGTTACTGCGGTATAACCTAATCTGTCCTGACTGATACAGTAATTCTATGTAGACAGTTGTACACCTGCCAGGGGCCCTCAGAGTTCCCTAAAAGCTTTGGGGATTTCAGGAGACTTCAAACGCCTCAAAGCAAAACAAAACCTAGAATTTCCCCTCCAGGAATTCAGGCCATGTTCTGTCCTTCCCTTTTCCTTCCTTCTACAGGGGTGGGTGGGGGGAAGTTGGGGACAGCCTTGAAACAACTCGCCCAATAGAGAAACCAACACGCTCTGGGACCACCTCTGAAGTGACCTCACACGCTGACCACACACCCAAACCTCGCTGTCATGATCCTTCTCCCTGGTCAAAAATAAAAGCAGCACACCCACTCTGCTGGGAGTGAGTCACAGATAGAAAAAAATCAATAGCTCTGAGCTAAGAGGATCTGCTAACAATGGGAAAAACTCCCAGTGGAGGTGTCTTGGCAGATGCTGTGGCCTTATACTTGTAGGCTGGATGACCAAAGACAGATCCAAAAAAATGTTAGAAGTCCAGGCATCAGACACTTCGCTGGGGAAGGAGAAATGCCGAGTTGCTACTGTGTGTGCGTGTGTGTGTTTGTGTGTGTGTGTGTGTGCGTGCGTGTGTGTGTGTGGTAGGAGGGGATGCTGTTTCAGGAAAGAAGGGGTCGAGGCAGGGACGACAGCATCGGAGGAGGCAAGTTCCAGCCAGGGAGCCTCCCGTTGAGGTTGAGGGAGGCAGCTACCTCCTCTGACCTCAATTTCTTGGCTCAGGGAGATGAGCCTCAAGATAAACTTGACAAAGGTTTTGGATTGGTTACATGAAGTTATATTATCTCCATCTGCATCTCTGTTCCCAACCCAGAAGCCAAATCTGGCCCTGCACAATCTCCTCCCACATTCGGCACTGACAGCAGCCGCCACTCCAGCAAGCCAGAGCTGCAGCAGGAAAGCAAAGCCCAGAGCTTGCTTCTGTGCGGCTCAGACAGCTGGGAAGGCTTTTATGCCTGCTCATTCCACAGAGTCCTCAGTTTCCCATGGCCAGAGTTGACGTTCACCCCTGCGAGCCCCTGTACCCTGGGGAATCTGGGCTGGGGGGAAGGACAGAAACGGAGTTGTTGGCAATTATTTCACAAATGGCATTTCAAAACTGATCTTCCCCTGATGTACTTTTTGCCTGATCCCTGTTGCTTCTTGCCACACCAGGCTGTCACCCGGAGCTCAAGTTGGGTTCGTGTCCTGGACCCCACCTGGCCCGCCACCGTCCTAGGAGGAGGTGATCACCAAGCAAGTCTCAAGCCAGTGGAGATGGACGGATAACATAGGGTGGACACAAGCCAATATTGATGGGCAACTCAGGTTTCTGCAACAACCCCAAGAGAACTGGTTGCAGAAAAAGTGGGAGAGATGGGAAGAAGAGAGCACATGAAGCAAGGTGTGTTTTCCCTTCTGCAGAAAGTATTCAGGAATAGCCCCTGTTGGGTTTTTCCCAGTCATGTCCCCTGCCGTTCACCAGTTTTGTGGGGAGAACAGAGAAGCCCATTCTCTTATCACCGTCTTAGAGCTAGAGCAGTGGTTCTCAGAGTGGGGTCCTTGGGTCAGCAGCATCAATACCACCTGGGCACTTGCCAAAAATGCAAAATCTCAAACCCCAGCCCCAAACCTACTGACTCAGAAACTCTAGGCGTGGAGCCCGGTAATCTGTGATTTAATAAGCCCTCCGGGCGATAGTGATGCATGCCAGGGTTGGAAAACCACTGATGTAGGGAAAGTCAGGTTCAGAAAAGGAGAGGAAAGGTGGAGGAAGGGTGGAGTGGAGGGGGCTGCTTGCAGCTCACAGTCCTCTCCCCATCCGAGCTCCTTCTCTCTCTTTTTTTTCTTTTTTCCTGTTTTTTTTTGGAGACAGAGTCTCACTCTTGTTGCCCTAGCTAGAGTGCCGTGGCATCAGCCTAGCTCACAGCAACCTCCAACTCCTGGGCTCAGGCGATCCTCCTGCCTCAGCCTCCCGAGTAGCTGGGACTACAGGCGTGCGCCACCATGCTTGGCTAATTTTTTCGATATATTTTTAGTTGGTCAATTAATTTCTTTCTATTTTTAGTAGAGATGGGGTCTCACGCTTGCTTAGGCTGGTTTCGAACTCCTGATCTTGAGCAATCCTCCCGCCTCGGCCTCCCAGAGAGCTAGGATTACAGGCGTGAGCCACCGCGCCCGGACCTGAGCTCCTTCTCTTTTGCAGCACTGTGGGGCTGGTGGCCCTGTGGGTCATTCCTCAGAAACCACCTCCAGAGGGGAGAAGCTCAGGTTTCTGGTGACAGAAGCAGTCACCCCAGACCGAGGAACCTGTCCTGTGCTACAAATTCCCGAGGCTGAGGAGCCTGTGATTACCACCAGCATGAGGGAGAAGCCATAGACCAAAGCAGGTTGGGAATTCCCTGGCCACTGGACTAAAAAATTTTAGGAATTACGTAAAAATTACCTCCAAAGGGAAAACAGAAAGTGAAAGAGAAGATTCCCCTACCAAACATTAGGGGGAGACCCATCTCTGGCCTGGGAAGAGGAGGAAGAGACCCTCGTCCAGAAGAATTGAGACTATTCCCAAAGTTGGTTGCTGGTGACCAGAGCTAAATTAACCAAATGGAACCCGTGTTTTAAGAGGAAACGTGTGATCGAAGCAGAGCAGTGGAACTGCAGAGTACTACGACAGCATCACCCGTCTCCCCACCCCCAGCCCAGTTTACCCTTAAGCTACCCGGGGCTAGAGGGGGCCCAGGTCTGTTAAGGGTCTTTGCTGGTCCCCGAAAGGACACACAAATTCAAAGATCCGGGAGTCCTGGCTCTGCCCATTTCCTCGTCCACGAGATGGGCCTGTCTCAGCGGCGAAGTGCTGGTCAGGAACGGCTGCATAATTTGCGGGAACCAGTGGGGGGGAAATGTTGGGCCCTTTGTGCAAAAATTAAGACGCTCAAGATGGTGACGGCAGAGCCACCAACCAGGCAGGGGCCCATTAAGCAAGCCTTCGCCGGGAAAAGTGCTGGGAGAAGAGAGATCGCTCTCCGGGTCCCACAGGTGAGCTGTCTACACCAGGTACAAAGCAGGGCGTTCAGGGGCACTGGTGTTCCCACAGTCATCGCGCGAGCAGCTGCAAGCCGGAGGGGGGAGGGTTTGGCTTCGGGAGAAAAACTCCCCCGACCCCTGGCGGGCTGGGAGCGCCCGCACAGTCCGGGGACAAGATCCCCATACCACTCCTCCCATTCCGGGAAAGAGGAATATCCTACCCGGCAGCGCCGTGCGGAGGGGAACTCCAACCAGAGCGAAAGCGGCACGCGACGGCTCTGCCAGCGGCAGCGGCGGCTTCCCGCGGTCGGCCTCGGAAGCGCCCCCAGCGCGCCACCCGTCCCTGGGCGCGAGCGGGGCATTCCCGCCCGTCGCCGGGCTGGGGGCGCGGGGAGGAAGAGGACCGCGCACAGGCCTCCCGGCTCCAACCCCGGGAGCGTGGCGGCGGGTGGGCGCCTGGACGGAGGACCGACCCCTGCCCAGACCCCTTCCATCCTCAGCCGGCTGCCGCGCCCTCCCCGGCGCGCGGGGGGCGGCGGGCGGGGGTGGCCCTGGTGTCGTGGGCAGTGACGGGACAGGGGCAGGGGCAGCGCTGACGGCCAAGGGCCCCTACAGGAACGCGCCTTCTGGGCCGTACTTTATAGAGCCTTTCCCGTGCGGAATGCTTCGGCCGCCCCAGCTGTCCAGTCCGCTTCCCGACGTCCCCAAAGCCCCGCTCGCGCGCACACCGCCCACCGCCGACCCTGCCCCGCGGTCCGTCGGTCTTTCCCCCGCGCGGTCCTTCCCCGCTCCGAAGGCCCCGCCCCCGCCCCGCCCCGCGGGCTGCGGTCCCTTTAAAGGCGCGCTCGCCCGGGGCCGCCCCTTCTCCCGGGGCTGGCTCGGGAGTGTGAGCGCCGCCGCCGCCGCCAGCCCGGCATGGCCATGGCGTCCCCGGCCATCGGGCAGCGCCCGTACCCGCTGCGCTTGGACCCCGAGCCGCCGCGCTATCTGCAGAGCCTGGGCGGCCCGGAGCCGCCGCCGCCCGGCCGGTCCTCGCGCCGCTGCGTGCCCGCGCCCCGCTCCAGCGCGCCCGGGGCGCAGGAGGGCGGCGGCGCCCGGAGGGCTGCCCGGGGGAGCCTGGAGCCCCAGCCGCGGGCTTCCCGGCCGGCTCGCGCGCTCCGGCCCGGGCTGCAGCAGAGACTGCGGCGGCGGCCTGGGGCTCCCCGACCCCGCGACGTGCGGAGCATCTTCGAGCAGCCGCAGGACCCCCGCGTGCCGGCCGAGCGAGGCGAGGGGCACCGCTTCGCCGAGCTGGCGCTGCGGGGCGGCCCCGGCTGGTGCGACCTGTGCGGACGGGAGGTGCTGCGGCAGGCGCTGCGCTGCGCCAGTAAGTGCGGGGCGGGGGCGCGGGAGACCGCGGCGGGGCGAGGGCCGCCAGGCGCTGCCCGGGCAGGGAGAGGGGCCAGTGCCCTCTCTGGCGCCAGGGGAGCCCCCACTTTGAGTGAGGTAACCCCTGGACGAGACACTGTGCTCCTCGGTGCCCTGCTGGGTATCCTTTAGAGAGTGCCTGCTGCCCCGGTATGCGGTATTTAACGGGCACCTCTCCCGGCAGGTGGGCGCCCGGGCCCTCCCCAGACACACGCGCGTCTGCAGCAGGCGGGTTGAGGTTGATGGCCGCCACCGCAAGGTCATTCCGTTGTCTCCCTGTGCACCCTCATGCTTTCGTTGTGAGTTCTTGGGAGGAGGTCGTGAGGCTGCTATTGAGATGACCGTTTGACCCTTGCTTATTGGGTTAATGGCCAAATGGCTTGTTTGTCCACCTATGGTACAAACCCAGACCCCGCCTCCAGGGGGACCTGGCGGGACAGGGAGGAGACTGGTTAGGCTTTGGATGGAAGCAGGCTGCTAAGCTGAAAAGAGCCTGAAGTCACCCTGAACCTGCACCCCCTCCTGCCTTCCACCTGTGCCCCTCAAACCTTTGGGCTCTGTTCCAGTGTGGGGCTGTGCCCTGCCTCCTCCTCTTCCTCTTGGGTTCCTGCACCAGTCCTCATGTTCTAACATCACCCAACTCCCGGCAGGGTCCCTTCTTCAGCAGAGCTCTCAGCCCCAGACCCCCTAAGTCGTCTTCCAAAGCCCCAAAACACTGGGCACCCACTGTATAGATTTTACTAAGCAAATCTGCAGTCTTCTTGGGGTTTATTATTTTTCTTCTCCTACTGTTAGGTATGTGTATTCCTTTAATAGGTGTTCTCCCTCCAGCCTCACCCCTGTATTTGCTGTAGCTGGGTCTGGCAGAGGATATCTGTGGCCGTGTGTTTATGTGTTGACATAGATATTTGAAATATCTGAAGCACAGAGCGTGGATAATGGCACAACCTCTAACGAGCATCTCTGGAAATGGATTGTGGTTTGCATCTTTCCCTTCCCCCACGATGGCAGCTTCACATGTCCCGTCTGACTGGGGCATTGGACAGCAGCAGCTACTCCCGCATCAGGGACCCCTGCCTTTCCTCTGTCTGCAGACACAGCCCACTGCAGCTGGCAGCGGGGAAGGAGAGCTCAGACGCTAAGCCAGGGTCACATGGAAGGGGAAGAATGGGGGGGGGAGCGGGGAGTGGGAGCTGCTTTTGCCATCACCAGAACTCCCGATGCAGGTGCTAAGTAAGCAGGAAAGAGCAGAAGTTATAGAGGTGTATGTTGTGGAAGGAAGGAATGCTGTCACTTGGTAAACTCCTCCGACCTTACAGTAGAATTGATGTGTTGGCAGCTTTTGCCTTCTCAAGAGTTCTCTGCCATATCCACCAACCGTACACACGGGGACAGAGAGGCAGGAGCCTCACTGTCGTGGGTTTTATTGTGCTGAAATCTCAGGAAATATGCTTCATTGGCTTTCTAGTTTGTATTTAGACTTTTGGAGGCTGTATCAATTGTTGAGTGCTTTGTGCATAGTTTGATGATTTTTTTTGTTTGTTTGGTGATAATGGTATATTTGTATGTGTTTCCATAAGCATATGTGTGGCACTCCGTGATTAAATGCATTTATCCTCACATCACATTACAATTGTTTATTCCCTTTGATTGGACATGAATAGCTGCCAGTGGCAGGAAGACCCAGGTCCACGGGTGGTACCTCTGACTCTGTGAGTGACGTGGTTGACGTGGTGAGGTCTTTGCTCCCATGACCCCCCACATAGTTGGTGTAATACCAGCTAAGGATGTCTGAACACCAGAGAGGAGGCAGAACTGGAATCAAGGGGCTACAGAGAGGAGTCTCTGTTTGTCATTATTAATATTTAACTAATTGTGACCCTGTGGCTGGATGGGAAACGTTGAGAAATTTCTGATGTGCTGGTGAGGGCTGTTAGATGGAGATACAGCAGGCCAAATGCACCAAGCATCTTTCTTTTAAGTTGAAGGTCTAATTCCATGGCGGAGCTGGTTTGTCTTATCTTCATTTTGAAAAGCAAGGGTCAGAAATAGGACCTTTAGAAGGCCATACTATGCAGTGATTAAAAGCAGGGACTAGAACCAGAGTCCTGAGTTTGAATCCTGGCTGTCACTTAGTCCCCCTGTGACCTTGGGCATCTCTGTGTTCTGTTTCCTTGTTTTAAAAAAAAAATGGGGATAATAATATTACCTACTTCATCATGTTAATGTGAGAAGTAAATGGATTAATATACGTAAAGCACTCGGAACACTGCCTGGCAAAATGCAATATGAATGTTTAATGAGATACGAACGCTATTATTCCCTCCCATCCAACAGCTGTAACGATTAGCCTGGGCTCGAGACATCTCCTACAATCACCTTTCCAAGCAGTAAGTACAGTTTTTAAACTCTGCAAGTTGCTAAGTAGGAAAGGAGTACTGTAGGTATTCTAGAAAGTTTGGGTAATGCCGCTCCTGCCTGATGTCCTTGGGGGAAGCCTGCTATGGCACGCAGAATGCCAGTGGCTGAGACCCGTCCATGCCTGGCCTAGGGCCACAAAGACATTGGCGCCTTGTCTCTATCACTTGTGCCCAGTAAGTGCCAGGCACAGAGCGGGGTCTCAAGAAGTGGTAGGTGATGAAGGTGGTGGCTCGTTTGTACTATTAAATCTCCCTGCTCTTGGAGACAAGCAGGGGGACAGTGGGTGTGTGAATGACATCTGTCTGTACAGGAGGCTGACACAGGGTTAGGGAGCCGTGTTGGCAAATGGACTTCCAGGAAGGGAAGCTTTTAGGAGCCTGTCTTCCCACTGCCTGCCTGCCTTCTTAGTGAAAGTTCATCTAACTTAAGCTTACCCCGACTTCAAGGTCTGTCACCAACCTCTGGTTAATGCTGGATTTTGTGAACGGACAAGTTCAGAGCGGATGCTAATTTTTAGGATTAAAGAAATCATATTCGTTAGATAGAGAAGGAAATCCCGTGCAGACTGGTGGAAAGGCAGAAAGAGAGCGAGAAAAAGAAAGGTCGCGTGAATGCACACGTGTGTTTGGGGTGGCGGTGGTGGCAATGGTAAGAATCCACCTCCAGCACTCCGGGAGGGAGTAGTCAACAGCAAATAACCCAGGAAACTCACCGGCTGCCCTTTAGCTTTGTTCTCAGGGACTGTCCCTTGCAGGTCGTGGACCCTTTCTTCTGTGGAAGGCACATGGAGATGGCCTCTTACCTGTCATGTCATTTTGGCGGGCGTGTAAGCCATCCTGGACCAAACGCTCCTGCGGGAGATGCTTAGACATACCTTGGACGCAGTTCGTGAGTGCCACCTCTCTGTTCCTGGGCTGAGAGTCTCTCTCCCCAGCCGGGGGAGTTATTCCCAGTGAAGCGTTCAGTGATTGGAATTACAGGGTGGAAAGGGAGGCCCGGGGGGGCTCACCATCCTGACCTCCCCCTCTGGTGATAGACTCTAATTACAGGTGTGAGCATGAGCTGTTTGCCGTGCAGCCCTGAGCGAGGGGCATAAAGGATTTTTTGTTGCATGTGGCTGGTGTCGCGTGGGCCCCCTTGTCCGGCCTCTCTAGTCTTGGTCCTGCACTAACGGCTGGGTTCATCTGGACTCTGCATGACTGGAGCGCCCTGTGGGACAGCCCCGGGCTGCTGCAGACCCATCATGCCCTGTTGTGGCTTCTTTGCAAGAGGCCACTGGCACATTGGCCTTGACGCTTCCTGTAGCAGAGAAAGGTCAGTCTTTATTTCAGGAATGTTGGACAGTGTCCTGTGTTGTCTTGGCGGCTCTTGTATTTATTTACTTCGTGCACTTGGAAGGTATTTGTTCAGTGCGTGGCTTGCATTTTCATTGATTTAGGCTCATGTTTGACTTTGGAGTTTAAGAAAAGCGCTGAGATGGATATGTTATTGTTAGAGACGGTGAAAATCTCCCACCCCCAATCCCTCCCCTACCCTGAGCTCTCACTGGGGTTTTCTTCTCAAGAAAGGTCCTATCGGAGGGTGTGTGTATTAGGGGACAGGGAAAGGACCCGGAATGCTTTCAAAGAGGCCTTCTGAGCTCCCCCCAGCTCGCCCCAGCTGCACCCCTGTTTTCCTCTCTTCCCTGCTTCCAGTCTTCTCAAAAGATGAAAGGGAAAGGATTAAATGTGGGCTTAATTTTCCCTACTGTTCATCAGAGCATGAAATTTTCTGATTATGGAGTGTGGGGGGCTTGAATCCCAGGTACAGTCAAAAATGATTAATGCCACTTGTCTGCCAGCCTAATTAGACTTGGTAATGAGCGTGCGTGTCTGCCTGCTGATCCCGCCGAGTTATTAGGTGGGGGAGAACTGCCGTCCCCCTGCGCACCGAGGGTTCCGTCTGGGAGCTTTCCTCTCCTGCCCAAGTTCGCTGGTACGTCAGCCTGTGCCAAGCCTGTGACAAGGGAAAGACAGCCCCCAGCCCAGCCCCACGGGCCCCGCCGGGGTGAATTCGTCCCGTCGGGGGGGGGGGGGGACGGGGGGGGCCCGGGAGGCTCATGCCAGGCCCACCCCGTCAGGAAGGACTCCCCGCAAGTCAGCAATGCCTCCTCTCTGAAGAGCCCGCAGTGTTTCCGTTCCTCCTCAGAATAGCTTCACGCGTTCAGAATGCAGGGATGCTTCTGCCGAGATCCCACGTGGAGAGGGACTCACCTGTCCAGGGGTCACCTGTCCACCCTGCGAGGGGCAGCAGTGACGTTGGACCCGCTCAGGTGCCCAGCAGGGCTGTGTCTGAGG
Organism: Microcebus murinus; assembly: GCF_040939455.1. NCBI lineage: Eukaryota > Metazoa > Chordata > Mammalia > Primates > Cheirogaleidae > Microcebus > Microcebus murinus. The sequence continues at coordinate 27,656,667 of NC_134126.1, read as the reverse complement.
CAGCCCCTGGGACGGGACAGCCATGGGTGTGGGCCACAGCTCCAAAAGCCCGAGTGCTCCCCCACAGGGCGCTCTCTGGCTCCCACGCCCACCCCTCGCTCCTCAGTGTCCCCTGGAGGACAGCTGCTTGCCACCCTTGCCCTGCCCCGGGCATTAGTAAGGCTGGTGAGGAACTGTAAACACATCTCTGGCCTCATTAGAGGCCCTTCCTGTTCCCATTCTTTAGATGACAAGGTGAGTACTCTTGGGTGGGAGAGTATTTGTGGGTGTGCAAAGCATGCAACCCCCACCCCCACCCCCACCCCCACCCCACAGCCGCCGGGACTGAGCCTCGTTCCTGCGGTTTGGGCAATGCCAGCTCCTGCCATCCCTTCCCTGAGCTCGCAGAGCCGGCCTGCGCTGGGCTGGTGGTGGCGGGTGCTTTCTGCGTCCCCACCCCGTCTTGGTCTCTGCTGACTCCCGCCACCCACCCCTCCCGCAGGGCTTTCTTCTGGCTCTCCCCGGCCCCATCTCGGGAAGCCCTGGCGGCAGCTGACACAGGGAAGGCCAGCCCTGACTGGGGAGATGGCTTTTCATTTAGTCACTTTCGGTTTTTTTCCAAGAATTTTGGCAAGCTTCCCTTCCCATATTCCAGGCTGGATCTCAGGGCTGAGAGGGAAGCAGAGCCTTCTTTTGGGCTTTGGGGAAAGAGCGAGGAGGCTGCGGTCATGATGTCAGACAGGGCAGAGGCCTTGGTCCCTGGGAGCACTGGTTAAGCAGGATACAGTCCGGGCTTGGGAACAGTCACAGGCAGCCCTGCCCCAAGGCCAAGACTATCTTGACTCGGCCCTGGGGAGGTGATATTTGGGTTTTTTCCAAAGCACCCACATGCCATGCTGAGACATGGGAAGAACCTGGTGCACCCCAAAAGTTCAAGGCGTAGTCTTTGGCGGAAGTGGCTGGCAAGCCCATGCCAGGCCTGTGCTGGCCTGCCTTTGCTTGCTGGAGTAGGGGAAAGTTCCGGAAGGGTGTGTCCATAGGGAAACCTATGAGGTTTGGTTCTTTTCGTGCCCTTTTTGGAGAGGAAGGAGGAAGAGCAGTGGAGTCCCTCCTGGCACTGTTGCATGTGCCCAGCTTCCTGGTGAAGAACGCCCCATCTTGGCTGAGGGGTCTGGTGACCCCTGGGAGCTATAGCAGGTCCTAGATTTTCTTCAGATTTTCCTGTCTACACCTACAGCCCTGGTCCCCTTTGAGGGCATGGGTGTGGGGGCAGGAAGCGCAGGATGACCCTGTGCTGAAGATCTGTAAGGTGTTTGTGCTGGAAAGCGAGGCCGGTTCATTCCTGTGTGTCACTGGGCAGGCAGGCGGGGGCCCGAGTGTGACACTCACCTGTGACCGCGTCTGGGCTGGGTCGTGTTTACCTTTCAGTGGAGGGCCTGTGCTCTACCTTCGGCTCCCCCTCCCTGTTTCTTGAACAAACACATCTCCAGGTGGGGCAGTTCTTTCTAATCCAGATGTCTGCAGCAACCAATGGCTGGGGCCGCTAGAAAGTTGAAACTTGGCTCGCGTGGACCTTGAAGAAATCAGACTGCAGGTTCTTCAAAGTCAGGCCTAAAAGAAGACGAATGCTCTTTGTCTTTTTTCTTTTTTAATCCTTTTATGTTTTGTTTCTACTGGATGCTAGATCTGGGAAAGAATTATCATCGTGTTTGCTGAAGATATAAGTGGCTGTTCTGTGCACCCGCTAGGATGGGACTATTCACATGGAATAGGAAGAGTTGAGAATGGCAAAGAGATCGTGGGAGCAGAGATAACTTTTATCATGCTTGGCTGTATCTAAAGCATTTTTATGGGCACTGTCTCTGTTCGCCTTGCAGTTTCCTTGTGAGGTAGGTAGGGCTGGTTTAATCATGGCCATCTTACAGATGAGGAAATGCAGGATTCAGGGAAATCAAGTGACTTCTCTAAGATGACCCAGATCATTAGTAGCAAAGCCAGTACCAGAACCCAATATAGCATTTTGCCTTATGAGCGAACATCATTAAATTAGTTGAGTTTACTTATTCCTCAGGCCCCTCTTCTGCCAATGAATGCTGAAATGTCCAAAAAAGGAGATACAGAAAAAAATAAAAAGGGGTGAGCCAAGTGCAAGCTAGAGAAGCCTTCGGTGTCTGGGTAATTGAGAGCTGGCTGTACTTAACGCCAGCTTTCAGCAGTTTCTAAATTGATCATCAACATGCGTAAATCATGAGATCTTTAAACAAAAGGGTGAAGTTTTTCCAAATCCTAAGTTAAAAGAAGCAAGCACGTCCCTCCTCACTCCCACCCCATCCCCTTGGCGTTCAGCAGGTGTAGGGGGGTGGGTGTGGACAGGCAGGTAGATCTTTTCCTGTTCCATGCTTCCTCCTTGCCATGACCCATCTGTCAGAGTTCATGACACAGGACTAACCAGGAACCAAAGTGACATGAACAGATTCGATCCCAGAGGGGCTAGGTAGAGGGAAGAAGAGTTGGATAGGAACTAGAAAATAAACTGAGATCTGCATAACGGACCTCTGGCTCTAATCCCGGGCAGTGGTGTGGCCCCACTGGGAATAGCAAATCTGGGGAAAGTCCCCCACCCGCAACCTAGCTCCGGCTCTCTGTATATTTCGCCAGGTCGGGCTCCCATTTGGGAACAGGTATCATCGCTTGCTTTTCTTGCTGACTTGGAGGAGGCTGTTTTTTCCATCCAAGTTGAATGGAAGCTGGAGATTTGGTGGTGTCTGTTGAAACAATTATGTTTTTTCTGTATCTGAGAAAAGTAGCAAAAATCCCCCAAAACTCAAAGGTTGCCTTAATATTCAAATAGAACAACAAGCCGACTGCAGTGGTTCATTCCTGTAATCCTGGCACTTTGGGAGGTCAAGGCAGGAGGATTGCTCGAGGCCAGGAGTTCAAGACTAGCCTGGGAAACATAGTGAGACCCCATCTCTAAAAAAAAAAATTTTTTTTTTTAATTAGCCAGGTGTGGTGGTGCATGCCTGTAGTCATAGCTGCTTGGGAGGCTGAGGCAGGAGGATCTCTGGAGCCTGGGAGTTCGAGGCTACAGTGAGCTATGATGACACCACTGTACTCCAGACTGGGTGACAGAGTAAGACCCTGTCTCTAAACAAAACAAAAAAACAAATGGAGCAACACATTCCATAACTTAAGAGTTTTGAGAGAAAGAGTTGAGCATGCCATCCATGAATGTCTGTTCTAGTGACGAGTGTTGTTAAAAGCAATCTGGAGGTACCTTTATATAAATAGGGTGAGAATACATTGTATACCAGCCCTTAAGGAGGTGAAGGCTGTTGATTCAAATTATGTTGGGCTTTGGCTGGACTCCCCTGCAGCATGGAGGTTCTTGGGTCAGAGGTAGCAAGAGGCCATTGCAGGCATTCCCCTGCCTCTAGACAGTGCTCCTCTCAGACCACTGCTGCAGCAGAGACCCTCTCTAGTTCTCAGGGGCCAGGAATGAAGATCCTGTCTCTATCTCTGCCAGCTCTTTCATGCTGGCTTCCCTGTCGACGAGCAGCTCTGTGATGAGGCAAAAAGAGAAGTGAGGTCAGCATATTCTTGAGCCCAAATGGGGCATTTGGGAGGGATTTTCCCCGACTACACGTGATTCACATTTTAAAACCACCCCCCAGCAGGCCTGTGCTCTGTTCTCTGAGGGCGGGAGGGTGGGTGCTGCCCCTGCCTGGGCCCAGCCACGCCCGAGTTCCTGGACCCCCGAGGCGACCTCAGGTGCAAGGGTCAGAGCTGCTGCAGGGCCGGGAACCTGGGCTCCTGCCCCTTGCCTGAAGCTACCGAGTGTCATTTCAGGACCTGGGCTGGCTTGTGACCCTCTTCTGGTGCAGAGGCTGCTGGGTAAACCAGAGGGCCACAACAAAAGGCCATGGGCAGCCCAGTGTTTCCCGGGAAGCATTGTGGAGAAGGAACCAACGTCTGGGCCTAAGGCAGAGTGACATTTTGAGGTGTTTCTATATAGAGTAAATGACTTGTGAACAATGTGTTTTACTGCTTGCTGCTGCACTAAATTCTGAGGCCCGCCGTAGTGAGGGGTGATCTCAACACAGACCTCCTGGTCAGATCCTCTATGAGAAGGGCAGGTGATCGGAGTGCAGCTTAGGTTTGTTCTACATTTTCTTCTCTAAGTAAGCCCAAGGAGAGCACGTGCTTCAGCATTCTCTTGGGCCCTGGGGAAAACGACAGCACAAAGGAGTTGAGCCAGAGGTTGGTGGCTGCACAGGGTATCGCGTAGCTCACATCTGAGCTCGTGAGTGCTGACTCCCCGGACCTCACGCACGCTGGCCTGAGCACAGGTGTGCGATGCATCTTCAACCAGGGGTTCTGCAAGCGCGTGAGCCCTCTGAGGTTCATTTCCTCTGGTTAAAGAACGAGTGTTCCTCCTTGGAGTTGAACTGGCCCCCACTGGCGGTTGGCAGGGCAGTCCTCTCATCTCTGGTCAGCCTGGGAGCATCACCCCTTTCCAGTGGCCTTTCTGGAAGGTTCTGCTACCTATCTGGCGCCAGTCCTCGATCTTGGCCTGGGCAATGGGACCTCCTGGAACTTTTTCCATCGGGACTTGGCTGCTCCTGGGAGTCAGAGTAAGGGGACACCCTGTGAGGGCTGTTTTAGGGCAAGAGAACAGCATATCTGCCCTGACTGTTTTTTTCTCCTTTTCTCTCTTCCCTTCTGTACCCATAGGGTCAGATCCTTTTCTGCCCAGGTGTCTGGTCTCAGATAAATGGTCTGACCCTCTTAAAAGCAACACCGCCTCCTCATGGGCCCTCCCCCGCCCTGGGCTCAGCACGGGAGGATGTGAATTAGCTCCAGTTTGTCCCTTAGGGGCCTATTCGGCTGGTAAAGCATTATTAATCCGCCATCCCCAAAGAAACCCATTAACGAGTTCTGGTCCGGGCGTGTGGCGGGAGGTAACCGATCACTTCTGTCGTCCCTGGAAACTTTGGAGGCATTGATTTTCAGACTCACAGGCGAGACTGAGGAGGGAGGCTCAGGGCAGGCTCTTCCCTGCAGCCCGTCTGGTTGGGGGCATTTTTATCTTATCAAGCTAAAAGCCCCAGGAATAGAAAGTTTTCCATTGGGGGAGGTGGAGGGGAAAGGACCTACGGGAAAGACAAGGCATCGGCCACTCTGTGCTGGTGCCAGGGCCCCAGGTCCCAGGTGCCTGCCTGAGCGGGTCGCAGCCCTCCCCGCTGAGCACTCCACCCCTGACGCCAGGCCTGGAGAAAAGCTATCGATCTCCCGCAGCCCAGCCGGGATGACCGAGGGCCAGGAGCAGGAGGAGGAGGTGGCTGCTGCCTGCTTTGGAACGGTCGCTGCCCGGCTCCAGCGGCTCTTCCGCAGGCTCCCAAAGAGCCGCTCGGTCTCTGAAAAGCTCCAGATCCTGCAGAGGTTCCGAAGAGAGGCCCGGCGGGCTCAGGGTAGGTCCCCGCCCACCCAGCTGGGGGCGTGCAGGGGTGCTGGGGTTCGGAGGTCTCTGCTAGTGGCCATGGTGCAGGGTTCTCCTGGCAGCTGAACTCGGCACCAGTCCTTGGCCCTCCTGACTGTGCAGGGACCAAGGCTCAGGTACTGTCACCTTGCCCAGTGTGGGACGAACAGCCAGGCCGAAAGGACGTGGGCAGCCTGTTTCAGAGCCCTCGTGTTGGCCATGGATTTGGACACCCTTTCCTGGGCTGAGAATCAGGGCTTAAGCAGTCATCTTAATCGGGGTCTCTGAGCTGGTAGAACATGGGTATCTTGCATGGCTGCTGTTCTACATTCTGTCCGCCCTAAAGGGGCGTCAGACCTTGCCAAGCTGCTGAGTCAGCCTTCTGAGGACCCGGGAGCAGCGGGGCGTCCTAGGCAGTGAGTTCTCACCTGCACTGTTAGTGGAGGTGCAGCCCCAGTGGGCAGGCCACGTAGGGCTGGAGGCTGCAGGGTGGAACACAGCTGGACGGGAGCCTCAGCCTCAGGCTGTGCCTGGGCCACTGATTTCCTTTCCAGAGCACTAATGAGGGTGAGAACAGTCCTTGCCCGGGGAAAGATAACAGACAGCATGGGGTGAGTGAAAGATGAGAAGGAGAGACAATAGCAATCCAGATGATCCTAGTCCCTTAGGTTGTCCGACTCCCCTTTTTCAAAGAAAGGAAGCTGAACCCTCGAAAGGCCCCTGTTGGTGGCGGTGCCAGGACTGGGAACCCCGGGCACCTGCCTTCCAGCCTCGGGTTCCTTCTCCTGTCTCCAACATCTTGTATCTCTGTGGCACTCTCTGCTAAAGACACAAAGCATTTACGTTTATTTGTTTTTGATATCACTTATTCCCTCCAGATCGCGGTATGGTGGGAACGGGAAAGGGATTCTTCTGTTTTACAGATGAGGTGGCCCAGAGAAGGAAGGTCACTGCCGTGCAGTGAGGTCTGGAGCTGCCTCCTTTGCTGGTGGACAGTCTTTGGAGCTCTCCTCGGGGCTCCCCTCTCCATTTGTCCCCACTCTGTTCCCATATACTTTCAGGAAGAGATGAGGGTCTAAGCGGGTCTTAGGGATGGAACTAACCGTGCAGTGCCATCTCTGGGCTAAGTTTGGGGGAGCAGAGTTTGAAAAACCATTGGATCCTGACTCTAAGAAGTATAATTTTTCCGATTAAGGCTTTTCCTCTTGAGAGGTGAAAAATTTAATTCATCTAGATCTAATCCCCCTTTGGAAGCAAATGCACTTTAGCCAGCCTGAATAATTTATCCTCATCAATAGCCTAATAACATATACTGTAACCTTTGCTGAGAAGGGAGTCCAATACTGACCTCCTCGTTGAAATGCTTACTTGTGCATTCACGTCCGTCCTCTCTTTCCTTCTCTCTGTAAGAATTATTCAACAGATCATTTCCTTGCTCCTTTGCTGTTCAGCCCAAGGAGTTATAGATTTAATAAAATCGATCGGGCCTGGAGTGGCAGCATTAAGGTCAGGCAAACACCGCACTGCAGCTACGGCGCGCTCGCTTGACTTGTGTTAGTGTTTGGGCTTAACTGACGGAAGAGGAGGGAGAAGGCAGGATCCTTGCAATGAAGGGAGCGTGGACTTCTGGAATATCTTCATCTCACAGGACTCCACGAGCTACCTGGAGTGTGGCGTTTAAGAAAATGGGCTTGGAGCCAGGTCAGGTTGAGCCTGGGTCCTGGAGTTGGCACTTCCTGGCTGTAGGGCCTTCCTCCTACAGATTAACCCGCCCAAGCCCTGGGATTTTCAAGTATAAAATAAATGGGGCAGAGAATTCCGACCTCAAGCTGGCGTTCGGTGGATTAAACCCAACCTCCCACGTGAAACAGCTCGTGCGATGCTTGGCGCAGAGCGCGCCCCGTGCGGGCAGCGGATGTGCTGGAGTGCTCCCGGGAAGACCAGCGGCTGCTCTGGGGGGTCATCCCGACAAGCCCCCCAACACGGCTGTCTGCTCTTCCACTGCACCTGGAGCAAGGTGGGCTGCCTGCGTGTCGGCGGAAGAGGTCGGGTTGAAGGTTGAAGGGCAAAAGTGGAGGAGGGAATCTGACACGCACTCCCCAGAAAAATTCCTGTCGTTGAGGTCACCACGGCGAGCAATTAACAGGCAGAGCCAGATTAGCCCACCGGGCATCATTAGGAGCTGAGCAGGCATGCCGCCAAGGAGCAAGGCGTATGTCATTTTAAAAGGAAGGCTGCTTGGGGGTCAGCGGGAACAGGCCTGGGTCTCTCCAGAAGTCTCTGGTGGGCCTGGCTGGAGCGACAGGGCTGTGAGGGACGCCTTCGTGCGCCTCCGGCAGAGAGGCCTGCGCAGACGTCATCTGTTTGCTTTGCTTCCCCCTGCAAAGTCTGCTTTCGCCCGGTTGGTGATCTGGCGATTGGCGCTTTGAATGGCTGCAAGTGACAGCAAAGCAGGTGTGGAAAAACCAGTTGGATGCAGTAGCCTGGTTGTCCCAAGAAGAACTGAACCTGCCTGCTCTTCTGGCCTCCCGTGACCCCCTGGCACGTGGACGGGGCGTACCCGTACACATGTAGCTGTGTGTGTGTGTGTGTGTGTGTGTGTGTGTGTGTGTTCAACATCTGAGCTCCTGCACAAGCTCCAAGGTCTTGCTGTCATACGCCAGGGCAAGACGCGTGCAAACCTACTTGGCTGTCCTTATCTTTGGGGTCTGTGGGACACTACCAAAAATATCCTCCAGCTTAGGAAGAGGCTTTCCTTTCCCGCTTCTGAAAGATGGCGTTTCTGCTTTAAAAACAAAAAAACAAAAGCAAGAAAACCCTCCCTTTCTCTCTCCGTCTGTCTGTGCCCCTCCCTACTAGAACCTGGGTTGCCGCCTCCTGTCTTCTTAGCGGCCCCGGGGATGGGGGTAGGGGGACCAAGCCTGGGGCTGGGGGGGGGCCCTGCTGGTTTGTCTCTCTTACACCCAGCGCAGAATGACACATGCCGAGAGAAGGGGGCCCCTCCTGGGCAGGCGGGGGGCCGAGAGGGTATCTGCCAGCTCTGGTATCTGACTTTGGATACTGTGGGCTTGTCGCCGTCCGTTAAATTCCCTTAAACCCAACTGTCTACAATGTCTTAAAGTATTGTTTTCTTTTCTTAAGGCACTCTGGTAATAGGATTTCTTTTTTTCCTGTGGTGACAATCGACATAGGATATATCTTATCTCTGGCATGCTCCCGTACACTCCTTCCTGTTACACAGGCCTTTGGATGGAGCTGGCTGTCTTTTGGAAAGGTGCTTGACCCCCGGCAGGCCCTCAGTGAATACGTGCTGAACGAATGCTTGCATGTACAAGGGAAAAACCCGTTAGGAACTAGGTAGATGTGGAAAGATAGGAGACATAACCAGATTGAAAGGGTTAATACTCTGTCTGTGTCTCTCTGAGTACAAGTGTCCAAATGGTCCCACATACTTTAATTGCCTTGTTCAAAACTCGTGCTGTATCTTTGCACTTCTCTCTGCCTGGCCACAGGCTGCACACAGCTTGAACCTTTGCCGTGTGGTGTCAGAGGGTCCGGATGACAAATCTCCCACACCCACTGGCACGTGAGGAATGGGGTCCATTGGCTTGCTCACCCTTGCACCCTGCCTCACACCATTTACTCTTACATTTTTTCCCCCAAATCTGCCTCTTACCATTCTTGGCCAAGGAGGGACTCTCAGGGATGCTCTGTGGCTTGCACTGAAAACCTGTGGCCTGTCCCACCTCTTCCTGCTCCTTCCACATTTCTCCTGACCGTTGTCATCAGCAGACTGCACTGCACGAGAACACAGAGCCACAGTATAAAAAGGCCAAAAAATTGGGATGTGTCTCTTTAAGGTGCATACAGCATCATCATGAAACAGAACGTGTATAAAAATATAAGTAACCCCCTCAGATATAGTCCACCCCAAAATGAATTAAGATAAAAAAAATTAAGGCCGGGCGAGGTGGCTCTTGCCTGTAATCCTAGCACTCTGGGAGGCCGAGGCGGGCAGATTGCTCGAGGTCAGGAGTTCGAAACCAGCATGAGCAAGAGCGAGACCCCGTCTCTACTATAAAAATAGGAAGAAATTAATTGGCCAACTAATATATATAGAAAAAATTAGCCAGGCATGGTGGCGCATGCCTGTAGTCCCAGCTACTCGGGAGGCTGAGGCAGAAGGATCGCTCGAGCCCAGGAGTTTGAGGTTGCTGTGAGCTAGGCTGACGTCACGGCACTCACTCTAGCCTGGGCAACAAAGTGAGACTCTGTCGCAAAAAAAAAAAAAAAAAAAAATTAAAAATAGTTTAGCTATCGTAAGAGGACATAATCCATTTAAAAGCAGAGCGAATTTTAGACAACCGCATGGTGCATTATGGTTAAAACAATGTGAATGTTATAAATGTTGGAAGTGTAAAAAATAAAATATTGAAAACATCACAGGGGATGGGGGCAGAAGGGATGGGGAAGAGGGTTCTAGCATCGCCCTAGCAGGGAGTCAGTCACTTAACACTGTCTGAAGTTGAACCATGAATTGTTAAAAATGGCTCACCCCTATTAATTTGTTTGTCATTTTACACATACATGCACATACGCACAGGGCAAGGTGGGGGCGGGCATCAACGTACAGTACCCCCAAAAAGCAAAGTGGCGAGAAACGAGCCTTGTGGAAAAGGTACCCGGGGACCGAGCCCTGTCCCCGATGTCCTGGGCACATGGTGGGTCTCTTACCTCCTGATCATCCGTCTGAACTTGCTGTGAACTGCCATCCCTCCCTCCCTCCACCTGCTCCTCTTCAAACACACCCAGCCTGGCCTGGCCACAGCGCCTTCCTTTTGTTGGTGTTTTCAGCCTCGGGATGTGTGGCCGTGTTGGAGATAGATGATGAATGGGCCTGCCGGGGGGCACGCCCACCCACGCCCTCCCACGTGGGACGGGGTGATGCCACTGCGGGCTAGTCTGGGCGCCCGACTGCTGCCAGGCCGGCCGGGTATGTTTGGGAGGAGGGCCCCAGGGGACGCATGCAGCCTGCTTGGAAATGTGACAAGGGGCCAGGCTTGGGGAACGGACAGCTGATGCATTAGATCTTAGGGACCAAGGTTCCAGAATTGTAAGATCTGCTTTGGTCTCTGAGCAACAACCAAGCAGATCTTTTGTCTTTCCCTTCAGTACGAGAAGGTCACTTAAAAGTGCCTGTGCCAGGCCGGGCGCGGTGGCTCACGCCTGTAATCCCAGCACTCTGGGAGGCCGAGGAGGGAGGATCGCTCAAGGTCAGGAGTTCGAGACAGCCTGAGCAAGAGTGAGACCCCATCTCTACTAAAAATAGAAACTATCTGGACAACTAAAAATATATAGAAAAAATTAACCGGGCATGGTGGCGCATGCCTGTAGTCCCAGCTATTCAGGAGGCTGGGTCAGGAGGATCGCTTAAACCCAAGAGTTTGAGGTTGCTGTGAGCTAGGCTGACGCCACGGCACTCACTCTAGCCTGGGCAACAAAGTGAGACTCTGTCTCAAAAAAAAAAAAAAAAAGTGCCTATGCCAGCCCCACCCAGCCCTGCCACACGCAAAACTGGTAGGGTTGTTTTGGGAGACAGCAGAGCCCAGGCTCTTGGGGTGTCCTCAGTTCAGCTGAGCCTCCCTAGGTGACCCCACCTTCTCCCGCACTTTCTCTGCTCAGCCCGACCTGGAGGAGCCGCTGCCACAGAGCGCGCCGGCCCCACCCACGGTCTTACTCGGGAACTGAACATCTCGCCCAAACCGGAGCGTGTTCGGGCGCGTCCTCTTGCCTCTTCCCATGGAGACGACAGCCCCTGCACGCCCAGCTGCCCCCTTGCCTGTCTGTGGGCGGGGCTGGCAAGCTCCGACTGAGAATTCTAGGTCACTTGTCTTACCCTTACATGACATTCTCATTCATTCTGCCTGCGTGTGTGTATGTGTGTGGGCGCATGTGTGTTGGAGTTAGGGTTAGGGTTGCATAGGGCAAGAAGCAGTTGTGCACCTCCATGCCAGGCATCCTCAAACTACAGCTTACGGGGCCACATGCTGCCCGCCTAGGACACTTATCTGGCCCACCGAGTGTTTTTGCCGCCGCTGCCTGTCCTGCTTAGCAGCCGACTGGTCCCGGGCCCATAGTGCACACTCTCCAACGGTCTGAGGGACCGTGAACTGGCCCCCTGTTTAAAAAGTTTGAGGACCCCTGCTCCATGCCCTCTGGGCTGGGCTGGGGGGTGCTGAGTGCCCTCCTGGGTGGTCCATCTTCTGAAACAAGGAACCTCAGTGCGTGGCCTCAAGAGGGCTGGGTTTCCAGGCTCCTTCCTGGAAACATAAGATGCAGATGTCCGGAGCCGCCGGACCCCAGCAGTGGGGAGTTTCCATTCCTTTGCTGCTGGCCTCACTAGGAGTTTGGCCGGGAGTCTGAAAAATGCATAGATCGTGTTGATTTTGGCAATGGCTGCAGACCTCCAAGGTTGGCAATTCCCGTCTCTCCACCTTCCCACTCACCAGCATGGCCTGCCCTTCCATCCCTTGCCTTACGTCTGTGCCCAGCAGAGGCAGAGGTTGGAGGGAGGTGGGAGCAGGTAGGAGAAACTTAGATAAGCAGCAAAGTTGCACGATTCTTCCCACCTTAGCACATTAGAAGAGGACCTGAAACTGGAGAGGTATTTTGGCTGGCATCACATGCCGAGTCAACAGAAAAAAATTGGGTACCCAGACCCCTGAGTCCCATAGTGTTGAAAGTGGCAGCTGCCACTTATTGAGCGCCTACTGTGTGCTGGGCACTGTTGGATGACTTACATACATTCTCTCTAATTTCGACAACAAATTTGCTGGCAAGAAATATATTATCACCTCCATTTTGCAGGTGAGGAAACTGAGACCAAGTGGACGCCATATTTAACTGAGGTTCATGGTCCAGGCATCTCACACCTAATTAGAGTCAGGGCTCAGGTTCATACCCTGATCCGTGTGACTCTGGAATATCCGAATTCTTTCCACTCCCTAGCTCCTGTCCGGCCTGAGTGCTCCATCTTCTGCACTCGTCCTCAGAGACCTCTGTCACACAGGTTAGGCGGTGCCTTTCAAGGGACCACAGAGTCTGTGTAAAGGTTTCTGGTTTGCAGCTGGCACGTGGGTGCACTTTGGTGCCAGGGCGCTGGGAGCCCTGTGTCCATTTGGCGCCACGGGGAGCAGGTCTGCAGACGCTGGCCTCTTTGACGAGGGGCGATTAAGAGCTTGCTACCTTCTGGAGCTTGACCTTGGCCAAAGAGCTGGCCTCTCTGCTGAAGTTGCCCGGAGAGCCCAGGACAAGCACCTGTGGCCGCTGCCTGGGTAGTTCTCCCAGCGGTGGCATCCCGGAGACAAAGGGGGCGTGGATGGAGAACTGGCTGGGTACAGGTAGGTTCGTAAACTCTTGGGGCCCGGCAGCCTCCAAGGCTGAGTGGCTTGGCTTAGCTGGGAGGGGAGCTGTGACATCCGGGCCTTATAAGGACAAGGCGGAGGCCTCGGGGAGGGACAGGCTCGCTGCTACCTGCTGGAGCAGAGAGAAAAGCACTTCCCTTCAACCCAGGCTCTTCTGGCCTCGGGCCACCCTAACTCCCATCCCCAGGGAAGCCCATCCCTGGCCTCAAGCAGTGCAGGGTAGGGGGGACCAGGACCAAGTGGAGGGGACTTGTCTGAGGGAGAGGCCACTGGATGAGAAAACAGGACTGTCAAGAAGAAGCAGGCGGTGTGATGGGGCTGCACTGCCAACCTGCCACTTGCTAGCTGTCAGGCAGTCAGCAGGCCGCTTCACCGCTTCAAGTCTCAATTTCCTCATCTCTAAAATAGAGGCAGACCAAGTGAGTTGAAAACTTACGTCCAGGCCAGGTGCGGTGGCTCACGCCTGTAATCCCAGCACTCTGGGAGGCCGAGGCGGGAGGATCGTTTGAACTCAGGAGTTCGAGACCAGCCTGAGCAAGAGTTAGACCCTTGTCTCTACTAAAAATAGAAAGAAATCAGCAGGACAACTAAAAACGTATAGAAAAAATTGCCGGGCATGGTGGCGCATGCCTGTAGTCCCAGCTGCTTGGGAGGCTGAGGCAGGAGGATCGCTTGAGCCCAGGAGTTGGAGGTTGCTGTGAGCTAGGCTGACGCCACGGCACTCTAGCCCAGGCAACAGAGTGAGACTCTGTCTCAAAAAAAAAAAGAAAAGAAAACTTATGTCCACATGACAACCTGCGTATTAGTTAAGATGAGGTCATACTGAGGTAGGGTGACTGGTGTTCGTATAAGGAGACAGAGAAACCATGTGAGGACGGAGGCAGAGATTAAAGTCATGCCGCTGGAACACCAAGGATTGCCAGCAGACCAGCCACAGCTAGGGAGAGACAAGAAAGGACGCCCCTACGTATTTTAGAGAAGCCTGGCCCTGCCAACAACTTGGTTTCAATCTCCCAGCCTGCAGAACTGAGCTCATAAGCTTCTGCTTTAAGCCGCTGGGTCCAGGGTGCTTGGTGAGGGCAGTCCCAGGAACCCAACACAGTCTGAGTGTTGAGGGCGGCTGCATCCAGGCTCACGGCTCCCTCTTTGGAAGAGGGGCCCCTATTGTGGTCTGTCTCCTTCATTTCTCCTGACACTCGGCCCCTTCTATGTCCATAGGCCCTGACATATTTCGGATACCTGTCCCTCCAAATCTCATGTTGAAATTCCATCCCCAGTGTTGGAAGTAGGGCCAAGTGGAAGGGTGTTTGGGTCTTGGGGGCGGATCTCATGAATGAATGGCGCGGTGCCCTCCCACCATAATGACCGAGTTCCCGCCGTATTAGCTCACGCCAGAGCTGGTTGTTTAAATGCGCCTGGCACCGCCGCCTCCTCCCTCTCTGGCTCCTCCTCTCGCCATGCTGCGACACGCCTGCTCCCCTCCGCCTTCCGTCTTGACTAGAAGCTCCGTGAAGCCCCCACCACCACGAGCAGATGCTGGCGCCGTGCGTGCTCGCACAGGCTGCAGAACCGGGAGCCGAACGAACCTCTCTTCTTTATCCATTACCCAGCCCCAGACATTCCCTTTATGGCAACCCTAAACAGACTAACACGGCCCCTCTTCCAAATCCTGGAAGCACATTTATTTTCCTCCTCTGGGAATGCAGACAGGGGCTACAGTCAAAAGGAAGGGATGGAGAAGGGGAGGGGTGATTCTGTCTCAGGGATGGCAACGCGAAGGTCACGAAATGCCCGCTCCCCCAGAGAAGCTACAGTCGGAACCCGCGAATGATGCTTCCTCATCTTTTGCTGCCTCTTATTGACGAGGTCCTCGTCCTAGCTGTTTAGAGATGCCGGAGCCCCCTGCCTCCTCTTGGCCCCTGAGATAAGGTCCTATGAGCTGCCCGACCCTGGTCCTTTGATTCTGCTCCTCCCAGAGCCTCCTGCACCTTTAAGCCTCCCTGGCTGCGCTGGTGTGTCTAGCTGGACGAGCTTTCTAGATCTGCACCACAGTCGGGCCCCTGCTTTGGGCTGTCTCGGGCGTCAGTTGTCTTTTCACGTGTGTGTCCCATCCGCCCGGCTAGCCTGGGCTTCCCGGGAGTCTTGTCTTACTCATCCTCACCCTCAGGCTGCACGGAGCACGTGCATGCCCGGGCTTGGGACACGGATGCTGCTGGCAGGGACCATGGCACCGGCTGGGTCCTTCCCGGGGGGCTGCGTGGCCGTGTTCCACCCAGGCTCCCTCTTCCTGTCCTTGTCCAAACTGAGCACCCGTGGAAGGCTGTGGAGGACGGTGGGATGCCGAGGGCAGGGGTTGGTTTGGCAGCACCTGGCGACGAGCTGCCATGGGGGAGTGGCGGTCTGCAGGGGCTCACCACCGCGTCCCTGGGGCACCGCCCTGTCCTTGGAGTCCCGC
Source organism: Microcebus murinus (assembly GCF_040939455.1). Taxonomy (NCBI): domain Eukaryota; kingdom Metazoa; phylum Chordata; class Mammalia; order Primates; family Cheirogaleidae; genus Microcebus; species Microcebus murinus. The sequence continues at coordinate 27,641,330 of NC_134126.1, read as the reverse complement.
GGGCCTCCCCGCTGCTCAGACACATCAGGCCTACGGGCTGTTGCTTTTGTGTTTGGAGAAGGGCATGGAAGCTCTGACCTCATATCTGCTGGCCTGAAAGCCCTGGTCTTGGCATTTTCAGGGAGCAGGAAGACGTGCTTCGGTGGTTTTGCTGCAGTCTGTGATTACCCGGTCTGATGGAACAAAGTCTTCAGTGCTCACATGTGCTTTTTATAAAATCCCAAGACACTTCTCTGGGAGTCTTCTGTTCCTTCGCTCTGTCCAGCTCAGCATCAGGCCTGTAAAAAGATCTTTCTGAGGCGTGGGTGCTGTTGTCCGGGCATGTCAGTGTGGATGTCAGAGCACGCGGCATGGAAAGGGAGGGAGATCTGGATGCACAGGTGGAGGTGGAGGGCCTGTGTCAACAGGATGAGCCGCTGGAAGAGGAAAGAGAACGTTCTCCCATTCAAAGATGCTTTCCGGCCCGCGCATGGACGGTAGCGGTAGAGTTCGAGAGAGCTCCCGTCCTTCCTCCCCTCTCTGCTCCCACTGCTTGGCACCCCCGGAGCATTCCTTGTGGCTCGGGGCATGGCCAGGAGCCATGCAGGTGCGTCCCAGGGCCGAAGCCCAGGAACAATGCTGTTCTTTGTGGGCTCCGGCCTCAGCGCCTGCTTATCAAAGCCGGGGCGTTTTGGGGCACCGGGGACAGGAGAGGCCTGGCCTGCACAGCCCGCTGTGCCCTTCGCCCCACTAACGGGGGAGGTTATTTTCAGGCCGAGCAGGAGATCTCCCGCCGAGGGGCCCGGAACGGCGCTGGGCACCTGCAGGTAGACGGTACATGCCTCAGAGAATTGGCAGTCACCCATTCTGTCCCCAGGCGGGAGCAGGAGGGAGGCGTAGAGAAGCGCAGGGTCAGAAAGACGGCACGATGGTGGGCATCACCTTTGGAGAGGATGGAGATGAGCAGGGGGGCTTCTCAACACCGTCCCAGCCCAGAAAGGTCGTTAGGACATTCAGCCCGTGGCGTAAGAATGCTGTGGGGTTCTGGAATCTCTGTGCCTCCCTACGCTTGTCAAGGTGCCCCCGTGCTGACATTGGTGGCAAAACCCATACAAGGACTGTGGCCCAGGTGCGTGTCTTTGGGGGCGTTAGAGAAGGGGGCAGCTGGGGAGAGTGGAGTCTCATTCCAGAAGAGTGGGGAGAAGAGGGGCCACCACCCCCACCCCACGATAGAGTCTGCTATGGCAGCTTAAAAAAAAAAAAAAGGACCAATATGCTGAATTTTTGGAGCTTGTTAGAAGAAAGGAAGAGTCTCAGGGGGCCTCAGCCTGTATCAACCCAAAGTGGTCCCCTCATCCCCACGTCCTCCCAGCAAGTCCAGGCTGGGGAGTTTCCCGCCACGAGCCCTGCGCCCCCCACCCCGTCCCCATGCACCTGACTTCACACTCAGGAAGGAAAACTCATGGAGACCCCGGCACCTAGAAGGCTGGGCCTTCCCACTGAGCCGTGGCCCCCCAGGACAGGTGACTGTGGCTGACCCAGCAGCTATCCGCGGGGACCCCGCCTCGGATCCAAGCGTCTTGTCGCTGATGGCCTTGTACTGACTTCTTCTGCCGCCACCCTTTTCTTCACTCCCACCCCTGCCCCCATCTCCTGCCCTCCCCTCGAGCCGCTGAGTCACCTCGATGTCTCCTGGCCCCTTGGCCGTCACTTCCCTCTGCCAGGGAACCTCCAGGGAGAGCCTCAAGAGAGCCAGAAAATACTAGCAGCCTTGACTCTGCCACCGATGAGCTGTGTGTCACTGGGCACCTCCCTTTACCTCTCTGGGCCTCAGTTTCCCCATCTCTAAGGTGGTCCCCGGGGATCTTTTCGACTCTGGTCGTGAAGTCTCTGCTTCCATGGAAGTGAGCACTGCCTGTGGTGTACGTCCCCCTGCGTACCTGACGTGGGATGTTGTCACCTGGGTTGTGGCTATGTCGCCTGGGTTCCAGCAGCCTTGCCCACGTTTCTAGACCGCTCAGGGTCAGAGAGGGGTAACAGCCCTTCCTGCTGGTGAAAATGCCTTTGTCTCTGGAAGCACCTTTAACTCTTCAAGCCCTGCCCTCCCCTGTAAATATTAATATAAACATCCTGTGCAACAGGCAGGCCGGCAGCTATTACCTGTACAGGTTGAGCATCCCTTGTCTGAAATACTTGGGACCAGAAGTGTTCCAGATTTGGGGGGATTGGGGAACATTTGCATTACACCAGTTCAGCATCCCAAGTTCAAAAATCCAAAATCTGCAGTGCTCCAATGAGCCTTCCCTTTCAGTATCATGTGAGTGCTCAAAAACGTTCAGATTTTAGAGCATTTTGGATTTCAGATTTGAGATGTTCCACTATGTATTTTACAGATTGGTGAAAAAAGACCCAGAGAAGTTCAGTCCTTCCCTGGGGATCCAGGGACAATGGTGATTAACGTAAATTAGTAGGAAAAGCACCAGTCCAGGGCCAGGTGGTCTGACCTTGAGAAAGTCACTGAAGTCCCGAGGCTCTGATTTCTTGTCTCTAAAGTGGCAATAAGGATGACTGCAGGGTCACAGGAGAGAATGTAGGTGAAAGCAGTTTGCAAATGTGTAAAGCACTTCCTGGTGGCACAGAGAGCACGGTGGCATTCTCACGCTGTCTCCATCCCTCCGCGTCTCTCCTGCTTTGCTGTGCCCATCGGGAACTAGGTGCAACCTCCCAGGTCATTTCTCTGGGTGGAGGTGGGTAGGAATTCTGCCTGGCCCCTAACCCTCCTTTGGTTCTTTCCCTGCAGACTGTAAATTCACCTGCCACCCAGAGTGCCGCAACCTGATCCAGCTGGACTGCAGTCAGCAGGAGGGCTCGTCGTCCCGGGACAGGCCCTCTCCAGAAAACACCCTCAGCCCGCCCTTCAGCCAGGTAGGCAGCAAGGCTTGCGGACCCGGCTGGGAACAGTATCTGCAGGTGCTGCGGGCTCCACGTTGTCTCCCAGGAGCTCCGGTGCTCAGGAGGTGGCGTGAGGCTTCAGGACGCCATGTGTGCTGAGTGTTGGGGTCCCCTCCTCTGGCCAGGTGGAGTCCATAGGCACCCCCCTTTCCAAGGGGACTGGGGGCAGTGACATGGAGATGTTAGAAGATACTCAAGAGTCCCCCGTAGCTCTCCCCAAGCACAGAGCCTACTTTGGCCTAGGGCTCTGAGCCAGGGGTGTGGGAGGGGGTGGGGAAGTCCCAGAGAAGCCTTCCGGAGGTCCCTTGGGGCAGCGGGGTGATGGGGCGAAGGCTTCTCAAGCACACCCTCCAGCCAGGTCAGAGCAGCCTTCAGAGGGGCAGGGCAAATGTTTCTTCCCTGTGTTACGGGACCAGGAAACTGATGTCCAACACAGCTTTTGGTTCTGTGTCCTGCCAGGACACTTGAAATATGATGTGTCTGAACTTTGGTGTCCAGGATTTAGAATGGAAACAGAGGAGTGCATTTATTGATTCTTGCAGTGAACAAGCACTTATTAACTCTCTACTATGTGCCAAGCACTGGTGAGAGTAGCGGTAATAAATGACGCATCCCGATTCTTGTCCTTGGAGACCTTGCATGCTGGCAGAGGAGGCAGAATACAACCAAATGGTATATACTGTGAGGCACGGAGTGATAGGAGTACGAAGCACATGTTTTTGGTACATAGTGCATTTGTTTCTGCAGAGAGAAATCAGGGAAGGCTTCTCAGAGGAGGTGATGTTTGATCTAAGCCTTAATGCGTGAGTCAAAGGTTGCCAGCCAGGGAAGTAAGGAGTATTCCAGGAGATCAGCCTTTTGTTTATTTCCCAAATATGTTTTTTTTTCTATATATATTAGTTGGCCAATTAATTTCTTTCTATTTATAGTAGAGATGGGGTCTCGCTCTTGCTCAGGCTGGTTCGAACTCCTGACCTCGAGCAATCCTCCCGTCTTGGCCTCCCAGAGTGCTAGGATTACAGGTGTGAGCCACTGCACCCGGCCGCCAAATATGTTTTGAGTATCGCCATGTGCTAGGCCCAGGAAGCTGAGGACTTAGTAATGAAGGGAACAGACATGGCCCCTGTCCATCCTATGCTTACAGTAGGGTCTATAAGAGGAGATCCCAGGGTGCTCTGGGAGACAATAATTGGGGACCCAGATACTGGGTGGGGTGCTCAAGAACAGCCCCAAGTCCCCAGAGTAGCTCCCCACGTGATTTTTCTGGCCATGATATACATGATCAAACTGCATCCAAATGACTTATCTGCCGTGGTGTCTCTAGCCTCCCAGCTATCGCCCCGTGCCTTTTTCTCCCCCAGGGAAAGCATTATCAGAAAGCAAGTATGATGTATGTTTTTATCAAGATGATATTGAATTGGTTCTAAGATGTGTAGTTTAAAATTCTGGGCCAGGTACAGTGGCTCACACCTGTAATCCCAGCACTTTGGGAGGCTGAGGTGGGAGGAATCGCTCAAACCAGGAGTTCCAGACCAGCCAGTTGTAAGCTCTAGTTCTGGCTTAAAAAAAAAAAAAAAAAATAGCCAGGTATGGTGCTGTAGTGCAGCTACTCAGGTGGCTGAGGCAGGAGAATCACTCTAGCCCAGGAGTTCGAGGCCACAGTGAGGTACGATGATGCTACTGCACTGCAGCCCAGGTGACAGAGAAAGATTCTGACTCATTTTTTAAAAAAATGCCAGGCGTGGTGGCTCATGCCTATAATCGTAGCACTCTGGGAGGCCAAGGTGGGAGGATCACTTGAGGTCAGGAGTTCGAGACCAGCCTGAGCAAGAGCGAGACCCTCCGTCTCTACAAAGAAACAGAAAAATTAGCCAGGCATGGGGGCATGCACCTGTAGTCCCAGCTACTTGGGAGGCTGAGGCAAGAGGATTCCTTGAGCCCAGTACTTAATGTTTCTGTGAACTATGATGATGCCACTGCACTCTAGCCCAGCAGACAGAGCAAGACCCTGACTCAAAAAAAGGAAAAAAAAAATTCTGTGCATCCTCTATAAACTTTGGAATAGTAACTGTTTATAGCGTGGCCTGAATGTAACCAGCTCTCTTGGGAGGGCCTTGCCTTAGCCAGAACCTATCCATCCAGAAGGGGACGGTGGAAGGAGAAGGGATACATCTGACTCCCAGGGCACTGATGAGCAATGCAGAATTCTGTTGAATATTTTCTTTAAAAGGCAAAGGATGCACACGCTATAGCAACATTTCCTAAAAATCTTACTTAAAACAACTTTTATCGTTCTAATTTGCTGGAGACACTTGTGGTTGTCACAACTTGGGGGGTGCTACTGACTTCTAGTAGAGTCCAGGGCTGCTGCTAAACACCCCGTATTGCATAGGACAGCCCCTCGACAAGGAATTGTCTCGCCCCATATGGCCATTGTGCTGGGATTGAGAAACTCTGCCCTAGAGCACATTGGCCACCCCCCCAGGTGTGGTGGGCAAAGGCCCAGGGAAGGGCCTGGGACCTGCTGTGTGCACTGTCCCATGCCCTGAATGTCAGCAGAGAAGAGGTGCTTTCAGGCCTGGGTTTTCAGAAACAGAGTGACCCCCTTTCCTCTGTTGGAGAGAGGAGTCAAGCTCAGAACCTTCTGGCAAGCTAAATTAGGGCTGTGTCCAGAGCAGAACCACCACTGAAATATCACAGGGGAAGGAGCCAAGAGTCCCGCATGGGTCCTGAGCAGCGCCCGGCTGGCAAACGGCCTTGCGTGGGGTTTGCTCTCAGGCCGGCTGGATCGGGCGGCTGTGTTTGCCTTGGACAGGCCTGGCTGCATGCTTCAGCAGAACTGGGGCAGGACCGAGCCCTCTATCAATAAAAGCCGGGCCCCGCTCCAGGCCCACTCGCCTTTGCTAAAAAGCTTGTTTGTGCTGATTTCCGCCTTGGCTTGGATCTCTGTTAAATACAGAAATAGAACTTTCTTTCACCTTGACATCACCAAGGGCTGAGCTAACCCCGTGTGCGAGGGCCACTTTCTTGGGGGATTTATTGTAGCCGGGGCCCAGGTCTGAGCTCAGCTAGTTTGGGGGGCATTTGACTGTTAGGAGGGCTCATCTTGGTAGCATTTCTCCTCTCTGGTCTTTAAGGGGAAAAAAAAAGCCATTGATTTTTCTCCAACCAGAGAGAACCACTCTTCATTAACATTTGTGTATGTTCTTCCTGTACAGCCATACATTTTTCAAAACATGGTTGAGACCATCTGTAGAAAAGTACCTGGCCCCAACATTTTAAAAGAAACAATCCCCCGGTCTGTCTTTTCTCTGCCATGCCAGAGGGAGGCAGCGGGGGAGGAAGGAGAAACAGACGTGGAAGGGGGCAGGGATGGGCCCAGAGCCCCCAGCTGCAAACTCACAAGGCCACTCGGGTTGGCCTGTCTCTTGCAGGCATCAGAAACAGAGGAGGGGGGGCTGGCAGCCGCCTGTGTCTTGGTCAACTCCAGACCCAGTGGTTTTGGAATCTCTTCTTGGAGATCTCCAGGTCTGTGGTGTCTGACTCTTCCCTGGGCACCCATGTGTCACTGAGCAAATCTCCTTCAAGCCCACCCCCTTCTTCAGTTTAAGCCTCTTTGCTAGAGAACATCATTGCTGTCGGTTGAAGACCCAATCAGTTACCAAAACAGCTGCAGTTCCTTTCTTTAGGGGCATGCCCTGAAGGATTTAGACTTCCAGTCCTCTTAAAGGTGCTCTTATCATGTCACCTCTGGGATGAAAAAACCCTCAGTGGATTCCCAGTGTACTGCTTGACATCAAGTGAGACCTCTGAGGGTTTGGCCCAGTTCTTTCATTGCCTATGGGGAAGCCGATCCTCAGGGAAGCCTTCGTCCTTGCCCACTACTGTAGACTCTCATTATAACCCACGGCGACCCAGGGGAACCCTGGCAGCTGTGTCCTTCTGGCCTTTGGTGCTTGGAATGCACAGATTGCAAAACTGAATCATAAGCACTCCCCCTTCCACTCAACTCCCCTGTGGCCAGCGCTCAGATCCTCCCACATCCAACAGGCCAGAGCTCCTCCCCCCTCCTCCTGGCCCTCCAGAGACCCTGAGCAGCAACCTGGGACACCAGGCTCTCAGGCACTCCCCCCTCTGCAGAAGCCAGCCCCTCCCCACTGCAGTTCTCAGACCTCATCAGGCACCTTCCACACTTAGGGTTCTGCCATATCCATGCTCCACCTGTGCCATCATTTACTTAATATGCCTCTTTAAATAGACTCATTTTATTAAACTTAAATAAAACTTATATTAAAGGAAATTGTCAAATATCCTTGAACCACTGGTTTGATGTACTTAGGATTTTTTTCCCTGGCGCACAATAAATTAATACTTGATCTCTAAAATCGGTGTGCCTAAGGACTGCCTTAAATGCATTCCACAAATACTTACTAAGCCAGGTTCTTTGGGTGTCATTTGTGGGAGACGCTGCCTGTCAGAGGCTACTGTCTTTGGTCATCTGGTGCTTGGACTCCCAGGGTACAGGGTCCACGGAGTGCCTCGGGGGCAGTAGGAGCCGTGGAGGGAGCTTAAAGAGATGCTGGGAAGGAAACTCCAGCCATCCCTACTGGTACCAAGGTGCCCTTCCAAAGGAGGTCCGTATTCAGGGATAAGGAAGAGTACAAGTGAAAACAAGCCTGCCCGCAGTACGCATGTGACCAGGCTGTTTGTATTGTGTACGTCTGTATACATGTGTGTGTAAATGCAGGGCAGGGGCCTGGCTGGTGCCCAGCTATCTACTGAAAGAGACTTTACCTCCGCAGCGGGTGGAAATGGACCGAGATGGAGCGAGGTCCTCAACTTTTGCTGTTTGCCTCTGTGCTGTTTGAATGGCCAAATGCTTCCCTATGTTCCTAATATATTATTTTGAAAGGGCAATAAATGTTCTCTTAAAGAAAAGGGAGAGGCTTGGCCTGGGGGACTGAAGAGCTAGGTTCCAATCTGGACTGTGTAGATGAATTACTTGCCTTTCCAGTGTCTGGGGCCTCAGGTTCTCCTCCGAGCAGTGGGAGGGTGCGCGGGGCGGTCGTGTGGCCCCAGTGAGACGTGCTGTGTGGACAAAACTGGGTAACAGTCCTGGGCCACCTCTGGCCCCCCTGACAGCCTTACTGGGCATTTTTTATCATGTCACTCCGGTGATGAAAACCATCAGTGGCTTCTTGTTGCCCTCAGAATGCGTCTAAATCTGGATCAGAAACCCTCCATGGTCTAGCCCTGCCAACTCCTGAAAATCCCAGGAAGTTGGGTTTCTGTCCTGGATATAAAGCCAGGACACTGACTTTGGCTTGGGCCGGCACTTTGTGCTGAGACTTGCAGTTATCCCCTGCTAACATTGAGGCCCAAGTCACTGTTGCACTCTGTAGAGGACTCTGGTCCCCTTCACCCGCGGATTAGCCCCGCAGGTCCTGCCCCGCACACCCCCAAATGGGGACCTGGCCGCTGCCACGCCAAGCAGGGCCCCTGCCTGAATCAGCCCTCAGCCCCTGCAGCAGCAGAGTGGTGACTCAGCTGGCGTCGAGTTCCGAGTTTCCTGGCTCCTGGCCCTGAGCTCCCTCCCGCAGACACAGCGCTGTCTCCATTACCCGCGGCTCTGCCCTTCCAGGCCCTTCGGAAGGGGAAGCGCCCGCGGCCCGCCCCGCCCTGTCCCGCGGCCCGGCCGCCTCCTGTTGAACCCGGGACTACCACACGGGGGAGCCAGGGAGCAAGGAGGGAAGCGAAGGGAAGGGAGGAACCGGGCTGGGGCGGGGGTGGGGTGGGGGGTGTCCCTGCTGGAGGTCCTAGGGTCCCCCCCAAACGCTGAGTCTTGAGGGACCCCAGGATCCTGGGTCTCTTCTGAAAGTTTCAATAAGTGTTTATCAGATTGAATTGCAAGGTTTTTAATACTACACGTGAAGTGGTACAATGTCACTTGACAGGTAGACTGTGATAAGATAGAGACACACAGACGGTCCCTGGCTTTCGATGGTCCTACTTAGGATTGTTTGACTTTACAATGTTGCGGAGGAGATATGCATTCGGTAGAAACCATACTTTTAGTACAGCATCCAATAAATTACATGAGATGTTCAATACTTTGTTATATAATAGGTTTTGTGTTAGATGATTTTGCCCAACTGTAGGCGAATGTAAGTGTTCTGAGCATGTTTAGGGTAGGCTAGGCTAAGCTGTCATGGTCAGTAGATTAGGTGCATTAAATACATTTTCCACTTATGATATTTTCAACTTACAGTGGGTTTATTGGGATGCAATCCCGTCGTGAGTTGAAGAGCATCTGTATACTGTAAAGTCTAAGACAGCCACTAAAATAGCAAAACAAAGGATTAAAGCCCGTGGCAACAAATGGGATAAAATGGAATTATAGAATATATGCAATTAATCCAAAAGAAGGCAGAAAAAAAGGAAAAAGGGAACCAAGAACAGATAGAATGCAAATAGAAAACAAATAGCAAGATGATAGACTTAAAACCAAGCTATATCAACAATTGCATTAAATGCAAATGATCTAAATACTCCAATTAAAGGGTAGAGAGGATCAGATTGGATTTATAAAAAAACAAGATCTGACTATTTGCTGCCTTTAAGAAATAACCTTTAGGCCGGGCGCGGTGGCTCACGCCTGTAATCCTAGCACTCTGGGAGGCCGAGGCAGGCGGATTGCTCAAGGTCAGGAGTTCAAAACCAGCCTGAGCGAGACCCTGTCTCTACCATAAAAAAAAAAAAAAAGTAGAAAGAAATTAATTGGCCAACTAATATATATAATATAAAAATCAGCCGGGCATGGTGGCTCGTGCCTGTAGTCCCAGCTACTCGGGAGGCTGAGGCAGGAGGATGGCTTGAGCCCAGGAGTCTGAGGTTGCTGTGAGCAAGGCTGACGCCATGGCACTCACTCTAGCCTGGGCAAGAAAGCGAGACTCTGTCTCAAAAAAAAAAAAAAAAAAAGAAATAACCTTTAGATATAAAGACACAAATAGGCCGGGCGCTGTGGCTCACGCCTGTAATCCTAGCTCTTGGGAGGCCGAGGCGGGCGGATTGCTCAAGGTCAGGAGTTCAAAACCAGCCTGAGCAAGAGCGAGACCCCGTCTCTACTATAAATAGAAAGAAATTAATTGGCCAACTGATATATATATAAAAAAAAAATTAGCCGGGCATGGTGGCGCATGCCTGTAGTCTCAGCTACTCGGGAGGCTGAGGCAGGAGGATCACTCGAGCCCAGGAGTTTGAGGTTGCTGTGAGCTAGGCTGACGCCACGGCACTCACTCTAGCCTGGACAACAAAGCGAGACTCTGTCTCAAAAAAAAAAAAAAAAAAAAAAAAAGACACAAATAGCCTAAAAATAGAAGAATGGATAAAGGAAATACCATGCTAATGGTAGTCAAAAGAAAGCTGCAGTGGGTATAAGTATCAGGCAAAGTAGATTTCAGAGCAAAGAATGTTTACAGGGATAAAGAAAATTATTTCATGATGATAAACTGGTCAGTTAATCAAGAGGACATAATAATCCTAAAAGTTTATGCACCTAATAATGGAGCTTCAAAATACAGGAATAGAGAACTGTAAAGAAAAAATAGGCAAATCCATAATTATACTTGGAGATTTCAACACCTCTTTCTCAATAATAAATGAAACAAGTAGACAGAATACAAGGATCCCTCAATGAATGTCATCTACTGTTATTAATCTCAATTCAATTTGTGACATTGTCAATTTCATCTCTAGAAGTTTGATTTGGGTATTTTTTATATCTCCCATGTCTCTACTTCGCTTTTTGAGTAAGTATCATACACTTATAATAGCTTTTAGAGTCTTTGCTAATTCTAATATCTGTGTCAGTTATGGATTGATTCTCAGTTGATTTATTTTTCTCCTGATTAAGGGTCATGGTTTTCTGCCTCTTTGCATGTTTGATAATTTTTTTATTGGATACTAGACATTGCACATTTCACCTTGTTGGGTGCTGAATATTTTCACATTCCTATAAATATTCTTGAGCTTTTTTCTGGGGGCTCAGTTAAGTTGCTCGGAAATGGTTTGATCCTTTTGGGTCTTGCATTTAAGATTTGCTAGGTAGGATTGAAGCAGTGCTCGGGGTTAATTATTTCCCACTCACTAAGGTATGACTCTGTGTATTCTACCCGATGTCTGATGAATCGTGAGGTTTTTAGTCTGGCTTATGGGAACAGGCACTTTTCCTGGGGCAAGATACTGCCACCTCTACTCCTTTTAGGTGGTTCTTTCTCTAGCCATGGGCCACTTCCTCACATGCATGCATGGATCGGCTGACTACTTCGGGGAGGGCCTCCTGCAGATCTCTCTCTCTCTGCAGCTGTCTCCATTCAATCACTATGTCCTGTGGACTCCAGCTGCCTTGGTCTTCCCAGACTCTCAGCAGCATCTCCTCAACTCCAGGAAGTTTTCTAGGCTCCGTCTCAGTTTCCTCTCTGCACCACAGCCTGGAAACCCTCAAGGCAGTGTGCTGGGGGTGATCAATGGGATCATCTCATTTGCCGCCTGTCTCTAGGGATTGCATCCCGTATTGCCTGATATCTGGTATCTTAAAAACCATTGTTTCATAAGTTTTGTCCATTTTTTTTGATTGTTTTAATCAGGAGGGAATATCTGAACCCTGTTACTCCACCTTTCCCAGAAGCAGCAGTCCCAGGCACTGTTCTAAGCAATTTATACATATTAATGCATTTGATACCCACCGTTGTGAGTTAGGTCAGTGCCTTGAGGGCAGAGCATTTAGTCTTCCTCACAGTGCACTGAGCCTTGCATACAATAGGTGCTCAGTAAGTCCTTGGTTTCATTTGATTTTTTTTTATTTTAAGTCAGAGTCTCACTTTGTTGCCCCGGCTAGAATGCCTTGGCATCAGCCTAGCTCACAGCAACCTCAAACTCCTGGGCTCAAGCAATCCTCTTGCCTCAGCCTCCTGAGTAGCTGGGACTACAGGCATGTGCCACCATGCCCGGCTAATTTTTTCTACATATTTTTAGTTGCCCAATTAATTTATTTCTATTTCCAGTAGAGACAAGGTCTTGCTCTTGCTCAGGCTGGTCTCGAACTGCTGACCTTGAGCGATCCACCCAACTTGTCCTCCCAGAGTGCTAGGATTACAGGCGTGAGCCACCACACCCAGGTTTCATTTGATTTTGAACTTGGGCTTTAGGAATTTGTCCTGCATTCAAAATCCTGGCTCTCTCACTTAATTGTCTTTGTGACCCTGGGAAAGTATTATGTGTAACCTCTCTTACTTATTAAATGGGGACACCAGTGTGGTTGTCGTGGCAACTGTATAAAAGTACTTGTAAGCTCCATGGAACATGGACTTTATATATCTTGTTGTGCCCCCAGCACCCTGCACAAGGAATATACACAATAGGACTAGCGTGTGGTGTGTACCTGTTAGTTCCCCATGCCCCACCGTGCTTCTGAGAGCCTGCAGCCTGGCAGGACGGTGCTGCAAACACATCATCCTCAAGCCAGCTAAGGATGTGAAGCATGGCTGCTCTCACAGTCCAAAATATGGTAACACTTTCCAAAAAAGGAATTTCTGTCGTCCCCTGTGCAATCAGCACACGCACCCTGGTACCCAGTCCTTACGGCTGCTGACAGCCCCTTTCTGATTTGGGGGAAGCAACCCATCTTGGAGTGAGGGCAGTGTCCTCAGCTCTATAACCTGGCTTTCGATAGCTTAATACCTTTACAATCTAGCAACCAACTGACATCGAGAGCATACTCTGTCATCTGCCACAAATAAGAGGAGGCTCACCACCTCCCGCTGGCATGGCATGAATGTCACGTAAGTCAGAGACCAGGGTCTCAGATTTAATCTCTCCTGGCAGATTGGGTGGGTTGGGGAGCAGAACACACTAGACCCTGCCTAGTCTCTCAGTCATATTTCCTTGGCTTCCGAGTCTAAAATTGGGCACTGATTTCTCTCCAGACTCTTTCCCTTGATAAGGCACTGATTGCCTCTCTCAGAGGATTCCATCGGCAGCCAGAGGAGTGCCAGCCCCCCGACAAGTGCGGAAGGAAGGAGCCAGTTCTCCCACTCCTTCCGCCCCACTCTGGCGACATCTGGGGCAGCTCCCTCCACCGCTCCTTCCAGATTCCCGGCCACGCTCCCCAAGCCGGAAGTGCCGGCCAAAGCTGTCAGTGATTCTCCTGCACTGGATAGACAGCCATCCCTCCCGGGAGCCGCCCCAAGGCCTATCCGACCAGCCCAGGCTGGACCAACTGGCACCCACTTCTTCTTCTGATCAGGCAGAGTGGAAACGCTTCCCAACAAGGAGGCCCCTGAGGTCCTGCCTCCAAGGAGCGATCACAGAGCTCGAGGACTTATTTCTCTAGAGATCCTTAAGCCCTGAGACATTGCTCTGTGCTCCTCAGCCCCACCCGCGCCTCTGTTCTGGAAGCAATGGATTGCCTGAGATGACCGGTGGCTGGGCCAGCTCAGCCCTGAGGTCTGGGGTTGGGGGCAACAAGACCCTCCTCGCTAGGTCTTGCTCACGTCTCCCACTGCTGGCCACGCTGCCCTGGGCGTGGGAGGATTGGCCCTTTCTGGAGAGGGGCAGGTGAGGGAGAGGGTTGCTGATCAGGAACATCTTTGGCCATTCTCTGTCCCCGCTAAGGGAGGAGGCAATTAGGAGGCAGAATCATGAGCTCTTGAAGGGTCTCTGCCTCTTGTTCTGGACCACTGGGGTGGTTTACCTGTCTTCAGTCTTTGTAAGCATCGTGGCCTGTCAAAGCTGTTAGCCTGGCAGCCTGGCAGAAGCGTGGTGTGGGCCAGCACTCCTGAGATCCTAAATGCTGGGCAGCCACTTACCTCTTGCGGTAGGAAGTCGTCTGGGGGGAAACTGAGCTCTTTGCTGTACACAGCCAACTTAACGCCAGGCAGCGCTGCCCTCGGGATGGTGGGCGGCATTCTTACGACTCAACCCAGCTAGGACGTCTGGGAAGCGGTGCCTCCGAGAGTCGCACAGAAGGTGTGGGAAGTGTGGTTATTGGGGAACACATGTCAGGAAGGAGGGGGTGGCTGGGCGGGGGGGATTGGGGGTTACATAGGAGGAGGATCTTGACAGGCAGAGAAAACAGCAAGAGCAACACCACAAGAGGGCAGGATGGTTTCTGGGAACGCAAATCGAATTTTGCACGGCTGTAACAAGGGATGCTGGGTTGTGGCTGGTGCTGGGAGTGAGCGGTTGGCCGGGCACGCCTCCCGAAGGGCCTTGGAGGACCGGCTGGAGAGTTTGGAACAGGCACTGGGACTCGATGGAGGAGGGACAATTACAACTGAAACTGAGACACAGGGGTTCTGCGTTTGAAATCTGCTCCTACCAGTTACTTGCTTGGGCACATTAGCCAATCTGATCCTCAGCTTACTCATCTGTAAAACGCCCTCTTGCAGGAATGTGAGGATTAAGTGAGATGACGACATGTGTAAGAGCCCGGGGACTTGAATAGACCTTCTTATTGAATGTCGTTGTCCTATAGACGATACATTGCGAGAAGGCAGGGACTGCGTCTTACTCGTGCTTGAACTGGAACACCCAGTCTGGTGCCTGCCATGCAGAAGGCGCCCAGTAAATATCTGTTAAATGAATGAATGAAAAAATAAGCAACTAGAACCTGATACACAGTAATTATTCAATAATTATCAGTTGAAACCTGAGTAGAAGGATTTATGATAGGGGACGGGATTAGATGTTGATCTTAGAAGGGTAACTTTGGCGACAAGGGGGTGTGGAGTTTGGAGGAGGCGGAGGTGGGAACAAAGGGAACTCCTGGAAGGCTTTGCAACAATCTAGGTCAGTGCCGTCAGCGAGATGGGAAATCATGAAGGGGGAGGAGGAGCAGGTGGAGGGTGAGGCAGGGAATAGTGAGCTCCATTTTGGACGCATTGAGACTGACGCCCCAGTGGGGAGGGCTGGTGCTCGGGGAGCTGTTGCAGGTACCCGTCTGGAGATGGCTGGGAGAAAGAGAATTCTCTCTCTCTTTTTTTTTTTTTTTGAGACAGAGTCTCGCTTTGCTGCCCAGGCTAGAGTGAGTGCCGTGGCGTCAGCCTAGCTCACAGCAACCTCAAACTCCTGGGCTCAAGCGATCCTCCTGCCTCAGTCTCCCGAGTAGCTGGGACTACAGGCATGCGCCACCAGGCCCAGCTAATTTTTTTCTCTATATATTAGTTGGCCAATTAATTTCTTTCTATTTATAGTAGAGCCGGGGTCTTGCTCTTGCTCAGGCTGGTTTTGAACTCCTGACCTTGAGCAATCCGCCCACCTCGGCCTTCCAGAGTGCTAGGATTACAGGTGTGAGCCACGGCACCCGGCCAAGAGAGAGAATTATAAGCCCTGAGTCTTCCAGGTGTGGTTGATACCATTGGCATTGGTGAAACTGACCCCCGGGGAGAGCAGGGGCATACAGGGGGAGAAGAGAAGACCCCAGTGAGCTGAAGGGAAGGGGCACAGACAGGCTGAGAAAGAGGCTCCTGACTTGTTTGCAATGGGCTATAATTTCAGGCAGTGTGGTTAGTAAGAGAGCAACCCCAGGGGTAGACCACGAGGCCATGGAGTGTGGAGTTCAAGGACGTGGGATCTGGAGTCAGACCTACCTGGGGTGATATTCCGCTCCCTCAAGTAGCATGTGTGACTATGTGAGGTTACTTAACCTGTCCGAACCTCCCTTTCCTCTCTGCAAAATAGTGATGATAAACATAGCTTCCTCCTAGGTTTGCCGTGGGGATTAATTGACATGATGCACGTTGGTGTCAGTAGTACGGTGTCTGCTCAGACGAGCTAATAATGATTGCAAAATACATTTCAGCAGTGGGGTGGCACCTCACCCCGGTTTTCAGTCTCAGAGTATGTTGGTAGGCCATGAGGCCCTACGTCTGATCTCCACCCCTTACACCCTTCAGTTGAGCCGATGAGGAAGCCTGAAGTCCAAAGTTGCTGAAGATGCCCTATCAAGCTGGAGTTGCAGCTGGGACTGGAATACCAGCTCCCGACTTCCAGTCTTGTACCACAGCCTTTCTAGAACATGCAGAACCACGGGGTAGATCCCACAAGGGGGTCTGGCCACGTGACAGGGTTGCACTTGAGAAAGGAAGAAAGCTTAAAATAACGTCTTTCATCATCTGACACTTCAAGTCATGAAAGTGGCCCATTCATCACTGCAGTGAAGCTTTCTGAGCCCCAGCACGGCGCCATGGACCTAGGGCTCTGGATGCTGAGCTTTAGGCCCAGCCCCCTCTTCCTGGGTCCAGAGACAGGAGCAGCCAGTTCCCATCCTTTGTGCAGTCCCCTCTCAGAGGCTTAAAAGGCTGTTGCTCAGGCTCTTCCACGCCCCCTCCCCCTTACCATGGCCAAGTTATCGCTACTATCGATTATTCATAGGGAAGAGGTTTCCGACAGGGTCGTTAGATGCTAAGGAGAGTCCTGTCTTCCTCCCTTTGAGACCTTGGGGCTTCAGTCTGGATTTTACTTCCTGCAGGCTGGCCAGCTTGGCATATCACATATGATCGTTGCATACTTCTTCCCGTCCTAGGGTCCCTGGGGTAGGGCAGGGAAACGGATGTTAGCTAGAAGTCAAGAGGCTTTGAAAGTAAAGAGCTGTGGTGGAACAAGCTACTTCCCTCAGTTTCCCCTTCTATAAAATGGGCATAATGTCTGCTCTCAAGGTTGTAGGGGAGCCTCCGTGAAGTAACGGATGTGAAAAAGGATTTGAAAAGCCCTAATCAGACACCATATTTGCATATGGTTGGGAATGGCAGAGCGGCACCCTACAAGAACACAGTATCCCAAGAGCTTTCCTACCCAGGTTTGGCATCTCGTGAGTTGCTCACAAGGAGGGATGCGTGCTGGCTCCTGGGGTACCTTGGCTTGGTGTTTGAAGGAGTTGTTATTGGCCGTAGTTTAAGATCACACGTTTTGAATGTGTCGCGCTGCCGTTGCATTGCAGAGCTCCCCACGTGACACCAGGGGCACAGTGTGGCCGCAGAGAATCTGGGGCCTGTTTTATCCTAATTATCTTCCCACTGAGTAAGGAGCTTCTTTTTATAAAGAAAAGTGTGGGCCGGGTGTGGTGGCTCACGCCTGTAATCCTAGCATTCTGGGAAGCTGAGGCGGGAAGATCACTCGAGGTCAGGAGTTCGAAACCAGCCTGAGCAAGAGCGAGACCCCCGTCTCTACTAAAAATAGAAAGAAAGTAATTGGCCAACTAAAAATATATAGAAAAAATTAGTCGGGCACGGTGGCGCATGCCTGTAGTCCCAGCTACTCGGGAGGCTGAGGCAGGAGGATCGCTTGAGCCCAGGGTTTGAGGTTGCTGTGAGTTAGGCTGATGCCACGGCACTCTAGCCCTGGCAACAGAGTGAGACTCTATCTCAAAAAAAAAGAGAAATTATGGTTCTTAGCTGCTGGAAAAAGGAAGTGGAGTGCTATTGATGGCCCAAAGACACAGAGAACCCCCTCTATGGGGGAAACTCCTCCAAACAGCCTCAGAAATACCCATTTGAAGGAAAGGTTGCTCCAGGCAAAGCCAGAACCTGTCTTCAACCGCATTAAGGTGAGATCGAGATCTCGCCCCACAAACACCTGGTCCTCACCCGCTGTCTACCTCCACGTAGTATCTTCCTGCCAGAGGAAGCGGCTACTGGTATTGACAGTTCTCCTGAGCCGGGGGCGGCCAGCCCGCTGGGGCGCCGGCTCTCAGCTCTCTCCTGTTTGCGCCTGCCAGGCCCTTGCAGGCTTCTGGGAAAAAGACTGTGTGGGAGGATGGAGCCAAACTGGGCTGCAGTTTGAAACCCTCCTGAGCACTGACAGATTTGGCAAAGGTGGGGGAGGAAGAGGGTTCCTCATAAAAGTAACCAGAGCTGAAAAATGGAGTTGGCAGCTTGGTGTCTGGGGGCTAAGTCTTGTCCCCCACCCAGCGTGCGTGTGTGCTCCCCCAGGACTGGGTTGTCTCGGAACCGCAGGAAAAGTCACACCGACTGGCAGCGTCCTGATAGCTGCTCCGGGCCACCGTCCAGAGTGCCCCCCCCCCTCGGGGTCCACAAACCCCCAGACTCCGCCAGCATGGTGGCAGGCTCTGAAGGCTTTTCCTACGACTCCGGGCCCTGCTGCATTTAAAGACGACAGGGTGGCCACCAAAATAGTCTCATCTCTGCCAAGCGACTGTATATCGCAGTGACTAAGAGCATGGGCCCTGGAGTCACACAGACCGGGGGCTGAGTCCCACCACACATGTCCTACTTGTGTGACTCTGAGCCTTAGTTTCCTCATCCATAAATAGTCTCTATCTCAAGGCTGTGGGGGAAGCTAAATGACAGGCTGCATGCAAATCACCTGGCATATACAGGGGCACAAACAGCGGTAGCTGTAGCTACTACGGTACAGACTGTGGTCTGAGAAGTTGTGGGCTGTCGCCCTAATTGTTTGGAAGGGATTCGCCCTAGACAGGGCCAGGATGGAGAGATGCAAATGAGCCATCCTTGATGTTAGGAACACAGGATCTGGCAAAGACCCCTGTTGGCCAGATTGTCAGGAAAAGGCACAGATATCCCGGGTGGTGCCTGCAGGCTCCTTTGGTATCCTGAGAAGCCCCAGGGCCTGCTTCTGTGGGCGGGAAAGCAGCTCTCTCTCCAGGTAGCCATAACTTTGCATGTGATTTGCATGTGCTTGTGGGTTGCCTGCAGTTTCTTCTGGCTTTTCCAAGTTCAAATAGTGCTGCTTCCCAGGCAGGCCAGATACTGATTTTCTTCTTCTCCGGTTACCTCTCCAGCCACTCTGACTGCCTGGCTCCCCCACTCAGCCAATGGGGGCTGGGGGTGGGGTGGGCCTAGGCGGTGCATGGGGAGAAGGGGGGGTGGATGGCGTTGACCTTACCCCACTGTCTGCTGCGTGAACCCGGGTCACCATAGGTGATGAGAATGGGCTCTTTGAAGAAGGAACACAAGGAATGAATTCCATCCGCGCCCCCAGATCCATCCTGGCCCATTCCTTCGCGGCATCCCTAATCTGACCTGCGGTGCCCTGGGTCCACAGTCGGTTGGTTGGTCGTGTGGCACCCAGGTGGGTGGGGAGGCGGGGGAGTGCGCAGTGACGGCCCAGCCCGCCTTGAGGAACCTTGCAGAGGAAGTGGCTTCAGAACTGCACTGCCTGCCACCGCTGGAGGGGCAGGAAAGGCAGGAGGCGGGGGAGGTGTGGCGGTGGCGCTGTGCACGCGGGGCGGAGGGAGGGAGCCGGCGCCGGGCAGATGAAACCGCAGAGGCCCTGCGAGGCGGGGAGCGGAGCGCCAGTGGAGCCGGGCGCCCAGGGCCGCCCCGGGCAGTGCGGGCGGCGGTGCAGGGACGGGGACAGGTTGCTCTGCCCGAGCCCCAGCCACTGCGGAGGAAACGCCGGCTGTGCCCGGCCTCCCAGCCGCCTAGCTCCCGGCGGGGCTGGGGGCTGACGCCACGGCGAGCCCCGGGAGGGGTCCCCACCTCCCTCTGCCGCGTCCTGCATCCCGAGCCCGGCCCCCTCCCATGCCCTGGCGGCCTCGGGCCGGGGCTCCGGACTAGATGACCGTGGACAGCAGCATGAGCAGTGGGTACTGCAGCCTGGATGAGGAGCTGGAAGATTGCTTCTTCACTGCCAAGACCACCTTTTTCAGGAACGCGCAGAGCAAACATGCTCCAAAGGTAAACAGGATAAAGGAATACAAGAGCCTTTCGGGTGGGGGAATAACTCCTGTGGTCTAGAAGGGAAACCTGGCTCCCCCACACACGCTAAGCCTTGTTGTCAGGAGACTGGTGGGGCAGTTGCCCTTGGAGAGCGCTCTTGAACTTGCTGGCTGAGCAGACCAATCTCGGGTCAGCCCTCCTACCCTAGTCCTCTTCAAAATGGCTCGCTAGGATTTGGGGACTGCACTGGGCTCAGGGACTGCACTTGGCTGCATGCTCACCTGTACCTGAGCAGGTGACCGGGCCACACTGCTCTGTCTCATTTTTTCCCCCAAATCCTCCTTTAGAAGTTCTAGATGGAAGGTGGATGACATGCAGTCGTCCCTAAGTAGGATAAACATTCTTAGGTTGAGACTTCCGTATTGGAAGGGGCCAGAAACCATCTTAAAACGTAGTCCGGCAACTTTGCAGAAGTCCGGGGTGTTTTCAGAAGCAAACTAAAATGTCTCTCCTAGGCTGCTGTCATGCTACTGTTTTAAATTCCTGGTTTGGGTAACCTAAAGGGCTTGTGTGTGTTCTCTGATGGGACTGTATGTATTTCCCAAAGGTGTCAGATTCTAGACACCCAGCAAGCCTGGGCGCCCTGGGCACTTTCCCAGCTGGCTGCAGGGCCACAGATCTGCGGGTATCTTGGAAGGAGTGGGGGTAAAGCTATTTTTGTTTATTTGCTTTGTTGTTTAGATGAGAGGACTCCAAGCCTGGTCCTCAGAGAGGTTACCTAGACCGGACTGTTTATAGTCAGAAGTGAGCTGTTAAATGTCACAGGTGTGTGGCAGGATCATCATTAATTCAGTAGTCCTACTCCAAACTAGAATTAACCCAAAACATCCCCAGGCCTGACTCTGAGGCCTCCTTCCTTAATAATTCATCTTGCCTGTAGGCCCTGCATTTGCTGGGTCCCAGAGTCAGGCAGATGCACTGGACCTTCCAGTTGTGGGAGGACGCCCAGGAACTGAATGAAGGAGAGGTTGTGATTTTGTCTGAAGGAATCACCTAAAACAGGCCCCTGGAACCAGCATCTGCTTTCTGGGGCACCCCCTGATGTGGCTGGGGGTGGGGGAATGTTCTGGAAGATGAGGGGAAAAGGGACAGGTGTCCCCTTCTCTGGCTTTAAGTGGGGCTCATGCAGAACACCCTTTGCTGCAGAGGGGTGGTGTCCCACCCTCTCTTGGGGTTCTTGCCTCTTGGTGTGGCCTGCCCCTCCCCCACAGGCCTGCCTGCTATCTGGGTCTTCAGACCAGCGGGTGTCAATCTTAGCCACACACTGGGATCGCCGGAGCTTGAGAAAATACTGATGATACCTGGGTCCCCCACCCAGGGAGTCTTATTTAATTGGCCTGGGCATCAGGGTTTTGAGAAGCTCCCCAGGTGATTCTGATATGCAGCTGAGGTTTGGAACTGTTGCTCGAGAGTTTGGTTGCTGCCTGGGAAGGAAATGGTTCCTGTTTTTAAAACAAGGTTTAGCTGCTGTGCTTGCCTCTCAGCTGCCAGTGAGGCTGTAAGCCTCAGAGGGTGAGATTTTTGCATAACTGGGTGAAGAAGGGGCACTGCAGAGCTGGGGTTTCTTTTACTTGGCAATTGAAAAAGATCAGTTTCTAGGCCAGGCATGGTGGCTCATGCCTGTAATCCTAGCACTCTGGGAGGCCGAGGCAGGAGGATCACTGGAGGTCAGGAGTTCGAAACCAGCCTGAGCAAGAGCTAGACCCCATCTCTACTAAAAAAAAAAAAAAAATAGACAGAAATTAATTGGCCAACTTAAAATATATAGAAAAAAAAATTAGCCGGGCATGGTGGCTCATGCCTGTAGTCCCAGCTACTCGGGAGGCTGAGGCAGGAGGATCTCGTGAGCCCAAGAGTTTGAGGTTGCTATGAGCCATGCTGACGCCACGGCACTCTGGCCCAGGCAACAGAGCAAGACTCGGTCTCAAAAAAAAAAAGAAAAAAGATAGCTGTTTCTGATATTTCTTGGAAGAGATAGAAATAGCCTACAAGAAAATACACTGGGATGGGGTTGGTGCTGGGGGAATGACTTGTTCCATGGCCTAAGCAGCCTTCCCCATTCTTCCCCCAAATTCTCCTTCCTAGTGTCACTCCTGAAAATACATCTTTAGTTTGCTGTCCACAGAAACTCTTTCTTTATTTTGTATCCTGAATCCATTGCGTATCTTGAGGCCTCTGTATATATCCCTGCCTCATTTTCCCAGAGTCTAGCACCCCCTAGAAGGCCAGAATCCTTTCTAAAAAAACTGATTTTGTTGAACCAGGGTCAGGGCATTAAGGGATAAATGCTTCAGAGAAGGAAGTGGAGGTGGCCACCAACCCCCTTATCCCTGAGCTCTGCCCAACTATGGCATAAGGACAGTGTCCCCCAGCTCCAAGCTGGCCTTCAGCACAGAACTCTCCAGGGAGGGGCAGGGCTGGTGGGCAGGCCCGGCGTGGGCCCACTGGCTGGGAAGACAGGCTGCCAGCAGGGTGTGTGGCTGGCTGAGGGTCTGGGACGCTTCCTCCAAAGGTTTCAGTCTTTCATTTCTTTCCCCTTTAATACCATTTTTTTAGCCTTCGCTTCTTCCATGCAGTCATTTCTGGAAAGGGTTTCAAAGAGATCTGTCATATCCCAGCCTCACTCCGACCCGAACAATGTTTTTCTCCCACCCAAAGAGCGATCACGTCTGAGCTCCTAAGAGAAATTCTCTTTCCTGTCTCCAAGGAAAGGAGTGTATATGTTTCCTGGTCGCCGAGAGACCGAGGCCCCCGTTGGGGAAGGCTGCGCCGGCGTCTATAAATAGCCTTGTCAGAACAACCTGTGTCTGCTGCTCAGTGTTCTGGCTGAACGCAGGTTCGGGGAAGTCGCACGCGCTGCTGTTCCCGTGCCACCTCCTGGGACTTGTCACCAGCCTGTCTCCAAGGAGTCCCCGAGACCTCTCTCCAGTCCCCTTTGGTGGGAGGCGGGAGGCGTGGGGCAGGCGTCCCCATCTCACAGAGGAGGCACCTGAAGGTCAGGGGAACAGCAAGGGGCAAAGGGGGCCAGGCCCCAGCTTGATGTCTCCTTTGAGAAAATGGCGGCCTCCTGGGGCCATGTGTCGCATTTGAGAGGGGCGGGGGACCTGGTGTTGAGTCACACCACGAAGTTTCAGGAGGCTGAGGCGGTACTGTCCCGGGGCTTTCCTGCTTGGCTGGGCACCGTCAGATTGGGTTTCCCTGGGTCACGCGTGTCCACGTGGGCCTGGGGAGAGAGCCGGCCTGGGTGCTCGGGCGGTGCAGACTTGGGTGGGCTCAGTAAGGCACACAGTCGCCCCGGTCCAAGACGCTGGCATCTAGAGAGGTAGGGGGACCTAGCCAAGGTCACGGGGCAAGCTTATGGTGAACCCAGGATTAGAACCTACATCTCTTGCCTCCTGGCCCAGAGAATGTTCCGCTTTAGTCTCTCAACCAACAGGGTTCGGTGGTTGTAGGGCTGGGGACTGTAAAGCGAGGCCAGGCCCTCTGGCCATCCCTGCCATTTGCTCCTTTACTCCTATCTGGGGCCAGCTTCCATTCCTGTTAATTTCGCAGATGCCTGCAGGTGGTGGCCATTTAGGGTTTTGACATCTGGGCAGGGACGCTGGGCTCTCCCTGCACGTTCGACGGGCTCCGGGACCCCAGGCCGCTGGAGAGCCCTGGGCTGAGCACACTGAGGACACATAAAACCTGCTTCTTGCAGAACGTCAGAGCAGCTCACTTTATCGGTGGAGAAACTGAGGCCCAGAGAGGTGGAAGGACTTCGCCAGGCCATGCACGTGGCCCAGTGGAGCCAGGACTAACGCCCCGCTTGGACTCCTTGTCAAGTGCTCTTCTTCTTGGTCTTTCTGTTTTACTCAGTGGGTGACCCAGGACAGACTGTAGGCTTGGTCCTCTCAGAGCCTTTTACAAAACGGAAAGACTCAAACGACCGCAGGCTGAGTAAGGTCCTTACACCCCTCTGTTCCGTAAGGCAAGGTTACGCTGGCCCTACGTCTCACACTGGCGGGAAGGAAGTCCCTGTGATCTTAATACTTTAATCATTTAAAACTGGTCGATGATGAGTTGGCATGGATTCTGAATCTAAAAAGTTGATTATTACTACTTTAGCTCTAGAATCACTCTGAGACCTGAAAAAACAAAAACAAAAAAAAGAAAAGTTCTTCCCTCATCATCATAGAACGCCAGGTCAATAAAAAGAAAAGCAAACAAAAAAAGTAAAAGTTCTTCTCCCTGTTTATGCTAAAATTGAAAGATTTTAAGAGATAAAAATCTATCCTCCTGCTGCAGATTTTCGCTCCTGTGTGTTTTCCTTTGTGGATATGAAGAACAGAAGGCTGACAATATTTATGGTTAAATGTTTTCCTTAAGCACCCTCCCATGTCCCCAGGCCCCAAGGCCTTCTCAGGTCTACACTGACACCATTGAATTTCTTTAAGGAAAATGCAGAGAGGAGGGGAGTCTTGGAGCTCAGGACAGCAGACAACTGCCTATTCCGTTCTGGCACTTGTTCCATCTCTGCCGGCCTGGCCAGCTGCCTCCTCCCTGGACAGGGCCTCTGCGCTCCTCCAGGGACACCAGCCAACCCTGACAGTCCTGGGAAGAGCCGGGGAAATCCTCTCTGTGCTAGCAGTGGGCACACCCAGGCCTCGGGCGAGGCACCTGCTGCTCACCACCTTCACATGAGAGAAAAGAATACTAACAATAAGTTAGCTCCAAAGTTGAGCAATAAAGATAAAACAAGAATCTTCAGAACCATTGGACCATTTCACTGTTTTTTATGTGTTATCTCAAAGCTCGCACAGCCCAAGCCAAACCCAGAAGATTCTGCATACTGGCCTTCCCCTTAGGAATGTCATCTGTCCCCCACCCCTGGGGACTTCACTGCCCGTTGCCTCCTCTGGTCTGGCAGCCCTGTAAGATCAGAAATCGCATCTCCCTGGGGTCCACTGCAAGACCAAGTACCTGGTTAGGAAAGCAGGCGCTAAGTGCTGGTTGGGTTCAGTTGCTTTGTCTTCTCTCTTGTGTCCTGTACAATCAGGATGGACTGAATTACAACAAGCAGCCCCTGATTTTCAGTCATCGAATCTATTAAGAGGTTTATTTCCCACTTTACGTAAAGTAAAATTGGCAGGTGTGGGCTCAGGATAACACATGGGAGAGTTTTGTGGGCCAGGCCCGGAAATGGTGTGTTTCTTCCGCCCCGTGCCATTGGCCGGGCCTCCGTCACGTGGCCATGCCTCGCCTCAGGGGAGGCTGGGAAATGAAGTACAGCTGTGAGCCCCGGCGGACCAGGAGGCAGGTCGTGGTCAGCAGTTGGTTGTCCCTGCCACGAGAGTTCCTCCTTCCACCCTCTCTGCACCAGCCACCTCTGAAGCTCTGCTCATATCTTCTTGGAGAAGGGCATGACCTCTGTCTCTTTGACCTTGTGCCTCTCCTTCCTCTGCCTCTGGGACTGGTCCTGCCTCCCCCAGCTACACTGGGGGCTGCTTGAGGACAGATGCTTTTCCTTACCCAGCACCTCTTTGGTCTCTCCGCAGCGTCTGCAGGCTTTGGTGTTTCTCACAGGGTGGCCCCGGCCACCTGCATCAGAATCACTCTTTGAAAAGGGAGTTTCAGGGACCCCGCCTCAGACCTACTGTCTCCTGAATCTTTGGAGATAGAACCCTTGAGCCTGCTTTTTTTTTTTTTTTTTTTTTTTATCTCCCCAAGTGATTCTCATATATGCTGAAATCTAGGAACCATGTGTTTAGGAACTATGTGGCAATTGATGGCTCCCATTGGAACATAAGACGACAGTTTGTCACAGATCCCTGAGAGGTTCCTAGGTTGGAACTTGAAGCCCAGAGGGATTAAGGATTTGTTCCCAGTCACACAGCTACGTAGGGACAGCACTGAGGACTCAGGTTCCCTGGGTCCTGCTTGGAGCTTTCTCTGTTACTCTCGTCACAACGTGCGGAACTCTTATTTCAAGGTTGTCTGGGTGACAACCCTTTGCGAGCATGACATGTGAGAGTGACGGTTAATCATCGGGCCTTATGTGTGTCAGGCATCGGTTTTTTTTTTTTTTTTTTGAGACAGAGTCTCACCTTGTTGCCCAGGCTAGAGTGAGTGCCGTGGCGTCAGCCTGGCTCACAGCAACCTCAAACTCCTGGGCTCAAGCAATCCTCCTGCCTCAGCCTTCCAAGTAGCTGGGACTACAGGCATGCGCCACCATGCCCGGCTGATTTTTTCTATATATATTAGTTGGCCAATTAATTTCTTTCTATTTATAGTAGAGACGGGGTCTCGCTCTTGCTCAGGGTGGTTTCGAACTCCTGACCTTGAGCAATCCACCCGCCTCGGCCTCCCAGAGTGCCAGGATTACAGGCGTGAGCCACCGCGCCTGGCTGTCAGGCATCGTTTTAAGTGCTTTACACGTGTAGGCTAAATCCTCACAGCAACTATATGAGGTTGTCTCTGTGATCGTGTCCATTTGACGGCGAGGACACGGAGGCACAGAGGGGGCCAGGTAATGTTCCCCGGGTCACACAGTAGTAAGCGGCAGATCCAGATTTGTGCCTAAGTAGTCCAGTGCCGGAACTCTAACCACTAAACCATCCTGCCTCTCCTGTGGCTCCTCCCAGAATCCTCCAAGTAGCTGAAGCCCAGCAGTGAGGCCAGAAGGTACCCCCAAATGCAACCCCATGCCAGCTGTACTCAGGATAACACATCTTGCCAGGCCATTTGGGGGATACAGGAAATCAAATGTCCCCTGGCCCTGGGCATTGGTGGAACAGTTAGGGAATACACCCGAAAAAGACTCAGAGCTCTTAATGACCAACTAGGACATGTCTCAGTATCACAGATTAATCCCTGAAGCCCTGGGTGCGCGGACCGCCAGGCCGGGGCAGGGTTGGCAGGGCAGGCGGCGCAGTGAGGGGAGGACACGTGAGGGCAGGTGAAGAGGCTGCGACATCAGCACCACCCCGGCCCCCAGAGCCGAAGGCAGAGGGGAGCCAGGAAGGGCCAGGGTTTCCAGCGGGCGGCGCAGGCCGGTGTCCTGGCGGCTGGCGCAAGTCCCGAGCCGCCCTTCCCCTCCTAGCACGTGCGGGCAGCGCGGGTGTGCCGGGCGCTGGGCACTGGCTCGCCACCAGGGATGCTCGGCTCCCACGCCCCACTTGCCACCTCTGAATTGTCCGGATCGTTTGTGGAGCTGAACGCCCTGTCCTGCAGGGAGCTGGAGCCAGCAGGTGGCGGGGGAGAGTGCGCCCGCCCACAGTCACAGCACCTGGCCCTGGGCAGCCCGTGGTCAGAAGCCATGAGCCTGGCGCCTAAAGCCACCTCTCTCTCCCAAGGCCTAGTGATTCTGCCAGGTTTCGCTCTGTGGCTCTCAGAGCCTCTGGGACTCTTGTGTGTCAAGCTGAAACGACGTTGTTTAAAGCTTTCTCCGCTGCATGAGAGCAAGGATCTGAAGGTGGGGTTGGATGACTCCGATGGCGAGCTCGGTGGCCAGCCGCCAGCTCTGCGGCCCCAGGAGCGTACCGTGCCTCTATGGCCTCGCCCATCTCTGTAGGTGCTGTGGGGTTGGGAAGCCAGGCGCGGCTCCCTGACCCTGCCATGGCAAGGCATTGGGAGAGCATCTGAAGCGGGTTGGGAAGTCCCCACAACCTGAGTCTCCCCATGACCGCAGGTTGCGCTAGCTCTAGTCCATCTTGGGGCCCCTTCCAGATCCAGGGGTGCAGGCTTCTGTGCCCTCACCTCCTTTCTGGGGAGACCCTGGGAGGCTCTGAGCAGGCTGGGCTGGGCTGTCCACTTCCCCCCTAGCGTTCATTTTTCAGTGCTCCTACCAGGAGGGTGGCTTCGTCCTAGGAAAAGAGTCTGTTCCTGGAGGTCTTAAGACGAAAGGGGGCTGCCTTGCTTAGTTAGAAGTGGGCTTGACTCCTCACTTGCTTGGAATACAGAGCACGAGGGAAGCTCCAGCTTCATGGAGACCAGATCAAACCAGCCAGGTACATGGCCTCCACGTTCCCCTGCCCTTGGAATCCTCTTTTTTTTTTTTTTTTATTGTGGTAAAATACACATAACATAACATTTACCATCGTAACCATTCTTAAGTACAGTGGCATTAAGTATGACAGTCGCGTTGTTTTGC
This sequence comes from Microcebus murinus, assembly GCF_040939455.1. Classification (NCBI taxonomy): domain Eukaryota; kingdom Metazoa; phylum Chordata; class Mammalia; order Primates; family Cheirogaleidae; genus Microcebus; species Microcebus murinus. The sequence goes on along the minus strand of NC_134126.1, from coordinate 27,613,511 downwards.
ACCTATCACCACCAATCCATCTCTAGAACTTTTTATCTTCCCCAACTGAAATATTCAACAGCAACTCCCGTTTTCCCCTCCCCAAGGCCTGTCCACCAGCGTTCTGCTTCCTGTCACTGTTAATTTGATTACTGTAGAAACCTCATGTAAGTAGAATTATACAGTATTTGCCCTTTTGTGACTGGCTTATTTCACTTAGCATGATGTTTTCAAAGTTCATCCATGTTATAGCATGTGTCTCAATTTCCTTCCTCTTTAAGGCTGAATAATATTCTGGGGTGTGTGTGTGTGTGTGTGTGTGTGTGTGTGTGTGTGTTTATACGCTACATTTTGTTCATCTGTTCATCCATCGATGAATATTTGGGTTGCTTCCACCTTTTGGCTATTGTGATTAATGCTGCTGTGAACATGGGTGTTCCAGTATCTGTTTGAATCCTTGCTTTCAGTTCTTTCTGTATGTACCCGGAAGTGGAATTGCTGGATCATACGGTAATTCTATGTTTCATTTTTTGAGGAATCACCATACCATTTTCCACAGCGGCTGCACCATACTGTGACTTTATGGCCACATAAAGTCAATGCACAGGGTTCCAATCTCTCCACATCCGTGCCAATACTTTATTTTCTGTTGTTATTGTTTTTAATAATAGCCATGCTAATAGAGGTGAAGTGGTATCTCACTGTAGTTTGCATTTGCATTTCCCTAATGACCAGTGATGTTGAGCATCTTTTCATGTGCTTATTGATCATTTATAGATCTTCTCTAGAGACATGTCTGTTCATGCCCTTTGTCCATTTTTTAATCAGGTTGTTTATTTTTTTGTTATTGCATGATAGGAGTTTTTATATATAGTCGAAATCGATCCCTTATCAGATATATGATATGAGATGTAATCTTCTGAAAGAGTTGAGTCTAGCTTTAGGAGAGCCTGGGCCCCAGGACAGGGTACTGGGACGGCTCACTTCCTCACTTCCGTAGCCCACACCTGTTCCTAATTCACTCCACAGCACTCTGATCGAGGGTGGTCTGGGAATACAAAGACGGAAAAGGTGCAATCGCTGAGTTTGGGGTGATCATGGTTTAATGGGGAAGACTGGCTTATACCACTAACACTAATATACAGAGGATGGAATCAGTGCTGGAATAATTGGGCATACATCGATGTTGTTGGAAAATCCACTAATTCTAGATAAAAATGAGTATCCCAAAAGACATACTGTCAGTTCCAAGGCCAGGGGGCAAGTCCTATCAAATGAAGAGAATGACTTCCCAGGCCGAATGGTCAGACTGAGGGCTCAGGGAGACTGGAAGGAGGCTGACCTAGGTGAGGCTGAGTGAGGGGACAGGCACGTAGCTGGAAACCCAATGAGGAAAACTGACCTGAAGAACGACCTTCTAGAAACTCTTTATGGCATGAGAAAATGCCCAGAGGGAAAATTCCTGTGGCCATCTCAGAAGAATGGGTATTACCCTATTCTGCCTGGATTCCTACTTTAGACCTCTGAGCTGAAAAGGGGACTTCATGAAGACGCAGAGGAGGAAAAGGGGTTTGGGTTATCTAGCCTTAGACATAGAGGACAGAGTCATGTCTGATGTTCACTTACTGTCTCAGAATTAAATAGGTGCATGGACCAGGAATCCTACAATCCAGACCTTTATAAAATACTGGAACATTTCAATTTCCCTACATTTGATTTGGGGATTTGAGGTGTGTGTGTGTGTGTGTGTGTGTGTGTGTGTGTGTGTGTGTGTGTGTGTGTGTTCTCCTACTACTTTGTGTTTTATTCAGTTCATTAAGCAAATGTTTAATGAGCCCCTCTGGTGTGTTCTGGGGGCGGCACCAGTACACACGGCCAAGTCCCTGCCCTGAGGAGCTTGCCTCCTGGATCCAGCTGCAGGGATGGTGCTTATCTTCTGGGACAGCCACCAAACTGGGTCCTAGGCCATGGCTTGACCTCAAGGTGTGTGTTTGGGGTCAGGGGCGGTATCAGAAGAACCTCCAAATCAAGTCCATGGGTGCAGTTTTGCAGAGGACAGAAGAGCACACAGTGTCCCTGGGTCCTGCAGCAGAGAGGAAAAGAGAGGACGCAGACCCTCTAGACCTGAGTGGGGGTCACTGGGGCTAGGGTCATAGAAGTACTGGTTGCCCCTGGACTGCCCTGGTTTTAGCACTGGAAGTCCTGCACCCAGAGAAACCCCTCACTCCTGGCAAACCAGCACAAGCACAGTTGGTCAACCTACCTGAGATGAACAGCTGGAAAGTGTGGCCAAGCTTATCTGTGAGGCACAGCAGGCCCGGGACTAGAGGGGCCCACAGGACTTTAGACGCCCATAAAAATGTTTTAATTTCTTTTAAAATCAGGAGGAAAAAAAATGAACTTTTAAGTTGAAGAAAATATGAGATGTTAATATATTTGTCTTTATACCAGTGCAATCATAAAAATATAATTTTCAATGTCTTTTTATGGAGGAACGGTCCCCTGTCCCCAAAGACAAAAGTGCTCAGGACCATGAAAGTCATGATGTGGCCCTGGCTGGCACTGGCAGGGATCAAGGTCAGAGGCATGAGGACTCCCATATTGGGTCAGTCTCCAACCTCTCCTTCATCCTGCTAGACAAACGACCATGATGATGGTGATGATGATTCAGATGATGATGCACTAGCTAACGTTTATTGAGCGCTTACTGTGTACTCACATCGTGCTAAGCACTTTCAGATGCACAGCCTCCTGTAATCGCCACAACAAATGGGTAAACTGCATTTCACAAACAATGAGATCTGACTCTCAGTGAGATGGACCTGCTCAAGTTCACAGAAGACCAAGGGCATGGCCAGCGCAGGCCACCTGAGGCCCAGCGTGCATGGCAGCATGGTCTAGCGGTCAAGAGCAGGGGTGCTGGGTAGAAGGGTGCCTCCCTTGTTGAGTTACTTAGGGGATTGAATGAGATCCTGACTGTGAAGCCCTCAGGGCGGTGCCCGGCTGTTGGCAGTTTTTATTGTTATACCGGGGCACTGCAGGGCTTGAGCCTAGGTCCCTGCAGCCCTTGGCCTGCTGCGTGGGGCTTCTGTTCCCTCCTGGTCCTGACTCACCCTAGGTGAGCTGCTCCTGTGCATAGACTGAGATAGCCACCTCAAAGAATGGGGACCCTGTGCCCAGGCTCTGGGACATGCTGGCACCCTGGGAACCTGCTGGAATGACCTTCACCACAGGAAGCTGATCTGGGCTGCCTGAGGCTTTTTGTTCCGCATTGCACTATGCCTGCTCTGGTGTGTGCCACAGCAGCGCATGCGTCTCTGTCTTCCCTCCTAGATAATCTGGGGGCTCCCAAGGGCAGGGACTACACCTGTCTGCTCCACCTCCCAAGGTGCCTTTCACAGTCCTCACCCTGAGGCAGTTCAATGCGTTTCTGTTGACTGACTGTGGACATTGACCATCTGCGCTGCATTTTTGTCTTTTGGGACTTCAGATTCTTTCGCTGCTCAAGCCCCCACCCCCTTGCTTCCCCTGCCCTTCCGCTGTTCGCTGCCGGAGCTGCTTGCACGGATGGTTCCATGCCGAAGCCCCTTCCTGGCTCTGCAGCGAATAACCTATTGGAGAACACAGTTTAGGAGTTTCTAACCCTTCTGTTTTGGAGACGATGGACAGCTCCATGGAGGGACCTGTGGGAATCTACCCTTCCACTGCCATGGGTGGACCTGGGAGGGGGCCCTGCCATGAGGCCCTGTTTTTCCTTCTGGTTGAGATCATCACAAGGGGACCGATGACCCTTGAGTGTGGTTTGGACGTTGAGCAGGGCGTTTGAAACCCGGCCCACGCAGATGGGTGGCTGCCCCTTGCCCCCAGGGTTCCTGTTCAGGGCAGGCCCCCAGCATCTGCAGGTGGTCTTTCTGCAGGAGATGGCTCAGGCCTGGAGATGCTTCTTCCGCCCAAGGTGGGGCGGGGGTGAAAGAATTGCTGCTGACAGATTTGCTCAGAGCTGAGAAAGAGGAAATGTGGCAAAGGCTCAAGCTTCCGGGGTATTTTTTGTTTTGTTTTCTTGAGTCGTGTATGAGTTAAGAAGGCGTAGACCTGCTTGAGCTTGGCCCCGTCTTGCTGCCGAGCAGAGAAAGCAGGTATCGAGCAGTGAAAAAAACTAAAGTCGTAGGGGTTAGACACATTCTTAAGTACTTGCTAGACCAGGCGTTCTTGCTGCAATTCAGAGGTGCCCAGCGAGCTTCCGAGAGGCCCCCCATTCCCACACCCAATTCTCTGAAATAGAAGAGGAAGCAGTGATGAAAAAAACCACCTTATCTTATGTGGAAGATTCGAATCCTGCAAAGGGCCTTATTAGAGCTTCTCTGCTCTCACTTCATGATTCCACCGATGAGGAAAGTGAGGCCCTGAGAGGGGAAGTGACTTGCTGAAGGTCACAGATCGTTTGCTGGTCTTACATTCATTCTCACCAGCAAGCTGCAAGAGCCAAGCCGCAGGGCTGGCTTCCAGCCAAGGCACTTGACCTTAGACCTGTGGGTGCAGGACAGTGGGAGGGGCTCCTGGACCCAGGCTGCCTGGTGTCCATGACCCAGGGTGGGCTCTGGGCTGGAACTCACCCAGGCTGCCCTGCTGCCCAATCCACAGGTATTTATCTGACTCCTTCTTGGAGGTCAGCCCAGTAGTTAGCCAAGCCCCACAGCGGGTGCCAAAGAAGTTCGAGCACCAGACTAATGTCAGTCTCCCCCCAGGGAGCGTCTAATTGGGGAGATAGGATTAACATATGTGAAGCAATCATTAAACAATAAAAAGCAGCCTATAATTAGATGGCAAATGCAGCCATACAGGTTCTGAAATCACCTCCATCAGTTCTTGCAGTATGGATTTAACACCAGCAAGCAGCTGCAGAGATCCCTGACGCATGGTCATTTGCAGTTTTGCTGCAACAGGAATAGGAGACTTTGGGGCCACAAGGCTGGTGTTCAGGAGTGAGTCTCTGAGCCAGTGAGTGGGCCTAGCCACCCACCTGCATCCCTGCCCCCACCAGTTTTCTTACCTCCTCCCTGGAGAATGGGGAGTGAGCAGAACTCCAGTGAGGTGAGCAAGCCTTTGTCTACTCATGGAAAGCGTCCATTAAGCGAGAGTAAAGTGACAAAGGCCCATTCACTGGTGTTGTGAGGAAATACACAGGAAATGTAGGAAGTCCGATTCAGGAGAAAGGAAGGGACGCGGGCAAAACTGTGTGTATCTTTCTCCATTTGAGGATCAGGAATCTGATATATTAGGAGAGCAGAGAATGGGGAGATTGCTGTGGGCTGGAGAAATTTCACTGGGAAACTACATGGGGTAGAGGGAACTAGGGGAAATGAGGAGTATGTATTCTGGTATGCAATCTAGACTGCACAAACAATGGTGTAGAGCAAACCACTGTCCGTGGGCCAGGTTCTATAAATAAAGTTTTATTGGAACACAGCCACACTCCTCTAGCGGCTGCTTTTGTATTATGATGGCAGACTTGAGTAGTCTGCATTGGACTGTTTGGCCTGCAGCGCCTAAAATAGTTACTCTCTGGCCTTTTACAGAAGAAGTCTGCCAAACACTGGAGTTGAGAACGAAATGAGTGGACTCTGAGGGTATGGGACAAATCTAGAATAAGTGCTCAAGGAAAGTGAGAAATGAGGTTGGCTCAGAGGGGCAGGGCTTTGTTTTCCTGGGATGATAATAACAATATATGCCTTTGGATAGGTTTAATCATTTGCAAAACGCTTTCAAACCCATTATTATGTCATTTGATTTTATCTCTGCACAAATCCTATGAGGCAAGGATTTTTATTCCAAAATTATAAATGAAGAAACTTAGGCTTAAGGAGGTTATCTGACTTTCTCAAGATCACATAGTTTATAATGGGAGTCAAAAGGCAGGCACTCGTGTTCATCCTGCACATACTTATGGAACCCTTACTACGTGTCAAATTGGAACCAGGCCCTGGGATGCCGTGGCAGACAAGACAGGTGTGGCTGCCTCTCTCACAGAACTCACTCTAGGCGAAATCCAAGGCTGTCTGCACTGTCATTCCTAGGAATAACTAAGACCTTTTTTTTAACCATGGAAGTTTCTTGAGCAACTATTTACTCAAGGTATTAGGCAGATATTTACTATCTGCCTCATGCTCAGTGCCACCAAGCATGAGAAGAAATAGAAGTATGCCAGGTGTGGTGGCATACACCTGTAGTTCCTGCTCCTTTGGAGGGAGAAGTGGGAGGATCACTTGAGGCCAGGAGTTCAAAGCTGTAGTGCAGTATGATTGAGCTGGTGAATAGCCACTGTACTCCAGCCTGGGCAACATAGCAAGACCCTGTCAAGAAAGGGAGGGAAGGAAGGAAGGAAGGAAGGAAGGAAGGGAGGGAGGGAGGGAGGGAGGGAGGGAGGGAGGGAGGGAGATGTAAGTCACTAAGAGCTTCAGTCTAGTTGGGAAGAAAAACTTAGACAGATGATCGACTTGGAGGTTAATATAAATAGATGCATATTTAAGTACTAGATAGTACAGTGTTAGCTTTAGTGGCAGGTTAGCTATAACCTTACTGTGGCCCAGTTTCCTCTACTATAAAATGGGCATCAAAATAGTATCTTGTCATAAATTTGCTTTGAGGATGAAGTGAGCTAGTACGTGCCAGGTGAGTAGAATAGTGCATGGTCCCTAATTAGATGTAATGAAGGACCATCATCACCATCATCATCATCATCATTGTCATCATCATTCAGGGATGGGATCATTAAAGGGCGATTAACAGATAAGGGGACTTCAGATGGGCAGACAGGAGTGATAGGGTGAAAGTATCGAGCAGAAAGGAGAAGAGACTGACAAGTTTAAAAAGGAGAGTGGAGTTTTTAGCAAAATAAGGTTTGTGTGATTGAGGTCAAGAAAAAGTGGGCATGAATATACCTGATGGCTGCGGCACTGCAGGTGGGAACACACTGTCCTCAGCCCACTCCTCCCACTGGGATGCCCCTCTTGTTGCTGCAGCATTCCTGGGCACCCTGTGCCCACCTGGGGACACTAGAAGCCACAAGACTCACTTACAGCCTGTCCTCAGAGCACTGGGTCACTCCTCAGTGAGCAAAATTAAGACTTTGTAGGCCAGGCGCGGGGGCTCACACCTGTAATCCTGGCACTCTGGGAGGGCGAGGCAGGCGGATCACTCAAGGTCAGGAGTTCGAAACCAGCCTGAGCAAGAATGAGATCCCTGTCTCTACTAAAAATAGAGAGAAAGTAATTGGCCAACTAAAAATATATAGAAAAATTAGCCGGGCATGGTGGTGCATGCCTGTAGTCCCAGCTACTCAGGAGGCTGAGGCAGGAGGATTGCTTGAGCCCAGGAGTTTGAGGTTGCTGTGAGCTAGGCTGACGCCATGGCACTCTAGCCTGGGCAACAGAGTGAGACTGTCTCAAAAAAAAAAAAAAAAAAAAGACTTTGTATATGTCATTGATTAGAATGCAGAATTAGCCAGTTTCATTTTTGTTGTTTTAAAAATAGGATAAAGGAAACCTCGACTCAGGGCAAATCAGCTCTGAGACGGGGTCCAGACTACAGGGGTGTGGTCCTCCTGATTTTGCTGAGAATATTTCTGTGGAAACATTAGAGAATCGCTCAGGGGAGGGTCCCCCTGCTCTGTTCCCAGCGCCCAGCCTCCGCACTTGGCTGTACCCCAATAAGCTCGAGAGCTAAAAGAGGACACGGCCATTTCCCACAGCTTAGCACGTGTGAGCACAAACCCAGTCTTCAGCGGCGCCCTGGATGTGCCCGGCGCATTGGGGACAGCTCAGCCATCTGCCACCAATGCCAGGGGCTTACTCGGAGCAGATGAATTCCCTGCCGTATGCAAGGAGATGTGTAAGCCCCCCAGGAGAGACCCCTCACGGGCCAATGCCTGTATTTGTCAAATCGTAAGAGCTCCCCATTCTGTCTCCATCTTGGGTCACCCCGAGAGACGAAACTCTTATCTGCTGGGTTTCTAGCGGTGTACACATGGACAGAGACCAATCTTTCGCTTTGAAGACTTGAGAATCTGTCAGATGAATAGAAATCGAGGTCTTTGTCTCACCCTCGGAAGATGACTACATTATTGATCTTGCTCATACCACAGATACTGCCTTTTGGGTCAACCTCTGGGGCAGCGTATATTCGTTGGTGCCAAAGTGTCAGCTCTGGCCGGGCGCGGTGGCTCACGCCTGTAATCCAAGCACTCTGGGAGGCCGAGGCGGGTGGATCGCTCGAGGTCAGGAGTTCGAAACCAGCCTGAGCAACAGCGAGACCCCGTCTCTACTATAAATAGAAAGAAATTAATTGGCCAACTAATATATATAGAAAAAATTAGCCGGGCATGGTGGTGCATGCCTATAGTCCCAGCTAATCGGGAGACTGAGGCAGGAGGATCGCTTGAGCCCAGGAGTTGGAGGTTGCTGTGTGTTAGACTGACGCCACGGCACTCTACTCAGGGCAACTGAGTGAGACTCTGTCTCAAAAAAAAAAAAAAAAAAAGAACGACTGGTCTAGATTCCACACCACCTCGTGGCTGCGGCTGGGGGCTGGCCTACTTTGGGAGGTGACTCATCCAGCCCACGGGTCAGATCTCGTCTGCGGGATCTGGCGTGGGCAGCAGCCGTCCCAGACCCGGGTGCCGACATTCCAGGACTGTGAGGTCTGTAGTGTGGGCCCCACGCGGGGCTCCTGGCCCTCCCAGATGGGCTCCCCGCCACACCCAGAGGGCCTCGGCACGGTGAGGTCACAGCCACCGTCTTCTGCGTCAGCCCTGGGAGGCAGGGGCACCCGCGGCCACTTGAGTCACTTCCCCAGGTTCGTGGCGGCAGAGAGAGAGAATAGATGGTTTATCTGCTGAGGAAAAGGGGAACAGGAAGAAGAAGAAGCCTTAGGCTAAAGCAGCTCGGACTCGCCGTGCTCAGAACCAGGCCTCTGAGAGCCGACAGCTGCCTTTTCCTGCAGGGAAATGGCTGCAGTTCGGTTGGAAACTGTGAGAGGAGCTCTTCCAAGAGCTTCTAGAGTTTTCTTTGCATCATTTAAGTCTCTTTTTGTAGATGGGTATGAGGAAGCCATTAACTCCTGAGGAGTGACGGCCTCCTTGCTTCAGAGACAGAGGAGCACACGACAGCTCCCAGACAGCTGGTCTTTCCTAGTGGCAGCTCTGAGAGGGACGGCGGGGTAGGGCCGGGGCCGGCCGCATCTGGGCCACAGAGACGTGCCCGGCTGGCGGGCACCGGGGACCGGGAGCTCCAGGAGCCGACTGAGGAAGGGAACAGGAGTGAGAGGCTCCATTTTGAGAGTCCCCGGGTTGATGACTGACTGAATAAAGACGGTCTGTGAGGCTCACACCACTTGTTACTCACCTCAGGCAAACGGGAGATGGCCGGACAGTGCCTCCCCTCGCGTGGTCCTGCGCGGGGTCAGGTCCGGTCCCGGAGACCGGGCGGGCACACGGGCAGAGGGTCGGCCCTGCATCCCGGAGGCTGCAGCCCGCTCCACAGGTTACAAGCCCTCCTTGCCGTCTTCACAGGCGACAGGCAGCGCCCGTGAAGGTGCAGGGCCGGGTCTGGGCCCCGACCCACTGGTCAGCTGCCTCTTGGATGAACATTCCACAGGCCGGGTATTTGTAGGCCTTGGTTTAGCAGCTGCTCATCCCTGCAGCACGGAGTTCCGCGGTCACTGTGGGCATGGCGGGCCGGCCCCTCGCAGCAGAGGCCGCCCCGGCGTGGGGCGCACGTGGTGCGTGGACGTGGGCTCCAGCCTTAGGTGGACTTAGTTCCAGTCTCTCTTCAGCCACTCACTAGCAGTGCGACCACAGGCATGTTTGCTTGTGGCATGTTTGCTTGTTTCTCTTCTCTTCTCTTCTCTTCTCTTCTCTTCTCTTCTCTTCTCTTCTCTTCTCTTCTCTTCTCTTCTCCTCTCCTCTCCTCTCCTCTCCTCTCCTCTCCTCTCCTCTCCTCTCCTCTCCTCTCCTCTCCTCTTTTCTCTTTCTCTTTTCTTCTTTCTTTCTTTGTTCCACCTTCCTCCTCCTCCTCCTCCTCCTCCTCCTTCTTCTTCTCTCTCTCTCTCTCTCTCTCGCTCTCCTTTCTGTCTTTTTTAGCACACGATCTTGCTCTGTCACCCAGGCATGAGGACAGTGGCATCATCTTAGTTCGCTGCAGCCTCGAACTCCCGGGCTCAAATGATCTTCCCACTTCAGCCTTCTGAGAGGCTGGGACTACAGGTGTGTGCCAGCACATCTGGCTCATTTCTCTTATTTTTTGTAGAGACAAGATCTCGCTATGTTGCTCAGGCTGGTCTCAAACTCCTGGCCTCAAGCCATCCTCCCTCCCTGGCCCCCCAAAGTGCTGGGATTACAGGCGTGAGCCACCATGCCCAGCCTGGTGTGTTTCTTAACCTCTCGTAGCCTCAGTTTTGTAATCTGGAAAATACAGGTAGTACGTAAGAGAAGGTATGCAAGAAAGTACCCAGCACAGTGCTGCTGTTAGCAGGAGATCAAGAGCCCCGGAGCAAGAGTCCAGAGGCTGCAGACAGGCCAGGGGAAGATGCTATGACGAGAGAGGATGTCGGCTCCCCCCGCGCTGAGGGCTGGGGGTGGGTTGGGAGGCTGCAGCCACACTCAGGCCCGGCCACGTCAGCCCCTCTTGGCAGCCAGAGCCTGACGCCGCACCGGTTCCGTGGGAGTGGAGAGTGAGAGGAGGAAGTGGGGGCATACCCTTCAGTGTGGCACGTCTCCCAGAGACAGGCTTGCTCCGGGGAGGCGGGCCAGGCGCAGGCTCTGTGGCGGGTGCCCCGCTGTGTTCCGCTGTGCGTGATGTTGGGTGGCTGTGAAATTCCCAGCCAAAGCCAGACACCCACAGGAAGGTGTCACGTGGCATCAGAGGCACCCCTCTGTGGGCCTCAGTTTCCTTGTTTGCCAAGGGAGTATCCTGATCTTCCCTGAGCCTACTAGATTTCCAAGATCAGGCAAATTCCCAGCAGGTTTGGCCAACCTCTTCCAGCACTCTCGGCCACGGGAAGTGGGTGGCCGTGAACTCGAGAAATCCAGGGAATTGGCTGAGGGGCAGAGTTGCTTAGACCCCAGAACTCACCCCTATACTCCATCTTCTCCCCTTCCCCTTCCCCTTCCCCAGAGGTCCGGGGAAGAGGCCATCAGGGGAACCTAGGAGAAGAATGAATCCTGGTGTTGTAGGAAGAACACAACAGGACAGACCTGCAATTTCTGTTCAGCTCTGTACAAACCGTGTTTCCCCGAAAATAAGACAGGGTCTTATATTTATTTTTCCTCAAGAAGATACCCTGGGGCTTATTTTCAGGGGATGTGTTATTTTTTTTAAGTACGGTACAACAATCTACATTTATTCAAATATAGTGAAGTCGTCTTCTTCTGGAACATCATCATCACTCTCCAAACCCCGAATTCCATCCTGAATGTCTTGCGACTCTATTTCCTTTAGAACCACTGGCCCCAATCTCTCCTGTCGAGCGATAGAGCTCTCACGGGGCAGATGAGAAGGGCTGCTCGTCTTCTTTCCCGCTCCATGACGAAATGCATGGGTTGTGCAAACTCGCTGCGTAGCCACGCCCGTCACTAGGCCTTCTTTTCGGGGTAGGGCTTATAATGTGCAAATGCTTAGAAATCCTGCTAGGGCTTATTTTGTGGGTAGGTCTTATTTTCGGGGAAACACGATACTGATTGTAGCGCACTAGGCAACTTGCTCAATTCTTAGTCTTGGTAGTCTCACTTGTGAAGTGGGGGTAATACGCTATCTTGCAGTTTTGGTTTGTGAGAATTAAATGAGTACTCGGCACAGAGTTGGTGCTAGGTCAGTGCTGTTGTCCCTCTGCCCCAGCAGAAGAGGTTTATCTCCTCGCTTATCTCAGAGGGCTCCAGCTGCTGACCGCTGCCACTTCACGCGTTCCTTTGACAAATAGACATTTACTGCTTGTTATGTGCAAAGCACTGTGACCAGGGGCCTGAACTGTGTCTGCGTCTCTTGGTCCTTTGGGTCTGGGGAAATTCCTGTCTCTCCCCTCAGCACACGCCAGCAGCACGCACACACGCCTGTCCCTCCAGCTTGGTTGTTACTGCCTGGAGGAGACGGAGCATGGCTTGCATCCACCATGGCGGGTAAAGGCACCTTCCCCGCAGCAACCGTCCACATGCAAATGAGCAGGGCCCATGTGCCAGACACAGTCTCACTGGTCTCGAGACAAGCCTGTGGGGCTTGTCCCATTTCACAGGTGAGGAAACTGAGGCTGAGATGTGAGTTGCTTCCCCAGGGATGGCCGGCTCTGCAGTGGCGCAGCTGGGACCTGACCTCTCGCTGTCTCGCTGCAGTCTGTGCGACTAGTTTCAGGGTATGGGGCTGGTGCTCCATCCTTCCTGGCCTGGCCTGGCAGGCCTTTGGGAGGGCGCGACGTCCCGGGCTCATCCTGAGAACCGCTGCACACCCAACCGCCCCCTCCCGCGTCTGTTCCAGAGCGTCTGCAGAGCTGCAGAGGAGCCGCGGCGCCCGCCCACACTGCAGGAGATCAGGCAGAAGATCGACAGCTACAACACACGAGAGAAGAACTGCCTGGGCATGAAGCTGGTGAGCACCCGCTCCTGCCCCCTCTGCCTGGGTCCCCTGGCGACTCCTCTGCACGGCCCTCCCCTTTCTCCTGGTCTCCAGGCGCCTCCGGGGTCATGGAGGGCTGACAGCCAGGCGCTGGCCTCCGGGTGCTTTAGGAAATAGAACGGGCTTGGGAATGAGACCCAGATCCAATCCGGCCCTTCCACTTGTTGGCATGTGACTTTGGAAAACTTTCTTAACTTCCCTGAGCTTCATTGTAAACTAAGAGATCAGATGATATACGATGACCCAGGGCCTGGTGTTGCTTGGCCACCAGGGAGCCCCTGACAAGGGGAGTGGGCAGCAGCTCCTCCTCCTCCCCCCTAGACTGTGCAGGGTGCGGAGAGGGGAGGGCACCCAGTTTAGCACTGGGCTGGAGAGGCCAGCCTCAGTGGGGAGGGGTGCAGGTAGGAGAACCCTGCCCCCTGCTGGTGGCCGGCAGCAACTGGCTCTTTGGGGCTTCAGCCCATGGGACGCCAGCAAACCCAGTCACAGGTGGGTCTGGTTTAAATCGTAAAGGTTGTGGGTCCTTTGCAAAAAGACGCAGGAGAAAAACCCAGTGGGCTGTTCTCCATGGGCCCTTTCTGCTGCTGCCTGGTTCAGAGGTGCAAACTGGAGAGGCCAATGGTACCCTGCTGCTTAGAGGGGGACTCACCAAAGGCCGTCGCGTCTGCCTGCTGGCAGGTTTGGGGGCAGCCAGCCTGAAGCTCTGGAGAGGGAAAGCCACTGTGCCCCCCAAGTCCTCTCTGGTGGCTGGACGCCATGAGCCTTCTCCTTCCTGCCATGGCGGGGGGGGGGGGGTGCATCTCTGCTCTCCTGCAAGCCCAGGTCAGCAGAAGCAGGAAGGAATTCAAGGAGACAGGTGGGTGCAACAGCCCAGAGCGGCAGGTCTGGCAGTGCAAGACAGACCTCCCTGACCCCATGTGACATCCCCCCCACCGGCAGAGTGAAGACGGCACCTACACGGGTTTCATCAAAGTGCATCTGAAACTTCGGCGGCCAGTGACCGTGCCTGCTGGGATCCGGCCCCAGTCCATCTATGATGCCATCAAGGAAGTGAACCTGGCGGCCACCACCGACAAGCGGACGTCCTTCTACCTGCCCCTCGATGCCATCAAGCAGCTCCACATCAGCAGCACCACCACGGTCAGCGAAGTCATCCAGGGGCTGCTCAAGAAGTTCATGGTCGTGGACAATCCCCAGAAGTTTGCACTTTTTAAGCGGACACACAAGGACGGACAAGGTATGAGAGAGATCCCAGCCAGGGCTGCCTTTCCCAGCTCTGTCCTTGCCACCCTCCGAAACCCCTGCCAGCCGTGGAGGGTAGGAGTGGGCTTCTCCTGTGTCCCGGGGGTCCAGCCGTCCACGTGGTACTCAGATCTGTGGAAGAGCCACACGCGGGGGACTCTGGGAGACGAGAGCAGCTCATGCCGCTCTGCGTGGCCTCAGGAGAACCACACCCTGGGCTCCCACTTCCCAATCTGTGCGAGGGGAGGAATCCGCCCACCACTCCTAACCTTTTAGGAGAGGATGTGAATGGAAACTTGCTTCAGACTCTGAGCAGACACCCACGACAAAAGGTTATGGCTCCTTTATTCTTGTCAGGTTCATGTCGTGAGGTTGAAAGGACTTTTATGCATGTCCACTTCCAGTTATCAGCACCCCACCCCTGCCCTGCCCGTCGCCCCACCCTCCTTTCCCGAGATGAGCCCCCGACGCCCCCTTGCTTTGCAGTGCTCTTCCAGAAGCTGTCCGTCGCCGACTGCCCCCTCTACCTGCGCCTGCTCGCTGGGCCCGACACTGACATCCTCAGCTTCGTGCTAAAGGAGAACGAAACCGGAGAGGTGGAGGTAGGTCTGGACCCTCTGCACAGACCCAGCCCTTGGGGCACCCTGCGTGGGTGCAGGTGGGTGTCGTCCTAACCAGCCAGCACAGGTGGGGGCCACGCAGCCGCAGCGGCAGGACCATGGCTGCAGAGAAAGCTGAGCGGGGTGAGCCCTGCGCCCGGGGTGAGCCCTGCGCCCGGGCTCAGCGTGTCAGCCAGGACTGAGCGCCCTGGGGGAGCAAGTCAGGGCCTGTTTTCTGGCAAGGACCCTGGAAAAGGATTTTGTGTGCTTTGTTCCTGCAAACTCAGGGTGGCCCGGGGCTGAGAAACTCCCTGTGTTCAGGCCCAGGCTGTTTTTGCTCCAGGATGGCCGGATGTCCAGTAAGCTCCACCGCTGAGCTTCACTGGGTGTAGACATTTTTGAGCCATTTGTCTGTCTCTTGTTCTTAAATACTGCCCCTCCTTCCCCCTAGGGGGGCTAACTCGTGTCCGGTCTTGTGCTGTAAACTAGGGTGACACCAGGCTGGTGCTCCCTGTGTCCTGGGATGAGTGACCAAGAGCAGTTTGTCACATTGTGTTCAGTGGAGGCCTAGGGTCTTGAGAAGCAGTCTTGGGTGGGGCTCAGCCCCCTCTTCCCATTTCAACCAGAGCAGCTCTGCCTTCCATCTGCTTTATATACTGGCACTGTGAAAGATTATGTTTGGAAAAAGTATTCCACTAGAAGTGTGTGAACACGGCTGGCCCTGTGGGAAGCTCACAGGCCTGGGAGTTCGGAGGCCTGGGCTCGAGTTCCAGTTCTGCTCCATAAGCTGTGTGATCACAGTCATGCCACCTTCCCTCCGTGGACCTCAGGTTTCTTGTTTATCCGATGTGGGACTAAATTAAATAAACCCTAATGCTCTTTGTGCTTAGTTTAGCTTAGGAGTCTCAGTGCTTGGCCCCATGGGCCTCTGCTCCTGGGTCAGCCTGAGCCAGCCAGACTCTCATGGTCTCTCCCAGCCATGGGAAGTCGGCACCCAGATTCCATGGCAGATAAGAAAGTGGGCTGGGAAGGGTGGAGTGATGTGCCCGAGGTCACTTGGCTGGTGAGAGGTAGAGTCAGGCTCACATCCGGGTCTCCTGAGTCCACGTCCTGCTCTCCTCCCCTGCCCCTCGAGGGTCTGCATGTTGGGAGCCTGGGGTGGTTCCAGCATCATCGTCAAGAACTCAGCCACTACATAGAACTCAAGATTATTGATTCTCCAAATAAAAGCATGGTTCATGGACCAGCAACTCTTGGTCACAAGATGCCAGGATTTGGGATTTTGCTGCCGGTAGGACAGACATGTAAAACCCAAGCTGCATTCACTGCACCTTCCTATCCACTAGCAAACTGTGTGTGGACCTCACATGTAAACCATGGGAAGAAGGGGGCAGCAGGGCCCTGCAGGCCATCTCCGCTTCTAACTCGTCTCCTGTTCTGTTTCTCCCCATCTCTCTCCCTGTCGCCTCACAGTGGGATGCCTTCTCCATCCCTGAACTCCAGAACTTCCTCACCATCTTGGAGAAAGAGGAGCAGGACAAGATCCAGCAAGTGCAAAAGAAGTACGACAAGTTTAGGCAGAAACTGGAGGAGGCCTTAAGAGAATCCCAGGGCAAACCCGGGTAACCGGTCCTGCTTCCTCTCCTCCCGATGCCCTCGGATTTATTTTTATTATTAATTATTATTTTGCAACAGACACTTTTTTCTCAGGACACCTCTGGCGGGTGCATCTGTGCCCGCCCAGCAGTTCCAGCCGTGGCACAAAGTCTCCTCCGTGGACAAGCGTTTGTGCGGGGTGACTCCTGCTCACCCCGACGCTGACTCCTCGCCAGGCTCTGCCGGGGACCAGAACTCACGTGAAACAAACAGCCATTGTCCCCTCTCACTCTGCAAGCCTTTTGCAAACCAAATCGTTGCCTCTCTCGTCACCAGACTGGAACCTACCACGCCAGCCGGCAAAGGAAGGAAGGAAGGTTTTAGAGCTACGTGTTCTTTCTCTGGCTTTGATTCTTCTTCAATGTCCGTATTTGCCACTTACAGTACCTTTATTTATGAGTGAAAAGTTGTAGCACATTCCCTTAGCAGGTCTGAGCTGAGACCCTGAAAGCAGGGAGATGCTCATAAAAGGACTGTCCCCACTGCCCCAAGGTGCCCGCTGTTCATGCATAAGGGAAGTTCACAGAGCCACTGGCCCAGGGCTCAGGGTTAGGAGCACCAAAGCTACGACTGGCTCGGAGATTTCCAGAGAAGCTGCAGCCTGCCCTGGCCCTGGCCCTCACTGCCCAAGAGACGGTGCACATGTAAACCCAAAGGCATATATCTCTGCGTACGTGTGGTACTTAGTAGTCACGTCTTTGTCGACAATTATTTCTTTATAAGTTACAAATTTGAGTTTAATATTGCCATAACCCTCATGTGTTTCCGCCAAAGGGAAACCAGCTGTTTATCATTTTAAAAGTCTCCTGCTGAGTAGGGAAATCAGGCAGTAAGAGAAAGCCCAAAAGCGATGCAGAGAACCTCCTGGAAGCCGTCTTCACCATTCCCCCAGCTAGCGAACAGAGGAGGGCCTGGGCTGCCTCCTTTTGCCCTTGGCCTCCAGCACTGCCTCCCTCCTCCCGTGGGGACGCTGGGATCTCCAGGTGCTGCCTAAGGAGTTGCCTTGACTACAGAGGGGGAACCTCCAGCTCGGCCAACTCGGAGTCCTTTCTGTTCCGAAGCTTGGGCCGGCCCAGCGCTCGCCCGGTGAGCCCCTGGGCCTGGCCTCCCCGCTGACCTCAGTGCCTTTTTGTTTTCAGAGAGAGATAGGAGCACACAGGCGTGTGTGCATGAAGCTCTGCTGCCGGCCCACTCGTACCAGGAAGTGGACGAGGGTGGTGTGGGAGGCGAGCCCTGCAGGGCCCTCACTCTGAGTAGCGGGTGAGGGTCACAGACCTCCTTCCCATCTGGGTACCTGAGTTTTGACTTCCAAGAAGTGACATGAGACCACGTTGACAGGGAGGCTCAGATTCCTGACTGTACATGTGCACTGGCTTCTCGTTCAGGCTGAACCCTAAAATAAATGAGTCGCACAATGCCAGCGAGTAGCCGCGACTGCAAAGACGCTCCGATGCAGAGGGAGAAGGACTGGCAATCGTCATTCAAAGCAGGGTGGGTTTTCCAATCCAGCCTCTGAGAAACCATTTCTTTGTTGTCCTCTGCCAGTCTCTCCCGGGCTGGTTCAAGCCCACGCTGCTTCTTCATGTAGCCTCAGAAGTTCCCGCCCTGACCCAGGCTGAGTCCACACTGCCCTGATCCCAGAAGGAATGCTGACCCCTTGTCACAGGAACTGTGTGCAGTCTTCAGAGCTGCAAAAGTAACATAAGCTCGCAACTCTTAAGATTTTTTTAAGCCACAAAAACCCTGGTTATCTACCATCCCACGCTCAGCCTTATCACTTCCCTCCCTTAAAAAAATCTCTCTCCCTGCTGTATATTAAAGGGAGCAGGTAGAGTCATTTCCCCTCGTCCTGCATGTCTCTAACGTTGATAGAAGGCATGGCTCCTGCTGCAACTGCTGTGAATGCTGCTGAGAACCTCCCTCCAAGGGGATGGCTATTTTATTTTTGAGAAGGAAAAAAAATCATGTATATATATATATATATATATATACACATAAAGGCATATGGTATATATAAAGAGAGAAGGGTGTTTATGAATTCAGACTTTATCTAAAGCACAGTTAGACCCAGGACCTATGCTGAGGTCTAAGCCTCTGAAAAAACGTATATTATAGCGTATCTTTCCCTCCCAGAGGTGGGTGTAACTGCTGGTAGTGCCTTCTATGGTTGTGTTGCTCAGCGTGTCAGTGTTTGTTTTGAGGATATTTTCTTTTTAAATGTCTTTCTTATATGGGTTTTAAAAAAAAAGTAATAAAAGCTTGTTGCAAAAATGATTCGTATTGGAAACGTCTTCCTTGAACTTCACCATCTTACGGAAATCGGGAGTTGGAAGGGGAACAGAGACAATCCCATATTTCTTGGCAGATTCAGATTTTCTTTTTTGCCAGTGTGCAGAGGAATAAAAGCTACTGTTCAAATAATTTGGAGAAAATTGTCCAAATGTTACGTGCTGGAAGGCACTGCCTTGGTGACCGGCCATTCTGTTGTCTCCACGGAGCTGGGGAGAGTCAAAGGGACTTAGTACAGAAGGAGATGCTGACTTAGAAAAAGAGGAGAGCTTTCTGGAGCTAAGGGTGATTGAACACCAGGACAGGCTACTGAGGTAAGCAATGATTTTTCTATTTCTGGAACTATTTAAGAATAAAATAGGGCCGGGCACAGTGGCTCATGCCTATAATCCCAGCACTTTGGGAGGCTTGTTTGAGGCCAGGAGTTTGAGACTAGTCAAATCTCTACGAAAATTAAAAAATTAGCCATGTGTGATGGTGCACACCTACAGTCCTAGCTACTCAGGAGGCTGAAGCAGAAGGATCACTTGAGGCTAGGAGTTCGAGACTGCGGTGAGCTGTGATGGTACCACCACGCTCCAGCCTGGGTGACAGAGTGAGACCCTGACTCTTTAGAGAAAAACAAAAGATAGATAGGAATGTGTCTTTGAAAGTTTAAGATCATTTCACCTGGAGAGAGAAGACTAGATTAGATGATCAAAATGGCCTTTTCACTTTAGCATGCTCTCACTTCCATCAAAGGAACATCGCAGTAATCACAGAAGAAAAAAAAATCACATAAAAGTTATTAAAAATAAATTCTTACCTGCCTTCCAGTATTGATCACATAGAATGCAATGAATAGGGTCCAAAAGAAAGAATGAATGTCCAGCAGACATTCTTAAAATTACCCAAGAATGGGGCACATCTGTAACAGCTGTTCACCTACACCTCCAAGAAGAGTATCCTTCAGTGATTTTTGCCCAAGCTAGAAATGATCCAGTTTCTGCTTTTCACTGAAACTCATTTGGTTGTAGCATGGGGTTAATAAATTCAAAGTTGTACGTTTGACCTTGATCTAGATTATTTGGCTCAGCACCTAGAAAAAAAGAACCTATTACACAGTCCAACTCTATTCTACCTTCGTACACGTCCCTATGCTGTTCATACAGGGGAGAAGGAAGATGACTCATGCAAATGTGTCACCATTACTGGAAAAACCATTCACAGCACAGGTCTTGACAGCACTGTGTCACGGCAGAATTCTGGGTCAAACCACAGTTAAGCGTAGACGTTCAATTTAGAACCAGCCCTACCACTTACTGGCTTTGTGTCTTTAGCAGGGGATTAACAAGGCAAGACGTAACATCTCTGCGCCTCTGATCCCTCCAAGATTGTGCAAAGCATCGTGTTTGGGAAAGAATTTTGCACAGTACTACATGTTATTTGTATCCATATAAGGACCATAGTTCATTACTATTATACATTTCATGCTCCCTGAGATCAGACTGGCTGGCTAAAGGCTTTGTTGTAATAGGATCCTGTTGGGGGTCAATTTCCAGAAAGCCCTTCCCCAGTTCCATACGTTCATACCAGTAGAGACGGGATTAGTGAGATTAAGGAGCTTACTTACAAGGGAAGAGGCCTATTCTGGGCCTGATAACAAAGGTAAGAGGCATCCCACACTCATCTTCACACCCATCCTTTCTTCCTTTTCAAGCCTCATATGGGTAATCTGTGGATATTATGGATATTTTCAAGCCTTTCTTATCTCAAATTTTTAAAAAAGTAAGATGAGAAAGAAAAAGGAAGTCAGTTGAAGTATAATTGTTTCTTTTTTTTTTTTTTTTGAGACAGAGTCTCACTTTGTTGTCCAGGCTAGAGTGAGTGCCATGGCGTCAGCCTAGCTCACAGCAACCTCAAACTCCTGGGCTCGAGTGATCCTTCTGCCTCAGCCTCCCGGGTAGCTGGGACTACAGGCATGCGCCACCATGCCCGGCTAATGTTTTATATATATATATCAGTTGGCCAATTAATTTCTTTCTGTTTATAGTAGAGACGGGGTCTCACTCTTGCTCAGGCTGGTTTTGAACTCCTGACCTTGAGCAATCCGCCCGCCTCGGCCTCCCAAGATATAATTGTTTCTTAATGGTAAAACCCAAGAACTCTTAAGGAATTTAGCCCAGCTCTGCCTCCTTCCTGTTGTACAAGGATAGGTCTGCTCACAGAAAAGACTTCCATGAGCTGAGCAGGGACCAGAGCCACGGTTCTGAATCTCTTTGGCCTCAAGTGATCTCTTTGGGAATTTGATAAAAAGCACCGCCCCTCTGTCGGGAAAACGATCATACAAAATCTTGTGCACCATTTCCGGGAGTTGGAGCCTCTGAAGACAAACTAACGACCACTTCCATGAGCCCAGGTTAAGAAGTTGGGGCTGAAGAGGGCATTGGTTGGGTACAAGTCTTCACTGTAACAAAGCCACCGCGTTGGAGGGGTATCACACATTTACCAGCCGGTGGCAGTGTGCTGAAGTTGGGGAGGAATCACTGTCCTGTAGAAACCCATGTCCTCATGTGCTTTTATTGTTTCTTACTTCTGGCTGGCCTAAAGTCTGCTGCAATTTGGGATCGATTCTTTCTTCTGTTGCCTTGACTGATGATAGAGAACAGCTGTGTACTGGTTTCTATATGACTAACTCTTTAGAGATGTGAAGGGACTATTTTGGGGCTAGGAGGTTAATTAGGTAGTAGGAACAGATGAGCAAGAGGCTGTGGAATATTTGGTAGCGGGGCTTTAAAAACAGGAAGGACACCTGCCTGAACTTTTGAATGGTCTGTCCTGAAAACAGGGTAGGAACTAAACCACTGAAACCGAGTCACTGGAAAAGGCTCACCACTGTGGCCTCTTCTGTCGATTTAAAATGCTTCTGGCTTTAAAAGTTAGTATAACATTTTAGCTAAGTGGAGGAAACAAGAGGGAAATCATATTTAGATTAGAATAAAAATTTATTTGGGTAAAGAATTATATTTTGTATTTGCAAAAGCTGAAAATGTTCATAAAAATTACCACCCCAAGAGCTTGGATTTCCACTGGATCAGCGCATGAAACAAAGAGTCTGTCACTTCTTCTTGCCAGGTTTGGGGGCCTTTTCTAGGCCTTGGATGTATTTTCGAGGGATCTGATATTCTTCTACAATCCAAAAAGCAGACACTCCTCAGTGGGGCATGACCTTGCCCCCCCGCTGGCCCCCCACGCTTCCCCTTCGGCTCACCGTGTCACTCCTGGGCCCCGACCCCATGGCCACAGCTGACCCCCGGCCCCCTCAGCCCCACACAGGGCTCATTCCTGCCATCAAGAACTCCCGTCATGTGATCTGCTCTTCCACACCCAGCTCAAACCCAGCTTCCCAGGGAGGCCTTCTGGATGGACCATCTGTCCCTGTACCTCAAGGCTCAAGTGTTTGTTTCAGTAATCTTCGCACTGATTAGCTGCTTTCTAGGTGTGCTTCGGGCATTTATAATTTTCTCATGAGAGAGAATATATGTGTCTGTGTTGAATCGTGCATTCATCTATTTTCCTCTATATTTCTTCTCAGCACCTCACATGGGGTTCTTCACATAAAGGAACCCCACTCTAGAAGTTAGCTGCTGGGTACTGCCATAGGCCGTGACGTGAATTTGCTTATTGAGCATTTACTGTGTACCAGGCCCTGAGGATGAACAAGGGGAGGTTTCTGCCTTGAGAAGCTCAGTCTGGCAGGGGGTTCAGATAGAAAAAAATTAGCCGAGCTGCAGATACTAGCCAGAAATATACACACGATGGGAAAGTGCTACGTTAGCAATTTTTTAAACGCTAATTTAGGGAAATAGGCCATGCTCTGGGACAGGCTCCCCACGACCCTGGAGCTGGGCCAGTGAGCTTTGAGGGCGAAGCAGATTCAGGTTGCGGGAAAGTACGTTAGACGAGAGGACAGCCCAGGTGAAAGTGTACAAGTGAGGACATAGCATGTGTATTTGGGGACAGCAAGCACACAGCGATGCCTGGCATGGGGGTGCCGAGCTGCCAGACAGACGGCAGGAAAAATGCGCTCAGGCTGGGAGGGTCTCGTTTACTAGCTTAGGAGTTTATTCTGAAAGCATAGAAGAGGTATACAAAGTTTATTAGATTCCAGTCACTGTGTCCTTTAAAAAAACTTTTTAAATTTTTTAAAAAAGAAAAGAAAAGTGTTTTAGAGGGGAGTGATATGATCACATTTGTCTAAGAAAGCTGATCAGACAGAGATGTGGAAGCTGATTTGCACTAAGGACAAACTGGAAGCTAGGTGGCCCAGAGTTAGCAGAAAGACCTTGGGCTCTGGAGTCTAAAAAGATTCCAAGCCGAGCTGAAGCACTCAAGAGTCAGCTGATCTCAGGGCAGGGCACCGAACCTCTCTGGAACCTCAGTTTCCTCATCTGCAAAATAGGTCACAGTTCTGCAACATCATTACGATTAGTAGCGATGCCTGCGACAAGCCCAGCAAAGTATCCGGCAGAGATTGGGTGCTCAACAACTGTTTTATAAAAAGAGAAGAACAGAAAGAAAACTACTCTAATAGTATGGTGGAGAGAACATTGAATTTGAAAGGGGCCAAAGATCTGGTTCAAACACTGGCTCCACCTTTTGCTGTGTGTGTGTGTGTGTGTGTGTGTGCGCGCGCGTGTGTAGGTATTATGATAACTAGACCCTAGACCGAGCTGAGTCAGCAGGAAGGTCTCTGCCACGCTAGACCGAGGCCTCTGCTCTTCAGAGGATGCTCACCGAGCAACAGCCAGCTGAGGTGGTGGATCTGGTTTCCCTGGATCTGCACCTGCAGGCTGTCCTTGGCCCCGGAGGCAGGAGTGACGGTGGTGCTGGCCTGGCATCGCTGCTGGAGGATGGCAGCCACTGAGCATGGGTCCAGACCATAGGGCTCCAAGTTCCGGACCACGGTCACCTGGAGGGACAGTGGGGAAAGAAGACCAGTGGTGGTGGCGACGCAAATGCACGCTTCTGGAGCCACCCCCTGCATTCTGATAGGTCACCATCCCTGTAACTGAGGAACCTTTTTATCCAGTAAATTATTTTTGTGCTAAGTTGATCTTACCCCATCCTATATATGTGTTATATATTTAGTAGGATATTCTGTATCCTACATACAACGCATGCTTTTTGAAAATGTTTTATATTATGGAGAAGTTATAAACACAAGTAGAATAATATAATGAACCTCACATACCTATCACCAGTTTCAACAATTATCAACTCATGGCTAACCTTGATTCATCTATATCCCCACCTACTCCTGACTCCTGTATTACTTTAAAGTAAATCCTCCTAGATATCAGATCATTTCATCTGTAAATATTTCAGTACGCATATCCAAAAGATAAGGCTTTTACATCTTTTTTAACATTAAAATAAAACCATCATCACACCTAAAAATATATTACCAATAATTCTTTAATATCAAGTATCTAGTCAGCAAGATATTCATTTTCCTATTATTCATCAACTTTGCAAATGATAAGTATTTGACTTTGAGATAAAAAAGAAAAACATTAATGCTTTTTAAAAATCATGATTCTCTCTTTGTTGCTTTAAACAAGATCTCTCTTATTCATGACTATAGATGGTAAAGTGTGTTACTGTCAGGGTGGGTGGGAACGACTGCTATCAATAAAGTCTATAAAAGTTCCAAATGGCTTTAAGCTTGTCAAGGGACTCCAGACCCAGAGAATCTGAGAATCAGTAAGACATTAGAGGTCACCTCTATTCCAACCCACTGATACACGAACCCACGATTACATCTTCCGCTTGAAAGTGGTCACCTAATCTTTGCTTGCAGACCTCCAGAAAATAACTCACTATTTCATTAAATACCAATTTCTTTTTTTTTTCCTTTTTTTTATGCCAAAACAGTTTATGGAAAAACACCAATTTCAATTTGGGACAACTCTAATTATTATACTATTAATAGAGAATTAGTGTTTAAATAAATTAATACACATAAAAATTGCTTAGTATGGTATCTGACACATAATTAAACATTCAATAAATAGTGGTTATTGCTAATTATTATTAAATTTATCAATATGTTTCTCATTTATTGAATGCTGATATGCCAAGTGTTATTCTAAGTGCTTCACTCATATATATTCCTTCATTTGATCCTCAAAGTAGGTATTAGGTCCATTTCTCATACAATGAAACTCAGATAAAAAGAGATTAAGTAGCATGCTCGAGGTCAAGGAGTGAGGCAAAGGCTGCATTTGAACCCAGGTCTAAGTCCAAAGCCCATGCCCATAACCATACACTACTAGAAAGTTCCTTATTTTGAACTCAAGTCTGTCTTCTTGGGATTTCCCACGAATCCTGTTTCTGCACTCCTTTTCCAGAGGACAGCGTTCCACATATTTGAGGGCAAATATAATTGGTTCCCTACAACTTTGTGTTGTCGAGCTAAACACTCAGTTCTTTTAGCAGTTGTTTACAAGCTAGTTACATTGAGCAAGGCCCAAGAGTTAAAAGGATGTGTAAGAGCTGAAAGCTCATAACATAGTTCCAAGAAAAAAATAAAAGTAAAATCCTGTTTACTTTAGGAACCAGGCTCTAGCAAGTTTCCCAGCACAAAATCCTAGAGGGCAGCCAGCCAGCTTTACCTGTTTCTTACAGAGCCCACAAACACGGGTGTTTCATAAACAACCTTTGAGGTGTGCGAGACCAATCTAAAAACCCCAATCACATTAGGGAGACCAGAACTTGGCAAGGACATTAAATCGCCATCCTCAAACATTGTATCTTTTGAAAATTACCTTTTTATTAGAAGCTCTCTGTGCTAAGGTGATGTCAATTGGACAGATTTTCCCTTTCTTCACAATGGGCTCTTGTCCGGGAAAGGTCACTTGATAGGCAGGCTGTAATTTTTCCAAACATCTGAAATGGGAGTTATGAGTCGTACGCTGATAAAGCCAACAGAAACCATTTCCTCATACTCCACTACCAGCAGGCAGTTGAATGTAAGTCAAAATCTTGCAGGGCAGGGGTTTGAAACCTTGGCTATACGTTAGAATCATTCAAATCACCTGGGGTGCTGCACCCCAGACCAATTAAATCAGTATCCTTGACCAGACACACTTTTTAAGGCTCCCCAAAGTGCAGCCAAGGTCGAGACCCACTGATTCTGGAAAGGGAACATCAGTGACTTGAGCTCCTGGAACCTGTCCACTGGCCTGGCTGCCTGAGAACCTGCCCAGTCCACTCTGTGGAGGTGACTTCCTGTCTTAAGAATGTACCTTATCCAGCCTGTTGCCTGCAAGTGTCGCTTCACATTTCTGACATGTTTTACAGAATACCTTTACCCACAAGGAATTTCTACCTTTTATCTAACCAAATTTTCTCTTGCTATTACATATAACAGGATAGATAAACTTTTTCTATGAAGGGCTAGACAATAAATATTTTAGGTTTTGTGGGCCATCTGGTCTCTGTTACAACTACTCATTCTCCCATTATAGCAGAAAAGCAGCTCACAGACAACACATAAATGGATGTGGCTCTGTTCCATAAAACTTTATTTACAAAAACAGGTGGCAGGCAATGGCAGTACTTTGCTGAATCCTTACTAAACTATTTTTAGGTATGGTTCTGTGGAAAACAAGGAGTATTAAGAATCTTTCCTTTGAAGACTTTTTAAGACAATTCCTCCCAAACTTCCTTTGCTTCTAAATCTTATTGGTATTCTTATTTTTAATTAATATTCCTTTTCTTTCTTCCTCTCAAGTTCTCTATATTGTGTTGGCTCAAATTGTTCTAGAGACTCCACATCAGAATTACTCAAGCCTATGTTTATGTAGACTGACATGGTATGAATTACAGAAAGAAAGTCAGAGACTAACATAGTGACATTATTAAAATTCAATGTGACAGAGATATTAAGGGCAGGGGACAGAAAAGTTGAGAGGGACTGCTAATGCCTGTTACCTGCTCAGGAGACTGTCCCATGGAAGCTTCATGACTGTGTGCTGTTCATTTTTCTCTAAGAGGCAGTCACATAGGATGGGATCCAACTTTACAAGACTGAAGGGAAAGAAGAGGCAGTAAGGAAATCCCAGACCCAAGGGGCAACTCAGGATTCATGTCTTGTATGTCCTTATGGTCATCCAGGATACAATCAATTACGGGACCATAGTCTGACAAGCAACGTACCCTGTGGATGGGAGGTACAAGTGTGCTTTCCCAGGAGGAGAAGCGGGTGGTGGAAGGGAAAGTGGGGTGAGATAAATCTGAAGACCAGAATTCTTTGTTTAGCTCTGCTAACTGACCCTGTGATTGCAGCTCTCTGGGCTTAGTTTCATAGTAGGCTAGCAGGGGTGAAACACAGGAAGTGGGGATCTTGAAAATGCGGGCATTAAATTAGGCTGGTAGGCCCCTACTTTTTGATCATGGTGCTGTCTTTTTAAAGTAAAAATAATTCATTGAACTCTCTTCATCTGGTAGTTTACCACCAGTATCCACTTATTAAGAAAATAATACCACAATGGATGCAAACATACAGTTAGATAGAAGCAATCAGTTCAGTTCAGAGTAGGGTGACTATAGTTAATAACAATGTATTGTATATTTCAAAACAGCTAAAAGAGAGGACTTGAAATGTTCCCAACACACAGAAATGACAAATGCTAGAGTTGATGGATACCCAAAATACCCTCACTTGATCATTACACATTTTATACATGTAACAAAATATCACATGTGCCCCATAAATATGTACAAATATCATGTATCAATAAAAAAAAAAAAGAATACCAAAAAGCCATGATGACTTCAGTAAACTTTTTTTTAATGTGTGCATTTATTCCCCACAATCGTCCCTTGAAGATCACGGGTGCAGGTATAAGTGAGATAATTGCTCCGTCTACATCAGTGTTGACAGCATATATAGATCTGAACACCCCAGGCACTAACTCTGGGTGTCCACAGCCCATGGTTTGGAAACCAACCGTCTTGATTACTTCTAAGATGCTGTGATTTTCTACACCCGGTTCCAGACACCCTCCCCAAATGTGTCCACGTCTGCTAAAGATAAATACCCACTAAGACAGAGCTAGCTCTGCTCATCATCCACTCACTTTTTGTTGTCTGCATCCACCAGGTCATTCTTCTTGGCGTAGTTAATGACGATGGTTCGGATCTCGCTGCCCTCCAGCACGCTGCCCTTCCTAGGTGAGGAGGGACCAGGGGGTTAGCTCACGCTGCGCCAGGGGGCACGCTGCACATCCTCAGCCTCACTCCGGGCTGAGCAGGAAGCTCTCCTCAGCTTTTGCCTCTATTTTCTTCCCTTTTCCTGACCGAGGTGAGCATGACTGTGTGAAGAATAATCACAGGTGGAAAAGGGAGAGACCTACTCTCTCGATCGCTTGGTCCAGAGAAACTTCCGGGGAAAGAGGTTTGAAGCTGGATTTGGGAGAAAGGGAGAACGTGGCAGAGCAGGTTTGCCAGTCACAGAAGAACACTACTTAGGTTGAGAGAACTGCAGGCCAGAACACCAAGCAGGCAGAGAAGGGCTGCTCTCCAAAAACTCACTTGTGGCCAGACTCCTGGAAGAGCAGGGTCATGCTGGCTGGGACACAGTAGAGGGATTTTATATCTGGAGGGTGATAGGGCTGTTCCCTGCTACCCTCCTGGATAGTCTGGGAGGTCGGGGAGGGCTCGGGCATGACGAAAGAGGTGATCCTAAAACCCAGCAGAAGGAAAGAAAAGAACACATTTTATACTAGTGTCTTGCAATCCCCAGTCCGGGGCCCAGGTGCCCTGGGGTCGGCTGGACTCTAGTGACCAGGCCCCCTGCACTCACCTCGGGTGTTTCCAGTCCACAGCCACAATGCTCTCCACCCCTTTGCTCAGCTCCTTCACCTGTATAATCTGCTCCTGCTGCATTTGCTGCAGGAACTTAGAGAGCTAAGGGAGAGAGGGCTAGTGGTAGGGGACTTCATTGGTTCCACACACATACTGCGCACCTAGGATATGCCAGACCAAGCCAGGCAGGAACTGTGCAGGGAAGTGGGACAGTCCCTGCCCTCATCAATCTAGGAACTGCAAGGCCCCCACCCTGAGGGTCAGGTAGCAAGAAGCTGCTAGAGACTAACTGGTGAAGACTCTTAGAACTCTAATCAGACATAAAGGGGTCAAAGGGGAAAGGGGAGTGGCTGCCACCAACAGCTGCGACTCAGGAAGAGTTTCTTTTTTCCCCCTTACACCTGGAATCAAAACACTTAATTCTTCAGTTTGAGCCCTCTAGACAGGGCTTCCCCAGTGTCCCTCTGGCTCATGTCACGTGTGCCCCTACACAACTCTGTGTGTGGGATGCAGAGAAGGTGTCTGCTTACCTTTCTGTAGCTTGACTTCTTTATGTCCAGCTGTCGTCCTTCAGGGCTGATGGCAGATGGAAAAGGCAAGTTAAGCCAGCAAGCAGTGGGGGGGGAGCCCGCCTGACACTGAGAGGAGGGCCTCTTTCCTCAGCCTGCCCCTCCCACGATTCAGAGAGAGGCTGCCGTTCCAGAACTCTCTGCCCAGTGGTGGGAACAGAGAGGGAAGCAGACTATGGGACTCTCAGTCAGTGCTGTCAGATAGAACTTTCCATGAAGATGAAATGTTTTCTATCTATGCTGTCTAATATGGTAGCCACTAACCACGTGTGGCTATTCAGCACCTGAAATGAGACTAATGTGACCGAGGAACTGAATTTTAAAATTTATTTGCCTTTAATTAATTTAAATTTAAAATAGTCACATGTGACTAGTGGCTACTGTACTGGATATAGCTTTACATTCCCCTCAGAACAGACAAGCTTCAGTGGCCTCAAAAGTTCCACCTCTATCCATCAGAGCATTCTCCCTCTAAAAAAAAAAAAAAAGCTCCACCTCAAGGTGAACCTTTCCAACACCAAGCTGACACTTATAGACAGCCAGGCCTATAGCAGGGTTCAGCAAATAAAATCCTAGGGACAAATTCAGCCACACTCATCACTTATCCACTGTCTATGTGGTCACATTCGTGCCACGATAGCAGAGTAGAATAGCTGCAACAGAGATGGTATGGCCTGCAAAACAGCACATTTACTACTGGGCCTTTACAGAAGAAGTCTGCTGACCCCTGCCCTAGAGCAATTAGTTCTGAGAGGCAGACTCCTGACAAAAAGTGTAAATCTTTTCCTCTCCCCAGAACTCACACCTTCTCTCAAAATGTGACATACAAGAGCAGTGGGATTCTTAGGGAGCCCCTCTACACCCACCCCGGTTTAAGAACCTCTATCCTAGAGAATATTCCAGAACCCCTTTGCCTAGCTACTTACAACCCAGCAAGGTCAAGACAAATTACCAAGTGTCCCACCACACTTGTCGTAGAATGCCTTAAAGAAGTTCGTGTGTAAATGGGAAGAGATTACATTAGAAACTACTGTTTTAAAAATTAGAGCAAGATTCTCAAAAAGAAAGATGTTCAAAAAAAAAAAAAGAAAATAAAAAATTAGCAGAAAATGTGGTTCCTTAAAAAAAAAAAAAAAAAAAAAAAAAAAGATGTTCAATCTCAAGGTAAAAATCAATAAGCAAACCTCCTGACATGACAGTATTTATCAAGTGCTTGCCACATGTCAGGCTACTTAATCTTTACAGCAGCCCTGTGATTACTGGCCAGCAGGGTTGAGAGAAGCCCAGTGACTAGTTGAAATCTACCTTGCTCGGACACCCAGGGGAGCCACAGGTTTAGCCCAGATGGGTCTATCTTCAAAGTCCGATTCCATCCACGTGTAACACCACCTCCCTGGTGCCTCGTGTTCTCAGTGGGCTGGGGGTTCACACCAATTCCTCCTCCTGATAAAACCTAATGTGGCCCACGTACTTTTCAGAAGTGCGAGGGTGTTGAACATTCCCAAAGAAGCCTCCTGACGGACAGGCTGCCCCTGGGACGCTTCCCGTACCAGAAATGCTGCCTGATTCATCAGAGACAGCCTAGGACCACCACAGCAGAGGCAGTGTTCAGAGAATCTTGACACTTTTAACCTTCCATTTCCTCAAGAGCCTTCCACTAACTAAAGTTTACGTGTTTAAAACCCAGGACCTAATTAGTTTGCCAGATCAACCCCCTACTCCTCTCTTTGTACAGCACGTCCCTCAACCAGCCTCCTATGGGCCCTGTCCTATCCTACTGCCAAGACACAGGAGCGAGACCCAATCCCTGGCCTTTCGCCTTCCATACCAGCAGGAGAACATGTGGCTGCCAAGGAAAGTGCTGGTGAGTAAAGGGAGGTCAGCTTTTTTGACTCGGCACTTCAAAGCATGCAAGAAACATCGCTGTAATAATTCATCCATTTGCTCTGCAAGGAAAAGACAAGAACCACATCCTTCCTAAGGGGTACAGAATGCCTGCTGCAGTACCAGAAAACGACCTCCCCAGCTCTGTCCCCCCTCATCCCCTTGGCCCTGAAAAGGAGCCCATTCCCAGGTACCAAAGCTCCCACACTCTTTTGAGCACTGAGCCTTCAAAGAGAGCTGACCCCAGATGAGTCAAGCCACTAAGACCCACCAAGCCAGGGGCATTCACCCATATCAGAGCCAGAAGAAACCAAGCCCTAGAGGGCTCTGTAGCTGGGAATAGTCCAAATGCCAGGGCAGATTGGCACCCCAGGAGATATGACTTATGTGGAAAGGACTCCAGGACAGCAAAGGGCTGCTGCACCACCCTCATAGAAATACGGACTTTTCCCTCCTCTCCTGGAGCTTCGGTGCCATTCTAATCAGACGTGAGCTAGAGCATATTCAGCTCCTAAATTGAGAGGAGGGGAGATGGGCCCTTCTCCCAGAGTTCTACCTTGAAGGGTTTTGCTGTCTGTGGAGTCTTGGTTCAGGCCCCCAGTGCTGGTATCTTCTGAGGCTTCTGAGAGGGCCTTCTCCCCACTCGCCTGGTGAAGCTCCCCATTCTCCTCCTCCTCTCCCTCCAGGGTCAGGCGCCCCATGTCTCCCTGCAAGGCAGGGTTCACCTGGACAGACTCCTTCTCTTCACTGAGGTCTGCAGGATCCAGGGCCAGTGGAGCAATGGAAGGTGGAGAGGACTTGTCTCCAGATCGCCTGGAAAAATCTCATGTCAGAAACACCAAGCAGCAGCCACAACACTCTCCGACCCTGGTCAGGGAAGAGTCAGCAGGGAATTCAGAGACAGGCAGGAATGTCCAGGGAAGAGCAGAGAGCCTGTGCTCCCACCTCAATCCTATTTTCAGTTCTGGGCCTAGAAAATTCCATGCCTCAGTTTCCTCATTTCTGAAATGAGGACAGTAAGTCTTGCTTTCTCCTTAAAAAGATAATCATAGGCATTCCAAGACAAAGAAAGATTAAAGAAAAAGTAGCTTAAGGTAAGCCCCCAAAATGTTCCCTTCATATAAGTTAATAATAAAACCATTTTGAATTAAATAACATTAAGATCATAAATGCATCTGTAGTACCAGTTTGGTGAAAGACAAACCCAGGGCTCCTGTGCATGGAACAACACACGAATACCTGGACTGCTCAGGGACTGCAAAATCAGTGGCTTCTGTGTTAAATACAAGGCAGTCTAACTTGGAGAGTACAGATTACCAAGGTTTTATGCCACTAGGCCTTAGGAAGACAGGAAAAACAGCGATGCCACATAGCAGAGCACGCAGAGAGGGAAAAAGCTTTATATTAGCCACAGACATGTAGATCAAACTACGTTTTAAGTGATACCTATAGCAAGGCTTATTTGTATTTTTAACAGTAAGGCCAAAGTGTATGGTTAGGCTATTCTGATCAGGTAAATACCATAAACACTTTTAAGGTGTGGGGCAGCTGTTGACAAAACAACTTAGACAACAGGACCATGATTGCTACTGCCTGGACTGACAATCCACACGGTGCTAGAGGAACACCAGCCCTCAGCCCTCAAGTATCTGCTAAAAAATTAGGCTAATGAGGTAGTGCTTGGACAACCCTTGTAAAATGAATAACTCCGAGACTGGGCTAGAAAACATAAGGATGGCTCCGTCTAGGTCACAACGCTTGGCTAAAAGACCAGGTACTTGGCTTTCGAGGAAAGCACTGGTTATTGTTTTGGTAAAATGACAAGAAAATAACTGGAAATGAACTGGTATCTGGCTCAAGAAAGCAACTGTCATGGTCAGAAAGTGTTACTTCCATAGTGAGGAGGAGTCTGAAATGTGAAATCTGAATAACATAAAAGTAATTGGCTAGCACTCTGGTGCCTGAGGCTGTATCTGCTTTGATCTGGATTCAGAAGTCCTCACCACGGGACCAGATGATGCCTAAAGTGTGCATGGTAGCTAAGGGCAGACTGACCAGAACTATAAAAAATTGAATATCACCGTACTCAGGGGCAGAGTAGACAATCCCTAAGGCCTTCTTTCAGGTCTAGGATTCTGTAATTCACCCCAAAAACAAAGTTCTGTCTCATTTCTTGTCCAAACAGGAAAAAAAATATATATTTTCTCCATATTTGGCAAGGAAATGAAAGTCTGGGGTCCGCAACTTGCCTAAGGACGTGGCTGGGACCGACACTTCCATTTCTGAATCTCGGGCCCCGTGCTCTCTGCACCCATCAACAGAAGAAACGCTGTACCCACCACAGATGGTCCTGGTAAGTGTGGAGCACTGAGAAGCCCCTTCCCTTCAGGCCTGAAGTCAGCATCTCAGCTGTGGACATGGCAGCAACTCCAATTGCTACAGGGGCTCTAAGAAGGAAGCCAGAGACCAGGGTCAGGGAAAGTCTACCAGAAAAGCACATGTGAAGGCCATCTTTCCGCATGCGTGGCAAACACACCACAGCTACCAACGTGAACATCCTCTTGTATCGTAAAACTAAACTCAGTCCAGTCTCAGTTTTCTTCAGATTACCTGTAAGTATAACTTTCAAAAATCCTTTAAACAAACATTACTCTTCTATATAAATAACTCCTCTGCTGAGGTTATCACTACCTTTGTTTTATTACTATTATGAATTAAACCCAGGCAGGACTTGGAAGGATATTTATAATTCCCTTTAATTTCAAAAATATAAATTATCTCCTCTCCCTTAAAGAAGTCATAGCCATCCTACAAGGAAGTTCAGAGGGGAAGCAATTCACATGCTTGGGGTTGAGGGATGCCATAGGGAAGAGAGGAGAGACAAACAGTGGGGACAGCCAGAGAGGTTCCTTCTGAGCTGGCTCCTCATGACAGTGCTTGCCCTGTATAACTATGTATCTAAGAGCTGGGTACTTCCAGGATATCAAAAACAACCACATTGATAGTAGCTACAAAAATTCCCAAAGCCCAAATGAGAAATTGTCAACCTAGTGTTACTCAAGCATTGGTCACATATTGCCTGTGGGATAGGGGGCCAGCTGGGTGACAGTGGGGGATACACAGGACTGGCAACGTAGCCTGGGTTCAAGGGAGAAAATTCAAGGGCAGAGTTCTCAAGTGTAGTAAAAAAAAAAAAAAAAAAAACTTTTTTACTAAATCTGGTGGCTCCATTTACTGCACCTATAGGTCAGTTCCTATCATAGCCATTTTAAATCTGGCTTCTTTCCCATTTCTAAAAAGCGTTTTTTAAAGAATTTTTTTTCCTTGCAAAGGTCAATGGCTTGAGAACTCCCGTCTTGAACATGACTTGTATTTTTAACAACCTCCCACCCCTCATAAACTCACCCCTGCCACAAACCATCCCCAGCTATGCTTTAAAGGCTAAATTGAATACGCCAAATATTCATTAATGTAGTTTCCTCCTATCTTGGATAGAATACAGGGGGAAAAATAATGATGTCACCATTCTTTTCAACTGTAATTTCTGTTATACGGAAACAAGAAAAGATTCTATGTGCTTGTTTCCAAAAGGTTCAAGGAAAACAGAAGAATATGAGTAGCAAAAACAAGATCTTTAAACACTGACCCCTTTTATGCCTACAGTCTCTCTCTTCTTCTCTCTCAAAGAAGCAATGATTAGAGTAATGAGATCTCATTTTTCACTCACTGGGATGACACAAATGAAAATGATCCATTATACCCGGTGTTGGTGAGGGTGCAGGGAAACAGGCCCCACATACGCTGTAGGCAGGAGTGAAAACTGACACAGCTTTTTTGTAGAAAAACGGAAAATGCACATGCTTTTCGACCCACCAGTTCTGCATTTTAGCATCTACTTTAGAAAAATATTGGCACTGGTAGCCCTAGAGGCATCAATAAGGTATTGTTTGTAATACAGACAAATTGGAGGCAACCTCAGTGTCCATCGGGAGGGGACTTCTTCCATTACTACGCAGCAAGTAAAAGATTCAGCAGATCTGTGTGTGCTGACATGAAAAATGGCCATATTATATTAAGTGAAAAAAACAATACATGCACAGTGTTCTTTATATATTTTTAAACACACGTACCCCAAACCACATATTTTTCATATACATCTGTATCTATGCATTCAAGAGGGGCAGCAAGGATACACATCAAAATGATAACGAGTACTTCTAGGGGAAAAGAATTGTGGGGTGAGGGAGCTTTTGATTTTTTAAAAGTTGTTCAGACAATTACTTCCTAATTTATTTTTAAAAAGAAGCAGGGGCGTGATGGTTGAACAACTCTATAAAAACTGAAATACACATTTTTTTTTTTTTTTTTTTTTTTTTTTGAGACAGAGTCTCACTTTTGTTGCCCAGGCTAGAGTGAGTGCCGTGGCGTCAGCCTAGCTCACAGCAACCTCAAACTCCTGGGCTCAAGCGATCCTCCTGCCTCAGCCTCCCAAGTAGCTGGGACTACAGGCATGTACCACCATGCCCGGCTAATTTTTTGTATATATATTTTTAGTTGGTCAATTAATTTCTTTCTATTTTTAGTAGAGACGGGGTCTCGCTCAGGATGGTTTCGAACTCCCAACCTCGAGCAATCCGCCCGCCTCGGCCTCCCAGAGTGCTAGGATTACAGGTGTGAGCCACCGCGCCCGGCCTGAAATACACATTTTTAAAAGGTGAATTTTATGGTATATAAACTACATCTCAATAAAGCTATTAAAAACAATTAAAAAGATGAGGCTGCTGATGTGGATGATAGGGGAAAGTATGAAGGTGATGAAAGACAAGGGAAGACCAAGTAAGTGTCACAGGCAGAAGGAGACTAAGAAGACACGACAGCTAAATGCAATGTGGTATCCTAGACCGGATCCTTGAATGAAAAAAAGACATTAGTGGAAAATTGGGGAAATACAAATAAAGTCTGTAGTTTAGTTGACAGTATTGTACCAATGCTAATTCTTTAGTTGTTATAACCATATTGTGATTATGTGAGATGTTACCATTTGAGGAAGCTGGGGTAAAGAGTAAATCGGGGCCGGGCGCGGTGGCTCACACCTGTAATCCTGGCACTCTGGGAGGCTAAGGCGGGCAGATCGCTCAAGGTCAGGAGTTCGAAACCAGCCTGAGCAAGAGCGAAACCCTGTCTCTGCTAAAAACAGAAAGAAATTAATTGGGCAACTAAAAATATGTCTATAGATAGCCGGGCATGGTGGCGCATGCCTGTAATCCCAGCTACTCAGGAGGCTGAGGCAGAAAGATTGCTTGAGCCCAGGAGTTTGAGGTTGCTGTGAGCTAGGCTGCCACCATGGCACTCACTCTACCCTGGGCAACAAAGCGAGACTCTGTCTCAAAAAATAAAATTAAAAATATATATATATATAGAAAAAATTAGTCTGGCATGGTGGTGCATGCCTGTAGTCCCAGCTACTTAGGAGGCTGAGGCAGAAGGATTGCTTTAGCCCAGGAGTCTGAGGTTACTGTGAGCTAGGCTGACGCCACAGTACTCTAGCCTGAGCAACACAGTGAGACTCTGTCTCAAAAAAAAAAAAAAAGTAAATCAGAACTCTACTATCTTTGCAATTCATCTGTAAATCTAAAATTATTTTTAAAAAATATTAAAACCAAAAAAGCAGCAGTAGCCACAGCAAATACATTCAGCCTGGATGCATGGACCCTTCCCAACAGGCTCAGGCTCACTGCAATTCCCCCAATGGCCCACTTTCTGCTTTTTTCAAAAGAACCTTTTGGGTTTTTTTGAGACAGAGTGAGTCTTACTCTGTCACCCAGGCTAGAGTGCAGTGGCACAATCATAGCTCACTGTAGCCTCCAACTCCTAGACTCAAGGGATCCTCTTGCCTCAGCCTCCTGAGTAGCTGAGAACACAGCCATGTGCCACCATACCAGTTAATTTTTTAATTTTTTGTAGAGATCGGGTCTCACTATGTTGCCCAGGCTGGTCTCAAACTCCTGGCCTCTAGCAATCCTCCTGCCTTACCCTCCCAAAGTGCTGGGATTACAGGTATGAACCAACACACCTAGCCAGAA
This sequence comes from Microcebus murinus, assembly GCF_040939455.1. Taxonomy (NCBI): domain Eukaryota; kingdom Metazoa; phylum Chordata; class Mammalia; order Primates; family Cheirogaleidae; genus Microcebus; species Microcebus murinus. The sequence continues at coordinate 27,576,702 of NC_134126.1, read as the reverse complement.
GAATCTATTTTTTCTTTCAATCTTTTGTTCATATGCTTTAGAAGTTGTCATTCCCCTTCAACCCTCTTTTACCTAAGTTTCTCCCCCCTGAAAAGGCACAGCCGCCTGGCACAGTACCTGTTCCCCACCAAGGCAATGGCACAGAGGTCCCCTTTCTGTACCTGCGGCAGACCAGCAGGGGGCACAACTAGTCCCGGCAGCATCAAATCTGCAACAAACAAAACAAAAGCATCACAACCTACATTCTGCCTCCATCAAATCCCATGTTTTAGTTCATCATTTACTCACTCACCTGACAAAGAAACATGTATGTTATTCACAATAAAAGTGAAAAAGGACAACTTGAGTATGAGATCTTCTCCCTTTGCAGGGGGGTGACTAGACGTCAAACAGACGCACCAGACCGAGTGTCCTATACCACAATCTATCTTGTCCTGATCTCCTAAATTCAGCTTATTGACTTAAAGTATAGTATAGGGCAGTTCACAAGGTACTTACTTATTTAAGCCCTACAACAGGGTCAGAGAGGCTCAGAGAGCTCATGGAGCCAGCCAAGTGAGAGATGTAACGCACACAGTGGAAAAAATTCCATTTTTCAACCATATGAACACAGGAAATGTGTAAATGTATTAAATCAGTAGGCTGGTACTAAGTAGATTTCAGCTGATAGCCAGAACATAGGAAAATCCTCTTACCTGCTCCTCCGACCAGTTTTTCAAGTACCAGAGGCCATGTTGTGAAGGTTGGGAGAAGATCAGGATAAGACCACAGCGCGTACACTGTACAAAAAAGAGACCCAGAAAACACTTACTACCAAAAAGTCAATCCCCTAAGGAATTGACAAAGCTTCACATTACAGTCACTTTAATTAGAATACAGAGAAGAAACTCAACTCAAAGCTAGAGAGAAGGCTGAATTAGAATACAGAAAAGAAACTCAACTCGAAGCTAGAGGAGATGCCCAAAGAGGTTTCATTCTGGAGGAAGGCAAAGACCTAAGAAACCAAGTATCATTTGAGACTTGGAGGCACCTGGATTACAGTAGCAGAAAATGGTCACAGTGGATAAAAGTAGGGGCACAGAACCAAGGAGGCTTCCAATTATGGATTCAGAAGCAAGTAACCTGAGAAGAGCAAACCAGCCTGTAAGAAATTTTGAAACTTTCCCATGTTTATCATTTTTATTCCCTATGCTTCACAGTGATTAGCAATAAAACACTTAGCTTCAAAAAAGGTCTGTGTTTGTCTTCAGGTACAGCAGGGAAGGGGGTGGGTAGGGGCAGGAATGGCCTAAGACGACAACATATTGCACTGCTGCAGCCAACCCTGGGGGACAAAAAGCCCCAAGTGACAAAGTAGGTATCAACAGCTATGGAAATGAGAAAAGGAGACTGAGTCCCTGAGATTTATGACAAAGAGAAAGCAAAGAATCCTAGAGAGCCAGTCAGAGCCTAAATGAATCCCTGTGAGACATGTGATTGAAGTGTATCACAAAGACAGCTGGGTATGGAGCTTAATTAAACCAGCTTCTTTCCTATCACAGTATCTCTCTTCAGTATCTTAGGGAAATCCTGCTATAAATTGTTTTTAGAAACGTTTTTTACATGCTCTGAAGTTCCATCCTTTTCAAGATTTCTGCTCTATCCCTAGTTAGCCCACTTTAAACTCCTCAGCCATTGTTCCTTCATCTCAGTACTTCCCTTTGCAACCATCCTCTCTTTCTGTGTTAGCCCTTTTTTTCTTTCTCCTATAGCCATTTCTGATTCTGAAAAACCCAAATCCAGCAACACTAGATCTACAAAGATCCTTAGGGATGGTATCGAGAGATCCTGTGTTTGTTTGGAGGAAAGTTAATGGAAGAAAAAGAAAGAAGCAGATGTTAGGCAAGGATTATAGTAATGGCCATCTCCATCCTGTTGTCATACCTGTCGGATACAGATTTTTCTCCAGTTCAAATAGGATGGGGTTACCACCACTCACGTACACAGTCACTGCATCCCCTCTGTGAGCATACAACTTCAGAATGTTGAGTTCCTCCTTTCCAGGTACTAACTCAGAGACCTGATCAGTTCCAAGGGTGGGGAAAGCAGCTGCCACATCAGCCCGAAGCTTTCTCCTGCGGAAAGCACACCAGCACCATGAATGCTGCCTGGATGGACTTCGGTAAATTTCAAGAACTCAGAAGGACTCACTATAAAATCATGAGGGCCAAGGAAACACTATCTGGTTTATGATGCCCTAGTCTCACACACTCTTCCAGAACATCTTATTCTCTTTCTCATCCTGTGTCTTGACATCTCTTTTCACACGATCCTGAGACATGTCTTTCCGTTTTGTGGATGGGAAAACTGAGGCCCAGAGAGCAACCCAAGTTTTCCTGCCACAGAAAACTCAGCCCTGCCTTCCAGACTCCATTCCTGGCCCTCAGACCCACTCCTTTCTCATATATGCTTGGCAATTCTGTCAGCTTATGATTAAGTGGCTATACCATAACACCAAGAATGACAATTAGAGAACACTAGTTCCAAAATTCCCAAGGTGGTATCTGCACAGATACAGTTCTCCTTACCACAGATGCCGTATTCCCTTCCATCTCAGCTTCCAGCTGTCTCTCCTACCAGAATTAATCACCAGACACTTTTTCTTATATACTTTTAATTCTGGGTACCCCGTCTGATCTCGCCCAAGGAGCTCTAAGCTCTTTAGAGGGCAAGGAGCCTGTATTCCTTTTTTTTTTTTTTTTTTTTTTTTTTTTTTTTTTGCAGCCTTCACAACACCTTAGTCTACAGTCAGGAAACGCTGCCTGAATTATGTTTTCTTTTAAACTCACTAGAATATCCAAAAGACAGCCTGGGAGGTAAATCAGGCCCCTCTCTCCATACTCACCCTTAAAATGTGTCTAGCCCTCACACACACACACACACACACACACACACACACACACCCTTTCACCCTTAGGTTCCTTCTCTGGCTGTACCCCTCAGCCTCCGCTCCAGGTTGCTGATCAAGTCCAGCTAAGACTGGATCCCAGCCTAAGCAGGCCCGTTCCCTCCCTCACCTGTCCGACCCCTTGATGGCCGTGTTGGACTTGACCCGAAAGGCCTTGGCAAACATGTCTGCTGGGGTGGCCCGGGGAAGGCAAGGAAAGCACAGAAGCCAGGGGATGTCAGGAAAGCCAGAGTGCTGCAGCTGCACGGCCCGCAGCCCTGGGGGCAGCCATGCTGGGGCCCGGCGGAGAAAATGGCCCGGCTGGAAACGCGGGCCGCTCAGCTTCCCGGCTGTTGCCGCTGCGGAGGCCGCGGCCGCCCCTAGCGGCGATGAAGGGAACTGAAGCAGAGCGGAGCAGGGCGCCTGGAGAACTTCTCCTCCCTCGCCCGTCGGCCCCGCCCTCGCACGGCTGTGCGCCTGCGCGAGCAGCTCGGGGCGCTCGTCTGTAGTGACCCGACTGCCCTTACGCGACTCCGATGGTTTCCTTCCGTTCTGTTGAGTTAGGTACTTGTCTGAGCTGCACGGCCAGTTCACGTCTGTTCGGTTGGGTTCAATTCTGCAAAATTAATGGAATGCATGTTTTACTATACTTGCAGTTTACTATACTTGCGTTTCTTAAAGGCTTTTTAAATTAAGATCTTTACATTGTACTGTAAGCTAGGGGCATCAGCTAGAATTTTCTCTAAGATTTTTTTCCTCCCTGATTTTTTAATTTAGATAATTCAGTAACAAAGAACCCCTTGTTGTCCCAGGATTTGCTACAGACGGTCACACAGGCAGGAAAGATAAATTAGTTTTCCCTGTGAGCAGCCCAGAAGAGGACACCGCCCACAGACTTCTGTCCCCTTGAGCCCATATTTGGCCAGGCTTGGGGTATATGATAACCTTGGAGTCTGTTGCAGCACAGTTACTGAGGAAGCCTCTGTCTAGGGAGCTGAGGAAAGTTATTCAGGGGAATACTAGAAATTTCAAGCCGAAGAAACTGTTGCACATCATATGTCATGGATAAGACGTCACATACAAAGATTTAAACATCTGAGGGTCCTGGCCCCTACTAAATTAAATTTTGCATATTAAAACTGCAGAGCAGAGTATCCATCCACCAATAAAAAAAATCCTAATTGCTTGATTGGGTGACACAGTTGCACAGAGGAGAACTCCACATTGGCAGTCCAAAACTTAGGCCTTCCACAGTGTCTTCCCACCACCTATTGTGGTCTAGGTGCTTGCTCCAACTCATCCGAAACGTCTGACCCAGCGGTGGGCCTTTATTCTCAAGTACCCCAGCCACACAGCCAATGTCACAGAAGCCCAGAAGTGGTCAGTGCCCACAGACCTCTGTCCCCTTGAGTTTGTATTCCACTACACATTTATTAGAATGGTTAAAACAAAACAAAAACTGACAATACTGAGTTCTGACAAGGATGTAGAGCAACTGGAACTCTTATACATTGCTGGTGGGAATGCAAAATGGTTCCTAACTTTGGAAAACAGTTTGGCAGTTATAAAGTCAACATACATATCCCATATGATCTAGCAATCCCAGTCTTAGGAATTTCTCCAAGCAAATTGAAAACCAGTGTTCATACAAATCAGGACATAAATGGGATAGAGCCTTTTTCATACTTGCCAAAACCTGGAAACAATTCAAATATCTTATATACAAGGAAGAGGATCATGACAAAAAAGGGTAGCATTGCTAAACTTTAGAGTTAACCAGAGTTAACCAGACTAATGAGATCAAAGTTTCCTCAAGAGCCCCTGATCCCAGGATGTCAGTCAAGTTCTGTTTCCCATGCCGACTCTCACAGGTTGTTACTAGCAGTCTGGAGAGCCATATTGAGAAGACGTCTGAAGCCGAATCTGAGCTGCTCAGAAAAGAAGGCTGTGACTAAGGAGCCTTCTCCAGCTAGTGGTTACCATTCTCCCTTCTTCCTCTGGCCCAGAAAGGGTGTCGTGACACACAGGCTGCTTACTGCCCACACTGACCTTATCCCACACCTCAGATTCAACAGAACAACCTGCAAGCCAAAAGTAGAGACCCGGGATGAAAAAAATATTCAAAAGACTTTTAGGTAAGTTAATGGATAACAAAGCCTTAGTGGTTCCTTATGGAAAAGTAGCATTTTCTTCATCTCAACCTTCAGGTCAGACCATGATCTTCTAAAGTATTTTCTATAGTATCTTTTAGAGACTTAACTGAAAAAAAGAAAAGGGTGGAGAAAGATGGGTGGACAGTTATCAGTGCTCCACCGAGGGCTGCTTGCCACTCACCTGTGACCACCACACCTCATCCTGCCTCCCTGCCCATCCTTTACCAGAGGGCCTTAAACCAGTGGTTCTCAAAGTAGAATCTCTAGAGTGGCAGAGGCATCACCCAGGAACTTGTTAAAAATGCAAAATTCTCAGATGTCACCCTAGACCTACAAATTAAGGAATTCTGAGGGCAAGACCCAGCAATCTGTGTTTGTTTCATATATGATTCACCCATTTAAAGTGTATGATTCAGCCAGGCACAGTGGCTCACATCTGTAACCCTAGCTACTAAGGAGGCTGAGGCAGGACTCTCACTTGAACCTAGAAGTTTGAGACCAGCCTGGGTGATACAGTGAGACCCTGTCTCAAAAATAAATGAGTAAATAAAGTGTACAAGTCAATTGTTCTTAGACTATTCACAAAGGTGTGCTACCAACACCACAAGCAATTTTGGAACATTTTCATCACCCCCAGAAGAAACTCTGAATCCACTGGCAGTCAATCTCCATTCTTCCCCAGGCCCTCAGTCCTAGACAACCACTGATCTATACTTTCTGTTCCTATAGATTTGCCTTTTCTGGCCATTTCATATAAATGGAAATATACAATATGTGGCCTTTTATGACTGCTTCTTTCATTTAACGCAATGTTTTCAAGGTTCATCCATGTTGAACCTTGTATGGAGCGTGTATCAATATTTCATTTCTTTTTATTGCCAAAAAATATTCCATTGCATGCATACATGACATTTTGTTTATCCATTAGTCAGTAGATAGACATTTGGTTTGTTTTTACTTTTTGGCTACAAAGGATGCTGCTATGCACATTCATGTACAAGGTTTTCTGTGGACACATGCTTTCATTTCTTTGGGGTATATACTTAGGAGTGGATTTGTTGGGTCATATAGTAACTCTATGTTTAAACTTTTGAGGAACTGCCAGACTTTTTCCCAGGTTGCTTCACCATTTACACTCCCATCAACAGTGAATAAGAGATCTAATTCCTCCACATTCTTGCCAATGCTTTTTATTATCTGTCATTTTTCTGATAGCCATCTTAGTGGGTGTGAAGTGTTATCTCATACTGGTTTTGATTTGCATTTCCCTGGTGGCCAATGATGTTGAATATCTTTTCACGTGCTTATCGTCCATTTGTATATCTTCTTTGGAGAAATGCTTATTCAGACCCTTTGCCCATTTTTAATTAAAAAAAATGTTTTCATCTCTAGTGTCCCATTTTTGTTTTGTTTTTGTTTTGTTTTGTTTTGTTTTGTTTTGTTGAGACAAGGTCTTACTCTGTCTCCCAGGCTGGAGTGCAGTGGCATCGTAGCTCACTGCAGCATGAAACTCCTGGGCTCAAGCGATCCTCTTGTCTCAGCCTCCCAAGTATCTGGGACCACAGACACACCGCCATGCCTGGCTAATATTTATATTTTTTATACAGATAGGGTCTCACTCTTGCTCTGGCTGGTCTCAAACTCCTGGCTTCAAGCAATCCTCCTGCCTTAGCCTCCCAAAGTGCTAGGATTACAAGCATGAGCCACTGCACCCAGCCCATACTTATACTTAAAATTAAGCATTATTTATTTGAAATTCAAATTCACCTGGGTGTTCTATATTTTCTTCTGGCAACCTCACTTATATCCCTGTCTAGTCATTCATGGGAATATGCTAAGCTTGTGGGGTCCGGCCAAAGGAAGGCAGGTAGAGCCAGAAAAGGAGAGGACTATTTAGGAAAAGTTGATAGATACTGTTAAATTCCCATAAAAGGTATAAATTCAATAACTGTGAGCTGAGAACATGATTTCTGATTCTTCGTTAGTGGAAAAAAAGGGGAGGCAAGAGAAAGAAATGTGGGAACTTTGTGGGAATTGATGGGAGGGGTATGGATGAAGATCTAGATCATTCTGTGCACCTAACAAAGGGCCTATGAAAGACACTTGTTAGGGTTGGCTCATGCCTGTAAACCCAGTACTTTGGGGAGCCGAAGCAGGAGAATCATTGTCTCCCTAACTCTCAAGATTACATTGGAGTGTCCAATGTACTCCAGGTGACACTGCTGCTGGGTACAGGAGCCTCAGGGCTGACCAATCAGAGCATTGCATTTTCCTGGCCACAGATTTGGTTTAACCACTTCGGTACAGCGCTCATCAGCCACGAAACCTTGCCAACAGCCGGCACTCATAGTCCGCACGATAGTTTGTGCTGTGCATTGACGACGAATCCATTTTGCTCTTGTGTGACGAGGAAAGCTTGAAAGTACCGAAAGCTTGTTTTACTTTACAGGCAGCTTTACTTGTAATGTAAATCAGAATAGGTAACATATACACATATGTTTTGTGTGTGTGTTTTTTTTTTTTTTTTTTGAGACAGAGTCTCGCTTTGTTGCCCAGGCTAGAGTGAGTGCCATGCAGTCAGCCTAACTCACAGCAACCTCAAACTCCTGGGCTCAAGTCTCCTTCTGCCTCAGTCTCCCAAGTAGCTGGGACTACAGGCATGCGCTACCATGCCCGGCTAATTTTTTTCTATATATATTAGTTGGCCAATTAATTTCTTTCTATTTATAGTAGAGATGGGATATCGCTCTTGCTCAGGTTGGTTTCGAACTCCCAACCTCAAGCAATCCGCCCACCTCGGCCTCCCAGAGTGCTAGGATTACAGGCGTGAGCCACCACGCCTGGCTACACATATGTTTTCATTACATTATTTTTAAATGTTCACAATTTTATTTTGATAAATTATAAATTAGGAAAGTCATATCACGGCTGTCGGCTAAAGTTAATGCTCAGCTGCCTGTGTTCATCCGTGGCTGTCCACTATAGTCAACGCTTGTACCGAAGTGTTTAGGGATGGACCCAGTCAAAGCCAAGGAAATACAGTGATAATGCCGAAAATACAGTTCATCACCTGACTGATGGACGACAGCCACGACAAAAAGACTGGCAGCACTCCTCACCAAGAAATTTTTCGCCATTAGATCTGGTGGGATGGAAGGTAGGCAGGAATTGGTATTTTTCAAAAGTATCTGTATATATCATTCTTCTATTACTGTATCCCAAAGTTTGGTGGTTCAAAATAATCATTTTATTTGCTCGTAATTCTTGGGGGGGCTGTTGATTTGGGCTGGATTCAGCTGAGTTGTTGTCAGCTAGCTTTGTGTAGGGTTCTCTTGTGGCTGTTGTCATCTGGCAGCTCAACCCAGCTGGGTGGCCTCTTTCACTCATCTGGCAGTTGGCGTTGACTGGACTCCAGATATCTAGCTCAGACTTGTCCACGAGGTGGCAGCATCCAAAAGCAAGAGAGCGGAAGCTGTAAGGTCTCCCGAGGCCTAAGCTCCAAAATCACATGAGATTAATTCTGTCACATTTTATCAGTCAAAGCAGGTGACACGGCTAGTGTCAGATTCAAGAACTAAAAAAATAGTTTCCAGCAATCCCTGGGAGCAGCTGCAAAGAATGTATGGCCATGTTTAATCTATCACAGTATCCAAGGTTCCTAAGCTTTAATGCAGGGGTCCTCAAACTACGGCCCTCCCCAGGGCCACATGCGGCACACCGAGGACATTTATCCAGCCCGCCGGGTGTTTTTGCCACCACTGCCTGTCCTGCTTAGCAGCCGACTCGACCCGGGCCCACAGTGCGCATGTGTGGAATGTGCGCTGCACTCTCCAACGGCCCTCCAACGGTCTGAGGGACAGTGAACTGGCTCCCTGTTTAAAAAGTTTGAGGACCCCTGTTTTAATGTAACAAGTTACCACAAATATAGTGGCTAAAACAACACAAATTTATTATCTTACGGTTCTGAAAGTCAGAAGTCCTTAAGGCATTGGCAGGGCCGTGTTTCTCTTGGAGGCTCTAGAGGAAAATTTGTCTCCTTGCCTTTCCCAGCTTTCACTCCTTGACCCATGGCCCTTTCTCATCTTCAAGACCAGCAACAGCATCTTTAGATCTTTCTCTCTGACCTCTGCTTCCACCCTCATATTTCCCTCTCTTACACTCCTACTTTCCCCTTCCATCTTATAAGGACCTTTGTGATTCCATTCGGCCCACCCAGCTAATCTAGAAAAATCTCCCCATCTCAAAATCCTTAACTTCATATTTGGAAACTCTCTTTATGTCAAGTAAGGTGACAAAGTCACAGATGCTGGGGATTAGGACATGGAAATCTTTGGAAACTATTGTTCTGTTTACCACATTTTGGAATCTTAAATCAAGGGAAACTATATCACAGACTTCAAGCGTCCAGTGGTCTAATCTTGGCCATCCCGCCAAGCTCAGGAAAGACAGGCAGAATACAGGTAGTCAAGGGACTGGGTTTTAAGATCAAACAGACCAGGGTTTGAATTCCAGTTTACCGTTTACTAGCTGGGTGACCTTGGACAAGTTGTTAATCTGAGACTGTTTTCTGAAGTGTAAGATGAAGGCAATACCTATCTCACAGGACTACTGTTAAGTTTGAAATGAGCAAATATTTTAAAAGCACTTCAGATGGTAACTAGAACATGATAAATACTTAGCCAATGGTAATGACGATTAGAAAGAGTCCTGGTTAGGTTTTAAGATTTCAGAAGTGTAGTTTCAACAATGGACACTATTCAGGTGACCGGTACGCTAAAAGCCTAGATTTCATCACTATACAATTCATCCATGTAACAAAAAAACATTTGTACCCCCTTAATTTATTAAGATAAAATAAAATGTAAAAAGGAAATGTGGTTTCATATAGCCCCTTCAGGGCTGTAGGTAGAACTGGTCTTGCTGACTCCGGAGAAGCAAGCAAAAAGGGGTGGCAGAAATTTTGGAAAAGGAAAAATGTTTCTGGGAGATTAATAAGATTAATAAAATGTTTCTTGAGATTAATAAGGACAAACCTCAGGACTTAGGAGACACAGAATCAAATGTTTACAGTACTGGAAGAGGCAGGACTATAGTGTAATACTGTGGGCAGGGCTTTTGATTGCTTTGTTGTTTCAAGATTCAGAAGTATTAATGGGGCATTTTTCAAATCTTGGGGCAGATGGGAGGGAGTAAGAACAGGAGGTGCCTGAGGCTCAGAAGAGAGACAGTTTCTGAGGTTCCAGAAAAAGAAGACATGATTTCAGTGTTTTAGTGAGCTAGATTTCTGCACTTCAAAAAAAAAAAAAAATAGCAGCTATGTGTTAGGTATGTGTTTTAGGAGCACAGATGAATTTGAGGTCAATATAGCTTGTGGAAAAGAGTGAATTTCAAAGTTCCTCTCCAAATAATTTTTTAAAAATGTATTCCAGTTTTGTGACGCACATGTCATCGAATGCATTATGGCACATTTTGTAAAGAAATGTATACCAATGAAATGATTTCAAACTTAACATAACCCACCAACATCTGTTTCATCACAAATCCCAGGTGACTGTGGCCACAGGGATGTTTTCTTTTCTTTTCTTTTCTTTTTTTTTTTTGAGACAGAGTCTCACTTTGTTGCTCAGGCTAGAGTCAGTGCCGTGGAGTCAGCCTAGCTCACAGCCACCTCAATCTTTTGGGCTTAAGCGATCCTACTCAGCCTCCCGAGTAGCAGGGACTACAGGCATGCGCCACCATGCCCGGCTAATTTTTTTGTATATATATTTTTAGTTGGCCAATTAATTTCTTTCTATTTTTTAGTAGAGACAGGGTCTCGCTCAGGCTGGTTTTGAACTCCCAACCTTGAGCAATCCTCCCAGAGTGCTAGGGTTACAGGCGTGAGCCACCATGCCCTGCCGGGATGTTTTCTTAATCTATGCATTTGAAACTGCTGGGATGGCATTATGAATATTCCAATGTTGTTGTTTTTTTAAATCCTCGAATAGTTGCTTTTTCTGTTTCTTTATTTTGTACATGCGATAGAACTGGCAGGTTCCTCATCTTGCAGATGTCTTAGAGCTGGCTTCAAAGGACACACGGGCACCTTATATGAGTTTGGCTAATCCATGGTGGGTTAATCTGGCTTTAACTCCCTGGAGAAAGATAATAGTGACTTCTCATTACTCTTGAATGAAGCTTTGGAGGGGAAGAAAGGGCATGCATGGTGTGGAAGCTGCTCAAGAGCTGGAGGACACAGGGCAGCTGCTCAACAGGAATGTGGAGGTTCCTGCTAGATCTTTTATTGGACTTTAACCCAGCCAAAGTGTTATGAATCTGGGGCTCTTTGAAGAAACATTGGGAAGTAACTGGGTCACTAAGTTCAGAAACTTATCAGACTCTAGCGCCCTCTAGAAGTCCTCCCTCCCTTGACCACAGGAACGATAGGCTAAAGACAATGGGAGACTCTGTATTTGCCACTTTAGGAGCAAGAAATGGAGCAGGAATGCTTCAGCTTGGCTTTGGCAGATGTATCTTAAACACAGTGGGGATGCACACTTCTCAAGAGCAGCGATTCAGAATGAGATCAGAAAACGTGTGGGGGCAAGTCCCATTCCACTGTTCAAGGCAGTAGTCAGACATGTCCACATACATGCTAAGAACAGGGATTATTTGATAGAATTTTGCAATCTTAGGCTGGAAGTGACTTCAACAACAAACCAGTCCAAACCTTTTGTTGCCATGGAACTCTTGCTTCAAACAAAAGCTTCATAAGAGCTCAAACACAAACTCCTGTGAAAGCAGGATTGTTCTGGTTGCAGGGTGGGGGGAGGAGGAGGCAAACGTAGAAAGTGTATAAAATTAGAAAATTTGTAAAAATCATCGTGGAAGAAAACCTTTTTATTTACATTTTTATCATAGAGAGGGTAAAGCAACATTGATCATAAAGTTCCCCAAACAGACAGATCCCTAACTTCTAGAGTGAAGAGACGCTTTGGATCTCTAGGGGCATTTTTACTTGGAGGCATGAGAACAGGGAATATGACTTTTAGTCACACAGAAATGAGCCTCAGATGGAAATTTTAAGATTTATGGGATTGTGTTACATTGACTTGGGAGAATTGAGTCCCAAAGTCCCACCGTCCCACCAGGTGGCGCCGGTGTTCGGCATCTTGGGAACATTTGGTTCTCTCCCGGAGGATCAGACTGCCTCGTGCTCTGCGGGTTTACAAAATCCGAGTGCATGCCACACTCAAGAAAGCAACACGTGTGCTCGTGTTTTACCCTCCTTTCCGCTCACTTTCGTTCCAGCAATCCAAATCTGCTTGCCGCAGGTGTTAACTGAGGTGTCTTAACTTTTTCGGAAAAGGAAAACAACACATTCACACACACTCTAAGGATAAAAGACAGGAAGGGCCTTCCCAGGGGTCTGGTGCAGCAGGAAAGGAAGGCTGGGCATTTGAAACTTCTAGTTCAGGCTTCGCCACCCGGCCATGAAGAAGCACCGCTCCTCTGGCCTCAGTTTCCTCATCTGTAAAAAGGCTCTCTTGAGCCCCACCATCTGTGGCATGCTGTTTGACGGGCCTCAGACAAACCCCAGCTTCAACTCTGGATCCTAGCGAAATCTGTAAAAGGGAGATGCTATCTGGTATGGCTACTGAGATTAAGTAAAATAACGTTCATAAGTGCCAGCACAGTGTCAATAAAAGGGTTTACTATTATTGCTTTCCTATTATTCGTAACTCATTACCCTCCGCAGGCCGGCCCCGCGGAGGGGAAGTCTAAAGCAACGCGTAATTTTAGAAAAAGCACGTATTTTTTCATTCATTTTATTTTTTTAAATTTAAATAACTTTTATTACTTTTATTTATTTTTTTTTAAAAAAATCCAAATCTGTTCTATATGCATTTTAAATTCATATTGAAAGGGGAGGTTTCAGAACTCCGGGCTGCAACGCGCTACTGACGGGACCGCGTGGACCGTGCGGACGGTGCGGGGCGGGCCGCACTCCAGGGACAGAAACTGCAGGCTAATAGCTACCTTCCCCCACCCTCCGCCGGGACCCTTCTCCTCTGTCCCGGCCGCGCGCCCCGGCGCCCGACTCGCCGCCCGCGGACGCGCCTTTCCAGGCCGCCGACCTCCCGCGCCAGCGCCAGGGGTCCCAGGGGCGCCGCGCGGCGCGGCCCGGCCTCTGGCCCCGCCCCCGTGCGTCGGCGCGCAGTTGCGCAGAGGCGTCTCCCGGGGCGTGCCGCCGTTGCCAGGCGACGGGACAGCTCCCACCCCCCTCCCGCCCGTGCTGCTGCGTCTTCCCCCTTCCCGGCCCGGGCCAGTCGGCGGCGGAGGCGCGCGGAGCTGCAGCGTCTGGCTCGGAGTCCCCCGGGGGAGCGTCGCGCCCGGGAGGCTGCAGTCCCGGCGCAGGGGGACGCGGCCCGCCCGCCCGCCCCTCCAACCGCCGCCCCTCCCCCCGCGGGGGTCCCGAGCTCGCGGATGGGCGGCACGGCTCGCGGGCCCGGGCGGAAGGATGCGGGGCCGCCCGGCGCCGGGCTCCCGCCCCAGCAGCGGAGGTAACGGCGCCGCGGGGTAACGGGCTGGGGGGCGCCCAAGGGAGCGGCGGGCGCGGGCAGGCGAGGCCGGGGGGCGGGGGAGGCCCGGGCTGGAGGTCGAGCAAGCCCCCAGCAGGAGGGACGGGGAAGGGGTGCGGTCCTCTCTCGGGGGCCGGCCCGCCCCTCCCCCTCCGCAGCCCGCTGTGGACGCGGGAGCAGAGTCGGGGCAAGCATTTCCACCCCTGGGTTCCCTCTCACGCCTTAGGTCGCGGGTGGGGGAGGTATAGGGTCAGGGACTCTGGAAGCCCGAGACGTCGTGTGGGGTTTTAGCAGACTGGGGGAGCCAGGGAGCAGTGGCTTTGGAAGAAGCCCTGTTGCTCAGGAGCACGTAACCGAGGGCTGAACTTTTGGGGCTTTGCTGAGAGGAGTGCGGTCTGGCTTTGGATGCGTAGGCTTGGGGCTGGGCCGGGCGGGGCTTTCTCTCCGGATCCTATTTTAAGAGATTCCCCACCTTGCATATCGTGTTTTACATCCACATGGAGAGAAGCTCCCCTGCCCCACACCCCGCTTTAATTTGCGCGGAGACTTCCTGTTGTTGATTTCCTTTGGCTGTTAGTAGGCAATCTTGCAGGTCTGGTGTCTTTTTTTTCTTTGTAAATGTGGACACTTGTCCCGGTTTGTTTTATCAAGCTTATGGCAAAGGGTCAGTTATGCCTGGAATATTTGGTTTCTGTCTGCGAAGCAGTTCCTAGTTAAAGATGAGAATGTGAGCATGTTTTTAAAAAGAGAACATTCCAAAAATATTCTTGGTAGGTTTTTTTTTTTTCTTGTTTTTTTTTAATCTTTTGTATTCCTGTAACACATCAATCAAGAAAACTCTAGAAATAATTTAACACAACAGTTTTTAAAGGCGACTAAAATATTCCGGGATATTTTAAAAGACATTAAAAAAAAATTCTTGCCCTGTAACATGGTCACTGTTGTATTCATTGTGTATCATGTAAAATGATACAATGAAATGCTGCTGTGTGTGACTGGGAAACCCATGTTCTTGGTAGCAGATGAAATATATTTTTCAGGGCCATCTTGTGGATTAAATAAATCCCCTCTGTCTTTTGTGTTCTCTTACAGTGGTGTAGCCATAGTGTAGTGTTAAATAACAGAGAAATGATCCTTAATCATTTAGCATTTTGCCTCTGCTATCCGAGGGAAAATGAAGTCAGAAAAGAAATAAATTCAGTACATTTTGTAATTTAGAACATCCTTTTAGTGTTTGCTGTAGTAGTCATTGTGTTTTTCTACAAATTAGGTAGATGTAAGTAGATACGTATGTAAATAAATAAATAGAAGACAGCCCTAAAAAGGCTTTTAATTTCTTGCCTCTAAGACCCAGAAGTGTGTAGACTGGAACCATTCTTTCCATTAACATGTGGAAAACAGGTTCAGAGGGGAAGGTAGCACAGCCAGTGTTAGAGCTGAGATTAAAATCCAGTTCTCTGACTTTGAAAAACAATTAACCTCTGTAATTTTTTTCTATTCTGGTTTTTAGGCTTCACATTCAAACTAGCCCTCATTTTCAAGTAGTAAGTTAAATGAGATCCATTTGATCCTATTTTTTTTAACAACATTCAGAATTTAACATTCAATTATTTTAACTATTTTAAAATACAAACCTAGAAATGCTATCCTTTCTTTAAGAAAAGAAAAAGAGAAGTTGTATTTCCTCTATTCTGACAAATACCCCAGTTGTTTTTATTCAGTACTAAAATGCAGTGTAAACATTTATTTCTGTTATTGTTTCTTGTAGCCTTTGTGAAGCACTTAAGACACAAGCTGTTTTGGAAATACAAATTTATGTTCTTCAGCTACTGACAGATTTTATCTATAATCCTTTCAACTAGATTGGGGGATGGTGTCTATGATACCTTCATGATGATAGATGAAACCAAATGCCCACCCTGTTCAAATGTACTCTGCAATCCTTCTGAACCACCTCTACCCAGAAGACTAAATGTAAGTAAAGGAAGTAATTCTTTGCACTCTAATTATCTTGGAAAAGAGGTAGTGCAGGTCCAGTTACAGATCACTGACAATCCAGACTCTTTTGTTTCCTTTTGATTTCTCCTGACTTTGGAATAACAATTTCTGTGGTCCAAATTTAGCTTTTCAGAATGATTTTGATTTGGAGCTCACTGTGTTTTTTTTATTTTCCACTGGGATATATATGTATATATATATTAGCACTAGGAAAAAATAATATGCTACTTTTATGAAGATAATGCATATTTCATAGAGGATGATATATATAGGGTATTACAAAGGCTCCTTATAATAAAAACAAGGAACAGAAAGCATCCTGGAATTCATAAATCTGCAGGGTTTTTTTCCCTTCAAGATAGAAATGCAGTTTATCTTATCAGTATGCTAAAGAGTAACATTTTATAGGTCATAAATAAAACTTGAACAGTACAGTTTGGTTTTTGATGCATTTAATCATTTCGGGAACTGCAGACACTTAGCTTTTGACACCATTTTACTTAAGATAATAATGAAATTAATTCTCATTCCCTCAGCATACATAGAGTAGTAGGCAGAGCAGGGGTTTGGACAAGTTCCATGACAAAGAGAAGCTATCCTATGACTTTAAAATTTGCTGCATTTGTCATCTAATGTACAAATTGAATAATTGAATTGGCTAATTTGTAATATTTCTCTTCACACTTTTGTGTTTAAGACCCCAGTTGTTCCTATATGGAAAAATATTACTTGTATTTTTCATAGTCCTTTACAAGTTCTCATCAGTTTTTGCTTATAATCAATGTCTCCACCACTTTCAAGGCTAATAATATACAAAGCTTGGGCTAAAAATATTTGGAAGGCTGGTCACCTTTAATCTCCTTTCTGGAGGGCATTGGGGTTTGTTTCCATTCTTTGCAAGTAAAAACCGCTGAGAACCCCAGAGCCATATACCCCTGTTTTGACCACCATTTCTTGACTCCTTGCCGTCAGTCACCACATCCCTATAAGATACTTTTTGCAATTGGGCTTGTATGTTAACATCTGGCTTAAGGTTCATTTTAAGTTTGATTTGGAGTTGGCCAGTGACCTCTAGAAGGTCACTTAAATTATAAGTTTCAGGATTAAAATGAATTTGTGACTGCATGGTGTTCAGAGTAACAGTTTTTGGGAAGCACAAGTTTTTAGATTCTAACTTAATGGTATCTTTGCAAACTTTGCTAAAAAAAAAATATTTTTGCCCTCTTGGTGCCACTATAGTTCATTATGCAGTGACTCCCTCCAAGACCCTGTTGCCCTTTTCACAAAGTCTTTTAGCGTCATTGTTTATTCATAATACTCTTATGTTCTCATTGTAAATATAGATCATCTGCCCATAGGCTTTTATTGGGCTAAGTTTTATGTTGCAGGGATTTAGGGTTGGGAGCTAGAAAAAGGGTGTTTCTGGGTGAGAAGGGTATTCCTTCTGATTTGTCAACGAGATCTTTAAGACTTGATTAATACAGTAGAAGATTCTGTTTGAAACACCATGGACCCTTTAAGTTAGCAGTACATGTGAAGCATTCCTGTGAGATAAAATGTGATAAGTCTGACACTGTCTCTCTAGATATAATTACATGGTTAGCAAAATATTTGGTAGAGCCAATCTTACACATTGCTTGGTTATTGTGATTATTATCCTAGACAGAAATGTATAGTGTGGTTATAACTATTATACTTCAACATGTGTGAACATTGTAGATTCTTCTAGAACAATAGAAGGAAGGTTTTATTTATAGCACAGCAGACTTGATGTGTAATTGATTCAGGCCAGTATTTGAGTTATTTACAGGAAAGGAAAGAAAGCTAAGGAGAGAACCCCTCCCTGTGTGGAAAAACTTCTTCCTGGAATTCTCCAGATTTGCTGGAGATAATCTCCATAGTGGACTATACCTGAAATAGTGTATTCTAGTCTAGAAGCCACACTTCAGGAAAGACATAAAGCGCAGTCTGTGTTGAGGATTTGAATGGGATAGCAAGGGAACCTGACACATGTTGGGGGAGGTAAAGATGGTGTAGTGGGGGTGAAAAACCTACAGAAAGATGGTGGGGGCAGGGGAAGGACAGTCCCTTTTAGGTATCTAGAAGACCTTTTTTTAAAAAAAATTTTTAGCCCATTCTTCTGCAAAAAGAACAGAAGACTCTTTGAATTTTGAGTACTTCTTTGTAGTTCCTGAAAGCAAAGTAAGACCAATTTGCAGGGAGAGAGACTTAGGCTTACTTCAGGAAAAACCATGAGTCAGGAAATCCAAGTGGTATCCTTAATCTTATTGTAATAGTTATGTGGAAATTAAATTTCTGTTATTTCTGTTCTTATTAATGTTCTGTACCTGAGACCCTCTCTTTATCACAAACAGAAACGAAGACCTCCAGAGCCAGCGCAGCCTTACGTGTAGGCAGAGTAGGTGAGATTCCCAGGGATGGACCCTGGACCCCAAATCCCTTTCCTACCAGCTGGTCATTGATGACTGCAGTTCCTAGAGAGGCATTCCTTTGGGTTAAGGCATTGTTCTTCTGGTAAAGTTCAAATATCCCTGGAGAGGTAACACGTTAAATTGTATAGCAAGTGGAAAGCAGGTTTTACGTGGGGGAGAAAGTGGGTGAGGTGTTTCCAAGTGTCCTAAGAAAAGGCCTGTTGTGGGGCCCTCCTTGAGTAGAAGGCGTAGTTAGTGCTAGATTCTTGGTGGAGGAAGACCAGACTGGAGATGTGGAGGAAGCCACCAGAGGGGAGATACATGGAATGAGAGAAGGGAAGGGTATATAGGAATTCAAACCTTAATATATTGAGAATTTTGCCTAACTGTAACCAGTGCTTTTAAAATGTTTTGTGGTTTGTGAGGGTCTTTCACATATATTATTAATCATAATTTGATTCACACGTCATCCTGCAACAACAAATAAAGAAACTGGGGCTAAGAAAGGTTAAAGTTACCTGCCTAGGGACCTGCAACTTTTAAGTAGTATAGCGAGAACCCCAACCCAGGCCTTGTAAAGTAGTAAAAGTGTTAAGGAAAACTGGCTAAGATGCATGTAGAGATGTTCATTTTTGTTATGTAAATCTTACTAAAACCAAACAATTATAATTCTTTTCCTAGTTCAGCCAGATTTATTTCCTAATAGACTGTAGTTTCTTAATGCTTGCTTTTTAGCACAGGTGCTAAATAGTGAACATCAAGTATCAAGTGTTCAGGTGAATTTTGAATGGATAGATGGATGGGTGTGGCTCACTTCTGTTTCTTCTTCTCTAAAAACAAGAATAGTTATTTGACTCGGTTACTAATAGGAAAAATATTACATCGTATTTGCATTTTAGCACAGTATTTAGGTTCTGTCTGCAAGTCTATTTATTTTCATCACCAGTTATAGTTCCCTTTTTTGGTATCAGAGAAGCTGTAACTGGTCCACATCTGGCCTCTTTATTTTAAAACTAAATGGCTAACTGTGGCTACAATTGAACTGGCTGCATCATTTTTGTTTAAGATCATATAATACCTCACTTACTGTAAGAACTCTGTAAATATTTTAGTTGATTAAATGACTTCATAAAAGCAACAAGCAGGACTTTTTTTTTTGCATTTTTTTTTCTTTTTTTATTTCGGCATATTATGGGGGTACAGATTTTAAGGTTTCAATAAATGCCCATTTCAAGCAGGACTTTTATAACTAGATTTAGGGGCCTGTCTGAGGTATGCTAACATTTAAAATTTTTTACCCTTTTTTGTTTGTCTTCATTTGTTAATATTTTTTGTTCATTTATTTTTGGTAATACATAAGTACAATTTTTGGTTTGCTTAGGTTATATTAAAATTCTATTTTTAAAGATTTGTCCACTTTATTTTTTAATTTTAATTTTTTTTTAATATGCATTGTAAAGAGGAGTGTTGAGTGGCTTTATTTTTGTTGAAACAGAGTCTCACTCTGTTACCCTGGGTAGAGTGCAATGGCATCATCATAGCTCACTGCAAGCTGTTAACTCCTGGACTTAAGTGATCCTCCTGCTTCAGCTTTCCCAGTAGCTGGTACTGTGCCCACACCATCGCGCCCGTCTAATATTTCTATTTTTTTTTTTTGTAGCAACAGGGTCTCACTCTTGGCTCAGGCTGGTCTCGAACTCCTGACCTCAAGCAATCCTCCCTCCTCAGCCTCCCAAAGTGCTAGGATTATAGGCGTGAGCCAGCACACCCGTCTCAAAGAATCGTGTTTCAATTAAAATAATCTTATTCCAATTCAGAGGAATAAATAGAACTTTCTTCTGTGGGTTACTATTCTGTCCAGGAAAAGGCTAAGCAAAATTGAGTAAAGGGAGTAGTGCTTCTTTATTATGGAGGCTCTTACTGGGGAAGAATTTTATAAGAAGTACCCCCGAGGCCTTGGATTCTCAATGTTATTTATCAGATACTTACAAAATTGGTCCAGATGATCTCAAGAGTTCTCTCTGGCTTAGAACTTTTGTGATGCAGTGCACTGACTTAGAAGGCTGCAATAGTTTATATGGGGACGTGGGAGTAGATGATGAGGACTTGGTTGATTCCAGGCCACAGTCAGCATTCAGCCCTACTAGAGAACGTATAGGTGCCGGGAGAACCTGGTGCTGAGTGTTGCTGATGGGAAGGACTCTGGACTGGGAGTCAGAAGACCTGGGTTCACATCCTGCTTCTGTCATTTCATAGTACCTTATTGTTTGCAGAACACTTTAATACACATTATTTTGATCCTGCTATATGCCCTTAAGATCTGGGAAGATACGTGAAACAATTAGTAAAGAATATATAAGACAGTGTGCATATATAATCAAGTGCCAAATTGTGTGATACAGGCTCTAAAGCTGCAGTTAAGATGTGAGGTTAATTAGCATGGGCTCAGAGTAGTTCTAAGTGGAGGAGAGTACTCAAATTGGGCCTTGAAGGAGTATAGGATTTGAGTGGATTGGGAAGGGGGGGGGGGAAGGATTCTCCATACAAGGACATACCTGTAAGAAGGAACCTAGCCTGTTAAGGGAGTGGTAAGATCATATTGTCTGGAACAAAACAAGGCATATGTAGGAGATTGGAGTGGCCATAATACTCAGGGAGACTAAGGATTAATATAAACAAGTCTGTAGAGACTCTTGCTTTTCTTATCCCCCTTTTGGGTCATTTCAACCTTAAAATAAACATGGCTGGACATGTTCAGCCGTTAGTCAGAGGAGGGAAGATCCTTTCATCTTTCTATTGTTTTTAGTGACTTTAACATTATATTCATTTTTCTCGTTCATAGATTACCACTGAGCAGTTAATAAGAGATCATACTCAGCACTGTCTGAATGGAGGTGAGATGAAGGTGGAACAGCTGTTCCAAGAATTTGGCAGCAAACGACTCGATATTCTTACGTCAGATGGTACCAATGACTCTGAAAAATGCTCCCCTACTGTTTCTCAGGTCAAAAGTTCAGATAACTTGTATTCAGTAAAATCCAGCAGTTCATCCAAAGCACCCAAAGTGGTGCCTCTGACTCCAGAACAAGCACTGAAGCAATATAAGCACCACCTCACTGCTTATGAGAAGCTGGAAATTGTCAGTTATCCAGAAATTTACTTTGTGGGTCCAAATGCCAAAAAAAGAAATGGAGTTATTGGTGGACCCAATAACGGGGGATATGATGATGCAGATGGGTCCTATATTCACGTACCTCGAGACCATCTTGCTTATCGATATGAGGTGCTGAAAATTATTGGCAAGGGGAGTTTCGGGCAGGTAGCCCGGGTCTATGATCACAAACTTCGACAGTACGTGGCCCTAAAAATGGTGCGAAATGAGAAGCGTTTCCATCGTCAAGCAGCTGAGGAGATCCGGATTTTGGAGCATCTTAAAAAACAGGATAAAACTGGTAGCATGAACGTTATCCACATGCTGGAAAGTTTCACGTTTCGGAACCACGTTTGCATGGCCTTTGAACTGCTGAGCATAGACCTGTATGAGCTCATCAAAAAAAACAAATTTCAAGGTTTTAGCGTACAGTTAGTACGAAAGTTTGCCCAATCCATCTTGCAATCTTTGGATGCTCTCCACAAAAATAAGATTATTCACTGCGACCTAAAGCCAGAAAACATTCTCCTGAAACACCATGGGCGCAGCGCAACCAAGGTCATTGACTTTGGGTCCAGTTGTTTCGAGTACCAGAAGCTTTACACGTATATCCAGTCTCGATTCTACAGAGCTCCGGAGATCATCCTAGGGAGCCGCTACAGCACACCTATTGACATATGGAGTTTTGGCTGCATCCTTGCAGAACTGTTAACAGGACAGCCTCTCTTCCCTGGAGAGGATGAAGGAGACCAGTTGGCCTGCATGATGGAGCTTTTAGGGATGCCACCACCAAAACTTCTGGAACAATCCAAACGCACCAAGTACTTTATCAACTCCAAGGGCCTACCTCGCTATTGCTCTGTGACTACGCAGGCGGATGGGAGGGTTGTGCTTTTGGGGGGTCGTTCACGCAGGGGTAAAAAGCGGGGTCCCCCAGGCAGCAAAGACTGGGCGACAGCACTGAAAGGGTGTGACGACTACTTGTTTATAGAGTTTTTAAAAAGGTGTCTTCACTGGGACCCCTCTGCCCGTCTGACCCCAGCCCAAGCATTAAGACACCCTTGGATTAGCAAGTCTATGCCCAGATCTCTTACCACTGTAGATAAAGTGCCAGGGAAACGGGTAGTAAATCCCACAAATGCTTTCCAGGGACTGGGTTCCAAGCTGCCGCCAGTTGTTGGAATAGCCAATAAGCTTAAAGCTAACTTAATGTCGGAAACCAATGGCAGTATACCTCTGTGCAGTGTATTGCCAAAACTGATTAGCTAATGGACAGGAATATGCTCAGAGATGCATATTTTTAATTATCTTAACAAACCTGCAAATGGAAAAAAAAAATGCAAGCCCATTGGTGGATATGTTTTTGTTAGACTAGACATTTTTTTAACAAGGCAAAACATTTTTATATGACTGTAAAAGAATTCTTCAAGGGCTAATTACCTAACCAGCTTGTATTGGCCATCTGGAATATACATTAAATGACTTTTTATAGGTCAATACATCTTTGTCGTCAGACGTTACTTCAACATATATATTATTCTATTGGTTTAAATGTCTTTCTCTAAAGATAGAAGGCGTACCAACACGTATACTCTGTTCTTCACTTCTAGTGTCCCTCAACATCTGTTCTGGAGGGGTTGGGTTGTGGCGGTATTTGTGGATGAGAGCCAAGGCTGGGTCTCTTGCCTCAGCAGGCCATTCTCGGCTCATTTTGGGTGAAAGGGCTCACTGCAGAATATGAGGTTGGGGGGTGCACCCGGGAGCTGTTGGTGACCTGGACAATTGGTGTCACTGATTTCTAATGGCTCATTCCTCTTTGCTTCAATTCTCTGATGCAGTGTTTTTATGTTGTTACTGTTTTGCCTCTGATTAGTTTCCTGGGCACTCAAAGCATTTTACAGACCTCTCACCGCTTTACCAAATAACCTTGTAAGGTGCTAATTTTAAAACTGAGACATATGCATCCGTCCTCTTTCCTCTCCCATCCCTCCTCCTCCATCTCCAAGGAAGATAAAGCAGCTTCTTTGCCCCAATTATTCAGAATATTAAAGGTAGAATCAGGCCGGGCGCGGTGGTTCACACCTGTAACCCTAGCACTCTGGGAGGCCGAGGTGGGAGGATCGCTCAAGGTCAGGAGTCCAAACCAGCCTGAGCAAGAGCGAGACCCCGTCTCTACTATAAATAGAAAGAGATTAATTGGCCAGCTAAAAATATATAGAAAAAATTAGCCGGGCTTGGTGGCACATGCCTACAGTCCCAGCTACTTGGGAGGCTGAGGCAGAAGGATTGCTTGAGCCCAGGAGTTTGAGGTTGCTGTGAGCTAGGCTGATGCCACAACATGCTAGCCCAGGCAACAACAAAGTGAAACTCTGTCTCAAAAAAAAAAAAGGTAGAATCAGCACGAAAAGTGTAGTTCCCCAACTTCGTGGTATTCTCTGGACCAGCCTACTTGCTGCATTTTCATGAATTCTACCTATAAAAATGATCACCCTCAGGTAAATGCTTTCCCTCTTCAGCTACCTGCCACTGATCATTTTCCCCACTTTCACTTTAATCTTAAGGCTGTTCCCTAGATCTAAGTGAACTTAAGTTATAAGAATAAAACTCTTGTTTGAAAATCCAGAAACTGGTAATAATCCATATTTCCCTTTTATTTTCCCTGATTTTATTCACTTTACCAGCCTTTCTTATTATCTGCTAAGATTTAAAGTTAAACAGTAAGGGCTGGTCATAAAACTAATTGCTAGGCCAAATGTGATACTTAGAAGGGTGAAAAAAGGAGAGACTAAGTTTGTTGCTGCTGTTTTACTTATGTTTTTGCCCATGCCTTCCTCTATTTCCACATTACTCCATAACAAAAGTATGCCCAAGTTCTATCCTAAATGTGTGCTCTTTAGAGCATTTGCTTTCTACAACATAGTTCTTAGAATGATCCAGTTCCATTTTTATTCTTTTAGAATTTAATCCGCAAACTCCATGAGATTGGAAGGAAGCTCCTTTAATTTGACAATACAGTAAAAAAGAAGAAAAATATGTGCATGTATCATCTAAGAAACTTTTGCCTAATCCAAAAGTATTCCTGATTGTCATGGCACCAGGCTGTGAAAAATGAGAATGAACAGACCACACTGATAGTAGTAGTATAATTGTCCAGAGTCTAGCCTCAGCCTCCCAAACACAAGGGCCAGATGGCAGAGAAGAACTCAAACTGAGGCATCACCCTTGTTGCAGGAGGAGGTCTTGGTACTTTTGGTGACTGAGAAACTGGATTTTTTATATATATATAAATTTTTAAATATTTCTTTATTTTTTCTCTCTCTTTTTTTATTCCTTTTTTTTTTTTTTTTTTCTCTTTTCAGTCCAGGTCTTGGAAAGTCTTATAGAGAAAAACTGGATTATTTAAAACCTTTATTATCTAAGACTTTACTCCTGGTTTACAGAAGGCAATGGTATATTCAGCTCCTTTAGCCCCCTCTAACTCCTACTGAATTCTCTCATTTGCAGGAGAAGTTTAAGAGTCCTCCTGCATTATCTAGGCAGAGCATATGTTGAGGTGGTTTTGCCCCGTTTTTATCAGCATGGAAGACCTGCTCCTTTAGCAAACTGTGTTCAAAGGATTGCCACCCCGGATGCACCTGACAAAAACTTGATTTCAGTGTTCATGTTTTCAGTGGGAGATGGTGACGAGCCAGCCCTGCTTCTGGACTCAGCAGAGAGGAGCCCATGACCGAGGCTGGCACGTGCTCTGATGGTGTGTACTGAACGGACTGTAGCGTTGCTGAAACTGGGTCGAGTGAGAGGACGTAGACAGGTCGTGAACACTGGACAAGTTCTGGACAGCTCTGCGAAGGTGAACGGACGTGTTGCTGCCTCGCTGTGGCAGCCTAGAGAGTCACACAGTGTTGTTGGCGTTGGCATGCCTGCCTTCTGTGGGCCGATTCAAGTTTGGGGAGAGTGGGCTGCCTTAAAACACAGTGCTGGTTGTGCAGATGGATTTGCGGAGGTTTATGGATGGATTTCAAGTGTAGGGACAAGTTGTGGTTTTTAGAGGCTGTCACTGTGCTGCCTTTTTTTTGCCACTGTTAAATTTCCACATGGATCCTTGCCCAGCAATCGCAGTGAGTGTGTGAATTGGATCAGAGTTAGTGCAGAGATCCAGACTGTCTCTTACTCAGTTTCTGGATTGTTCTTTAGCCTTTTTTTTTTTTTTTTTTTGAGACAGAGTTTCACTTTGTTGTTGCCTGGGCTAGAATGCCGTGGCGTCAGCCTAGTTCACAGCAACCTCAAACTCCTGGGCTCAAGCGATCCTTCTGCCTCAGCCTCCAGAGTAGCTGGGACTATAGGCATGTGTCACCATGCCCGGCTAATTTTTTCTATATGTTTTTAGTTGGCCAATTAATCTCTTCCTATTTATAGTAGAGACGGGGTCTCACTCTTGCTCAGGCTGGTTTCGAACTCCTAACCTTGAGCGATCCTCCCGCCTGGGCCTCCCAGAGTGCTAGGATTATAGGCGTGAGCCACTGCACCCGGCTCTCTTTAGCCACTTTTGTTCCTCCAGTCACTTGAGCTAAACGGGTCAAGTTGGTTGACTTAACTGATTTCTAAATTGACAAAGTCAACTGAATTTCCATATTGTTAGCAACACAGTGAAAAAGTTCGGTCAGAATTTTCATTTTATTTCATTCTAAATTCATTTTTTTGTTTCAACACAGGAAACTGGCTGATCCAACTAATAACCCACTCATCTCCTCATCTCCTTAGATTCCATCCTACCTTCTGTCCGTATTCATTCATCATGTGCTGTCATGATTTCCTCCTTACGTTAGAATTTAAGCTTCATGTGGGCAGGCCCGTGTCTTTATCATGTTCTGAATTAACAGGTTGCAGTGCCCGCTGATCATGTGCAGATGATGGAAGTGCTTGCCTCCTCTTTTAGGTTGACCCACACAATCAATCAATCTCTAATCTCTCCTTTTTGGGAAAGGGCAATCAGGTAAGGGTTATGTGAGGCCACTTCCTTCTGGTCCAGTGTTGGACACAGTTACCTTGATAATAATGAAAAGAAAAATGCCACCGTAATGGAACTGTGATGTAAGGACTCTGCCTCTGCCCCACAGGGGCTCTAAAAGAGGAGAAAGAGTCTAGCCTGGATCTTCTTTCCCAGAGGAAATTGATTTGTGACCATATTAGTGGTTTATTCCCACGTGTTTGTGGGGGTTGGGACAGACAAGTTAGCCGGCTAATGTCATTACATTTTAGTTTTCATGACATTTAATCTGTTAAAAATGGGATTTATTGCATAATCAAAAACAGAGCAAAACAAAAAATCAAATAAAAATCTCAACTATGAAAATGTTTCAATCTGTAGCAGCTGGTGCTGTTGAAATACTTTCTGTTTTGCATAATTAAAGCTAAATATGAAATTTTAGGTAGCAGCTGATAAATGATTCTAAGCTTTCGTGACAGAATGCTCCTATTACAGTGAATCATAGAAAATTTTTTCTCGTTTATTTTTAATTATTTCTTTTACGTCTGTTGTCTGATGTCATCAATACGGAAGTTGGAAAGGTGCCCATGATTGTTGTAGACTGCCTCTGTGTGCTTTTTCTGTTGTGAGAATTAAAAATAAGTACTTATCCTTTGAACCGGGTGACATTGCCAGAACACGTTTTCCTTCATCTCTTCATTCTCACCGGAGATGACCGGTCTGTAGAGTGCTAAGCTCACAACACATAGAGCAATGTCAGATGTCCATGATGTGGAACACCTGGAGTCTGTACAGATAAGGAACGAGAAAAGACCAGGGACTGGCAAATAAAGGAAGAGTTGTCCTCTGCCAGGGAAGGGACCAGACTCCCAGTTTTGTTTTGTTTCTTTCTTTTTTTGAGACAGAGTCTCACTCTGTTGCCCAGGCTGGAGTGAGTGCCATGGCATCAGCCTAGCTCACAGCAACCTCAATCTCCTGGGCTCAAGCGATCCTCCTGCCTCAGCCTCCTGAGTAGCTGGGACTACAGGCATGCGCCACCATGCCTGGCTAATTTTTTCTATATATATTAGTTGGCCAATTAGTTTCTTTCTATTTATGGTAGAGATGGGGTCTCGCTCTTGCTCAGGCTGGTTTTGAACGCCTGACCTCAAGCAATCTGCCAGCCTGGGCCTCCCAGAGTGCTAGGATTACAGGTGTAAGCCACTGCACCCCGCCCACACTCCCAGTTTTAAATAATATATTTTCCAGGCCGGGAGTGGTGGCTCACGCCTCTAATCCTAGCACTCTGGGAGGCCAAAGCAGGAGGATCGATGAAGGTCAGGAGTTCGAAACCAGCCTGAGCAAGAGCAAGACCCAGTCTCTACTAAAAAATAGAAAGGAATTAATTGGCCAACTAAAAACATATAGGAAAAATTAGCCTGGCATGGTGGCACATGCCTGTAGTCCCAGTTACTCAGGAGGCTGAGGCAGGAGGATCGCTTGAGCCCAGGAGTTTGAGGTTGCTGTGAGCTAGCTGATGCCACGGCACTCCAGCTGGGCAGCAGAGTGAGACTCTGTTTTAAAAAAAAAAATATATATATATATATATATGTATATATATACATTTTTTTCCCCATATCCTCATTTCAGCATGTCCCACTTTTACCTTCAACCTATACTTCCTGAAGCCTAAGAGTTTAAAAGAACTTACTTCTAGATCTGGCCTTTGGCTGTGATGTGGTTAGGGGTAACCCTCTCCAAGTGTCTGTCACATTATGCCTGCTAATTTCAATGAGAAAAGTTTTAAGAGTTACAGTGAACCTGTCCTTGTAAGCACTAAAAGCCCTCTGGTTCCTGAGATCCGTAACCCCTGGGATAAGCCAGAGCTCCAAATACATTGTCTAGACTCTGAAGGGCCAGGATGTGATTCCCAATATAGCTCAGCCAAGCCTAGACTTTAATATTTTTCTATAACAGGAGACGACTGACTGAAGACTAGAAAGATTCTCACCACACAAATATAGACTAAAAAGAAAGGAGAGCCCCAAATCAGGCCAGAGAGTGACCTGTGGCTACTTCAGCTCAGAATGTCAGCCTGTCAAATCATCAGGTTTGAATGACTTTGGTGTCATGGGATTCTGCCATTCATTGTTCATTTGAGTCTGCTGATACACTTCCCCTGACAGTGCAATTTGGAATGGATGAGTCAGTGTTTTTTTGTTTTTTTTTTTTGGGTGGTGCATTTTTTTTAAAAGTGAATTGCTTTGAGAATTATTTAGCATCTTATGCTTGTTTCAAAGCCAAGGCTGAGGACCGCCCTGCTAGGACTCGTGTGCCTATTCTGAAGTGGGTGAGTAGCAGCCCCTGGGTAGTTAGGGCTCTGCTGCAGGTACAGCCTCTAACTTGATGACAATGGGAGCGAAAGGAAAGGCTTGACAAAGAAAACCTTGGGGAGGGAAAAGGAGTGAGATGAGAAAACACAGCCTTGCAAAGATTCAGCCAGTATTTCTCTTTTAGTTTCCAGAGCTGCTGTCTGTAGTCTGGTTTGTAAGTCCCAGCACTGCTGTGGAAGGAAGGTGGGAAAACACACAGAATACTCGGGGATGGCCGTCTCTCCGGGAACCCTGTCAGTTCTCCATCGGATATGACATTTACCCTCCTGCGCCCAAGCTTGGCTTAAGAATGAAGCCTGACAAGCAGCTTCAAAGAATACAGTTTGTTTGGGAAGTTTGGATGTATTAGGCCCAGGCCTTGGTCTGTGGGTAACTTTTAAAGCCTGAGGGCTTGAGCAAATGGAAGGAAAGGGGAAACGAGGGGCAAGGGGCCGTGGGCAGCTCTGCTCCAGGCTGCTTTTGATCTGGCCCTGAGCCATTATTGTCCTGGCAACGGGAGCTAATTGGATACCTAACTGAGTGACTGCCTTCTGCCACACTTGAATTGTCCCTTGGCGTCGGCCTAGCTCACAGCAACCTCAAACTCCTGGGCTCAAGCAATCCTACTGCCTCAGCCTCCCAAGTAGCTGGGACTACAGGCACCTGCCACCATGCCCTGCTAATTTTTTCTATATATATTAGTTGGCCAATTAATTTCTTTCTATTTATGGTAGAGACGGGGTCTCGCTCTTGCTCAGGCTGGTTTCGAACTCCTGACCTCGAGCAATCCGCCCGCCTCGGCCTCCCAGAGTGCTAGGATTACAGGCGTGAGCCACTGCGCCCGGCCGTCCCCTGGATTCTTGAACAGGCTTTCTGCCTTATGAGAGCCTGGCCTTAAGCTAGAAATGGACCTTCTCAAACTCACATGAATTTCTCTGTATGTTAGAGAAATTAACTGCTGCTAGAGGTCAGGCAGAATTTAAAAGAACATTCAAGAGCTGGGTACAGTGGCTCACACCTGTAATCCTAGCACTCTGGGAGGCCAAGGCTGGAGGATCGCTTGAGGCCTGGAATTTGAGAGCAGCTGAGCGAGAGCAAGACCCCGTCTTTACAAAAATAGAAAAATTAGCCAGGTGTGGTGGCATGTGCCTTTAGTCCCAGCTACTCGGGAGGCTGAGGCAGGAGGATCGCTTCAGCCCAGGATTTAGTGGTTGCAGTGAGCTATGCTGATTCACTGCACTCTAGCCGGGATGACAGAGTGAGACTCTGTCTCCAAAAAACAAAAGGAAAAAGAGAATTTCAGCCTTCAATATTGGTGTTAGAATTTACCCATGATTAAGTCCACCACAGGCCGGGACACACCCATGGCCGCTTATGCCATTTAAGACAAAAACCATCAGAGGCTAGAAATGGCAGTGACGATGGCAGCACGCGCTGTTGGTGTGTGTGGTCCATTGCTTTTCACTTTCTAAGGGGCTTGTGCTCTGAGCTGAGGAGAGAACAGGTGGTGGGGGTGAAAGGTCGGGAGGACATGCTGCCACTAGCGACTCGGCTCTCGCTCCCTCCTCTGGCCTGGGAGATGACATGGGGTTACCGCTGACATTTCGCCGACATGATTTCAGATCAGGGGCCTGACTCCTGCTGCTCCATCTTGAAACTGGTTCCACCCCAGAGTCGCCGTCCAAAGCACCCAACCACGGGGAGGCTCCCCACCCCTCCTCCCTGCCTCGTCCTCACTTCCCTCAACAACTAGCCGGCTGCCTCGCTGTTTTCTCTGGTTGCTAAATCAACATTGTTTATTTCTGTCCCACCGACAGACCCAGTCGGAGCCCGAGACTACGGTGCATCCGTGGCATGGATTCAGAAACAGCGTCCCTGAGTTTCTGAGCAGCTGTCCCCCATCACCCTGGTTCCCGTCCCCTCGCACTAAACCTTCTCCATTCCAGAGCCCCTTTCCTCTCCTGGGAACCCAGGGTCACCGTCTGCTTTCGAATGCCAGAGAGGTGTCCAGGCAAAGTAGCACGAGTGAGAGGGAGGAGACTTCAGAGTCCTTTGGGAGACCTAGAGGCGTGGACGGGCCACAGGTGCTTCCCCTCAATTCTGCTGAAATAACAGGTGCTTCCGTGGTAGGTCTTCCTGCAGGGACAACTGTTTACCAACTGCCATGTCACCCGCCACTCCTCCTACCCCTTCCCTGCCCAACCTGGCCCCAAGGCAGCTGCGTTTCAGAGAGTAATTCCTCTGTTCTTTATTTATTCCCCGACCTTAAATTCCACTATGTCCAGAGGAGGAGGGTGGAGGGGAGGCGTGGCTTTAGCGGGGAAAGCGGGGCTGGGGCTGGAGGACACCAGGTGGAGGCCAATCCCCCAGACCACAGAGTCAGGAACCCAGCAGGGAACAACTGCAGGTGTCCTCTCCCCCCACCTCATAACTGCACCGATACATGGGCTCCCCCAGGGGGCGCCAGGCCCCACCTCCCACCTTTCTCTGCCTGCCTTCTCTTCATTCTCTCGTGTCTTCCGTGTGCTGGGCCCATTCAAACATCAGCAGCACAGACGTCCTTGCTCCCTGGGAATTCACAATTTAGGGGACAGTCAAACAGGTAAGGAATTGCAATGCAACGAGATGGATATGGTGGCAGACATGGACTAGGAGTCCACCCCGTGCCCCCCAAGAGCCAGATGAACGGTGGAGGTCAGCGAAGGATTCTGTGCCTCACTAGCCATGGCAGTTTCCTCCCTGCTTTGTTCCCCTGTCTCTGCCCTTTCAACAACCTGCCCCAACCACCGCCCACTGTTTGCAACGCCTCTGCCTTGGAAGGAGTGGCGCCCGCCCGGGCTCTGCCCAGCTGAAAGAGTCGGAGCCCACAGGCCTCGCTGGGGAGATGAGACACCCCGTCCCTTTAGTCTATAGCAGAGTTGACATTTGGAGCCAGACTCCCCTTGCTGCCACCAACACCCCCAAGCCTCCCATGAAGTGTTGAGATCTCATTGCTAGCAAAGCCCCAAAGCTGCCAAAAGGGGTTTATTTTTACCTGCTGGGTTGGGAAAGGGGTAAAGGCTGAGGCTGGGGCAGTTCCATGGCGCCAGCTGGGGCTTACACACAATGAGAAAGCCCCACCCTGCCCACTCTGCCTGCAGAGAGCCCAGCGGGAAATAAATAGCGCTGTGTGCCCTGCCTGGAGGCAGCCAGTCACATGAGCCAAGGCTGGTTAAAAAGGGAGCCCGGGTGATCTCCCAGCTCAGGTGTCACTCCTGGCACTAGGAGCTCTGGGGTGAGGGGGCCAGTCCTTCTTTGCAGGGCTGGTGGACAGGGAGGCCTAGTGCGAAAGGGGCAACTCAGGACAGGGAGGGAGCTGGCCAGCAGAACTCTGCCCCAGGCAGAGCTATCAGTCCCCAGCTCCTGGCGCTGGGAAAGAGTGATAGCATTGGTGAGGGCAGTGTGGGCAGAGGAGTGGAAGGGAGGGAAAGCTTGGCGAAAGTTTCAGGACCAAATCTTAATTTGGCAAAGCCGTTTTTTTCCATCACACCACACCTGCTGTGTGGCATGCGCTCATACACACACACACACACAAACCCGCCACTGCCTATTTTTTCTTTCCCATAACTTTGACCCCCTGCGTGCATTCCTGCCCCCACCCACACCCCTCCCCGCTCAGAATGTCGGCATCTGTCTATCTCCTGCAACACTCTCAGACGCCTCTCCCTTATCCTGCCCACTCTGTGCTGGGACTCGGGCAGTGGCTGCTTCTCCCTCCCAGGCGTCAGTTTCTCCCCAGGTCACGTGTCTCTGATCGTGCTCCCGGTGCCATCCTGGCAATCTAGGCCAGCACCCGGCGAGAGGCTCCTGGGAGGGGAGGTTTCAGTCTGGAGCTGATCTTTTTACTGAAGTCCCAGAACTAGGTTAAATGATTCAGCAAGCTGAAGACCTCCCTGCTCAGAGTTCCTGGAGATGTTGGGGGACCTTGAGTCAAGAGGCTCATTTGCTCAGATGTTCCTGGTGAGAAAAGGGCCGCGTGTGTTATGGTTGGACTGGTGCAACCCCAGGAACCCTGTTCGCTGCAGTGGGTTGGGTTGGCTGGGGGTCCTGGGATCTTGAAGGGACAGAAACTTGCTCTCTGCAGGATGATCCAGTGCTGTGAAATGGGGGTGCCCAAGAAGCCTGATTTCCAGGAGCCTGAGCTAGAGTCATGGCCGTGGGGTGGGCAGGCAGCTCTGTCTGCCTCAATAGCTCTGGACTAGCTGATAGATTTTTCCAAGAGGGAAATCACACCGCCACCCCCCCCCAAGAAAACAAGTCCAAATTTGCATATCTAACTGGTCCAGAAAAGCACTGAACACATAAGGAGGAAAACAGGATCATTTGTGATTTCAAAAACGATTCCGGAACTTCAGATTCCATGGCAATTACTCCTAAGGTTGGGGACAAATGCCCATTTTCCCTGGTCGGGAAATTTAAGAAATCAACGTGGGACTGGGACATGCGCAGAAGCATCGAGGTTCCTGGGATAGAATCAATAAATGTGATTCTGAGCCCAGTAGGCACCAACGCACCAGTGGTGAGCGGGCATCCGGGCTGCCCTTGCCAGCGCGGAGCCAGATGTGGGGGTCGGAAACGTTCCCAGGGGTCCTGTGTCTGATCCCCCTCTGGATGGAGTGATTGGGGAGGATCTGATGAAGAGGCCCACCTACGGAATGTGGCTGGGTTTCAGGAAACTATTAAGGGACCAGTAAGACGGGCGGGAAGCCACAGGGAGCAAAAGGGAAGGTGTGGTTATGGAATCGTAGCAAGAGTTGTGGATGAGGCTGTTGGAGAGGGCTGCCACCTGCCCGCAGGAGCTGTGACCTTTGGTAGAGGCAGCGGGCACTGCACCCTCTGGCCGGGGCGGGGGAGGAACGAGGGAAATGAACATGCTGACCTCACTCTCAAGCCATCTCATCTTGTTCCCGCGCCTCCCGCTGGCCAAACCCAACTGGAAGCCAGAGGACAAGGAGTCTGCTTGGTGCAGTCCCAAAAGGCCAGCCTCCTGGCACACAGCGCACAGTGCGGAAGGGTGGAGAGTGGGTCCGGAGGGCCACACGCGGTTCGGACGGCACAGTCTCTATGGTCCAAAGCTGGCGATGCCATCAGCATCAGTAAACACTTTTTTTGTTTTTGTTAGCACAAACCACGCACCAGCATCGTGCTGTCCATAAAGCACGCAACGTGGGAATGGGGTTTTAAGAGCCTGATAGTCCCGCTGGGAGACAGGAGCAGGTGTGTTCAGGGAAGTCTTCACGGAGGAGGCGGGCATGTGTGATGGGGCTTGGCAATCAGGTGAGCAGAGTGCTAGGAGTGTTCTCCTTCGCTGCTGTAGCAAAACGCCACTCAGCAACCTGATCCACCCCGGGGTCACGTTTCAGATGGTCCATCCCTGAGATCTGACGTAACAACCCTAGCCAAAGACACCCATGTGACTGTAGCTGTCGTGATTCCACACATTAACTCGCACCTCCCCTGGGAAGGGTCACTCTGCCTAACTGCCTGTCTTTCCTGCCGGCTTCTCTGACGGGCAGTTTCCTTCCAACTCCCAGAGTGATGTCCTAATTACTCGGGCGATTCATCCACAAAAGTGCACTGGCCTCCTAAGTGGGAGGCCCCATGCTGAGAAGTCGGGCTCTATACGTCCTGCTGTCGTCCTGCTGTCGGTGAGCTCATGCTCTGCCTAGGACAGAGACGTGTGAAAATGGTCACAATGTGCTTGGTAGGAGGTGTGATGCGGGTATGAGGGAAACACAGCGGAGACACTGACTAATTCCTAGAGGTGCTAAAACAAAAAAGGCTCCAGAGAGGTAATATTTGTACTGCACGTCCATTAATGAGTAGGACTTGCTAGGCAGAGAGGGAGGAAATAGCAGAGGACTTGAAATGTGTGGAAACAGCAAAAAGGCAAAAAAACGATGGTGAAAAAAATTCAGCGTGGCTAAGGCATAGAATGGCAGGAACTGGGGCTGGTGAGAAAGAACAGTGTGGGCTGGTTAAAGGGATAGCATAGCTGCAGTTAAGGAGTTTCTCTGTTAGACCGACAAATAAGGAACCCAAGGATGTTCTCATGCAGGGGAATGATGTGGTGAGATTTCTTTTTGGACAGGTAATTTTCTAGGAGGAAATGATACCTGTCTGAATACAAGCCATGGGACCTGAGATGGGGACCACTTCCTCACCTCCCCATCCCCACCGTCCTTCCCCAGAGAACAATTGTTATTCGAAATCTGCTGCCCAGAGTGACTTTGCAACAAGAGAGCAGGCCCACATAAATGAGTTTGTTTCTTCTTCTAGAACAGCGTGGACTGAGAACGCCCAGAAAGACATTTCCCCGTTTACTCCAGTTTTTACCCCAGCTTCAAATTTGAGGAACAAGAGACTGGGAGGGAACCTTCCGTGGAGGGGCCAGTCCACAGGACTCGGGACCTGCCAATCCTACAAGAACCAGCCAATACCAGAGCCCGTCAGTCTCCCCGAGCTCATTCCAAACCTTGTGGCAGTCCCCCCAGGTCCTAGCTGAAAGACTCCATGTAATTAATCAGCCATGCCTCGGGACACCAGATGGAACCAAGCAGAGACAGATGCAGCGGGGGCAAAGAGGAGTGGGAGGAGATTCTAAATGGGGTTCTGTGAGCCCAGACTCACCTCTGCAAAGGGTTCTTTTTAGAGCAAAGAGCTCAAGGGTATGACGAAAGGGTTGCAGGCTTTGGGCTCCCAGGCCAAGTGCCTAACCGCAGCCTTTGGGCACCAGGCAGAGGGGAGCTGGCTTGGTTGGAAGGAGGCCAGAAGGATGGGAGCAGGTGCCAGGCCACTATGTGGCCTCCAGGGCAGATGGAGGAACCCTGCTTCCTCCACAGGGGCCAATATAGGTTCGCCTGGGGGCTCACCTGCCCCAGTCTGGCCCCTGTCTCCCGGGCTGTGGGCAGCCGGCAGCTGCACCGAGAGCCTAGTGACAGCGGCCAAGT
Organism: Microcebus murinus; assembly: GCF_040939455.1. Lineage (NCBI taxonomy): Eukaryota > Metazoa > Chordata > Mammalia > Primates > Cheirogaleidae > Microcebus > Microcebus murinus. Next base: position 27,541,154 of record NC_134126.1, on the reverse strand, counting down.
GAGGTGCTGGAGTCTATTTCCAGAGCTCTTAGAGAGTAGGGGGAACTGCCAGCTGCCTGGGACCAGATGATCTCTGCAGGGCCTTTCTTATCTGAAACAGGGTGATGTGGGCTAAGTAAATGCAGGCCGCACTTGGGCAGGAGAGAGAGGAAAAACCCTTAGAGACTTCAGGGTCTCCCACGCTTAGCAAGTACCTTCTTAGCCCCGAGAAAGACCACCGGTGTGGAGCAACTGCCCCCCCTGGTGGCAAAGGTAGGGATAAAGGTACGCAGAGAACGCCTATTCCGCCCCTCTCCTGGTCCCTGCAGTTTCTCCCCCAGGCCCCAAGAACGGAATGACTGTGAGTTCTGGGTGGATTCCTTCTCTTTTTTAGCTTCCTCCTCTTTCTCCTGATTGCGGTTATGGTCCCTAGCCAGAGGCTTTCAATTTTATGGATCAACACGTTAGGATGGAAAAAGCACTTGGACCGTGTCCTGAATGTGAATTTGAATATCCTTTATTCAAGCCTAGCTGTTTCCATATCGGTAATGTGGGGATGGTGCTAGAGGCCCGCCTGGCTCCCAGGGAGGCTGTGAGAGCTTGTGAGCCACCCATCGCAGGCAGAGGAAGGAAGGGGTGCTTCCTGGTCCCAGGACCCAGTTAACGGAGCCTGGGAAGCCCTTGCTGGCTGGGGTGGTCGTCCGCCGTCACTCATGCCTGGTCCTGAGACACCCGTGGGGCTCAGCTCCTCATGGCTGCCAGGCTCCTTCCATCCTGGTCAGGAAGTCGCCTTCCCCATCTGCCCCGGGCTGACAGCCAGGGGAGCACAGGGTGACCTGGTGATTATTGGCACTCAGGCTGCAAAGCCACAGGGAGGAGTCCTGGGCCTATTTGTTGTTGTTGCCACTTAACAGTCTTTGCTATTTACATTTATTTTTAGGCATCTCGCTGGACATTTCTTTCTTTCTTTTTTTTTTTTTTTTTTAAGAGACAAGGTCTTGCTCTGTTAACCAGGCTGGACTTGCAGTGGCACCGTAATAGCTCACTGCAAGCTTGAACTCCTGGGCTCAAGCGATCCTCCTGCCTCAGTCTCCCGAGTTGCTGGGACTACAGGTGTGCCCCACAGCACCTGGCTAATTGGTTTTATGTTTTGTAGAGATGGGATCTTGCTATGTTGCTCAGGCTTATCTCTAACTCTTGCCTTCAAGAAATCCAATCAGCCGGGCATGGTGGTGCATGCCTGTAGTCCCAGCTACTCAGGAGGCTGAGGCAGGAGGATCGCTTGAGCCCAGGAGATTGAGGTTGCTGTGAGCTAGGCTGACGCCACGGCACTCACTCTAGCCTGGACAACAGAGTGAGACTCTGTCTCAAAAAAGAAAGAAGAAAGAAAAAAGAAAAAGAGATCCTTTTGCCTTGACCCTCCAAAGTGTTGGGATTACAAACGTGAGCCACCACACCCACTGGACATTTCTTTTATGTGCACTGTGACTCTTTATCTATCAGATGTTGGTTTCTATTGGTGAGACAAAAGCCAGGAGAACAAATTCTTGTTCCCTTTTAGGGAGATGCTTGATTGCAACTGTCTTTCCACAGGCAAATTCGAGGAGCGTTTCCTATAGCCTCTTTTCTTTTCTTTTCTTTTCTTTTCTTTTCTTTTCTTTTCTTTTCTTTTCTTTTCTTTTCTTTTCTGCTAATAGCTTAAAAATAAAACAAGCTGAGTCATCTGAGTTGTCTAAATGGTCAATTTTTTAAAATTTATTATTTATTTATTTATTTTTTTTTTTTTTGAGACAGAGTCTCACTTTGTTGCCCAGGCTAGAGTGAGTGCTGTGGCGTCAGCCTAGCTCACAGCAACCTCCAACTCCTGGGCTGGAGCAATCCTGCTGCCTCAGCCTCCCGAGTAGCTGGGACTATAGGCATGCGCCGCCATGCCCGGCTAATTTTTTTCTATATATATTAGTTGGCCAATTAAGTTCTTTCTATTTATAGTAGAGACAGGGTCTTGCTCTTGCTCAGGCTGGTTTTGAACTCCTGAACTAGAGCAATCCGCCCGCCTCAGCCTCCCAGAGTGCTAGGATTACAGGCGTGAGCCACCGCACCTGGCCTGAATGGTCAATTTTTTTGAGAGGTGTACATATGAGAGCAATGTTTTGCAGTGTGTTTAATATTTATTTTCAAGAATTAATTTTTCTAAGTGTGCCTCAAAAATTATTTTATTGTGGTAAAATATATGCAACATGAAATTTAGCACTTAAACCATTTTTTTAAGTGTATAATTCAGTGTAATTAAGTACATTCACAATGTCATGCAACTATCACCACTATCCATGTCTAGAACTTTTTCATCATCCCCGACCGGAAACATCCCCTGAGTTTGCAGTACAGAAACTCTGTGCTGGACCTATTTGTAATACAGGACCCCGTAAGAGACTGCTGGAGTCCAGCTTTGACCCTTGCACCTCTTAGTGGTACTAGGAGGTCCTGCTCTCCCTAGACTGGGCGGAAGAGTAGTGGCCACTGGGTTCTGGCCCCTTCCCAGGCGATTCATCAGGTACCCACACAGCAGAGAAGGGGGTCGTGGCTGTCTCGGTTTCCTGTAGTCAACTGAATTCTGTAGCCAGAGCAGTTTCTGGGGGGTTCCTTAACACCAGTCCCCAAAGCAGATCCAGAGTCAACCCATAGCCTATCTCCGTGCCTGACATATAATGGCCACTCAGTAAAGATCTGTCTAATGAGTGGCTGAATCTGGACAAATAGATCACTACCCCTGGAAAGGAGACTTTATGGCTGCTCATGATCACAGGGAGATGACAAGGGCTTGGGCTTCGGGGTCAGAAAGATGTGGGTTCAAGTGTTGGCCCTGTCTTTTACTAAGTATGCGGCTTGTTTTTTGTTGTTGTTAAGCCGCAAAATGGGAATAACAATTCTTACCTTATGATGTGCAGTCTGAAGGAGGCAGGGCGTATGAGATTACTTCCCCTTGGCGTAGCAGAAGCTCGATGATATTAGTTCTCTCCCCCTCCCACTGTAAGAGAGAATCTTACAGTTGCATCCCCAGAGACGACTTTCTGTTTTCGACTCCAGTTCCATTTCCTATTGGCTCATTTTTTTGTCAGTTTCTAAGAAAGAGAGTCCTCCCCATTGTCTGAGCTCTGACCTCAGCCCTTTCAAGTTGGGTCTCTAATGCTGTTAAAACATGAATAGGAAATGTTACTTTCTTTGCGTTGATCTGAAATTGAGCCTTCTCCATTTCTATTTGATTAGGTGGAGTTGTGATTTGTTCATTCATGTTATGTGTTTTATTTCTCTCTCGTCTCTCCCCCAAACCTTCCCCTCTGCCAGCCCCCGGTACGTAATAACCGGCCCAGGCCACTCCTCTCATCCTGTAGACTGAAACTACCATGTCTTTTATTATTTCCAAGTCCAAGAATTTGGCTACATTCCCCTAGGACAGAGGATACATTCCCCTAGGACAGTCCCCGGGTAGCTGGGACTATAGGCATATGCCACCATGCCCGGCTAATTTTTTCTATTTTTAGTTGTTTGGCTAATTTCTTTCTATTTACAGTAGAGACAGAGTCTTGCTCTTGCTCAGACTGGTCTCGAACTACTGAGCTCAAGAAATCCTCCAGCCTCAGCCTCCCAGAGTGCTAGGATTACAGGTGTAAGCTACTGTGCCAGGCTGGCACCCCAGGCTTTAATAGTAGCCAGGACCTAGCAATCACTCACAATGCCTCTTTCATCCCACCCCTTCCAATTACTTGGCACATTTGTTCTCACCTCCAAATCCTAAAATAGGGGCATGGAGTAAATAATTTGTAGAAATTAAGTGATCTAGCTAAGATCTATGCCCTATTGGATGTACGACTCTGTTTACCATGTGAAGTAGTTGGAAAAGTTAACACCCAATAGAGACTGGGCGCGGTGGCTCACGCTTGTAATCCTAGCTCTCTGGGAGGCCGAGGCGGGCGGATTGCTCGAGGTCAGGAGTTCGAAACCAGCCTGAGCAAGAGTGAGACCCCGTCTCTACTATAAATAGAAAGAATTAATTGGCCAACTAATATATATAGAAAAAATCAGCCGAGCATGGTGGCACATGCCTGTAGTCCCAGCTACTTGGGAGGCTGAGGCAGCAGGATCGCTTGAGCCCAGGAGTGTGAGGTTGCTGTGAGCTAGGCTGACGCCACAGCATTCACTCTAACCTGGGCAACAAAGCGAGACTCTGTCTCAAAAAAAAAAAAAAAAAAAAAACACAATAGAAAGTAATACACTTCGATTTCAAACCAATAAATATCCATTGGGTGCTATAAATATCGAAGGTGCCTGGGGCAATATGGGCTTATGAAATCTGAAAATCTGATGACAGAGATTTTATTTTTTATTTATTTATTTATTTTTTGTAGAGACTAACTATGTTTCCCAGGCTGGTCTCAAACGCCTGACCTCAAGTGATCCTTCAGCCTCAGCCTCCCAGAGTGAGACTTGACATTTTATTTTATTTATTTATTGTTTTTGAGACAGAGTCCCACTCTGTTGCCTGGGCTAGAGTGCCATGGCATCAGCCTAGCTCACAGCAATCTACAACTCCTGGGCTCAAGCGATCCTTCTGCCTCAGCCTCCCGAGTAGCTGGGACTACAGGCATGTGCCACCATGCCTGGCTAATTTTTTCTATATATATTAGTTGGCCAATTAATTTCATTCTATTTATAGTAGAGACGGGGTCTCCTCTTACTCAGGCTGGTTTTGAACTCCTGACCTCGAGCAATCTGCCCGCCTCAGCCTCCCAGAGTGCTGGGATTACAGGCGTGAGCCACCGCAAGGCCAGGAGACTTGACATTCTAGAGGCAGGCAGGGGAGGAGAGCAATCGAAGGAAACTGATAAGAAATTGGCGGGGATATAGAAGTAGACTTCAGAGTGTGAGTTCCTGAGAGTCCAGGGGTCCTGGGATCGATAGAAATAGGGGCAGCCCAGTACAGAGTTTTCAGGAAGAAGGGTTGGGGCAAAGTGTGACATCCAGCAGAGAGATCCAAACTGAGAGAGTGAGCTCAGATAAGAAGGAGAGCAGAGGAGTGGCAGAGACAAAAGCCAGGCTTCAGGAATCAGGAGGTGAAGAAGAGAGACAGGAAGTGCAGTTATAGGGCTTCCACAGGGAGTTTGCTAGGACAGGAGGCAGAGACCCTGGACAGGTGTCAGGGAGAGGGTACCACTGAGGGCAAGAGATCCTGAAACGTTACAGGCCCAGGGGAAGCAGCCACTTGAACGCGTGTGGTGCATATGCTGTTGTTACCTGCTCCAAGTCCGTCCCCCCTTTCCCTCCTCGCAGCCGAGCCCACCTCTGATCCAGCAGGTGGGCAGCAAAGTGCTGAGGGGCGCCAGGCTCCTCCCCCGTCCGGGGATGAGTGATGGGAGTCCCGCCCCTTCCCGCAGTGATTGGTTTAGGAGTGGGCGTGTGACCCACTTCTGGCCAATGAGACATGAAGGGAAGCTGACTGACGTTCTCTGGGAAATATTTCTCCCCTTGACAAATAAGATAGTTACAGGAGGGAGAAAAAAAAAAAAAAAAAGGCTTCAAGAGTTTTAAAATTTTTATTTTTATTTTTTTATTTCACCCCTGAGTCTGTCCTTGCACTGTTGAATAGTGTCTTGCGAGGCTGTGAAGCTTAGAGCTGCCGCAGCCTTTTTGCAGTACTGGAGCACTGGGCTGAGCTACAGAGTGAGGGCCCTGAGGCTGGCGAGGCAGAGAGATGGTGAGACCCCGGTCCCTTAATGGCGCTCGAGGACATTGTCCAGCTGCTGAACAACCCGAGAGTGTCTCCCTTTAGTCTTATTAAAAAACTATTAGCTTCCTTATTGTTTAAGCCACTGCTAGTTATCTTTTCAGGTACACGCATGTAACTGATGTAGGGAGAGGGTGTCATGTTCTACATCTGAGGTGATTTAGGTTGGTTTCAAAATGAGATCAGGGAACCAGTAAGACCTTTTGAAATGTTGACTTTAAACCATCCTTGATTGTGATTTCCTCCCTAAAGTAGCAGCCGAGGCCATCACTCTTTAAAACAATCTTGATTGTTCAAGCCAACAAATTATTTTGCGATGGGCAGTGAAGATTAGAGAAGTCGGGTCTCTCTGCTTTTCTGGTGGAAGCCAAGCCCAATAAGCCTTCCAAGCAAGAAAAAACCCATTAGTCCTCTGCACGCCTTCTCATTGTGCTTGCCGTCCCTTAGGGATCCACTGGGAAGCAAGTCTTCCTGATCTTTCCAATTGGGTAGATTTCGATTGTAGTATGAGATGGGACTTTGGATGTCAGTTTTCGCCTGGAATTTAGACAGAAGAGCAATGCTCTCCGGACGGAGAGTTCAAAACGCTGAGCTGCTGTCCGGAAGGTGGGCCTGATGGGAAAGGAGAGGTATTCAATATCTGCAGGGGAGACGTCATGTAAGTACCCAGCAAGCACAGAGGGAAACTGAGGCATGCACGGGTGACCGGGAATGGAGAACCGGCAGCGGAGAAATTGACAACCCAGGAGAGAAAAAGTCCTAAAAGGAAATGAATAAAAGCCCAGGTGTAACAAGCTGCATGAAGGACTGATTGGAACAGCAGGGGGTTGAAAGCAAAGAATCTAGTTAGCAAGCTAGTGGAATATTCTAGGTGAGAGAAAACTAGGGCAGTGGCAGGGGAGAGGGAAAAGAGGACAGGATACAGGGGCCCTTGCTGAGACAGAGTCAGCAAGAACTGCCAACTAGGTAGAGTGGGCTGAGAGGAGAGACATCAATACAAGCACGAATCTCCTAATACAGCAGTGGGAGAGGTCTTTAAAAATCGTGTAGATCACGCTTCTTAAATTTTCATTTGGCTCTGGAGTGTCTTCTTCAACAAAGCCATACACACAAGGCCAGTGTATGTGGGGTAGGATTTGTTTTTCTCCTTCTTTCCTTGTTCAGGAGTTGGGCACACACCAGGGTAGCATAATAGACAGCAGCACGATTGTTCTGTGTAAAGATTCAAGGAGGTTCTGTGCAGTGTCAGCTTCATGGGCGACCCATGCAGTTCCACGGGGACCTGTGTTTAAAGAGACCCTGTGACCCTGTGCTTGGCTTAATGCTCTGCTATCGCTCTCTTGAAATTCCTGCTCATTTCTTTTTTTTTTTTTTTTTTTTTTGAGGCAGAGTCTCACTTTGTTGCCCAGGCTAGAGTGAGTGCCGTGGCATCAGCCTAGCTCACAGCAACCTCAGACTCCTGGGCTCAAGCGATCCTCCTGCCTCAGCCTCCCGAGTAGCTGGGACTACAGGCATGTGCCACCACGCCCGGCTAATTTTTTTGTGTATATATATATTTTTAGTTGGTCAATTAATTTCTTTCTATTTTTAGTAGAGACAGGGTCTTGCTCAGGCTGGTTTCGAACCCCTGACCTCAAGCAATGCGCCCGCCTCGGCCTCCCAGAGTGCTAGGATTACAGGATTAGGTAACGGGCCCATAGAAGAAGTAAGGGACTAAAGAATCTTGTCCTTCTACAGGCTCGGGGATGCTGAGACAGTCAGGGTGGAAATGAGTATGAATGATAATGTCGTAACAGTCGTACCCTATATTTCACAGGGTTGCTGTGAGTGCTGAATGGATAAGTACGTGGGAAGCACGTTTAGAACAGGGTCTGGCACGCAGCGACTGCCCTGTAAGTGTCTGATACCTTCACTGCTCCCTCCCTGTGCTGGTTCAACACCTGACAGCCTGAGGTTGACTATTCACAGGGTCACAGTGGACTTTCCTCATTTTCACATTTCTAACCTGTCCCTCCTCAGCCAGCCCCAGGCTTATGATTGTGCTTTGGAGGGGAAAAAAAAGACCCAACAACAGTAATTATCACAATAAATAAATGTGTGATATCACATCCTCTCTTTATCCTTAGTAACTAGGCAATGATTCAGGGTGTGTCTCTCTGTCTTTATGTCTGAGAGGTTTTCTTTTTCCTTTTAAATGTTAACTCAATTAATTAGAGATTCTCTCTGATGCTTTTGTTTTTTTCTTTCTTTCTACCTTTACCTGCCTTTTTTTTTTGTTCACAGAGAAAGGCCTCTTAAACCACCTGCCTCCTCCCTGCCTCCCTTTCTCAGATCCCCAAGGGGAGGGCAGGATCTAAAGGGAGACTGTGTCACCATTGTCATCAAGATAATAGCTCCCTCCCCACTTCCCTCCACTCCCATCTCATTTCCCTGAGCCTGTGAAGTGCTCAACCTTTGTCCTCAGAATAGGGCCTTTTACTGGCAGTAAAAAATTAAAATACTGGCCCAATACCTCTACCCCATGAACCTGTCGTCCTGACCGAAGTCTGGAAGCCACCCCTCCTACCTCCATCCTCATTCTCACACATTTCCAGCATATTCTTAGTAACAGGGAACTCTCTCTCATTGTCCTAGGGTTTCAAGTTTGCAGGAACTATGTTTTTTTTTTTTCCTTAGCAGAAATAGTTGTGGTTTTTTTTTTTTTTTTTTCTAACAATTTTGTAAATTCCCCATAAAGTTGGAAATTCCCTTCTTGGTTACAGCTCTTGACAGATACAGAAGAAGCCTCCTCTGGTCCTATCTTCCCTCCTGCTGGGTGGCTCTGGGAAAGTTAGCTTGAAAACTCTCTGGGCCTCAGATCACAAAGAGGACCTTGACTGGGGACAGATTGAAGGCTGAAAAGGCTTGAGGGAAGGATTCATTTTTGGAGGACCTTGCGAGAAGGGATTTACAAATGACTCTATAGTGAGAAGAGTCATCTGGGGAACCACCAACCCTTATAGATTCCACCTCTTGAAAAAAATGAGCTTAATAGTTTCCATTGCTAATTCCTCTCCCCCCACCACCCTCACCTCCGCCTCCACCTCCAGCTGTTGACTGATAGAGTAGATATCCTGCCCCTCCCCCTCCTATGTATACACAAACTTCTGGGAGGCCCTAGATAAATAGAAGGTAGAGGCCAGGCTGTGGAATTATTATTATTATCATTACGATGATGATGGTGATGCTTTCAGCATGAGAAACAGGAAGTGAAACTGACTAACATGCCCAGTGGTAAATACTTGGCCCCGGCTCCTCTGCTGGACCCAAAGGCGAAGGAGAAGCCGGCCAGAGACAACTGCAGCCCTGCCATGCCACAGGCTCTGACAACCTCCGGTGGGGCGTATGTCACAAGAGCAGCTTGCGTCTTAGAAGGAGCTCAGCTCGCAGGGATCCTTCAGTCTATTCTTGTGCCAGTGCGTCCCCCATCACGTGATACCCTCAGGGTTCTTCCTTACGACTTCCTTCCTCATTTCCTAGAGAGTGCTTCCCGCTTCCCACGGCTCTCCTCCCAGTGGCAGAGGACAAGGCCAGTGATTAATTGGTTCCTGCCACACACACCTTATCTGCCCGGGCCAGGTCTGAGCGGTGTGCCTTTTCTGATAGCTGGTTCTGTCCCCTCTGCAGCCACATTCCCTTCCCTCTCTCCTCTCTCCCGCCTAGCCGCCTGCCTGCTTGATGCTGCCTCTGCTGGGTTGATTATTCACGGCCTTTGTCTCTTTCAGGAATTGATTATGGATAAATGGTCCTCACGTTGACGTTTCCATTTGCAGCACCGCCAGCCTCTGGAAACACTGGCAAGCCGTGAAAATGACCTGGTTTTCGTACTACCTTGTTAGCTCCGCTTCCCAGGGAGACAGGAGCAGACAGTTAGGTGGGGAGTAAATGAACCCAGCTGGTGTTTCAGAAATACCTCCTCATTCGGACAATACGCTGAAAAAATAAATAAATAAATAGCGCAGAGGGGGCAGGAGAGAAAAAGGCATCAAGGAGGGGTAGCAAAGAGAGAGAACATTTCTGCCGTGCGGGGTATTGGCCTTTTTTTTTTTACAGCGTTCACACCAAGATCTTGAGCCAGGTTAATAATGATTGGAATTTGGGTTTGGGAAAAACATTACCGTCTTATCTCACTAGGATTTTTTTCTGAGCTGAGCATAGGGGTGCAGAGAAGCCCCCCGCCAGGGCTTGGGATGTGGATGAGGGTCACAGCACGGTAACTGACTGAGGACGGAAAACTCCAGCCTGGAGCTTCATGCCCCAAATGGTCGCAGTTGCATCAGGAGAACATGCGGCTAAGGAGGCAGGTGCTGGGCCCTGGCTTCCTGCGTTCAGATCCCCCCTCCAGACCTTTATGTCACTTACATTCACTGGGCCTTGGTTTCCTCATCTGGGCCCCGGGAAGGGTATTCGTAACGCCTGTCTCATAGGATTGTTCTGGGGCATCGATGGAGCATTGCGTATGAACGCAGAATTGCTCACAGCCATTTCAGGCACATAATAGGTGCTCAGGAAATGGAAGCCATCATTGCAACTATTTAAATTCATCTTTGTGTGCCGTCCACCGTGCTCCATTCCGTCCACATAAATCTGAGGGTTCGCTCCCCCGCAGGTTCCTGTTATTTCTTAACCCGGAGCAGAGCACCTAACGGGTGGTATCACGTTGAACCCAGTCCTTCCCGGTTCCTGGGCCCTGTTCCCTGTCCGTTCTCTCCTTCATTGGCTCTTTCTGCTCCTTGCTCTTTCCGTCCCCAACTCCGTAGGAAGATAGGCCCCAGGTGTCCCCGCCAAGGAAAGTCCCCAGAATCCCACCAGGCCCTTCCATGGCTTGTCTTGGTGCGGGAGAGGCCTGGGAGGGAGGGGTGACGCCCCAGGAAGCCTACTGGTGCCCCGACAGCGACTCCCCTTGAGCCAGGCTCCCCTTCCCAGGCCCTGGGCTCTTCCACGGGCTCCCTGGGCAAGCTGGAGGAGGGCCACCAGGCTCTGTAGTAACCACACTGCTCCATGGTAAACAAGAGCCAGATTCTTGGGGAGTGACTCGGGCAGCCGTGATTACACCAAGACGTGAAGAAACACCTCTGCTGGCTCTGACCCGCCTGGGGACGGCCCAGGGGAGAGGCTGGCCACGTGTCATTCTTTGCTACACTTCCAGTCGTTCTTGGCCTGGGTCGTGGGTGCCTTGGCACCAATCGGCTCTGCAGACAGAAGCAGACACCCAGCCGGACTAGCGTCCTCCCTCATCTGTCCTTTTCAGGGTTTGTCCCACCCTCTTGTCTACTCAGGGGCCACCTCCCACCCTGGGCTGTTGTCCCCCACTCGCTCTCTCCACGTGGGGAATCGTACACGTCCCGCAGGATGCCAGGAGAAACCTCATGCTCCTGTGAGGATGCCTTGATCCTGGGGGGCCAGGAGTGAAGGCGGCACTGAATTCTGGCCCCGGCCCACAGGCCGTAGATGCTATGTGACTCTGAGTCGCATGGCCTGGTCCAGGACTTTCCTCTTAACAACATGACTTCCGAGTGTAGGATCAGATCTCCTGGGATTTAGGCCAAACACAGTCCTTGCTAGCTCCTAAGTGGAAGCCTGGACTGGCTCAAATACCTCCGGAAGGACACACAAGAATGGGCGGAGGACCGGGTGGCTCAGGGGTTAGAGTGGGAGGGAGACAGGTTGCTATAGGCCCTCTAGGGCTTTTGTATTTAGTACCATGGGCATGTATTAAAAAGATCCAAAAAGAGAAGGAGAAAAGGAATTCTGTGATTTTGTAAGTCTCTTGGATGTAAAATACAGAAGAGAGTTCCTTGCTCTGTTCTCATGGCAGGAGGGACAGTGAGACAACTGGACAGCAGGCTGTTGAAGGGGCTGTCAAAGACAGGTGGCTGCTTGGGTTTGCGATTTTCCAAGTGTCTGGATGACTCAGAATCTTGCACTAGGAGCAGAAGCGATGCTGAGTGCAATGGTTCAGGAGGGAGGAGGATGGGCCTGCAGTTCCGTCCAGGCCTGGAAGGCCCCGAGTCTCCCACCTAGTGGACAGCGGGGGGGCCCCTCCCAACTGGTGGAGGTCAACAGGGCAGGCCATTTGTGCTGCTTGGTTGCCTCTGGGCTCGGGAGCTAACAGGGGGGGAAGGGGCCAGTGCCAGCACTCCGGGGACCTGGTGTCTTCCCAGGTATGAATAGATGCTAGCCCCTGCCTCCATATTGTATAATACACAATACAGGCATTGCATATTAGTCTCAGCACATTTGTTTCTCTAAAAACTTTTCTCTCCTTTTTATTTAAATTCTTTTTTTTTTTTTTTTTTTTTTGAGGCAGAGTCTCACTTTGTTGCCCAGGCTAGAGTGAGTACCGTGGTGTCAGCCTGGCTCACAGCAACCTCAATCTCCTGGGCTCAGCTATCCTACTGCCTCAGCCTCCCGAGTAGCTGGGACTACAGGCATGCGCCACCATGCCCGGCTAATATTTTTGTATATATATATTTTTAGTTGGTCAATTAATTTCTTTCTATTTATAGTAGAGACAGGGTCTCGCTCTCGCTCAGGCTGGTTTCGAACTCCTGACCTTGAGCAATCCGCCCGCCTCGGCCTCTCAAAGTGCTAGGATTACAGGCGTGAGCCACCTCGCCCGGCTTTATTTAAATTCTTATGTTCATAAAATATGTTAAAGTTTGCACAGGACTTTCACATACATTACCATTAGCTCCTATTGCCCAAAGTCCAAAGCTTGAGTAGAATTTCTAGCTCTTATATTTTTCTTTTTGAGACAGAGTCTCACTTTGTTGCCCAGGCTAGAGTGAGTGCCATGGCATCAGACTAGCTCACAGCAACCTCAAACTCCTGGGCTCAAGCAATCCTCCTGCCTCAGCCTCCCGAGTAGCTGGGACTACAGGCATGCCCACCATGCCTGGCTAATTTTTTCTATATATATATTAGTTGGCCAGTTAATTTCTTTCTATTTATAGTAGAGATGGGGGTCTCGCTCTTGCTCAGGCTGGTTTCGAACTCCTGGCCTCGAGTGATCCTCCTGCCTTGGCCTCCCAGAGTGCTAGGATTACACATGTGAACCACTGCACCTGGCCTCAATTTCTAGCTCTTAAATCTGCCTCTCGCCTCACATCTGGACACTCTCCTCCACAAACCGTACATCCCTGCCTGTGCTGACCACCTGCTGCTCCTAAACGCGCCACTCAATCTTCTGACTCTCTCCATTCCTATGTGGTTTTCCTCCTCTGCCTGGAGAAGTCTTGCCCATCTTTAGAGGCTCAGGTTAAATGTTGCCTCCTCTGTGAGGGCTTCCTGGGTAAATCTCTCCCATTTATGAGCGCTGCTCAAACCCTCTCAAAGCCACCCCCACTAGGATGGCTATTAACAAAAACAAAAACAGAAAATAAGTGTTAGCTGCCATGTGGAGAAATTTGAACCTTTGTGCATTGTTGATGAGAATGTAAAATGGTGCGACCACTGTGGAAACAGTATGGTGGTTAAATTAAACATGGAATTACCATGTGATCCAGCAATTCCACTTCCGGGTATATACCCAAAAGAATTGAAAGCAGGGACTCGAACAAATACTTGCACATCCGTGTTCATTGTAGTATTATTTAAAATAGCCAATAAATAAATAAATAAATAAAATAGCCAAAAGGACGCCTGTAATCCTAGCACTCCGGGAGGCCGAGGCGGGCTGATTGCTTGAGGTCAGGAGTTCGAAACCAGCCTGAGCAAGAGCGAGACCCCGTCTCTACTATAAATAGAATGAAATTAATTGGCCAACTAATATATATAGAAAAAAATCAGCCGGGCATGGTGGCGCATGCCTGTAGTCCCAGCTACTCGGGAGGCTGAGGCAGCAGGATCGCTTGAGCCCAGGAGTTTGAGGTTGCTGTGAGCTAGGCTGATGCCACGGCACTCACTCTATCCTGGGCAACAAAGTGAGACTCTGTCTCAAAAAAAAAAAGAAAAAAAAAGCTAAAATGGTAAATTTTGTTGTACTTTTTTTTTTTAATTTATAATTTTTTTTTTTTACTTTTTTTTCACCCACTCATGAATTAGCTATTAAAGTGTTGTACGTATTTTTATATAACATTTCAATAATGGTTTGAGGCATGCAGAGTTGAGCTGTGCTAGCACTGGCTGTCTGGCACCTTCAGTAAATGACAGGTGCATCACAGGTCTCTGGGCACCCTTATGCCTGGTAGGATACTAGGCACTGCCTGCTGCTTGGTCAGTGCTTGCTGCCATGAAAGGAGGTGCAAAGTTGGTGGTGGGTACAGGTCTCAGGCTGGTGCACATGCCAACTTCTCTCTTCCACACACCCGATTTTTCCCTGCACCTATTACTGATCCACTGGAAGAGACCCTGGGTAGACCCCTCCCCAGCATCAATGAATGAGCTTCCAGAAATGAGGGAGAGACTTGCAGGCAACATGTGCTACCCGGTCACACAAAAGGAAAAACTTCTCCCCTCTCATGGTGTCATGATTGTGCACCAGGAGTTCTAAGAGTAGTTTTTAAGGTCACACACCTACCTGACTATATGATGGTGTAGATGTGGTCTTTGGAGGAAGGGGACAGATCTCTGTGATCTGGTGATCTCTGTATGTCCCTTTCCTCTCTGCAATGTTGTTGTTTCCACAACTCATGAGAAACGTGGGGGGAAAAATAGCTCCTACCTCTATCTGTCACGGAATGAGCAAAACCAAACCAAAACATAGTATATTTCACATACACCTCATGTATTCAGGTACTTCCTCAAAAGTTTACAAATGCTAGGATGCTAAATTCATTCATGCTCAACTGACTCTCTTCTTTGCCTTTAACTCTCTATCTTCAAGGGAAGGCGAGTCTCTGAGAGCTCTGAGTAAGTCACAGTTGCAGACCGTGTTTCCTTCTCCCAAGCCGTGCAAGCAGGTGCGGGTGGCTTGCCCAGGGTGGCCTGGCAGGGGTCAGTTGCTGGACCACTTACAAGAGAGCATTTAAGAACATAGGACACATGTGAAAATAGCTCTCCCCCTCTGGGTGTGTGATGACTTTGGTTAGTTATTTCACCTTTCCGAGCCACAGTGTTTACAATGATCAAAATAGCAGAAATACACTACATGGGATATTGGCGAGAAGACTGAATGAGAGGATCAGGATGAAAGTCCCTGTGTATAATAACAGCTCACAACGATAGAGGCGAATCCCCTCCTTCGTGGTACAAGGAGAACACGGAAGTGCAGCAGGCATAGCAGGAAGTGGTGGAGGTGGGCTTTGAATCCAGGATTTGATTCCACTGTACTCTCTGCTCCCTCAAAAGAAGCCCATGTGAATGAAGCTACCTGCCATTAACCCTTTGCACTCGGATGTCGACTGTGGATAAGGTCGAGTGGATAATGAGGAAAAAGCAAGCGAGTGCAAAGGGTTAAGGCCTTAGGAAATCTCCACGCATTCCACACACAGTCGTACACCTCCCCCCTACCTTTCCTACCTTCCCACTTCCATTTACTTACCTTAAGTGAGAGGGAAAAAAATCCAGACACCGCCAAGTCACCAGGCAAGGACCAACCATCCCTTGGGTTGACCCACCCAGCTTGGGTTCCTGGAGAGCAAGTCCCCTTTTCCTTTTCTCCTTTCCCCGTTTATTATCCAGGCTGTATACCCTGCCGAGTTTGCGAGTGCTATTCCAGATACAGGCTACACTGGAGGGAGGAGTTCAAATACAGGGACAGCGGCCTGGGGCCTTCTTGAAGACAGTGGGGTATTTGCCTCTCTTTCCTACCTTGGCCACATTAAGCTGCAGAGCTGCAGTGAGGCTTCCTGTGGTCCTCACGTGTCCCATGGGTAGTCCCTTCACACCGTGCTGTGTGTGCTGGTGTGCAGGAGTGAAGTTCCCCTTCCCCTTCGGGTACTTCCGTCTTTCTATTCCCAGTCTTCACCGCTGGCCCAGCTGCTCCTGGCCATGGTGGCACTGCCTGTGAAAGGACAGAGTGCAGATGAGGGACCTGCGGTTAGGGAGCAGAACACTGCTTCCTCCCCCCTGGATGTCCTACCTAGGGCATTGCCAACAGCACCTGCTTCGGGTTGAATTTTTTTTTTTTTCTTCGAGAATAAGCCCTTAGCACGGTTCAGCGAGGGGTAAGATGAAAGGGATGATAGAGGCAATGCTTTTTGTTTTCTGTTTTTTTCTTCTTCTCTGAGCAACCTTGATCAACAGATTGGTGTTTTGAAGTCACTTTTTGGGTCAGAAATTTTTATGACTCATGAGCTTTGAGCTTTATGTATATATGTATCTGTCATTTTTGCTTTGGAGAATTTCTCTCTCTTTTTTTTTTTTGAGACAGAGTCTTGCTTTGTTGCCCAGAATAGAGTGAGTGCCTGGCGTCAGCCTAGCTCACAGCAACCTCAATGTCCTGGGCTCAAGCGATCCTCCTGCCTCAGCCTCCCAAGTAGCTGGGACTACAGGCATGCACCACCATGCCTGGATGATTTTTTCTATATATATTAGTTGGCCAATTAATTTCTTTCTATTTATAGTAGAGACAGGGTCTCGCTCTTGCTCAGGCTGGTTTCGAACTCCTGACCTCGAGCGATCCTCCCACCTTGGCCTTCCAGAGTGCTAGGATTACAGGTGTGAGCCATCGCACCTGGCCAGAATTTTTCTTTTTGCCAAAGAAATACTAGCATATAATATGAAGACTGCTTATCTCTCCCTGATCTTTCCTTCTTTCTTCTTTGCAAGGGTGGGTTTTCAGTGGACAAGCCTTCCCCCGTGAATCGTGCTCCCTTCTGCAGTATTTTGTGTGCCATAGCAGCTGCTTTATCTGTGTGTCTGATCCCGTCTCATCAAAAGAATGCTATGTGAAAATTTCCACAAAATCCATCTTTATAGATTTCCACCCTCTGCCATCCATTCATAATGCCGCATCATAGCAATATAGGAAATGTTTACTTCCTGATGGTGTGAAGGCAGAGCCGGGCAAGTTTGGAGAAGAGAAATTGTCAAGATGTATCCTATAATATAAGCCAGTTATGCAGATTAATATAGACCTGTACCCTGTAACAGATTAGGCCAAGATGAAAGAAAATTGGCTTGTGGGAAATTTACAGCAGATCTAAAACGGAGAGTATTGCCCGTGCCTCTTTAGGCAATTCCTGCCCAGAAATGGCAGATATCATGTTTTTGAACATATCACCAAGGATATGTAGGTATATGTCTGTTCAGGATTTATAGCAGGGGACGTGAGCATGGACGTTGGGTGAGAAAGACTTGTGTCCTGTCCTTTGCCAGCCGAGCAACCCTGGGGAAGTTATTTCCCTAGGACTCAGTTTTCTCTTTTATACAATAGATAGATGAAGATAAGAGTACAAATCTCATAGGATTGTGTAATAATTGGGACAAGGTTCAGCTGTGAGTAATAGAAAATCTAGAACATAAGTCACTTCAACAAGGACATTTATTTCCCATAGAAAAGTCTGGGTCAGTGGGTTAGGGCTGATAAGACGGATCAATGCTTACCAGGACACAGGCTCTTCCTGTCCTTTTGCTCTGTCATCCTTAACCTGTAGCTTCCACTTCATGATCCAAGATAGCTGCTCAAGCTCTAGCCATTAGATTTTTCTTCCAGCCGTCAGGAAAGAGAAAAGAGGAGGAAAATGAGGAGGACCTATCTCTTCCCTTAAACCACTTCCATTTGCAAGTCATTGGCTAGAACTCAATAATCTCATGAATGTAACTAGCTGTTAGGCAGGCCGGAAAATGAGGAAATGTAATAGTTATTCCAGGCAGTCAAGTGCTTGGCTAAATATTGGGGGTTCTTTATTGTCAAAGAGAAGGAAAATAGGTATGGGCCCACTCGGCTAGCAACCCCATTCACAGATCATTATGAGATGCAAATGAGACAAGGCAGGTGGAGGGATGAACACAGCACTGGACACAGAGGAAGGCCTTGATAATCATCATCATCATTATCACCATGATGAGAAGGTTGGGAAGACTTTGAAACTATGATGAGGTGTTCCATTATTTTAACTTCATCTTCCTGATGAAGTCACCCTTGTTGACTTACCTCCCTTTTAAGACAATTTGAGCTTCGTCTTTTATGATACCTTTAAACATGTCTTCATATATAAAAAGGAAAACAAGGGAAAGGTGAACATAGGGGTCTTGGGCCAGGTGACATGGAGGGGTTAGGGTGTGTGTGTGTAGAAATCATGTAGATAGATGTATATTATTGTCAAAGTCCCAGTTTTTATTTTGGGTAGTGGGCCACAGGTGCCTATTGCATTATTAAAAATAATTATTGACTATTATTATTGACTATAATTATTGACTAATAAATAAAACTGGAGACCCATGAACCAATGATCCAATAGTGAGAGTGTCTCATAAATTGAAGATTAAAATTAATCCAATTCTAAGTACTGAGGTCCTTAAATCACCTTGGTGTGTGCTATATTGCATGGCACATGTGTTTGCATGTTAATAGTAGACAAAGAGAGAACTTTCTTTCTTTTTTTTTTTTTCCAGAGACAGAGTCTCACTTTGTTGCCCTGTCTAGAGTGAGTGCTGTGGCGTCAGCCTAGTTCACAGCAACCTCAATCTCCTGGGCTCAAGCTATCTTCCTGCCTCAGCCTCCCAAGTAGCTGGGACTACAGGCATGCGCCACCATGCTCGGCTAATTTTTTCTATATATATTAGTTGGCCAATTAATTTCTTGCTATTTATAGTAGAGACAGGGTCTCACTCTTGCTCAGGCTGGTTTCGAACTCCTGACCTTGAGTGATCCGCCTGCCTGGGCCACCCAGAGTGCTAGGATTATAGGCGTGAGCCATGGCGCCCTGTGGAGAGAACTTTCTATTTGCATAGACTTTCAACTTTTGAAGCACTTTATACACCCATAGAGACTGTTTATTAAGTAGTTCATTACAGATGGCCGAGAGCTTGGTGTTACCTTAATACAAATAGGACTTTGGACTTCTGTGTCCCATGGAAAAATATTTTATTTTATCCTTATATTAGCCCTATAGGGTAGGGAGGGCAGTTGACACTGCCACTAGTTTACAAATGAGAAAGAAGGAACTGGCAGGGGAGGGCAAGGGACTTTCATAAGGTGACATAGCGAGTTGCAGTCAGAATGGAACGGAAGACTCAGGATCTTTTCCTTTAGCTCACCTGGCTCCTTAGCCGTCCATCCATTAGGCATTAATTCCGCTACAGACCAGACACACCGTGCTTACGTGTTGTGTTCACATACGTGTGTGTTCTTGGTGCTGTGTGTGTGCTGTGTATGTACTTTGTGTGATCGCGATGTGCCGTGTAGGTGCCCTCAGAGTCCTGTGTGCCCCTGGCCTATTTGGCCCTGGTAAGCCCAGGAGGAAACCCCAGCGGAGTCTCGGTTGTCCTGTTACTTCTACGTCACTGGGCTTCCATCTCCCCAGGGCCCCAGCTAGGCGGGAAGGCGGCCTCGATAGACCCCTAGGCAGTGGGCGCCGGGCAGAGGAGCAAGACAGCAAGGACTGAACAATGGTGATGCTTAATATTCCCTGGGAATTGACAGTTTATTCTTTTCCTTTTTTTTTTTTTTTTTTTTTTTTGAGACAGAGTCTCGCTTTGTTGCCCAGGCTAGAGTGAGTGCTATGGTGTCAGCCTAGCTCACAGCAACCTCAAACTCCTGGCTCAAGCAATCCTCCTGCCTCAGCCTCCCGAGTAGCTGGGACTACAGGCATTTGCCACCATGCCCGGCTAATTTTTTGTATATGTATTAGTTGGCCAATTAATTTGTTTCTATTTTATAGTAGAGACGGGGTCTCGCTCTTGCTCAGGCTGGTTTCGAACTCCTGACCTCGAGCAATCCGCCCGCCTCGGCCTCCCAGAGAGCTAGGATTACAGGCGTGAGCCACCGCGCCCGGCCTTTTTTTTTTTTTTTAAGACAGAGTCTCACTCTGTTGCCCAGGCTAGAGTGAGTGCCGTGGCGTCAGCCTAGCTCACAGCAACCTCAACCTCCTGGGCTCAAGCGATCCTCCTGCCTCAGCCTCCCAAGTAGCTGGGACTACAGGCATGCGCCACCATGCCCGGCTAATATTTTCTATGTATTTTTAGTTGTCCAGCTAATTTCTTTCTCTTTTTAGTAGAGATGGGGTCTCACTCTTGCTCAGGCTCGTTCTCGGACTCCTGAGCTCAAACTATCCACTTGCCTCGGCCTCCCAGAGTGTTAGGATTATAGGCATGAGCCACCACGTCCTGCCCAACAGTTTATTCTTTAAGAAGAGTTCTCATACATACTATCTCATTTGAATCTCAGTCAGCCCTGAACGTAGATTTTATTATCTTTCTCATTTTTCGGATACAGAGAGAGATTAGCAGCTTGCTCAACGTAACTCAGCTGGAGGACGAATGTGGATTCAGCTTATTTGTCTCTAGATTTTTCCCTTGCGGCTTGCTGCCGAAGAGGCAGAAGGAGCTTAATCTCCTAGCCTTGTGGAGAGAAGTACAGGAAGCCCCCAGTGACACTGCAAAGAAAACAGACCAACTCAGACTCCTGAGCAGCCCCAGACCGTGGACCCCCTTCCATCTGAGACAGAGCCTGAGCAGTTGGAGCCTCCCTCCCACCTCACCCCTGCATTCCTCTCTCAGTCCTGGGCATCCCCTGTGTGTGCTTCAAGAAGGTGACAGCAATACTATAGAACGGGAAAGGTGAAGGTGTTTTCCAATCCGCGTGGCCTTAGGTAGTGTCTTTGTTCTTGAATATCCAGGGGAATCCTGGTAGCTGTCTACCCATATCTACCCTCTGGCCTAACAGGAAGCTCCTGGTTGCTGCAGACAGCAAATCCCTCTGCCTTGGGCTCCCAGGTTTGTGCCTGCCATTCTTGTGATGCCGTCCACTGCTACCTGTCTTCTTCCCTTCCAGATTAACACCATCCCCCACAGCAGGGCTGAGCATGGCACCTGGTACACAGCACTAAATAAATGCTGCTTCAAAAGAGGGGCCGGGTGCAGTGGCTCATGATGCCTCTCGTTTGTAATCCCAGCACTTTGGGAGGTGGAGATGGGAAGATTGCTTGAGGCTGGGAGTTTGAGATCAGCCTGGGCAATGTAGCAAGACCCCATCTCTACAAAAAATTAAAAAATTAGCCGAGCATGGTGGTGCACTCCTGTAGTCCCAGCTACTGGGGAGGCTGCGGTGGGAGGATTGCCTGAGCCCAGGAGCCGGAGGCTGCTGATCAGTCACTGCACTCCAGCCTGACAGAGCAAGACTCTGTCTCTAAAAAAAAAAAAAAAATCTGCGTTAGGGCCAGCTCTGTCCGCTCCCTCATTCCTGCCTCCATGCAGGACAGATGGCTTCTGGGAAAGGTGAAGGAGGGGAGAGGTCCCCGCACATATGCCTAACCCACCTGGTCCCATCCTTCTTCTTCAGGATGCTCTCTTCTCTCTGGGGACTTACCAGGGGCCATCTGTGGCCATAGGTCAAGCCTCATTCTCTAATTTGGCTTTATCAGTAATGAAGCTGAGGTTTTGTCCTTACCTATGTGGTTCCTTTGTCTTATTCCTCAGCTGCTCTAGCAGTCAGAGGCTGGAGGTCACTGGGGTGTATTTGATGATCACCCCCAAACCCGGCAGAATGAGTACAGAGGCCTCTGGCAGCTTACATTCAGGGCCTCCACAATCCCCTCCTTGATCAGGGCTATGCTATGGGCCCAGCCAGATCCCGGGTGTCTTCCTCAAGAGACACAGGGCTAACCTGGACAAGAACTAGGCTTCAAAAAACCCCACTTCTTATGGCTGTATGTTCAGGGACTAATTTTTCCACGTGGAAATCAGAACCCATTGCTGAGACCTCCCCCGTTTGTTACATTGTCTCTTCTGATCCTCTCCACACACTGTGAAGAGGTACTGCCGTTCTTCCCATGGCGAGAGGGAGCAGGGCTGGTTCAGGGTCGCAGGCCGGGGCAGTGGCAAAGACTCGTGGGAATTCAGGCAGCCTGAATCTCAACCCATCCTCTTCCTACCCTGTATGCTTTTTGGTTATTTACATGAAAAAAATGTTCAAAGGTATGCTTACTAAAGTGCTCGTGGTTACATAATAGTATATTTTTACTGAAAAGTAGCAAATCTATGAGAAAAGAAATGCAAGACTCAGAGGAACATGTCCAAGAAAGTATTAATATTTAATGCGCATTTGCCTCCCACCTGTCCCCGGATGAATGGCCTGCGTAACTCCAGGTCACCGCTGAGGCCTCACCTGGCTGGATGCTTACCAGTCATTCCTCTCCTTCAAAATACACCCCCTCTCCCACCCGGTTCGCGGCTGCTGTCTAATAGATGAAGGCAACTGGAGAGAAATGTGGATTTTCTACCTGAATTGCACAGCTACTTTTGCACACCTCTCCCTTCCCTTTGCTTGGCCCTAGTTAAGAACGAGGATCTTCTTCTTCGCCTCCTCTCCCTGTCCCCCAGGCTGCAGCCCCGGGCCCCAGCCACCGCCCTGCGCGCGCCGGCGCCCTGCGACCTCCCCTTTAAGGCCCGCCCCTCCCCCACACCACGCCTCCCGAAGCCCCGCCCCCGGCCCTCCCCTTTAAGGGCCGGCCCCGGACGCAGACGAGGCTGTGACGCGGCCGGCGGCCCGGGCTGGGTTCGTCGTCGCGCGGCCGCTTCCCCCGGCCGGGCCCGCCGCCGCGCGTGCCCCAGAGCGCCAGGCGCCCGGGGAGGGAGCAGGGCCGGTGGCGCCAGCGCGCACGGCGGGACCCACGGAGCCCCGCGGCCCGCCGAGCCTGGAGCCGGGCCGGGGCGGGGCCGCCGGCGCCAGCCCGGAGCAAACTTCGCGGCCGGGCGCGGGGCGGCGGGGGCCCCGTCCCGGGCCGGAGGAGGCGGCGGCCGCGGGCACCATGCTGTCCAACGCCGCGGGCCAGGCCGCGCCGGCGCCGCTCCCCGCCCCGCCGCCGCCGCCGCCGCCGCCGCCGCCGCAGCCCCCCGCGCCCGGCCCGCCGCACGCCCCGGCGCCGCCGCCCCCGCAGCAGTTCCCGCAGTTCCACGTCAAGTCCAGCCTGCAGATCAGGAAGAACGCCATCATCGACGACTACAAGGTCACCAGCCAGGTCCTGGGGCTGGGCATCAACGGCAAAGTTCTGCAGATCTTCAGCAAGCGCACCCAGGAGAAATTCGCCCTGAAAGTAGGTCTGGGCCGCGCGGGGACGGGGCTCCCGGGCGGGGACGGGGCTCCCGGGCGGGGACGGGGCTCCCGGGCGGGGACGGGGCTCCCGGGCGGGGACGGGGCTCCCGGGCGGGGACGGGGCTCCGGGGCGCGGACGGGGCTCCGGGGCGCGGACGGGGCTCCCGGGCGGGGACGGGGCTCCCGGGCGGGGACGGGGCTCCAGGGCGCGGACGGGGCTCCAGGGCGGGGACGGGGCTCCAGGGCGCGGACGGGGCTCCCGGGCGGGGACGGGGCTCCCGGGCGGGGACGGGGCTCCCGGGCGGGGACGGGGCTCCCGGGCGGGGACGGGGCTCCCGGGCGCGGACGGGGCTCCCGGGCGCGGACGGGGCTCCCGGGCGCGGACGGGGCTCCCGGGCGCGGACGGGGCGCGCGCCGGCGGCGGACCCTGCGCTGGCGCCGGCTGTCGGGGCGCAGGGCGGCCGCGGTGGGGCTGTCCGGCCGGGGCGCCCCGGGAAGGGGAGCCCGGTGCGCGGCTGGGGCCGGCGGGGGAGGCCGGGTCCATGGGGACCGCGCCGCCCGGACCGCGGTTCCGGTCACCTCCCGGGCGAGAGTGCCGGGGACACGGGAGGACCCCTGGGGACTCTGCCATCCTGGGGTTTGAGCGGGTCCAGCCGGGCGGGGACGGCTGCCGTGGGGACCACTTCTGCTAACTCCACCCCGCCTCGAGGAGGCGGTTTTCGGGGGCTTGTGGGTCTCCATCCTCGCCTCCCTCCTCCTCCTCCTCCTCCTCTTTCTGCGGGCACAAAAGGCCCATTACTCATTGAGCCGGTTGGCCGGCTGGTTTGGAGAAGTCGGATCGCAGAGGTTTATTTAACCTCGCTCCTTATTTGGGAGCCGGAATGTGTGATTTCACTTCCCCGGGCCTCGCGAGGGCAGCCGGCTGTGCCGCCTTGGGGCGCGCCGGCCGGGGAGGTGGAGGCTGGAGGTTTCCGCGGAGACGCCGCCCCCCGCGCGCGCGGGGGAGGGATTGTTTTGGTCCAGGGGCAGGCCCCCTCCTACATCAGCGCCCGGGAGGCTCCAGATGGGAGGCCGGCAGGCTCCGGCGCGAGGTCTGCGGTTTCCATAGCTCCATTGATCGCTGTAAACCGAGTGTGTGAACCGCGGTGGAGCCGGGTGCTGATCCCGCAAACCGGAGCCGGCCACTTGCGTCCCCGACCCGGGCAGTAGGACGAAACCTTATCCCTGAGCTAGGGAAACCCAGCCTTTCTTTCTTTTTTTTTTTTTTTTCCTTGAACGGGTGGTAGGAGGAGAATGGGGATTCAAACGGGGATCCCCACTTTAGAAGTTACACAGCATGGACTTGGGGTCTGATGAGTTGGGTGGACCCCTAGTGAAGTGTGAGCCAGTCAGTCGTTCAGAGTCATCAACAAGGTTTTCTTCTTACTGGTTTGAGGTGAAACTAATCTCTAAAGGTGACACCTAAGGTTTATTTACCCTGGGCTGTCTTAATGATTGGAGGAAGAAAAAAATGCTTCCTGTGTTATGTTTTTCTCTTCCCTTCAACCCCCACATCTAGCTGTATTTCAGTTATCAAATACAGAACTCAGATATGAGTTGTGGGTAGAACTGTTGGAATATACAGTTGGATGTAATAAAAACCAGGCACTTCGGGGTTGTAGAGGGCAAACATGTCCGATTTCTAGATTTTTAAGGCCTCTAGAATCCTTTCTCCTTGCTACTTTCATACTCAACACTGCCAGACTTCTTTGGTTAGTCTCATAACCTCTTGCTGTGGTATCTCAGTTATTGTTTACTGTTTGTTGACTGTTTGAGAGGAAAAATAAATCAGTATCTTGAATGCTTTAATATTTGTGCCTTAGAGTTCTCTTTCCATCCTCATAACTGAGGGAGAGGAGGGCTGTTTGGAATGACGGTGGCTTTGACCTTGAGTGAATACAGTTTGACCACAGTTAACCTGTACCGTTGAGCGACATTCTTTCCAAGAGAGTTTTCTAGCCTCTCTGAGGCACCATCTGCCTTCACTCATCAGCAGTCTGCGGACACTGGCTGTTCATTCTCTTGAATAGTTGCAATATTATATAAAGACTTCAGAACAAAAGCCCTCACCTTCTCCTTATTCTATTTAATAGACACACAAACAGAACCATCCTCCAAAATGCTTTTGGGTGGCACTCCAGATTTCTGTTGTACTTAATAGTAGGAGAGAGGTTTGGATATTTTTCTCCTTTTAATAGTTTTGAAAGGAAAAAATCCAGCAGTATATTAAATACCACTCGTAGCTTATCCTCAGGTCAGAAGTGGGCGAAGAGTGGCGTCAGAGTCTGCTTTGACAGGCAGCCTGCTCCCAGCTCTTACAAGTTGACTCAACTGTTAAATTGCAGATTCCCCACACATCTTTTGTGTTAAAACTTAATAATAGAGGAAGAAAGGCATTTGGAGACTGACAGCAGTGTCAACAGCGCTTCCATATCCAAATGTTGGCTAAGACATAACTACAGCTGTGGGGGCAATCTGGTTCAGAGAATCCTGTTCCAGAAACACACCAAAGAGATTTTAGGATCTTGAAATTTGATTGACTTTAGGTGCTGAGTAGTGAAATGATTTTTAAAGCCAGGAGTCTGGATTATAAAGCAAGAGGGGAAGATGTGGGGCGGGCAGGAGGGTTTACCCCATGGGAAGGTGCCTGAGAAAAAGGGAGGGGACGGCTACTCTGCACAGTGTGCTGAGGCCACCCCTGGGGGTCTAGGGCAGAGCTGCGAGCCGGCCGGCCGCCTGGCCTCTGCTGGGGTTCAGAAGGCTGCTGTCTTGCAGTCCTGAGAGTTGGTGGGAGCTGGTGGCTGTCCGGATGCCCTGCTCTGACTGTGGTCTGGTGACCTTTTAGCCCTGCTAAGTGAAATCAGTGCTTAAGAAATGGTCCCAGCTCACCCTGCTGCTTTTCTCTCTCCGCCTCTGACAGCTAACATTTAAGTGCTTTTGGTGGGTGCTGTGACCTCACCTCACCATCTCTCCTGGCTGCTCTTGCTAAATTCTGAGTCATACTTATACTTCCTGTCAGAGTGGAAGGGACTGGAGAGGTCATCTCATCCAGCCCCCTCAATTTGCAGATGAGAAAACCAAGGCCCAGAGTGGGAGAGTGACTTGTTCAAGGTTAACAGCCATTCCACATGTCGGAGGCAGGATTGGAACCCAGGTCACTTGACTCCCATTCTCAGGCACTTCTCAATTCCTAACTGTAGTGACTCTGGAGTGCCGGGAGCCTAAGAGGTATTCTCTCACCTTGGGCCCTTCCTTGACTGTCAGGGAGGAGGCTGGGTGGGTCATTTGCCAGTTCCCCAACAATCCCAAAGTTGGAGGGGTAGCTTCGAAACCAACTCTGCAGCTCCATGAGGTTTGGACCTGCTGTAACAAGCTTTTTTACTGCTCCCTCTTTTTCTAGGGAGTTTTGATAGAAGCCTTGCTTCTTATTTTCTGTGCAAGAACATGGGAATTCTATTAATTATTTCTTTGATAAGGATACCTCGTCTCAACCCACTTGTGTATTAATTGGTTGTATTCACTGTGGGGTTCCTCAGCTGCTTCCTGCTTACTGTGTCAGAGTGACTCTTAGGTATTAGCTGAACAAATTTAATTAAACCCCCGTATCATTGTCCATCTCTCCTGTGCAGCTGTGATTAGGTTAAGCATGTTATTGCTTTGCTAAATGTAGAGTGTTGTCATAACTTATCTCTGTTTATCTTTCCATTGCATGGATTAGAGAAAACCCGATCCTGGAGTTTCTTCTTCTTTTCATTTCTCCAGCGGTCCCCTCCCCAGGTCATGTAAGTGCCACTGCAGTGTGGCTTCCTTTGGTGTCCAGAAGGAGAGATCTTGGAGCCTCTCGTGATTGGTCTGGACACTGTTGGAGGGAGGAGCCAGAGCTCCCACATGCCCACAGCGCAGGCACCACCTTCTGTCCTGCACTCCTCATGCTGGCACCTGCGGAGAGCAAGACAGGTAGTGTGGCTGGGTGACAGGCGGCGTCCCAGGTTGGGGTTTGCTGGATGGAATAACAAGGTGAGGAAAGTTGCATTGGCCAAACCGTCCTCTTTTATGTCACATATAGTTGCATTTAGTTAATAGTTTGCTGAGTATCTACCATAAGCTTGATTGCTGGGAGGATACAGATGTAAACAGTGGACTGTAAAATTTTGAGAGTCAAGAAACCTATCTGGAGAAGGTGAAATTAACACATGTGGGCTAGGACTGCACCGTCCAATGTGGTAGTCACTTATCTACATGTGGCTGTTTAAATTAAAATTCATTAACATGAATTAATTAAACTACATTAAATTAAAAATTCAGTTGCTGGCCGTATTTCAGTTGTTCAGTAGCCATGTATACAGTGTGGAAGGACATTTTCATCCTTGCAGAAAGTTCTGGTCTTTGTGGGTCTAGGACTAAACCGTGTGGTTGGAAATAAGGCGCTTTGAAAGAATGGCGTCTGTGAGCACTCAGGAGCCGAGGGAGGCTTAGGCTGGGGTCAGTGGGACATTGCTGGCTGCAGCTGGGAGCAGGGCTGGGGGGGGGGGAAGAACAGGAGATCAGGGTGCCCAGGTGCAGTGTGGCTGAGACTCAGAATTGAACCTAACCCATCTTGTGTCAAAATAGGTTTGAAGGTATTTGGGGGGCATGGGAGTTAGATAAAGAAAGGTTATCTATCAGTCACTGGGGTTGAGGCCTGTGGATTTTGAGGTTTCTGGTTTCAGAGACCCTGTCCCTGCCTCCCGTGGGAGAAGGCTCTGGCCCCGGTCCTGACCCCTGTCAATTGCAGCAGAGCTCTTGGCATCCACTGAGGCAGGATCAAAGCCGGGTCGGCTCATGGTTCTTTTTTATTGCGAATTCTGGGCTTTGATGGAGCTCGAGAATAATCGCCAGCTAAGATCTGGAATCAGTGGGTGACAGGAGGGGAGAGAAAAACAGTCTTAGGGCCTCAGGGCCAAATATCGGTGGGTGTCTACGAAACAAAGGGCTCCTTTTTGGAAGGATGAAGGTGTTGGATCCATGGTGGAGATGTTTCCACTACTTGGGACCTGAGGGGTTGGGCCATCAACAGCTGATTATTTTTCTTGAGGAGCAGGTGCAGGAGACTAGGAGGAGGGCCAGGAGGAGCCTTAGTACTGCAGGAAGCAGACTTAATCCCTGGCTCGTCCTGGGGCTGGGGGAGGGGCCAAAGCTCCCATCACCAGCAGAGCCCAGGAGTGTGGGGGTCTGTGCCAGGAGGAATGTCAGCCAAGGTGGGGAAGAGCAGGGCACTCGTGGCTGTGTCTGAGCTGTTTCATTCCCAAGCTGCCCTGCATGCTGTGAGCTGGGATTCTTCCTGGTGGCTTGATGTCTGGGGCACAGGATTCCCACTTTTCTGCCTCCCTCTGCTCTGCTTCAGGCCCTTCCAAGGGTCCTTTGAGACCTCTTTTTTCCCTTTCTCCCTGCATTGTGCCTTTCCAGGTGGCTCTGTGTGCTGGAGGGAAGTGAGTGGGCAGGGAAGAGTTGTTCTTTGAAGGAACTGCAGCTGCTCTTGGTAATGGTTTATGGTCCAGTGGTAAAGGGACCCACACCTCATAGCAACTTAGAGCCCACACCCCTTGGTCCTCTTTCTTAACTCGTTCCCTCTTACTGAGGAGGAGGCGGGGCTGGTGCAGAAAGGTTCCATGGCACCTGCATGGTCTTACGTGGGGTCGGCATCTGAGCCCTGTCTTGGGACCTGGTTCCCTGGGACCTGCTCTTGGTCTGGGTTCCTTTGGTTTTTTTGGTTGCTAAAAGATTGTAGACCTGGCAGGGCAAAACTGAGCTCCATTCACCTATCAGCTAGGATCTTTCCAAATAGGTCACCTTGTAAATTAGTAGGGGAAAGGGGCCATGCCACTGGACAGCTTAATATACACTACTTATATACCCCAAATTATACTGCTGTGTCTTTTTCAGTCTTTAGGAAAATACTGATATTTTGTATTTTAAGATATATATATATATATATATATATATATATATATATATATATATATATAAAAGATTATAAATATGTACAAATGAGCTTGTTACCATGGGTTATGTGCTAGATAAAAAAGCAAAAAGAATAAAAAGGAAAAAAAAGGTTCTAGTTTTGGTGCCTTGCTTACTAGTCGTGTGACCTTGAGTAGGTCAGTTCAACGTTTCAGACCTCTGTGTGCTCAGAGGGTCGGCTCCGGCAGCTCCTTGGGCGCTGGCGGTGTGGGCAGTAGCCAGCGGTGCAGGAGGCCAGGCAGGGTAGCTTGCTGGCTTGCTCTGGGTCCGACCATCAGCAGTATTTGGGCCAGAGTAGATGCCCCTTTCATAGCTCACTGCTGGGCTCATTGCAGCCGGTATCCAGTTCATTAATAATCATCCCCGACGCTGCTCCTTCTCTCGTAAGAAGACTGGGAAAGTGTTCCAGCTATGACTCGGCAGAGGAGAGGGCTGTGTAATTCAGCCGGTTGTGTATCTTCTCTCCCCTTGACATCAGAAGAGTCTTAGTGTGGTGATGGTGTAAGGTAGAGATGAGGAAGTCTTTATTTTCCCTACCCTGTGCTGCTTTCTCATGCCAAGTTGTGGAGCACACAAAAGCTGCTGTGACGGCCATGCGGACAGTGTGCCCCGTGCAGGGGCATCTGGTGATGGGGTGAGTGAGGGTGGAAATCTAGCGACTGTCCACCTGCCAGGCTTTGGTGTGGGTCTGAGCCCATTGAAAGGGATGCCTTCTTCTAATCCACCCAAAGGTGTAGTTATCGACTCGGGGTTGTTTCGAGGTGAGAGCTGGGGTCTGATTCCCAGAGCTGATGAGGGAATTAGGATTTCCATCCAGGTACCACTCAGCTTCCCAGGTAGGGCTGGGTAAGAAGAGATACAGGAGTCCAGGGAAGCAAGAAGAGAAGGGAGGGGATGCCTGGTGATCTCTGTTCCCTTTCCTCTTCTTCCTGCCTACTTGGGTTAGAGCAGTTTGCACCTGGAAGTTTGCACTGTGGGGTCCCGTGTACCAGGCCATCAGATTTGGTGGGAGGAGGAAGAGAGGCACAGTAGGAAGGGACATATGGGTGGGCACTGCCTCTGGCAGGGTAGAGTTCTTGGGGGTCTTCATATCCTTTGATCTAGTAAACACCTCTGTGTGCCAGCCGGCAGGTGGTGGAGGCTGGGACCTAGCCTCAAGGTCAACCCATATTTTTATCTGATGTTCCCCTCCCAGGCCTGCCAAGCTATGTGTTCATTCCGCTAGGAACCTGAGCTCTCCAGAAGGGTCATATGAAAGGGCATCTTACTCTTGAGGGACGTTTCCAGACATCTCCGTGGCCAGCATCCATCCAGACTCATCCAGGAGGTGAAGAGTAGTGGCCAGAGGCGGAAGCTAGCGGCCGCCTGTTGGAAGGCTTGTCTGTCTCAGAGAAGACAGGGAACAGAGGGAGCGCACTGTCATGCCTTGTCTCTGGCTTATCTCCACCATGATTCTTTTGAGCCTGAAGGAAAGGTGAAATCTCTCCAGTCCTGGGCAGGGGCAGGGCCCAGAAGGAGATCACCTACTGTCCCCCTGCCAACTCCTCCAGCTTCATGCTTGCTCCCATGGGGCTCCTTGCCGTCCCACTTGTGCACAGGCAGATGATCGAGTTGATCACTGTGCTGCCATTTTCATTGTCCATATTGTCACAAGGCTCCTGGCCCACACCAGACCTTTGCAGCCTGGCCTCCAGCCCGGGGCCCAGGACTGTCACCTCGGCCCCTATGCCCTGACAGCTAAAAATAAACCTGCCACTGCTGCAGTCTCCCCTCCCAGCCAGGCCCCGATGGCTGTCCCGGTCCTTCCTGCCACACTGCTGAGCTGTTTCTGTCTCTTTTCACCAGTGCTCTCCCTACTTTCCCCTTTCTCTTCCAGCCTGAGCTTGGTAGGCCACGGGGGCTAACTCACTCTTCCGTGTGCGGGGAGATCCACTTTGGTGGTTGGTGCATCTCCAGGTGTGTAGATTTATGTGTGCAAAGGCTCTGTGAGGCCGCCTTGCTCATTCCCCATTAGGGAAAGGGTCTGAAGAGGGCGATCAGCTCATCGGAGGAGATTAGACCTTCTCCTGTGCTTGCCTTCAGCCCTGGCTTCCTGCGGGCTTCACCTCCGAGCAGGCCTCTGCCAGAAGGTATGTGGGGATGAGGAGGAGGGCCTGCCTAGGCATACTCTGCCCCGGGCCTTCACCCTGCCTGCCCTGGGACTGAGCATGCTACCTGCCTTCTCCTCCTGCCCTGTTGATAAGTGAAACTCTCAACCTCCACAGTGTGGGGCTTCGGGTTACCAGTGTGACCTCATCTCGTTGGCTTCCAAGAATAGCTGGGCCCTGGCTCTCGGGACCTCCTTCCTGAGTCAGGCCTATGGCCCTGTGGCCCTCCCAGCTCAGCCACCTGCAGAATGTCACCGATAGCACGGGTCTCTTCTACCTCCTGATTGTAAGGTGCAAAGGTATTGATCTCTGTCCATTGAGGTGTGGCCCCTTCCTTTGCTGCCCACGGTCCCGGAGACCTGCAGAGCAAGGCGAGGAAAGGGGCTCAGGTAGCTAGAATATCTGCTTAGCTGATAGACACTGGGCAGGGTATTCCCTTCCTTTTGACCTGGCATTCTCTTCTCTCTGATTTTTCCAGTCCCTGGATAGGAGTTGGTACTAATCATGGCATAGGAGGGTACTGCGTCTTGTTTTCTGGGATTAGGGCATATTAGAGGAAAGGCCTGTGTGAGGGAAAGTGATAGGAATTGAGGGGTAGGGCTTGGGGAGCCGCCTGCCTTCAGCTAGAGTTCTATACCCAGACCAGGTCTCCACGGCCGCCTTCTCCCATCTCTCCCCCGGGGCCTCATTTCCTCTGCAGGGAGAGATTTATCTGCCAAGGCCCATTGGCCTTTGGAGGGGAGGAGCTGGGTGTAGTTGCTAAGAGTTTATTTTTAACTCTGACAGAAGGAGCCCCTGTCCTTGAAATGACTGTCCCCTCTCTCTCCTTTTCCCTATCCCAGCCTCCTTCCTTGGCTTCTGTGATTCCTAGAAGAGGACTAGTAGGATTCTAAAGGCCAGGCTTCACGGGAGCGGGGGAAGGGCAGCCTCTGTGCCTGAGGAATCTGCGGATTGCTTGTGCAGAAGCTCAAAGGGTCTTGGGGTGGGGGAGGGGAGTCCTGGGCACCGGAGGTCACGGTGTGTGGAACTTGGAGCATCCTAGGAATGCAGGTGGACTGGTGAGGAGGCCACGTGTGCCCTGGATGTGCCCTGGAGCTTGGAGCGGTCTGGCTGCTCTGCTGCGCTGGAGAGCCTAGCAGGGGACCTTTCGTCCTCCCTCTCTCTGTCCAGGCACCCGGGTCTCTGGCAGAAGGAGGGCCACAGGAAGAAAGTGAGCATGTACAGTGAGCTGCTCTGTTGACGCTTACATTTATAGACACGCCGAGTGCTTGATTCCCTCTGCCAATCTCACAGGCATCACGCCCGCAGAGCCTACCTGGGCTTCTCAGTGACTTCATACCTTCGCGGCCTTCTTCCCCTGGCGTGCTCTAGTGACCTGTGCTCTTAGAGGGGGGGGGGGCGGCAGTGCCCCCTCTCCTGGGTCACAAACTGTCCTCCTGACTTCATGGACTTCATTGAGTCACCTGGGCTTAGATTCTTTAGAAGAAAGTAAAATTGGGTTTGAGGTGTCATTAGAGAAGGAAGGAACGGAGAGCAGTGGTGGGGGTGGGGTGGGCAGTGGACACACGTGACCTGCTCGGAGAGCCCTCAGCGTGGAATGAAGGTCTTGCCCCCTCAATTCCTTGGCGTGCAGCGGGGGATTAGTTTACCTAGAGCCCAGCTCTGATCATGCAGCCGCCCAGCTTACACCCGTCAGTGAGTTCCTTTGCCTGCTTGAAAGCATGAGATACCCAAATCCTTCTTAGATCTGGCCCCAGTCTGTATTTTTGCTGAATGCATGCGGCTTTCTTTCAGCTTAAGTGGCTTTTGTATGTTGTTTCCTTAACAGGACTCTGCTTTCCCACCCCCACACCTTTGCATCTATCCATCCGTGTCTTCTCTGTGCCCCTCGCGCTTCTGTATCTGCTTATTCTCTCCCGCAGGAACGCTGCCCTTCCAAACCCTTTCCCATCGGAAGTGGGCATTCCCATCCCTCCCTGTCAAACGTGCCAAGACACTCTTTCCTTTAATTTCACATTTTAAATGCATCTCTCCATGTGCAAAATACTTAACTTAGATATTGGATTGGATTGCAAATTCTTTTAAAACCCACATCTTTATTATTTTTGTATCTTCTTATTTCCATGTAGTGACTATATGCCCTCATTTAAAAACATCGGTAGAGTATTTCGGCACTGGGCGTTATAGTTAGCTGCCCTTATAAGAAAGGTATGATAGGCCGGGCGCTGTGGCTCACGCCTGTAATCCTAGCTCTTGGGAGGCCGAGGCGGGCGGATTGCTCAAGGTCAGGAGTTCAAAACCAGCCTGAGCAAGAGCGAGACCCCGTCTCTACTATAAATAGAAAGAAATTAATTGGCCAACTGATATATATATAAAAAATTAGCCGGGCATGGTGGCGCATGCCTGTAGTCCCAGCTACTCGGGAGGCTGAGGCAGAAGGATCACTCAAGCCCAGGAGTTTGAGGTTGCTGTGAGCTAGGCTGACGCCACGGCACTCACTCTAGCCTGGACAACAAAGTGAGACTCTGTCTCAAAAAAAAAAAAAAAAAAAAAAAAAAAAAAGAAAGGTATGATAACTGAGTAGTAGTGGCTGCTACCTTCTGTGAGTACAAAGTAATCCTCAGCGTTGGGGGCGTGGCAGTTGTGGGACTGGGACAGTGCTGGGCTGAGCTCTCTGAGATGAGCCAAGGGCATAGTGAAGGTCCCCCCCCTAAGTGTCTGCTCCTGTTCTCCCTCCCATCTGCTGAAAAGCCGCTCTTGGGACAGTCTTCTGGGCATTTCTTCCCTCCACCCACTCGGATCTGCTGACTCAAGCGGGCACCTTTCTATTTCTGCTAGCGGAGTTCTCATTCTTGTAAGGGCCCTGACCACAGTTTCCCACTGATGCTCCGTCTCCTCCCTGTTCCAGGGCCCCTCCTTTTCCTGTTCAGTTATGGAGATGACCCTTTTGCCCCTTGGAGAACTTCAGCAGAGAGAGGGACAGATGTGGAGCCCGCCAACTTTCCTACAGCTCTTGGCATTTTCTAGATAGCTCCAGACACAGCGGAGACACACAGATGCAGTCCAAGGTTATCTCCCTGCTGGCCCTGTGCCCGTGTGTTGCAAAAGGGACCAGCATTGAGCACCAGGTTGCCAGGACTGAGGTCAGAGGTTTGAACCTTGTGAGGCTACCTAACTCCGTGCCATTACAGACCGGCACAGGACAGAGAACCTGAGACTGGACTGGAATCTGAGAGACCTGGCTTCAAACTTGAACTTTACCTGTGTGGCCGTGGGCAAGTCTTAGATCCTGTCTGGGCCTCCCCGAGTTTCCTCACTTACAAATCAAAGGGACCAGACTTGACCTCAAGGACTCTTGAGCTGAAGGCCTTTCTTCCTCACTGTTGCTACATCCCACCCCCATTGGGAAAATGTCCCGATGGGGCTGAGAACCATCATCTCTGTCCTCAGTGTCTGCGGGACAGTGTTATCTCACCCTTCTCCTGACTGCAGTATTTTTATTCATTCTGCCAGTGTTTATAAACGTTTGTTTTCCTCCATGTCTGCCTCCTGTCTTCCCTGCTGACTGGCCATCAGGAGGCCCAGATGGCAGGATTAGTCTAGAATGGAAGAAAAGTCAGGGTCATCCTCTTGGGTTTAGACCCCTTTAATACCTCTGCTGAATAAGATGAGAGGAATTTAGAACAATGATTCTTTCTAGCAGCTTAGACTAGACCCCTGCCTTTCTAAGCAGGATTTGCCTTAGGTTGCCTTCTCCCCCACTGAGATCCAAAGCAACTTGCTACTCAAAGAAATTAATTAGTAGTGCCAAGAATGACTTTTGCAACTTCCCTAAGGATAGATCAGAACAGCAGATTGAATTTTATACATCTAACAACAGTCTTCTATCATTCAGATCACTGTTGGAAGTTCAACAACTCTGTGAAGGTGTCCCAGATACGTAACAAGTCTTCATTGAACAGATACTATGTATCTGGCATGGTATTAACTGTTTTATTTACACGGTTGTTAATCCTTAAAATAATACTACAAAGTGAAAGTCCCCATTTTATAGAAGAAGAAACATGTTCAGAATAATTCATTCATGAGCAGTTATTTCTTGAACACCTGCTATAACTGCTAAGTGTTATCTTAGGCTCTGGGGATATGTCTGTATATAAAACAGACTAAAAAACCCCCCAAAACAAACAAACAAAAAAAAAACTGCCTGCCTGCATGCAGTTTGCATTCTAGCAGAGGAAGACAGACAAACAATGAGTGGCACAGCTTGTCAGATGGTGCTGGGAGTGTATGTGTGGTGTTGCAATTTAGGCAGTGAATTAAGGAAGGCTTCACTGAGAAGGTGATATTTGAGTGAGTGAGCCCTAGAGGTATTTGGTGGGGGGTGTGGGCACCAAGTAGAGCAATAGCAAGGGCAAGAGCCTGAGGCCATTGGTGGTCAGAGTGTCTAACTCCAAAACCTTACAGCTCACAGTATGGCCTCACTAATAGTTCTTCGTGACTCCATTATAATTCGGTACTTACAGGACCTAGCAGTGTATGTCTGATCATCAAATATTTATGGAATACTTATTTTGTACAAATTACTACAATGATAAGAATAAGTTGTAGGTCCTGCCTTTGGGAACCTACAGTCTCTGTGTGTATAAAATGAATGGGGAAAAAAAAAAAGACTTCTCAAAATCCAGGTTGTACCCTTTCACACACTTTCCCATGTGACCCTCGTAGGCCCAGGTCTGGTTCCTGGTTTCACGTCTGAAGGAGGAGGTTCAGGAATGGGGGTAGGATAAGTGTCAGAGTCGGGGCAACCAGGTGGCCAGTAAAGGATCCAGGGACACATGATGGCTCTTCAAGGTGGGAAGGGGTCCCTTTGCCTAAAGTGGGCAGAGGACACTTCATGGACACATACCTGTGACACACCCAGGGGAGGGTACAGACAAAAATACGGCTGGCCTGATGGTTTCTAAGGAGACACGTGAGGGATGTCACTGGGTGCTCCCATCTTTTGTTTGGCCGAGGAGGGAGAGATGATGTCTCCCAGGAATCCTTCTGGTAACAGGAAATGCGTGGGACTTGGTGTCGACAGACCGAAGCACAGAGCCAGGGAGGAGCCACAAGGGCAATGAAAAAGAAATGCTGGGCCGAAGCTGTAGCAGAGGCTTTTTTATCCTCCTCTATGGCCCTCGTAGGGCTTCTCTCTTGCTCTGAAGAATTGCATCCTTCTTGTGTTTAGCCCCCTAGGTGGAGGAGTGGCCGGCCGCACGCAGGGGACAGCGGGCTCTCCGGCCCCAAGCTCTGGCCATCCTTGCGTCCTGCGTCTCAGGGCCCGGGAGAGCAGCGGTCAGGGCGCAGGATGGAGCCGACCGTTGGTGCAGACGGGGACGTGAGGCAATGAGTCAGGTCTGTTCCTGAACATGGGCTGTGACAAAGGAAATTGCAACATTTTTTTTTTTCTTTTTATAGAGTTAAGGAGGGGGAAAACCATCTTCCAGTAAACTTCAGAAAAAGTATCTAGTCTGCGATGGGTGGTTTATGGCCCCTCCCCCAGCAATGCTTTGCATGTGTCTTCTTTCATCCTGTGTCCCCGTTCACACCTTCCAGTCCCAGTTTCCTCTGAAAGATTATGTCTCTGCAGCTGGCTAGCTAGGTGTCCAGAGAGGGAAGCTGTCAGTGACCTGCACAGAGGGCACCTTGAGAGAGCATGTCCCCCATTGTCCCCCAGGCGAGAGAGGTCTGTTGCAGCAACTCAAACCTGGAAGGTTGCTGGTGACCTCTCTCTCGATACCCAGAGCTGTTTAAATACAGACAGGTGGTTCCTGACACCCACCTGGCGTCCCTTGCTGTGGCATCGCTCTGTGTTCACATGGTATCCAGAAGGTTGAAGCAGTACTTGTTTCTCAACTCAGATAACCACCTTGTCGGTACAGAGTGTGTCTAGGCAGAAATCAGGCTGGAAGGCCACACATGTTAATCTGGAGTCCTGGGTCTTGTCCGATTTTGGCCTGTGTGTTGTAACTGGGCAAGAATCCAGTTGTGTTTGGAAATGTACGGATAATATATTTTCCTGATGAAAACTTTTGAGGTCTGGAAAAGTAGCGGAACTACTTTTCTTTTTTTTTTTTTTTTTTCCCTCCTTCCTCAAGATTCCTGTCCTCTCCCTCGGATTGCTCTATTCCAACACAGCCAGAAAAGTTCCGGTACAAATCAGCTTTGAGACTCCAGCTTGGGATGCTCTCGATCATCCCTGAGAATGAGGGCTGCTTCTCTGAGGAAGCTGGGAAATGGCACGAGGGGTCAGGTTCTGATCGATGCCCAGGGTGGGGTGATGTCTGCTGATATTAATTGCTTTCTTGAGCAAAAAAGAGTAAGGTGCTCAGGGGTGAGAGTTTGTTCAGGCTCTTTATTCCCTGTACCTGTCACCTCTGGCAGGGCTGACACAGAGCTCCTCCTTTCCTGCTCTTTTCTCCGAATTTAATCTCCCTGTCATCAGGGAGGTCTCTTCAGGCTGGAGTTGAGCTAAGGGAGGGTGAGGGGTGTGGGATGGAGGGGCCAGAATCTGCTTGCTTGCCTGGATCCCACAGTGAGCGTGTACACTCTCTTTCACAGGAAGCTGTTCTGGCCAATGTGGTAGCCACTAGCCACATATGGCTCTTAAAATTAAGTAAAATTTAAAGTTCGGTTCCTTAGTAGCTCTAGCCACATTTCAAGTGCTCAGCTGGTGGCCACAGTGTTGTGCGGCACAGATAGAGAACGTTCCGTCATCGCAGAACATTCTCTTCGTGCAGGATTCTGAGATAATCATTCTGTACCCTGGTAAAGATTTATCTGAGCTAGACGGGGATTTGTGGAAGGGCATGACAGGTGAGAGAACAAATAGAAGATAACCATTTAGAAAAGGATCTTGAAAAGTATTTGGCTTTTCTTGTTTAGGACTACATCCTAGCAGATGGTCATCTAGCCCAGCGGCTCCCAGACCAGGATAATTGTCAGAATCGCCTGTGTGTGTAGCATTTCAAGACGCAGATTCCTGGGCACCACTCTTTGTATTGCGTTGGGGCCAAGACTCCACACAGGTGGCCATCAGGAATGTGTATTTTTGGTATGTTCCCTAAGTGACCATTATCTGGATTTGGCAACCACCAATCTAACTCGAGTGAGCTTATCCCTTTTCAAGAAAACCTTACCATCAATAAGACTTCGCTGTTGCCTGGCACAGTGATGCGCAGGTGTAATCTCAGCTACTTGGGAGGCTGGGGGAGGCTGGGATGACAGCCTCCCAAGCTATTTTGGGAAGATCACTTGAGACCAGGCTGGGCAGCATAGTGAGACCCCATCTGAAAAAATAAATAAATAAAATGGGAATAATTATGCCTACCTCTCAGAGAGGCTATGAAGCTGAGATACAGCCGTGTCTAATCTGTCCAGGGGTCCTGGTCCATGTCCTACCCTCAGAACATATCCAGGTGCTGACCGCTTCTCCCCACCGTTACTAGGACTGCGTGGTCTGGGCCACCATCTTCTCACGCCTGCATTGCTGGCGGCCTTCTCACTGGTTTCCCTGCTTCCACCCTTGCCCCCTAACAAGCCTGTTCTCCACGCAGCAGCGAGAGGGGGCATCAACAGAAATTGCTATCGTTAAAGTTCTGTGTTTATCGAGTCCAAAATGTGAGTCCCCGACTTTGCGAAATGCTGTGGCGCTCATCGCATCTTCCAGAGCCTCACAGAATGCATCGCCTCCACCCCGCACTCAGCCCTCGGCAGGTATGCCAGCCCAGCTGTGCCGCGGTCCCTGCCACCCAGAGTGCCGGACCTGCCATGGGCTCTCGGGAGACGCAGAGACGCAGCGTCGTTCCCTGTCTCCTCCCTGCTGTCAGGCTTTGCCGGGAGGCCGAGGGAAGGTCTGAATCCCAGTGGCGCCCGACAGGGAGAAGCAAGGGCCGTTCAGCCAGTCCGGGCCGTGTGCACCTGCTGCTGCCTCTGCCCTGCTCCAGAGGGAAGAGGCCGTGTCTCTGCATGGCCAACACTTGCTCTTTGAGGGCACCGACCTGGTTTTCTCCAGAGGCGCTGGGCGACTCAGCCATCCATTCCCCATCAGATGCGACCACAAGCATCACTTCTGTTTAGAGACTTCGGGTAGCCCCCTCCCTCCAGGGCAGAGCTCAGACTCCTCGAGGACGTGGAGTCCAGGCGAGCTGGTTTGACCTTTCTGCCCTCTCCCTTCCAGGAGGTCATTCCTTCCCACTCTGCTGTTCCTTCGCCTGCTGCCCCGTCTTCTCTTGGGCTTTCCGTTGGTTCATTCTTCTGTATCCTTTCTGGTAGAATTGTATTCATCCTTTGAGGCTCATATAATTTTACTTACCCTCCCACACGAGTGGGGGTGCATCCTGCCTGCACGACGGCTGTGACCTTGAATGACAGTCCCTACCGTGCTGCCCGCTAGACTGAGCTTCTCCAGGACAGGGGTTCCCTCATTCGAGTGATGTCCCCAAGTGCAAGCACAGTGCCTGGCACCTGGCTGAGGAGCAGTCCCTGCCCACATAGGTGGATCGGTCTCCTGCCTGTCTGTCTGTTTTGGGTTCTGCTGAGGGGAGCCACAGGGGAGCTGGTGCCCCTTTCCTGGCACCGCCACTCGGTGGCCTGGAGCTGATGAGAAAAGTGCCGTTTAACAGCTGATAATTAGCAAGAGCGGGGTGTGAGGCTTGGCTGCCTCAGAGGCAAAACTGGTATTTAAACAATAACCTTTTAAAAATAAGGCATCAGCGTGTAGGAAGCAGCTACTTCCAAACGTGACCCCGCCCAGTTAGAGAAGGTAAGGGGAGTGATGAGTGGAGCTAAAGAGATCTCTGAGGCCTTGAGAAGAGACGGGGAGAGGCGGGGGTGGGGTTGGGGTGGCTGTCCGTGGGAGCCGGAAAGGGACCTTCACGTGTCTGTTATCTCGGATGGGGGGGGCTGGCCGGGGCGTGGGTGGGAAGTGCTTCCCCAGGAAGGGCCATTGGTGGTCTCTTCTCCTCTCAGTCTGCACAGATTGGACTCATTTGGCCAAGGGGGCAAGAAGAGAAATTGGGAGAATAGGCAGGAGTAGATTGTTGGCCTTTTCCTAAGGCGATCAAGCGCACAGTTGTGTTCGGTGGTGGGCAGCGACTGTTCAGTCCTGCCTGGTGGTGTCTCATCTCGTCTGCTTGTGCTCCTGGGGGTGGGAGGGGAGAGCTGACACCAGGGCCCCCTTTCCTCTAGGTCAGAACCAGCGCGGGAGGAATTCCCCAGCCTCTTGGTGGCACCCAGACGCTAACCACAATCTCCTTCTCTGCTGAAGGGGTTCTAAGAAACAGGCGTGGTAGGAACAGTCCACGGCTTCGGAACACGGGGACCCTGCTCACGAGGCAGCGGCTTCCTGCAAGGGGCGCGGGGCGTGAGAGCAGTGGGTGGGGGGCGCCTGCTTCTGTGCTCAGCTGCAGAGGTCAGTGGGAGGCACCTTGCAGGCTTTGCTTCCTCATGAATGAAGCAAAAAGCCCACCCCGGAAATCACAGAGGAGGAGCTGCAGGCTCACCCCGGAGCACACAGGCTGTATGTTTCCAACCCAAAGTTAGGGTCTGTCAGACAGTTTTCCTTTGGGGATAAAGGGAGTGCTCCAGGAGCAAATCTGGGATACGTATATGAAAGTACTGGAAATTCTGAAGGTTGATGCCGTTGATGTCTGAGTGTCTCCCACTCACTGTTACCTGGCTCATGATAGGAGGAGGGCTGGGTGAGGACGGTCCCTCGGCCTCCTTGCTGGTCAAGCTTGGTCGGCCTTCCTGCTTTTCCTGGCCAGGTTCTTTGCTGGAATCAGTGGTGGCGGTGGCTGGGCTCACCCAGCCCGCACGTGATGCTGATGGTGGTGACTTCTCACCGACTACAGATGTGTACAGTATATTCAACGCAGTCACCTGGATACCCTTTTTCCACTTATAACCAAATACAAAATAGTGGGTAAGGTCTTGGATAGGAGAGGACTTGATAAGGGAATCAAACCGGCGGGCTCATCTGGAGGTCCCTTGGTGACACAAGCACAGGCGATCCACAGCCCAGGTTGGCTCGAAGGGTGTGCACAGGTTCAGTTCCTTTTGTGGAGTTCTGATGGTCCTTGCAGAAGCTTTGTCACCTCTCGAACTGAATAATGAAGATGCCGCAAGTGTGTGTGTGTCTTTCTGTCCATTTATTGGTTCACTGGAAGTTTATCGAAGGGAAACATACAAGCAAAGCATTTCTTACATACTCCACATGGTAGAAGAGCCATGTGCAGGCGCCGGTGAGCAGGGAGTAAGGAACCGTCTATTTCTCCACGCACGACGCCAGTCAATCCTGAGACGCTCCGTGATCACACTAATCGGGGAACAGTGTGCAGTGCCCCTTACCGTAGTAAAGGCTTGGAGAAGTTCTGCACTAGAAGAATCTGTTTAACTTTGTTTAACCTAGTGCTTCTGACACATATAGGATCCTCTTTTTACTTAACCACTTAATAACGTCCCACGGAATAACTGTTTGAGAAATGGCAACACAATCTTGCTCTGGGAGGACTGTCCCGGTGATTCAGAGAAAAAGTCACCCGATTCTGGGTGAGCACAAGTTGGAGAGGTTTGAAAAAGGTGTATGTATGTATGTCTGCCTGTGTGCTGGGGGTGTGGCAGGGAAGGGCCCCTGGCAGGTGGCCTCTGTTGCAGTTGGCACTGTCTGCATCCCCGTTGGCTTTGTGCTTCTGGACAGGCTTTTGTCCTGGCTTGAAAATACTCAATAGCAGCTACATCTGTCACGCCTGGGAAGCAGTAATTTGCGGCGCTGGGGGTAAAGGAGCAGCCAGCGGACACCCCTGCTTGAGGCCCCGGCTGCTGAGAGCTTGTCAGTATTGGAGAAGGGAGGGGCTGGTGATCTGGAGGCAGCTGCTTGCTAATCCTAGAAGTGGAGGGAGCAAGATTTAGCTCCCTCATCTCTCTGCGTTCTCCTTTTCCCATGGGGCTTCCAACGGGGGAGATTGTGTTGACCCTCGAGGGGACAGCCAGGAAGAAGCAGGTGGGCTGGATGTTTTCCCCTCTCCCCACCAACTGAAGGCCGTGTGGAGGGGGGACCAGGGCAGAGAGACACTTAGTTCTCCATTACCCAGGGGAGCTGAGATGAAGGAATTTCGGTTTAAATTTAAGGAAGAATTCAGAATTGTGAACTGGATTTACTGAAGTTTGTGAAGTTCTAAAATTTGGGAATCCTGGCTTTAGAATTGTTTTCGGACCATTGGTAGCGGAGTGAACACTAAGCGCTTACCTGCTGACCCTCCAGGCCAGAGGCAGGTGGCCAGAGGTAGGCGGAGTGATTGGTCCCACAGGTGGCCAGCTCCCCGAGCTTGGGCCGCAGCGCCCTTCTGGTGCGGCTGTTTCTAAGGAAATCAGCAACCGGGAACAAATGGGAATGTGGGGTGGGAATCAGTCACTCTTTCTGGGGATTGTGCACTTCTGGTGTCTGGAGACCTCAGTGTTATTAAGGCAGGGCCAGCCTTTCCTATCTCTGTCTGCTCGTTTGATTGGTTGGTTGATTGAATGTTAAAGGGCTGCTTTCCCCCTTGTGGCCTTTCCACAGGGATAGGACTCAGTGCACCCCCAGCCAGAGCCATGTGAGGTGTCCTGGATCCCCCAGCTCTTCCGCTGCCTCCTGCCTTCCCTCAGCCACCGCCACAGAAGCCTAGAGCCCCTGGGGGGGATGGGGGGAGGGGCGAAGCCAGTCCCTCTGACCCTTGCCCTTTGTTAGTGGGGAAAGGGCAGATGCTGCTCCTGGGTGACCCTCCCCCCACCCCCACCCCAGGAAGTCTGGGTGGTCCAGCGTTGGTTTGGGAAGCAGGAACACTAGCTGCTGCTGCCAGCTGGGGCTGCACTGGCAGACTCCCAGGCTCCAGGTCTCTGGGGGGAACGAGCCGCTCTGATGCCCACGAGCTTGCTGTGGCCCCCAGGGAGGGAGCCCTTGCCAGGAACCTCTGAGCTCACTGTGGTGGGGTGGGGCAA
The DNA here is from genome assembly GCF_040939455.1 of Microcebus murinus. Taxonomy (NCBI): domain Eukaryota; kingdom Metazoa; phylum Chordata; class Mammalia; order Primates; family Cheirogaleidae; genus Microcebus; species Microcebus murinus. Next base: position 27,498,007 of record NC_134126.1, on the reverse strand, counting down.
GGCCGGAGAGGGCATGGGCAGCAGGGGAAGAGTACGGGATGACTCCCTCCTTCCCCCATCAGCTGGGAATGCATCACCGCTGCTGGGAAGACATTCAGGCCACCTCTAGACAAATTGGTCATTACGGAAATTCTTTCTTACCCCTGGGCGGGGCTTTACTTGTTCCGAAAGGAGTCTTCCAATGTGTTCCATTCTAGGTCCTGGTGGTGAACACTAAGCACTTACCTGCTGACCCTCCAGGCCAGAGGCAGAGCAGTGTCTGAGCCCCATGGCTACAGTCCCTCCTGTCCTGTTCTCCCCTCACCTGTTGTTCTGATGTCCCCCATCAGCTGGGCAGACCTTTGTGGTTCTAGCAGGTGCGTGGGCGTGTGGCTGGGGGCGAGGATGGCACTGCACCCTTGTTCTCCTCTTTGGGCCTCTCCTTTTTGGGCCTCCGTTTCCTGTCATGGCTCTGCTTGCAGCTGTGGCACATCTGGACCTAGGCAGGGTGTCCTGTTGTCCTATATAATGAGATTCCCAGATTTCCCTAGGTGATTGGCCACAGTTATCCCAGGGCAGAAGTGGGGTCTTCCTCACTCCCAGAGACTTCCTCCAGGCTGGCCATTCGGAGCCTTGACCTCTGAGCAGTCTGCCCCAACTCCCCCTTCCCCCAGGGAGAATGGTGGGCGGGACCTCCCGCCCGAAGGTTGCTTTTGATTTGTGAGTTAATGGTCTTTGGTTTGAGAAATAGACATAGCTCCCCCTCTTCTTTAAGATGTCGCGCCAGAAGCATAGCAGTCTCTGGTTTCCTTGGAAACCAGACTGGCAAAGGCTGAGACGGAGGGGCTGGTTATAGGCACTGAAACCCAGGAGGGGTTTCCCGGGTCCCCGTGCTTTTCCAAGGAGCCCACATGGTGTAGTCAGGGTCTGGGTTGCAGTCCTCACTGCCGTCAGCGGGCTGAGTGACCTTGGTGAACGTCTGCACCTCTCTGCACCTTACTCTCCACCAAGGTGCCTGCGGTGGGGATATGTCCCACTGGGATTCTGTGCCCCAGAGACCTGGGGTGTGTGTGTGTGTGTGTGTGTGTGTGCGTGTGTGTGCGTGTGTGTGTCGGGGGGTGCCGGTGGGAGAGGGGGCTCCTGCTCACCGGTTCGGTGCTTGCTGTGGCTAATGTGCAAGGCGGGTAGTCCACATGCAGGCAGTGGAGAGTTGCTCGTACCCAGGCCCTGTCTCTGAGGACACATGGATAAAACAGCAGGCTCCTTGCCTTGTGCCTGTGGGAAACCAGCCGGGGCTCGCCGGAGCTGCAATTGCGTCTCTGCGTTCTTCGGCGCCTGTCTAGAAAAGTGGTTTCTGCAGATGCTGGGAATGGCAGGCTGTCAGAGCACATGGAGATCCTTCCAACAGATCCTCTCATTGTATGCCGACCCCTCCAGCCAGTGCCAGAGAGGGGCGGGGGCTTGCCCTGACCACACAGTCAGATAATGATAGAGCGGGTCCTGTCGGAACAGGAACGCACGGCAGTAAATGTGCTAAGACAGCCTCTTGGCTAAGATTGCCTGTTCCCAGGTCAGTCTGGCATTTTGCAATTCTGCCCTTGAGAGGCCCCTGTGTTGGCTGAAACCCAGCCCTCTTCTTCCCCTTGTGCTCTCCGTCCACGGCCTCCCGGCCACCTCTTGTTTCCCTTGTGGTGCTCCCACCTGCTGTTACTTCCTCTTCCCCGAGACTTTTTATTGTGAAACATTTCAGATGTGCAGCAAACTTGAAAGAACTGTGCAGTGAGTGTCCATATACCCAACCGCTAGGTTCTACCATTAGCCTTTTACTGTATTTGCTTTTCCAGGGCTCTTTCCATCTTTCCATCTCTCTATCCATTTACCAGTCCATCTTATTTGGGGATGCATTTCCTGGTAAGTTGCAGGCATCAGTGCATTTTACCCCCAAACATTTCAGCATATATAGGCATTAATTAGACTTCAATATTTGTTCTTACATTTGTTTTATTTTTTGGTGGTAAAATTTATTTAATTGTAAAATGCACAACTCTTAAGATATCATTTGATGAGGTTTTTTTTTTTGTTTTTTTTTTGAGTCAGAGTCTCACTCTGTTGCCCTGGCTAGAGTGCCATGGCATCAGCCTAGCTCACAGCAACCTCAGACTCCTGGGCTTGAGTGATCCTCCTGCCTCAGCCTCTCGAGTAGCTGGGACTACAGGCATGTGCCACCATGCCCGGCTAATTGTTTCTATGTATATTTTTAGTTGGCCAATTAATTTCTTTCTATTTATAGTAGAGATAGGGTCTCGTTCTTGCTCAGGCTGGTTTCGAACTCCTGACCTTGAGCGATCCTCCCGCCTCGGCCTCCCAGAGTGCTAGGATTACAGGCGTGAGCCACTGCGCCCAGCCCATTTGATGAGTTTTGATATTAAATAAATGCCTCTATCTGTGCAACCCTAACCTCTGTTCACATACAGAGCAAAAAATTTTATTACCCTAGTAAGTTCCCTCATGCGCCTTCCCAATGATCCCCACACCTACCCCCTCGCAGGTAATTACAGCTCTGATGTTTTTTCACCATAGATTAGTTTTTCCTGTTCTGGAACCTCATATAAATGGGATAATTGGTATGATCTCTTTTATGTGAGGTTTGTCTACATGGTGACACATATCGGTAGTTTGTTCCTTTTTATGCTGAGTAGTATTCCATTGTGTAGGTATAATTTGCTTGTCCATTCTCCTGATGATGAACCTTTCGGTTGTGTCCAGTTTTTGGCATGATGAGTAAAGCTGCTATGAACATTCTTGCACAAGTCTTCTTGTGGACATACTGTTTTCATTTCTCTTGGGTAAACACCTAGGAGTAAAGTTGCTGGGTTCTAGGAGGCTGTTACTTTTTGTTCCTCTCTGACTTTCTGCCCTGCCCTCTCATTGTACTCTGCACCTAAGAATGTGAGTCTTGGAGAGTGCCTTGTTGCTCATCGGGATGGCTCTCCTACCCAGTGTCGGGATCTCCTTGAGAGCCTGCCTGCTGCCCTCTACTTGAATGTTTCCAAGGCTAGAGATCTTACTACCTTGCAAGGCTCCTACTATTGTGGGATGGCTCCTGTAATTTCTCCCTTGAGGAACCACATGTGACAAGTCTAATTTGGTCCCTTTTCTGTGACAGCCCTATAGAATTTTAGGACTATTATCACATCCAGTCTCTCAGTTGCTCCTTTAGGGTTTTCCTTCTTCTTTTTTTTTTTTTTTTGAGACAGTGTCTAACTCTGTTGCCCAGGCTAGAGTGCCGTGGTGTCAGCCTCGCTCACAGCAACCTCAAACTCCTGGGTTCAAGCGATCCTCCTGCCTCAGCCTTCCGAGTAGCTGGGACTACAGGCATGCACCAGCATGCCCGGCTAATTTTTTCTATATGTATTAGTTGGCCAATTAATTTCTTTCTATTTATAGTAGAGACGGGGTCTCGCTCTTGCTCAGGCTGGTTTCGAACTCCTGATCTCGAGCAATCTGCCCGCCTCGGCCTCCCAGAGTGCTAGGATTGCAGAAGGTTTTTCCTTCTTCAGGCTAATCACCCCAGTTTGTTGAACTGTTTGTCATGTGTCATGGTTCTCAGATCTTCTATATCCTGGTTGTCCCCCTTTGGAAGTTTAATATTCCTTTTCAAATGTGTTGCCCAGAGCTAAGTGCTGTATTCTAGATGTGATCTAGATGTGGATTCTAGATGTGTGAGAAATACAGAGTGTGGTCGGATCTGGATTCCTGTCTTGATCTAGGTATTTGAGTACCCCAATGGTACTCAATACCCAATGGACTGAAGGTGTTACCTTTTTGGCAGCCACATCATGGCATCAGATCAGATGACTTAATGTTTGAAAATATACCGCAAATCTAAGGTCATATTAAGATACTCATTCAGCTTATAGTCATCTAGAGCCTCTGATATTAATAACATTCATTGTGTACTTTCTCCTTGCCATTACCTCATTTAATCTTTGTCACCACCTGATGAGAAAGATACTGTTAAAATTAACTTAATAAAAACTCTCTGGTTTAAAACAGGGTTTCTTAGCTTTGGCACTATTGACCTTTTAGACCAGGTAAGTCTTTGTCATGGGGTATTGTCCTGTACTTTGTAGGAATTAGCAGCATCCCTGGCCTCTACCTGCTAGATGCCATTGCAACCATCTGTCCATCCCCCTAAGTCGTGACAATCAAAAATATCTTCAGATATTGCCAAGTGTTCCCTGGGCGGGGGGGCACACTCATCAAAGTGTAGAACCTAGTCACTGAGAAAAAAATTTAAATAATATAGCTCTTCCTGAATATAGCTGAATATAGCTTTTTCATTTATATACTGCCAGATTACATTCTTTGCGATCCCAATTTTTCATGGTTCTAATCTGCATGAATTTCAGTTGCCATGGATTAGTTAAAAAACACCAGTTCTCTGACAACCTGGCTCAAACTTCAGTTGCCATGATAAATTCACTCTGAGTAGTTAGTTGCATATAGTACAAACTTTGCTGTTGGCTCTTCAGTCCACCAATCACTGTATACATACCAGATGCTCATTGTGCTCAGTGCCCAATCGTGCTCCTTCTTTAAGAGCCTAATGGTGATTGGTCACTGCCCATCTGTTCCGTTCACACACAGACAGGAAAATGTATAGTTGTGTTGCCTCCTTGTGTCCTAGTGAGAAACTCGTGACATTTTACAAAACTGGACAATGATGGAGGGTATTGGCCAACAAAGATGAAATTTCAGCAAAGAAATGAAGTGTGGTAATGCTGGAAGTGAAATTTGAGCCAAACGTAACGGAATTATAGAATAAATAGCTGACTGTGTTGGCACTGCCCTTGTTCAAGGCTTTACGTGTGCAACCAGGGGAACTTACTGAAGGTGACACATTGACATAAATGGGCAGAGTGGTTTTGACGGAAAGTTCCCGGAGGAATTGACACTGGGGAAAAAAGCCCCTCTGCATTAAAGGCAATCTTGGAGGTGTTTCACAACACTGAAAGTGCAGAGGATAAAATGCTAGAAACTGATCTAGACTGAGGAGTGTGATAGCTGTGAAAGCATGTAAAAGATGCTCCTCCGCATTGTGCGCTCACCATCAAGAAGGCAAGTGAGTGGTGTTCAGCCCACTCTGGGTAAGTTTGTTATGAAGAGATGGAACACGCATTCTCAGTGATGCCAATGTTTTAAATTACAGTATAGAAAGCAAACCCTAGTTTTACTATTTTTTCATCGCCTTACTCATGTATAATGACAGTAAGAGAGTGTTTAATGTTTTGATAGAAATTTTTAAAGGTCACAGAACAATCGTAATTTTCCCCATTGATGAATAAGGTTGCTTTGCATGGCTATTTTTATGGTCTGCGTTGGTGTGCAAAGTAAGAGCTGTCTGTGTTTACAAAAGTATGGGCGAACACACACACACACACACACACAAACATACATATTTCCTTTTAAAAACATTTTACAAAAATGGGTTCAGACTACGGATATCAAATTGCAACTTACTTTTTGCATGGAAGAATATCTTTTTGAAGAACTTTTGATTTCAGTATATCTAGATCTACCTCATTCTTTCTGATAACTGCGTATTATTCCACATACCATAATTGATTCGATCAGTTTTCTATTAATAGATATTTAGTTTATTTACATTTCCCCTCAATTTGAAATAATGCTAAAGTGAATACCTTTGGCAGCTACTGTTATAAGCCCCATTTAATGGATGAGGACAATGAAGGTTTAGAATGTGAAACAACTGGTTAAGGTCAGGCAGCTCCTAAGCTTGGAGCTGGTGTTTGAACTTGGGGCAGTGTAATTTCAGAGCCCTTGCTTTTAACCACAATGCTTTACACCTCTTTCCTGTACTTAGAAACAACTTGTAACAACAATAATAAAAGAGTTTATTGAGCTAGGCACCCATTCTGAGTGCAGTTACATTGTTATTATTAACCCATACAACAACCCTATGAGGTAGGTACAGTTAATATTATTATCCACATATTACAATGAAGGTAACTGGAGGTGTAAGGAGGTTAGGAAACTTGCCCAGGGCCCCACAGCTAGTTCATAGGGGAACTGGGACCTCCTCAGGCACTGGCTTGGGAGCCCTTGCTCTCACTCATACCGTACGAATGCGGCTTGAGAAAAATCTCTTCCATCCTGCGTTATTGTCGATGACTTTTTGGTTAGTTTCGGTCCATATTTTCTCCTATGGTGATCTTCTAAAAATCTACCTAGATCACAGACTGTCTCCCCCACCCCAGCTTTGTTTGGTCACTTGTGAGTTTGATAAGTTTTCTGTCTGCTATGTCTTCAGGCAGCTTTTCGGTAAAATACCAAAGCCAGGGACTGCATTCCTTGGTTTGTCACTGGATGTGTTCTCTGACTTTAGTCATTAAGCAAATATGCCACGTATTGGGTTTAGGATTTGGAATCAAAGGATGATCAAGACCATGTCCCAGCCTCCAAGAGGTACATGGTCTACAGTAGGAGGAGGAATAGTCTTGTAAATAACACCGGTTTGTGCTGGAGGAGGAGTTTGACCAGACTCTTGTGGGAACAGAGGGGAAGAGGAGCTGACCCTGCCTGGAAGTGGTCGGAGAGGCTTCACGGGGGAGGTGACACTGCACGCTGGCTCTTGAAGGATACAAACACCTGGGGTTGTGAAAAGGCATGGCTTGTCTGAGGTCTTGAGGTTCAGTTTAGCTTAAATATAGGGCATGTGTTGGGAGCTGAGGGTAGAGATGATATGGGTAAGAGGCAGTTAAGGAATTTGGATTTTATCCCATTAGTCGCAGATGTTTAAGGAAGAAAATGTCCTGCTCAGATGTGTGTTTCTGAAGGTGACTGGCTTGTATTAGAGCAGAGTAAGTCTCCCATCTAGGAACCTGCTATGACAGACAGCACACGAGATAAAAGGGGGCTTCAGCCAAGCAAGTGGTAACAAGACAGGAAAAGGGAAGATGCCTTTGAGAGATTGTTCCAGAAAAAAATTGGATTGGTTCTGTGGGTAAGGGAGGGAGAGGGAGGCTGAGGATAAATACTTCGAGATTTATATCTGGGAGCCTGGCTAGGTGGTGATGTCATTGCTATTTACTAAAATCCAGGAGCACGTTTGAGGGGGCAGTGAGGTTAGCTGGGTGCTGCCTGTTCAGCTGCCTGTCCTGGGTCCGTTAAACAACACTTCATTATCAGTCATTTGTAACAACTGCAAATATTATCTAAATGCTTTGTCATCTCACCCCCTCTTTCTTTGTCATCCCAAAGGTTTGGCAGGAGACTTTGTCCATACACCTTTTACAAGTCAGGGCCTATCGTGTCTGGCATTCCTTTGGTCTGTAAGTTAGCGAGTGCTAAAAAGGACGTGAGGCTAGTTTGCCGTGGCTTCTCAGGAGCCCAGGCTGGGTGGTGATGGTCCAGTTCATGATTTGTCCTAGAGCTTTGCCAGAGACAGATGGGAAGTTGAGCAGTTTATCCTATTTATCCCTTTCCCTTTATACAAACAAAAATGCCAAATCAGTCCCTTACACCCTCTTAGTTGTCAGATATATTCACACTTTTGTGTATACATTGTTTCTTTTTCCCTCCTAGCTAGACTGTGAACCCCTGAAGCCCCAAGTGGTTAGTCTGGTGCCGGGAGCAGAGCAGGTACCAAGGGCGTGCGTGTGGCCAGGAAGCAAGCGTGGCCCACCTCCTCTGCCCGGCGTGGTTCTGGAGTCCGCCCAGAGTTCCCTTCTGCATCCTGGGATGTGATTCTTCTAAGCTTGGGATCTTCTTACTCAGTCATAGTTGGGTGGTTTTAGGTTGGCTCTTGGTCTAGCTTGGATTTGAGGTTGAGAGACAGAGAGAGAGAGAGAAAGAGAAAGTAAATGTTTACCTGAACAAATGTTTATAGCCTGAAGAACATTCTTCTTGAGATAGAAAAGATGGAATGTACTTGAGAACATTCCCGTTCTCTGTCCTTTTTGTATATTAGAGCTTTTGTCTCCATCAGGGACCCCTTCTTCCCTGGTTCTTCTAGCTTGAAGGCATGCTTTGAGTAGCTCTGGCATTTTCACAAGTTCTGCTTGTTCTATTTTGTGAGGCCAAGCCACTGTCTTTGGGTCTGTCCTGACTTACGGGCAGTTGCTCTTGTCCTTGGACACGTCCTTCACTATCTGAGCTCATCGGTCCCCTCTGTTCTGTGGCCCTACCATCTGTGGCCGCCTCCTCCTGGCTTCTCCTCCAGGGGATTCCTGTGTCGGAGAAGGTCAGAATTCATTTGTTAGAGCTTTAGGCCTTATCTTTCAAAATGCTTATTACCCTTTTGGGATTTCTGCCCATGCTTCTTTCTCCTTTGTGTCAACATCTGAATATTGGTTTTCTTGAAGTATCTAGGCTAAACAATTGTTTTTGTCCCCAGTTTTTTTTCCCCTTCCCTACTTTGAACTCTAAGTTGACAAGGTTACTTCCTCCCAATGTGGTATTCTTGTTATTGTTTTTGCTAACTGAGGGGTGTGTGTGTGTGTGTGTGTGTGTTTAAACATAATTTATCAGATTTTTCTTCCTGGTAAGAATTTAGCTCGGTAACAGTTTCCTTCCTTGTACCTTCAGCTATGCGAGAGGGGATGTCTTTAGTAAGGGAAAACAAGAATTTATCAGTTACTCTGCTCTCGGCAGAAGACTTAACCTGCCTCTCCCAGACAGCCTCCTGTTTGTGTTAGGTGACTTGAGCTCTATCTTGTGTCTGGCCATTTTTGCTATGTAGAGATTGGTTCATGTCTTCTCTCTATGCCTGAATTCTCCCATATGTTACCACAATAATTAATTATCTTCTGATTCTTTTTCCTTCTCTCCTCACCCAGCTGTTCTCTAGTCTCAGGCATGTGGAATTGTGTGCGGGGGTGTTGTGTGTGTGTGTATGTTCTGCCTTCTTGATCTGTAGGACCCTTCTCTTCTTCCGCTTTCTCTCTCAACTCCCCTCCGCCTCCTGTGAGATTTGTTGATTAAGGTCTACATGGCCAGGAATCTCATTCCACTAAGTTGGGGTGATGAAGATGCGATTGCATTTATCACTTGGAATTACAATTTTTTTTTTTTTTTTTGAGACAGAGTCTCGCTTTGTTGCCCAGGCTAGAGTGAGTGCCGTGGCGTCAGCCTAGCTCACAGCAACCTCAAACTCTTGGGCTCAAGCGATCCTTCTGCCTCAGCCTCCCGGGTAGCTGGGACTACAGGCATGTGCCACCATGCCCGGCTAATTTTTTTTTCTATATATATCAGTTGGCCAATTAATTTCTTTCTATTTATAGTAGAGACAGGGTCTCGCTCTTGCTCAGGCTGGTTTCGAACTCCTGACCTTGAGCAATCCGCCCGCCTCGGCCTCCCAAGAGCTAGGATTACAGGCGTGAGCCACAGCGCCCGGCCGGAATTACAATTTTTAAATTGGCTTTGGCAGTTGCACGGGGTCAAGTTGACGGGGGCTGCTTAGGCCAGAAGCAGTGCTCTCGACCTCCTTCCGTTTCAACTCCTCTTTCTGATTTGCCCAAATCTGGATTTTTTTTGAAGTCATACCGAGATATTACAAAGAACATGGTATTTTTCTTCCTGCCACTTGGATTTTAGCTTACAGCCAAGTAGGAGAGGTTAGTGTATTTCCTTCCTACCGTCTGTGTTGTCTCCTAGGGAAAGGTGCCTTGTGTCTTGTGAGTGACAGCCTGTGAAGTCCTTCTGATAGACACTAAGTGTTTACTGTGAGTCTTCTGTATTAGGCTCTGCGCTGGGCCTGGCGGATGCACGGGTAAATAGGGCAGTCTGGGAACAGAGTGGGGGCGGGGGACAGGAGAGACAAAACGGGTCAGCAGTAGACTACTATTAAGCTCAGGTTTAAAAGTTGTTCAAGCCTCCTTTGTAGTGAGGAAAAGGGCCTGGAGGTTAGAGTCTGGATTCGGGCTGACTCCTGGCTTCATCACTTACTAGCCGCGTGGCCTTGGCCAGGTTACTTCCTGGGGCCTCGGTTGCTGCACCTGTACAATGGAGCCAGCAACCGACTCTGTTCTGGTAGGGCTGTGGGAGGCTTAAATGTAGCGGTGTTTTCTATATGTAATAGGTACACCTGGCATCTGATCAGTGCAGTATAAATGAAAATTCCTCTTTTTCTTTCAAAGTCATAATCATCCCCTGAAAGAAACAGAAATATCTCTGTCCCCCATCTTTCAGTTTCCTGCCTAGGACTCCTGAGTGGTTGACACCCCCACTGTGTGCAGTGTTCACCTCCGTATAAGTCAGCAGTGGTTAGCAGGGCTGGTCTGCGGCCTCGGGTCACCAGTTAGCGTCTCTTGGTCACAGCCTCTGGGAAGATGCTAGACCTCACATCAGCAGTGTCACCCTCCTGCTCTGGGTCACACCAGCCCCGCTTCCTCCCGTGGACAGCGGGAGAGCCGCTCTCTCTGCTCACCTTCCGTAGCAGGAAGGTGAGCCTCATTTGGGCACATCTAACCGTGTCACTGTCTCAGGGGTTCAGAAATATAAGACCTGCATGCAGTGTGCCGCACTGCAGAGTCTGAGCCAGCTTAACGTTTCGAAAAACAATTTATGCAGATGGTAAAGATTCAAACAATACAAAAAGGTATAAAACGAAAGGGAAAAACAGTGAAATACACACTTCCCTTTAGTACGTACTCTCTAGTGGTCAACATTAACTTTTTTTTTTGGTACATTCCTCTAGAAAAATTTTAAGCAGCCACAGATTCATATGTCATCTCCCTTCTGCCTTAAAAACAATAGTAATAATAATGGTAACAACAACAAAACCACACAAATGAAATTACAATCTACGTTCTGTTCAGCACGTATAGTATACGTTCCTTTTTTTATTTTTGGAAATTTAAAAAGTGCACAAAAGAAGAAAATGTCACCCGTGTTACTACCATTTATAATTAACCACTAATTAACCTTTTGGTGTGTTTGCTTCCTGTCTCTATGAATATACTTTGAAAGTTACTTAAGTAACATGAATGCACTTTCATTAAAAACAATAGAATATTAAAGATAAATCCAGAGTATCTTGTTCCTTGCCTGCTTTCCCATTTAACAACATCCTGTTCTTCCCGCCGCGGCAGATGAGGAGCTGCCTCATTCTGTTACAAGGGTGCACATTATTCTGTTGTATAGATTTGCTGTCATTTGTGTGACCAGCCCCTTATTGGTAAACACTTAGGTTGTTACCAGTTTTTGCCACTAAAATGCTTTATAAATGTGATTTGTAGGAGGGTTTCCTACTAGGTAATTACCAGGTCCATTGTTTGAGCATTTACAATTTTGGTACATATGGTCAAATTCCTCCAAAAATAAATTAGTTTCTATCCCTACCAAGTAAACATGTGAGAGAGTGTCTTTTCTCCCCAAATCTTTACATAAACCCAGGAGTTTTATTTTGGTCAAACATTAAAACATTTTGCCAGTCTGTGAAATGATTATCATTGTTTTTATAAACATTTCTCTTTTAATGAGTTACATAGAGCATCTTTCATTTGGCCATCTGTGTTTCTTTTCCTTTGAACTGCCTGTTCTTATCCTTTGGCCATTTTTATATTGGGTTGTTAATCTGTTACAATTGATTTGCCAGAGTGAAGTTAGCCTTTTATCCACATGTGTTGCAAACATTTAAAAAATTTGTTATTTGCAGTATGACTTTTAGGACTCTTGACTTTTTTTTTTTTTTTGTGATTGAACGTCTTTTCTCGTCTTTTGTGACTGCCCCTGTGGTGGCCCTCAGTGGAGACAGGCCCCACCTTCTGGGCAGTGTGGCATGATCGTTTTAAGGCTTTTGGTGCTGGGACTCCCCATTGTAAGTTGTAGCTTTATTTTGGGTGGGGATGGCTTCCCGTCCTACTTATGAAAGTCAGTAACAAACAGAATTGCTTCTACCTCCCAGCCAAAGCATACAACGTGTGCACCAACACAGAGGGTGCAGTGTGGTACTTCTGTATACCTTTTATCTTGCCTACCTTCTAAGGCTTTTGAATGTGTTGTTATAGATGTGTTTAGATGAGTTTCCAGGGGACGACCATCGGTCACTCCTCATCGAGCAGAGGTTCTAGAAGGGGGACATAATCTCTTCCCCCTCATAGAGAGGAAAATCAGTAGTTCCACCAAGCTTTATCTTTCTCCTGTCTCTTATGTTCCTGAGCTGGGCTAGATGAGAAGTGGCATTTCTCTCCAGCCTGTGAGCAGCTCTCTGTGATTTTGGGAGATGAGAGAGATTCTGTCTTACCACCATTGCTACTTTTGTGGCAGCATCCTGTTTCTTTCCTCTGCGGTACAAATTACAATGTGTAATTGAAACAAATATTTTCTTTGAACTGTTTTATCATGTACTTTGCACACTAAAATGTTAAAAGTTCCGTGGGGTGCACAGGCCTTGTGTGTCATGTTCTCTGTGATATCCTCAGCACCCTCTAAACCAGTGTGTGGCACACGCCAGGCACCCCAAGTGTTTGCTGACTGGTGGTGGCACTTTCTGAGGATGGGATCAAGGGCTGTATGCCTCCTCTCTGTGGCCCTGTCTGGCTCCAGATCTGCTCCCTGCTTGGAAGCCCAGGGAGATCCCTTCCCTGGCCGCAGGGCCTGGGGGTGTGCATGGCTGCCCACCAATGAAAATTTGGAGAGCTAAGCTTATCTCTTTAATAAGTAACACATGTTAATTGTAAGCCACTTAGAAAATAAAGATATAATAAAGGTAATTAAATCACCTGAGATTCTCTCAGAGATAATTACTATTAATAATTTATTCAATATTAATGTCTTTACTGTTTTATATGTGTGTGTGTGTTTGTATGTATATAGAAAATAGTTATATACAGATGTAAATAAGTATACATATAGACCTGGGTTTAAGGGTTTGTAACTTGCTTTTTCACTTATTATCACATACTTTCTGATAAGCAAATTTAAGGAAATTACAGATAGGGATTTGTGTTGCAAAAGAAAAAAATAGGGTGCTACTCTAGATGGTGAAAGTGATGGTGACTGACAATCTAACAGACACTTAGAAATTCATTTCCCCATTAAATATTCTTCTGAAACACCATTTTAATGACTATAAATTTTATGCATAAACTCACTTTTAACAAAAGCAATCTCTATTACGTGTTGTTAGGCATTAAGTTGGTTTGCCATTTCTAGTTAAGGTCAATAATTATTGGGATATATATATTCTTTTTTTCATTTTGAGACAGGGTCTCACTCTGTCACACTGTTTAGAGTGCAGTGGTGTCATCATAACTCATTTTAACCTCAAGCTCCTGGGCTCAAGTGATCCTTCTGCCTCAACGTCCCAAGTAGCTGGGACTATAGGTGAATGCCACCATGCCCAGCTAATTTTTAAATTTTTTTTTTTTGTTGAGATGGGGTCTCACTTTTGCTCAGGCTTATCTTGAACTCCTGGCTTCAAGCAGTTCTCCCACCTTGGCCTCCCAAAGTGCTAGGATTACAGGCATGAACCACCATGTTATATATCCTCAAAGCTACATCTGTAATTAGTACCCTAGGGTAAAATTCTAAAAGTGGAATTTCAACATTGAAGGGCTTATACTTGAAGACCTTTTCAGCCTCGATTTCTGGCTGTTGACGTTGTGAAACAGTTCTTGGGCAGGTTTTGTACTCTCTGCCTCACCATGAGGTGCTGGAAAGGGGGCTTTAGGAGCAGCCCAGAGCAAGATTCAGATTCCAGACCTGCCAGGGACAACTGGCTGAAAGGCTTTGATCTAATGGCTCAATAATGGGTCTTCTCATTGTTCCTTCCCCGAGTGGGTGGGAGGTGTGAGACCATGCAAAGTACAGTGGACCCTTAACAATAAGGGTTGGGGGGTGCCGAGCCCCCCCCTGCAGTCAGAAATCCACATACAGTTTTTGACTCCCCGAAACTTCACTACTCATAGCCTGCTGTTGACCGGAAGCCTTACCAATAACACAGCTGGTCAGCACAGGTCTTGTATGTTTTCTGTGTTACATACTGTGTTCTCACGATGGAGCTAGCTGGGCAGCATCAAGAGAATCCCATTGAGTAGGCTGAAGAGGGGGCAGAGGAGGGGCTGCTCTCGCAGTCTCGGGTGGCAGAGGCGGAAGAGAGCCCGCGTGTAAGCGCGCCCGCGCAGGCCCGCGGTTCGAAGCCGTGCTGTCGAAGGGTCAGCCGCAGCACTCAGCAGCCTTTTAACACACAGCACTGCTGGGTCCCCTCGGCCGGCCGCCTGCAGAGCGCCACGCTGAGGGGGGTGCTGGGACCCACCGCAGCAGCCGCCCTCCCAGGCCCCCCGTTTCCTTTCACCCCTGGAGCACCGGGCTGGCCGTCCTCCGTGGCACGGAAGAGGCGTCTGTGTCCAGGGGGAGGAGTGGGTGGCCCTGGCCCATGGCGCGGCGGGCGAGTGCTCGCCCCACGGCCGCCTCCCGGGCGTGCAGAGGAGGTCTGGCGTGACAACACGCACCGCACACCTACCACACACACCACACGCTGACAACACGCGCAGCGCCTGGTTCAGACTCTCAAGTCCCTCTTGGCACCGGATCAGAATCTGTCTTGGGAGGGGGTGTCTTCCTTCTCTCCCTACATGCGCGCCCCTGACCCCAGCTGTCCAGTTTGGGTGGGGTCGGGGGGAGAGCACAGAGCTGGGAGTCCAAAGCCAGCTTTTCCCTCCCGGTGTCCTGGGCCCCCTCCCCCCCAGTGCCTAGAGCTATTAATAGCGCTTCAAGCGAAGTGGGTGTGGTGGGATCCCAGCTGCCCACCCGGCGGGACTCTAGCGCGGGGAGTGGGGAGCAGAATGATATAATAATACATGTGCCAGGCACCATCGTTGGAATTGGCTAATAATGCTCCTGTGTTAACGCGTTTAACATGGCAACCCCGTGAGGGTAGGGGCTGCTGTTATCCTGTTTGACAGATAAAGACACCGAGGCACAAAGGAGTTAGAAACTTTCCCAGGTGCTAGTAAGTAGTGGAGTTTGTGAAGGGGGATCCTTGGGGCTTCTCCTTCCTAGTCTTGTCCTTGTACCTGCCTTGCTGGCGGGCAGCCCCTCAGACTCAAGCTCCCCGTTTCTTTCCCTGTCTCTGACTGGGCTGGGCTTTCGTGTGGTCCCACGGTGGAAGATCTCATGGAGGGGTGACAAGGGGGACCATGCACAACCTGAATTGGGGGCGGGAGGGTGCTTGTCCCTCTGTCCTCTAGGCCCTGGCAGGAATGAGCATGGAACCCAGTTTGGGCAGAGGTTCCTCTCCAGGCACTGGGCTTTGTGGCCTGGTGTCCGCCCCTGCCACAGTTGGCAGGGGGCCTTGCCCATTGCATTGTAGCCTGGGACATGCAACAATGAACCTTTCCTGTAGTGGAGGAGAATTTCAGGCACAAACTGCACGGGGCTGAGGCAAGTCACAATATATTGGTTCTAGGCTTAGCATGAGCTCAAAATATTTCACAATCCCTCCCAGGAACTCCTTGACTAGAGGCCTGTGGCTCTTCGGTGGGAAGGCTCTTCCTTCTAGACTCTGGCCCCGGCGCTGTGGGCCTGGGCCTGTTGGTCTCCACTGCCCTTGCCCATGCCAGAGTGGCAGCAGCTTTGGCTGCTGGTTGGACCTGCCGCCTCCCCGAGCTGTGGCCCCTGGCAGGGCCCTAGGAATCCTGCCTTCTCTCCCTGTTTCTTCTCTGGCTTGAAGCGCAGGCCACCTCCCCTGCTGTTCTTTACTTAGCCTGGGCTCGAGATTAGCACATTCTTGATTTCCTCTGTGCAGGCTCTCTGTGCCCCACGCTTGCCTGTGAGGCCGCTTTGGCCCTGTGACGCCAGCCGGCCCCCCTGACCAATCTGAAGGTCTTGCTTTCATTGCTTGGGTGGATTTTCATACCTAGGCAGGGATTTCTGGAAACATGTGCCTGGCTGGGTGTCAATGACCAGTCTTCATGGGAAATTCTTACTGAGTTTCTCTAAGAAATTAAAAGTACCACTCTTAATGATTTACTTTAGCACCCTGGGGATAGGCCTCCGTGACAGGGGACCCCCGTGGGAGGGGTTGAGTAGGGAGAAGCAGCAACAGGACAAGAGGTGTTGGCGCAGGAATTCTTAACCACTGGCTGAGGGGAGGGACTAAACAGAAATCAGGTTAGATCTTGTCTTTAGAAACTCAGGTTGAGGAGATAACAAGGCATAAATATGCAAAATGGTGAATTTCTTCAAAGTGAAAAGTAAGCTAGATAGAGTTTCTGTAGCACCTTCAAGCTTATTGTTTCACAAAATCGAATGCAGTTTTACTGACGAGGGCCGCTGTGCTACATCAGTTCAGCTCCTCTAAAAGGTGAAGAATTTGTGTAAGCCTGGAAGTGCAGGGTAAACCCGGCCTTTCTTAAATGCAGGTTCTCTTTTGCCTAGTGCCATGCACTCCAAGAACAGGACTTGCAGTGAGTGCTCTGAGTTCGGGGGGTGCTGAGGAGGAGTGTGTACTTGGACTTGGGCCTTGGTGCACCCTCACTCAGCACAGCTCTGATTGGGTGAGAGCAGGGAGCTGATGGCCTGGCGGTGGTCACCAGACTGAAGACAGAAGCCCAGCCTGCAGTCTTGCTGGTGACTTTACTGGTTACCTAAGCAAATTCCAGGCTCAACTCAGTGGTGATGGAGAGGCCCCCTGTGCTGTGGCAATAATGCTACTGGTTAACAGTGATGGCTGCTTTTCTGGTCACAAAGTACTTTTAGAGGTATTATTTCATTAGATGCTCACATGGCTCTGTGACGCAGAGGCTGGGCAGGTATTACCACCCCTATCTTAGAGACATGACCTCTCCAAGGCTGTGCAAACAGAAATTCAACAGATTCCAGACCAGGGCCCAGGTCTTTCCTGATTATAAATCCACAACCTCTGGCTGCCTCTGGGTGAATTTGACAACTTGGATTCTTCCCTTCCGGGCCACTGCTCCTGTGTGCCTGTAGGGGGCGATAGAGGTTTTTTTTGCTTGGCTGCTCCTTCCTGAACCCTTTGAACGTAGCAGTCTTACAGCACATAATCTCACGATATTATAGGCATTTTCTGTGTCTACCTCCCATTGTGTCTTCTTTGGCCCCCTTTGCTAGCCTAAGCTCTTTCAGATCAGGAGTCCTCTGTTAGGTCTTTGACACTCAGCACAGTGCATGGCCCTTAGTAGCGGGAGCCCAGTAACTGCTTGTCGAATTGAATTACATAGGAGTGAAATTGGCCACTGTCTCCTCCTGCTCCGTGGGAAAGTTATAAGTAAACTTCTTTCCTGGTCCATCCAGATGAGTGAAGTTGGAAGGGGTGCAACTCAGGACCTGTGCAGTGCCATCAGGTGGCCACAAGGTGGCAGTGTGGCACCATGGGCACTTGCCTCCTGCACCTGTTGGCTCCATCCAGCCCACTCTGCAGGAGAGACTGAGCTATCCAGTGGTTCATTCCTCCTGGGTACCTGTTTGGGAAGTGCCTCTGCAAAGTCCAACTGAGAAGTCTCTGCCTCCAGCTTCTTGTAAAAGCCGGGCAGTATGGTGGAAAGGCTTGCGCTTTTGGCGTCTGCCAGGCCTGGATTCTAACCCTGGCTCTGCCTTTCCCCAGAAGCTGAGCCTTGAGCGTGCTGCTTCTCTGAGCCACGGTTTCCCTATCCTGTAAAAGGGCAAAGATTGTACAGTCAGAAAAAGCCCGGTGTAAATGCATGCCAGTTTTAGTGTTGGAAATTTCTGTGTTTGCCTTTCTCTGCCCTCTGTAACCGGCTCCATCTTGGCCATGTGATCTTATTCACCAAGCTTCAGACACTTTCCAGCAGTCTCTTAGCCTTCCCTGAGGCATCAGCCATCCACCCCAACCCTACCCTTCCATCAGTCAGTGCCCGATTCCACCGTTCCCCTGCCTGGAGGTCTCCCTGACACCCCAGCCCTGTACATGCCCAGAGCAGCGCAGTGTGTACCATGTAGGGCTAATCTTGACTTCCCATAGAGACGGTAGTCTGCGAGAGTCATCGTAATCATTTCTGCCTCTGTGCCCTGCACTTAGCAGGCACTCTGCAACAGAAATGACAGCTGTGATTAGTGAGCACGTCAGGTATTCTGCTAGGTGCTTTGCAGAAATATTGTATTTAGTCCCCACAACAAATCTGTGACATGGAAGCTGTTACCTCCACTTTACAAAGGAGGGGTGAATCAGGATACTTTTGGCTCCAAGCAATAAAAATATCCCACTAAAAGCAGTTTAAACAGCAAGGAAAAAGTCTATAATCTTACCAAAAAGAAGTCCTGAGGGGATGCTTGGTGATAACAGCAAGCGTCCAGGGCATTGCCATGACTCCTGGTGGCCTTGCTCAGTGTGTTGGTTTATCCTTGTAGGCTGGCCCCCCTTACTGGCAACAAGGTGACTGCTGTGGGCCCAGGTGCCACACACAGGAGCGAGGTGTAGGTGCCATGTGCTCCCTTTAGGAGAACTCTCAGCAGATTTGTTTCAGAGTTCTTGGCCAGTTGGGTCTTAGGCTTGTTCCCAAGCCGGTCACCACCAAAAGGACTAGGATTAACGAGACTGGCTTGCCCTAGTCCAGACTCAGCCCCTGAGGCTGGCGAGAGGCCAGCCTCCTGTAGTCCCCCAGCTCCTGGTCCAGGGAAGAGGAGGGGACATAAACGAGGCTCAGCGAGTTAAGAAACTTGCTCAAGTTTGCAAATCTAGTAAGAACGGGGATTCAGACCAACATCTGGCTGACTCCCAAGGCCATCCGTTGGTTGATTGAAGTCCACCACAGAAGTAGATAGAACATTGCTCTAGATTTGGCGCGCTGGGTTTGGGTGATCTTGGGGGTCCGTTTCCTACTGACTGTGGAGTCTCTCTGTTGCAGGCCGATTCCCATCACTGTACTGGTTTTTTCAGTCTGTCTTTCTCCTCATACCCCCCACCCCCACCCTCTGTCTTCTAGTACCTGATGACTACTTGCCTTCTAGAATAGATCTCGTGGCCTAAGCTGGAAAAAGGTCCCCAAAGGGGTCCTAGTGAGGTGTCCTGCGGAGCAGACAAGGAGCTGCAAAGGCCCCGCGAGATCCGGGAGACGGAGTGGCCGGGGCTGGTGGGGCTGGCGGGAGTGGGGGTTCGTGGAGTGTCGGTGGAAAGGCCAGCGCACGTGGGCCCAGGGCTTGGGATCAGCCCTCCGGGGCAGTGCCAGCTCCCCTGGGGAGACAGTGCAGTCACCAGGCGCTGCTTGGCTTGCAGATGCTCCAGGACTGCCCGAAGGCGCGCCGGGAGGTGGAGCTGCACTGGCGGGCCTCCCAGTGCCCGCACATCGTGCGCATCGTGGACGTCTACGAGAACCTGTACGCGGGGAGGAAGTGCCTGCTCATCGTCATGGAGTGGTAAGCGGCCCGCCCTTCCGGTCCTGGCCCAGCCCGTCCCACTGCCCGCCCGGGTGCCTCACGCTGAGGACAGCCCAGGCACGGACCCTGAAGCCGAAATGTAAATGCTTGATTTCCTCTGGGGGTGATGGCGAGGGCGGCGGGCGGCCGTGTCCCCAGCCCTCACTGTGGCTCTTTTCCAGTCTGGATGGAGGAGAGCTCTTCAGCCGAATCCAGGACCGAGGAGACCAGGCGTTCACGGAAAGAGGTAGAAAGGGTCTGTCGTGGGGACGGGCTCGGGCAGGTGGGGCGGCAGGGGCCCAAGGGGCCTGTGCAGGACACCGAGGCTGCTGTCCCTTCGGCACGCAGCCACCAGGGAGGGCGTGATCCTCAGCCACCCAGGGCAGCTCCTGGTATCTTTGTCTCTGGGGTCCTCAGGCCGCATGGGTGTGGCCCCGTGCACGGGCTTTGAAACTTTGTGACTTTCTTTCCCCCTCCCCCATGCCGCCCTCTGCAGAAGCGTCAGAAATCATGAAGAGCATCGGCGAGGCCATCCAGTATTTGCACTCGATCAACATTGCCCATCGGGACGTCAAGGTGCCCGCTGTTCACACGCCCGTACCCGATGCAGTGGGGGCACATTGGCAGGCCTGGTACCTGCGTGTGCCGCTCTCTGCCCTGCAGGGCTTTGCTCTCCCTGCCCACGGGCAAACCCACAGAACTGGGCTCGAAGCCCCATCTGGCCACACTCAGCCCTCAACCAGAGCCTCTCACTCGCCCCCCCCCGGCCTTTCTGTCCCTGAAGAATTTACTGCCGGTTCTCGGTTCTCGGTGTCAGTCTCTTACCTCCAGGCTCTGTGAAGCCAGGGACCTGGCACCTCCCAGGGGCTGGGCTGTGGGATGGATGAGGGAGGGAGGAGCTGTTAGTTACCCTTTGGTTTCTCATGGCCCCTCGCAGGTCCGGCAGGGCTGTTACTCATCTATCTCTCTTCCTGCAGCCCGAGAATCTCCTATACACCTCCAAAAGGCCCAATGCCATTCTCAAACTCACCGATTTTGGCTTTGCCAAGGAAACCACCAGCCACAACTCTTTGACCACTCCCTGTTATACGCCATACTACGTGGGTAAGTCCAGAGGAGGCCCAGGGACCGAGGCTTCCCCCAGAACTTTCCTCAGCCCTCCTCTTGGGGGGCCACACGTCCTAGCAGAGTCATGTCCTTCCTTTTCTGGCGCTCTCTGATGGGGCCTGCTCTCATCAGGCCTGGGGAAGCAGGGCTTGGCAGAGTTGAGCTGGGAGCGAGACGTTGTAGGCAGTTCTCTGCCTGAGGTCACGGGCAGGATTTTGCGTGCACGTGCACCCTCCCTGAGAAGAGCCACCGCTTCCATCATATTCTCAGTGGCATCTGGGACCCAGATTTGGTTCTAGAGCCTCAGCTAACGGGCACAGAGTAAGCTCTCAAACATGCTTGTCAGATTAAATGGGTAGCGTGGGTCTGACGGTCTCATGCAGTTCAGGGCTTTTTTTTTTTTTTCTTGTTTTTTTTTTTTTGAGACAGAGTCTCGCTTTGTTGCCCAGGCTAGAGTGAGTGCCGTGGCGTCAGCCTAGCTCACAGCAACCTCAGTCTCCTGGACTCCAAGCAGTCCTGCTCCCTCAGCCTCAATCCTCCTGCCTCAGCCTCCCGAGTAGCTGGGACTACAGGCATGCACCACCATGCCCGGCTAATTTTTTCTATATATATCAGTTGGCCAATTAATTTCTTTCTATTTATGGGGGGTCTTGCACTTGCTCAGGCTGGTTTCGAACTCCTGACCTCGAGCAGTCCTCCCGCCTGGGCCTCCCAGAGTGCTAGGATTACAGGCGTGAGCCACCGCGCCCGGCCATCGGGAATTTTTTAACCTTCAGATTCTAGCTCCCGGTTCCTCTTGGGGGAGAATGTTCTGTTTTCCTTCCAGCCCCAAGCTGGGTTACGGCTGTTCCTCCTTCCACCCAAGCTGCTGCTCCCTCACGCTGGGCTGGAAGGTTGGGACGGGGGCATCGTCCACACACGCCCGAGGGCCAGGCTCACCCACACTGGCCTTTGGTTTGCAGCTCCGGAAGTGCTGGGCCCGGAGAAGTATGACAAGTCCTGTGACATGTGGTCCCTGGGTGTCATCATGTACATCCTGTGAGTGTGCCGGGAAGGGGCGGGCGGGCACAGGGAGGCCTGGACCTCTCCAGGACGAGGAGAAGCAAATGTCAGCTGTCCCCCGTGGACGGGGGACTCCCCGGGACTCCCCTGCCTGCCGCTTCCCTCAGGGCCCAGGGGGTTCTGGCAGCTGGATGGCGGGTATAGCTGGCTAACGGGCCGCAGGGTGTGTGGCCAGACACTTGGTACGTTGCATTCTGGGGTCCCGTCCGTAGCTTCGTATGTTGCGCCTGCGTCGGCCAGCCCGTTCCTCTGTGCCCTTTGCAAGGAGAAGAGCCTGTTTCTCGCCTCGTTCCCAGCACAGGCCCCTCAGTAACACGCGCTGTCTCCCGCTTCCTCCCCCTCTTGGCGCAGGCTGTGCGGCTACCCCCCCTTCTACTCCAACCACGGCCTCGCCATCTCTCCGGGCATGAAGACGCGCATCCGAATGGGCCAGTATGAATTTCCCAACCCAGAGTGGTCGGAAGTATCCGAGGAAGGTAGGAACCCAGCCTTCCAGGGCCAGGGGCAGAGCCCGTGTGTGTGCGCGTGGTGTGTGGCATTCGTGTGCACATGTGCACGCGTGCGGGCATCCGTCTCGTGGGGGGTATGACTGTCTGCACCTGTGCCCACACCTGCTGGGCGTGTCCTGCCCGAGTGTGGGGCCTGTCACGCGGTGAAGCCATAGTGGTCTGTGGGGCTGGTTCCTGGGTCAGTCTCCCTCTTTTGAGCCTGGTTTCCCCCTGAAAACTGGAGGGAGCAGCAGGACAGGGAGGGTGGCCCCTGAGCTGTCCCTGCTCGTGTCCCACTCTGCAGTGAAGATGCTCATCCGGAACCTGCTGAAAACAGAGCCCACGCAGAGGATGACCATCACGGAGTTCATGAACCACCCCTGGATCATGGTGAGCCTGGCCGGCCGGGGAGACCCGGGTCCAGGTCCGAGCGGACTGTCCCTCGGGACGTGGCCTTAGCCAGGATTCTGCCTGTCCCAGGCTTTCACTCGGACCCCTTTTCTCTCCCCTCAGCAATCGACAAAGGTCCCTCAAACCCCACTGCACACCAGCCGGGTCCTGAAGGAAGACAAGGAGCGGTGGGAGGACGTCAAGGTGAGGGGCCCCTCCGGGCGAGAGGGGCTTGGGTGGGGTGGGCAGCTGGCTGGGGGCGCCCAGGCGGGAGGGGCGGCACTGGTGGGGGAGAGTTTGGTTCTGCTTCCTCTCACCCTGGGGCTGTCTCCATTCCCACAAGAACAGTGGCCTGAGCCACTTCCCCGACCGGGTCGTGGGCAGAGCACTCCGTTCCCGCCCAGCTCTGCCGGGGCTGTTCTTAGAAGGCCTGTGCTCCCTGCGTCTCTGGCCTTAAGGCCATCTGGTGTGATCTCCTCATGTTGCAGAGAAGGGGAGTGACCCGCTCAAGGTCATGCAGCTGGTAACTGGCTGGTATGGACCAGACCCAGGTCTCCTGACTCCTGGTCCAGTGCTCTTTTTGGGCTCACTTGGGGGGCTCTTGGGAGAGCAGCAGCAGCAGCAGCCCGGCAGCGGCTCTCTGTTGCCCAGCGCTGGGGCGAGGCTGCTGTCGGCAGTGGGACCCGCTGACGGGCCGTGTTCTCTCTCTGCTCCGCCCCTGCTGCCCTCCTCCTGCCCTTGTCCTGTCTCTCATCTCCTGTGTCTCTCTGCCTGCTGTCCTCCTCGTCTTCTGGCTTTCCCGTTGCGCCTTCCTGCTGCGATCTCCCATCCCGCCCCAGGAGGAGATGACCAGTGCCTTGGCCACCATGCGCGTCGACTACGAGCAGATCAAGATAAAAAAGATCGAAGATGCGTCCAACCCTCTGCTTCTGAAGAGGCGGAAGAAGGCCCGGGCCCTGGAGGCTGCAGCCCTGGCCCACTGAGCCTCGGGCCCCCGCCCCGCTGGAGGACAAGCAATAACTCTCTACATAGATGTGTTTTTTAAACGCGGAGACACAGAACTGCCCACTGCCACCTCCTCTCCTCAGCCGCGTGGAGCCCCAACTGTGCCGGCGGCCGGATTCGGCCTTCGGTTCTGGCCACTCCGGGGGGAGAGGCTGGGAGGTTTGGGAGGCTGCACAGAGAAGCGAGCAAGGTGCTCTCGAACCTGTGCTCATTTTACAGTCTTTTATCAGTAATTTGACCTGGAATTTTTATGAAACCTCTTTTTTTTTGTCCTTTCTCCTACTTCTCACCCTTCCTACCAGACCCCTTCCTCTCTGCATCCTGCAGAGGTTTGGGGTTTGTTAGTTAAGGGTATTTGTGGAAACCGTTGTGGGGAGTGTCCCTGTGTTGTCCCATCTCCCCTCCTATCTCCTCAGGACAGCCTGGGGTCCCCGGCGTTCTGGGGACTCAGGGCCACCCTGGGGGAGGATGGCACCCACCTCCTCTTCTGGAACCCTCAGGCATCACCGGTGTGCCGGACAGACAGGAGTGAGTGTGCGTGCGCGTGTGCGTGTGTGTGCGCGCGTGTGTTTGCGTGTGCGTGCGTGAGGGCCCAGATCTGTGCCCGCGATCTGGCGTTTGCGGGGCCAGGGCAGGCAGGGCTGCAGAGGAGGGGCCCTGCTGTGGCTCAAGAACCCTGTTCCTCCTTGGGCCTGCCCTGCCCATTCGAGCCTGCCAAAGTGCCTGGGAAGCCCACCAGATCCTGAACCCGGCCCCGCCGGCCTTCCCCTGCGAGCCGCGTCCCGGGGGGCAGAGAGGAGTGACCTGGGCACGGGCACAGCGGCCAGGAAGACTGGACGCCCCCAGCCCCTTGTCCCCCCCTGCGCTGATCTGCCGAACGACCTCTCTCCTTCCCCTTCTCGCCACGATTAACCCATTCTTGTTTATTTCCCGTAAAGTTTTAGCCATTTCTCAGCGGGCTGCCTCCCGGCTCACACAGGCGAGCCCGGGCCGGCCGCGTTGGCTAGCTTCTGCGTTTCACGGGCGGCTGCTGGGCTCTGGGGGCGCCGGCCAGCTGCCCCTCGTGGGCAAAGGCAGGGCCACCGTGGTCCTCCTCACATTTCCACCTGGTGGCCTGGCGGGTGGAGGGGGAGTCTTTGCACCAAAGATGTTCCAACTTGGCCCCCTTGCCCACCAGCCACTTTGCCGTCACCCCAAACAGCTCAGCTTGGCGTGTCCAGGTCCGGGGGGGCGGGGGCCTCCCCTATGCTGGTGGGCAGCAGCCGGGGGAGATGCTCTCTGTGCCAAGGCCCCTGTCCCGCTCCCTCTGGGGAGGAGGTGGCAGGAGCACTCCCGCTTCCCTCCCGCAGGGGCAGGGGCGGAGGGCACCCAGGGGCGTCCTTGTCACCGGGGAAGGGCTCCGGGTGCCCACAGCGCCTCCTTCGACTCTTGACGGTGTGTCCAGCACTCAGACTGTTGTATACTGTTGTTTTGTATGAGCAAAATTGTCTTTACTAAACAGATTTAATAGTTGAAAGGTTTTCTTTCTCTTCCTTCCTGGGGCTCGGGCCCCCAACCCCCACCTCCACGTGTTGGGGAGGGCAGGGCTGGGTGCCCTGGGGAAGGAGGGGTGGGGGAGCAGAGGAGGACCTCCTGGACCCTCAGGAGCGGCACCTCCCCGGGTGGGGATGAGTCTGCTGCTGGGATGGGGCCGCTGCTCCTACTGTCCTTAGCACAAGTCGGGAGGCAGCGAGGGCTGGGAGCCCACCCCCTTTTGCCAAATACCAAATCAGGATCCGAGCTGCTTCTCGACACATTCTTCTTTGACCTACATGGCCACCGCCAGGTGCTGGCACCCTTGGTCTAGGGGAGCCGGCTGGTGTGGGTGGGGCACACGGAAGAGGAGCTGGTGGTGAATTTGGTTGAAATCCTGAAAAAGAGACCAGCGAGCAGTCGGTGTAGTGCCTGCAAGTTCCAGGAGGTGGCGCTAGGGGCCAGGAAGAAACCAAAGCTGGAGGAAACAGCAGGGTTCAGGGACCCGATTTGCAGTAGAGCCTACAACAGAAACGGGCCTGCCAGCCCCACTGCTCTCCCTCTGGCTCGGGCGGATAAATCGCACGCCCTAGGTCATTTCACGCACTTGCTCTCGTGTCGTGCTCAGAACTCTCGTGGAGAAAGGCAGTGCAGGACGTCCTGGCCACCCGTCCCTGCTGAGGGTGCCCCAGAGGGTGAAACCGTGTGCGGGGGTCTCACAGCTGACTGCTCTGGATCAGATATCAGGCTGCAGGGTCCTGTCCTCACACCTGCCCCTGCCTGGAGGAGAGAGGAGAGGTTCACTTGTCCCCTCCGTCACCAAAGATACCGCGTCCCCACCCTCAGCTCATGGGAACAGGGGCCCCACGGCCCCGTGACTCCTGAATGGGTTGCTGAGGTTGGTTCCTGCCTTGACGCTGCTCACCACTCTAGAAACCGCTGCTCAGAATAAGCCAGAATGAGGTTTTGCTTTCAGAGAAATCCAGTTATTTTGTCTGCACTTGCACAAGGTGTCAGAAGTGGTAAGAACCCCAGCGGGGAGAAGGAAGTGGGGCAGGGCGGGAAGGGAGTCAGGGACGCAGGGGAGAAGGAAGTCGTCAGCTCTCTGCTGTCTTCAGAGGCTTGGTCGTGATGTGTCTTGTTCCTGCCGTAGACACTGGACGGCGTGAACAGCACACATGGATTGCCTTGCTGTTCTTCAGGTCAAAGGTGTGGTAGGGTCTCACGGGTCTCAAGTCTTAGGTCTCAGCAGGGCTGCACTCCTTTCTGGAGGCTGTTTCCTTGCCTTTTCCAGTTTCTAGAGGCTTCCTGCGTTCCTTGGTTTGTGGCCCCTTCCTCCATCTTCAGCCCGCAACCTCCCATGTCGCCGGCATTTCTTCTGCGGTCACACCTGTCTGACCCAACTAGCAAGGGGCTTGTTGCTTTTAAGGACTAGTGTGGTGAGATCTGGCCCGTGCAGATAATTCAGGATAATCTCCCCACTGCAAGGTCCCTGGCCTTAATCCCATCTGCAGAGTCCCCTTTGCCATGTCAGGTGACATAGCCCCAGGTCTAGGGACAGGGGCATGGCATCCCCGGGACTGCGGTTCTGCCACAGAGGCCTGTCCCACAGCCTTTCTCAGTGGTGCCCAACGTCGGCCCGTGGGTTTTGCTTCCTTTCCTGTCTGGGTCGGCCCAGCTCAGGGGGACTCTGTGGCCACTGAGGATCCAGCCCGATGCTGGCTTTCAGGGAAGGCGGCTGGGGCGAAGGGCCAGGAAGGATCTGGCCTGGCGGGTGGGGACCTGCCACGTGCTTTCCATGCCCCCATGCCCTGACCTTGCATGTCGCAAGCCCCTGTTTCTAGCGGGAACTCAGCGACCTCCTGCTGAACTCCCTCGTGGGGCAGCGGCGGAAACCTCTGTCCCTAAAGGCAGATGCTGGCCTGCGTGGGTGCAGGGGGGCGGGGAGAGCAGGTGTGCGGCTGGAATACCCTAAGTGGTGTGGGATAGGAGGAGGAGCTGCAGACACCCCCAGGCACCTGCCGAGTGCCCTCTTCACCATCACGAACACCCTCTGGGGGGCTCAGCCCAGCCTCCGGTGTACCGAGAGGAACCCGAGGCTTGGAGAAGTAAGGAGACTTGCCCAAGATCATACAACCGGTCAAATGACCTAGATCTGTTTCCAAGTTTAGAGCTCCTTTAAAATCCATGGAGGTCTTCTTGCCAAGCGAGGGCCGAGGGGGCTGGGAGGATCGTTTCCTTTTCCATGAAATGGGCATGAGGTTCCTAGGCCCTGTGGCTGTCGTGAGGAATGCAATGAGCTACTGGATTTCCTTTGTCACTCGTGGGCCGCCCTGCAGAGCGGGCACAGGGAGTGCAGGGCTGGAGTGGGGCCTGTGGCCCAGGCGGAGTCAAGCTCCTGCCCCTAGTTCCATGGGTCCCTGTGTCTTGGGGTGAAGAGGCGGTTGGGTTGGTAAACAATAACAGTAAATTCGGGGTTTTCCTTTGACCAGGTTGGGGACAGGAAACGCGGAGGGCTGTGAACGGTGGGTGGGGAGGTCTGCGCAGGGTGTGAAGGAAATTCGGTTATTCAAGGCGGAGGGTGAGGGTGGTGAGGCCGGGGAAAGTGGCTGTCCCACTCACTGGGGAATGTAAACAAACCCTGCTGGGCACTACCCAGGTGGGCCAGAGCGGGTCAGAGGGGGTTTTGGTGGAGGGGGGGGTACCGCTGCATCGCACCACACCCCAACAATCCAGCCCCTTCTGGGTTCTGTCTCTTGCAGCCTGCGCTTAGGGGCCAGTTCCCCTGGGGTGAGTGGCTGAGTTTGGGAGGAGCAGCTCTTGGGAGGGGACACCCTGCTGCAGCTCTGGGGGCCCTTTGGGTGACTTCATCTCCTCTCCCGATCAGACCAGTGCGGAGCGTCTGCCCAACATGCTAAACCACAGAATATCCGGGCACCTCCTGGATGCCGTGTGCTTTGGGAAAAGCAAGCCAAGTGTCAAACTCGGTTCCTGCCCTTGAGGGGCTGGTTGGGGACATACAGAATGCCTGTGCGGCAGAGAGTGGCCTTGTCTGTCTTTCCTCTCCCTGCATGCACAGGCCTGGGCACCTTAGACTCTGGTCCAGACAGGGAGGGGTGTGTCATCCCAGCCCAGCTGGCATGGGGCAGCCTCTTAGGGCCTAGAGGTTTGGAGACTGGAAAGAGGAGTGTGGTCAAAAGAAACATGCCCTGGCTCCTTGTGCTCGGTTTGGCAGAAGCCCCCACATCCATGCCTTGGCTGGGGGTGGTGCCCGTGTCCCCCCCACCCAGGCATGCAAGGGTTAAATGAGGCCAACGGTGGCTGCTGGGGAAGCAATGTTGTGGGTGTGAAAGGGGAGGGCCACTTTGGCCTCTTCGGCCTGAGCTGCTCTTCAAGAAGATTTTCAGCCACGATTCAAAAGTACAAATGCCACATTTGGATTCGGTGCATCTCGAGCACCTGCTCTGCGTAACGCCCAATGCTCAGGGATTGGCGGAGACGCAAGTGAGTAGGAAGTGGGTCCAGCCCACGTGGAGCACAGTGTAGAGCAGTGGACAGACGCGGCTGTGACAGAAGGCAGGCAGAATCCACGTGCCCTAGAGCAGCAGGTGGTCGTGGCGCAGGAGGGGCCATTCTGCCGGAGACCGGGAGGGTTCCCTAGCAGCCCCATGCGCTGGCACTGGAAGGACAGTTCTGGTGGTGGGAGATGAGCAAGCGGCATGGTAGAGAGTTTCCCATTGGATCTCCACTCTGGCTTGTCTGTGCAAGAGCCAGACCCACCCTTCCTTTTTTTTTTTTGAGACAGAGTCTCACTCTGTTGCCCGGGCTAGAGTGCTGTGGCATCAACCCAGCTCACAGCAACCTCAAACTCCTGGCTCAAGCGATCCTCCTGCCTCAGCCTCCCGAGTAGCTGGGACTACAGGCATGCGCCACCATGCCCGGCTAAGTTTTTCTATATATTTTTAGTTGACCAATTAATTTCTTTCTATTTTTAGTAGAGATGGAGTCTCACTGTTGCTCAGGCTGGTTTCGACCTCCTGACCTTGAGCAATCCTCTCGCCTCGGCCTCCCAGAGCGCTGGGGTTACAGGCGTGAGCCACCGCGCCCAGCCAAGATCCACCCTTCTGTGACAGGTTCACCCCTTGTCCTCTGGTCTGAGCTACTGTCTGCGCCTCTTGAGTTGACCTTTGACCCCCATGGGTTCTGCCCCCAAGAAACCTGACCTCCCCCCCCAGTGGGGTGGCCTTGGTGTTTTCTGTCCATTTTCTCTTTCCAGCCCCTCCAACGTGGATCCCCCTCATTCATGATGTTTGCTCCCCGAAACCAAAATTTGGCAATGTAGTCTGATGCAGATTTCGCCACTTACCTTTCAATTCATTCGTTTTTAAAAAAGAGTGACAAAGGCGTACCTTAAACTTATCTATAGTCATACGTTTCACAGATCATTATGGCAAATGACACTCCATGAAGCTGGGAGCCCTGCTGGAAGAGCGGGATGAGTGTCGTGGGGGGCTTCCTCGCCCCTCTTGCCTCTGGCACTGAAAAGCCTTTCTCACCCCTCCATCCCCTTGAGCCGGCACCAGCGTCAGGATGTTGGATGTGAAGCCCGGGGGAGCCTCCCTGGTACAAGTGGCAATGCCAGTGTGCCTTAGCCCCCATTGATGTGTTTTTATTTTTAACACGCCAACATCTCAAGCCTGGGGTTCCCTGGGATCTGCATCTGCCCTCTGGAGGGAGCAGTGACTGCTCGGATGGTGAGTCTTGCCCAGGGGGGGCCGTCTTTTGGCTGCCAAGCTGCAGGATTTCAGGTGGGGCCGCTGGGGCTGTAGAATCTGAGGGCCGTGGAACCTGTGATGGTAAGTCATTCTTAGTGGGCCAGGTCTGCCATGCAAATGCATCTGTTTGCATAAGTTTCTTGCTGTCAGGGACAGTGACGTTTCCTACCCGCATCACACACCCCTGCCAGGATTTGCAAGTGAAATATCGGGACTGACTTTCCCCCTTCTCAACACCCCCATCCCTCCCAAGTGTCTCCCCCCAGCCTGCCTGCTTGGTTTTGGTTCTGTCTCTGAGGCTCAAGAAGACCAAATCCTAGTCTTGACCCCTCTGATCCTAGCATCCTGATATGCAAAGTATCTGCAGAAGTTACGCAAATGACACCCTGTCTGGGTGGCTCTGGCCCTCGCCCAGGGGAGTCACTGGCTGGCTCTGGGCGCGTCTGAGTCCATGTGAAACGTGATCTTGCTCCTTCCTCAGTCCCGGCAGCTGTGGGCCTCTTGTTCCTCAAACAGCTAGAGCCTCTTGGGGTAACAAGGCCTCAAGTTTCAGAATGAGACGAGTTCTCCTAGCCCTCACCCTCTGATCTGGAGACCTGTGCTTCTGAAGTCACCAGTCAAAGGTTTGCTTTTCAAAGAAACCACGATCTCATCTGAGTCTGAGACCGAGAGCTTGGTTAGCTAGAGTCTGTGGTGCAGAGCGATCTGGTATTTGTAGTAAGATCTAGAGGGGCCTATGGTTTTCTGGCACTCAGCTGTCTCCTTTTCTGGTCATAAACCTGTACTAAGGAAATGGTCCTCATAGCGAGACTTTGGCCTTACCTCTCACCCTACCCACCTGCCCACGGGAGGGAGGAGGGCAGGAGGGAAGGGCAATGAGGGCAGGGCATTCTTTGAGCTAGTGTGCAAGGAAGAAGAAGAGGGTAGGTGAGAAATCCAGTCTAATCAGTTTACTTTAGGCCCTGAAACTGACAGGTGACTCAGGGTTGGTATTTGGTGTCTAATTTTATGGATGAATGCATCTAAAGAAAAATGAACAAAAGTAACTTTAGTAATTTAAACATAGAAATTATATATACATACATATATAGACACACAGAGCTCTATAACCTCTCCTCACCCAACTGTGCCAGTTTCCTCTTCAGAAATAACTTCTTTGGGCCGGGCATGGTGGCTCACGCCTGTAATCCTAGCACTCTGGGAGGCCGAGGCAGGTGGATCATTTGAGCTCAGGAGTTGAGACCAGCCGGAGCAAGGGTGAGACCCTGTCACTACCAGAAATAGAAAGAAGTTAATTGGACAGCTAAAAATATACAGAAAAAATTAGCCAGGCATGGTGGTGCACGCCTGTAGTCCCAGCTGCTTGGGAGACTGAGGCAGGAGGATCGCTTGAGCCCAGGAGTTTGAGGTTGCTGTGAGCTAGGCTGACGCCATGGCACTCTAGCCCGGGCAACAAAGTGGGACTCTGCCTTAAAAAAAAAAAAAAAAAAAAAAAAAAGCAGCTTGATTTTACTTTGATTCTTATTGAAAAAGTTCTATTAATTTATCTAGATACATTTGTGCTTAGAAGCACAACTGAGACATTTCTTTGAAGGTTATAACAAGTATAAATGGTATCATTAGGCATATTGCTCTGTAACTTGCTTTTTAAAAAAATTGTAATAAAATACACTTGACATAAAACTTACCATCTTCATTTTTAAGTGTATATTTAAGTGTACTACCTTAACCATTTTTAAGTTCAGTAGTAGTATATTCACATTGTTTGTACCCATTCTCCAGAACTTTTTCCTGCCTGTTAAACAATGTGCAGCTTGCTTTTTTAACTTAGCATATCTCAGTGAATTTCCATGTCTAAGCTCATAGAACTATTGCATTTTTTTTTTTCAGTTGTAGAGCATTCATCGTGTGGACGTGCCACAATTTAACTATCTGCTGTAGATGGATATTTTTGTCTCCCCAGCCTTTTTCTACTATTGGTATAGATGCTGCAAGTATCTTGTATGGTATTGAGCACATTCTTAAGGACTTCTGTAGTATAGATTACTAGAAGTGGAATAGCTGGATCTAGAGGTGTATACACTTTAGGTTTCGATAGGCAGTGCCAAAGAGATGAATGAATGTACTTTGCATATTGCTTTCTGAATAAGAGGTCGATTTATGAATGAATGCACTTTGCATGTTGCTTTCTGAATGAGAGGTCCATGGAAGGCTTTGCTGTCACCAGTGGAGCAATCTGGGGGTAGGATAAGTCAGCTGAGAGTAAGAGGGCATTCGAAGCACTTCCCAAAACTGATAGATGCAGATGCAGACCCTCGGCCACATGGTGGGCGACTGGAAAAGTCTGATCGGGAGGCGGGTAGGGGATTCCTTCAGCCTCTCCCCACATCAGCTCTGCTAGCTCAGTTGTGGTCATTTGCATGTAGTTTTGGGTGTATAGGCAGAAAGGCTGCAAGACAAAAACCTGAGAGCAGGCTATCTGACCTGCTTCTGGGACGGGCATGCAAAATGCCCTGCAGGAGCACTGAGGACATGACAAGTGTGCAGATAACTCGAACCTAAGGCAGACTCTGGTGGGTGCTGTAGGAGAGGCCCAGGGTGGCCTGGAAGGCTACTGAGGAGGGATCCCCTCTGGTTAGGGATATCAGAGAAAGCCACGTGGTGGTGGTGGGGGAGGTGGCTTTTGCTCAGCGTCTTAAGTGTTGTGGGGAACACAGGACACATACAAATATTTTTTCTTGCTTTACGGGAGCCTAGCCACATTGCCTCCCAAAAAGCCTTTATGGGACACCAGCTGTGTGCTTCTGCTGGTTACTGAATGTGAGCAATCAGGCTTGCGATGTAGTGGTCAGATGTGCACCGCGCAGTAGAAATCTCTGGAGTTATATTAAACCGGGTTCAAACTATGAGCTGGTCACTTGACCTCTCTGAGCCTCAGTTTGCAGTAAAATGGGGATCAATATTGAGGCACCCACAAGAATGCGCCTCACAGACCTCCTATTGCAGGGAGCTTCATTGTCCAAGGGTCCCAGCTACTGTGCTCTGACATTCATTGTCACGTTTGTGCGGACGTCACATGTCCCTCCACTGCTCCCAGTGACCGAGAGAGCACAGGGATACTAAGGCCCGTCCATACCTGGGGGAACCAGGACTCTACAGATGCCAACCTTGGCTTGAGAAGACCCTGGCACCTTTTGCCTGGTATGCTTGCACTCAGCCTCCTGTCCCTCTTTCCTGTTGGGGTCAGATGTGGTCTAAGGCTCACTTCTCACTTTGTTTTCTCTCCTAAAGAAATCTTCCCTAATAAAACCCTTGCATGTTTAATCCTGTTTGGGCAGCTGCTTCCTGGAGAACCCAGACTAAACATCATCACCTGTGTCATAGGGTGGTCGAGGAGAACAAATGAAATATGTAAAAAAAAAAAAAAATGTGAAAGCCTCAGCATAGTTAGATTGTGCAGAAATTACGTGAAAGACTGGCCCATGGTGCTCATCATTGCCATATATTCAGTAGCAAGTACTGTAGTCGTTATTGTCATACCAGTGTGGGCGGGAGTTAACCTAAAGGGGAATGTGGGTTTGGGCATCTAGAATCATGTTTTCCTGGCCCTGCTCCACCATCTCCCGAGTCCCCTGCGCCCTGCGGACCCACCCCCCTCTCACGTGCCTTGGTGACAGTGGTAGATGACATGGCAGTTGTCCCTCCAGATGCCCTGGGCCGGCCCCAACTCCTCTTCGGGGTGTAAAGTGGTTAACACCGTGCAGCTTGGCTGGGAAAGGAAGCTGCCTCGAGGGTCTGGGGCAGGGGGCTGCGGTCCCACCGGATTTGCTGAGGTGTGGACTCGCCAGGAGGCAGTGTGGGGAGGTGACGGGTCCCTGCGGGGCGTTGGCGGCTGGGCAGAGTTGGCGGCGCGGGGGCCCAGGGAGGATGATGGGAAGGCGACGTGCCTTCGGGTGAAACAGACCGTGCATGAGAGGTGAGGGTGAGTCACAGGCTTTCTCTTGAAACCCCCATGCCATGGTCTCTAGAACTGCTGAAAGTGGAGCCCGCCGGCCCCAGTTCTAAGAAGGCCTCCGCTTCCCTCCCTCCCACAGTTGCCAAAATTAATCAGGCCCCCAGGTTCGGGGGGGTGGGGGTACTGCTCTCTTCTCATAAGAATTTGGCAAAGAAAACCACTGGGCTGTATCCCAGCAAAGGAGGCCGCAGAGATCAGGGCTGATGGGGAGGAAGTGTGAGCATGGCGGTGTGTAGCGGAGCTTCTAGAGCCTGGTCCTTCCTGCTCACGCCACCGAAGGAAATCTGGCTCGAGAGAATTCAAGAGAGGAGGTGTGGTGTGCTGTAGCCTGGAGCCCTGGGCTCCTACAGGTCTGGGTTCGTGGTCTGGCTCTACTACTTGCCAGCTCAGACCCCTCGAAGTCTGTATGCCTCAGTTTCCCAATTAGTGAAGATGGCGATTTAAGAGCATCATCATAGCACCTTTGTGAGATGAAATAGCTCATCAGTGTGGACGTTTAGCCCGGTTCCCGGCACACTGTGAGTGAAAGAGCCCAGTGAGGGGCCTCCCGGTTCCGTTCAGAGACCCCAGTTCCCCTCCGTGACCTTTTCTTTCCTCTTGGAGTTTTGATCTCCACCAATCCTATGAGGAAGAAGTATTATTATCCCCATTTTATAGATATGTAAACTGAGGCTCAGCTTGATTAAGGACCTAGGAAACAATCCTTTGTGTTAATAGCACAGGACCCTGAGGCTCAGCAGAGGTTTGTAGCCTGCTTGGAACGCTTCCCAAAGGCAGAGAGGAGGCAGCGAAAGCATCTAAAGCCCAGAGAGGTTCAAGGTCCCTTGTCCTTGTGAAGGCCAACCCACAGTTTAGGGGCCTCCAGTGTTCATGGACCTCAAGGGCTGGAAGGGGACAGTGTAAGCCACTTTGTCCACCCCTAGGTCCCCAGGATGGAACACGCCTTCAGATGTCAACACAACTCATTTCCTTTAAGTTTTGTTCACATGTCATTTTTTTCAGTGACACCTACCCTTATTGCCCTACTTAAAACTGCAGTCTTCCCTCTCACCTTTGACTCCTCACTCTGGGCACTATATCCCTTCATGGCTCTATTTTATTTTTATTTATATCTATTTTTTATATTTATATCTATTTTTATTTATTCAATAAAAATCATTTTTTATTGAAGTATAATGTACATGCAGTTACCCTGCTTAATTTTTCCCCGTAGATCTGATCGCTTTCTAAAAGCCTAAAACTCACTTAGAATGGCTGGGACGTGAGCTCCCCGGGGGCAGACGCTTGTGTCTGCTCTCTCCACGGGGGCGTCCCCAGTGCATGGGACGTCACATGTAGCAGGCCCCCAAATACTTGTTGAAGGTGGGTGGGAAGCAGCTGGCGTCCCGTACTCTTTGCAGGGAGTGAAGATGTTCCTCCCCGGCATGACAGTTTCGTGGAGAACAGCACAAAGCGCCGTACGAGTAAGTGCCAAGTGTGTGGTAGGGACGGTCGTGGGTCATGTGGGTTCGGGGTCAGGAGCAGGTTCCAGATCCCTGGGAGATCCGGGGAAGACTTTCACACCGATTTCTGTACCTGTCCCGCCAGCCGAGACAGCTCCTCCCATCCGGACAGAGGGAGTCTTGTCCCTCTCTGTCAAAGCCCGTACCTCCTGCTGCTCTCTCTGCCCATTTCCTCTCGCTCTGCCCTCAGTGGGTCCTGTGGCGGTGACCACACTAACCGATCCCACGTGCCTCATTCCTCAGCCCACTGTCCCAACCCTCTGTCCCAACCTGCTGTCCCAGCCCGCTGAGCAGGGGCGGCTGCAGACACGTCTCGCCCACAGGCTGTGTGGCCGGGAGGGACAGGCAGAAGGCAATCCGCCCTTGGGGACAGGGTTGACCTCGGAGAGGCCGGATCCCCAGCACCTGCCAGGAAGCCCGGCACCTAGACGGTGCTGGGAAATACTGGATGAGTGGACGGATGGAAGCTGAAGGTTAAAAGATGCCCCAAGGAGTCATTTTCATTACCCAGCCTCTGTCTGGTGACAACAGCGGCATCATTTAAACAAAGTTTCTGGTGTGTTTTCCACTTGATTATGTATTTACATTTAGCATTTTATTTTATGCCACTTTCCCCCGAATGGAAGCTTGCAAAATCGCATTCAATGTGGTGCAATACAGCTGAATAGAAATACATAAGAAAATCAAGGCGATAGGAAAATGAAAATGGGAACATAAGGAGAGAAGGGTATGTACCAAAAGCTCTTCCCCAACAGAGCCTGGTGGAGCTGAAACCCAGGTAGTGAAGGAAGCCCTGCTGTTGTCTGGGGCCTCCTGCCCCTGCTCCTCCAACGAGCCATTCTGAGGATGACCCTGGGCCACAACCCTATTGTGTGTGTGTGGGGGGGGAGGGGCATGTCCCTTGCTCCTGGAGGCTGGAGGGGCAGTGGAGTGTCACAATTCTTATGGAGTCCTAGCTCCACTCTGGGTTTATGTCACATGCCCCTCATCAGGCATATCAAAGAGTAGGTTAAAGGATGGACATTCTGGAGCATCTCTTGAGTCACAGAATCTTGGGGCTGGGGGCCCCCAAGGGGATACACTGGTGCTTCTCAAACTTTCTGAAATCATAGGCCACCAAATCATATTTGCCAGGCTTCCCCCCTGCAAACCTTTTACTTAACAAGCATTCCTACTCCAAACCTCTGAATAGCTACATGCAAGGGAAAAAGCCAAGGGGATGTAATTTCTTTAGGTTTTGTGGTTGCAATGAGGTAACATTGTATCTGTCTTTACTAACAGAAAACATGTAACAATGTAATGTTTTCCAGTTCTCACAGCACATTTGCAATTGTTTTCATAGGATCTAGACTAGGGTTTCAGGAAGTCGCCAATCCCAGAGTTTACCCCCTCCCAGGAAGGAGTGCTGTAGCCCCACATTGGGAACTACGGCCCTTTCTTCTTGATTTGTCCTAGTGGAGGTGAGAGTGGGTGGTGCTGGGCTGCGTAGAATCGCCTGTGATAAGTTACAGCAGGAGCCTCCGCAGTGAAGCTGATGAACCTTGACTGCAGAGCCTTTTCCAATTTGCTGTCTGTGACTTTTATTTATTTTTTTCTTAAAGACAAGCTTTGGACCCCACAACACCTGGATCCGTTGCTGCTTGTATTCCATCGCGCAATAAAAGGCTGAGCACACACTAAAGATTCCTGCCCCCTCCCGTGGTTGTCAGTGGAAAGCGACTGCCCAGCGGGTTGCATTTCCCAGCCCCTCTTGCATGTAGGGGACTCAGTTCTAGCCAGTGGGATGTGGGCGGAAGGAACATGCCCGCCTTTCGCTGGCCAGACTTGTTGGAACCTCTCGTGTACGTGGTCCTCTGCAAACCGTCCCTCTTTTCTTGCCTTCTGGATGCGGGCTGACATCCGGGGCAACCTTGGAAGCCATGCACTGATGACAGCAAAGTGTGGCAGAGTCCGACCCCATTTTTGGCATCTGTTGGCAGCTCTCAAGCCCACTGCTTCTCTGACCTCATCTGCCCCACAGGGAGGTGGGAAGGCCTGGGCACTTCCTCCTTTGGCTTTGGCAGGAAGTTCAAACCATGCAAGTCCAAGTCTGTTTCTGGGGCTCCTGGACCCCGCCCATCCCCTTCACTATCATAAAATCTAAGGCAGTTGCCCCTCCCTTCTCTCTCTCAAGCCATTTTTGGACCTGCTTGGGATCCCGCCGCGCTCTCCCATCATGGAAGAGTGTTATGGAAGCCCCGTTATGCGAGTAAACACGTGTGGCATCGTCAGCCTGGACATTCAAACCAAATTTTGGGTGTGTGTGGTCCATCTGTTTTTGAGGAGTGACCCTAACACAGAGCCTCTCTCAGCATGAATGACAATGTGGAACAGAGCTCTTCTCTACCTCTCCCTGCCTCCCTCCCTGCCTCCCCCTCCACGTGCATTCTTTCTGAGAGTAAGGAATAAAAATAAATTCCTTGGCCAGGTGCCGTGGCTCACGCCTGTAATCCTATCTCTCTGGGAGGCTGAGGTGGGAGGATCACTCAAGGTCAGGAGTTCGAAACCAGCCTGAGCAAGAGTGAGACCCCGCCTCTACTAAAAATAGAAATAAATTAATCGGCCAACTAAAAATATATAGAAAAAATTAGCCAGGTGTGGTGGTGCATGCCTGTAGTCCCAGCTACTCAGGAGGCTGAGGCAGGAGGATCGCTTGAACCCAGGAGTTGGAGGTTGCTGTGAGCTAGGCTGACACCACGGCACTCTAGCCCGGGCAACAAAGTGAGACTCTGTCTCAAAAAAAAAAAAAAAAAAAAGAAAAGAAAAAAAAAGAAATAAACTCCTGTTGTGTTAAGCCACTGAGATTTTAGGGTTTATCTGTTAGCATCCAGTGTTACCTTAACTAACATACCCAATGATAAAGCTGGCTCTCTAGTTCTAATCATTTTCTGTCTAATTAACCCCAATATCCTAAGTAGCTTTTGGGAAATCTGAAAAAACAAAATCAAATGGGTATTTTCCTTTGTGGCTACAAAGCAGGTGCTGACTCTGTGTGTAGCAAACAGATTGTGGATAACGAAGCCTTTTGATTCGAGATACAGGAACAAAGATGCTGTGATTCTGGAACGATGAATCATTTCTTTGTTTTACAGTACTAATCTGTCTTTATTCACTCATAGTGTTTTCCCGTGGAGACCAGAGAGGAGGGCGGGCAGGGTGAGCATGCATTATGAAGCAACAGGGGGGAGGAAGTGAAGGGAAGAGCAAAGCCCAGCAAAGTCACCCATCACATAAACATGCCCCAGCGATGGAGTCACCAGGCCCAAGGGGCTGCAGGTCAGGAAGGAAGGGAAGGGATGGATAAGGACGGTATATACCTCCCCTCCCTCCCTCCTCTCTATCTCAACATTTTACACAAAGCTTTGGTTTCTGGCGAGAAACATGGGCATACATTTGCACCACCTTCTGTTTAACAAGCCTCAGCACCTGTGGCCCATTTGTCACGTCGACAGAAGAGTTCAGACTTGCACACCCCTTTCCTCTCTCAGCCTCCTGCTCTCTCCTGCAGTGCAAAGTTCCCTGCTGCTTCCCTCTGCCTTGGGAGAGGAGTGGAAGGCTAGATCGCTACCGTGTTTCCCCAAAAATAAGACAGGCTCTTATATTTATTTTTCCTCAAGAAGACACCCTAGGGCTTATTTTCAGGGGATTTTTTTTTTTAAGTACAGTATAACAATCTACAGTTATTCAAATATAGTTAAGTCGTCTTCTTCTGGAACATCATCATCACTCTCCAAACCCCAAATTCCATCCTGCATTTCTTGCGACTCTATTTCCTTTAGAACCATTGGCCCCAGTCTCTCATGTCGAGCAATAGAGCTCTCCTGGGGAAGGGCTGCTCATCTTCTTTCCCGCTCTGCGGCAACATGCATGGGTTGTGCAGATGCGCTGCGTAGCCACGCCCGTCACTAGGTCTTATTTTCGGGGTGGGGCTTATATTGCGCAAATGGTTAGAAATCCTGCTAGGGCGTATTTTACGGATAGGTCTTATTTTCAGGGAAACATGGTAAGGCAATGGTGTGCAAGCAGGTAGAGGAAAAGACAACAGTTGTTAGTTTCCAGCAAGGGCTCACTGTTTAGGCCCGACCTTTAAGACTGTGTATGCCTCTTGCTGGGATCGTGCTGACAGATACACCTGAGCAAACAGTCTATAGACATGGACGTGGACTCAGGTATCCGAGGAGCTGCAGAGTCATGCTTGGGGACACAAAGCACCTCCAATGTGAAGGCCAAGGCAAGAATAGAATAAATAGCTTATCAAGTGGGCACATTGCCCAGGGTAGAGAAATTAAGGTTTGCTGAAAATGAACCCTAGTGCACCATACCCGGCTTGTGTGGAGAGGGTGTATTTGAGGTCATTCTGTTTTATGTGGTCATTCAATTGTTTTATGTGGTCACTGGACTGGTAGATTTGGATTTCTGGTAGGCTTGGTGTTTCTGGATTTCATCAAGGCATCTGAGAATGTCTTATGTGATCAATTTGTGGATAAGATATAGCTGTCTAGTAATTCTAACTGGAAGGAGCTTGATTGATATCTGATATGCTGTGGCCTTGGCCCACCATGTTTAATGTTCTATCAACTTGGGCAAAGGTGTAAAAGCCAAGCGTATCAAAAGATGGAGCAAATGCCCCAAATATCCAAGAGCAAAGTAGAGATGGATGAGCATAAGTCATAAATTTAATTTAAAAAGCTTCACTGTACAACATAGAATGAAGATGCAGTAACTTGATCATAGTTCAAATAAAAAAGACTTGGGATTTTTTAATTTATTTCCTAGGGTATTTGTTTCCTAGGGCTTCTGTAACAATGTACCATAACTTCAGTGGTTTAAAGGGAACAGAAATAGGCTGGGCGTGGTGGTTCAGTCCAGTAATCCCAGCCTCTGGGAGGCTGAGGCGGGTGGATTGTTCAAGGTCAGGAGTTCAAAACCAGCCTGAACAAGAGTGAGATCTTGTCTCTACTAAAAATAGAAAGAAATTAATTAGCCAACTAAAAATACATAGAAAAAATTAGCCGGGCATGGTGGCGCATGCCTATAGTCCCAGCTACTTGGGAGGCTGAGGAAGAAGGATTGCTTGAGCCCTGGAGTTTGAGGTTGCTGTGAGCTAGGCTGATGCCAGGGCCCTCTAGCCCAGGCAACAGAGTGAGACTCTCCCTCATAAATAAATAAAGCAACAGAAATGTATTCTCTCACAGATTTGGAGGCTAGAAGTCCAAAATCAAGGCACCAGCAGGGCCGTGTTGCCTTGGAAGCTCTGGAGAAGAATCCTCCCCTGCTTCTAGTTTCCAATTGTTGCCGGCAGTCCTTGGCATTCCTTGGTTTGTGGCAGCATCATTCCAATCTCTGCCTCTGTCTTCACATGGCCATCTTTCCTGTGTGCATGTGTCTCTGCATCCAAATTTCTATCTTGTTA
Organism: Microcebus murinus; assembly: GCF_040939455.1. Taxonomy (NCBI): domain Eukaryota; kingdom Metazoa; phylum Chordata; class Mammalia; order Primates; family Cheirogaleidae; genus Microcebus; species Microcebus murinus. Next base: position 27,457,358 of record NC_134126.1, on the reverse strand, counting down.
TAGGGACACCAGTCATTGGATTAGGATCCACCCTAATCTAGTATGACCTCACTTTAACTTGATTACGACTGCAAAGACACTATTTCCAAATAAGGTCCCATGCAGAGGTACTGGGGGGTTCAGACCAAATATAACTCTGGGCAGACGCAGTTCAACACCCAATACCCAGGATGGCCAACAACTTGGAGCAGCTGCCACGAAGGGATCTGCATTTTAGTGGTGAGTCCCCATCCCAACAGCCAACCATGGAAGAGGAGGAAGATCACCCTACTGTACCTAGCCCAGGCACAGCTACGGGGCTGTCATCACCACCCACATCCCCCTGCTTCCCTTGGCTTCCATGGCGACATACTCCCACTTTCCCTTTTATCTTTCTGGCTGTTCCTCCTTGGTCTCCACCATTGCCTATACGTCTTCCTCAACTGAGCCATGAACGGATCGTATTCCTCAGTGCTTTAAGCCTTTTCTTCTCCTTCTACATATTTTTTTTCTGAATTGAGGTCCTCTCCCATGGCTTTAGTTATCATTTACACTGATGACTTCAGCATCTTGTGGAGACATCTCCTGAAATCCAATTTAGACATCTCTGCTTAGGTATCTTGGAGTTTCTTAACTGAATATATCCAAAATTGGGATCTTTATCATCCCTAAATTTTTCAAAACCTGGGCCTCCTCCAAGGTTTCCAGTCTCAAAAGATGGTACCACCACTTGCCTACTGATTAAGGTGTCCTTAACTCCTACCTTCCTCCGCTTTTCCCATCCATCCAGCCGCCAAATCTAATTGACTCCACATTCAAACTAGCTCACAAGTATGTCTGTAATAATTAATAATAATAATTAATAATTTACTTTTTATTTCTACTGCTGCTACCTTGGTTCAGGCCACTGACTTTTTTTTTTTTGGCTTAGATTTTGAATTGTTCTCCCAGCTTCTGGCTTTATTGTTCTCTAATCCACTTTCCACACAGAAGCCAGAATGCAAATATGATCATGTTACTTTGCAGCTTAAAACCCTCCAAAGCATTCCCGCCCTCTTTAGGATATGAGTCAACCTCCCTAATAAGGCCCGAGAGAGACTGCACGGGCCGACTCCTGCTTCCTTCTCGAGCTTCATTTCTCCTTATTCCTTCTGCTTTCTCTCGCTCCCTCCCCTTTCTCCTCCGTGTTTCCTTACATGCTGTTCCCTCTGCCCAGCACACTGTTCCTCTCTCGCTTTACCTAATAAACTGATACTCATATTTCAGGTCTCAGCTTAAATGTCCCCTCTCTCTCTTTCCTGATCCACAGCCTGCTTGCTGGCATCAGCGACCGTTCTGCCAAGTTGCACAACTTCAAGGGGTGAAATTTGTGTCGTATTATGTGTGAATGGTGCCCCTGAAACGGTGCAATGACCTGGGAAAGGACACGTTGTTCCTCACTGTCCCTGCTTAATTGTCTTCCTTCTTGACTGCAAGCCCCACATCTGGTTCTCTGCTGTAAGCCTAGCGCAAATTAAAAGCTCAATATTTGTTGAATGAATAAATGAGGTTTTTTTGACTATTTAAATATCTGTAAGTTAAAAAAAATAAATGAAGTCTTAAAAGAGAAATGGCTAATGGGAGTGCATGCAAGAAATGTGGGGGGGAAAATCTGGCAACCACACCTTTTACAGAATAAGTCATTGAAGATATTTAGTTTGGAGAAGCAAAGATTTAGAACAGATATAATAGCTGCGATCAATGTTTCCATGTGAAAATGCATTCATGCTTTTTTTTTTATCTTAGAAAGATAATTAAAACAACTGAAGGCAAGTTACAAGGAAGCAAATTGGGGCCTGATAATAAAATTATAAGAACTCGCCAATATCGAGAGCTGTCCAGAAATCAAACGGGTGGCACACGAAGTGACGAGTTCTGCTTCATTGAAGTTCTGATATTGAAGTACGAGCTGGATGTCCGTCTGCAGGGTCACTGTGGGCGGCCACCGGATGAGAGAGCCTTCGAGGGGCGAACTCCAAATGTCTGTGATTTGATGACAGTGGGGAGAGTCTACTTTTGACTTGAACTTGGGCGTTTATTGAACGCCCCTCTGTGCTTGGCACTGCTGGGGACGTAGGGCTGCACTCATCCCTGCACTCGCAGGTGCACAGGGCAGTTTGGAGGGGCGATGTCAAGCTCATGGGGAGCAATCAGAAAGAAGGCAGGACCTTGCAGAACATCGCCAAGCATCTAACCGTGCGGTACAGAGTATAGTCTCGCATTAGGGTGGAAGGCTTCTCGGGAGAGGAGGGGCGTGCAAAAGGCCTCAGCAGATGGGAAAGAGCTGGAGAGAAGGGTCCAAGCAGGTGCTCCTCACACCTTCATTCACAGCCTCAGAGTTTGCACGGAGCTCGGTAGCACTCGGCTTTCCTCGGCTGAAACTAAGAAGGAAGACAGGACGAAGCCGGCCTGAGAATTGGCTAAAACGCACGAGCTGCGTCGTCTGGTGAAAGGGAGTTAGCTCCTCGCCTATCCTGAGCTCCTTTAGATATTTGGGGCTCACTGGATGAGTCAGAGGTGACTCAGCTGCTCAGAAGGAAGGGCAGGGGAAGCCCCAGGGTTGAAGTTGCCCGAGTCTTTAGAGCCCAAGCGTTCACAAGTCTTTTTTTTTATATAATTTGCGCTGCAAGTAACCGAAAGCCTCATTAACAATGACTTAATCAAAAGGAAAATTATCTCACGTATTGAAAATGCTGAGGCAGTTCTGATCCAGAATTGGTTAATCCATGGGTTTAACAAAATCACCCATGTCCTACTTCTTTCCATCATTATGTTTGCTGTTTTCTGTGTGTCGATTTGTCCTCTTGGGCTGAGTCCCCTCATGGTCCCTGGAAAGCTTCAGCAATGTTGCAAATGTGAACATTGAGAAGCAGAAAAAAAGCCTAGTTTCCTGGCTTTTTTTTTTTTTTTTTTTTTGAGACAGAGTCCCACTCTATTGCCCAGGCTAGAGCGCTGTGGCGTCAGCCTAGCTCACAGCAACCTCAAACTCCTGGGCTCAAGCGATCCTCCTGCCTCAGCCTCCCGAGTAGCTGGGACTACAGGCATGCGCCACCATGCCCGGCTAATTTTTTTCTATATATTTTTAGTTGGCCAATTAATTTCTTTCTATTTTTAGTAGAGACAAGATCTCACTCTTGCTCAGGCTGGTTTCGAACTCCTGACCTTGAGCGATCCTCTCGCCTCGGCCTCCCAGAGTGCTAGGATTACAGGTGTGAACCACTGTGCCCGGCCAGTGTCCTGGCTTTTAAGAGTAAGAAAATATTTCCTGGTAGTCCTTCCGTCCTGGAGAGACTCAGATGTGTCCTCATGGCCACGGCTTGGTTATCTCACAAGCCCACTGGACAGGCCAGTGTATCACCACGGGAGAGGCCCAGCTCCCATGAAGCACATGGATGGCCGACACCTGAACAAAATCCATCCGGGTTCTTTACCATGAGATAGAACTCACGCTGTGTTTCCTTCTTAGTTAGGATGCCCAGTTCTTTAGGTATAACGAAGGCCAGGGTAGAGAGGACCCGGCCAATGCTGCTTGCCTTGCCTGAGCTGGGGGGCCTCGTCAGGACATGCGACTGTGTTAGGGTACCTGTGGCTGGGTCTGTGGCGCCTGAGATTCTCACTGGAACAGCAGGTTGTGAGTTCAGCCAGGTGTTCTTTCAGGCAACTCAAAATCCTTACTATGGGCCTGGGATTGTGCTAGGCCTGTAGCACAGTATCTCATGCAATCTTCACCTCAAGTCTGCAAGTCAAGGATTATGATCGGCCAGGCACGGTGGCTCACCCCTATAATGCTGGCACTCTGGGAGGCCGAGGCAGGCGGATCATTTGATCTCAGGAGTTCGAGACCAGCCTGAGCAAGAGTGAGACCCTGTCTCTACTAAAAACAGAAATTTAGCCAGGTGTCGTGGCATGCGCCTGTAGTCCCAGCTACTCTGGAGGCTGGGGCAGGAGGATCCCTTGAGCCCAGGAGTTTGAGGTTGCAGTGAGCTATGATGACGCCACAGCACTTCAGCCAGAGTGACAGAGCGAGGCTTTGTAAAAACAAAAACAAAACAAAACAAAACCCTGCACACAAGAGGAGAGGTCTGTATTTGGAGATTTGCTGGAAGTTCCCTATTGGCTGCATCATTGCATGATGATTCATCCTGACGAAAAATATAAACTTCTTGTTTTGAGTGACTCTAAGTTTGCGTGTGGTTAATGCTTAGACAAAGGTTATTTCTCTGATGTATAAAAAAATCACCGTGGTAAGAAATATTTACAAATATATAAGTCATTTATTTGGAAATTCCAATTACACTAGGGAGTCTTCCCAAGAAATCTAGATCTGTTCTCCTCTGAGATTTAGGAAATCTAGAAGGATCATTTGTCCAGTATATGAAACTCCGAGAATTCTACACGTGTGGAGATTAGAATCCACCAGGAGCTCCAGGGTCCTGAAGTACCTCCTCCCTCCCCCTTCATTCGCAGACGATTTGAGCACTTATATTCTTCCTTCTACAGCCAGGAGTCCGATGTATTTCAGTGCCTTTATAGATGACTCATCCAGAATGTGGCTTTTCAATTCCATGGATTCCGTGTGTGCATAACCTTTTCCTTGCCTCTACTAAGCCATTTGCTCTAATGGTTACAGCCTGGATTTTGTCATTTGTCAAGACTGCACCACCTCCAAAAGTCTCTTCATGCGGGCATTCCAGTCTCTGGCCGCCACCTCCTCTCCCCGGTGACTCAGATCTTCCCACTACAACTGAGCCCCAGTCTGTGGGCTCAACTACATCATCCCATCTTGTCAGCTCTGTCCTGCCTTTGTTTCCCTCATTATTCAACTCTGACTCCTTGTTCCATCTTTCCAATCAGGATTTTACCTATACAGGCGTACATCGTGGACATTGCGGGCTGTAGACACGGCAATAAAGCGAATATTGCAGTAAAGTGAGTCACACATATTTTTTGGTTTCCCAGTGCATATCAAAGTTATGTTCACACAATAGCAGTCTATCAGGTGTGCAATAGCAGTATATTTTGAAAGTGCACACACGTTAATTAAAAAATACTTCATTGCTAAAAAATGCTGTTGATCGTCTGAACCTTCATTCAGTAAATAGTAATATATATATATATTTTTTTATTTTGCTGGTGGGGAGTCTAGCTTCAATGTTGATGGCTGCTGACTGATCAGGGTGGTGATTGGTAAAGATTGAAGTGGCTGTGGCAATTCTTAACCTAAGACAACAAGGAAGTCTGCTGCTCTGATGAACTCTTCCTTCCATGAATATTTCTCTGTAGCATGCAATGCTGTTTGATAGCATTTTACCCACAGCAGAGCTTCTTCCATAATTGGAGTCAGTCCTCTCAAATCCTGCCACTACTTTATCAACTAACTTTATGTAGTATTCTAAATCTTTTGTTGTCATTTCAACAATGTTTGTAACATCTTCACCAGGAGTAGAAGATTTCTTCTCAAGAAACTACTTTCCCTGCTCATCCATAACAAGCAACTCCTCATCTGTTCAAGTTTGATCATGAGATTCATGAGATTGCAAGCAGTTCAGTCCCATGCTCAGGGTCCACTTCTAATTCTAATTCTCTTCCTGTTTCTGCCACATCTGCAGTTACTTCCCCCGCTGGAGTCTTGAACTCCTTTGAAGTCATCCATGAGGGTTCGAGTCAACTTCTTTCAAACTCTTATTAATGTTGATATTTTGAAATCCTTCCATGAATCATGAATGTTCTTAATGGCCTCTAGAATAGTGAATCCTTTCAAGAAGGTTTTCAATGGACTTTGTCCAGATCCATCGGATGAATCACCATCTAGGGCAGCTATATAGCATAGCAAAATGTGTTTCTTAAATAATAAGACTTGAAAGTTGAAGTTATTTCTTGATCCATGGGCTGCAGAGTGGATGTTGTGTTAGCAGGCAGGAGAACAACATTCGTTTCCTTGTGCATCTCTATCAGAGCTCTTGGGTGGCCAGCTGCCTTGTCAATGAGCAGTCATATTTTATTATTTTTTCATTTTTTTATTTTGTTTTGTTTTTTATTTTTTAGACAGAGTCTCACTTTGTTGCCCAGGCTAGAGTGAGTGCCATGGCATCAGCCTAGCTCACAGCAACCTCAAACTCCTGGGCTCAAGCGATCCTCCTGCCTCAGCCTCCCGAGTAGCTGGGACTACAGGCATGCGCCACCATGCCCAGCTAATTTTTTCTATATATATTTTTAGTTGGTCAATTAATTTTCTATTTTTAGTAGAGACTAGGTCTTGCTCAGGCTGGTTTTGAACTCCCGACCTAGAGCAGTCCTCCCGCCTCGGCCTCCCAGAGTGCTAGGATTACAGGCGTGAGCCACCGCGCCCGGCCGAGCAGTCATATTTTAAAAGGAATCTTTTTTTCTGAGCAGTAGGCCTCAGCAGTGGGCTTAAAATATGCAGTAAACCATTCTGTGAACAGATGTGCTGTCATCCAGGCTTTGTTGTTCCATTTATAGAGCACAGGCAGAGTGGACTTAGTATGCTTCTTAAGGGTTCTTATGGTTTCAAGGTTATCATTTTTTATGATGGTAAATGAGCATTGGCTTCAACTTAAAGTCACCAGCTGCGTTAGTCCCTAGGGAGAAAGCTAGCCTGTCATTTGAAGCTTTGAAGTCAGACATTGACTTTTCCTCTCTAGCTATGAAAGTCGTAGGTGGCATCTTCCAAGGTACGTATGTTTCATCTACATTGAAAATCTATTGTTTAATGTGGCCGCCTTCATCAGCGATCTTAGCCAGATCTTCTGGATAACTGGGGGCAGCTTCTAACATTAGCACTTGCTGCTTCACCTTGCACTTTTGTGTTATGCAATCAGCTGTTTTCCTCAAACCTCATGAACCAACCTCTGCTAGCTGCCAACTTTCCTTCTGCAGCTTCCTCACTTCTTTCAGCCTTCCTAGAGAGAGTTAGTGCTTTGCTTTGAATTAGGCTTTGGCTTAAGAGAATATTGTGGCTAGTTTGATCCTTTTTTTTTTTTTTTTTGAGACAGTGGCACAATTGTAGCTCACTGGAACCTTGAACTCCTGGGCTCAAGTGATCCTCCTGTCTCAGCCTCCCAAGTAGCTAGGAGTACAAAAATGCATGCCAACACACCTGGCTAATTTTTTATTTTTTGTAGAGATGGGTCTTGCTACATTGCTCAGGCTGGTTTCGAACTCCTGGCCTCAAGTGATCCTCCTGCCTCGGCCTCTCAAAGTGCTGGGGTTATAGGTGTTATAGGTTATACTGTGTGCCACCATGCCTGGTTTGATCTTTTATTCAGACCATTAAAAATTTCTCTACAACTGCAATAAAGCTGTTCGACTTTATTATCATCCATGTGTTCACTAGAGGAGTATTTTTAATTTCCTTCAAGAATTTTCTTTTGCATTCACAACTTGGCTAACTGTTTGGCATAAGAGGCCTAGCTTTCAGCCTATCTCAGCTTTTGATAGGCCTTCCTTTTAATAAGCTTAATCATTTATAGCTTTTGATTTAAGTGTGTGATTGTTCCTTTCACTTGAACATTTAGAGGCCATTTTAGGGTTATTTGCCTAATATTTCAATATTGTTGTGTCTCAGGGGATAGGATAGGATAGGCCAGAGGAGAAGGAGAGAGACGGAGGAATGGCTGGTTAATTGAACAGTCAGAACACACACATTTATCAATTAAATTTGCCATCTTATGTGGGCATGGTTCATGGCTTTCCCAAAACAATTATAGTATTAACATAAAACGTCACTGATCACAGACCACCATAACAGATATACTAATAATGAAACGGTTTGAAATATTGTGAGAATGACCAAAATGTGACTCACGGACATGAAGTGGGCACAGGCTGTTGGAAAAATGGTGCCGATAGATTTGCTTGATGCAGGGCTGCCATAAACATTAACTTTGTGAAAACTTAGTGTCTGCAAAGCACAATAAAGTGAAATGCAATAAAAAAGAGCTATGTCTGTAGTCTCCATTTCTCTTCCTCCTTATCCTTTTCATATAATCATGGGGCAAAACAATTCTGCCTTCTATGTGTTTGGCCTCAGGCTGCCAAAAGAATCCCACGAAATATGTTACATTCTAGTAGACCACGTCAATTCATGGTTGCAAACCTCACCTGGGGCCTGGGGGTTTACCACGTTTCTCTAGAGTTGTTTGTTTTCCACATCTCTGAAATATTTATTTCAAATCTTTGTTTTTTTTTTTTTCCAAACTATCTTGCATTCTCACCTTCTTATTTACTCTTTTAAGAGTAAACAGAAACCATATGTTGGACTCACCCTCAACTTCCTGCCAACCATTCTTCAAAACAACCTGTTTCTGTGTCCATCATCTCTGCTTCCTTCGTGTTATTTTTCAATAGAGGTGTCCCCACTTCCTTCCTGTTATTTTTCAGTGGAGGTGTCCCCACTTCTTTCCTATTATTTTTCAATGGAGGTGTCCCCACTTCCTTCCTGTTATTTTTCAATGGAGGTGTCCCCACTTCCTTCCTGTTATTTTTCAATGGAGGTGTCCCCACTTCCTTCCTGTTATTTTTCAGTGGAGGTGTCCCTATTTCCTTCCTATTATTTTTCAATGGAGGTATCCCCACTTCCTTCCTATTATTTTTCAATGGAGGTGTCCCCACTTCCTTCCTGTTATTTTTCAATGGAGGTGTCCCCACTTCCTTCCTGTTTCTTTTCAAGGGAGGTGTCTCTGCTTACTTCCTGTTATTTTTCAGTGCAGGTGTCCTCCTCGTTTCACAGGTAATTCTTTCCTCTACCTGCATCTTGCTTTCTGAGGAAGCTGCCTTCATCAGTTCTCCCATCTCACTCCTCTATGTTCAACTTCTTCTTCTCCTCCCTTGGCCCAGTGTCTTGAAAGAGTGGTCCTCACTTGTCGTCCCTGCCTTTCCACTTACCATTTCACGTGCAACCAGCCATCTCCCATCCCCACCACTCCTGCAGTCTTCTTGACGCAGTCAACAGTAGCCCCTATTTGCTACAGGCAGTAGGGGCTCTTTTGTCTTGATCTTACTTGGCTTCCCTATAGCGTCTGATCTGGCTGACCACTCTGTCTTTCTCGAAATAGCTTCTTTGCCTGTCCTCAGGGATAGCACTCTCTCCTAGTGTTTCTTGTGATCCCTCAGGCCACTCTTTAATGAATTCTGGGTTCTCCAGAGCTTGGTTTTTGGCTCTTTTCTCTTCTCACTCTACACTCTGTCCCTTGGTAGTCTCATCCACTACCATGATTTCACTCATCATCGATATATCAATGACACCCACATGTTTATCTCCAGACTGAATCCCAATATCCATCTGACCATGCTGATGTTTTCATGCAAAGTCTCAGAGGCACCTCCAACTCAGCAGGGCCAATGTAGAATACATCACCTTCCCCTTCAAACCTGCTTCTTCTCTGCCCCACTGTTCAGGCCAGAGGTTGGGGGTTCATCTTGGCTGTCACCCACTCTGACCTAAATCATTGCTGAATATTTGAACTTCTGCACTTCTTTCAATTCCTATTTATTAACACCTTAGTCCAGACCACAATTTTCTCTTGTCTGGATTGGAAGCGAATGGCCCCTAAATGGTCCCATACAGAAGATATATTCTCTTCTTTACTTAATACTCTTAGATGGCTTTCCTTTGCTCTTGATTAAAGTCTAGACCATCCCTGAATGATCAGACCCCTGCCCAATTCATCAAGCTCATCCTAACCCTCTCCCTCTCATGCGTAATGTCCCTCATTTTCTGGGATTCATCATTTAGTTTCTTGAACAGTTTAAGTTTCTTCCTACCACAGGGCCCAGAACGTGAGATGGGATGGAGAAGTCAGAGGGCCCCGAAGAGGGTCCAGGTTCTAGCCACGTTGCACATCAGTACAAATCTACTCTTGCTTTAGAGACCACCCCCTCCCCCTATTCTTTGCAGTTCTAAGGGGTCTTTAAAACCACATCTCATTCTGCTTCCTGTCACCTCTCTCTTCCTGTGGCTACCTCCTGCTCATACCTCCTGTCCAGTTGAAGGTCACCTGCCCATGGAAGCCTCTCCCAACCCTGAATCTCGGTCAACTGCCTTGTTAACTCTCCCACTTCTCATTCATAGAAATTGCCACGATTATAATAAAATTGTATAGTTAATTTTATAATGTCTGTTTCCTCCACTAGCTATTAAATATGTGAGGGCAGGGATCATGTCTGTCTTATTCACTGCTTTTTCTTCAGCATACAACTAGTACCTAGAGCAGGGGTCCTCAAACTACGGCCCGAGGGCCACATGCAGGTGTTTTTGCCCGTTTGTTTTTTTACTTCAAAATAAGATATGTGCAGTGTGCATAGGAATTTGTTCATAGTTTTTCTTAAACTATAGTCCGGCTCTCCAACGGTCTGAGGGACAGTGAACTGGCCCCCTGTTTAAAAAGTTTGAGGACCCCTGACCTAGAGCATAGTAAGTTCAGAGTGAATAAATGTGTGTCTTTGTAAACACTCTGATTTGGGGCCAATGTCATGGAGAAGCCAGTTTGCCTCTGTTTTGATTTGGGTCTCATCTTTGTCAGACATGAGTGTAGAGTTTATTATATAAGGAGATTAGATTAGTTATTTAATGCTGCAGTAGTAGCCAAAGTTACTAATTCAGCCCTGGTGGAGGGGGTATGATAGGGTCTGTTTGGGGAAATGACATCTTTCTTCTCTAAGTGACCCAGGAAGACTTCAAATTGGCACAAGATTCTGGACTATATATTGGATAAGCCATGGGCTCTGTTATACAACGGCTTCGTGACCTTGGAAAACATTTTTGTTCCTCTAATAATGGCAAGAAAAAAAGGCAGAGTAATAGGCTGAATTTTCATATTTCAGATTGCTAAGCAGATAAGCAACAATGACTGAGAACGAACATATATGAACAAAGCCCAGTGTTGCAATCAAACAAAGCGCTCTAATCTAATCTCCACTTGACGGCGCCCATAACTATTAGCGCTGTGGATGACAAGCATCTATGTTAAACGGTTCACTGGATTTGTGCAACTCCAGGGCTGTAATTCATATATATGTTTTTACTTCATCAAGCCAAGCATTTCTGAGACTAACTTTAGGGAATCGAAAGTAAATACTCAAACAAACAGAAAAAAAGAGGTTATTTCCTTTTTTTCCCTTCCAAATGCAGGAGCAAATCATTTTTCTCTTCCAATGCAGAAACGGTGGGAAAGGAGGTGGAAAGCACTATCAGGAAAAGTCCAGGTCCAGAGCATGGCGCAGGTGCAGCACACGTCCAGCTGTTTGTCAAGGTGTTAGCACTTAGCCTTCTATCCGGTCTGATGTGAGCATTGTCCCAAATGTATAAGGCACAGAGCTGCTGTTATTATTTACTGTGTGTGAGGAGCTTGACATGCATTCATGCCTTTATTTTTTATGACAGCAACACCTTGAAGGAATCATTCTTCTTTCCATGTTGTTGTTTTTTCTTTTTCTTTTCTTTTTGAGACAGAGTCTCACTCTCTTGCCCTGGCTACAGTGCCGTGGCGTCAGCCTAGCTCTCAGCAACCTCAAACTCCTGGGCTCAAGTGATCCTTCTCCATGCCCGGCTAATTTTTTCTCTATATTTTTAGTTGGCCAATTAATTTCTTTCTATTTTTAGTAGAGACGGGGTCTTGCTCTTGCTCAGGCTGGTTTCGAACTCCTGACCTTGAGCGATCCTCCCACCTCGGCCTCCCAGATTGCTAGGATCACAGGCGTGAGCCACCGTGCCCGGCTCCTCTTTCCATGTTACGGAGGAGAATACTGAGGCAGGTGACGTCTTGACGTCCTGCAGCCAAGGTTCATCAGACTCCAGAGGCAGTGCCCGTCAGCCCTGTGCTGTGGAGTCAGAGGTAAGCTGTGTCACTTGTCCTTAGGTCTTTTATCTCCCCATGTCCCCCCCCCCCCCCCCCCCCCGCCTCCAGCAGGGGTGCCAAGGAGGCTTCTGGAAGTTCAAGGCTCTATGGCTGCTCACCCCTGCTGGAGAGGAGAGCTGTTGACGATATACAGGTGGCTGGGAGCTGTCTGGAAAGTTACCAGTGCAGACCCTGGAGGAGTGAGTCCTGGAGGAGGGGTCAAGTGGAAAGGAAGGAAGCAGAGACTGGCATTAAGACCTATGGGCTTGGCCGGGCGCTGTGGCTCACGCCTGTAATCCTAGCTCTTGGGAGGCCGAGGCGGGCGGATTGCTCAAGGTCAGGAGTTCAAAACCAGCCTGAGCAAGAGCGAGACCCCGTCTCTACTATAAATAGAAAAGAAATTAATTGGCCAACTGATATATATATAAAAAATTAGCCGGGCATGGTGGCGCATGCCTGTAGTCCCAGCTACTCGGGAGGCTGAGGCAGAAGGATCGCTCGAGCCCAGGAGTTTGAGGTTGCTGTGAGCTAGGCTGACGCCACGGCACTCACTCTAGCCTGGGCAACAAAGCGAGACTCTGTCTCAAAAAAAAAAAAAAAAAAAAAAAAGACCTATGGGCTTGAACAGGACTTAGAGGTCACCTAATCTAGTGGTTTCGAAGGTTTTTACCACAAAGGACTGTTGCCATTAATTTTCCCCAGAGACTCTCTATTTTAAAATATTTTGTCTGCTTAAAAATGTTTTAAAGAGATAATTCCATTTTCTGATTTCCGTAATCAAAGATATAATAGGTGACTACCAAATAGAACTTCTCTTTTTTTTTTTTTTTGAGACAGAGTCTCACTTTGTTGCCCAGGCTAGAGTGAGTGCTGTGGCGTCAGCCTAGCTCACAGCAACTTCAATCTCCCAGGCTCAAGCAATCCTCCTGCCTCAGCCTCCCGAGTAGCTGGGACTACAGGCATGTGCCACCATGCCCAGCTAATTTTTTCTATATATATTAGTTGGCCAATTGATTTCTTTCTATTTATAGTAGAGACGGGGTCTCGCTCTTGCTCAGGCTGGTTTCTAACTCCTGACCTCGAGCAATCCACCCGCCTCAGCCTCCCAGAGTGCTACGATTACAGGCGTGAGCCTCCGTGCCCGGCCCAAATAGAACTTCTGATGAGCCTGAGGCACCCTGTCTTGGCCACTCATAGTGGCCGGGACTCCAGCCAGACAGGGAGAAGTGCGTTTGAATGAGACGTGCAGACGTATTCAGGAGTGGTGGCAAACACACAGTTTCCATTAGGCCCTCTCAAATTTTGGGAATTGCTCAAAAACAACCCCGATCCTGCCATGAATGCCATCACTCCTGTGGCCCCAGGGGTTGGAAACCATTGATTCAGATCCATTTCCTTATTTTATTGAGGAAATTGAGTCCCAGGCAGGCTAAATAAAATTTCTGAAGTCACCAAATGAATTAGTGCCTAAAAGGGGTATTGAATAATGACACCCTTATGTCACCTGGATGTCTCTAGCCCCTGAGAGATACAGAGGCGTCTGCTTCATTCTGTAGCCAGTTTCTGCAGCTTATAAAAATTCAAAGATCCTCCCATCATTTTAAATTCTGGGTTTTTGCTCTTATGATACAGATCCTATTTCCTTGGAGTGTTATGTTTGCCTTTCCCTAAATCGCCCCAGGCCTAAGCTGCTAACACATTCCACAGTGACATCCACTCCTAACAGTGTTTTGAGAACATGACATATAGCAGTATAGAATAATCATTAAGACCCTATGAGGTCTGTCATTTAATAGCTGGATGACCAAAGGTGAATTATATAACTTCTCTGGGTCTCATTTTCATTAATTGTTAATATCACATAGTTTCACATGATCATTGATGAGCTAATACAATATTAAGTACTTAGCAAAGTGGCTGGCAATTGATTTTAGTCAATGTTCATAGTATTATGAACATAAATATTAGGTATACTGGAAGGGTGATACACATAGATGGTAAATTGGAAGCACAGAGCCTATGTATTCTCTCAGGTTAATCTATGATCAAAGTCATGGTTTAAAGAGCTGGATTAATGTGGTATGAATATATGAATAAATGAAGTTCAAAAAATTTGAACTTCAAATATAATCTACAGAATGTTAGATTATTTATTTATTTATTTATTTTGAGACGGAGTCTCACTTTGTTGCCCAGGCTAGAGTGAGTGCCGTGGCATCAGCCTAGCTCACAGCAACCTCAAACTCCTGGGCTCAAGCGATCCTCCTGCCTCAGCCTCCTGAGTAGCTGGGACTACAGGCATGCGCCACCATGCCCGGCTAATTTTTTTTCTCTATATATTATTTGGCCAATTAATTTCTTTCTATTTATAGTAGAGACGGGGTCTTGCTCTTGCTCAGGCTGGTTTCAAACTCCTGATCTTGAGCAATCTGTCCGCCTCGGCCTTCCAGAGAGCTAGGATTACAGCTGTGAGCCACCGTGCCCGGCCAAATATTAGATTATTGAACCACAATAAAGCAAAGATAATACTGAAAAAAAATTTGAGTGTCCTTTCCTCTAATATAAAATAATAATATCATATATACCTTATGTACCTGATATTATATATATATATATATATACCTAGTACACTAGCTCAAAATAAGTGCTTAATACATTATAGTTATTGTTAACATTTTATCAGCAGTGTGGATTCCTTCAGGTGAGTTTCTACTTGTTCCAGATGCCCACTTCCCTTGAGTGAGGTGCCACCCTCCAATTTGAGTCAGCATGCCTGGCCTGGCCATGAGTCCTCTGTGCCCAAACCTCCCTAGCCAGGGACCCATGACTTCTCCAGTTCAGTACAGAGAACCTCAAGAGTGGAGCGTGAGTCCCTCTCCCCTCCTCCTCTGCTAGCCTCCATTCTTACTCCTAACCTTTCATCTCAGAATTTCAGCTTTGATGTTTCCCACTTCCTTCCTATGGTTACTTTAACCGAAGTGAGTCAGGTCTTACTGAAAAACTGCCCACAGCCAGCCGGCTCCCACCCGGGCCCTGGGCCAGGGCTGCCCCGGCAGAGCCAGAGCGGGAGGGGGATCAGTTTACTCAGCCCATCCTTTCCCCCATCTCCTCCAAGTCACGGGGCTTTGAGTATCTGAGTAGGGCTTCCCCAGCCACTCGCCCCTCCCAACAGACCGCAGCTAGAAGCCATTTGTCTGGTGGCTCAGGGAGGGGGCAGGAAGAGCAGCAGCTTGAGCCTTGGGCATCCTATCCGTTGGGCTAATTTGCTTATATCCAACTCTCTTGGCTACAACCCTGTTTGTCTCTGATCCCAGCTCAAAGAGGATTGGGTAGGAGTTTTCAGTTATGAAATGTGCACTGAGACCTTCTCCTAGTGCCGGGGACCTGTAGCCTTGAAAATCAGCATGATCTTTAAGGATTTAGGGATAGCTCCTTAAAGGTGCATTAAAGGCTCGAGTTATGGGAAGACAGTGGTGGTTTTTGCTGTTGGCTTTTGAAGCAGAAATAGCTTTTTCTCCTGATCTCGTTTGGAGTCTCCCCCGTCTCCAGGGAGAAGGTAGCTGGCTTCCTTTCTCTGGCCTGCACAATTCATTCACTCATTCTCATTCATCTTGGAAGCTTTGAGGCAACAATTTTAGTCAGAAAGGAGTCAATGGACACCGCCACATGCTTTGAACAAGATCCATTTATTTATTCAAAATTAAAATCTGCTATGAAGACAGACAACGTAACATTCCCAGAGGAATCGAGTAATTTCTAGTTAAAACTGAGTTCTATTAGAACCGACTTTAAGTTGTTATAAATAATAAGCTGACCACAGCTTTCAAGACTGAAGTGGTTGGGGTCAGTGGGGGGGGGGTCAGGTGAATCCCTCTCAGCCACTGGAGGGTTAATCATCAAAAAGGCTCCCTGGTTTCTCTTCCTAAGAGGGTCAGAGTCTATAACATCCCAGGAGCCCCAGGCCCAGAGACAAGAGAAATTAGAGGGAGGTCAGGGAAAATAGCCCAACAGCTATGAAGGGTGGTCAGGCTTGGAATGGAAGGTTCGGTTGGCTCCAAAAGGAACACTTTTTTTTTTTTACCTTATATAACTTAAAATTTCTCCTAAAACACTCACACACCACAGGGTGTCTCCCTATGGAAACAGCTTAAACACAGGTGGAAATAATAAATATTGAAAAAAAAATTATAAAATCGGGCTTCTTTCTATATAGTTCACAGAGAAGCTCAGTAAATAAATAGAAATAGGAGTTGAGGTATCAGAGGTAATAAATATTCTAGGAGAGAGGTATGGCAAGGTTGTTCCAAGGAACCAGGCTGGCTGTCCCAAGAGCATGGGCTGAGATTTTGGAGATCTCCAATTTATGTCCTCGAGTCTAAAGAGTTGCCATGCTGGAGGTTTCAGTCTTTCATCTTCATTGTCATGTAGGATTCTATGTAGTTGATGAAGATGTCAAACTCACTCATGGCTTTGTAGACACCTTTCTCTTGGAGCTGGGTAGGGAGATAAGAAACAGTTAAAACCCCATCTAAGGACTAAATGGGTTCCCCTCCACTGGGATGGGTATGACTCCCTGATGTCAGGAGATGGACCCGAGGACATGCCCAGCTGCTGCCTTGGGAGGGGCAGTGCATGGACCTTTTATCTCCTCCCCGCCTGAGCGTGGCTATCCGGTAGAAAGGGGAGCATTCACTTTGCAAAGCACAGTCTTCAAAATGCTGCCTTTTCAAGAATTTTAAAGGTCATGTGCTCACATGATGCTTATGCAGAATTTGATGAAGACACATTACAGGAAGCACTTTGCAGTTTTTTTTGTTTTTTCTTTTTTTTTGAGACCAAGTCTCAATCTGTTGCCCTGGCTAGAGTGTGGTGGGTGGCATCAGCCTAGCTCACAGCAACCTCAAACTCCTGGGCTCAAGCGATCCTCCTGCCTCAGCCTTCCGAGTAGCTGGGACTATAGGCACGCGCCACCATGCCTGGCTAATTTTTTTCTATGTATTTTTAGTTGGCCAATCAATTTGTTTCTATTTTTAGTAGAGACGGGGTCTCACTCTTGCTCAGGCTGTTCTCAAACTCCTGACCTTGAGCAATCCTCCCGCCCCGGCCTCCCAGAGCGCTAGGATCACAGGTGTGAGCTACTGCGCGCGGCCCATTCTGAGCTTTGAGGAGCTCAGGCTGAACCCCCAGGCGTGTTTGCATCTTCACATTCACGTGTCATCTTCCTGCACGTGTGGGTTCAGCCTAGATTCCCAACAAGCTACTTTCTGTACTTTCTGTTTCCTTTGTCACTCTCCCCAGCACCCGGTTCATGGTGTTCTTAGGCTGGTGGGCCAGCTCAACCCGCAAGCCTGCAAAGGCGGGGAGCAGTCATTTAGAAACCCCAAAGACACTTAACAGAAGATAAATATAACCGAGGTGGCAGCTCCTCACTGGCTGAGGAGGTCACACCATTTGTCAGGTTCCCACACCCCTCCAATTGAAGGGGGGTGGGGAGGGCTGCTGGCACCTGCTTCTGGCTTCTGGCTTCTGGCACCCAAGCTCACCTTGCTGAAGGCGTTCTTCATCTTCTCCACTGCCTTGCTCTTATTTTCACAGGGAAGAAATCGGTGCTGTGGAAGAAAAGAGAAAGTGTTCATGACCCTGGCTCCCAGCTCCCATGTCCGTGGCACTTGGGGGACGAGCTGGTGGGGTGCAGAGGGGACCAGGTTCATCCCAAATGTCCCCCCTTATAGCTCCCAATAGGGAGAACGGAGTCCTGCCTCATCCTTACCCACTACACTATGAATAATTCCCCCAGATCATTTATTTCTGAGGAATAAACTAACCCCCTTAACTAACCACTTAACCACAGCCCAGGAGATGCGATGCATTTCCCTGGAAGCCACTCAGATGTTTGCAAGGCTCCGATGACAACCCAGGTGTTGGCTTTCCTCCCCCAGGACTCCACAGGGTCTCCTGGAGTGCCGAGCTAGGCATTCTTCAGCCTGCCCTTGTTTGCCTCTCTCTCCTGTCCCTGTCCCATTGCAGCCACCAACGACCATTTCTAAGCAGCTGGGGAGTGGAAACACAGTCACAGCTACAGAGACCAAACCCTTTGCATAGCCCTGTCGTGCAAATAGAGACCAACTGATTTTCCAGTATATCAGTAAGGGAACGAAAGAAACCATTAGTAGTGAGGGCATCGTTTCAGTTGGAGAAATAAATTATCTGGGGCAATTATTCATAGACACTAGCTTGGGGACGAGGAGCCCCGCTGGCCCTTGTAAAACACCAGGGGAAACCCTGTCAGACAAGGTTGGGTACCCCCAAGGTGGAAAATAAGAGGTGAGGGATGTCTCCTCTGCTTGGAAGTCTCAGCTCCCAGCCCGGGGGCTCGGTCCAAAGGGACGAGGGAGCCCTGGCTGAAGCTCTGGGTCCCTTTCACGAAGAGAGAGAGGGGGGAGTAGTTAATAAGCCACAAATGACTCACAAATAACAGGAAAGCTGTTTGCAAATCTTCACATGTAAATGCCTGGCAGCCACCCCCACCCCTGCTCAGAGAGCAGCGAGCGAGAGCTCACTCTGGGCACCTTTCTAAATTCTCAGCTAGTCCTGCCAGTCTGTGTCTTTGGGGTGGCTTTGGACGTGAGCTGGCCTGTAGGAGATGGCATTTTGGGGACAGCCGCAAAGACAAGGAGCGGCCGGCTACTCACACAGCGCCGCAGCCGCAGCCTCAGCGTTTTCAGCTTCTCCCCCAGGGAGTTCACGTGCTCTTTGATGTCCGGGCCGTGGTTCTCAGCCTGCGGCATCACCTCCTCCAGGTAGAACTGGATCATCTCAGACAAGGCTTGGCAACCCAGGTAACCCTAAGGGCAGGAGCCAAGGGGGGGGGGGTTGGTGGTGACTGGGAGGAAGGGCTGCCACAACTAGCTGGAGAGGACAACTTTGTGCCCTGGGACCCTCCTTCACCGGCTGCCTCCCCCAGCCCTGAGCCCCTTATAGCCCTGGCGGCTGGCTATGTGCTGAGTTAAGACCTTCCCACTTCTCCTTTTCAAAGTGAAGGAAGCAGCCCCAGCTCCCTGCAGTGAGGAAGCAGAGCCTCCCTTCCCTTAATCGCACTGTCCACTCCGCCCACCCACCCAGCCCTGCTCTCACCTTAAAGTCCTCCAGCAAGGACTCGTTCAGCAACATGCTGTCCAGCTGATCCTTCGTTTGCTGCGAGAAGAACGAAAGGCGAATGAACTTGAGGTTGGGGAAAACACCTAAAATGCATGTTCTTCTGATGCACTTTTATTTCTAGAATTTTTTTCATTTTTCATCAATGTAGGAGAGTTTTACAGAGGATTTGACGGTGTCGGAACCGTTAGTGAAATCAGTTCCTCCCCGTTGGAATCAAGTTATTTTAAAAATCTGGCCCACTTTGAAGCAAAGGCAAAAAGCTTGACTCAGTGCTGGTCTTTCTGCAGAGTTACTTCGGGTCCTAAGGGACACCTATGTCAACCCTGCAGTGCCTTTGATACCCCCTCTCACGGCCTGCTCTTTGCTCTTCTTTCTCCATACTGTGGACACCCAGCTCCACCCTGGAAAACGTCTGGGGATGGGAAGCCTCCCCTGACGCAGGTTCCCCAGGTACGGGGCTTCCCCGAGCCACCGGTCTTTCGGGTCTGGAAACTCTCTAAGCAGAGGCAGTGTTTGCTTCCCTGCCACAGCATGTAGAGGACATCTTCACCTCCGATCAGACCCTTCTTGATTTCTCTAAGCCGATTAAGTATAGAACTCCAGTGGAATCTTGTAGGAAGTCCCTGAGCATAGCAGGGAGTGGCATTTACCTTTTTAGGCAGGTTTTCCTGCATCTATGCCCCATCATCTGGGCTTAGCTTAACTCACTGGACCCATATAGCTTAATCTAGGACTCTCTTAAGAATCAAAATGTGGGGGGAATGGGTGCTGGAGATGGAGGTGGAGGAGCAGGGGGAGGGTTCTTCCTATAGCTCCAGCAGGAGGCTGGGTTCAGGCAGTCCCAGGAGGAGAGAAAGCAGAGGAGGGAATCATACTCACAAAGAAAGTCTTCACCCTGCCGAAGGCAGCTCGGAGCTCCCGGAGCATGTGAGGCAGGCTGGCTGGGAAGTGGGTGCAGCTGTTCTCAGACTGGGTACTCTGGCCTCGGCTGGCCCCCACCCCAGCCAAGAAGACCAGGCAACATAGCAGTGCTGAGCTGGGCATGGCGGCACTCTGCCTTCTTCTGCAAGTCTGTCCTGTGGTTTGGTTTTGCAAGAGCAAGCCCCTGAAGTATAGACCTTCACCTTCTCTGCCCCCTTTTATATTGTGGGCTCCATTCATAAAAAGCCACAGAGTTAACAGATTTCCTGGAAAAGGTTTTTTCTGATCAAAGCTCCTCCTCCCTTCCTTAGACGTCCAATTTTCATTTGTTGAATCTAAAGTTTTTAATTTTTGCATTGTAAGCAAAAGGACTAGAAGATGAACTCTGCATTAGGCTATTTTTAGCACACGGCACCTCTCTTTTTTCTAAAATTAATTTAAGCCTCTCAATAAAAAAAAAAGTGATTTCCTGGGGAGAACAGCTGTTCTGTGCGTGGAGGCCTACAGCTGTGGGTTCCATTCACGTATTCCTAGGTCACAGTGACGTGGACAAACTGGCCATTCCAGAATACACTGGGATTGAGAAATAATTGGGATCCCCCCAACCTGGGTTGGATACCTAAGACTTCTCCCTGCTAACTTAGGAAGTCACCTTAGTTCTCTGGGCCTCAGTTTCCCCAAGTAAAAATGAGGGGGTGGGCTAAATATCTTCAAAACTCCCCTCTACTAATGGTTCTCACATTTTATGCTCAAAGGCTGACCCTTGATGAGACTGGCTTCCTAGGAGACAGGCAGGGTTCCGGGCTGTGCTCCAGGTTCCTTCTCTGGTTTTGCTGAGAAACCAGAGACTTGCCCACGTCCCAGAACTTGGGGTAAGTTAGTAGGAATCATCCACACCTTCCGAAAGCTTGTCACAGGCTAGGAAGGGCGTCCTTACTGTGACCCTCATCACCTCCACTTTATAGCGGGCACACTGAGGCTCGGAGATGTCCAGGAACCCGCACAAGGCTGCCTGGGTGCCAGTTTGGTTCCCTTACCCTACTCTGCACTGTCCGGAGTGTGTGGATTGAAAGATGGAATGAATAGTCCTTGGGGTTCTTTTAGTTATAAGCTTCTGTAGCTGGAGTCTAAAGTCTAAAAGGTGGGGAGGCACAAGTAGAAATATCAAGGAGCATAAGTCAGGATTCCACTAGGGCTGGACAGCAGGTCCCTTTCTTTCCTCTTACCCATCCCTGCTCCCCTTTCCCAACGCGGCCTCCGTAGTCCTGTTGTGGATTTGCACGTGTGTGTGTGTGTGTGTGTGTGTCTGTGCAAGGTGGCCAGGTGTGGCTGGGATGAGGAGTGTTGCCGTACCTTTGGTTGGGGGAGCATGAGGGCAGTGATGTCAGGACTTCTTCAGGCATCTAGAAAGTCTCTGGGGTCCTTTGATTGTGCTTCAGCCTCCCCCTTCCTCAGGGGCTCCTCCCACTGCCCCAGTCCAGACAGTACCTGGGAGGAGCACTGTCCCTCTGTACCCAGGGCGAGTCACTCACCCTCCCTGTGTCTGTGCTCCATCTGTCCGAGGGGGCAGCAGCACCTGCCCTCCTCCTTGCCGGGGGGCTTTGGGTTTAAGTGACAAGTGGACCCAGGTAGAGGGCAGCCCCAATATTTCTGCTACTTCCTCACCTTCCAGCATCAGCACTGGGTCATTGCCGATGGCACTGGGTCCCAAGCCTGTCCCAGTGGGGAAGGTCACTGAGCCGGGGCAGGTGGGGCAAATGCCCCAGAGCCCAGCCAGTCTGGAGTGAGTGGGAGGGAAGGGTGATGTCTCTGCTTCGGTGACTTGTGGGTCAGGATCAGGGGACCGTGGCCTCTCCTCCCAGCCCTTTGGGGAGTGTCAATGCAGAAAGCTAAGAATCATGAAGGGAGAAAGAGCTTTCTAGAAACTGGAAGGGAGCTAACTCAGGAATTTCTGCGCCTGACAGATTTCAAACACATTTTTAAAAAAAATTTAAATCTTTAAATTTTTTATTTATTTATGTTTTGAGACAGGGTCTCACTCTGTCACCCAGGCTAGAGTGCAGCAGCATCATCATAGCTCGCTGCAACTTCAACCTCCTGGGCTCAGGCGATCCTCCTGCCTCAGCTTCCCAAGTAGCTGGGACTATAGGCACATGCCACCATGCCTGGCTAATTTTTCTATTTTTAGTAGAGATGGGGTTTCACTATATTGCTCAGGCTGGTCTTAAACTCCTGGCCTCAAGTGATCCTCCCACCTCAGCCTCCCAAAGTGCTGGGATTACAAGCACGAGCCACCACGCTTGGCCTTCCTACCAGATTTATGCTGGGCTCAGGAGTATTTTTCTGAGTTCTGCCACCAGGAAGCAGAGAGAAAGGGACCAGGAACTGAGTTTCCTTATTCCTTTTACCCTTCTCCTGGCTTCTTGGCTCTTGGGGTTTTGTTGGCTGTGACTATTTTAGTCCTCTGGGCTGACCCCCTGTCTGAGTGGGGTGTTCCAGGTGTAGACTCAGCATGGCAGACCAGGCAGCCGGGGTGTCTGAACCCCACATGAGGCTGTGAGGTCCTTCCTGACCCAGGCAGCATGAACCTCTCCTGTCTTTGTGTCCCACCCTGCCCTATGCTTGCCTCACTAGGAAATCTACAGCCCTACCTTGCTGCCATCCATGTACACACCTTGTCTTGCCTAGGGAGCCATGGGCTCTACTAATCTTTCTGTCCCTGGTACCTAGCACTGAGTCCCGCCCAGGGAAGGTGCCAGCTATATTGGGATGGGCACAGCGGAGTGCCATGTGAGCCTGGAGGGGCCACACTAAGGAGGCTGGTCTGGGCACAGGTAAACACTCAGAAGGAGAGAGAGGGCTGGGCGTGGTGGCTCACACCTGTAATCCTAGCACTCTGGGAGGCCCAGGCGGGCAGATTGCTCGAGGTCAGGAGTTCGAAACCAGCCTGAGCAAGAGTGAGATCCCATCTCTACTAAAAATAGAAAGAAATTAATTGGCCAACTAATATACATAGAAAAAATTAGCCAGGCATGGTGGCGCATGCCTGTAGTCCCAGCTACTCAGGAGGCTGAGGCAGGAGGATCGCTTGAGCCCTGGAGTTGGAGGTTGCTGTGAGCTAGGCTGATGCCACGGCACTCACTCTAGCCTGGGCAACAGAGTGAGACTCTGCCTCAAAAAAAAAAGAAGGAGAGAGAGAGTAACTTAGGGAAGCAGGCAGCATCGCTTACATTTTCTTCTTATAATTTGATATACGTATGTAAATATACATACAGTGGCAGGAAGAAGGGAGGCCTGTAGAAGCTATTATGTCATTCTCTATTCCATAACCCATTAAATAGAGTTAAGGTTAGAATCAGGATCTGACTTCTTTGTTTTGACATGTATAGCCAATTTTTTCTCAAGCCATTTGTGGAATAGTTGACCCTTTCCCCATTGATTTGAAATCACTGTCCACTCTAATGTCAAAATTTCAGAATCTAAATAGTCAGAGAGAACCATACACAAGTTCCTTGACACAAGTCCTGGCTTGGAGATCATGTCTATCAACATATTGAGTAGTATTGACGTCAAGGGGCACATCTGAACATTTGGGCGAGGTGAAGAGCCTGTGCCCTCAGACTGACAAAACAACAAGAGCAACAAAGAAGGCTCCCGTGTCTCAAGGTCTGAAGGACATTTGTTCACCTGAACACTCATTAAGTTCCACTGGGAAAAGTCCCAAACCGACAGGCCACATCTGAGACATAAATGCCAGACGTCACATGTTAGTAGATTTGAGTTTGGGTTTCGGTGCAAGGGAAGAGCCCGTGCAGGGAAGGAAGTGAGGAAGCCAGCTCCTATGAATGGGTGGGGTGTCGTGTGAATTTCAAGAGGACACAGATGCCCCTCATGAGACTCTCAGCTTCTTGGGGGCAAATGGCCTGAGTCCAGTTTGCCCTCAAGTCCAAATGCATAGCAGGCATCTAATAAATGCTTATTAAATTGAATTCAAATTACTTTTCACTGGGAAGTCAGAGGATGGTTTTGGGAGGGGAAATACCTCTCCTCCTTTGCCCCTGCTCCAAAATATTCCCTAATTTCTATATTCAGCTATAAATAGAAAAAAAAAAACCTGACTAAACATATCTCTTAAAAAGGGGGATTATACAGCTACTCGGGAGGCTGAGGCAGGAGGATCGCTTGAGCCCAGGAGTTTGAGGTTGCTGTGAGCTAGACTGACGCCACGGCACTCACTCTAGCCTGGGCGACAAAGCGAGACTCTGTCTCAAAAAAAAAAAAAGTAGGGGGGGATTATGTATATATACACATATATTTTGTCTCACCCGACAAGAAGTCCAGAGGCAGGCAGTTGCAGGGCTGATATGAAATCTCATATGTCCTCTGGGACCTGCTTTTTCTGCCGTCCTGTTCTCTTGGACTTCATTGCCAGGCATCAGAGAGAAGGGAGGTGGTAAAGTCCAAAGGCCTGAAGGCACCCTGGGTCAGGAGATCCTAATAATCTTTAAGGAAAGTTTCACCCAGTAAGTTTCATCACTTCAGCTGCAGAGACAAGATCTCCCGGCGTGCGGGGAGAGGCGTGGGTGTGCATGCACACGGAGAGAGCTGGAGGGTCCTAGCTACAGTGTACAAGATCTTGTAAGAAATCCACCTCCCAGCCACTCTTGCGCTCGGCAAGATGGCAGCCTCCTTGGCAGAGCGGCCCTGTGCCTTGCTGCCACTTAGCAGCTTGGACCCAAGCGTGGGGATGGGCTGGGAGTCCTGGGGGCTGCTCTGGAGCTGCAAGGGAAGGCTCAGAAATCTGGGCTTCGGAGACTCAGACTCGGGTCCAGCCAGCCTGCCTGGCAATCGGGTCTGGCGGGAGGGAGCGGGCAGGTCGGTGACACAGGCAGGGAAGGTGGCGAAAGCTTGGCAACTATCCTGGTGAAGAATCCCCATGGGGCTTGGCTCCCACTTGCCATTCGTAGCAATTGTTTTGAGGCTGATAGCGGGAGTTTCATTTCTTCTTATCTAGGACATCTAGTGTGCAAAGTAGCTTCCCCAGCTTGAAATTTCTAGCATTCCCTTGAATAACCCTCCCCAGCTCCCTGGACAGAGGCTTCCTCAGTGCTGTGCTGCAATAGAGCCACGTGCAGCACACACCCAAAGCATGGCCGGGTGGGGGTCCGGGGGGACGGGGGTCTGTGGGCGCTGTCCTTGTCTGGGGTCTCTTGACATTGACCTTGCGACTGGGGTGCTCCAGAATAAAGGCCTGGTGGGTCAGAGGCTGAGGAGGAGCGGGAGGTGGGGCTGGTCCTTAGGTTCACTCGAGCCGGGGTTATGCAAACTGCATCGGGTGCCCTCCCGAGGACCGTGGCCCGCAGACATTGCAAACCACAGTCAGCGGCGGAAGGGGATCGGCCAGCGTGGAATTCCCCTTTGTGCAACTGCAGCACCAAGCAAGCAGTTTGGATTTTCCTTAGAGGATGAGCACTGTGGTCTGGTACTTCTCATTTGAGAAGCTGGCTTATCAGGGACCAGGCTGCCAGGTGTCGGAGACCTGGCCGCCCAGGGTATATAGCAGAGAGAGCTGGTTCTATTCCGTCTGCATGGTCCCCTAGGGGAACCAGTGGGCTCCGGAGAGTGGGGCACAGGTGGATTCTCTCAGCTCCAGAACTGTCCCTTTGATGGGACTGAGTTTTACTCAAGTCTCCTCTGCATGGCTGGCACCTCAAACCCGGCATCTCTGAGCAGAGCCGGCTTTGTAGGTGAGCGACTCCGCCAGTCCCACAGGGTCCCACAACTAGAAGAGTCCTGCCCTTTCTCTGCTGCCCCTGTCTTGAGGTTCTCAGTAATTGTGGAGCAGGAGGCCTCACATTTTCATTTTGCACTGCCCCACCCCCAATTTTTGTAGCGTATTCTATATCTGAGACTAGAATCACCGTCTTCTCTCTCTGGTTTCACCTCCATGCAGTGCACCCGAACTCAGTGAACAGAACCACCACTTAACTCTGGAAAGAATGGGTTGGTGTCTCCCTCTTTCTCGCCAACCCATGTCCAATCTATCACCAGATCCTCCAGGGTTTTTTCACTAACATTCCTCTCATCCGCTCACCTCTTTCCATTTCCGTCATCACCAGCAACGGCCGTCTGATCCCAGCTATCATCTTCTTCTCTGGACTCCAAAATAAATGGCTGGTTGGCAATGGTTCTAATACCCATTCCCTAAACAGTTCTCCACGCGGCAGCCAGAGCGGCCATTTCCGAACACCAGTGTGATCATGACCCACCTGCTGCTTGAATCCTTCAATGGCTTCCCACTTTCCCTCTCTTGGTAAAATAAGGGCCTGTATTCTTTATACTGTCTACAAGTCACTTTGTCATCTCACTCTGCCAGTCTCTTCAGCTTTAACTCTTTAACTCGCACTCTCCACTTCCCTCTGCTCTCCAGCCTCAGTGGCCTTCTTCTTCTTCTTCTTCTTCTTCTTCTTCTTCTTCTTCTTCTTCTTCTTCTTCTTCTCCTTCTCCTTCTCCTTCTCCTTCTCCTTCTTCTTCTTCTTCTTCTTCCTCCTCCTCCTCTTCCTCTTCCTCTTCCTCTTCTTTTCTTCTTCTTCTAATGATCCATGCTCTCTCTCCTACCACAGGGCCTTTGCACATGTAGTTCTCCCTTCTCTTCATCCTCTAGCTCTTGGCTCAGATATTACTTCTTCAAATGAGCTGTTCATGATTCCCAGTTTAGGTCAGGTCGTCTGGGAGTACCTTCTCAGAATACCTTGCTCCTTTCCTGTACAGTACCTGTGTCAGCTTGTAATTATCCATGTGGCTGTATGACCATCCGATCGAACCCTGTCCCTCCCGCTAGACTGTAACCACCTCAAGGGCAAGGCTCATCCCTATTTTTGACCATCAGTGTTTGCCCAGTTAGATTCTTGCTAAACATTTGTTGGCTGACTGAGAGACTGAGCGTGTATTTGCTAAACTCTTTGTAGCCCTTAAGGGGTTACATGTCTGTTGATCTTCTATCTCATAGACAGCAGATCATCTATTCATTTGAGGAAACAGTTTTCCTCGCAAACTATACGCCTATTCCCTTTATAGCTTTTCCAGCATTTTTCTTTGAAATGATCTGATTACTAACCAATGCTCTTCCAGGCAGATGTTAGCTAAACCCCCCACGGTTGTTGGAAAAATGTCCTATGCATAGAATGTCAGAAAAGGAGGGGCCTTAGACATTACTTAATCCATACATCTTATTTTACAGGTGGGCAAACTGAAATTTAACAAAGAAAGTGACTTTCCCAGGCACTAGAGATAGTTAATGGCATAGGTGGAACCTGGGACCAATTCTCTTTCTCAAATCAGTACCTGATTCCTTCACTCAGATAAATACTAGATCGCTCTGAAGTCTCTGGGCCTGCACCGGCAGTTGGGGGCAGTTGTCTGAGGCGTGTGCAGCTTGTGGGGGCGTGGTGGTGAGCAGAGTTGAAAGTCCTAGAAGAGCATCCACCCATCAATCCAGTGAGCACTCGCTGGGTGCTTAGACTTGTGTCTCGGAACGGGGGAGGGTAGCGAGGGCTGCTTGGATATTTGGGGGAAATATTTCAAGCCTGAGAATATTTTCAGACAGAAAAGTGTTTCTGCTGTGTTGTGCCTCTGAAAAAGCACAGTCTGGCAGGCCCCCAAAGCACCAACCCCTCCGAGAAACCTTATTAAAGACAGGAGAGTCGAGGATTTCCTTTCATCCTGCGATTCTGATCTTTCTCAACTGTGCTGCTGACTCTGAACCCTCCCCCATACTCCACGGGATTCTGGCGTGTGTTTCGTGTGCTTTGCATGCACCTCTGCATTACCCGTGAAGATCCGGGGGCCCCCTCCCATCCCGGATTCACGCTTCTCCTACTGTGACCGTGTCATCCGCACGTGCCAATCTTGGGTCACAAACGAAGGAAGACGGGAAAGAGAGCGGGCACATGAGCAACTGCGTTCTAGTTTTCCTAAGTCAGCCATTCACAAACGAACCCCTTTAGACTCTTAAAAATCACTGAGGACCCCCAAAGAGCTTTTACTAATGTGAGTTACATCAACCAATATTGATCACATTAGAAAGTAAAACTGAGTGAGACATGTTTTAAAAATCTACCAATTACATCATTTTAAAGTCATAAGCGATAATTAAACCCATGTCATGTTAACATAAAAACATATTTTTAAACAAGGCAACTAATTTCTAAACTGAAACACATTGAGTGAGAAGAGAGACACGGTTTTACAATTTTTTTCAGATCTCCTTAACTATCTGGCTTGATAGAAGAAGCTGGTTCTCCCCTTTGCTCCCACATTCTGTCCCCTGGGACGTAGTGTTTTCGGTTGGAGCGTGGGACGAAAACCCAGCTCCACACAGACACGTGGTTGGAAAAGAGAAGACCTCCCAGGGTTCCTCGGACCACCCTTTGAGAACCGATGGCTTAAGTGTTTCAAAGGAACGTCAAGGTGAAGTCGAGTGGAGGAGAATGGTCCAAGTGCGGCCTTAGAGAAAGGTGTGGGGGTATCCCCGGGGGGCACCTGGCCTGGGTGGATAAGGGAGAGGCCCACTGCTGTCTTCTCTATTCGCAGTTTCCAAATAGCCAGTGTGGTCCGCCGGGCTCCTGTGAGCCTCTCGTGTGTCATGGAAGCCGAAGTGCTTCACACGCAGTGCTTGTGGTTTCAAGTCAGAACCCACAGGAGCTTAGGGGCCGGTTTGCCAGGGCCCTACCCATGCCTGTAAACCCCGTTCTCCAAGGGCCCCCAGGCCTGGGAGCGGGTTCTAGGGCTGGGTGCGGTCTGAGAGGGGCGCATTGCAGGCATATCTTGGGCTCTCCTTTCCGCTTCCACCTTTTATTCCCCTCTTTCTCTTTCTCCCTCAATTCTAAGGGGCAGTTTAAGAACTCCACTTTCTCAGGTTTTTAGAAGAACCTTGGAGATAAAAACAGACACTTCTCAAGCCCACCTGGCCAGCGTTTATCCAATCAAATCAATGTCATTGGCTTGCCATTCTCTTCTCCCCCCATGCAAACTTGACTGGCACAAGCAGCAGCTGGGGTTTCATTGCTCTGGGTGATTTAGAAGTCGCTGTATTAGGCGGGCAACCTTTCAGAAACTGAGTCAGACATCGTGGGCTCCAGTGAAATCTCGATGCCTGGTTGCTCATCCAACTGTGGGAGACCATCTGTAGCTGTCTCCACCATTGAGCGAGTGGAAACAGAAACTCTTCCCCCTCCCCCCAGAGTTAGTCTAAGAACTTCCAAGGCCCTAAGATGCTTCAACCCTCAAATATAGCTCAAAACAACACTCCACTAAACTATAAAAGTTTAAGGAAGCCCAACAAGGTTCTGATACTTCTTTTGATGAGTATTACTCTTTAATCTTAAAAGTAATACTTAAAAAAAATAGTATTCTTTTCAATGATTGACGGGAATCCATTTGTGCCTTGGCTTTTGGGTGATCTGAGACTGTCCCTAGCAGGCACCTTGCGGTCAGGAGCCTCCAGCAGTGGGGGGGATACAAACTGGTGTCAAGAAGTCAACTGATGAGTCTCCCAGAAGATCGGCTGAGGTTGTGTACTTGAGCCTCGCTTATGTGGCCGACTGCCTATACCTCTGACGGAAAGGTGGGACCTGCCTTCCCCATGTTGGATGCCCCACCCTCTACCATACCCTGGGTCCAAGTGCTCTGCTACTGGAAGTCCAACGTGCGTTTTGCCTTTGTGCTTGTCTTCGCAGCAGTGCTTGGTAGTTAAGAGTGTGCACTCAGGAGTCAGACTGGTTTTGCAACCCAGCTCTTCCCCTTCCTATCCGTGTGACCTTGAGCAAGTTTCTGAGCTTTTTCTGTGCTGCAGTCTCTACATACAACAGGGGGGTGATAATTGGCACCCTGGTGGTGTTTCAGGACTGAAAGAAATCGTGACTTTCAGGTGCCCTAGATGGGGCACATGTGAGATGCTGTGGTTGACGTTTCCCATGGGAACACTCAGCTGCTAGAGCTGGGCGTGTCTTTTCATGCACCCGAAGACTCGGAGCAGAATGGCTTCCGACACCAATATTCTGACGATATAACCGGGGGGACAGAAAAGTCCATCTCTGACTCGGGTATTAAAGACACAGAGTTTCCAGCCCTGGACTTTCTCTCATGAGACCCTGAACACGTTCCTTTTCATCCCTAGGCGTTGATTTCTGCATCATTAAGTTATTTTTCGAAGACAATTTCCAAGTTCGACCTCCTAGAATTTTGCAATCCCCCCTGCCCCCTCCCCCACGCTGCCCTGTCTCCTCCACCTGGCGGGAGGGAGCATGCACGCGTGTTTCTGATGCATGGCTTCCCTCGTGGTCAAATGCACCAGGTCGGCCCAAGACCAGGCCCCTCCAGCCTCGTTCAGTGCGTACACAGCGTCTGGCCAGCCTGGAAGTGCCATTCTGCAAGCGAAACAAAACCTCTCCCTCGGGCAGCTTTTGCGTGTGTTCACCTGTATTTCCTTCTCGCCATCCTGGCCCCCAGCGCTTTGAGGTTGCAGTTTCGTTGTGAGTCAGGCCTGCTGAGAGCAGTGGAAATGAGAGGGGCCTCGGCCCGGCAGGGAGGACGTGATGCTGCCTTTTCCTCAAGAGCATGGGCCCGGGGTTGGCGGGGGCGTGGAAGGGAGGTGATCACTTTCCGGAAGTGGATTTCTCATATTGACTGTCTCAGGGAGGAAAGAATATTACTGGAAAGCCCTAGAAAGTGCTTCGCATCTCTTTCGGAAGGACCTTTGCGTTCTCAAGAGAGTATCTGCACCGAGCAGTAAAATGTCTGTGTTGTTCTGATGTCTGCTCTCAGGCAGGCCTGTGCCGAGGAGGAAGTGCTCTCGGTGCGGGGCTCAGGTTCCCTTGGGGGAGGCGCCCACGGGCTGCTGGAGTCCCTGGGGGGAGCCCCTTGGGGCCGGTTTGAGGTGCCAGCTGCTATCTAGGCTTTGAAACATCACAGTCCCCCAGCCCCTCCATCGAATCCCGCAGGGGAGAGGAGAGAAGGCAGAGAGGCATGAACAGCCCCCCAAACAGGATATCTGGCCACCGTGGTGAGAGCCACGTGTACGAACACGCGCTGCACGCGTGCTCTGGATCCGTAGATCCGTGGACCCGCGAGGGAAGCTCCAGGCAGCGCAGGCAGACTGGAGTCCCTCAGAACAAACCCATAGAGAGAGTGCAAAGGAATGCACATGCCACTCCCGGTTCAGAACTGCCTGCTCCCCATAGACGTGAATGGCAACGATTGCGTCTTCCTTAACCCTGTTTCTGAGAAAGCCTTTATGAAATAGCCAGTAATGGCTGGGCGTGGTGGCTCATGCCTATAATCCCAGCACTTTGGGAAGATTGCTTGAGGCCACGGGTTTAAGACTAGGCTTTACAAAAGAAAGAAGGAAAGAAAAGAAAGACAGAAAGAAAGAAAGGAAAGAAAGAAAGAAAGGAAAGAAAGAAAGAAAGAAAGAAAGAAAGAAAGAAAGAAAGAAAGAAAGAAAGAAAGAAAGAAAAAGAAGGAAAGAAAGAAAAAGAAGGAAAGAAAGAAAAAGAAAAGAACGAACCAGTAACTTTTAGAGAGCCAGGAGGTCAAATAGAGAGGTGAGAAAGAAGCAGTGACAAAGGAGCAGGAGACCCTTGGCCATGCTGAGCCCCGAGGCTGAGCTCCATGTGGGGCTGGACAGGAAGCTGGGATAGGTGGGCAGAGAGCAAGTCATCCAGGAGCTTTCTGGCAAGCAGGACAAAAGGTGATTTTTTTTTTTTTTTTTGAGACAGAGTCTCGCTTTGTTGCCCAGGCTAGAGTGAGTGCCGTGGCATCAGCCTAGCTCACAGAAACCTCAGACTCCTGGGCTCAAGCAATCCTCCTGCCTCAGCCTCCCGAGTAGTTGGGACTACAGGCATGTGCCACCATGCCCGGCTAATTTTTTCCATATATTAGTTGGCCAATCAATTTCTTTCTATTTTTAGTAGAGACGGGGTCTCTCTCTTGCTCAGGCTGGTTTCGAATTCCTGACCTCGAGCAATCCACCTGCCTCGGCCTCCCAGAGTGCTAAGATTACAAGCGTGAGCCACTGCGCCCAACCAGAAGGTGGGGGTTTTGATGGAGGGCCTAGAACCCCTCAGAAGGGAAAGTGGCAAGGGACCTCCAGAACAGTGTCCCAGGGAGAGGGAGTAGAGTGTGACAGGAGGTGACCCAAGACAACTCTGTCTATTTCCAATGTTGCCTAAGGCTGGTCATATGTCCAGTGGAAGAAGGAAACTTTCCTTTGTAAATCTCATAGACCCCAACTCCCAAGAACCTGCACTGAGGTTGGTGCTATTTATGGTGCAACCCAGCTGCATCGTAGGCTAGGAATGAATCAGCATTTGCAAGAGCAGTTTCTACAGAGATGTTCCAGGTTCCAAAAAAGTGACTTACAGATATCTGTGCAGAAGCTAAAGGGTCCCAGCACTGATGCACATAAGCGTGTGCCTGATCGAAGGGGTTGCAAGATCTCAGCTGTGTTAGGGAGAGGTGGTGCCAGGGGAGAGGCTGGGGCAGTGGAAGAGGAGGGGCAGTAGACATCCTTAGAGGCTGTCATGGGCAAGCTGGCCCCGCTGAAGCTCCGCCATCAGAATCCAGAACCCCATGTCTACCGCCCCAAGGAAACCCTATCATATCCATAAGATGGAAACGATAAATAATATCCACCTCCTGCTTATGAGAAGAAAGTGGGATAAATGCTTGTCATTTTCGCCTGGCACATGGCGAAAGACTATTACTTGATGATCTGTTGCTTACACTGCAGCAGTTGTAACTACACTGTGACCACGGCCACTGCTAGGGCCACTGTTATCAGAACAGCTATGACTGTTGTTGCCACCACAATTTCGCTTTCCCTTCTGGGCCTCCTGAAATGACTCTGAACATCCAAAAGTTGGTGCAAGTGGAGGAGGAGTCAGCACCAGGCCGGGTCGGTTCTGTGTAGGTGGGGGTTGCGGGGCCCTTGGTGGGGGGGCACATGGGCTGGAGCGGGACACAAGAGCTTCTGGCCTCGGTGACCACAGCTGGGGCTTCTGTTTCATTTCATGTAAGATCGGCGGGCTTTAGGGTAAACTGGAGAGGAGCAGCTGGGTTGCTGCAGACCTCCTGGGGCCAGAGCTTGTTCCTGTGTGGGCTGCAGTGGTGGGAAAATTGGGGTTGAGGCTCTGGGGCCACCGTCGCCAAGACCTGGGTCTGTGGGAATGGTGCGAACGATGCTGAGCTGGTCATGGTGATCCCACCTCTGGTCCCCTGCACGTCCCGCCCTGGCCCAGCTAAGGGTCACCTGGAGGTTCAGTTGTAGCTGGTGGTCACCACCCTTGACATTCTGAGGGCAACCAAGTTAACACTGAACATGCACCGCCCACTCCACCCTACAAGTCACCCGGGGAACAGAACGCACTCTTGAAGTCATTTTAGATTTTCCCAGGCCACCAAGCCAGGGTCAACTTTCCGACGCACTAATTTTCTCCCCAGATTGCCATTCTCACGAACCTTCGATGGCTGCCCCATGTGTTCAGAACAGAGCCCAGCCGGCCCAGCTTGGCGGGCCCCAAATGCCTTTGCAGCCTTCTGTCCCTTTATAGACTCTCTGTGCAAGGTCTCTGGCTGAAACAAGAGGGCTCTCCCTGATGTCAGACAGGCCCTGTCCTCCCCTCCCTCCTCACCTTCCCACGTGGCTTCACTGGGCTGCAGTGACCGCCCCGCTGTTCATCCGACAGAATCCTTCCAACCAATTCAGCGCCGCTTCCTCCGTGAGGCTTCCTTTGCCAACCTGACCCCAGTGATATTTCATTAAGAAAAGCATCCTCTGGAGCTTATGACCACACCCGGCAGCACTTCATGCCCACTACCTAGAGTTGTGAAGGGCACAACATGGGTGCACGTGCACAGGTGTGTGCGTGTGTGCGTGTGTGTGCGCGTGTGTGTGTGTGTCTCGTGTGTATTTTGTCCTAGAGGCATGAACCTATGTTTTGTACATGCTAGGGATAGAGAGGAGACACAAGCTAGCTTGGTGTGGCTCCTTGGCTTATTTTAGCTAGGGTATGGGTTTCAGATTCTCAGATGGTAAAGACCCAGGCCCAGGAAAAGGAGGCTTGCTTGGGGTTTCGTCTTTCTTCTGCGTGGCTATGGAGATACCTTCCACCTTCGGTGAGCTTTGGTTTCTGTCCCTGTGAAGTGGGGGCACTACTCAGTTCTTTCTCCTCCATTGCAGGTGATCAAAGAGGCTTGCTAATAGGTGGAAAGACTTCAAGGCCACAAAAGAGCCAGACACTTGAAAGAGCTGGCCCCTCTGTGGTCTTGTCCTTGACTCAAGGAGAGAGGCCCTGGTGGCTTTCCCAGAACCAGCAGCAGGAGTAGGTCCCGGGGTTTTCTCTGCCCAGTCATGCCACAAGCCACCAAACCTCACAGCCTTTCCCTGGGCTGCATTCTCCTTTGCCCTGTGCCCCGGGGTGCAGCCCCTCAGACCTCGCTTTTCTTTCCACCAGCCACGTCCACAGCCAGGGGCATCTGTGCTTTCCAGCAAGCTTCCTTCTAAAATCCCCCTCCGCCTAGGGTTCCCGGGGACCCTGTGGACCTTCCTTCCTTGTGACATGGCTGGGGAAACACACTGGTCTGCAGACCTCTTATTCATCTTCTCAATCCCAGAGATGACTTGAGCAATCTTATCTGTTGGGAGTGTGAGTGTGTGCTGATGTGTGTGTGTGTGACTCTTTTCAGCCCCTCTGTGACTAACTGATGCCAGCTCTCTTGGGTGCCCGCTGTGTGCCGTGGACCCGACACACCCTGAACCCAGCCCTGGGCCCTCTGCTGACGCCAGACCACTGCCTGTCTTGCCTGGCTTTCCTTCATCACTCTTTGATCTCTTACTATGTGCCAGACACTTTATTTATATCATTTCATTATAGATTTTATAACAACCTTAAGATTCTATCCAGTTACTGATTCTACTTTACAGAAGAATAAAATAAGGCTCAAATGACTCACTCTACGTCTTACCATTAGAGGTTGAGGTAGAAAAGTGAACCCAGATTTGACCCCAAAACTTAAGCCTTTAAAGTAACTGTACCAGGCCGGGCGCGGTGGCTCACACCTGTAATCCTAGCACTCTGGGAGGCCAAGGCGGGTGGATTGCTCGAGGTCAGGAGTTTGAAACCAGCCTGAGCAAGAACGAGACCCTATCTCTACTATAAATAGAAAGAAATTAATTGGCCAATTAATATACATAGAAAAAATTAGCCAGGCATGGTGGTGCATGCCTGTAGTCCCAGCTACTCGGGAGGCTGAGGCAGGAGGATTGCTTGAGCCAGGAGTTTGAGGTTGCTGTGAGCTAGGCTGACGCCATGGCACTCACTCTAGCCTGGGCAACAAAGTGAGACTCTGTCTCAAAAAAAAAAAAAAGTAACTGTACCAGTAACTTTTTATCGGAGTAAGAGTTCTGAGTAGCTAGACTTGCTCAACAAACTTCCCTGGGAAACTACGGAGCTACTCTTCTGCATTTTTACCTCGTCTGCTCCCTACTCCACCCATCCTCCCAAAATGCCGCTTTGGAAAACATTGTCCATGAACTCACAGCCGCCAGGACGCTACCCCCAGATTCCAGTAAGCCTTAGAGATTGGAATGGTGCAGTTCCATCCAAAGGTCTATCAGCTGTGTCAATTCTTTCCCCTACATGAGAAACCTAAAAAAAAAAAAAAAAAAGTTCTTGCTCTAGAAGGGCACTAGGAGTCATTTGGTCTATCCCCCTGCCTTTAAGAGGTGACTAAAGGTCATTTCATAAAGCCTTTCAGAAAAAGGTTACATGGTCCTGGTGGTCAGAAAGTTTTCTTTGGTCCAATAAAACCCTCTCCTGCTTCACTAGAAACCTGTTGCTGACTTCTTGGCGTGCCAGGAGTTCCAGATCATCCACACTCTCTTCCATCCACGTTTGCCCGGGTAGGTGGAGATTGTGCACATACACTCCATGTGTTTGGAGCTCCAGGGTTGACAAAGTGTCATTGATCCTCTTTGCCACCTGAGGAGGTAGGCAAGTTGGGGGTTCTTGTCACACTTTTACAGATGGGGAAACTGAGGCTCGGCGAGGTTGGAGAGGTTATCTTCCCAAAGTCCGACAGCCAGGATGTGTAGAGTTAAGACTCAGCTCCAAGTCAAATGCTTAGAGTTATTCAAGCCGGAAGGAGTTTTGGAATTTATTTTATAGTTTATTTCTGCATTACCCCCCATCTTTTTACAGATGAGGAAACTGACATCTAGAGCCTTTCAAGGACTTGCCCGAGTGACAGAGTAGGAATTAGAACTTTGGTCTGTTGCTAATCGGTTCATTCCTTTACCCGTATCACCCTGCTGGGATGATCAATGTGCCCCCAGGAATTTTTTTAAAGATTTCAAGATGTCACGAGGGTGTGCTTCTCTCATTGTGCCGTCTTCTCAGCATCACAGAAGAAAACCTGAGCTCCGTGGCTCTCAGCCTCTTTCTCTGGCTGTGGCCAAGGTCACGAAACAGCAGACCCCTCCACTGCAGGACAAGGAAAATACCCACTGCCTCGCAGATAGAAAAAGAAAAGGGGGGAAAAAATTAAAAACCCAAGCTAGGCAACTGTAGAAAATAAACAAGGTTGAGTCTCAATATGGTTCATCGGCAGAATTTTCCCCAGAGCCGACAGCCCGTGTCAGAGCTATAGTTTCCACTCCGGCTACTGTGATTTGGTTGTAGCACCCTTGGTTTCTTTGCTGTCGATGGAGGCAGACTCTGACGCAGGTTTAGGGCTCTGGCAGGTGTCTGGGGGTTTACGAGCTTGTCCCGGCCTCTGACACCTCATCCCCTCGCCCCATCCGCCCCCCACCCACTTCTGCCGAGACAAGGTCAGCTGGGGCAGACGCAGGTGGAGGGGCTGGAAAGGTGTTAGGGGTTTTGCCATCTCCAGAATCCCCTTAGCACGTGCCCCGGCCTTAAGGCAGTGCTGGCAGGAGAGAAGACAGGAGCCTTGATTCCGTAGGGGTTTCTCTTGGTGGAGATTCCAGAAGGTTGAGGATGACTTGATAGATGACATTTGATGTCTTTGTTCATTCCTTTTTGCTAAGTCGTTCTCTTTTGGGTAGTGCTTGTGTGCGCAAGGCATTTTTGGATGGGGGGGGAGGGGGCCCTTTCCCAGGGCTGGTCAGGTTAATACGATTTCACGTGGTGATCAAGACACGAAAGATGAGCAGTGCCTGTTACATTCTCTAATACTCAGATTCCAACCAGACTGTCAGAGCGGCCTCTTCCACTTCCTCCCTGGTAAGGAGCAGAGTGTTTCCGGGGGCTGCTGGAGGACTGGATAGAGAGGACTAACCCATGGACATAATTTGCTCATTATCAGGATGGGGCTGGGCAAATTCCCAGTGACCCCACTGCTAGGTGAGACCGGGGAGGGGCCCTCGGTGTTGACTTTGGCTCTCTTGCCCTCCTGCGCCCCACGTCGGGGTCTCCAGTGCCCTCTCACCAGTACGTTGGCTTCCAAAGCCTCAGTGTGGTTTCCTTCGCCAAGAGCCTCAAAAGCTTCGCCCTAACTAGGTGCTAGCTTCGCCTCCCCTCGCAAAAGCCCCGTTTTCTGAAAGGTAACTGGCCAACCGAACACTTCTAAAAGCAGGTGGCAACCGTAATCTCTCACCCTCCCAGGAAAACGCCTACGATTTTAACGGGCAATAGCCCAGACAGGGTATCTAAGTAAACTGGAACATTCCTGCTGTGTCTTTGTGTGTGTCTGTGTGCATTTGTGGGTTGGGGGAGGGGGCGCCCCGGGCCTTCCCAAGCTGTTTGGATTTATCGTCTCATCTGCCCAGCGTGAAAGATGAGCGGTGCCACACAAGGGCAGATGCCCACTTCTCCAGAATTGCCACATCCTGGCAATAATATCTGTGGCTTCTGAAGGCTGAGTGTGGGCTGCCTTCTTTTTGTTCTAAGCTTTTGAGGAAGCCCGGGGAACAGCAAAAAAAAAGTCTACCCTGGGAATAATATACAAGCAAGCCCACTGCCCCTCCACTTCCTGAGTGAGTATGGCTGGGTATTCCTGAGCGAGGCAGCAGGTCGGAATTCCTTAGACCAGCTTCTCCTTCCCTAATCCCAACCTGGGTGGGCGCCTCTCCCGGAGTCCAAGGCCACATTTGCTCAGCAGTTACGGTGCTCTCAGACGGGGATGCCCTAGGACAAATTGGGCAGAGAAGAAATCGTGATGCTCTGGTTGCCAACTTTGGGGTTTGGCACCTTCCTGTCCCCTCCATTTTCAGGGGCTGTTTCTAGGACTGAGCCTGATAGAAGTATCATGTATTCTTCAGAATAAACAATAAAATCAAAACAAGAGCTAACCGTTGGAATGCATCAGGCTCCATTCTAAATGCTATCTGTATATTAGCTCCTGTAATCCCCGCAACAATGCTGGTATCTGTCTGTGTACCTCTAAGGACTCCTTATAAGCCCATCATGTAGCCGGGGGGAATCTGGGTTCAGAGAGGGGATGTGTCCGATCCAATCTCACACAGCTAATGAGGGGCAGAACCAGGATTTGAACCCCAGGCGTTGTGCCTGCAGAGGCCACCCTCTGCTGTCCTTTATCAGAATTATAGGGGAACCGATGGGCACACTATTAGCTGAAATGACGTACTTCCTGGTGCCCAGCACATAGAAAATACCGAATAAATCTTAGTTCCCCTGCCCCAGGAATGGTCTGCATTTTAATCGCAGTAGAATGAAGGGCTTTCGGGCTCAACTGGAGTTAGGGTTTGCGTTTGTGAGCGTGACTGTGTTTGTGGCTGCCCAAGTAGGTCCTGCCGATCAGCAGGGCTGCCCAGCCCTGTCCTTGGGAGTCCCCACCTGGGGCCGATGCTGCCTAGGCCAGCGCCCATGACTTTTATGGTTTCGGGCACCAGTCTCTTCGTCTCAGGTGGAGTTTGTCCTCTGGGGGACTTTGATGGGTGACTATTTTAAAAATAGCTGAGGCAACTGGTGATGGCTGCTTCAGGGGCGGCACGTGAGGCAGGCCCCAGGAGGGGAAGGCCATGAATCAGGGGTCATGTAGCAAGACAGGGCTTTCCTGCAAGCCGGATTGGGTCAGCGTGGTCCTCGGTTCCCTTGAGGGATTCCCCGGCAGCACGCCCCGGCAGTCGAGCTCTGGCAGACGCCTCCGATCCCCCATCTGGCCTGACTCACCCCCGGCCACCCCCCGTATTGCTCAGACCTCCAACCAGGTGCTGCCTGGAGGGTCGGCTGGGACCCCAAGCCGGCAGCCCCCTGGCCCACCGCAGGCCAGGTGGGCGGCGGGACTGAACGGCACGCCCCCTCCGTTCCGGAAAGCCTGGGCCTTCCTTTCACCCTCCACCGCATGCCCGGAACCTCAGAAAATAGAAACAAAGAACACAAGGCAGGAAAACTTAATTGTAATAATTATTAATGCTTTCTGAACCTCTAACACTGCTCCGTTAGTCATAGCCACAGTGTGTTGGCTGTTATGATCACACCTCCGTAACAGTTGGTGGTGATTAATTGTAGCACCCCGTGGCAGGCTAGGGAGGAGGGTGCTGTTCACAAGACAGAGGCTGAGCACCGAGGGGAGGACAGCAGGGACGGGGCTGGCAGCAGGTGTGGGCAGCGGCCCTTGGCGCGAAGGCCAGGATTAGTGCACCCGAGTCAAGAGGGCGAACCCCCGCGTCAGAAATTAGCATTCAATGCTCCAAAGTCATCGAGGGACTTCTGTGTCATGGCCCTTCACGTGGTTGATGGACAATGTTCTCCAGCACCCTGGACACCATGGCCAGGCCCATCTTACTCTGTCACCATTACTATCAAGTTATTCCCCAGTTTGGCCACTGGCAGAGACTTCTCATTGGCCAACAGGGCAAGTCTAAATTCATATAAATCTTTTGGTTTCCCCATTGGCAAGATGGAAATAAAGATAGTATCACTTTTTTTTTTTTTTTTTTTTTGAGACAGAGTTTTACTCTGTTGCCTGGGCTAGATGCCATGGTGTCAGCCTAGCTCACAACAACCTCAAACTCCTGGGCTCAGGTGATCCTTCTGCCTCAGCCTCCTGAGTACCTGGGACTACAGGCACGCACCACCATGCCCGGCTGATTTTTTCTATATATTTTTAGTTGTCTGGCTAATTCCTTTCCTATTTTTTTTTTTTTTTTTTAGTAGAGATGGGGGTCTCGCTTTTGCTCAGGCTGGTCTCAAACTCCTGACCTCGAGTGATCC
This sequence comes from Microcebus murinus, assembly GCF_040939455.1. Taxonomy (NCBI): domain Eukaryota; kingdom Metazoa; phylum Chordata; class Mammalia; order Primates; family Cheirogaleidae; genus Microcebus; species Microcebus murinus. Next base: position 27,417,151 of record NC_134126.1, on the reverse strand, counting down.
TCCTTCCTCTGCCTCCCAGAGTGCTAGGATTACAGGCGTGAGCCACCGAGCCTGGCAGATAGTACTACTCTTGTTGGGAGAATAAAATGAAGCAACAGATGGAAAGTGTGCAGCATACAGTAGGCACTCAATAAGTGGCGGTTTGTTTCACTCCATTTCTCTCTAGGGTCTGTCAGATCCTGTACTCCAGTGTCTGTCCCCTGCTCCCCGACCTCCCCTCCCCCATGTTCACCAATTCCCGTGCAGCTGTGCACTGGCTGTCTATCCTCCTCGAAGCCTCTTCCCACGGCTCCAGCTCACATCGACCCCCTCCCCACCCCCTCGCCCTCCTGCACTGCCGTTTGTCCCTGGGCCATCGTGTGCGCTCTTGGGTCCTCCCTGCTTGTCTCATTGGTATAAGTTTTCCATCTTCTCACACAGAGTGTAGTTTCTCCAGTTCAGGAACTGGGCTCACTATTGCTTCTGATTCTCATGCCTGACAGGTCACTAGGTGAGCAATAGCTTCTTTAGAAGAGGCCTGGGGTTTGGGTAGGGGTGGGTGTGTGGCAATGGAAAGTTACCCAAAGTGATGGGGAAACCAGATGGGGCACTTCACTGTGGGGATTTCCCTGGACCATGTTTCATGACTTGTACCAAGCCCTGTGCTTTGTCAAGCTGCAATCCTGGCACACTCCCCACTTTCCAGACCCATTTCTGCCCATCGCAGCCATTTGAATTGGCAAAAGTGCTGTGGGATGGAAAATATGGAAATCTCGGGGCAAAGGCCCATGAGTGCCTCCTTCAGGGCAGGACGAAGGGGCCCCCAAATTTCATCGTGCTCTGCAGATCACTCAAGGTCTCCCACACCCCTCCACCATCTCCCCGGGCCAGTTAAAGCAATCCTGGCTGTTCTGCTCTGGGCCAGGCATCTCTTGGGGCTTTCTTCTCTCTCTCTGTGCAAAAGGCTCAGATGTAGGGGCCAGTCTAGAGGCAGACACGAGGGCCAGCTGAAGAACCTGAGAACTAGGGTAACACCTGACTGCCAAGGCTGGCATGGTTCAGCCTGGCAGCGGTCTGTTGTTAAGGGGGATGGACGTGTCATCTCTAAGCTGTAGCACCTTTCTAGACCGGTCTAGACCAGTCTACCTTCTTCTCTGGAAGGGGAGAGAGACTCAGGGCTTGGGAGTAACTTGCTGTGAGCTTATACAGCCTCTACACATGGAATTCACTCTCATTCTATCAATTGTGTTTGAATCAATGTCTCCCTTCTCTCTCTCTCTTTTTGAGACAGTGTCTTATTGTCACCTAGGTTAGAGTGCGGTATTGTCATCATAGCTCTCTACAACCTCAAACTCCTGGCATCAAGTAATCCTCCTGCCACAGCCTCCCATAGTGCTAGGATTACAGGCGTGCCCCAGCGCACCCGGACAACTCTTTATTCTTTCTGTTTACAGCCTTAAAACTCACCTTCTCCAAGAAACTTTTGATTAATTCAGCTCATTCTTGTATTAGGGTTTTCCAGAGACTCATAGCCAAGAGAATATATGTATATATGCATCTCTCTACATATGTATACATATACATATATAATTTATTATAAAGTATTGGCTCAAGCAATTGTGGAGGCCAAGAAGTCCCACAGTCTGCTATCTGCAAACTGGTGGCCCCAGAAAGCTGATGGTGTTCAAAGGCCTGAGAGCCAGAGAGTCGATGGTGTTCAAAGACTGCAGCTCAGATCTGGTGCCTGGGAACAAGAGTGCCCCGGCTGGCGAAGATGAATGTTTCAGCTCAAGCAGTCAGACAGAGAGGGTGAATTCTCCTTTCCTCCACTTTTTTGTCCTATGAGACAAAAGAGTGGATGGTGCCCGCCCACATTGGGCAGGGCAATTTCCTTTACTCGGTCCACAGATTCAAATGCTAATCTTTTTCAGAAACACTCTCCCAGGCACACCCAGAAATAATGCTTAACGAAACATCTGGGCAGCCTGTGATTCAGTCAAGTTGACACATAGAATTAACAATCACAATTGTTAATTGTTACAATTGTTAATAGTTACTAGGTGGGTGGCTTGTGCTATGTTATTTTTACTTACTATTGTTTTTCTCTGTGAGCTCCAGGAGGGTTACAATCATGCACTGTGTAATGACATTTCCGTATATTAGATAGACTGCATATATGACAGTTGGTCCTGTTAGATTATAATACTGTATTTTTTTTACTATACATTTTATATGACTTTTTTTTTTTTTTTTTTTTTTTTAGCAGAGTCTCACTCTGTCACCCGAGGTAGAATGTAGTGGTGTCATCAAAGCTCACAGCAACCTCATACTCCTGGGCTCAAGCGATTCTCCTGCCTCAGCCTCCAGAGTAGCTGGGACTACAGGTGCGCGCCATCATGCCTGCCTAATTTTTTTCTATTTTTAGAAGAGACCGGATCTCGCTCTTGCTCAGGCTGGTCTTGAACTCCTGAGCTCAAGCCATCCTCCCACCTTGGCCTCCCAGAGTGGTAGGATTACAGGTGTGAGCCACCATGCCTGGCACATTTTATATGTTTAGATATGTTTAGATACACAAATACTTACTATTGTGTTACAGCTGCCTGCAGTATTCAGTATTTAGTATTCAGCAACATGCTGTCCAGGTTTGTAGCCTAGGAGCACTAGGCTGTACCCTACGGCTAGCTGTGTAGTAGCCTGTACCATCTAAATTTGTGTAGGTACACTCTGTAATGTCTGTACAAGGCTGAGAGCTAATGATGCATTTCTCAGAACGTGTCCCCATCATTAAAGCAACGCATGGCTGTGTTTCAAAGTGTCCTTCGTCATCTCTGTTAGTCTGGCAACTTCAAACATCACTCTAGGAGGCCCTGAAGACAATGCTGCCATCACCTTTGTCTGGACCCTCACCCTTTGTCCAGTTCGGGCTACAAACCGGGGCTCTTCAGAGCCCAGGAGGCGGGTGGCATTGCCTGACGACCCAGGGCACAGAGCCCTTGTGCCGAGGGTGAGGCTGGAGGATGACTTGGAGGAAGAAGAACCTTCCCTGACTCCTTTGCTGTGGTCAGCCTCGAGGGGTCAGGGCTCTACCCCCCCCCCCCCGGCAGTGTGGAGACTCTGTTCTGGACAGGATGTGAACATCCTCGAATTTTGCACGATCAAATTAAGTCACTTGTCTGGGGTCACGCTGTGACACATTCATTGCCAAACCTGTTCCTTTCACCAGGGCCCCGTGGGATTTTGCCAAGTCAGTCCTCCTTTGTACTTTCTTGCTCAACCCGTGCACAATTCTAGAATTCGCAGGCAGGAAGGGACTCCATGGTGGAGGGTGGGGTGAGGTGGAGGTCTTGTCACACATCCTCCTAAGCAGAACGCGTGGACGTCAGAGGACCGAGGGGTTTCCACACTGACCCATTTCCACACCGCCCACCTCAGAGGGCTCAGGTAGTCTTGCAGATGTCTAAATTTCCGCCACTGTAGTTTGAGCCTGAGCCCCTCATTATTTTTCCTGGAAAACAGGAAAAAGTCTGTGAATTCCTGTATTGGCAACAGGCAGGCGTCTATGTTCATTTGCCTAAAAAATAATATTACTTGAAAAACTGCTCTCCAAATTGAAGCAGCTCAGTTCCCTGATTTTTTTTTTTTTTCTCTTGTGTAAGACCCAACCATGCTTCCCGATGTCTCCTCCTGACCCTCTGGGGTCACCCGCAAACACTGGAGCTTCCGTGGCCAAAGCGTGCTGGCAGCTGGCCACTTCACGCTGGGTCCCCTCAGGGGTCAGGGCTTTCTGGGACATGCTGGGAGCCTAGAGGAGGCGTCACGCTTGGTGGGAAGTGCGACATTCAGGGACACTGGCTTCTGGCTCTTTCTCCAAATGACTCTAAGATGAACCAATTTCTGAATAAGTTTACGGACCGTAGAAGTCAATCAGCCCAGTCCTTGATTTTACAGAGAGAAGAAGAATCTCAGAGCTATCTGGTGGCAGAGCTATGAATAGATCAGGCGACAGCCCTCCTGGCAGCCAGTCCTTGCTCAGAGAAACCAGAACCTTCTGTGTCTGGTTGTGCCAAACTGAAGTTGAAGGAGGAAGCAGAACATACCTGGTATAGGCCACGGAGACAGGTGACTTTCCCTGGACCAATTGTCGCCCGCCCTTCCTTCTTAACAGGTTCCCAGGCAGAGTCGAAGTGTCCCAAAGGGGCAGCTCTACCTCTTCCCAGTCCAGAGAACAGCACCAAAGGGCTCCACTTGTACACACGCCTTTGCTTTTCTCTCAAGCTTTGGCCCCCTGCTTAGAAGCCCCTGGGCCTTACCTTGGCCGGCTGTAAAATGGGGGAAATTGCCTCTCAAGTTCCTTGTCTGCTGCTTCAAGGTAGCATATCTCAGAAATGCTTTGAGATCCTCAAGGAGAGGGAAGAGACTTCTCCAACGAGAGGGCTTGTTCTGCGTGAGGGTGGTGAGACCAGAGCCTTAAAAACCAACAGCTGTTGGCCGGAAGTTCGGGCAAGTTATGGCCTATGAGAGTCAATCTCGCAAGCCCTATCTATGGTGTCAGACATTTTTCCTGTTGGTTCACAACAACCCTATGAGACCCATCTCATCACTTTTGCTCAATTTTGCAGAGAGGAAACTGAAAGTCAAAGAGAAGGCTGAAATAACTTGCACAAGGCCACCTAGCTAAGGGGAAGAGAGCTGGGCTCCAAACCCAGGCAGCCTGGCTCCACGCTCCCCTTCCTAGCTGCATTTCGTAATGTCTCAGACCCTGCAGCGGTCCTGCAGGATCAGGATGAAGGGTGGCTGAGTCTCCCTCCTGCCCCCTCCAAAGGAAGGGGTTGTGTGACTTAGAGGGCGTCCAGAAAGGAGGATGATCTATGAGAGGTAGAAATAACGGGATCGAGTTGGGCAACTCCTGGATTAGGGGAGTGGCTCACGTTCCTGCTTCCAAGCTGCAGAGCTCATGTTCCTTGCCTGGCCTGGTGTTTCATCCAGGCTTGTTCCCTCTGCTCTGCAGGGGCCACTCCAGCCCAGGCATCCCCTCTGCGGGGGACATGGTCCTGTTGTGGGACCACAGTCTTTGGGGGCTTCAATTTGTACAGAAGTGACAAGGACAGGGAAAAGGAAAGTGAAGCTTAAGTTCAGGCTCCCATCCCCCCACCCCAAGTCGATTTCCTGTGAAGCTAATAACACTAAAGCCTCAGGGTGTCTTACGTGCATTGGCTCTTTCCAAAGCCCCGGAACCTAATTTTATATTAGTAATGTTATATACATGTTTTTTTGTTAAAGAGAGTTCTCCCTCCTGTGCATGCCTCGGGGCCCCATAAAATCTGGCTGCCCCCTCCCCTGACCTGATGTGACACATGTCAGAGTCCCACGCCCCGCTGAGAAACGCCACCGGTCCGGCTCCTGCGAGCGAGCCTTGACTGAGGGCGTGATTCGATTCAGAGCAGCTGGGCTGAGTTTTTGTAAAGAGGTTGCCATGTGTGCACTTTTGCAGACCTCAAAGCCACCAGCAGGAGAGAGCTTAGCATAGTTTTTCTGTGGCGATGACTGTCTATGATTTTCCTCCGCAGAGAAGTGCTTGCAAAGCCCGACGTGATTCCAAGAAGATGTGCAGAGGAAGCCTGCGGAGCTGTGTGTTCCGCGCCATCCACATGCGTGTGTGCAAACACCCCTGGGCTCTGTCCCCTGCGGTGAGTCGCTTCCGTTCTGGGGACTTCGGATGTAGGACCGTTCCCTGGGACCAGAGATGCCTGGTTGATTTCAAGGGTCTGGAAGACTGCCAGGACTGCCGTTGCCTGAGTCGGGAGGTCCCTCACTGCTAGGCTGCTGGCCAGCTCGAGGGGGAATGGAGGGGTCTTCAGATTGGAGAAATCGAAGGTGAGAGGCGGAGTGTAGGGTGGAAAGGAAGACCAATAAACCCTGCCCTCACGCCCTTTCCCCATCAGCTCCCACCCTGGTCACGCCCATTTCTTCACACCTGCTCAGTCTTCCCCAAGGTTGTTAGCTGCAATGATAAAATCAGCTACCTGAAGCGGAAAGGGGGTCGTATTGTAAGGAGCCCAGGGTATCTCAAAATATCCACGAACAGAAGCTGCTGCAGGACACATGCCTGGTTACTTTCCGACTTTTCTTGATGTCCTTGCATCCTGCTTTCTCCCTGGACCAGCTCTCTCTGCACTTCTGGGCAGCTTGCAGGAGACCACAGCTACCCAGCTCTCAAGGCTACTGTCTTTAATTCCAGGGGCCAGCCGAGGCTGACCCGTGCTCTGAAGTCCCAAGTCCAAATTCCTGGGAGACGGACTAACAGCTCAGCTTAGGTCAGGTGTCCACCCTGCAATCAGGGGACCAGGGTCAGGTGGCTTCGAGAGTCAAGGTGGGAACACATCATAAATGGTGCCCCAGGTCAAATGGTGCGTCCTCCACGAAGACCCTCTGACCGATCGATGCTATGGAAGAAGTCCCCTTCCTCCTGAGTCCCCTGTCTCTGTCCCTCTTCTTGGCATGCATTACTTTCTACCTTGTGTTAGTATTGTCTTTGTAAACATCTTATCCCTTCTCCCACCTACCTATAAGCTGGTTTATTTATCTTCACTTATCTCACAGCTTGTGCAAAGAAAAAAAAAATTGGACATGTACTTAACACCCAAAGTCATAGGTAATCTCCAAATAAATCAGTTTTCAAGAACTTGGCCAAGTCTTTCATTTCATTGAATTGTCCTGAGTGGATTAAATTCAATTAATTCAATCGATTTGTATCGAGGACCTTCTGCATCTCAGGAACAGTCCTGGCTGCCAAGCAGGGCAAGGAAAGTCCTTACCTCTCTGAGCTTCCAGTTCAGTGGTGAAGACCATCCATCGGGGACAGGGTTTGCTGGAATCCACTGCACGCCGGGCACTCAGGATTGACGTGTGGGAGTCTCCAGTGCTGCCTGGAAGAGCTCAGTTTCTCTGGGGGTAGGTCACCGATGGAGGGTCAGGCGTGTTGCCATGCAACAGGACAGTGTCCGTAAGGAGGGGGGGAGAAGTGCCGTAAGACCTCAGGGAGAGACATTTGCCACCTGCGGGAGAAGGGGATGGCTAGGGGAGGTTTTGCTGCGAAGAGTGGCATGTGACTGAGCCTGAAGGGTGAGTAGGAGTTTGCCAGGGAGAGTTGGGTGTGTGAGTGTGCCGGTGTTTGGGGGGGTTGGGGAGCAGGGGAAAGGAGATAGGAGTGATGGTGATCGGACCCTTCCAGATCGAGCGATTAATCTGGAAGGGGATTTCAGGCCCTGTGGAAGGTCCGCTGCATCTGGAGGAAGGTGAGACACTCGGGGTGTCCAGAGCACAGGAAACATGGCGGCAAAGGGAGGGAAGGGAAGGTTGGCCGTGGCCCTTCCTGGTTTTGTGTGCTAAGCCCAGCAGCAATGGGTGAGTATCCACAGCCAGCGGCCCGGGGTCTGGGGCAATGATGCCGGCTGGGCAGAGCCTGGAGACCGGCAACAGCCTGTGGCCAGGAATACATTCTAGAAGGCCCTAGGAGAAGGCTTTGCTCCTGCCCCGTGGTTACTGACCTCTGGCTCATGGAGAGAAATGTCTGGAGTGTGAGACGCTGGTGAAATTTTCACTCCCAAATTGCAATCTTCCTCAGAAAGCACCAGGTCTTCTAACTTTCACTCCCTCACGAGGGGCATGGGATTTTCTAAATTTTGCAATTGGATTTAAGAAATCAAAAGAAAAGCTGTCCATTTGTAGCTAAAAAAAAAAAAAAAAAAAAGCCGGCAGAAGTGTGTTGCCACATCCCCAAGTCTTCCAGATTATAAGCCTGTAGCCCATGACCTTTTGGCCAATGTTATGATGGGGACTGGAGATGAAGGATTCCAGAGATTACGCCTGTTCTAGAATGTTCCTTAGGGGATGGCAGGTCTGCTCTCCTCATGTGCCTGGGTCCGGACCGAATGGAGTCAACTTCCTGGACCTTTCCCTGGCCAGAGCCAAGACCGTTCACACCTGCACCCCTCCCTCCTGTCTGGCGGGTCCCCATGCCCTCTCCCTCCTGGCCAGCCTCCAGCCCTGCTGGCCCGCCTGCCTGTTTCCAATGTTTGCAGCTCTGGGCCAGTCCTGGCAGCTTTTGCCCTCTTCTCTGCCTGTCAGACATCACTCATCCTTCCAGTCAAAGGTCCCTGTCTCTGCAACCCACCTGAGTCACAACCAAGAGCTCCCTCTTCTGTGCTGTCCCCGCACTTTTGAGTCACTTCTGTTATTACTCTCCCCTCCTTGGCGGACGGTTATTTGCCCTTTTGTTAAGGTAGACAGAAGACCTTAATCATCTCTGTATCCCCGGGCACCAGCAACAGTGCCTGGCACACAGCAGACTCTCAGTAAATACTCTATTTGTTAGTGAAGGGGGGAGGGTTTATCTGGGCATCTTTTCTGCTGGGGTCAGGGTAGGGTGAAGACAGCTTCGGGAAGAATTCCAGCAAGCGGAAAAAGGGGAAGGGGCACTTCAGGAGCAAGAAACACTTGGGGCAGGGCTTGGGCAAACACAGAGGGCTGCAGGGAAGGAGGGAGAGGGGCGGCTGGAACCCATTAGGCTCTGAGCAGGGCCCTGGGCTCTTGTGCATTGCTGTGCTGGGCCTGGGCAAAATGTTAGGGTGGTGGCTGTTATTCACAGAGAAGGGGACCGAGGCTTGGGAAGGTCACACAGCCCGTGAGTTGGTGACGGAGATGAGGTTACATCAGCTCTGTTAGACTCCAAAGCCTGTGGCTTTTCGGGGCCGTGGAGAAGAGTAAGTAATCGGTGTTGCCTGCTGCCTAGAGTGAGCAAAGTGTAGCAAGAGGAGGCGAGCCTGGAAAGTATACGTTATGGGGTTATATTATTAATCATGTCTAGGGTGGGTTTTTTTTTTTTTTGAATGCCTTCCATGTGCCAAAACCTGCGCTAGGCACTTTAACCTGTCACCTCATCAAAACTGACAGCGGCCCCGTCACTACCCATTTCACAGATAAGGGAAATCAATGTCAGAGAGTTCAACGGTGTGCCCGTGAGCACCCAGCCAATAAGCGACGGAGCCATGACGTAAATCCAGGTCTTCTGATTCCACAACCCAAGCGAATTGGGAAAGAGCCGAGCGGGTGAGTCACAGCTTAATAATTCAATTCTCAGTGACATAACAGCGGTGTGGGTTTCTCATTCTTTATTTATCTTCTGCCATAGGGAGGTTCCAAGCCTGGACTCCTATGGCCACGCTGTCTTGTCCCTTCCCGTGCAGTTCTGCCCACTCGTCCTGTCTCCTCACTGTCATCTCTGCCCCAAGGTATAAAACTGGGTCCTCTGGGAGCGGACGGAGGGGACGGGCAAAGTCACACCTTATAGGGGTGGTGCACGCTGTCTGGGGGCTGGGCACGCTTGTAGCTCTGACTCGGGAAGTGCAAAGGCAATGCATGTCACCAAAGTGTTTGTGTCCCTGTGCAATACTCTGAACTTAAATAAATAAATAATTAGATTTCATACCAAAAAAAACATGAAACAAGACTAGATTCCCCAGCAAGGTTAACCGCTAGCCTCATAAAAAGGACCGATCTTCTGGCAGATGAGAAGGTCTCTTAAGGAAGACAGGGGGACAGGAAGGTGAAGGGAACGTGAAAGCAACAAGGGACCTGGCCAAGGTCTCAAGAACAGATGCAGCGATGGCCCTGGGAGGGAAGGCGTTCCCTTTGCCAGATCCCTTTTCTTTTTAGAGATTCGGTCTCGAATGGGCAGAGTGCAAGCCCCAGCCTTGCTCAGAATCACCTGGGCTTGCTTGCTCAAAAGGCGGATCTCCTGGCCCAAGAGTCGGCAGCCAGAGAGTCCGAGAACCGCGAACACTGCCTTCCGCGGTGCAGGTACGCCCTGGGCTTTGGCTGCCGCTGCCAATAGAACTTGGGGTGCCGGGAGTCTGGGGCTGGGTGCCTTCCAGCTCCCTTCCCCGATCGGAGGCATTGACCTGGAGGCCGTGTGTAGGAGTCCCCATCTTTCGGAATTAGTGATGTGGTTAGAGTAGCAACGTGACTCTTTGTGGACGGAAGAAGGTGGGTCGGATGTGAGAGTCTCCTTCTGTGGACATGTGCGTCATCTGAGTCATAGCTTGTATCTTTACTCTCAAAAACAAGTCATTTTTGTTCCTGTCAGCATCTCGGCTGGCCCACAACAAAGAGAGCGAGCTGGAAGCTGTGCTGAGAATGAGAGGCCCAGACACAGACCTCAGGTGATCCTCCAGGGCTGCTGCTGTCCCCAACTCCTGGGCGGTGGCCTGGTGTTGGCCCCTGGCCTGTTAGGAAACGGGCCTCGCCCATCACTGCCTGAGCTCCGCACCACCCTCCCCTCCCCCACAACACCCCGCCCCACCCCACCCCTGTCGTGGAAAACTTGTCTTCCGTGAAACCGGTCCCTGTGGTGCCCAAAAGGTTGGGGACCGCTGCTAGGACATGGCTAGGTTTGGGGACAGCAGGAAAGCGTTATTTCCCCAGGGATTAATTGAGCTGCCTTTAACGGCCCAAAAATATGCTTACAGAAAACTGCCAGAGGACCTAAGAGTGATCTGCTTGCACAAGCGTTTTTAATCACCAGGGATGGGATGACCTAGTCCAGAGCTCTATAAGGAAGTGCATTTGAACCTGGATACACTTCAAAATGATCTGCAGCTTTTAAAAACAAAACAAAACAGAGATGCCCAGGTCTCACCCCAGAGGTACTGAATTCAACTTTCAGGGATGGAGTCTGGGAATCTGTACAAAGCTCCCCGGGAATTCTGCAACCACCAGTGTGGCATTGCTCTAGGAAACAGCACTTGGAAACCACGCCACTAAGGTGAGAGGGAAAATCATTCCGGCCTGAAGACTGCAATACCAGGCCACCCTTTCTCTCTTCGCCCCATCTTGGTCTCCTTCCCTGCCTTCTCTTCTCACCATAGCACGGGAGGAGGCTCAGGGAAGCTTTCCCTCACGCTTCTCGTAGCACACCACAAGGAATGTATCTGGCTGTGTGAAATCCAGAAGGGCTTCAAGGACATTGAAGTGTGGCTTGTGGGCCCATCGAGTTTGCAGATGACAACTGCAGGATGTGGCTCCCAGGCCTTGGAAGTCATGAAGCAGAGTCGGATGATGCCCGTCCAAGGCACGGCAAAGAGGGCTCCCGTGCTGGGAGAGGTGGGGTTAATGGACCTTTCGGTCCTTTCCAACGCAGACATCCTCTGGCGTCAATGTCAACCTTTTAGAATTGTTGTTTTCTTGCTTTTCATCTGTTTTTTGCACCTTCTTAGTTTCCCTGCCTGGGGATAACCCCAGGGTGGGTGCACTGGAATGATCTGGGTAGTGAGAGGCTGAAAGTGACTAGACACGGAAGAAATCAGGGGGTATGAAGTCTCCCCAAATACGGATCGTGAGTCATAGGCTGCGTCTTTTATTTTCAACAACAAACTTTTATTGATGTCATTGCCTTTCCAGGCGCAATAAAAACCCAGTAAGGAGGAGATTTGGTGCTTTAAGTGACCCAGGGATCAAACAGGGACACAAGAGAGCAAACTGCCTCAACCTGTTTCCTCAACTGCCTTTTGTGCCTTTTTTGGGGGGCGGAGAGTAGTAGGAGATGGGCTGGGATTTTTCAATCTAATAATATTCTCTGTTTGGACCCTGAGATTTCCTTAGGATATGGGAGCAGCGGCTGTACCTCTGAGAGATTGAATATGCGCTGACTGCGTGGGCGGAAGGGTCGCTGAGGACTGTTCTTTAGAGGAAGGATCCACCAGATCCCTTCCTTTCTAACTCACAGCCCTTCTTCGGAGTCCCGCTCAGTCTTTGGATCCTCTGTGGACACTGTTCTGATCATTCAAGCACTAAGCGCTCTCCCCCTGCCCACGCGTGTATCTCTGATAGCTCTCCATTCGCTGCCTTGGGTTGTTATTTATCTTCGTGCTAGTTTTACCTTTTCAAGGAGACTCTGAGCAAATTAAGAATGGAACTCATCCATTCACATGTCCAATAAATAGTTTTTGTTTTTGTTTTTTGTTTTTTGAGACAGAGTCTCACTCTGTTGCCTGGGCCAGAGTGCCGTGGCGTCAGCCTAGCTCACGGCAACCTCAAACTCCTGGGCTCAAGCGATCCTCCTGCCTCAGCCTCCCGAGTAGCTGGGACTACAGGCATGCACCACCGTGCCTGGCTAATTTTTTCTATATATTTTTAGTTAGTCAATTAATTTGTTTCTATTTTTAGTCGAGACTGGGGGTCTCGCTCTTCCTCAGGCTGGTTTCGAAACTCCTGACCTTGAGCGATCCTCCTACCTCGGCTTCCCTGAGTGCCAGGATTATAGGCGTGAACCACCACACCAGGCCCAATAAATAGTCTTTGAGTGCCAACTTGTGCAGGCATTATTCTAGGTCTTGATATACATATATCTATATCTATATATCTATCTGGTAACAGAGGCAATAAAGACAAAGTGAGCTAAGAGGAGTTAAACAATATGATCAGGAATATAATTGATTTGGAAAATGAATGACAACTCCATTTTTTTTTGGTTTATTTATCAAAAAATACCATATGCTAAAATAATTTACATCTGTGTGTCTAGAGCAAGCTGTTGTAGAAGGAAACAATCCAAGTGGAAGAGAAATTGTATTAGGCTGGAAAATATGGTTATTGAATTAAACTCTAAAATGGAAGCCGTAGTTTGCAAACGGACACCACAGGAAGCTAAATGAGTAAAAGACAAACTGAAGATAAACTTCTTAGAACACAAAAGCATGAGATAAAGAAATGAAAATGAAAGAATAGAATCAACGTGAAAGACAGATAGCAAAGAGCCAACCCACAAATAATAGGAGTTTCTGAAAACAATTAACAGAATCATTTGGAGCAAAAGCCATCTAGAGAAGATGTGTCAGCTTTAAGCAAAATCTTATTTTAAAAATTGAATGTGCTCACTGCATTAATCAGGAGTCTGGGTTGTGTTAGGGTCCCGGCTCAAACTGGCTTAAATGAGAAAGGAATCTGTTGGCTCACATAATGAAGCCCAGGGGTTCACTAGAAACCCGCCGTCTCTTTAGAAAGCTCTTGCTTTCCTTTGGGTTGGCTTCGTTCTTGGGTGGGTTGTTCACGCAGGGTGGCTCAGTTTCCCCAGACTTACATTATTCCAGTTTACCAACTCCAGTGGAAAGAACGAGCTCTTCCTTTCTAAAGCTCATGCCATTAACCTTGGGTTAATCCTCACTGACTTGGATGGGCTTGACTTGGGTCACATGCTCACCCTTGAATCAATCTGTTTGCCTGAGAAGGGTGGTTGCATGAATTTCACTGGCAGCACATACTGCTTTAAGAATCTCTATCTACTTACAGACATCTGCAATTTACTAAAGCTATTTGGCCTTAAGCATTCGCCGGAGGGATAATTTGACATTCTTCATAGGCTAGCAGTCACGTGTCTTCTGTTGCTTAGCCCCCTCGTGGTGAGCATTTGACTCATCTTTAACGTGCCTGCAATGCGGGGGTGGGTTAACTCTATCCAGTGCCCACATGGATTGCAAGTAAGGGGGACACAGCTTCCCAGAGGAGAATGGGGCTGCCAATTCCAGAAGAAAGGGGGATGAATGCTGGGTAGGCTAAATAACATTATGTTGGGCAGACTAATAAAAGGACTACTCTCAGAGACCTATCCAGATGGAACTTTTACATCTAAAAGATTACAAAAGCCCTGTAAATAAATATTCAGGGAGGAAAAAGAAGTCAAGCATGTCTCAGATTTCTATCCCATAACTCAAAATGAAATGCTAAAAGACAATGAAACAGCCTTTTCTTTTTTTTTTTTTTTAATCTGACAGAGGACTTTTATTTAGAATATATAATGAATGCTTATAATTCAATAATAAGATTTTGAATATACCAGGTACAAATGAGGAAAAGATTTGAGCAGATTGTTTCCAAACAAAATGATAAACCGATGGTCAATAAGCATATGAAAAGAGGCCTAATACCAGCCATGACTGGGAAAATAAAAATTAAGAGATCCCACCCCTCACCACTAGGATGGCTAAAATTGAAACGACTGACATCAAGTGTCGGCGAGAATGTAGAACATCTGAAACTCTCATACATTGCCATTGGGAAAGTAAATTGATATAATTACATTGGAACACAGTTTGGTAATTTTTTATAAAGTTAAATATTCACTTACAATCCTACCCAGAAATTTTACTCCATGGTACATAACCTAAAAAAAAAAAACAAAAAAAACGTAAAGCATAAGTTCACAGAAAAGCTTTTACACAAATGTAATTAGAAGCTTTATTTATAATAACCCCAAGCCGGAAAAAACCCAAATCTCTATCATGAGTTGATTAGATAAACAAATTGTCATGTATTTTAAAATCAATACTTCTCAGCTATTGACATATGCATCATCATGTTTAAATCTCAAAAACATTATGTTGATAAACAAAAGACTACGTATTGTATAAGTCTATTTACTTGACATTTTAGAAAAGTCTAAACTGGTCTATGTAGTGGCAGAATGCTACCCATTGGTGGCTGGGGATGGTGAGAATGGTGGAGAGATTTGACTACAAATATTCTATATTTTGATTGTGGTAAGTGTTACATGACAGTTACATTAGGATATTTGTCATAACTCACTAAATTCTATACTTAGATTGTGTGTAGTTTATTGCATGGCAATCATGCCTCAATCAAGTTGATTTTTAAAATCTGTGTTTTTTTCCTGATTGTAAAAGTAATACAATCTCTCACACAAGGTGTGAGAAACAAAAACTATGATCCCATACAAGAGAGAAAACAAGCACAAAAATAGATATATTTTCTTTCTTTCTCTTTCTTGCATATATCTATGAAAAATAGATGTATATTTAAAATTATGTTGCATTATTGGCTATTTGATGGCAATGGAATAAATAACGCCACAGTAAATTTTTCATATATAGTCTTTGACTAAGTTTCTAATAATTTACAGAGGTATATTACTGGTCAGAGACTATAAAAATTTTAATATCGGCCGGGCGCTGTGGCTCACGCCTGTAATCCTAGCTCTTGGGAGGCCGAGGCGGGCGGATTGCTCAAGGTCAGGAGTTCGAAACCAGCCTGAGCAAGAGCGAGACCCCGTCTCTACTATAAATAGAAAGAAATTAATTGGCCAACTGATATATATATAAAAAATTAGCCGGGCATGGTGGCGCATGCCTGTAGTCCCAGCTACCCGGGAGGCTGAGGCAGAAGGATCACTCGAGCCCAGGAGTTTGAGGTTGCTGTGAGCTAGGCTGACGCCACGGCACTCACTCTAGCCTGGGCAACAAAGCGAGACTCTGTCTCAAAAAAAAAAAAAAAAAAAAAAAAAATTTTAATATCTTGGCTATACATTACAAAATTTCTTTCTAGAATGCTCATATATTTCCGTTAATTATATATGAGGTGTGACTTTGACTTTTGCCATATTCTAACCATCATTGCTAATTATTGAAGTGTTCTTTGCTGATTTGAATAAAAGTCATTTGAATTTGTGTTTTTTTCATAACTTATTAGATCTAGTAGCTTCTTAAAATATGTCCATAGCAGCTTGTGTTTCTGTAAATTCTTCTCAGCCACTTTGTCCATTGTTTTCTGTTAAAATTTTATTACTTTTAATAGGCATTTATGAGCTCTTTTGTCTCTTCAGGAAATTACTTTTTGTGGGTACTATAGGTTGTAAACATTTTTTTTAGCTGTATCCCACAGATTTTGATAATTTGTGTCACCTTTATCATTTAGTTCAAAGAATCTTTTGATTTCCATTTTAACTTCCTCCTTGACCCAATAATCATTCAGCAATAGGTTGTTTAGTTTCCATGACTTGTGTGCAGATGAGAGTTTCTGTTGGTGTTGATTTCTAATTTTATTCCACTGTGGTCTGAGAAGATGCATGATATAATTTCTTTTTCTTTTCTTTCCTTTCCTTTTCTCTTCTCTTCTCTTCTCTTCGTTTCTTTTCTTTTCTTTTCTTTTCTTTTTTTTTCTTTTCTTTTCTTTTCAGACAGAGTCTCACTCTGTTGCCTGGGTTAGAGTGTCATGCCATCAGCCTAGCTCACAGCAACCTCAAACTCCTGGGCTCAGGCAATCCTCCTGCCTCAGCCTCCCAAGTAGCTGGGACTACAGGCATATGCCACCATGCCCAGCTAATTTTTTCTATTTTTTAGTAGAGATGGGATCTTGCTCTTGCTTAGGCTCATCTCCAACTCCTGATCTCAAGTGATCCTCCCGCCTTGGCTTCCCAGAGTGCCAGGATTACTGGCATGAGCCACCACGCTTGGCCTACATGGTATAATTTCTATTTTTCAAAATTTGTTTGAGACATGTTTTGTGGCCTAGGATGTGATCAGTCTTAGAGAATATCCCATGAGCTGACGAGAAGAATGTCTATTCAGTGGTTTTGGGTAGAATGTTCTGTAAACGTCTGTGAGGCCCATCTGTTCTAGAGCCCTATTTAAGTCTGTTGTTTCTTTGTTTATTTTCGGTTTGGAGGATCTGGCCTGTAGTGTCAGGGGGTGTTGACGAAACAGTCTTTCAAACTGTAGAGGAAAAAAGTTGTGTCCCAAGAATTCTATACCTGGGTAAATCATCACTCTATTTTTCTTGGCACTCTTATCTCAAACCACTAATCACAATTTGTAATTATACATTTATGGGTGTTTACTTGTGTTAGGTTTGTCTGCCCCCCCCACCCCAAATGTGAGCCCCATGAAAGCAGGGACCATATTTATTTTGCTCACCCCTGAATTCTAGGCCTTAGCACAGTGCATGCCACAGAAATGGTATGCAATTTATATTTGCACGGGGAGGGTGAGAAGGAACATTGAAATGAGGTAACTATACATGGGAATACATATGTATAGGAAGAAGCCTTGGGGATTGATTTAACTATAATTTCTAAGGTGATGGCAAACTTTTTCTTCTATTAGAGAGGTGAACTATGATGTTAAAAAAATGGAGCAAGCACGCCTGTAACCCTAGCACTGTGGGAGGCCAAGGCGGGAGGATTGCTTGAGGTCAGGAGTTCGAGACCAGCCTGAGCAAGAGCAAGATCCCATCTCTACTAAAGAAATAGAAAGAAAGTAATTGGCCAACTAAAAATATATATATAAAAATTAGCCGGGCATGGTGGCGCATGCCTGTAGTCCCAGCTACTTGGGAGGCTGAGGCAGGAAGATTGCTTGAGGCCAGGAGTTTGAGGTTGCTGTGAGCTAGGCTGATGCCATGGCACTCTAGCCCGGGCAACAGAGTGAGACACTGTCTCCAAAAAAAAAAAAAAAAAAAAAAAAATGGAGCAAGAGGAAGATTTAAAAAAATAAACGAGCAAATCCAATATATAATGCATTCTGTTCCTGATTTAGTGCCTTAAAAATTGATGTGGACTGAGGTGATGCAGGAGCTCTTACAGTAGAATCAGCTGTGCTTGTGGAGAGACTGTGGCCCTGAAGGAAGGATACAATTTGGTGCATGAGGGAGCAGTACGAAGGACATTGTGTGTGTGTGTGTGTGTGTGTGTGTGTGTGTGTGTGTGTGTGTGTAGGGGTAAGAAAAGACTAAGTGAGCAGAGATCTGGAACTGAGACAGAATAGATGGGGTGAGGGAGGAGGGTTAGGAGAACCTGTGAATTCCCAGGACCAGAGGACTGGCAGTAGGTTCAAATTCAGAGGTGCTCCAGAAACTGTTGCCATAGGAACAAAGCGTCCACCTTGGAGGGGCTTGGTGGTACGTACGTGCGCTGGCAGCTAACACGAGTCTTAGCAGAATTCCCAAGAAAAGGCTCCCAGCCCATTCGGTCTGTGGACAACAAGGACACCTTGTGGCCCGATAAAGAAGGGGACAGACAGATGTAGCAAAGAGGCTGCAGGGGCTGGAGGTGCTGGCCAAGAAGGGACGACCTGGGTGGGGCATCATGAGTATGACAGAGAAGGAAGGCAGAAAGTTCTGGAAATAAACTTGCACTACTTTTCAAGAACCCAGGGGTTGGTCTTGCTTATGGGGAGTGAGCAAAGCTGCTCTCCATTCGTGGAACGCAACCTTTCCCTGTGTTGATAAGGACGTCCCCTATCAACAGGGATGAGACGCAGACGCGGCATCCCTGGGCTGAGGATCTGGGCGGGGCTCTGCCGTTTAGCACCTGTGTGACCAAGCTGGTCCAGTATCTTAAGATGGTGCTCTTGTCTGAAAGGAAGTGATAATAATTCACAATCCCCACATCTCCACGTGAGATCCCCATACGTGATAGGCTTTGCAATCTGTACTCTTGGCTATACTTGGTGTCGGGCACGGGTGGGCACAAGTGGCAGAAGATGCTGTCTGTGGGTTTTCCCACTGGCTTCTCCCGCAGGTCCTCACCTGAGCTCAGCCTCAAGGGGAGACTCGACTATTGGCTAACTAAGGAGAACATTCCTCTGCCCAGCCTGCAGCTCTGGTAGGGACTTGAAAAGATGATTTTTATCTTTCAACCAGTCTCTGAGAAAGCCTGCAATGCACCCATCCCAACCTCTGGGCATCTGTCTAGTTTTGGGAAAATCACCAGAAAAGGTGAATCTGCCCTCTTCACCTGTCAGTAAAGCAGCCTGTGAGAACATCAGGTTGGTTGGCCATTGCCACTAGATGGCACCATAACAGTCCCCCGGCAACTAATGAAACCTGCTTCAGACAAGAAATAGGCAGCTTAGAGGTGGGGCTGGAGGTGATGAGAAGGACATATTTCCATTAAATGACTTGCAAGATAGTGTCCCTCATTTATAAGGAGGTTGACAGGACCTTCCCAAGTTTAATCAGTACGCTGCATGCTGTGGCTTAGCAATCCTCAGGATCAACCATCCCACTCATATTCTTGAAAACCTTAAAACAACTTCACCTGGGCAGTTGCCGTCAAGGGAGTGGATGTTCTTTCTTCTCAAGACCCATCCCAACCTCACTTTATTGTCACTGGATTCATAATGAGGGTCAGGTCTCAGCTTTCTCTGGGGGTTGGGGGCTAAGTCCAAAGTCTGACTTGGGGGGAAATAGCTTAGATGCTAAAAGGAGTGCAAGATTTTACTAACTAATATTGGCGGAAATCTGGGAAACGTGTGGGAGTAGATTCTATGAGTGTCAGACCAAGGAGGATGGAATATAGCACTGGATCAGACTGAATTTACTGGGTGTATTTATGGGATGTCCTGGGTTTAATGTGTTAGCTCTTGCAACTGGAAAACTTTCTTGGCTGGCTAACCGAACCTTGGACTCAATGGTGGCTTATGTTTAGTAATGATGGAATGCCAGACCACCTCTGATGAGCTATATATAGGGAAAGGTACCTAAGACTTAGGGAGAAAAGAATAATGGTGACTTTATCATATGAGATTTGCACGTTTACTACCCAGGTACATCTTCCAGGCAGCCCAGAGGACCATCCCTTCATTAAGACATTGAGAAATGCATTGCTGAAGGTAGCGCTTGCATCTGTGAAAAACTCCGTGGTAGCTGTCTCATGCAAGCCAGGTATGATGGTGAAGGACACCTCCATTGAGTTGGACTACCTGATTTCAATGGGAAGAATAGGATTCCTATAGAGCAGAGGTCAAATGCTACAACTTGACCACCAGAGCCAATGGAACTACCTATGCCATAAAAACCAGAAGAGACATAGAGGTAATCAAGCTGTCTTGAAACTTAGGGATTTTTCAGTGGGACTAATCAATCCTGGTGCACCTAGGAATGAAACAATAGACAATTTACAAAAATATTGCTTGATCTATATAAAAAGTCTGGCGACCAAAAAACTTGAATTGTCTCTTGTCTAAATTTCCAGACCTAAATCCGTTTCAGACTCTTGATTGAAGGAGGACAGATGACCCACCC
Source organism: Microcebus murinus (assembly GCF_040939455.1). Lineage (NCBI taxonomy): Eukaryota > Metazoa > Chordata > Mammalia > Primates > Cheirogaleidae > Microcebus > Microcebus murinus. The sequence goes on along the minus strand of NC_134126.1, from coordinate 27,397,303 downwards.
TGTGGATGGCAGCTAGCATCTTTCTCCAGCTATTCCAGTGTTTGCTCACTAGGCCTGTGTATAACATCAGGGTGGAGACTCTGCGTGGACTCACCGACGACTTGCCCTAATCCAGGCTTTTTTGACTACAACCCTGCTGAATGCCTAACTTGCCAACTAAACTAAGCCCCTGATATGGCACCACCCCCTAAAGGGCCCTGCAAGCCCCCAGAGACAGGTTGATTACACTGCAACCCTCTCAGCATGGAGGAATGCAAGCAGTATTCCTCACTGAGGGAGATGTTGTTCTGGGTTTAGAGTTCCTTTCCTGCCAAGAAAAGATCTGGCAGCACCTCCATCTGTGATTACAAAATACTCCACACAACATTGCTTCTGATCAAGAAAGTCCCTTCAAAAGAAGTGCAGCAAAGGGTTTACTCCCATGCAATTAACTGGTACAACCGTGTACCCCATCACCCAGCCTAAAAGAAGAATTCAGCCGTCTACTGAAGAATCGGTTACGGTGGCAGCTGGGAGATTGCACTCTGAAAGGATGGGGATCTACCTCAAAGGGTGCAGATTACACTCTGAATCCTAAACAACTATATGGTTCTGTGTTTCCCACAGCCAGACTGCATGGGTCTGGGAAACAGAGGGGGAAGGTGGGCTGACTCTTCTCACCATTAAATCTCATAACCCACTCGCAGAATGTTTGCTTTCCATCCCTGCAACTGTGAATTCTGCTGTTTTGAAGCCTTGATTCCTAAGGAACAAATGCCTCTACCAGGAACTACATCAATGTCCCATTGACTTGGAAGATGAGACTGCCCTTGGGCCACGCTGAGCTCCTCGTGCTACGGACCCAGCAGGCAAAGAAGAGGGTGGCTCTGTGGTGAGGATGATTGATCTTGGTCACCAAAGGGAAATGGGGTTGCTGCCACTGCATGGGGGCGGGGAGGACTATATCTGGAACCCAGGGAGATTTTTCTGGGGAACCCTTTAGGATTTTCATGTCCAATTGCAAAGATGAACAGAAGACAACAACTTCCTCACTCCCTAGCTAAAGGCATAACCACCGATGATTCAGATACTTCAGGCAAGATTGATCACCCCCTATATAAAAAACCCCAACCATCTGAGCCACTAGATGAAGGCAAAGGAAACATGAAATGGGTAGTGGAAGAAGGAAGTTAGAAATAGCAATTACGTCTCATGTGAAATTACTTGGTTGTTATGCGCACGTGTGTGTGTGTGTGTGTGTGTACGTATGTATTAACTATTTTCTTCTCTTCCCCTTACTCACATTATTTTATACAAGTTTTGTTGGACGTTCATTCACAATTTGTTTTTTAGGAAACATATCCAGATGGAACTACGATTCCATTTGAGAAGTAATTAACACTGCTCAGAGGTGGACTTGGGACTTTACAATTCTGTATTTGGGGAGGAAGTGACACTGTCTTGGTTTACATGCAGAAATAGTTGCATGGTGCTAGGAGGAAACAATTTTTTTGGTAGCTATATCAAAGTTCAAATTTTTGTGGAGCCGTGTTAGGGATGCTGAACAGCTGAAGCGGTGGACTAGATTAGCCGCTAAGTGATTGCCTCTCGGTTCTAAACCCACCCTTCTGTCGTCTGCTGTGGGGCCCTGGAGCTGGGGTCCTGAAGACCACTTTTCTGCTTTTCCAGTTGCTCTGCCAAGAGGGAAACTAGATGGAGACCTCAAAGCTGGAAGAGGAACCAGGGGTTGTCTCCCTTCCTTACACATCCTGAGGGTTTCCTGTGCGCTGCGGTTCTTGTATTACCTCACAAAATCTTCTACATCATGACACGAGCATTGTCTTCTTCTGGAAGCAGCTGAATCTAATTCTCAGTTCTTCTAACACTTTCAGAATCAATTTCACTTTTGTTGTTGTTGTTGTTGTTGAGACAGAGTTTCACTTTGTTGCCTGGGCTAGAGTGCCGTGGCATCAGCCTAGCTCACAGCACCCTCCAACTCCTGGGCTCAAGCGATCCTCCTGCCTCAGCCTCCCGAGTAGCTGGGACTACAGGCATGCACCACCATGCCCGGCTAATTATTTTTGTTGCCTGGCTAATTTTTTCTAATTTTATTAGAGACAAGGTCTCGCGCTTGCTCAGGCTGGTCTTAAACTCCTGACCTGAAGTGATCCTCCCGCCTTGGCATCCCAGAGTGGTAGGATTGCAGGTGTGAGCCACCGCGCCTGGCCAATCAACTTCATCTTGTTTCTCTTGGGGACAACAGCATCATCTTAGCCAATGTCCCTTCTGCAGAGATGTGGGTCCTAGTTCCCTGCGTCCCCTCCTGGGAACTTAAACAACCAGCACTGGCTGAGCAGTGCCTCCTACTCAAGAGAACTGAGTTTCAGTATCTCTGGGCCTCTCTACTAAGTTTCTAATTTTTAATATTTTCAACCGTTTTCCTTTGCCGCCTCAGATCTCAGCATTGCAACCTTTATGATATTTAAGAATGTTAACTCCTTTAATTACTATGACAGTTTTCTGTGTCACTTTGGTTTGGCTCTAGTGGCTGCTTATTTAATCAAACACTAATCGGGTGTCGTTGAGAAGGTATGTTGTAGATGTGGTGAACGTCTACACTAAGTTGACTTTAAGTGAAGGAAGTTATCCTCAATAGCGGAAGTGGGCCTCAGCCAGTCGGTTGGAAGAATTTTAGAGCAAAAACTGAGGTTTCCTGGAGGAAGAAGAAATTCTGCCTCAAGACTGCCATATTAGCTCTTGCCCAGTAGTTTCCAGCCTGCCAATCTGCCCTACAGGTTTCAGACTTGCTAGCCCCCACGATTGGACAAGTCAAGTCCTTGGCATAAATCTGTTTATAGAGAGAGAAATATTCTGGTTTTGTTTCCCTGGAGATTCCTGACTGATGCAGTTACCTAGTTAAGATCTTTGTACCTATTAACATACATTAAACTCTTTCTATTGAAATAAGTGGGTTCCATCTCCTGGCTGAACTCTAACCGATTCAACAATGCTCTGATGGAAGTTTTTAATAAAGACTCCTATGCGGAGTATGAGTTTAAACAGTTAGCATGGGCAGAGATTGTAGCCAGTAAATAGAGCATTGCTTAGGCAGAGAAGATATCAAAGTAGAGCATGTATGTTAGAAGCCCAGCAAGGGACAATGCTTAACATACGGAGTGTGTAGGCAGCATTCTGCAGAGCATAGTGGGAGAATCAGAGCCTCAGTAGAAACCAGTTAATAAAGCTGTAATTAGAATACACTTTGAACATACACAGATTTGAAGAACAAGTACTTCCTATGAATAGTAGCATGAGTCCTGCTAGGACAGAACTATCTCAGTGCAGAAGAAAAAGAGAACAATACCTTGGGTCATATGAAAGATTAGAAGTTAGAAGAGAGGAAACCACAGGGGATCAGAGCAGAAGCTACTCGCCTGAGATAGTTCTAGGTAACAAATCATCTAAAACCTTGGAGTCTTAAAACAGTAACAGTCATTCATTCTGCTCCCAGATCTGCAATTTGGGCAGGGCTCAGTGCACACCGATGGATTCAGGTTCACACAATGTTAGCTGGAACACCAAATGCCTATATCAGAAAAATATCTCCTCCATCTGATAAAGGGCATTTATGACAAGTCTATAGCTAACATTATACTTAATGGAGAAAGACTGAAAACTTTCTCCTTCTCCTTAATATCAGGAACAATACAAGAATATTCACTGTCACCACTTTTATTTAAGATTGTACTGGACATTTTAGCCACTGCAATAAGGCAAGAAAAAAGGCATTCGGATTGGAAAGAAAGAAATTGAACTATCTTTACTCACAGTCTATATAGAAAATTCTATGGAGTCTTCAAAAAAGATACTGGAATTATTAAGTGAATGAAGCATGGCTGCAGAACATAAGATTAACATGCAAAAATTGGCTGTTTTTAAACATACAAAAATCAAGTGTGTTTTTATATGAAGGCAATGAACAATCAGAAATCAAAATTAAAAAAAACTATTTACAATAGTATAAAAATGTGAACTATCTAATAGGTCTGACCAAAGGCATAAATGACCTGTATAGTAAAAACTACAAAACATAGCTGAGAGAAATTTAAAAAACCTAAATAAATAGATATGCCCTGTTCATAGGTCAGAAGACTCAATATTGTTAACATAGAAATGTTCCCAAATTAATCTATAGATTCAACAAATACCAGTCAAAATCTTAGCAGACTTTTTTTGTGTGTAGAAATTGACAACCTCATTTTTAAATTCAAGGGACTGAGAAGAGCCAAAAACCTTTTCAAAAAAGAATAATGAAGTTGAAGGGCTACCACGTCCTAATTTCAAGACATATTATAAAGGCATTGTACTCAAGGCAGTTAAAGACAGAGAGACAGATCAATGAAACAGAATAGAGTCCAGAAAGAGACCCACATGCCTATGGACAGCTGCTTTTTGATGAAGACCTAAAGGCAATCAGTGGGAAAGGATAGTCTTTTCCCCAAAGGGGGCTGTAACAGCTGGATATAATATTTAAAAAAAATAACTTTGACGAAGGATATGAATAAACATTTTTCAAAAGAGGACACACAAATGGCCAACAGATATATGAAAAATTCACATCATTAATCATCAGAGAAATGCAAATCAAAACCACAAGGGGATATCAATTTACCCCCTTCAGAATGGTTATTATTAAAAAGACAAAAAAATAACAGATGGTGGTGAGGATGTGGAGAAAAGGGAACTCTTATACACTGTTGGGAGGACTGTAAATTAGTACAGCCTCTATGGAATACAGTATGGAGATTTCTCAAAGACCTAAAGATAGAACTACCATTTGATCCAGCAATCCTACTACTGGGTGTGCACCCAAAGGAAAAGAGATCAATATATCAAAAAGATACCTATACTTGTATGTTTACTGCAGCACTATTCACAGCAGGAAAAAGATGGAATCCACTGAAGTGTCCACCAGTGGATGAATGGATGAAGGAAATGTGGTATATATACACAATGGAATATTATTCTGCTGTAAAAAAGAATGATATTATGTCTTTTGCTGCAACATGGATGAAACTAGTGGTCATTATTGTAAGTGAAAGAAGCCAGACACAGAAAGAAAAATATGGCATGTTCCCACCCACAAGTGGGTGCTAAAAAATGTGTTCACATAGACATAGACAGTGAAATAATAGATAATGGAGACTTGGAAGGGTGAGGGGGTAAGAAGTGGGGGATGATGAGAAATTGGTTAATGGGTGCAGTGTACGTTATTTGGGTGATCAATATCTTAAAAGCCCTAACTTGACCACTGCACAATCTATGCGTGCAACAAATTGCACACACACCCTATACTTTGTACAAATAGAAAGAAAAAAATCTTTGATCCTTACCTTGCACTATACACAAAAATTAACTCAAAACGGATCATAGACTTAAATGCACAACCTAAAATTATAAAACTTTTGGAGGAAAATATGGGAGGAAATCTTTTGTGACCTTGGTTTAGGCAGAGATTCTTTAGACATGGCACCAAAAGCCCAACCCACAGAAGAACAAATCGATAAACTGGACTTAGCCAAAATGGAAAACTTTTGCTCTTCCAAAGTCACTGTTAAGATAATAAAAAGACAAGCCACAGACTGAGAGAAAATATTTGCAAAGCATATTTTGAGAATAAACCTGCATCTGGAAAATACAAAGTACTCTGTACATTTCGTAATAAGAAAACAAAACAAACTCAATTTAAAAAATAAGCAGGAGATTTGAGCAGACACCTCGCTAGGAAAGTTGTACCGACGGGAAATAAACACACGAAAAGCTGGTCAACATCATGAGTCATTAGGGAAATGCAAATTAAAACCGCAATGAGATGCTACCACATTGGAATTTATTAGATAGGCTAACATTTAAAAAGATTGATCCTATTGAGTGTTGGTGAGGATAGGAGGACCAGGGACTTTTATAACACTATAGTGGGAATGTAAAATGGTACAACTAGCTTGGAAAAGAGTTTGATAGGTTTTTTTTTTTTTTTTTTTTTTTTTTTGGAGGCAGAGTCTCGCTTTGTTGCCCAGGCTAGAGTGAGTGCCGTGGCGTCAGCCTAGCTCACAGCAACCTCAAACTCCTGGGCTCAAGCGATCCTCCTGCCTCAGCCTCCTGAGTAGCTGGGACTACAGGCATGCGCCACCATGCCCGGCTAATTTTTTCTATATATATCAGTTGGCCAATTAATTTCTTTCTATTTATAGTAGAGACGGGGTCTCGCTCTTGCTCAGGCTGGTTTAGAACTCCTGACCTGGAGCAATCCACCCGCCTTGGCCTCCCAGAGTGCTAGGATTATAGGCGTGAGAGTTTGATAGTTTTTTTAAAAAGCAGACAGCAGACACCAGGACTCCAAGATAGTATCAGTCATATTAGCGAAGGAGAAGGAACTCATGGAAGTCTAGCCAGGGGGAAGCTGCCAAGCTGTATATTGATGCGGATTTTACCCTAAAGGCATTGTTGGAGCGTTTCAAAGAGGTTACCGTCGGTATTACAACAGGCATGTCAAGTCAATGTAAGAAAGGGAGCATGTTTTAGTTGTCCAGCTAATTTCTTTCTATTTTTTTAGTAGAGACGGGGATCTCACTCTTGCTCAGGCTGGTCTCAAACTCTTGAGCTCAAACGATCCACCCACCTTGGCCCCCCAGAGTGCTAGGATTGTAGGCATGAGCCAGCACACCCAGCCATTGCTAAGGTTTCTATGGTGCTGGCAGCTTACTGGTTTTCAGCTACTGCCTTTCTCACTCAAATGGGAGCGGCCACACAAGTACCACTGAAGAGGGGCCACTGTGGAGGGGCACACTCTGCACTCCTGACCGTGACCTCCTGGGCCCGGCACCCCTCCGTGAGGAACTCCATCATTGCCGAATCCTTTCACATCCTAACTGAAAATGAACGCCCACGTAAAAGACAACTGGTACATGTAAAAAAAAAAAAAAATCAGACAGACATCTTTCATAGGATCTAGCCATTTCACTCCAAGATAATTACCCAAGAGAAAAGAAAGCATATGTCTACCAAAAACAAAAACCAAAAAGAAACCCTACACAAATGTTTATAGCAGCTGTATTTGCAATATCTCAAAACTGGAAATAGCTCAAATGTCCATTAGAAGGAGAAGGGGCGAAACAAAGCCTGGAATATCCAAATAATGGGCACTACACAGCAATCAAAAGAAATGAACTGTTCATACATGCAACACCCTGGCTGACTCTCAATTATGTTGAGTTAAAGAAACCAGATTAAAAAAAGACTCCATGGTATGTGATTCTATTTGTACGATACACTAGAAAAATCCAAGCTGGTCTATATTGTCAGAAAGCAGCTTAGCCTTGCCTGAGCAGGGGGTGGGGTGGGAACATGAGTGAGAAGGAGCAGGAGAAAACTGTTGGTTTGCTGTGTGTGCCCGCAATCTTGACTGAGCTGATGGCTTAATGGGTGCATAGATGTGTCAAAGCTAATCAAATTGTACACTTTAGGTATAATCAAAAGTCCACCAATTCAGAAGTTAACAACGAAGCGAAAATTGTTCCTCTCCTTCAGATCTTACTTCAGTTGAGAGTTTAGCATTTCTTTCCTATTTTTTTTTTTTTTAAGAAATGGGGGTCTCATTACGTTGCCTAAGCTAGCCTTGAACTCTTGGGCTCAAGCCCAAGTCTCCCGTCTCAGAGTTTAGCATTTCTAAGCATCAGTTAGACTTGCACTGTCCAATATGATAACCCCACTGGCCACAGTGGCCACTCAAATTAAAAGTAATTACAATTAAAATAAAAAATTCAGTTCCTTAGTTCCAATAGGTATATCTCAAGAGCCCAGTGGCTGGGTGTTGGCTAGTGGCCACCATATTGGACAGTTCAGATTATGGAACTTTTCTGGTCATCAGAGAAAGTTCTCTTGGAAAGCTCTTTCCTAGACTAGCTAGAGACTTAGCACTTGCCATAGTCTCATTAACATCTTTACAAGCAGTTAAATCTTTCACTGGCCGCTTATTGAGCAGTTGACACCAGAAACTGTCAGGCCCTTTCTATGAATCACCTCTGATTCTTAACAAAGAAAGACTAAGGGTCAGAGAGGTTTAAATAACTTCCCAAGGCTCACAGTTACCAAGTGGTGTACCTAAAACGTAAACCTACATCTTAAGCCCGAGCTCTTGGAAGAGTCTCCTCCACCCTGTGACAAGGCCACGTCTCTTTCATTCTCTCCTTGGGAAGGATTCTTTTCGTATTCAACTACAGAGTCTTATATTTAGCCCTCCTACATTTTATCTTGTTGGATTAAGCTTATCGCTCCAGATTGTCAAAAATATTTTAGGAGCCTCATCCTGTCCTTCCATATGCCCATTCACCTTCCAAGCTTCATGTCTTTAGCAAATGTGATAAGCATGTTTCCCTAAACTTTACCCAAGTGATCAATAAAAATCATTGGTAAGACAATGATAACAAAAAGGATAGAGGCCTATGGCCGGTGGTTAGAAACCCCTCCAATTGGGGTTGACATTGGTTTACCAGTCTCTGGCCTTCAAGGTACTAGCACCCCACCCCATTCCTGTCCTCATGTCCAGATTCTGGGAATGCGCCCTGTATTTGGAGCCTAAAGACCCAGCAGCACCATCTAGAATCGTATACCGATATTAGTTAGCTGATATATTATGATTGGCCTCCAAACGTTAGCCGAATGATGTGTGCTTCTAACCAAGCACGAGGCCTGGGAGAATCAAGACATTGGCACTTATTATGGATGCGTGTCCTTTCCACTTAGCCCTCCTTCTCTTTGCTGTCCCCATCTCTAAAGGGATTGCTTTGATTATTTGTTGCTGGAAAGCAAACCATCTCAAAATAGTGGCTTCAAACAATAACCATCACCTGTTTGCTCATGGATGTAAAATGTGGGCATGGCTTGGCAAGAATGGTTGGCCTTTACTCCACTGTGGCATCGGCCTGGGTCAGCTGGGCTTGACGGACAGCTGGGGACTGGCACAGTGCGGCTCTTCCGGCACAACTCTGAGGATCTCACAATCTTCTCTTGTACCTTCTTGACACCTCCTCCCCATGCTGCTTGCAAACTCTGCCTGTATTGACCAACATGTGTGTCCCGGGCCTTGCTGTCACTGGGCATCTCCAGGCTTCTAACCGGTGTGATGTGCCTGTCCCTCCTTTTCCTGGACTAACTCCTATGCATCCTATGTCACCTCCACCTAGAAGCCTTCCCTGATATCCCCTGCCCCCACACACTTTGGTCTGCATTAATATCTTTCTATTGCATTCCATAGCATGCTGTGGTCCCCCTTCTCAAAGCACTTTGCCCACTGTAATGGATTGTCCTTTTTTACTTGCCTGTCCCTCCCGCTAGACTCTTAGCTCTTCGGGGGAAGGAACTGTAGTCGTTTGTACTTCCAAAGCCTAGCACGGCATGTGGGAGACAGTGGGTGCTCAGTACTCTGAACCGATGAAGGATGTGATAACACAGAGATTGTGGGAGTTAAAATGATGCCATCGAAACGCCCGCTTGGCAATAGGACTTAGCACCTGTAAATGCCCTCAGCAAAGCAGGATTGCTAGATCCAAGCTTAAATGAGTTCAAGTCCATAAAGCATTTGGAGCCGTGTCTCCCACGTGGTAAGCACGGCATACATGTTTGTTGCTGCTGTTACGATCATCACTGTGCCTGCAGCTTTCAGGCATAGAACTGTCCTTGGCAAAGGTTCTTTTTGTTCTCCCAGTAGGGATTTTCTTTGAACGGGACCTTGGATGACCTTGGCACCCTCCCAGGTGCTAATCCCCCTCCTGTCTGGGAGTTCCCTGGGAGGAATCCTCTGGGAGAGGAAGTGCATTCTAGAAGAATAGAGTCTGGGTGTGTCCTCTTGGCCAAGGCTCAGCCCCTGCTGCAGCTCCATCCGCTTCTCTCCTGTTGGCTTCCAGGACAGCAGGTGGATGCAGTGATTGCCGCATGCCAGGTGTTTCTGAGCTTCCCCGGGCCTGGCAGGGCTACGGAGAGGCAGAAGGGAGCTCAGTGACACTTGTGCTCCGGTACGCTGCCACCCCGGCACGCCCCTCCAGGGCTCATTTGGGGGAAGGCTGACCACTGAGATGAAAGCTCCTTGCACCCCGGGGGGAAGGTTTAGTCTGCACCTTAATTCGGAGGAGGTGCCCAGGCCCTTCAAGTCCCCACAGGCCTGGTTCTTGCCCTGCCTTTCTAGGGTGGCCAGAAGCTGAAATTTCCCACACTTCTCCTCATCGCACCCTGCCCCGCCCTGCCTGGAATTTGGGGAAACTTGAACATGGCAGTTTTAGCCTGAACTGTGATTAATATTTAGTGCTGGGAAAACCTGGGGTTCCAGGCTAAGGCTGAACATTTTGGGGGCGAGGGGGAAAGGGGAATTTCTAAGATGCCCCTGAGAGTGCGAGGTGGGTCGGGACCCTGGGTGAGAGGCTTGCACACAGCGGGGGCACGGAGAAGGGTGGCGGGGAAACAGCCCTGCAGGTGAGGGCCGAGGAGCTGGACACGTGGGGACGGGAGACGCAGGGCACAAAGGACCACAGCTGGGGCAAAGGGTCAGGGCCAGAACCCTAGAGGAGGATGCGGGAGCCTGGCGGGGGATACGAGGGGTGGAGGGGAGATGTTTCGCTTCTCCTCCATCACGTTCCAGGTCAAACCTCCTTCCTTGGGGAGGCCTTCCGGACTCGTGGGCCAGGCTAGACCCTCCTGGACAGGTGCCGCAGGGCAGCGCTGCCCTGACCCTTACTCCATTCGGAAATTAGTCTCGATGGGTCCAGATCCCAGCTCCCACTTTATGAGCTCTGTGACCTTGTCCAAATATTTAAACTCTTTTACCCTAAGTTTTCTCAGTCTTTGAAACAGGACTGAAACCAGTGCCTTCTCACAAGGTTGTAAAGATGAAATAAACTAATACATCGAAAGCCCTCAGCGAGAAGCTAGCTCTTGTCTGGTAAGGGTGACAGTGACCACAGCTGTCTAGTGGCCTGTCTCCCCTGAGACTGTGGGGTCTGTGGGGACCAGGCCTGCTTGTGCTGTTCCCTGCCGTATCCCAGAACCTGGTGTGGGGCCACCTGGCCCCAGTTGAATGAAATGTAAGTGACCAAGGTATGTAAGGTTAGGGCCCGTGTGGGGGTTAGGGCCCAGGGTTATGTTTTACTATGTGGACTCGCTAAGCATTTTTCTCTAGGTGATCCCAAGTGTAAAAAGACTCCAGTGTTATTATCCTGGATAGAATGACTATGGGTGACCACTTTTCCCTTCTATATTCTCCATGATTTTTCTGTATTCTCCACAACTTTTCATATCAAAGCAAGGATTACTTTTTTCTTTTCTTTCTTTTCTTTCTTTCTTTCTTTCTTTCTTTCTTTCTTTCTTTCTTTCTTTCTTTCTTTCTTTCTTTCTTTCTTTCTTTCTTTCTTTCTTTCTTTCTTTCTTTCTTTCTTTCTTTCTTTCTTTCTCCTTCCTTCCTTCCTTCCTTCCTTCCTTCCTTCCTTCCTTCCTTCCTTCCTTCCTTCCTTCCTTCCTTTATCTTTCTCTCTCCCTTTCTCGTTCTTTCTTTCTTTCTTTCTTTCTTTCTTTCTTTCTTTCTTTCTTTCTTTCTTTCTTTCTTTCTTTCTCTCCTTCCTTCCTTCCTTCCTTCCTTCCTTCCTTCCTTCCTTCCTTCCTTTCTCCCTCCCTCCCTCCCTCCCTCCCTCCCTCCCTCCCTCCCTCCCTCTCTCTCTCTCTCTCTCTCTCTCTCTCTCTCTCTCTCTCTCTCTCTCTCTTCTTTCTTTCTTTCTTTCTTTCTTTCTTTCTTTCTTTCTTTCTTTCTTTCTTTCTTTCTTTTTCTTTCTCTCTCTCCCTTTCTCTCTCTCTCTCTCTTTCTTTCTTTCCTTTCTTTTCTCCCTCCTTCTTTCCTTTCCTCCCCTCTCTTTTCCTGTCTTCTCTCTCTCTCTTTCCTTCCTTCCTTTCTTCTTTCTTTCTTTTTAATAAAATGACTTCTTTTCCTTTGAGTAGATACGCAGTAGTGGGATTGCTGGGTCGAATGGTAGGTCTACATTGATTTCTTTGAGGAATCTGCCTCCTATTTTCCACAGAGATACTAATTTGCAGCCCCACCAATAGCGTGTAAGCCTTCCTTTCTCTCTGCATCCATGCCAACATCTATTGTTTTTTGACTTTTTATAATCACCATTCTGACAGAGGGAAGATGGTATCTCGTTGTGGTTTTAATTTGCATTTCCCTGATGGTTAGCGATGTTGAGCATTTTTTCTTATGTTTGTTGGCCATACTTTTCTAATAGTTAAAAAAAAAGAAAATGTGATTGAACAAACATAAAACGATACCTTGCCTGAAAGGGAGGAGCTGTGAGAGGGGAAAGGGGCGGCGAAGCAGGGGACAGATAGCAGGGATGGGAAGTCTCCCTCCGCCAACCTTGGCAGCCCCCCAAAGCCCAGGGGGAGGTTCACAAACTGTTCCCGCCAGCGGGATTTCTCAGAGAACAAAGCCGTGGGGGGTGTCCTGCTACCCTTAATCTTAAGAAGGAAGTTTGAGTTCTAACAAGATCTCTATGTCTTCAGAAAGAAAGAACATTCTCACCCCTGACGCAATGGCGAGTGTGTTGAAGGGTGGAACTTCTTCCCCCGGGTGCTCACTGGCACCAACACTTGGCATCAGTGGGGTGTTTGCCTGCAGTGGCTGGAGGCCCCCAGGCAGAGGGCAGCCCTGGCCAAGCCCCATGGGGTAGGGAGGGCCAGGGGTCTCGAGGGAAGAGGCCTGAACTGATCGTCAAGATGCTTAGGTTGTGGTTGTAACCCAGCTCTTATCCCGGCTGCACGAGCCATCAGCCTTGATTTTCCCATCTGAAAAAAAGGAGATGAGAACATTTTCCCTATTTACATGGAATTTTGAGTATAAATTCATACGATATGGGAAAATGCTCTGGAGGGTGTACGGTGATGGACAGAGGCTATTTGGGAATGAGAAGAGCATTGGTGAAGCAGAGGAAAGCACAGACCTTCCTCGGGGAGTCATTTTATGTTGTTTGCATTTGCAGATTCAACATTCATTGAGTTTCCCTCTTCTGCCAGGAGCTTCCTGTGGGTTATATTATCTGTCCTCATTTGCTGCATGTTACAGATGAGGAGACTGAGGCTGACGGAAGAGACAGCCTTATGTGACTTGCCCAAGAGCACACAGCTAGGAAGTGGCAGAGCAAGAACTCACATCTAGCTTTTCTATTCTCAGTTCAGTTGGAGTGAACAGCTTGTCTGGGTTTGCCCAGGACATTCTCCGTGTTAGGACTGAAAGCCCTGTGCCCCAGGAAATCTCTTAGTCCCAGGCAAACTGAGATTTTTGGTTACCCTGACTCCAGCGCTCATTTCATGATTCAGCATCATTAGGCTTTGTTAATCATCATGGGGGCTGGAGCCTTATGGGAGCCAGAAATTATTCATCCGTGCTTCTTCCTAAGGGGGAATTGACTCAAGCCCCCAGCCATACAGACAAGCTAGCACCAACTGACCCAGCTGGAAGAGCAGGTGGGCAGCGTCCTAGCACCAGATCAGTTTCTGTGACTTCCACCACGGAAGCAGGAATACCTGAGCATGTTGTAACCTGCTCTTAGGTAAACACGTAGGGAGAAAAGGCATCTCTTCCTTTCCAGGTAAATCCCCTCCCTGTGTGACATTAATCCTTTACACATGTATACAGCATATGATTTGTAATAAAATAAGGCAGGGCAGGAATTAACACCTCCATTTTTCCAGATGAGAAACTGAGGCACAGAGAGGTTTAATGGACTCCTCTGAAGGTATACAGCCAGCAAATGCCAAAGTTAGACCCAAATATGAGTCTTTTAATGTTATTAAATTCAGAGTTCATGGACTCCTGAGGGGTTTATAGGTGGGTATCAGAAAGAAAGTTTGTATTATATATGTGTACATTTTTGGGGGGCACTGATTTCTTCATCCATTTCTCAAAGGAATAAATCAGACATCTTGGACACCTGTAATCAGTGAATGATTAATTTTTTCTGTGTTTAAACATTAATCATGCTACAAGAAAAGCTGTCGTGATGGTGAGTTACTATGGTACTTAAAATGTGCTTAATTGTAATTGTGTTTCAAGGCTATCAGGCAAAATGATTAATTTTACTTTGATACAGCTGGCCCAACTGAATTCTTCTGTCTCCCTGCTTGGTAATTCTTCAACGTCTATACGATGTCAAGTTCAAACATTTTTCTTCTGATGCCACATTTTCTTTGATCCTCAACATAGGTGCATACGCTGAAAGAAAAAAGACTATGTAATTCAACTCTTTGACAGCCAAGATAGCCTGTCTCCAACCCCTTCTGAGTCTAATTGTGTTGGATGCAGGGAGAGAAGTATGTAAACCCTTTGGGCTCAATCTCTCTGAATTTCCTCCGGAAGGGCTTCACCTTCCGGGACACAGAAGAACAGTGTTTCCATAGGCTCCTCCCCACCAGGCACCCATGATAGCAGGTCGGCTGTTCATACTGAACTTGCCAAAACCCTATACAGGTGGATGTGGGGAAACATCAAAGAACTGTGATCATCCTTTGGAATGATCCTATGGACCTGCCTTTGGAAGGTCCTATTCTCTGTTATTCATTCATTCAACAGACATTTATGGGGTGCCTACTACATCCTACATTTTGGGGATAAAGTAATGAACAAGACAGACAAGGTCCCTGCCATCATGGAATCTATATCTACCTAAGGAACTTGACCTTAGGTTCTCAAACTGGCTTCCGGGTTAGGCACGGTGGCTCATGCCTGTAATGCTAGCGCTCTGGGAGGCCAAGGCGGGAGGATCGCTTAAGGTCAGGAGTTCGAGACCAGCCTGAGCAAGAGTGAGACCCTGTCTCTACTAAAAATAGAAAGAAATTAGCTGAACAACACAATTACTCGGGATGATGAGGCAGGAGGATTGCTTGAGCCCAGGAGTTTGAGGTTGCTGTGAGCTAGGTTGATGATACGGCACTCACTCTAGCCTGGGTAACAAAGTGACACTCTGTCTCAAAGAAAAAAACAAAACAAAAAACAAATAAAAAAAGGAGTCATCTAGCCACTATCTGTTATATCCTGTCTGCTTAGGAGAGAGGGTATAACAGTCCTCCTCCACTGTCAAGTCTGATAGAAGAGTGATTTTGGAAGGCCCAGATAACTTAATGTGAAGATGAACAGCACACAAAATAAGCAAGTCCACACGTGCTAAGAGGACGCCAAGGAGAAAAGAATGCAGCGAGGGTGGCAAGGGAGAGGTTCCTAGAGGAATTGCATCTTGCTTTGCGCTTTAGCCCTATGCTGAAATTCTTAGCTCACTTCTAAAGTGGATGCTGACAGCTAGTTTCTATGCAGCCTGCCACATGGAATGCATTTGTACCTAGAATAGGGTAGAGCGTTAGCCAGCCCAGGAGAGGAAACCCTCTAGGAAAGGAAGTCTGAGCTAAACTTCTGGCTTTCTTTGTTTTCATTTCAGGATATTACAGTGGTACAAATATTTAGGTTACATATGTTGCCTTTGCTCCTCCCAAGTCAGAGCTTCAAGTGTATCCATTCCCCAGACCAGGCGTCCTCAAACTACAGCCAGCGGGCCACATGCGGCCCTCCGAGGACATTTATCAGGCCCGCCGGGTGTTTTGCTGCCGCTGCCTGTCCTGCTTAGCAGCCGACTCGTCCCGGGCCCACGGTGCGCATGTGTGGAATGTGCGCGGCCCTCTCCAACGGCCCTCCAGCGGTCTGAGGGACAGTGAACTGGCCCCTGTTTAAAAAGTTTGAGGACCCCTGCCCCAGACGGTGTGCACCGCACCCATTAGGTGTGAGTATACCCTCCCCCACCTGCCTGACACTCGATGAATGTTACTACTATGTGTGCACGTAAGTGCTGATCAATTAATACCAATCTGATGGTGAATACCTGTGGGACTTGTTTATCCATTCTTGTGATACTTCACTGAGGAGAATGGGCTCCAACCTCTGGCTTTCTTAATGGACAGGATCCCAGGAGCTGGGATGGTACCACAGCAAGTGCCACTGGTTGGGGTTTCTCCAAGGAACAATGTGGATGCAAGATGCGGTCCTTGTATCTGGCCTGCTCTCACCCCTCAAGTATTGCAGATCGGTCAGTCCTTGCTCTGTCACCTGCTACCTATCACTGGCCAGTAAGCTGGCAGCCTCCATCCAGCCCAACCCCATCCTCCTCCCAGATCTCCGGAGGTGACCTCCTCCCGCCCCCCAGGAACTCCCTGGCTCCCGGTACCGTGGGAGCAGCTCTTTTCAGCTGACATGATTTATTATACCAATAAGGGAAAAACCACATCCAGTTTCTTCGGAATCATAGTTTCTCCTGGCGTGCCTGGATTCGTTGGTTGGGAAGGGCACGCTCAGCCCATCCTCTGCACCATTTGTGGTTTTGCTTTTCCTTTGCTTGGAGCGTAGAGATGCCTTTGTTTCTTCAGAAAGAAAGTTTTGAAGTGAGAAGAGGTGACAAAGTTCCTGTGAATGGAAAGAGCACTGGACGGGGAGTTCAGGGGTGTGGGCCCCTAGTCCCAGCTCCTCCACTACTCAGCAGCGGGGCTTTGGGCAAAACAGGTCTCCTCTCTGAGCCTCAGCTGTTTCCTCATCTGTCCACGAGAAGACTGGGCCAGGTGCTCTTTTGGGTCTTGTGCCATGAGGGGGTTAGGCATGGAGGTCCTGGGGTGGGCTGCTGTGATTGCACCCAGCTCTGCCTGGGTGCCCTTGGACCAGGTACTTAGTAGCTCCAAGTCTCAGCTTCCTCATCCAAAACAGTAGACACAAACATAGCATCTACCTTATGAAGTAGGTGTGAAAAATCAAAGAGGTAACATATAGGGATGCTCAACATGGTACCTGGGCAGGTAAATGTGCTCCAGACTTATTTGCTATTACTTCTATTCTAGCTCTTTTAGTCTATGAACTTTGAGCATGTGACCACGAGAAATGTTAGATATGGGAAGGAAAGGCGATAAAACATTTGGATCTGATACCATTCTTCTGGTTCTCCTAGGAGCAAGTTGAGCTACAAGGCTATCAGGAAGCAGGACTTTACCTTCTCCCAGTGGCCCGTACATCACTGGGCTGACGTGAGCAATGCCTTGCCTAGAAAGAGGCTCTTGTCATGATGTGTGTTTGTGCTGACAGGATGGAGGAGGGAAGCGACATGTGTACATGGGGTATTATAAAAGAATTAAAACCTTTATTTTCCATTGTAGTAAGTAAGCTTATGGAAACAACCACACCAAAGGAAGAGCCTGAATATCTGTTTGTTCTCTTTACAGAAAATAACAGCCAAAAAGAAGTCATTATCATAAAAGAGGCAAACAAAAAAAAATGTGTTGGGTGGTTGATAAAAATGTTGATTTATTTTTCTGGATCTTTTGGTGTGTGTGGTATTTGTCAGCTTTTTCAAGTTGGTAATTTGTTGTGATTTCTCTTTCTAAATAAATATTCATGTTTGCCTCCAATTTTGCACTTCTATTTTTGAATTCTTTTGCTCCAATGGAATTTCCCCTCCTTGCCCACAAACTGAGCGGGCTATAGGCCATACATCCCGTATTTGGCCCCGATAGCAGGTCCAGGGTAGGATTGTCAGCTGGAGCAAATAAAAGTGCAGAACTCCAAGTTAGCTTTGAATAGATAAATACTGAAATGTGTTTGTCCGAGGTTCAAAGTTAACTGGGCATCTTGTATCCACAGAGAATATGTAAAAGAGCAGCAGTCAGCTCAACCAGGGAGGGGGTGAGGAGGAGAAGGGGAGGGAAAGGAAGAGAAGGAGATTTCACAAAGAGACACACTGGAGCTGAGTCTTGAAAGCTGCATGGGTGTTTGCAAGGCAGAGAAGCCAGGGGACAGCTTTCTAGGTGAGAGTGGCCAGGGAAGAGTGGGGACCCCTCAAGACAGATGAGGTGGGAGATGTTGGCAAGGTCTGATGGTGGTGGGTCTGGGAGTCCTGGGGATGGGTGTTACTGGGAGGGCCCAGGGCACCATGCTGGGAGGATTGTTGGAGGTGACCTGGGTCAGGGATCCAGGAGAGGAACTGGGAGAATGGCTTGGGCTCCTTCCATGCATGACCTGTCCCTCCATCCCGTCCCCACTGGGGCTGCGTCATGGCACAGACAGAGCCACAGAGCCCACTGGCATCAGCTATCAAACAGGACCTGAGGCTCTAGCTGAGCAGGCTTTGAATGAGAGCCCTGTAGGCAAAAAAAAGGGGGAGGAAAAGGAAAGTCCAAGTGGATGTGGCACAGGTGCCCAAGGTGGATTTAGCCTTCCCTCCCCATGGGCACGGGGGTGGCCCGTTTGGATTTCCTTAGGTCTCAGCTTCCTGGGAAACTAACACACGTCTGAGCACCTGGCGTGGGAGAGTTACGCCACTTCCTCTGCGGAGCGGCCGTGAGGTCCCTTAGCTCAGCTTCCCTTCCTCTCCACCTGGCCTGAGATGAGAGGGCAGCGTAGGATCAGAAAGGGCCCAGACGGCCGGGCGCTGTGGCTCACGCCTGTAATCCTAGCACTCTGGGAGGCCGAGGCGGGCGGATCGCTCGAGGTCAGGAGTTCGAAACCAGCCTGAGCAAGAGCAAGACCCCGTCTCTACTATAAATAGGAAGAAATTAATTGGCCAACTAATATATATATATATATATATAATTAGCTGGGCATGGTGGCACATGCCTGTAGTCCCAGCTACTCGGGAGGCTGAGGCAGGAGGATCACTTGAGACCAGGAGTTTGAGGTTGCTGTGAGCTAGGCTGACGCCACGGCACTCACTCCAGCCTGGGCAACAAAGTGAGACTCTGTCTCAAAAAAGTAAAAATAAAATAAATAAAAAGTAGAAAGGGCACAGAGCTAGAAGTCAGGAGACCAAAGCTTGTGTCGTGACACTTCCTTGCTGTGATGGGACGACTAGTTCATTTCAGTAACGGGGACCTTGAACTGGGGGCGCTGTTATCTTTTCTGACTCTCATTTCTAAATCCTGAACAAAGCAGCAACTTTCTTAGGTTTAAATTTCCCAAAATTGGGAAATTCATCTTTTTTTAAAATTTTTTGCTTTATTTTCAAAGCTATACACAATTTCAAACATATCATTATGATCCAGATATATTTGCCAAAACATTTAAACATTTATATTCTTTCTGTTTTTAAATCCCTATTAGCTTCCCAAATAAAATATTCATCTATCAGTATCAATAATATTTCTTCCTTTTACAAATTTTTTTCTCTGTCATGCTTACTAGGGTTTTATAGTCCTCATAATGCTGAGTTCTTTCTCAAATGCAACAAAAATTATTCACATAGGCCTAATCCATTTCCTCCAGACCCTGCTGTAGGGCCACATGGCGTTGCTCAACTCCATGGAGCCTCATTCCCTTAGAAGGCAACAGGCATGGTACTCTCTGGACTTGTGCAATTTTTATCTGGGCTCCAGGACTTACTGCTTAGCAGTGGGCATGCTCCACTCTTTTATGGAGAGGAACTTTGTCCTGGTTCCATCATGAATGATCCATGAAGCTGGAGTGAATGTTAGGTGGGGGAGGGGATCAGAAGGCATGAAGAGAGCTATGTCCAGTGCATGTCAAACTCAGAGCAGTCCCCATTCTGGCTCTCCAATCTTCCTGCACATTCTTTCTGCTTCCGGACTTCATAGATAGAGCATTGAGCTCTGGTATTCCAATGGTGGGTCTACTGGCTCTAGACGTCCCAATTCTAAGGCTAGACAGAACAATATGTCTAGTGAAGAGATGCATAGTTTAACTGCAATCCTGGGACAGATGCCATTGCATTTCGACGTATATTCTTATTGTTTCACGTCAAGGGTCAAGCAGTAAGGCTTAAGAGGAAATCATTTTTTATTGTTCTTATTAGCGTTGGGCCTAATTGATGGGCTGTAAATTAATAACAAATGGTATCATCATTGCCATCTGTGCAGTCATGCAATCATGTAATCTCCACACCATGCAATCATGCAATCATGTAATCATGTAATTCCACTGTGCTATCATGCAATCATGTCATCTCCACGCCACGCCAACATGGTAAATATCCCTGAGTAGGAATAATGTGCACCGTTTTGCAGGTGCACGAAGAGGCACAGAGACGAAGCGTCTTGCCTTCAGTCCGACAGCCGCAGGGAACAGAGCCAGTCAGCCCAGCTTCCAGTCCCAGCCACTGTGATACACCTTGTGCTGGAAGAGGATCTATAAACCCCTTCCATATTTCCCCTTCCCCGGCAAGCTTCCTGGTTATGACATCTTTGCCCTGAAACGAAAGCCGGGTGAGAACACACGGTCTCAGCACAGGAGGATGGACGTGGAGTGCGACTCAGCAAGGACAGCGTTGTAATCTCTTCACATGTGCAGCTGGGGTCTGGGCCAGGCGGCTCAGCCCCTGCTGGGAAAAGAGCAACCCCCTCCGCCCAGGCCACCCCTGTGGGGACCCAGGGCTGGGGGTAGAGGAGACTCCCGAAAACCAAGAGCAGCCCTTCCCCCCCTCCTCTCCGGAAGGAGCAGAGAGATGCCCATGAACTCCTAGCAAAGGTGTCTTCTCCTTTTCCAGGTGCCTGGCACATAGCAGAGAAATAAATAATATTCATGAAGACGTGCTTACTATGATACACGTCTGTTAGCTCATTCAAACCCTCCCGATTTATCTTCCCTACTTTATGAAGGCTCAGAAAGGTCTTAAGTAGCTTCTCCAGTGTCTCAGAGAGAACAGAGAGAGAAAGAGAGAGACCCAGGGTTTAAGTCCAGAACTACATGGTGAACCACTATAGTATACTGCGTTCCTTAACATGCATTACTTCATTACGTCTGAGATGCAGGACAACAAGGCTTCCAGCCCCTGAGGTTCCTTTCCCTTGCTTCTATCCCATGAAAAGACCCCAATCTTCCCTGTCCCTCTTCCTTCTCTGCCAGTGCCCTGTCTACCTCTCTGTCTCTCCAGGCGGCTGCGGGAACAGGGCTCATGCCAGCCCGATGCGGTCTCATGTAACAGCACCCCAGCCACGGTTCATTCATTTGGTAAAACACGCTCCATTTATTCCCAGAGTTTGTTTCGGGGGATGTCAAGAGACAAACATATTTAGTAATAGTTTAAATATTTTAATTGGCTTTTATTTGGGATTCTACTACAGTCGGGCAACATCTCATTTAATAAAAATAGAGCGCTCCCAAGAGCAGAGGAGGTCAGCTTCATAGGCAGAAAAGAGCTGAAGACAGCAGACAGACAGAAAGCAGACTGATCATCTCGAAGTTACTTTCCTTGTAAAGGTTAAAGCAGAGGGGACTTGCCTATCATCATGGCTAAAACCGGCTTGTTTAGAGACTTGCCTTTTATCTGCCTCTCTCCTGATTTCTCGGAAGGTCAGACAAACCACTTAGTTTCAGCTTGGTGGAGTGGAACTTCAAGGTGAGTAACTCCATTTTGGCTCGGTCTGTTGGGCTTAGTGCAGGAATTCAGTGCAAACCAATGGCCTCCTATAAATTTTATTTAACAGGGATGTTAAATCCTGTTTACATCCTGTCTTTCCATTGCCCCAAACCCTGATCCTTGCAGAACTTCACGGGGAGAAGAAGTTCGTGTCAGAAAGTAATTTAGACAGAGGGTCTTCCAGCCCAGGAGTGAGATTCCCGGGTCCTGTTCCAGGATCTGCCACTGGCTGCCCTTGTGTCTCCACCTCCAAGTCTCATTTTCTCTCTTTGCGTTAATCAAGAATGAAAGGACCCTCCAGGGGGACAAGATGAAGGGCAGAGAAATGATTGTGCAAAGACATCCTTGCATTCATCGGGGAAGAAAATATTCTCCAAGAAGTTAAACGAAATAACACGGGTAGAGCATTTAGCTAGCACCTGGCACACGATACGTGCTCAGCAGCTGTCTGAGGATCTGGGTGGTGACGGTCCTGGAGCCAGAGGCACCTGCGGAGTCTCCTGGGCTGGCTGCTGGCAGGGAGAGTGCATTCCTGAGCTTGCCTGCAGGCCGCTGTCGGTAGCATGCCGCAGCTCTTAGGAAAGTGACTTGGATTTTACTGTGTGGACAAAGAGTTGCAAGACATTCTCATTTGCATGAAGATGAGGAGTTTATTTTTCCTAGAAACTGCATGTCAAGACCCAGAAGGAAGAGTCATTTCATCATAATGATTAATCAGCTATATCTCAAAGAGGAAAGAAAACAATTAAGGAAATAAGATGCTAAGAAAACAAGGGGAAAAACAATCTCCCCAAGGTGGACCCACCCAGTAAACCTTGACAGCATTTCCTCTTATCCACCTGCATAAAAATGACCAGCCCTTTCCAGATGGCAAAGAGCGCCGAGAGAGGCCACGAGGAGCAGCCGCAGGCACCCAGAAGAGGTGAGGCTCGTGCCGTCCTTCCCGTCCTGGCCCTCATCCTTCAAGCTGCAGGGAGGTGACTCAGTAGCGCTGTGCGTGGCTCTGATGCCCCAGGTGCAATATTTATAGAATGTGGAGGGATTCTTCATACAAGGGGCAAACTTTCTAGGCTCTTATTTTCTGTGAGAAGACATAGAGAGTGGAAAGGAAGGGGAAGGAATCTCAGGTCTTTATTATTGCTCTTTTGTTCCAGGAACTGTGCTGGGCACTTTATAGTGTGCTATCTTTTTTTAAAAATGCTTTGCAGTATTAAATAATTTTTTTTTTTTCTGAGACTGAGTCTCATTCTGTTGCCTGGGCTAGAGTGCTGTGGCGTCAGCCTAGCTCACAGCAACCTCAAACTCTTGGGCTCAAGGAATCCTCCTGCCTCAGCCTCTCGAGTAGCTGGGACTACAGGCATGTGCCACCATGCCCGGCTAATTTTTTGCATACATATTTTTAGTTGGTCAATTAATTTTTATTTTTAGTAGAGACGGGGTCTTGCTCTTGCTCAGGCTGGTTTCAAACTCCTGACCTTGAGCGATCCTCCTGCCTCGGCCTCCCAGAGTGCTAGGATTACAGGCGTGAGCCACTGCGCCCGGCCAGTAAATATCTTTTTAAATGCAAGGAGCACCTCTGGCTCCAAGGGGCCCAGTCAGAAATGGGTTCCTGTCCATCTGGTGTTGAAGGGAGCTACGGGGACGTCCCGCTGAGACGCCAGGGGAGGCAGCGTTGGGAGCGGGGTGGTGTAGCTGAGAGAAGAGCTGGCTTGGGGCAGGCCTGGCTCTGGCAGGTCACTTAACTTCGCTAAGTCTCAGGTCCCTCCTTGGCAAAGTGGGGATACAAACAAAACCTACCTCGCGGGGTGGTTGTGAGCCTTAAATAGGATGATTATGCAAAATTATCGATGAACTTGGCATGCAGGATAAATGTTACCTGTTACTGCTATCTGCATGGGCAGGGTGCCTGGGGTCGCTTCACCGAGCTAAGGGAGGTGTCTTCTCCTCTACAAAATGTGTGAGGCTCTTGGCACGGGGTGAGCAGGCGACGCCCCACTGCGTCTGAGAGTTCTCTTGTCGGGAGGACACCTGTCCTTGCTTCCTAGTCGCTTGGCTTTCTGCAAGCACCACGGTGGCCTTTAGGGCGGACAGAGCTCTGGGGACTCTCCACAACCTCCCCTGACAACAACAAGTCTGTCTCCTTGTTTTGCCGGAAAGCAAGAGGTTGGGGAAAGGGGACTCCAGCTCCTTAGCATGACGCCTGCCACGTGGCGAGGTCCCGACACAGCCCTGTCCCCTCGCTGGGAGCGATGCCCACTTAAAAAGAGACGAGGCCAAAAGGGTCTTCCAGGCAGGATGTGCTATTTCTCGGCTTTCCGGAGAAGGGGCTGGGAGTCCCGAGGAAGGGGTGGCGCGTGGAGGTGGGAGTGGGGGCGGTCGTGGGGCACACACGAGTGGTCTTCGTAGTCACAGCAGCGGGAACTGTCGTGGGGCTGGCTCCTCTCCTCCACCGCCGCCCACCATGGGAAGGAGGAGAGAGCGCGGTGGCACCTGGGGGACGCAGGCAGAGGGCCGGCCTATGCTCGCGTGTTGTCATGTGACTTACCGCCAAGGCTAAACTCTGTGAAACTTGTGCAAGAGCGGGGGAAAGCAGAGAGAGAGAGAGGGAGAACTCAATAAGCTTTGCCGTTTTATTTTTCTGCACTTTTCTCTGCATGAGTTACATGGCACAGTGCAAAGCGGTTAAACGGAGAGGCCGAGAGAAAGACAGAGGCAGGAAGGGCGAGAGGATGAGAAGAGGTGGCAGTCACTCGGGAGCTGGCCCTGCCTAGGAGCTAGCCAGCTGCTCGCGTGCCCCTCACGCCCCCTGGCTCGGCGGGCGATGGATGGGAAGTTGCCAACTCAGCCTCCGCCGTGGGCGCCGCCCCCGGCCCCTGGCCAAGGCTACTCAGTTGCAGGAGATGTCATGGGGCTCTCTCTCCCCTATCTTCTCCAGAAGGCGGAATCTGCATAGTTGGCCTCAAACACATGATTCTAAGCAGATACACACTGGGGGTTTATAATAAAAAGGTTTTGTCTATTCTAGGGATAAACATAAAAAAACCAAAAATGCTTTAATGGTTTTTCAGATCTATTGCCTAATTCCTAGGGCATATTACCAGGCCTCTTTTTCCTATTTAATTTATTAAAAACAATGCTTTTCGCCCCTGTTGACAAAGCGAGCCGTGCTGAGTCACAGGAGAGAGATATGCGCACAGTTCTGCTCCCTGGGACTTGAGAGAGTATTGCGCTTTCTGGGGGCGGAGGGGGGGCCTGGGGTGGGGGTGCAGGAGGACTCATATTCAATCGACTTAGGCAACCAGAGGAGACACAGGCCCGTGGAAGTCCACAAGGCTGAGGTAGAGAGTCTCGTTCTCTTGGATGCCACTTGGCCTGCCCTGCAGGGTCCTCGCGGGGATCAGCCAGGGGCCTTTTCTTTCGTTGCCCCCCGCCCGTGGCTGGGCAGCTGACTTGCACCCCTGTCTGCAGGACATGAAGTTACTGGACGTTTCCCTCTGGCTCCTGGGCGCAGTGCTCATCTCGTGCTCGGTGCACACCCGTGGTCTCAGGAGGTGTCTGATTTCCACGGACATGCACCATATTGAAGAGAGTTTCCAAGAAATCAAAAGAGCCATCGTGAGTATGGGTCGGGGTGAAGGTGTGGACAAGGGGTGTGCCTTGTCTCACGCCTTTGCTTGGAAAGCGAGATCCTTCTCGCCACCTTTGGTGTCTCAAGGGAACAGAGAGTGCTCATCGCTTGTGTCTGTTCTCATGTTTCTCCCCATAGCAAGCTCAGGACACCTTCCAAAACGTCACTATCCTGTCCACATCGGAGACCCTGCAGAGCGTTAAGGTACTGGCCTTTGTCGGCTCTTTCCTGTTATTTTCGCCTTCTCGGGGAAGGGGCTCTGGGCTGAGAAAGAAATCCCCACCCTGCCCCCTTCTCTTTCCCAATCTCCAGTGTCCCCCAGATGCACCAGGCTTCTCGTGTGTCAATTGATGTGTCAGGGCACACTAGGGTCCCAGGGACTTGGGACCCCTGGGGAGGGATTAAAGACATGCCACTTCCCGAGAGAGGGACTAGGAGCGCCAGGCACTGGGGTGGGGTGGAGGGGAGGACAGGATCTCTGTGGCTTGGGGGCAATTCTGGAAGGTCCCCTGGGGAAAGCTGAGAAAATGAACAGGGGCTTCAAAGCCAGGGAGGCTGCGGATTAGTAGAAGAAAGGGAGGAAGCGATTTGGAGGGAGAAGAGCGTGGCGTAAGGCCAGCGAAGGCGGGAACGTGTGCTGGGCACAGTGACGTTCGTGATAGGGAAGACATGTAGGCAAGCGGTGGGCGATGAGGCAGGAGAACACCCTGGAGTCATCTCGCAAAGACCCCCGAAGGCAGGCTGAGCCTCCGCCTTTATGATACGGGTAGCAGAGAGTCACTGGGGGCTTTGGAGCCCAAAGTTATATGATCACAAAATGCTTTAGAAAGACAAGCTGGCGGTGTCCTCGCCATGGACAGACAGCATGAGGCAGGAAAGCCGGTGAGAAGGTGAGCTCAACTGCACAGACAGGAGGTGACAAGAGTGTGTCGTGAAACCGCTGGCCGGCCAGGCGACAATTCATTTTACAAAAGGGGCTGTGAGAGATGCCTTTATAAATGAGCCCCATCCAGTCCTTGGAAGCATTCTAGAAAGATCCAGGCGTTTCAGGGATTTGTGTGACACAGTGGAAGGTGTGTCTGCAGTGAGTGGCGTTTTCCTTGGGCTTCTCTGCACACGTGAGACAGATGCCTCTGTATTCCTCCTAGGCGGTGATTCATTCTTGGTGAGTAGATGCCGCCACTTACTAAATACCATGCCAGCCAACTGTCTGAGGGCCTCATAAGATATCACAGCTGTAAGGGGCCCCAAATGCTTTCTATTCCTAAAATATTATTTTCAGATGAAAACATCGAGATCTTGGGAGGCAGAATGACTAGTTAGTGGCTGAGCTGCGCGTGGACCCCAAGTTCACGTCTCCAACTCCAAATTCTTTCTCCTCTCAAGGTCAAGAAATAGCTGGTGCGGAATAAGGAAAGGGGCCCATGAGGACTCAGGGCTTTATCCTATTCCCTTCCTTCCTTCCTTCCCTCCCTCCTTTCCCTCTCTTCCTTCCTTCCTTCCTTCCTTCCTTCCTTCCTTCCTTCCTTCCTTCCTTCCTTCCTTCCTTCCTTCCTTCCTTCCCTCCCTCCCTCCTTCTTCCCTCCCTTCCTTCCTTCCTTCCTTCCTTCCTTCCTTCCTTCCTTCCTTCCTTCCTTCCTTCCTTCCCTCCCTCCCTCCCTCCCTCCCTCCTTCTTTCCTTCCTTCCTTCCTTCCTTCCTTCCTTCCTTCCTTCCTTCCTTCCTTCCTTCCCTCCCTCCCTCCCTCCCTCCCTCCTTCTTTCCTTCCTTCCTTCCTTCCTTCCTTCCTTCCTTCCTTCCTTCCTTCCTTCCTTCCTTCCTTCCTTCCTTCCTTCCCTCCCTCCCTCCCTCCCTCCTTCTTCCCTCCCTTCCTCCCTCCCTTCCTTCCTTCCTTCCTTCCTTCCTTCCTTCCTTCCTTCCTTCCATCCTTCCCTCCCTCCCTCCCTCCTTCTTCCCTCCCTTCCTCCCTCCCTCCCTTCCTTCCTTCCTTCCTTCCTTCCTTCCTTCCTTCCTTCCTTCCTTCCTTCCTTCCTTCCTTCCATCCTTCCCTCCCTCCCTCCCTCCTTCTTCCCTTCCTTCCTCCCTTCCTTCCTTTCCCTCCTTCCTTTTTTTCTGCGTTCCTTTTTCTAGTACCGCAATCTTTGATAACACAGAAGTGTGTAACTCATTGCCCTTTGGGTTAAAGGAGCTGGCAGGAGTGGAGGAAGGGAAGGAGGTAGCATCTGCCATCGAGGAAAAGCTGCCACTGGGGCTGGGGACTCTTTGCTCTTTTGCTGCTAATGAAGATGGATGTGCTGTCTTGCTTCGACCCACTCCCACTTAGACTGAGTTAATTTTCTGTGGAGTAACTCACTGGCTCTCGGGGTGGCGGGTGGGGTGCAAACTGCTGGAAGGAGATTCTATCCAGCCAGCTGCTCTGGGCTGCGCCTGGGGGTTCCAGGAGCCCTTTCTCGGAGACATCTGCTCTCTGCTCTCTACCCAGATGTGCCCATTTCTGCAGCTGTCTGTGTCCCTTCTTGCAAAGCTCAGCCCCGTTCAAACGCTCCACGTGGTTTGAAAAGGACAGACTGGAGGGGAGCCGGGCAGTGCGGCCCAGAGCAGGTGGCCAGAATGAACACGCAGTCCCTGCAGTTGAAGGGATGCGTGCCCAGCACGAAGCCGGGCATGCCACAGCCCTCAAGTGTTGCTGGCTGGGAGACAGAACAGAGAGGCCGTCTGCATTGTAAGGAAGTACTTTTCAGGAAAGCTGCTCAGCCATCAGGAGGCGCCTGATTCCTGGACGGATTTAAGCGGAAGTTAGTGATGATACGCTAGGAATACTTTGGGGAGAATCTAGTCAATGATGGGGTTCGGGGCCCATCCTTTGTTAATGTATCTCCTGGACATACAAAGAGAAGTATTCACGGGCATCTCTCCGCACGATTTTTGTCCCAAATAGCTTTGATGTGAGTAAAGGGATGAACACTCTGAGACCATCATACATTTTTTTTTTTTTAAATGACTTTTAGTTTTCTCACTTCTTGCTACCTCATCCTCAAATAGACCGTCTGGTCTCTAAGACAATAAGAGAAGAGGGCCTCTGGGAGTTTCTCTGGTTTGTGTCTTGCAGCCCTCAGACACATGCTGTGTGACCAAGAACCTCCTGGCGTTCTATGTGGACAGGGTGTTCAAGGATCACCGGGAGCCAAACCCCCGAATCTTGAGAAAAATCAGCAGCATTGCCAACGCTTTCCTCTACATGCAGAGAACCCTGCGGCGCTGTGTGAGTCACCGCGTCCTGATCCCAAGCATCTGTGCCCCGTCTGCCCCAGGCAGAGCCCTGGAGGTGCTGGCCCCGACCGCCCTTCCTCGATGGTGGCCAGAGTCATCCAGATCCGCAGGGAGAACCGTCCAGAACTTCTCCCGGTGGTCACTGCTTCTCCAGGGCTTCCTGCCTGCTCAGCTGAGCAGACAGGGTTTCCTCGTGGATAATCCTCCCGAGGTGACCAGCCTGTGGCAAAGTACTCCTTAAGGGAGAGAGGCGAGCCAAGCGGCCCAGCCTCATAGTCGTACCCCCGGTGTCTTTGCTTCTGGCCCTTTGGGGTTTCCGTACCAGTTAACCTCTGGGTCGTTCCTTGGTGTAGCCTAACCCTAAGCATCACCCATAAATTCATTGTGATCTATTAACCCTTTGCACTCGGATGTCGAGTGTGACTCGACACGGTTAGCAAACGTCATAGAGATCAAAATTACTCTTTGAATGTATCAATAATTCGAAATATAAAAAAATCCAAATGAATAAGTTTGTATGAAAAGAAACTCCAGTTTTTTATTCGACTGCCGCGCTCTGTAAAATCTGGGGTATTTAAAAAAAAATTAAACCCCGAGTGGAATAAAGGAATCGAGAAAAAAAAAGCAAGCGAGTGCAAAGGGTTAAAATCAAACATCACAAACAAAACCATAACAAACCAACGAGGTTCTAGCCGTATTCCTGCTAATGATTTCCTGCTAGTGACTTTTTGGCAAGAGACTTCACCTCTCTGTGCCTCAGATTCTAAAATTGTTAGAAGGGGTAGCGACCCCCGTCCTGCTTACATTAATACGATAACGGAATCACATGGATTCATTTAACCAATTATTTAAGCAATTAACCCAGCAAGTGTATATCGAGTGCCTATATTGGGGGGGGGGTGTCACATTCACAGGGTGGTGACCAGGTAGACTGGACACAGTGCTTGCTCTCCTGGCGCTGGCAGTCTGGTGGGCTACGAATCCAGAAGAAGCCACAGCCGTGGTCAAATGCACGTGACTCTGCAAACAGGCCCTGTTCTCCCCTGGCTGCTGTCCCTTGAGTTGACTCGCCTGGCTCTCATTGGGAAAGCAAGGAGAAGTGTCACTTCTCGTGGTGGTGGTGGAGGGGGGCCTGGCAGTCAGAGCATGCCAGGGTGGACATGTCTTTTGATGGGAGCTGCCTCTGCTTTATCACAGCAGGAGCAGAGGCTGTGTCACTGCAGGCAGGAAGCCACCAATGCCACCAGAATCGTTCACGACAACTATGATCAGGTGAGTTCTGGGCAGAGGACGGGGAAGATGGAAGATGAGCAGGAGAAGCGCCTGAGTGAGAGAGTGCCAAGCCTTGAGCCTCCTCTCTGCTCAAATTCATTCATTCACTCCACAAGTGTACTTGTGGGCTTTCCCAGTCCTACGTGTCTGCAAAGCGTGCGTTGGTCCTACCTCGTTTGCCAGTTGCCTGGGAGCTCCACTTCTCCGTCCTCCCTCCGCTGTCCTCTTATAGCCTCAGTGACAGGCCTGACCTGTGTTACAGTGTGGAGAAAGCACATGCAGTGTAAGACGAGGGTGGGAGCTAAGATCCGCCGTGAATGGTGAGCCGCTACGCATGAAACAGGTTACCTGCGTGGCGGCTGGCGGTCGGTACCTGCCATCAGCACGGTGCCGCGTGGTGAGGAAGGCGCAGTGCTTCTCCTGCAGATGCCGATGTGGGCTGGAGCGCGCATCTCGTGCACTAGATGGGCAAACAGCGCTTCTCATGCGCATCACTGGAAGATCTTGCTAAATGCAGATTCTGGTTCAGCAGGGCTGGGGCGACACCTGAGTTTCTGCATTTAGACCACACTCCCAAATGATGCCAACCCTCTGACCAGCAAGGAGGTGGGGCGTCTGTTCAGAGCTCTGCTTCTTTGTGGAGAGGCTCTATAGGATAGTGTTATAGATATGGCTAAAAGCCATACGATTCCTACTGTGAGCCAGGTATTGTTCTAAGCGCACTACGAGTATCAACACATCTGTCCTTTTCAACAATGCCGAGTCATTATCTGCATTGGATAAATGCAGAAACCGAGGCACAGGCAGGTTAAGCAACTTAAGTTCCTGCTGCGATCACGTGGTGGAGGTAGGATTTGATCACACGCTGCCTGGCTCTGCAGGACCTGCTCTTAGATCTTACCACCTCCTTTAAGTCTGCCAAAGGAAGTGAAATCAGTCGGGAGACTTGGGTTCTAGTTCCAGCTCTGTTAACTAATTGGCTGTGTGACACTGCAGGGGACACTTATCTTTTAATATGTCAAATGGGGACAACATACTCTCCCCACCCACTGCACAGCAGCGCCACAGGGATTAAGACTTTCTTTTTTTGAGACAGAATCTCACTCGGTTGCCTGGGCTAGAGTGCCGTGGCATCAGTCTAGCTCATGGCAACCTCCAACTCCTGGGCTCAAGCAATTCTCCTGCCTCAGCCTCCCGAGTAGCTGGGACTACAGGCATGTGCCACCATGCTCGGCTTTTTCATCTATATATTTTCAGTTGTCCAGATAATTTCTTTCTATTTTTAGTAGAGACGGCGTCTCGATCTTGCTCAGGCTGGTCTTGAACTCCTGAGCTCATACGATCCTCCCACCTCAGCCTCCCAGAGTGCTAGGATTACAGGTGTGAGCCACCTCGCCCAGCAGGGATTAGGACTTCCTGGGAGCACAGCAGTGCTAACACGAGCCAATGTGCAAAAGCAAATGAGCAGAAGAACTGGCCAGGAAGGCAGATTTTTCCCGTGAAAAAGAAGGGGGTTGGGGGGGGGGGAGAAAAAACCAGAGGGACAAAGAAGGAAGCATTTTTTAAATTTTATTTTATTAATAAGGAACTGACATGATTTAACTGCTTGTTTGTGGGGGGGAAATTTGGTTGCCTGTCTGGAACGTAATTTTGAGTCTGTATGCTATGCAAATCTATGTGATGAGTAAAAAGAAGACCTTGTGGGGCCCAGCACATGGGGAAAGTGAGTTGAAAACTGCGGCACAGTCTAGGGAGGTCGGTTCTCACGACGCTTTCGCTGGTTTCAGCTGGAGATCCGCTCCGCCGCTGTGAAGTCCCTGGGAGAGCTCGACGTCTTCCTGGCCTGGATTGACAAGCACCATCAAGACACTTCGGCTGCTTGATGACGCGGCACCTGTCTCATAATCCAGGGATGACTGCCCCCTGTGCGGTCATTCTCGGGGACACAGCCTGCTTTGAAGGGGAGGGAAACGGGGAAGGCTCCGGTGTTTATCCGGACGAGAAACCTCTCTGTGGATTTGGGATTCCTTCCCCTGGGCCTGGGGGGGTGGGTGGGATCCGGGTCTGAGCACCTCTCACCCTGCACCTGCAAGTCTCCCTGGCTGGCCTCAGGCTGCCTGACCCCACCGGAACACAGCCGAATAGTCCACCGCTGTATTTATGATAACGTAAGACTGTTGAAAGGCCCTGTACGCCATCCTGGAAGGAAAGGGTCTGCTCCCCGCTAATTTATTGTGAAATTGTGTGTCCCACGTCTGTGACCCGAGCGAGTGATATCCTGTAGGACACATCGTACGGACCGATGTTCTTGAATAAACTTTGCACTTTGCTTGCGAGTGGAAGCATCTTGTGATTCAGGAAGAGTCGGTGGAGGAATCATAGATGGAGACTCAGGAAAGGGGCCTTTAAAAACATAATAGATGGGGAAGCTAAGGCGTAGAGGGGACCAAGAACATAACCTGGGCTCCCAAAAAAGCAAGTTAGTGCGGAAAGGGTTCCAGACTGGGGTCTCCAAATTCCCCAGCCTGCACCCTTTCCTGATCAGGAAGGGACGGAGGGCCTCCGCCCATTGACTCCCTCTTGACGTTGCTCCATTTCTGATCTCCTTTCTCTGTGTCTGTCTCTCTCTCTGTCTCTGATTTTTCTCTATTTGTCTCCCTCTGTTCTTTCTTTCTTACCGCTTCCTTCCCAACCTAGAGATGTCTCCCCTGACCCCAATCCATTCTCCACGGTGTATGCATCGGGCTGGGAATTCAGGGTGTTCAGACAGAAGGATGGTCCTCCTGGTGACAAAACTGAACAAAGTACAGTCCACAGGCAAGGGGTGCCCTGGCCCAGGTTACAGCGTGCAGAGGCCCAAATGGGCACCACCTTCTGGGTGCACACTCCACAGAGGATTCGGAGCACAAACACCTGTCTTTAATAGTGACAACAGCAAAAGACATTTTCTGAGTGTCTGTCCTGTGCCTGGTGCTGAGATAAGCTATTGCACTCATTATCATGGGCCAGTGTCCATTCTGTACCTGGATGGCTGAAGCGATCTTTCTTTATTGCTATCCGAGAAAGAGATTTTACAGCACACGCTTTCATGGAGAGAACAAGACCTCTGAAGTCAGGCAGAGATCAAACCCTACGTAACTTCGGACACAGTACTTAACGTCTCCAAGAGTCCTCTTCTGTAAAATGGAGATATTAGCACCGGTCTCAAAGGGTGGCTCTGGGCACCAGGTGAGGTGGAGGGTCTCCGGCAGGCTCAGCATGGCGGGGCACAGCAAGGGGCAGTGTCAAGATGGCGAACGTAGGGGACACAATTTGGTTCTAAGCCTTCTCCTGCCATGAATTGCCCAGAGAGGTCACTAAATGTCTTTGGTCCCCAGTGTACGCTGGTCATGCACACTGAACGTGGCAGGAAGACACATCGAAGGAGATGAGCTCACCCTCTCTCGACTTGACGGCATCTTACCTTAAACTCTCCGGTGTCTCTTGTCTGCTTCTCTATCTAGTCTGCCTGTCCTTTCTCTCTTTTCAGACTGGAGCATGAGCCAACTTTTTTTTAGTGCACAGTGGGCCTGGCACAGAGGTGTGTATGTGTGTGTGTGTATTCCTTCACACAGCTGGTGCTTAAGAAATACCTGATAAGGGACCAAGTATAAAATTGTCCCCCAAGTCATATTTTCTGAGACCTCTCTCAGTCCCTGGTTGGTGCCCTCCAGGACTCTAGGGCTCACTTTAAATTGCTGCGGTGCAAGGGGAGGGAACCTGTCCCAGGTGCCAGGGCCATGCCAGGCACTTTACCTGAAGGACATCACTCTAACCGCAGGGGAGGTAGAGGAGGTTGGAGTTGTTACTCCCATGTGCCCGCCAGTAACACAGATAACCAAACCCAGATGCACAGAAGGGGCCCGGACTTATTAGCGACAAGCCTCTGAAGTTGCACACAAATTTATGGACCAAGACAGAGCAAAGGAGCAGAGGCTGGCTTCTGAGTGTGTCACACAGCGTTCCTGGCCCGGCTGAGGCCTGGGCTCCACGTGGGGCTGCTCTGCTCCCCTTCCATCTTCCAGAGCAAGTTGTAGAAGCCACAGATGCCTGGGGCTGCTGTCTTTTAGAATCAAGGGCTTGCCTAGAAGTTTGGCCAAGTGGGTAAGAAAATAGATTTTGTGTAAAATCTTGGCTTAACTTCCTGAGAACCACTGCCCCGCTCCCAGGGCAGGAAGCAGCCTTCCTCCAGCCCCTGGCTGTCCACCCTCAGGCCCATTTTTGCACCTTGGGACCCAGAGAGGTCTTCCAGTTCTTGACAAATCAGACACATTTCAGCATCCACTTCCCCTCTGCAGGATCTGAGCAACTGAGGACGCAGCTACTTTGCGAATGGCGGCACTCGGTAAATAAATGTTTGTTGAATGCATGCATTCATGCACGCATGCGTGAAGCAAAGGCAACCCCACTGTGTAGGCAGTGCCCTCTGGGAGGAAGCCTGTGGCTTTGTCTTTGGCTTTGGGGATCTCTTAGGCTTGTTCTTATCCTCTATTTGGATCCTCTGCCTCTTGTTCTGTGTCCCTGGTTTCTAGCTTCACAGCAAGGAGTCGGCTTTCTGTCTGGTCTGCTTGGCTTTGGTTTCAGTTTTGCTCCTGATGGTTGTCTTATGGTCCTTAACTTCTCACCCTGAAGCCTGGAGATCAGTGCCTCCCACCCGGTTTCTGGGCTGGCCAGGGCTCTGGGTGTCTTGCTGGCCTGGGAGTGATGCAGTCCCACGTGTGCAGGCTAGGGGGCGCCATCTGCTCCAACAAGGCCAGCAGCAGCAGCAGCAGCAGCTTCCCACATGGGCAGGGGGTCTTGGCTCTTTCAGGGCAGCAGCCCCACCAGTGGGGAGAAAGAACCCAAGAAGTACTGACTTCACCTCCTCTTCCTCCCCTCCTCAATGCCTCCAAAACATCTCCTACACCTCAGCCCAAGAAGAGCAAGGTGCAACTCTAGATGAGATGCCCCTAAGGCAGAGAGCAGATGGTGTCCTTTTGATAGTCCCTGGGGTGGTCTTGTTGCGACCAGCAGGTGGCTAGAAACCGTGTCCAACGTGAACGTTGTTGGATACTAGAAAGCTCAGTCTCTCTGCGGGGAACCAGTGAATGGAAAAGTGCTTTGAATCAAGCTAGGGAAACGCATCAATAAGCACGTCTGTTGAGCTGCTGTGGTGTGTGTGATGTGATCTAGATTCGGAGTAGGAATCTAGATCTCCTGTTTATCAGAGGAAAACCGTCACTGATTCTTAGAAAGTCTCAGAGTGTGATTCAGGTCGATGGTCACCGTTCATTGCCATCTGGCCCTATTATGACCTTCATCATCCCGCCATACCCCACCCAACACCCACCGGGCCACCATCACTCAGGTACAGGGGGCAGAAGTGCTCTCTGGTCTCAGGGAATTTTGCTCCAACTTTTCTTGCTGGAAAGAGTAAGGGAACTTCTGACTTTGCCACAGTCTCTCCATCCCCCCAGAGCTCACAAAACCACCAGGCCAGCAAAGCCTTGCTCAAACCAGACCTTCCCCAAGACCCCCTCCTGGATACTCTCCTTGTCCCTCAGAAGTAATCTCCATGCTCCCATCCGAGCCACGCAAATGCCTATGATGAACACAGACTCTGAGTTTTCCTAGGGAAGTCCTGATAACAAAAATCTCTCCCGTTGCCCTAAATAGCCTCATTCTTCTCAGACCGTGTGTGGCAACTGGCAGGCGTGGTCACCATCCCTACCAGCCTTTGTTCGCCCATTATAGCAAAGGTTCTTAACCTTTCGTGTGCTGCAGACTCCTTTGGCACGCCAGTGAAGCTGATGAACCCCACTCAGAATAATGTTTCTAAATGCATAAAATAAAAGAAATGGGATTACAAAAGAAACCAATAATATTAAACTATAGCTATCAAAATATGGCAATAGGAAGTAGGTAATATGGAATGTGGCTCTTTATCAATGCATTAATTAATATGATCTGGCAGTAGGCATACAAACTACTGATATTTCTAAGAAGTGATGAGTATAAGTGATATTTTGAGATACCTGAAACCGCTGTAATGTGATGCAAAAATATTTGAGATTTCCATCGGTGACAAAGTCATGGGTAGTGCTAATACTATTGTGGTTTGTATTTGTTGCCTATCTTCATACTTGAAGGAGACGCTCAATTTTGATTAGAGGTTAATAAAAAAAAAAGGTGTAATTTCTTCCCATCTACCTTGTCTGAGGTTAAGAACTCTTGCAGTAGAGAGAGGGTCTGTCCCCTTCACGATGCTATAAGGTCCCATGGTTGTTGTTGGTGGTGGGGTGTCCCAAAAGACCATGTCTTTTCCACTCTGGTAGCATTTAGGTCAGTTCTGCCAGTGCCCACACATGGAGATTCTCCATGCTTGTTTGTGAAATTGAAGGGAAAAGAATTGAGTATATTCCTATTCTTCTAGGTGAGGAAGCTGTTAATTCGAGGCCAGTGTCCAGAGTTCTGCTCCTGACTCCAATTCCAGGCAGGATCTTTCCAGTGCCTCCCACTCTGCGGGCAGGGAGCGGGAGGAGTCAGCCAACGCTGGGGACCCAGCTATGTCAGAGGAAGTCTCAGCAGAAAGGAGGGAAACAAGTTGAGCTGGTTAAACACAGCGTGATGGAAAAACGCAGGAAAGGGAAATGACGTCAGTCATTCATGCCGGCAGCTCTGAGGACAGGGAACTGAAAATGTATGTTTCTGGTAGTCAGCGGCTCTGCCCACCCCACCCTGCCCGTCTCCTGGGAAGGCAGCAGGGGCTGCTGGCGGGGCAAAGCTCCCAGCACTGCTGGCCCTGGAGTGGCGAGAAGTCCTCTCTCTACCTGCCCACCTGGTGAGCTGAGGTTCCTCCTCCAGCAGCCCCCGGAGGCCCGTGTGATTCTCTGCAAAGTGATGCAACTGGGCAGGAAGCTCAGATGTCAGCGACTGTGACGTCGTAGACAGGGAAAACCCTGAGCTGCAAAGTCAGGACTTGCCATGGGAAAAAAGGAGCGGCTGGGTTTCCTTCTTGGTGTCTAGAAAATCGTTCCCTGCCCAAAAATGGCTTGGTTAGGAGGCTGAGTTTGTTTCATAAGAAAGGATTCTCCTTCTCTTCCCTCTGCCCAGCTCATCTGTATGATTACACTGGCACTGGTTAGATGCTGACCCCCAGTGTTGGAACCCCACTTTCTCAGGTTGGCGTGATGTGCCCATGAAGTGCACCCATGGCTGCTCCACCACGGCTGCCCCTCCCCCCCCCATTTATTCCATCTGGGCGCTAACAATGTGAAGACACTTCAGTGGATGGCTGCCCTGTTGCCTCAAGGGGGAAAACAAAGAATCAAGATAGCCAAGTCGAAAGGGACTTAAGGAATCATTCAATTTATTTCCCCGTGACTGATTTATTGATGAGGAAGGGAGGGGCTGTTCCCAAGACCACACAGTGAGTGAAGGTAAGGCTAGAGCTAGAACTTAGGTTTCTAGACTCCCAGTCCAAATGCACATTCCTTGGCATGATGTCCTTGGTCTTTGATGTTGTAGCCATACTCCCAACTTGATGCCCACACTGCTCATCTACACGAAACCCAGCTCTAGGCAAGCGAATCCATGGCCAGTCCTCAAGTACACTGTGGGCTTTGCCGCCCAGCTCATGTCCATGCTGAGTGCCCTTTGTCTGACCTCACCCTCCCCCACCCCTCCCCAGCACCTCTGCCCATTTACATTTTGCCCACCCCTCAAGGCTCAGCTCAAACTTTCCTCTATGTGCTAGCTCCCTCCTCTGTGCCCTCGGCACTTAGTTCCTGCCCACTCGGTAGTGCTGGCATTCTTGGTTCTGCTGCAAGCACACCCCTCGGCCCCCCAACAAGGCTGTCGGCAACTGGGGGCCGGAGATCTGACTGGGGCGTCTCTGTAATCCTCACAGCATTCAGCACACTGCCTTGTGCAGAGTTGGCATTTAATAAATGGTTATTGAAAGAATGTCTTTTAAAATCGATTCTATCAGCTCTAAGGAATGATAAAAATGACTTTATGTATTTAAAGGTTTATATAAATATGCATGTATATATATATATATATAGCCCTCTTGCCAACTCAGTGAGCTATACAGGCAAAGTAGGTGTTATCTTTATTTTATGGATGAAACACTGAATACCTGAAAGGTATAAGAACTCGTCTTGGGGTCACCAAAGGTCTCCCTGAAAGCTGGTGAGAAATGAGTATTAGAACTGGCTATCAGTCCCATGTGATCTGCTGTGTTAACATCCTCTACCTTCTTTCCATTGAAGACTCGTTTCTTCTGCCAGAATTGCAAGGAAGGAAAAGCTTCTTCCTTAGCCTAATTTCTAAGGTAAGCATTTACCATAGAAGAGGAGTTCATAATGGGTTACGAGTACCGTGCAGGGGCGTGAGCACTGAATTCAACTTCTGGGTCTGCCTTGCCCCAGCTGAGTGACCTCGGGCAAGTTTCTTAGCCTCTCTGGACTGTAGTTTCCTCATTTATAAAATGAGGGAACTGGACTAGATGTACTTAAAGTCGCTTCCAGCTCTAACAGCCCAGGAGGAATAGCTATCACTAGATAAGGAGGTTCTTGCCATCGGGATATAATTCTTCAACCTAGACGATCTGTGGACCCTCCAGGTCCTACCAGAGAAGAGATGTGGGAGGGGACCTCATGGGTCCCCTCGTAAGTGAAATCATGGAGCTTATACTTCAGGACACGGCATAACAGGGAAACAATAATGAACCAACATGTCCATTCAATAGTCATCAGGTATTAACTGAGCACCTGGAAGGAGCCATTAGGAGTTGAGACCAAGGAGATGAACAAGTAGCTCTCAGGCTAGGGAGAGACAGAGATATGTAACCAAAAATGTGTAATTGGCTGTGATGTGCACAAAAGAGGATACACAAGGTCAAGCTGAGGTGCAAAGGTGGAGGGAGGTTAGGGTGAAGCAGGGACAGTTTAGGAGAGGAGATGAGTTGACCTGGTTCTGCACAGAGTGTGATATGGGATCTAGTCAGTGGATTTATCTGCTCAGTGTGATATGGGATCTAGTCAGTGGATTTATCTGCACAGAGTGTGATATGGGATCTAGTCAGTGGATTTTAAAAGAACAAAGTATTTTGACACAGGAGAAGGGGAGATGATTATTGAAAGTAAAATTGGGATTGCATGTGAATAACTTAAGTTTAGTTAATCATGACAGGTAGATTAAAACAAAGCAATTGGGTTCTTCTTGGCTAACGGAAAAGAATTGACTGGTGTGGGTATATATCCTATATAAGCCGAGATTGACTGAAAATCTTGACTTCAAGTACTCCTGTCAGACCACATTTCCCAATTTTACTTTAATCATACCTATAAATGATCACGAGAAATGGGTTAGTTCGCACCAATGATGGGAAAAACAGGCATGAGCTTAAATAGTTTAAGAGAGATCAGATATTTGCGCATGTTTTTGACATTTATAAAGCATTACAATGAAAAGTCATGGTCTTTGTTTTCAGAAAACTCTGGGGAAACATTGAAAAGAGCATCCTGATCCAAAAGATAGAAAAGCATCAAAGAATCGTAGAATGTTGGGGCTGGAAAGGTCCTTATGTGTAATCTACTCTGTTTCATTCATTTTATGTATTCATAAACTGAGATCCAGAAAGATGAAATCGTATGCCAAAGTCATCCTACAAACCGTGGAATCTTTGGACTCAAATATAAGACTTCAGAGTTTTAGATACTGATTAGGAAAAAAGCCAGAAAGGAACGTATTATAGTCTCTGCCGTCTTGACAGTTTTCAAAGCATTGTCTGTAACGCATCTCAGGCTCTTTGAATTTAATCTTGTCAGGAAGTGTGGTCCTACATGATGGACTAGTCCCTGCCTAAAAGAATCTTCTAGTGTCATTAGGGACAAAAGGCTAAGGTCTATGAAACAAAGGACAACATTACATGCTCTCACTTGCCAAAGAAAAATCAGCTATTGGAAGTCAGAGAAGGAAGGGGCTGATGTCACCCAGAGTGGTTCAGGAATAAAAGCTTTGGTTCTCCTCTCTGATGATGAATGGAAGGATTTGGACAAGTTGGGGAGCAATGGTGGGGATAGAAAAAGCAAAGGGGAGACAGCAGGAATGAGCCCATAGTGGCTGGGATTGGGGAGAAACTGGGTTAGGGAGAGCTGGATTTAGAGGAGAGGGCAAAGCACTCCCTGGAATTCTCTTTCAGTCCTGTAATTCAGATATTCTCTGTCCTAACTATCACTTTACCAAGCAGGAAGGTGGAGCCAGAAGTAAGCGCATCCTTTATCCACAGTTACAACCAGTAATCCCCTTGGGCAGTGCTTCTTGGAGGAGGAAGGTGTCGGGATAATCCAGGCTGCAATTGGGCTGCTTTAGGACTTGAGGAAGTGCCATGCCAAGAGAGAAATTCCAAGGGAGTTCCAGCCCTCACCTGCCCAAGCTCACTTCCTTCCTGTGACATACACATGCGTGCATATAAATAACTGGAAGCCTTTCAGCTTGAGACAGACTCCTAGGAGACCAGAGACAGCAGCCCTTCTGATCACAGGTAAGTGACCCTCCCCTCTTCTGACACTGCTCGCATTGTTCCGGGGATCAGCCCTCTCGGTCATTTACCCGGGCATGTTCAGGGCCATGCCTAAAGGAGCCTTTCCCATGAGGACAAGGACTTGTCATGTTTGTCTTTGTGCTTTGGTACCAGCACAACATTCAGGACCGTGCAGCTCAATAGATGCTGATCGAATTGCTGAACTTCAGGTAGATTTACTATATACTCACTTACTATATGATCAAGGCAGCTAACATCAACTACGACTTGAACTGATCGTACGCTGCGTGCTAGGTGTATAAATTACACATTATTTTATTCAAATGTCAAAACAAGTTTCTGAGGTCAGTTTAATTATTACCATTTTGGGGGCTAAGAAAATGAAGCTCAGAGAGGTGAGTTGACTTGTCCAAAGTCACATAGATGTAGGGTGACCAACTCATTCCCGTTTACCCGTGACTTTTTTGCAGTTTTAAAACTGAAATTCCTGGTATCTCAGGAACCCCCCTCAGTCCTGGGTAAACTGGAACCATCTACATAGCTGGGAACTGGATTTGCTTGGACTCAGTTCTCTTCTCTAAATCCAGAGTTCTGTCTGATACTTTTGTGTTTGGTGTGTTCATTCCCTTCTCCTACATTTGGCAGTATCTCTGGTGGCCATGGATGTACAAAATGTCTATCATATTGCCTGGCACATAGGAAAAATTCAGTAAGTGATAATGATTATCAGTGCTGTGCCAAGCCATGGATCCCAGATGTACATCCATACACATACACATATATCTTTATGTATTTTATGTGTGTTATTTTTTCCCAAGATATTAAAGTAGTTGAAAAAAATTGAAAAAATTACATAGTAGGTTTATTATAACTCACATTATTTTAAGTTTAAATAGTTAACTTATGTCCCCAAACAAAATTTATAATACATTCACTTTTCTGGCTTTAAGGGAAGAAAACTCGTCAATAATATTTTCATCATATGCTTTTGAGAAAAAAGTTAACCATTAAAAATACATGAAAATATATGCATGGCGGCAACGTATTTTTCCTTTCGCTCCTATATAAATGGCTCAGCACAGCACTCTCAAATTCTGTCTTTATTTCAAATTTCGATATTTTGCTCACCGTGAATTTTGTTTTCGTTCATTTTGATCTTGCATTAAAATAGTCTTTATCTTGATGACTGAGCATTTTGGCACCGCCCCCTCCCCCCTTAAATTTTGTGCCCAAGGTGAGCCCCTTAATCTATCTTACCCTAATCCGGGCCCATTGTCATTTGATCTTAAAACTAAGCAGACACCATAAACTGCTGGCTTACTGAGCAGCCTCACCCAAGAAGAAATGAATTCCTTCCCTTTCTTCTCTGCCTTTTGGGATCACTCCATCTTTTGAGTTGCAGGGCAGGAAAGAGCGTGCTCTTGAATTCACCCCAGGAGTGCCTGACTACAGTCTTCCTGAAGAGGGCGCTGTGCATGCCCAGGTGCCTCAGTAGGAAGCTGTGTTAGGTAGCATCCGGCTGGTTGCCCATCAGGTCTTGCCTGTCCCTGGCAGTGGGGTTGTGATGAAATCATTGACTCTTTCTTTGCCTCCAGGGCTACAATGCATCTATTAATATTATCCTTAAATAACCTATCTGATCCCAGACAAATGCCAAACAGAGCTCAGCTCCTCTGCTCTGTAGGTGGCCATAAAACCCAGACAATTTTCCCCAGGTGTTTTTGATGGCACGGCCACAACTTCTG
Organism: Microcebus murinus; assembly: GCF_040939455.1. Lineage (NCBI taxonomy): Eukaryota > Metazoa > Chordata > Mammalia > Primates > Cheirogaleidae > Microcebus > Microcebus murinus. Next base: position 27,355,355 of record NC_134126.1, on the reverse strand, counting down.
TGAGATTCTGTTTTCCCCGGTTCCCCCACAGGTCTCGTGGAACCAGAAGGGTGAGCCGCATACGCATTCTGGAAGGGAAGGCTATGCGCGTCAATTCCCTAAAATGTGCATTAATCTTTTCCCCAAAACGCCATCCTCTACTCACTGCAAGTTCCCGGTGTCCTGGGTCTTATCTGCTGGGCAGTGATGGTGGAGCTGGGATGGGGGCAGAACAAAAGAACCCCGACCCGTAGCACCAGCTCGCACTCAGAGCCTGAACGGCGCCTGAAGGCTTCCCTTCACGGGAGGCTCGGCAGTTTTGCTTAGTAAGTTGCACGGATGGGCCACGCTGTTTGCAGGCAGATAAGGCTGTTCCGTTTCCCCTCAGTGGACACCTGGGGAAGGCACGCCCCTGGCGGCTGGATTGGCTTCTGATGCATCGGATGGAGACATCAGTAAGTCACGCTCTTTCCTTTGAATCCCCAGCTCCTGCCGTCTCCAGATTCCAGGCGTAAGATGAAAGGCTCGGGTCTGGCATTCAGCCTTCTGTCTGCTATGTTTTACCTCCTCTGGACTCCTTCTACCGGGCTGAAGACTCTTCATTTGGGAAGCTGTGTGATCACCACCAACCTTCAGGAAATACAAAGTGGATTTTCTGCGATACGGGACAGTGTGGTAGGTATGGGGACAGTCAACTCTCCCGGGTCCCTCTCCTCTTCCCTCCTTGTCTGGCTCTCTCTTCCCTGGGAGTGTGATCATGAGAAAAGGCAGGCGGAGGACTACTCACCAGGAGGATGCATTTCCAAGAAGTATCTGTGGTTCTTGATATAAACCTGTTTTGGGAAGGGTCGCCTCCCACTGGGCCTTGGCAGGGAGGGGACATGAGATCTTGCTGTCTGAGACCCCGGCAGCAGTCACTGACCCATCCTTTCTCGCTTTGTCTGCTTCTGTTTAGCAAGCCAGAGATGGAAACATTGACACGAGGATCTTAAGGAGGATGGGGTCTTTGCAAGACACAAAGGTATTGTGCTTGGCTCAGGCAAGCTCCTCCACGACCCTGGTCTCGTCTCTGTCCTCCCCCCGCCCCTCACCAGCACACCTGTCTCCTTTGCAGCCTGCAGATCGGTGCTGCCTCCTCCGTCATTTGCTGAGGCTCTATCTGGACAGGGTATTTAAAAACTACCAGACCTCCGACCACCACACCCTCCGGAAGATCAGCAGTCTCGCCAATGCCTTCCTCGCCATCAAGAAGGACCTCCGGCTCTGTGTGAGTGAGGGTCTTGGTAACAGGATCCGTCTTAGTCCATAGTTTCAATGATCTAGCAGCCAAGCTCTCTTTCCTGCCCCCATTTAATGGCTGGAGAAACTGAGTCCAAAAGTTCTAATAATCTATGTCAAGCTGTGTCACTAGGTAATAACTCAGTTTTATTGACTTTTGAGTATATGCTCTATGGAAAAAGTGTTTTGTGAAGTCTAAAGAACTACAAAATGATAGCTATTTGATATAATGACAATTCTCTATTATTCTTGAAGTTACACTTTTTCTGTAGATGCCGTATCTTAGAGGTACTAGTGCATCCTGTGTCTAGGCAGCCAATCAACAGGCCATTGGGTTTGCTCTCAGAATATGATCTGAATAGGACCTAGGAATTCAATGTTCTGTTTCCCAGGGGGCTCAGAGGAGCTCTGGGATGGAGCTCCCAGCCTAGAGCTGGGGGAGGCAGGTGGCCAGATAGGGTACTGTCATTGCAGATTCCTTCAGCACTACTGCCTGCCAGTTTCTAAAAAGGAACAGTGAGCTCCATATTTGAGCCTAAAAAGATGGCTTCCAGGCCAGGCGCGGTGGCTCACACCTGTAATCCTAGCACTCTGGGAGGCCAAGGAGGGAGGATCACTTGAGGTCAGGAGTTCGAGACCAGCTGGAGCAAGAGTGAGACCCCGTCTCTACTAAAAAAATAAAAATAAACAACAACAGCAACAACAACAAAAAACTGGCTTCCTCTTCCAGCTGACGATTAGTTTAATAATCCCAAATGATGAGACCCGAAAGAACTTTTCTATAGGAACAAATATCTACGGGGATGTGGGTGAAAGAGTAGAATTCCCACCTGCTGCATGTCAACAGCAAGGGCAGAAAATGGGAGTCTTTAATAAAATCTCTCATTGTTTTGGTTCTTTTCAGCATGCCCACGTGACCTGCCATTGTGGGGAGGATGCAACGAAAAAGTACAGCCGTATTCTGAGTCACTTCGAAGAGGTAGGTGCAATTTTGGCATGGGTGGGGATGGGTGTGTTTTCAGAACTGAGATCACTGGTGAGCGGGGTGGACATTCATGCTGGTAGAAATCCTGTAGCCCCCAGGCTAATAACCCTCTGAGGTCCTGGGACCATCCCTTGCTTTAACGCATGGGACACTCATCCAGGCTCTCGAAGAGTGCCCTGTCTAAATGATGCTCCGGAAATGGTCAGAAAAGTCACCCCAGAGACGGTGCCATCTCCCAGCTGCACGAAGGAGGGGCAATAGTGTCCCAACGTTCACACATTTACACACACCCTCAAAAACACCCACAACTTCACACACACCCGTGCCACGCTGTTTCTCACCTCGACACCTCTGCCAGCTGCCGGGAAGTCCTGCGCTTTACCCCTGCTCGTCCTTCCAGACAGCCGAGGCGTGGCCTCCGGGGAGGTGTTGGCTGCTTCTCCAGGAGTTAGGTGCCTCCCCCGTGGGGCCGTGGGGCTCTACGATGTATTCACTATGCTACATTTTAGCTGCCTGTTTCCCTCATTCAACTGTGAATTCCCTGGGGATGGGGGTTGTGGCATTCATCTCTGGATCTCCAGCCGCCAGTCCGATGCCTGGCACGATCAACATCTGTCTGGTTGAAGTACACGCAGTAGGCACCCCCTACACACACACACACACACACACACACACACACACACACACACACACACACACACACACACCTTTCCTAAAGAAAACAGCCTGGTTACTTTGATCTCTGTGATTCAAGAGGCTTAGGTTGTAGTCCCCATTCTCCTACCCTCCTGGGCCTCAGTTTCCACCTATAAGACTAGGTTGATGGGCTCAGCGATTTGCCCTTCTCATGTGAGGTCTTGAGGTTCTATCGTGTCTTGCAAGCTCCTCATCTGGGAAAGGATGCTCTGCTCACAATCCCCAGCAGACCTACAAGGAGAGAGAGGATCCACCCTGGAGCAGGTGTTGCCTCTTCGTGGGTTCTAACCACACGAGTGTGTGTCTCTTTTGTAGCTCGAGCCTCAGGCGGCAGTGGTGAAGGCGTTGGGGGAACTAGACATTCTTCTGCGATGGATGGAGGAGACAGAATAGCACGGAAGCCATGCTGCTGCTGAGAGCACTCCAGGCCATGAGTCCCCGTCCTCCGTACCTGTGCAGGCACGGCCCACGCCACCATCTCTTTGCCCTAGCAACTTAGTGCTGGTCACAGTGTATCTTATTTATTATTTGTTTCCATATGTGGTTGTCTTTATGTGTCTCCAGTCTTAATTTAGACAACACTTTTATAAGATTTTCGTAACATCTTTTCTACTGTTGGATGTATTTATTAGTTAATTATTTATTTTTCCTATTTAACTTATTTATTTTTGTACTTGAACATGAGACATAAAAAAAAAATTCACAGATTATATTTATAACCAGACTAGAGCAGGTGATGTATTTTTCTGCAGTCAATAAACCCTCTAAATTCTAGAAGAGTGGCAAGGGAGATTATTCATTTTGATTAAATTAAGGGCGTATTTACTCACCACCGATGCTCTGTGAGATATTTAAAGTTGAACCAACGGCTGCTTAGTTTGAGTCATGGAAGAAAGAAGTTCTGATGTGAAATTGCAGATCCGTCTTGCAATTACCGACCACCCCTGCTCGACTCCCCAAGCCCAGATTTGTGTATCTTCTAGCTATGGAATCCTGCACGCCCAGCATGTATTTCTATGAATAAAATTTTCTTTGCATAATTTTCTGCTTGGAGTTTGAAAATGCTTCATGAGCAGACACAATATAGAGGATGAGCTTGGATCTCATTTCACATAGGATCGTCTTGCTCCTCCGGGAAGGAAGATGCAAGTGAGAACCCGGGCCCTCTCTCTCCTGCAGAATTAGTCACCAGTTGTCTCTCTCATTATTCCTTTACAGCTCTGATCCCACAACTGCCCTCCACCTAAAGGGACTGTGACGAGGGAGGGGCTTTAGCCATTCTTTCTTTCCCTGCACTGTCTTCTCCATACCCCTGCTTTCTTTCTCACCATAAGAGTTTCCATACTCTTGCAACACGAATTACAATGGGCACAAGGTGCTATTATAAAGGTTAAGAACACACAGGTGATAAGTGCAGTTCTACAGCCTTGCCCAGGGAGGTGTACGAGGTCCATCCGGAAAGTATCCAGCCACTGTTAATATAATGAGAATGGTTTGCATGACATCCACGTAAGCTGGCAACCAAGGCGGTGGACTGGAATGCGCATGCGTGAACAATGACGCCTTCACCGTTCTGGTCGGTGGGGCGCTAGACCCCATTGCGTGAGAGCGTGTACTGTGTGGCTGTAGCATTCAAAATAACGGAGCAAGTAGAGCATCAAATTTTGCATTAAGCTTGAATATTCCTCTGCAGAAAAGGGATGATTCAGAAGGCTTTCTGGGACCATGCAACAAGTTCAGGGCAAATAAAAGAGTGGCACAAATACTTCAAAGGAGATAGATAGTCTTGAAAGTGATCCATGGTGTTAAAAACCTACAACGAGGAGAACACCTGCAAATGTTGAACTTGTACGGGCTGCAGAGGTCCTAAAGTGCCTACTTTGGAGGGGACTGAGGCGTGATTGTCTTGTGGACAATGTTTCTTGTCTCTTCCTCGATAAATGTCTCCATTTCTCGTATTACATGGCTGGGCACTTTCTGGACAGACCTCATGTTTGCCTTCCCTTGAGGCCCTCCCATTTCGAATTCTGCCCAGCCTCAGAGTTTAGTTTGTTGCTGGATCAAGTCTTTGTCTTTGTGTCCAACTATTAAGTCAGTGTTTTCCTTCCAGGCCCCCTTCAGGTTGAGTTTCCCTGGACTCTGAGGAGCGAGAGATGTGGCCTGTCCTTAGCCTGGGTCCCTCCTTCCTCCCCCACCTCACTCTGAACTGCACCCCCAGCGTCATAATTAATTCCCCAAACTCAGGACACAGATTCCGGCTGATTCTTGCCTCCTAAAGGAAGCTCTCCTTACCTCCTAATTTCTGCTCCCTGTCCTTTGCCTGGGACCTGATACAGTTTTAATAACTTTAACTTTTAATAATTCTTATTATATAAGTAACAATTTCCCAATAAGGAAAATTAGGAAAATACAGAGAAACATCAAGAAGAAAATTAAAATCACCCACCATCTCACCACCCACAGATAACCACTTTTTAAACATTTTTTGGTGTATTTTTTCCAGATCTTTTTTGCTGGTTTCCAATTATGACTCAACCCTCATTACCTGAGTGGTTTGGGATGCAAAAAACATAACCTTATCAGAATTTCATTTCTTTCTCTTGAAAACAGGAGGATAATATCAACTTTTCCAGGTGTTGGAAGAGATGGTCTTTTGTGTTCTTCTGATTTGTTCTTTTGCTTTCTTACGTTCATACGTCCCATTGTTACCCATTTTCTATTAGATTTTTTTACCCCATATCACCCCTCTTCTATCAGATTTCCTAGTTGCATGTTCCCTAGTTCTTTCTGACCAGTTTGATGAAAAACTTGGCTTCAACTCTCAAGGAATAGAGTTGAGAAGCCAACTGCATTGAACTCAGTGCTAAAATTAGAACCATAAAGTGGTGTTAGATGGCAAGGAGGAGATAATTTTTATCTGCCAAGGATACGAGTTTCCCAGACTGTCATGTCTGAGGTTGACCCACAGAACTGAGGACAAAGCTCTTCCATTTGTTTCCTAGGAAGCAGTTTTCACCCTTCTGAAAGTCTGGACCATGAGAAGCCTTGGTCTTTTGGGGATTCCATGTTACCATGTTGCCATTAACTTGTCATCTCTTTGCCTGTGTATTCTACTTCCCTGCAGAACCCAACTTCTCCTCCTCCAAGTCGTTGGTCTCTTCTCTGTTTGACTTACCATAGTACTAACAATGGGAAAGTCAACAATGGAGAGGCCAAATCAGATTGGAAGTTAAGGGAAAACTTCATGTAGGTGGGGCCATTGAGGGCATATACTCAAGAATAGTTTATGATAGTGACTTACAAGTATAATATAATTAAAATGATTTTGTCAATTACTAAGTGTGTGCCAGGTACTGTCTTGGGCCCTTCACATATATTATACTATTTAAGCCTTAAAACAACCCTGTGAAGTAGGTAGTTTTATTACCCGTTTGCAAGTGACAATGTTTTCAGAGATGACAAATAATTTGTGTAAGGTTTTATAACTAATGGATGCCAGAACCAAGATTTGAATGTGGGTAGCCTGATCCCACAGACTGGGGGACAGTGGCATCCTGTGCTTGGAAACATAGTGGAAAGGAGTAATGAGATTTGACTTCCTAGAGACAGGAGTGAAAATCCTGAGTCTGACCCTCACTGCCCCTGGACAAGTGACATAATCGTTCTCAGTTTCTTCATCTGCAGAGTGGGGATTATATCACTCACAACCCTGGATCCGTGTGAGGACTAAATGACATTGTAATTAACTAATTTGTACTAGCACTTATTATGCAAGTGTTCTAAATGTGTTGCAAGTATCTGCTCATTTAATTTGCACAAGAGCATGATGATATAGTGTTATTTTAATTCCCACTTTACAGATGAGGAAACTGAAGACCAGAGAGGCAAAGTGTCTTGTTCAAGTTTGCACAGCTACCAGTGATGGAGGTAAAATATGAATGCAGGTAGACAGACCGGAGAACCATGTATTTAACTAGTTTACTTTGCTGGATGGGTGGGATGATCAGTACATAGAAAGCACTTGACCAACAGCATCTGTGGCTGTATCAGAGGAAGTTTGTGAGCCTTCCTGCCAAGCTGTAGCACTAACCATTCACTTCCTGGTGCAATTTATCTCTATAACATCTGTACTGAATTGTTTTTCCATGGATCTAAACCTCGTTTCCCCAACGAGCAAAATGTAAGTTCCTTTGTAGATGTACGCTCAACCTCAGGTTGATCTGAAAACTCTAGTTATTATTATTTCTTAGATCTTAGATAAGTCACTTATCCTCCCTGGACCTCAATTTCTGCTGAGACTAAATATACAAACAATGGCCAGACCATATATGAAAATAGAACTCTGACCCACAGACTGCAGCAACCTGCCCAGGAAATCAACCCATTGTCTATAGTAGGTGTCCTCAAACTATGGCCTGCGGGCCACACACAGCCCCACCAAGGACATTTATCCAGCCCTGCCAAGGACATTTATCCAGTCCCGCCAAGGACATTTATCCAGCCCGCTGGGTGTTTTGCCGCCGCTGCCTGTCCTGCTTAGCGGCCCAAGGTGTCGGGGCCCACAGTGCGCATGTGTGGAATGTGCGCTGCACTCTCCAACAGGCCTCCAACGGGCTGAGGGACAGTGAACTGGCCCCCTGTTTAAAAAGTTTGAGGACCCCTGATAGTAACCAGCCTACTGTTACTGAGTCAGACTTGTAGGAAGTCAGATCACTGTCTTTAGCATTGAGCACAGATAGCAATAACCCCTATAACAATTGGCCCCAAATGGCCAGAACTTGATTAATAACGGATAGCATCTCTAATTTTTGCCCCTACTTTCAACTCAGGACCAATCAGAGAAAGCCGAATATACACCCCTAACCAATCACATAGAAAGCCCTATTTCTAGATAGCCTCCTACAGCTTCTCCCTTCAGCTTCCGATCAGAGGGTACCTGAAGCTTTCCTTTTATTCCTCTATAAAGCTTCCCAACCCCTCTCCCTACCTTGGAGTCTCTACCAAAATGCAGGTCATAGTGGCTGACTCCCTTGATATAGGAAGCTCTGAATCAATAGCCTTTTCCTGTCCTCATTTTGTTGGTTTTTATTTATTTACACACCGCATTCATAAAATAAGAGTTGGAACAGATGACTCTGGAGTCTAGAAACTGGATGTGCTGCCATGGTCTCAGGGTGCCAGATGTTGCTGCTGCCACTGCTGCTTTCCTTCCATTGATTGCCAAAAAGGAACCTGCATGGTTTCTATGTCACCCACTTTGGATCCAGAGGCAAATGCACCTGCTTGAGTGGGCCTGGGTGATGTCCCATGCTCTGGATGCCAAGGAGGCCGGAAATGCCTCTTCTCTGATGGGAGGTGGGCTCTCTCTCAGAAGGAGACACATCTCCAACCTAGGAGTGAGGTCCAGGTGCTGGTGATGCAAAAGAGTAAAAATATTCTTCTATCTTTTACTTCCACCATGGTTTAGAGTTGTCCAAATTCCCTATTTTTAAGGACTGGTGCCTTTTCTGATGTAGTCCACTGTAACTTTGTCTGCCTGTCCCTTCCCATACAGATGGAGAGAAAATGGACCATTCGCCCACTGGACTCTTTAAGTTCCTGGAAGACAGGGCTGGGTTTTTTGTTTGTTTGTTTGTTTTTAGCTTTTTAGCCTGCCCCATCCTACCTCATCTCAGCATAGTATAACACTACATTATTGATACAGACTGAATTCCAAAGCAAGAGAATGGAAAGAGAAAGAAATTTAAAAAAAACAAATGAAATTGCTTTTTATCTGTAAGTGGCCCCCTTTGCTAATTTTTTCATGAGTCAAAGACTTTTGAGATTTGCTGGGAAATGGAAAATCCACCCTGCTCTGCAGACTGGGCCTTGCTCAAAGGAGGCCGTACCATAAATGATGAAAGAATGACTGAATACAGCCACTCCCCTATTTCACTGGAAGATTGGGAAGAGGAAAGGCCACACTCACCAGCTCAACTCCACGGTCATGGGCAGAATGAGTCATTTATTTAACGGGAAGAAGGTAGGACTCAGATGCCTGGAGGCAGGAAGCTATGAATTATAAAGAGCTAATACCTCTCTGATTGCATTCTTAGTCTTACTGAATGTTAGAAGTGGGAGGGAACATACTCATCACAGAGAACATGCAGATCATTTCAGAGGGTAACTGTGCTTCAGAGAGAGAAAGTGACTTGCCAAAGATTACACAATGCACTGTGACAGAGTTGGCATTAAAACTCACGTCTCTATACTTCCAGGACCACTAAACCTAAATTCCATTTAAGAAGAAATAAAACTTAACCAGAGTAGAAAAGAAAAATGTCTTCATTCATAGCTGAGGGAATCTGCAAAAAGCTACTAAGTTTAGTGAAGTTGCAGAATACAAGATCAATATGCAAAAATCAATTGTATTTTCATATACTGGCAACATACTATTGGAACTTGAAATTTTAAATAAATTATTAATCATAATAGCATAGAAAAAGTAAAAATACTTGGGGATAAATGAAGAACAAAAGATTAAAAAGATCTCTACACTGAAAACTGCAAACCATTGCTAGGAGAAATTAAAGATGATCTAAATGGAGATATGAGCCACATTCATGAGTTAAAAGATGCAATATAATTCTCCCCCAATTAATGTCAATTATCCCCAAATTAGTCTATAATTCAATGCAATCACAATCAAAATTCCAGCAGCCTTATTTTATGTAGAAATTTATAAACTAATTTTAAAATTCATATGAAAATAACACAGGTGAAATAAAATTGCTGAAATAACATTGAAAAGAAGGACAAAATTGGAGGATTAATATTATCTGACTTCAAATTTATAAAATGCTATGGCAATTAAGACAGTGTGGTATTGATGCAAAGACAGACAAATAGATCAATGGAACAGAACAGAAAGTTCAGAAAAAGATCCCATATATGGACAGTTGACTCCCAACAAAGATATAAAGGCAATTTAGTGAATACAAAATAGTCTTTTCAAGAAATGGTGTTATAATAATTGTATATCTAGACAGAAAAAAGAAAACTTGGATTTATATTAATGAATAACTTTATAATTAAAACTTAATTCAAAATGGACCATAAGTCTAAATGCACAACTATGAGAGGTCTTCAAAGATTTATGGAAAATGCATATTATGAAAACTCTATGCATAGATTAAAAAATTTTTTTGTACCAAAATAAACTTATACTCACCTGTTATAACGTGTCTGAACAGGATCTAGTTTGAAGCACTAAGAAGGCTAAGATGTCAGTTTGAAAAGAGCTCCTATCAGCACAACATAAATTCTATACTTCAGGCAAGAACAAACAGCATTTTATGGTGAAGTCTAGATAGAAAAATGGTGAAATCATTGATGCTTTACAAAAAGTTTATGGGGACAATGCCCTAAAGAAATCAGCACTTTACAAATGGATAACTCATTTTAAGAAGGGACAAAACAATGTTGAAGAAACAATCCACAGCAGCAGACCATCTACATGAATTGGAGAGGAAAAAATTAGTCTTATTTGTGTCCTATTTGAAGAGGACTGACAATTATTAATAACAGCAGGAACAATAGTCAACACCATAGACATCTCAATTGATTCAGTTTACGCAACTCTGCCTAGAAAATTAAAGTTGAGCAAATTTTCCACTCAATGGAAGCCAAAACCAATGCATCCAGATCAAGTTGCAGAAAGGAGCAGAGCTCTTAATGGAAATTTTAAACAAGTGGGATCAAGATCCTGAAACACTCCTTAGAAGAATCATAACAAGATATACAATGTGGCTTTACCAGTATGATCCTGAAGACAAAGTACAATCAAAGCAATGGTTACCAAGAGGAGAAAGTGGTTCAATTAAAGGAAATGCAGACCAGTCAAGAGCAAAGTATATGGCAACAGTTCTTTTAGATGGTCCAGGCATTTTGCTTGTTGACTTTCTGGAAGGCCAAAGAATGATAACATCTGCTTATTATAAGAGTGTTTTGAAAAGTTAGCCAAAGCTTTAGCACAAAAATGCCAAGGAAAGCTTCACCAGAGAGTCCTTCACCATAACAATGTTCCTGTTCATTTTTGGCACAAAACAAGGGCAATTTTGTGAGAGTTTTGGTGGGAAATCATTAGGCATCCACCTTACAATCCTTATTGGACTCCCAACTTCTTGTTTCCTAAGCTATGGCAATTAAAAGAGTGCAGTACTGTTATTTAAGGGTAGACATACAGATCAATGAAATTTTATTGAGCATCCAGAAATAAGTCTTTATATTTATGGTCATTTGATTTTCAACAAGGGTGATACCACAATTTAGTGGGAGCACAGTACTCTTCCCAACAAATGGTGTTGGGACAATTGTATATCCATATGCAAATTAATGAAGCTGTAGCCCTATTCATATCATCTATAAAAATTAACTCAAAATGGATCAATGATCTAAATGTAAGAGCTAGAAGTGCTAAAACTTATAGAAGAAAACAGTAAATCTTCACGATCTTGACTTAGGCAAGGGTTTCTTAGTTATAACACCAAAAGCATAAGCACCATCAAAAAATAGATTGGACAACAAAATTAAAAACTGTTGTGCTTCAAAGAACTACATCAAGAAAGTGAAAAGGCAACTCACAGAATGGGAGAAAATATTTGCAATTTTATCAGCTCTAATTTGGTATACAGAATATATAAATAACTCTTAAAACTCAGTGATAAAGAGACAACCCAGATTGAATAGACATTTCGTCAAAAAAGACATAGGAACGGCCAAAAAGCACATCAAAGGATACTCAATATCATTACTCATTATGGAAATTCAAATCAAAATCACAAAGCAGTGACACTACACATTCACTGGTATTGCTACAATACGAAAAAATAGATAATACTAAGTGTTAATGAGGATGTAGGGAAGTTGGAACCCTCATACATTACTGGTGGGATTGTAAAATGGTTCGGAAACTTCAGAAGGCTGTCTGGCAGGTCCTCAAAATGCTAAACACAGAGTTACCATACGAATCAGCAATTCCGCTCCCAGGTATTAAAAGAGAATTGAAGACGCGGCCACACTAAAAACCCGTACATGAATGTTCGTAACAGTGTCATTCACAATGGCCAAAAAGTGGAAACAATGCAAATATCGGTTAAAGGATGGATGTGTAAATGTGGTATGTTCACACAATAGAATATTATTGAGCAATAAAAAAGGAATGAAGTACGGATACATACTACAGTACGGACGCACTTTGAAAAGATTAAGTGAAAGAAGCCAGTCACAAAAAGCTACATATTGTATGATTCCATTTATACGTAATGTTTATTGTATGATTCCACTGATACGAATATTGTTCAGAATAGGCAAATCTACAGGGACAGAAAGTAACCCTGCAGTTTCTAGGGACTAAGGGGAGAGAGAAATGGGGAGTGACTGGCAGCGGGTATGAAGCTTCTTTTCAGGTCGATGAGAATATTCTGAAATGAGTGGTGCTGGCTGCACAGCCCTGTGAATATGCTAAAAACCACTGATTGTATACTCTCAAAGGGTGGGCTTTACAGTGTGTGAATTATAGCTCAATAAAAGTATTATTAAAAAATGAAGATGAAATGAACGCATTTTCAGATCATCAAACATTAGGGGAAAGTAGTTACTTAATGCACAATGATTTTAGAACAAAATGATTTGACTTATTAGAAAATGATTCCATTCTCATCTACTTTCATTACTACTACTGTTAATTAAAGAAGAGCTTGCTCAATTAACTCCGGACCTGAAGTTTTCATACTACCTTCTCATATGACTTATTTTAGGGTAAGAATCCGATTACCATTTTAAAGCAACTTTGAAGTCTCCCTAAATAGATGATAAAAACTGGGATTAATCACACAATTAATTGTTTCTATCTGAGGTGCTAGTGTGACCATATTATCAGGAGTTTGTCTTTTATTTCTTTTATTTTTTTATTTTTTTGAGACAGAATCTCACTCTCTTGCCTGGACTAGAGTGCCGTGGCGTCAGCCTAGCTCACAGCAACCTCAAACTCCTGGGCTCAAGCAATCCTTCTGCCTCAGCCTCCCAACTAGCTGGGACTACAGGCATGTGCCACCATGCCCGGCTAATTTTTTTTTGTATATTTTTAGTTGTCTAGCTAATTTCTTTCTATTTTTAGTAGAGATGGGTCTCGCTCTTGCTCAGGCTGGTCTCAAACTCCTGAGTTCAAGCAATCCTCCCACCTCGGCCTCCCAGAGTGCTAGGATTACAGGGGTGAGCCACTTTGCCCAGCCATTTCTAATTTTTAATCACAGGCTATGGAAACATGAACATTCAGGTTATGCTATCCCAAATTATTTTTATTATTTTATTGTGTGAAAACGGAATTCACTCAGTCCAGGATTAAGCAACTAACTCTACTGTCTTGGGCGGCCATCTCTCTGGGATAGTGACTTTTCACAGCAGGAAATACTCCACGGAAGAGGATGCCCTCTCTTCATTTTCATGAGTAATACGTTTTCCAAGAGGACATTTTTTGGAAGTCGAAGGCGGAATATGTGGAAAGCCCCACCCTCTGTTGCTGGAAACAGCTTCTAAGCTTCATCATTTCTTTGACTCTTGATGCTTTTCCTGGATCTGATCATCTAGGGGCAAGGGCTGGAGGTGAGGAGCCAAAAGAAGAGGAAAAATTTTGGTGTAAGAACCTGAGTCATTTTGCATTTCAAGGATTACAGACTTAAGCCTTCTCAAAGACGTAATCTCTAGTCTCTCTTATTCTGGGGCAAGTTTAGACCCGCCAGGCTTTAGCCTGCCTGCATTTTTTTTTTTTTTGCCAGTTTTAACATCCATGTCGTAAGTGTGTGTGGTGTATGTATGTGTGCGTGTCTGTGTGTGAGCATGTATGTGTGTGTGTGTGTGATTGTTGATTGTCCTGAACTTTTTACTGACATCTTACGCCATCTTCGTAAGTAGAAGGTCTTCTACATCATCACTCCCACTAAGGACAAAAGGCTCTGTTCTGCAGATGAGCTTTCCATCTTCCATGCACCATCCATTCTGGAACTGTTGTCCCCGTTACAGGCCCACCGAGTGAACCGACAGCCACTTGCTGAATCCCAACGTGGTCAGCGTCGTGCTACAACCCGAGCTCGCCTGCTGACTGCATCGTTCACACGGTGCTCAAGGAGAAAGCAGTGCTTTCCACCCGGGAAGGAATCTGAGAATCTCTGTGACCTAGAATGAGTTGTCTCCATAGCACATAGGATCATGGTTTTACCTATAGTAAGGTCTCAATTCATTATCTGAGCAGACTATAGCATTGTCTGTGGCAGTCTGAATTCATTTGCCCATAGCAGAGTCTAAATACATTTTTTTTTTTTTGAGACAGAGTCTCACTCTGTTGCCCGGGCTAGAGTGAGTGCCGTGGCGTCAGCCTAGCTCACAGCAACCTCAAACTCCTGGGCTCAAACCAGCCTACTGCCTCAGCCTCCAAAGTAGCTGGGACTACAGGCATGCACCACCATGCCCAGCTAATTTTTTCCATATGTATAAGTTGGCCAATTAATTTCTTTCTATTTTTAGTAGAGACGGGGTCTTGCTCTTGCTCAGGCTGGTTTCGAACTCCTGACCTCGAGCAATCCACCCACCTCAGCCTCCCAAAGTGCTAGGATTACAGGTGTGAGCCACCACGGAGTCTAAATACCTTTTAAACACTTTAAAAACATTTAAATCCTTCTCCTCTCTAACATCCCTTCTGTATTAGGTTAGGCTAAGTTACGATGCAGTAGTGAACAATACCTTAATCTATCCCAGTGGCCTATAATAACAAAAGTTATTTCTCACTTATAACAGAGACTAGCATGGGGGCTTTGCTCAGCATGGGTACTCAGGGACCCATGCTGAAGGAAATGCTGCCATCCTATAATGTTGCCATCCCAACACAAGCAGGAGATGGGAGAGTACGAGGAATTTCGTGCTGGCTCTTAAATGCTTGCACCTGGAATGACCCATGTTTCTTCCACTTGTATTTCCTTGGTCAAAACAGTCACATGGCCTTGCTTAATTTCAGTGGCTCAGTGAAGTGCAATTTTCCTGTGTTCCAATAACAGGGAAACTGCAAATGTGAGGGAGCAACTGAGATGTCTATCAGAACTTCAAGTGGATATTCAACCTAGAATACGTTCAGATTTGAACCCTTTACTCGTGTGATGACATTAACCCAACAAAACGCAGATTTCAAATCCTTCTGAACACTTCTCACATGGAGTATCTCATCCACTATTCGTTTATTTATTTAAAAAGCTACTGTGCTATGCTGAGAATGTGAGTGTGAGAAAAAGAGAAGCACATAAGATCTGCCCCTTTGCCCTCCCAAGATCTTAGTCCAGGAGAAAAAGAGAGAGAGAAGTGCCACAAAAGAAGTCCAACTTGCTACAGTCTTCAGAGGTGACAGAAATTCCTTGCGGCTTTTGGGAATGGCATCAGGGAACAGGCCTGGAAGAACTGGTAAAATTTCTAATGCAAATCTCAATCTCTCTTTCTAAAGTGGTAGGTGTTTGTTCAGCTTTTTCGTGCAAATGATACAAAATAGTGTAAAGATGAAAATAAAAGTCGGCCCAACCTGTCATCTTTCATATGCCTTCAAAATGAGCATCTTTAACAAGGTGTGTGTGTACACACAACATACATCCACAACTTACACATATATGCATATATATGCATGTGCATATACATAAACTTATATATGCAACCTGCTTTTGACAGTCAACAACACATCCTTTGCTTCTATGTCAGGTAATAGAGGGTGGTTAGTGTTTGGCAGGTGGCGAGGACATACTAGATCCTGCTGAGCAGAGGGGAGGGAACACAAGCTCAGTTCAGCTGGCAGCATGGTGTGCAGGGGTGTGGGAAGAGAGAAAGCTGGGAAGGTGCGTGGACAAGGTCTCAGAGGATGTGCTGCGCCAGGTCAGAGAATTTCAACAATTTTCGGTATGCAATAGGGAAACTAATGACTTATTTAAATTTAAAATACATTTTTAGAAAGACGAGCACATTCTATAAAACTTGGAAAATACAGATAAGCTATAAAGGAGGAAAACTCCCATTATGTCACCACTCAAAGATAATCTTGTTCACATCTCCGGATTTATGTTTCTAGATCGTTTTCAACACATGTGCCCATTTTATTTTTTGCAAAAACGGGATCATACCGCATATGCCATCTGTAACTTGATTTCTTTTAACATAAAATGTTAGGAGGTGTTTTTTTTTAGAGACTGTAAATATAAATTATTTTTAGTGGTGGAATAGCATTCCATTATATGGACTTTTACCTATAGAAATAACCCGTGGAGGATTACATAAAAGGAAAAAGCAATTTAATTATCTTCTCCCTTAAATACATTTCATTTACTTGGTTTTGAAATTAAGAATTGACTTGTGAACAATCACATTGATGAATACCTGGTAGGTAGGGGTCTCTGTGCTAGGCACTGGGGTGACCAGAGTCACAAACACGGCACGAAAGAGCAATGGGTAGGAGTGGGTTTCTCTCCCTGCCAGAACCCAAATATGATTTGGGGGCTGAGGAACAATATGATCAGAGTTGTGCATTTAGAAGAATCTCCTAAATGAGGGGAAGGGATTTTATAGGGGATGAGACTGGAGGAGAGTCTATAAGAGAGATGAAATAGGGATTGTTTTCCCTCTTGACAATATGGGGCAGGTGGCACAGAGAAAGTACATGATGTGTTCAAGGCAGCAGGGCGTGGCTGCTCTAGGGACAAGATAAAGATGCTCTTATTCACAGACCTGGGACTCTCCCCTATGCTGGGCTAATCACAGATTCTGTTTCCATGAGGTTCTATGTCCAGATGGGTGGTCATGGCATCATTTGTGACTTTGTACTCTCACGCTAGGGGCACAAGCAAAGCTTAATAATGCCACTGGATGCAGGCCACGTCTCACAGCCTGTGGTCATTACCTGAGCAAAGAGGAGGAACCCTTGGCAGAGACCTCTGGACAAATAGTCTGGGAGACAATTTGACCTTGTATATAATTAGATTTGGGGACCAGTCTAATTATGGAGTTGTAATTATTCTACTCTACTCATAGCAATACTTCTGACCTCTAAATGTGTGGGTTTTTCACCCCCACATCAGCTAATTCTCAGATTCTCAGCGATCTACAATTCAGTTAAGTTCCAATACTATCTAGCTGGAGATAGTGATAGCTCCCGCAGGTTAAGGGCTCAGTCCCTCAAGACTGCTCCCACTTCACACACCAATCACAAGTCCAGGTTATCACCTGTGCTTCCGACTAAATAGCTCTAAATCAGAGGTTCCCATGATGCTCTCCTCTGGTGTGATCATATGCTAACTCTAGCTCACAGCACTCAGGAAAATATTAATAATTTACTTACTAGATTACCAGTTTAGAATAAAAGGATACAACCAGGGAACAGCCAGATGGAAGAGATGCATAGGGCAGGGTATGGGAGAAGGGACGCAGAGCTTCCGTGTGCTTTCTGGGTGTACCGCACTCTTGGCACCTCTACATGTTCACCAGCCCTAAAGCTCCTTGAGCCCTGTCCTTTAGCTATGGAGGCTTGCTTACCTGGGCACGAATGATTAAATCATGGGCCATTGGTCGTCAACTCAACCTTCAGTCCCTGTCTCCTCCCTGGAGATGTGATGGGGAGAGATAAGGGTGTGGGGCTGAAATTTCCAACCCTCTGATCATGTAGTTGGTTTCCCTGGCAAGCTGTCCCCATCCCAAGACTATCCAGGCAACCCCAGCCATCAGTCATCTCATTAGCGGCCAGGGGCGGTGGCTCACACCTGTAATCCTAGCTCTTTGGGAGGCTGAGGCAGGAGGATCGCTCAAGATCAGGAGTTTGAAACCAGCCTGAGCAAGAGTGAGACCCCATCTCCACTAAAAATAGAAAGAAATTAATTGGCCAACTAAAAATACATAGAAAAAATTAGCCGGGCATGGTGCCACATGCCTGTAGTCCCAGCTACTCGGGAGGCTGAGGCAGGAGGATCGCTTGAGCCCGGGAGTTTGAGGTTGCTGTGAGCTAGGCTGATGCCACGGCACTCACTCTAGCCCGGGCAACAGAGTGAGATTCTGTCTCAAAAAAAAAAAAAAAAAAAAAAATAGACTATCAATTGTCATCTCATTAGCACAAAAAGGACCCTTACACTGTGGAGATTCTAGGGGTTTTAAGAACTGTGTGTCAGGAAAGGGAGGTGGTTGTGTCACAACAGTCAAATACAATTCAGTTATTCAAAGGCTGACTAAGCTCTTGCCATGTGCCAGGTTCCAAGGGGAATTCTGAGATGGGTGCAATTTTGTGCTGGGAGTTCACAGCCTGGTGAAGGAGCCAACCAGGCTCTAGGGAAAGATGACATTGGTGCCATCGAAGAGGGACCAGCCACTCTCGTAGGAGCACAGGAGAAAGGGAGATTAATGCTGTCCAGGAATCTAAAAGCCCCTTGTAGGTGCAGAGAGTGGATCTTGGTGGGAGAGAAGGGAGCGTGCTATTTTAGAAGTACAGTAGTCCCCATGCCCCATCCTTGGGGGCACTTTCTGAAGTTTCAATTAACATGGTCTGGAAAATCCCAGAAATAAATAATCCATAAGTTTTAAGTTGCATGCCATTCTGAGTAGCACGAAGTCTCCAGACAGCCCACTTCATCCCACGTGGGACTTGAGTCCTCCCTTTGTCTGGCACATCCACACGGTCTATGCCCACTCCTGTGAGTCACTGGGTGCCGTCTTGGTTATCAGATCCGACTGTCGTAGCATTGCAGTGCTTGTGTTCAAGTAACCCCTACTTTACTTAATAATGCCCCCAAAGTGCAAAACTAGTGATGCTGGCATATTGTTATAATTGCTCTATTTTATTATTAGTTATTATTATTAGGCACAATCTCTTATTGTGCCTAATTTATAAATTAAACTTTATCATAGGTATGTATGTATAGAAGAAAAAACAGTATACATAGGATTTGGTACTATCCACGGTTTCAGGTATCCACTGGGGGTCTTGGAACATATCCTCTATGGATAATACTGGGGGACAACTGTACTGGCTCTGATTAATGCCTGAGAATGGGATATGTCTCATATCCACGTGCTGTGGTTTGAATATTTGTCTCCTTCAACCCTCATGTTGAAACTTAATCCCCAAAGTTGGAGGTGGGGCTTAATGGGAAGTGTTTTGGTGCCGGGTGAGGATCTTTCCTGAACAAATTAACGGTCCTTTGTCCCTTGGGGGTGAGTTCTTGTCCTATTAGGTCCTGAGAGAGCTGGTTGTTAAAAAGAACCCGATGAGAGAGAGGAATGCCTATACATTGTTGGTGGGACTGCAAATTAGTACAACCTCTATGGAGAACACTATGGAGATTCCTCAAAGAAATAAAGGTAGACCTAACATTCAATCCAACAATCCCACTACTGGGTAGGTACCCAAAAGAAAAGAAGTCATTTTATCAAAAAGACACCTGTGTTTGAATATCTATCACGGCACAGTTCACAATTGCACAGATGAGGAATCAGTCTAAGTGCCCATCAATTCACAAATGGATAAAGAAAATGTGATATGCATATACCTTGGAGTACTACTCAGCCATAAAAAGGAAGGGATGAAATAATGTCTTTTGCAGCAACTTGTATTGAACTGGAGACCATTGTCCTAAGTGAAGTAGTTCAGGGATAAAAAAACAACAACTGGGGATTAAACTTAAACATGAGTTTTGAAGGGAGCAAATATTCAAACCATAGAAGCACTCATGACACAACGTTGCCATTTATCTGTTTACAAGTGTATCTCTACTGAATCATTAAAGACACAAGGTCTGTGTCTAAATTCATTTTTTAATAATTTTATTGAGATAAAATTTACAGACCATAGAGGTCACCTGTTTAAAATGTACAATTCAATGGCTTTTAATAGACTCATACAGAGTTGTGAAATCATCACCATAATCTAATTTTAGAACATTTTTGTTACCCCCAAAAGAAATGTACTCCTTAGCAATCGCTCCCATTCCTCCCATCCACCCCACCCCTAACTCTCAGCCCCGGGCAACCACGGATTTATATTCCATCTCTATAAATTTGCCTTTTCTGGACATTTTACATAAATTTTATCATGGTAATTTGTTTTCCATATAAGCTGTTCCTACATTCAGTAGGTGCTTAGGAAACGTTTGTCCAATGAATGAATGAATGTACGAAAGAGCTAGAAACTGCACCGACGTGAGGTACCGGGGAAAGAACACTGGACTAAAAGCCAGGAGATCTGCACTCCGGTTCTGGTTCTGCCATTTAGTCCTGTGACCTATGGAAAATTGCTGGGCTTTTCTGACTCTCAGCTTTCTAATCTGCAAAGGAGGGATAATAATATCTGTCCTCCTTATCTCAAAAGTTTGTGGTGAATGTTAAACGAGAATACTCACTTGAAAGTATTTTGTGTATCTAAGCATGCTGTACGGATGTGAGAATAATTTATATTTGTGTTTACTCTCATTCCTTGAAATGCCTATAAAAATAAATCCCTCCTTACACGAATCACAGAGGGGAAGGCAGAATGACAAGAGTGCCAGTCTAAGGGAGCCAGCAAGCGGATATCCACCGGCCCCTCCCTGCTCCTGGAATGACTACAGTTAACTCAGGGAAGAGGGCTCACACAATGCCCAGGTATCCCAAATCCATCAGCACATGAGTTTCCCAGCCAAGTGGGGAGATAAAGATTTGTTTTAAACCAACCTGAGCAAGAGCAAGACCCTGTCTCTACTAAAATCTAGAAACAAATTAATTGGCCAACTAAAAATATATAGAAAAAATTAGCCGGGCATGGTGGCGCACATGCCTATAGTCTCAGATACTCAGGAGGCTGAGGCAGGAGGATCACTTGAGCCCAGGAGTCTGAGTTTGCTGTGAGCTAGGCTGACGCCACTGCACTCTAGCCCGGGTAACAGAGTGAGACTCTGTCTAAAAACAAAAAGCAAACAAACAAAAAAAGATTGGTTTTTTGAATCCCTCTGTAGTAAAAAAAAAAAAAAAAAAAAAAAAAAGGAAAGAAAGAAAGAAAAAAAATGATTTGTTTTATCTTAAAGATTAAGCACAATTCACTGGAAGAAAAATGATGATGTAACTTTTTCTTATCTTTTCACTCCCAGGAGATTAGAATTAATAGTGCTCATTACTTCTGTCTTGCAGGGTGTTTGCATCAGAGAGGAGAGATTCGGGCTTAAGAGTGAGCTCTTCGTTGTGTCACCCAGAGGTGGACAAGGGACGCTTCTCCATCGTGATTCAGTCTGTTTCTCTCTACCCAGGTTTAGAGGAATTTGTAGGGGGTGTGGAATACAAGTAGATTTATTTCCCAAATATAAAAATTCAGGCACTGTGGAGAGATAAACAGGACAGAAGTGGCATAAGATTGTCAAAATAAAATCCCTAAATCTAATAAAGAGTATTTTGAAAAAAACTGGCCTGTATGTGAAGATTTATCCTTAGACGAACTTTTCTCCCACCAATATTTTTGTTAAGGAAACGCCCCACGTTCCATCCTTTCATAGAGATTAGAAGAGTCTCAGATATTTGTCTGGTCCAGGATGGAGTTTGGATAAAAACACGCAGACCTGGACAAAAAGGACCAGCCCCACTTTCTCCAATCTCTCAAAGTCTGAGACTTGGGGCTTCCCCAGAGGTGACCAGCAGTCCAGGCCTCACCCACCTGTCCCCACTTGGTGGCCTTCGGGCACTGCCTTCCAACTTGCCCTCTTGTTTTTGCCACTCGCATCTCATCAGTCGACTGCCTCCCCCTCCGACAAGGGTCACCTTCTTATCTTTCTCTTCCCATTCCAGCTCATACCCGACAGCCATGGATTCTCTCCAGTCCGGGGCTGCTTAACCCCAGCACCATGGACGTCTTGAGTCACATAACTCTTTGACGTTTATGACAATCAAAACTGTCTCTAGACATTGCTCAATGTCCCCTGAGGGCAAAGCCACCGCCTCGAGAACCCCTGCTCTAATCCTTCCTCCCTTTACTTGGAGCTCTTGTTCCTTAAGCGTTTACCCCGTGGAAGACACTGAGTTAAGTCCTTTGAGTGTTTTATGCAGATGCTGCTCAAAATGTAACGTACATAAGATTCATCTTGGCAGTTTCTTAAAATGCATATTCTAATTTAGTAGTTTCGGGGGGAGGGCTGAAGCTTCCGTGTTTCTACCAGGCTCCCAGATTGCTGCTGGTTGCTACCACGCTTGGTGAGAGCATTGCGTCCTGGTGGTTCTATGAGGACTCTGTTTCCCAGGCTCATGTTTGCACCCAGGTCTGTGTGCCTCCAAAGCTGTGCTCGAGAGACCAGACTCTCAGCTGGTGTTGGCCCGAGGCCCCTGAGTTCTCTGTCGCCCTCCCTCCTTAGGTGATGATGCTATGATGAGGTCCTCTGAGGCTGAGGCCCGGGCACGTGTTTGCCTGGACTGCCCACGCTCGATTGCTCCTTCCTCAGACAGTGAGCTGCTCACCATCCCCGGTGTATCCTGGAGCTGCCGGGGTGTGTGCATGACCTCATGCCTCTGTCCCAGCCTGCCCCGTAACAGCTCATCCGCCTGCCCTCCCGCCTACCTGCAGACAGTCGGCTGGGATGGCAGCTGCCCTGGGGGCTCCTTTCCCTTCTCAGCTTCCTGCCTGAGCTCCCCCTCATCTATTGCTCCAATACTTTTTTTCTTTTCTGAGACAGAGTCTCACTCTGTTGCCCTGGCTAGAGTGTTGTGGCATCAGCCTAGCTCACAGCAACCTCAAACTCCTGGGCTCAAGCGATCCTCCTGCCTCAGCCTCCCGAGTAGCTAGGACTACAGGCATGTGCCACCATGCCCGGCTAATTTTTTCTATATATTTTTAGTTGGCCAATTAATTTCCCTCTACTTATTAGTAGAGACGGGGTCTCGCTAGCTCTTGCTCAGGCTGGTTTCGAACTCCTGACCTCGAGTGATCCGCCCTCCTCGGCCTCCCAGAGTGCTGGGATTACAGGTGTGAGCCACCATACCTGGCCTGCTCCAACGCTCTTACCTGGTCTTCTTTTCTGTCTCCTCACTGCCTCTTGGCATCCTCTTCCCTCACTGGTTAGGGACTTTTAGTGATGCCCTAGAATAGATTCTAAAGGGGGAGAAAAAAGGTGCTGTGGGCTGTTGCCCAGGACTGGAGGGCAAGACTCAGGCCCTCCAGGAGCAAAGTCCCCACACTGGTGGCAGCTACAGTGGAGCAGGCTGCTGGCCAGGGATCACATGCGAGTGTTTCATTCGCTCAAGAAAACACACGACGCTGAGTATGCGATGGAGAGTCGGGGTGCTGGTGCCCTGGGGATTGGGAGGGGGCTGCTAAGGGCCTCTTCCACCCAGTGTCCCCTGTTCTTTCTTCTCCACTGAGCTGGAGAAAGCTGCCCTGCCCCTCGCATCACATTCT
Organism: Microcebus murinus; assembly: GCF_040939455.1. Taxonomy (NCBI): domain Eukaryota; kingdom Metazoa; phylum Chordata; class Mammalia; order Primates; family Cheirogaleidae; genus Microcebus; species Microcebus murinus. The sequence goes on along the minus strand of NC_134126.1, from coordinate 27,331,965 downwards.
TCCGTCCATTTCTCTTGCCTGGGCCCAGGTTGAAGCAAACTCTCAGAGTGGTTGTGCCGGGCCGGGGCAGGGCGGGTGGTGGATAATTTAGAGCAGGGGCCACCAAACTCTTCTTGTAAAGGACCAGAGAATAAATATTTTAGGCTTTGTGGGCCCTACAGTCTCAGTCACAACTACTCATCTCTGCCGTTGTGGCACAAAAGCAGCCAGAGACAATATATAAACAAATGGGCTCAGCTGTGACCATTAAAACTTTATTTATGGGCCGGGCGCGGGGGCTCACACCTGTAATCCTAGCACTCTGGGAGGCCGAGGTGGGAGGATCGCTCAAGGTCAGGAGTTTGAGACCAGCCTGAGCAAGAGCAGGACCCCGTGTCTACTAAAAAAAGAGAAAGAAATTTATTGGCCAACTAAAAGTATATAGAAAAAATGAGCTGGGCATGGTGGTGCATGCCTGTAACCCCAGCTACTCGGGAGGCTGAGGCAGTAGGATTGCTTGAGCCCAGGAGTTTGAGGTTGCTGTGGGCTAGGCTGACTCCATGGCACTCACTCTAGCCTGGGCAACAGAGTGAGACTCTGTCTCAAAAAAAAAAAAAAAAAAAAAAACTTTATTTATGGACACTGAAATCTGAGTTTTGCGTAATTTTTCACGTCACAAAACATTGCTCTTCTGATTTTTTTCTTCCCAATCCTTTAGACATGCCAAACTTATGTTTAGGTCACAGGTTTGCACTGTTCTTAACTTAGCAGTGGCAAGCTGATGTGGGCCTGCAGAATCCAGTGTGTCCTGCAACGCATGACCCGGGGGCAGGGGCGAATGCTGGAAATGCTGGATTAGGCAGAGCCGAACACAGTCCCCTGTTCCCCACTGGGCTTCTCAAAGTCTTTACTCTTCTTCCGGAGCATTCTGCGTTTCCAGCAGGGGCTAGCACTCGCCAGGCTTCTCTAATGCACCGGACTAGGAACTCATGTGTTCCATGCAGCGTCTGTGACACAGGCACTCCGTGGAACGCGCTTTGGGAAACCTGCACCAGCCGATGCCCCATGTGTGACGCGCAGGGAAACGGAAGCCCGAGCTCCTTGCCATCTGGAGACGGGGCCAGAGCTCTTGGACTGTGTCCCCCGAGTGGCTCCAGGCAGAGCAGCGCAAGTCCAAGGCTGCCCCACCAGGACACCGGGGCATACTGTGGCAGAGTGATCGTAAGCCCAGGCACTGTGGGTGGCTGCGTGTCGGGACACACTCCTAAAATTCCCGGCCCTGATGGATTGAAGGAGAGGAACGTACAGGTCATCCTCAGCCCCGGGGCTGCCATCCCGCCACCCACAGGGCATGATTGCTAAGTGATTTTGACAGCGAGGAGCCCCACGCATTCTGTACAGTAACGCTGTATTTACGTGTGCACAGTCGACAAAGCACTTCCGTGTTATTTTTTTTTTATTTATTTTTTATTTTTTTGCATTTGTTCCCTACACCTGCCCTCTGGGGGATGTGCAACAAATTTAAAAATTTTTATTTTAATAGATGTAAGGCACCGTGGCTCAGGGAAGCTAGGGGACCCGCCCCTGGCTACAGAGCCAGCGGCAGAGTCTGAACTCCGGCCCAGGTATCCTCTCACCTCAGGGGCTGCTGTCCCCTTTGCCCTGTCGCCTTAAACCGAAGGGTGACTAGGCAGTGAAGTAACTCTCTAGGAAAGCATGACCAACTCCGCTGTCTCCACCTCCCTCTTCTTCCTCCGCCCCTCCCCCCAGCCCCCATATATATTCTTACAAATCCCCAGGAAGCCTTGCTTGCCTACACACCTTTGCTTTTGAAACGACTTCCGCGGCTGGGACAGGAACTTGCCAGCCGCAGTTACACCCCTGATGGGGGAATGGTGAGAGTGCTGCCCAACCTTCCCCTTCTCGGAAAAGAACCAGCCACCTGCAGACAGCCGGCCCTCGAGTATCACTTACAAGACCTGAGGTGAGCGGTGGGGGAGTCTTTTTTTTTTTTTAATTAATTAATTAATTAATTTTTAGAGATGGGTCTCACTATATTGCACGGGCTGGGATTTGAACTCCTGGGCTTGAGCGATCCTCCTGCCTCAGCCTCCGGAGTAGCTGGGACTACAGGTGCCACCGCACCGGGCCATAGGGGATGCTTACACACTCTGCTTTGACGCAGCAGCCTTATTTAGGAATGGGGGTTGAGGGTGGTGGTGGAAGTCGCTTTTTTGAGTGTTTCTGTAAAGACAAAGCATGGCTGGGGGTGAGGAGGTGCTTTCTCCAATTTCACATCAGGAAGGACTGAGGCTGGATTGGAGGGAGGCCAGGAGGGCTAGGGGACCCAGAGATAAAATTTCGAGAGAGGCCGTAAAGCCTATGGCGTTCGGAAGAACAGAAGGAAGAGACTTGGAGGGAGACACTGAACCACAGACCCGCGTGATGAAGGATAGTGGGTGCCAGCCTGGGCCACTAGCCAGTCCCTAGCCCTGGTGTCGGCAGCCACCCCAAAGGCAGGTCTGTGGTCCTCCCGCCCAATCTGGGGGTGGGAGACACTGTCTTCAGGTGGGAGACTGTGCCTGGAGTAAGAAAGGTTCTTAAATGGCTGTGGAAGTAAGCGAGGAAGAAAGGGAGGACGCCAGATGAGAAGGAAAGAGCGAGCAAGGAAGAAGGGAGGCAGGCAAAGAAGGCACTGGAAAGGAATTCTCTGCACACGGTCATCATAAACAGACAGCGATGCTCAGTCCCCCAGCGTGGAGGCTCCTCACGCATCCTCCCAGCGGACATTCCAGAGGAAGGTTTGAACCGTGACTCATCCGGAGTCTTCTTCGGTTATTTAAAAAGTGAATTCTTACAGTGGCGCGTGAGTCAGTCGGTGGAGGTGGTGGCAGAGTGAGTGTGTGGACCGACCCTGGCCTGCCCTCCACGCCCCTCCCCGGGGACCGGGATGAGCCCCTGGGCTCCCTTGGGATGAGGAGTCAGGGACAGCCACCTCCCGAGAGGGACAGAAAGACCTGCCTGAGTGTGCCTGGTGACCTGGGACACAGCACACGCCTAGCTAAGCTCTCCGTCCTCCCGAGTTTGGGGCTCCCCAGACACGTGCTACGGCACATTAGGACCCCCCATTTCTTCACTCTTCCCGGTCACAGTCTGAGTAGCACGTTGAGGGTCGAGAGAACCATAGGGGACAGGGGAGGAGGCACGGGGCCTGCGGGTGTGGATGGGCCGGGCAGGGGAGGGTGGGCAGAGAGGCGGCAAGACCAGTGGGCATGAGATCGAGGGGCAGAAAGCCCCGTGCCCCACCCCAGTGCACCCCAGCAGGGCCATAGGTTTGCAATACTCCAGCCTGGGGACCTCCCCCCGCCCCCCAGTCTCAGTTTCCCACGTGTGTGCCCCGAGGTTGGCCCGGCAGACCCAAGGAGAGCTATCCTGGAGTCAGGGGGCTGGTGCTCAGGGGCCGCCTGCTTTGTCTCAGCAGACCCACGGTCCTCCTCGCCCACGATGGGCTCCGCTGCCCTCCCTTGCCTGAGCCTGCTGCTGCTGCTCTGGACCCAGCCGCCGCGGGCCCGGGGCCAAGAGTTCCGCTTTGGGTCCTGCCGCGCCAAGGGGGTGGATCTGCAGGAACTGTGGGAGGCCTTCTGGGCCGTGAAGGACGCAGTGGTAAATATGACAACACGTGCGCTGGCCCCGGCCCCGGGGCTGTCGTGGAGGAGGGATGGCATTTTGTGACGACAGAGCCCTCTGCAGCTGGCTAATCAGCTTCCTGTACAATAACCCGGCGAGGTCAGAAGGCGCCACAAGTCCCGCTTCAAAAACAGGAGGAAACTGAGGCTCAGAAAGATGTGGTCAGCCTCTAGGAAGATAAACAGAGCCCAGGGGAAATGCAGAAGAGAGCTTGATTCAGCCAGGCTTCATCCTGGATGGACTCTTCAGCTCTAAATCCAAGTGCTAGAAATGAGTGGCTGGGCTGCAGAGAGCGCCAGGGGCCAGAGGCAGATCTGGGGGGCAGCCCATCTCCCCAGTACCCACCGCCTCACCATGAGGAACATGGAGGTGAAATCCTGCCCTAGGGGTTCCTAACCCAAACCAGATAGGCCTATTTCCTCCCGTCTCAAATGACCCAGGGAGTCAAGCAGCTCTCTCATGCGGTGGGTGTCCAGGCTCTAAGAACTCCTGGGATTCCACTGGCCCCCGGGAAGTCAAGCTGGGCGGTTTTCCATGGCTGAAGCCTTGCGACCCTTCCCCAGGGGCCAGCTCAGCACGGCCCCTCCCGGGTCCTCCTTTGGTCCCTCTGGCTTCTGAGATCTCCCGGGCTGGATAGCTTTAGGGGTCTAGGGAAGCAGCGCATATTGGCAGGGTTGGTTTCTATGCTGCGCCCCTAACCTGGAGACACCTTCTCTGTCTGTGCCCAAAGCAAGCTCAGGATAACATCACGAGTGCCCGGCTGCTGCGGCGGGAGGTTCTGCAGGACGTCTCGGTAATCGGGCCTTGGGGCAGGACGGTGCCTGCCTCTGCGGGGCTGGTCTGCTGCGGGTGGGGGTGGGGCTGCATCAGGGGAGGCCGGTGGGAGCCCTGCACTGACCGCACACGGGAGGGGGCCAGGCAGGGAGGTCAGTGTCTGTCTGGGGCTATCGCTATGCGTCTTGCGTGTGCATGCGTGGGGAGTGGGTGCGGATTGAGGCTTGCGAACCCCTTTCTTGTGTAGGCCCAATGGGCATCTGTTCATGTTCACCTCCCCTTCCCTCTCCATCCTTTTCTCTCACCCTTGCATCTCCCCATCCCCCACTTTGTCGGGGAGTGGGCACAGCCAGCTGAGCCCTGAAAGGTGCCGAGCTTCAGGAGCCCGAGGGGAAGAGAGTGCAATGGCTGTGTTCAAAGACGTTCTTTCCTCCTCGTTTCTTCTCCTCCCATTTTCCGGCCAACTCTCAACCACCAAGTCCAAGTTCAAGTGCTTTTCAGGGTCCGTCACCTCCCCCATAGCTATTAGAGAAGCCACGTGGTATAGAAAAGAGAGAATATTAACCAGGTGGGCACCCAGGCGTCCTGGGCGCTAGGCCTGTGCCTGCCACTGACCCACTCTGTGTGACCTTGGGCAGGTCCCTTTTCTCTCTGTGGGTCTGGGTTCCTCCTGTAAAACACAGGTGCTGCTAGAGCAGCCCCGGGAGTCTCCTTCAGATCTAAGGTTCATTCATCTCCTGGAAGACCCCTGCCTCTACCGTGCTTATCTTGCCTTGGGTGGCATGTGGCTGTTCCTCCAGGGTGCTGGGGGTGCAGAGGCCTTGGCCCCAGAGTGACCCAGCCCCTCCCCAGGATGCTGAGAGCTGTCACCTCATCCAAGCCCTACTGAAGTTCTACCTGAATACTGTTTTCAAACACTACTACAAGAGAACAGTGGAATTCAGGACGCTGAAGTCCTTCTCTACTCTGGCCAACAACTTTATCGCCATCAAGTCGCAACTGCGGCCCAGTGTGAGTAGAACAAAGCTGGGACCAGGAGCCATGGGCGATGGTGTGTTCTGAGACTGCGCCCCTCCGTTTATGCGGTCCTGGCTTAATTCCGCAACAGGGAGTCTCGGGTGTCGTGGGAAAGAGGCTGGGCCTGCTTCTATTCGTCGTCAGCTACGTGGCCCTTGGCAAGGTCCTGAACCTCTCTGGACTTCAGTTTTGTTTTCTGGGAAGTGGGGATGGTCACGGTCACTCCTGCCCAGCGGCGGGACTGCTGTGAGAATCAAAGGAGGCAGCCCCTGCCACAGCAGGGCGGGGGCTTGGCACTGGCTGCCCCAAGGAACTGGGGCAGTTCCTCTCCGGACTTCGGAGCCCCTCTGGCATCTCCGGGAAGGGTGAGGGGAAGGCTTGCCTCTGCTCTTCCCTAACACTTGGCGCAACTTTCCCGCCCCTGTCATCCAGCAGGAAAATGAGATGTTTCCCGTCACTGAGAGGGCACATGGGCGCTTCCTGCTGTTCCAGAGAGCATTCAGACGGGTAAGGCCAGGAGCCGAGAGCTCGCCCATCTAGCCCGAGCTGTCACATGGGGGCGCCTCGGAAACCTCATGCAGAATCGAATGCAGGGGACCCCACTAGCCTTGCCCCAAAGCCACCTGATTTGGCAGGAACACAGGCATATTTGCACCAATGGCCATATGCTTTGTACAAGCATCGCGGGCTAAGTGGTCGTGTTTCCTGCCAGCTTGCAAGTTAAAGTGCTATTATATTTCCCCCCAAGACGATTCACTATCGAAGACTCTCCCTGTGAGAGTGTTTTATGGGTACCTGGGCTGAGGAGCGGAAGTCAGAAGTGAGGGAGAAAGAAGGCAGACGCTCCACCCCCATACCATACCCATCTGCGGTATTTGCCATGATGTGCAAATGGTCTGGTTTGTGGAAAAAAAAAATTATGGGAAATTATGTCGCCTTTTCCCAAAGTAAGACAACAAAGAAAACCCAAATTTCATTCCCAGGACTCCTCCAAAAACATATGATTTTTGATCGCTTTTTTGAAGCAACAGATACATCGGCCTGTAAATAAATGGTGAAGACAGTAGCATCCGACAGGAAGGGGGCACCTGGGCTTATTTCCTCGTGGGCACGGGGGACGCAGGTGGTGGGCCACATGCGCCCCATGCCAGAGGCTGTGGCTCTGTTGTTAGGGCCACCGTATGCTGTCCCCATGCTCGTTGCCCTCTGCTACTCACTGGCCCATTGGTCCTCACCCCTGAAGCAGATAAGCATGTATAGATGGGGGACAGGTGATGGAGAGGCCAGTTCATTAAGGTCATCCCAAAGGCGACCCAGCCCATGATCTCGAGCCAGACTTGTTTTTTAGGGAACACTGTTCTCATAGTGAACATGTGTGGCCGCCAATTCTCCTTTCCTTTTAGCTGGACAGAGAGGCAGCTGTGACCAAAGCCTTTGGGGAAGTGGACATTCTCCTGACCTGGATGGAGAGATTCTACCGGCTCTGACGCCCGGACCCGCATCCTCTCCTCACCTGTTCCCTGTGTCATTTCAAATGGGCGTCCCTTCCCCGCTGCCCTCTGGGCACTCCACCCCCTTGGAACAGGCTTGTTATCAAAGACGTTGTTCTTCAAGCAGCCCCAGCGACAGTCCTGGAAGGCCCCTTTGGATGCTGTGAATGGTTTACAAGGTGGATTCCCGTATTTATTGCAACTCTATTTAATCATTGTCAGTGTTTGAAGTTATATTTATTTGTGAGACTGTAAGTTCCAAGAAGGCAGCAGAACACAGAGCCCCATGCTTCTATTTTAGCCCCCTGATCCTTGCCACAGTAGGGGGCAGTGGACGGGCACTCAGCAAATACTTAATAAACTGGGTTTTTTGCTCATCTTTGGATTGTGGAGGAATGATGGGGGATGCTGGGATGATGTAACATTGAATGTTAGGACATGGAAACCACACTGTCTTGTGACATCGGCAGGGATAGCACTGGGGTGGGGATGAGGGGCAGCAATTTGAAAAGTAAACGATGAAAGACAAAGTATAGGTTAAATGGCCCAGCAGGAAGCGGATTCCCACTAAACCTTTCGTTTCCTGCCCACGCTCACCAGCCCACCCACCGTCCCTTTCCCTTGGGTGCCCTCCTTTTCTCATTCTAGTCATTCTCCCCTTGTCGGCCACTGGAGAGGGAGCCAGTGTCAAGCTGGCATGGCTGATGGGGTCACTGTACCTGGACGCACTGTCCAATGTGTGACGGTGTTTCCCGCTAATAAAAGGCAACACAACTCAAGTCTGGCAGCCTTTCCTTTCTACTTCCGGGCAAATGCCCAGGGAGACTGTGTTGTCTGTCTGGCAAAGGCCTCCTTCCCAGTGGCAAGACTGGGCATTCTCCAGCCTCAGGCTCTGGCTGAACTTTGTAGCTGACATCAATCTAAAGCTATAATGGCCGACTAGGACCTTGCTCCAAAATCTTAAGCGAAAGCGTCTATGTAGGAAGTGAGATATTCTTCTTCTAGGGCATCGGTGCTATGGCAGAGCCCTGGCCCTCCAAAAAACCCGGATTGCACCCCTTCCCCACCTTGCTATATGTTGTCTGCAACTGGCAAAAAGATAAGGCATGCTTCTGAAAGCAGAGAGATGTAATGGTTTGGGATGGTTAAAAATAAACCAAAATTGAGTTAAGTGCAAAAATGTCAATGCCAGGCTGTGGAAGACGGATAAGGGGATGACCAAGATGATTCCTAAAAGAGGGGAGATGCCAAGGTCAGGGTACTTATGTGCATCAAGGGAGGGGGACAGAGTAAAGAGGGTTTATGGATGTATATGTATATCTCACTAACACTAACAAGCCTGGTTCTGAAAATTTACAATGCGTCATTACATCAGAATAGATTGCCCTTACCATAGAAACTTGGCAGAAGCTCACTAGCAAGTGCCAACTTTTGGATCAGGGCAAAGATGTTCCCAGGAGTGTTTTCATACCAGACCCCTGCCTGGCTCGTGGGGCTGGCCCACGTCCTCATGATGCAGACCGAGAGCCTTGTAGTTGTGCAAGGCCTGGGAAGGGTCCCCGAAGCCACAGCTATGCCTGTGCTCCAGCCTGTCGCCATGTGATCTAGAGCCAGGGCTGCAAAGACCCTGTGATGAAAGACATTGAGGAAACACTCTGCGAATCCCACAGCCTGTCAGATGGCTTGGAAAGGGAGCCAGTGGCCCTGGGACAAATGCTCTGCATGCCGAGAACCCCCACCCCACCTCCCGACAACCAGAGGGGGCTGCAGACGTGTGTAAGAGGAGCTGGAGGCACAGCCATGCTCAGGGCACAGAGACATGGGGGTGAGAGTTGAGATGGGGCACGGGATGTGATGAGGGCTCTGAGGACAAATGCAGCGGGTATCGGAAATCGGCAGAGAGACAAGAGTCATTGGCGTCACCGTCCGGGCTTGGGGGGCCATCCGGGGAGGTGAGTAAGGCAGGAATATTGATATAGTCATCTGAATCACTGTCCTCCGTCTTGGCATCAGGCCGGTGGTAGAAACTCACATATTCACAGCTGGTCTTCAAAGACGAGGCGTGGAGCCAGGGAGCTTCAGAGTCCTGGGAAAAACCAAAGAAGCGTCACTGGATCTGGGCTGGGTGATTTGTATCTCTCCTGGTGGATTTCCACAGTGGGCAATGGGGGGGGGGCATGGGCGTGGTGGCTGAGCTCCAGAAGATACAGAGGTGGCTGAGCTCCACCAAGCGGGCCAGCCCTGAGGGTGTTCAGCGTGGTGTCTCACCCTAGATAACTGGAAAATACTTCGATCTAACGTGGGCAGGAAATAGCTTAACTGGGGCTCAGACTACAACCATGCGTCTAAGCACAGGTCTGAAGGAGACCCAGCTGCCAGAGGAATATCCCCTCGGGGATAAGATGATGTGACTTATGGGATAAATATGCATCTTCTTAGGGAGTTATTCCAAAGCAGGGTGAGTCACCCTCTGCACCTCTGTAAGGGCTCAGAGAGGCCATGATGAGGCAGTGCATTCCAGGAAGGGGCTGGGTGGTGAAAGGGAGGAGGATGGCAGAGCACGTGGACACAGTGGCGTTCCTCTTCCCCAGACAGAAACTTCAGGGTCCTCCACCTTCAGGATGGTCAGTTCTCAGACGACAGGGCTGTGCCAATGACCCCAACATGGCTCAATGACTGTAACAACGTCCACTGAAGGCCACGGTGGGCCCCATCATGTATTTAAACACAAGCTCTGAGAACCGGGAGTCCGGCACCCTGAACGTCGTAGGCACTCAGTACGTACCCATTGAAAGGAGCTTTTACATTTTGTATTTTACCAAAGAGGGAGGCAGCAGCGGCTTGCTTAAAAAAAAATGTATCTTTCCATCAGCCAGGGAAATAAGAAGCCACAGAATAGAAAGGAAAAAGAAGAGAAAGTTGAAAAAAGAAGTAACAGTGAGAGTAAAGAAAACCGGAAAATATAGTCAGATGGAGCTGGTGAAAATGTCAGAGAGGATGGGGCTTAGTTAAGTAATGAATGAGAGAAGCTAACAAGCACGAGTGGGTACCACTCTACGTGATGATGTTGGACCACACGGTCAAGGAAGACCTGGATCCCGGAACAGCTCGAGCTGTCAGACTGAAGCAAACACACAGCACATAACAAGAGGGAGAAATGGCACACGAAGGTGGAGGAGAGACAGAGAAAAGAGAGATGATCAAGATGGAGTTTCCAGGGTGACAGGTGAGGGTCGTAATATCCGAGCTTCCTTTACAGGCCGAGGATGGGGAAGAGGATGAGGCAGAGGAAATCCTTGATGTATGATGTGATTTTTTTGTTTTGTTTTGTTAAATTACATGAATGTTGAACAAAAACGAGCAGGCCCTCTGTTGGCTTTTCACACTGTCCTCTACCATGTTTTAACTAATTTTTTTTTTGTCTGATAATAAAGATGGTTTTAGATTTGTTAAAACAAACAGAAATCTATCTTTCACTGTCAGTTGCAGTTCGTCATTTGAGATTAATGTATTTGGCTTAAAAAATGAAAATACTCCCTGTGAAGGCTAAAATAATCGGCCATTAAGTGTATGTACCATGTTGTACATTTGTTCCATCAAGTTGTTTTTTTTTTGCCTCTAACAGTGGGAATGAGAGTTTCAGGGAGGGAGGCAGGGTTCAGGCCCTGGTGAGGGTCTGTGGTCACAGGTGTGGTCACAGAGCATCCCAGAGAAAAGGGTGGTGGGAGGGAAAAGTAGACAGGCACCATGCCCAAGCTGGGGTGAACCTTCTCTAGCAGGGCTGGGGAAGGGCAGGCTCCACAGAACTGCTACTTGTTGCTGGGTGTCACTCTCCCCTCTTTAGCAAGGCAAATGATTGCCCAGACAGGGACTACATTTCCCAGCATCCCCTGAAGGGAGGTGTCGCTAGACGGCTAAGTTACCCGGTGGGATGCGAGTGGAAGTGATGCGTGGAAGTTCAAGGTCAGGACTTAAAGAAGCAGCTTTCTCTTTCTCTCTCCTGCTGGTGACTGAGTATTGACCATGGACCAGGCCAGACTCCAGGGGATGGTGGAGCAACAAGGCAGAAGGAATTTGGGTCCCTGGGTGACCACGTGGCTCAGGCCACCTCTTCCTGTCCCTCTGCGTCTGAGCGCCTATTTATTTGGGAGGAAAATGGGCTTCCATCGCGACAGCCCTGTCTTTTAGGGTCTGTCGCATTAGCTTAGTCCACACTCGAATTAAAACAGGGGTTTTGCCACACTTTCTGGTTCTTTAGGTAATCGTGTTTTAGCCACTGCGGGCTACTGTAGAGAACAGAACGCTTTCTCTTCTTAACTCAGGAAAACGAAGATGAACGGATAAGGGCTTTTCCCCCCATCCATCAATGGCTGTTGATAGAAACACGCCTTCCCTATGTCCATCATAGATTTCAAGACGAATCTCCCTCCCCCAAGGTGTCGAATCCCGTCTGTATCTCTGCCACATCATCCTCTCGCCCAGGCCTACCTGCCTCCTGAGATGGGCAAACTACCTCCTCTCATCCTAGACAGTTTACTAGAAAGTTCTCCCTCGTATGTGTGCAGGTGGAAACTGTCCCGGCAGCTTCCATCCCCTCAGGACCTCCTAGAAATCCGCTCTCTCCCACGGGAAGCCCTTCCCGCAATTGCAGAGTCGCCGTCCAGCGCGCTCCGCTAAGCTGCCGGCATCCAGCACCCGTTTGCCCCAGGACAACTGCTCGGCTACAAGCCACGCAGCCACGTCTCCCCGGGTTCCTGCTAGTCGGTCTCCGACGAGGGAGGGAACTGACACAACTTGTCGCCGGGCTCCCAGCCCAGGAGCGGCGGAGGAAGAGCCTGGAGCGGCCTGGAGCGCCCGGTGCACGCCCAGCGCGGGGCCGCCCCGTCGGGCGGCGGCTGTCAATCAGGGGCAGGCAGGGGCGAGGGGGGGAGGGGAGCTTACCTGCGGCGGCGCGGGGGGCGCGGGGGGCGCGGAGGTGCCGGGGCCTGGGACCGGGGCGTCCCCGTCGCCTAAGGGAACAGGAGCGCGGAGGTGAGGGCGTGGCCGAGGCCCGGGACCCCCGCACCCGGGCCCACCCCGCCCACCCCGCGTTCCCGGGGCCTGGGCGCTCACCCTCCGCGTCCGCGGGCCGAGCGCGCCGCGGGCAGGCGCTGTAGACGTTGTTTTGGGAGCGCGGCCGCCGCGCCGTGCCGGGCCGCTGCGCCAGGGGCCGCTGCGACGCCTCCAGGGCGCGCATCCTCAGGGCCAGGCGGCGCACTCGCCTGGAAAGGGCTTCGCGGCAAAGCCGCGGGGACAGAGGGGGAGAGGAACATGGCATCAGAGGCCCGTGGCGCCCCGGTCCCCCTCCCCGAACTAAAGGCTGCTCCCCTTCTTCAGGCTCGCCAGTGTCCCGTGTGGCGATGCTGCGTAAAAGCGTGCAGAATGTGCGAGGCACGGCCTTGCCTTCCAGCAAAGACCAGAGGGCCCTGGCCGGTCTTCTCCTCTCCCCATTTGCAGACCACCGACCCCCATCCACTTCCGCACACCCCAGGCTGCTCATCAGAACGCCCCTGGCTTTCCCCTGAAGCCCCAGCGGGGGTCTGAATGCTCTGGGCTCTTCGGGCAGCTCAGCTCTCATACCAAGGCCCGAGCCCAGGCGCTCACCTTTCCTCCTTTGAACGGCCCTTTTCACCAACAGCCCCAGAAGGACCAGCAGGAAAAGGCCCAGGGTGGTCGGGATGAGGATGTGAAACCCCGGGCCTTCCGTCCCGCCCGCTGAGCCACGGTTGGGTGCTCTGGGGAGAGAAGGAGAGGGAGAGAGGGGGGAAGAGAAGGTTAGCCAGGGAGGGAGGTTAAGGACGCACCAGCGTTGTTTGGAGGTGACTCACAGGCTTGTCCCTTTGTTAACAGAATTTGCCCCATTCCCTCCCTCAAAAAACGTGCCTATGGAATCAGGAAACTTGGGTTCAAATTCAGGTTCTGTCTTTTACTGGCCTGTGTGATCCTGAACAAGTCTCCTAACTTCTTTGGGCCTTATTTCCCCACAAATGGATAGTAAAACCTATTTCACAGAACTGTTATGAGGCTGACACAAAATAGCAGATATAAAGGATTAATGCACCCGGCCCATAGCAGGGTTCAATAAATACCGGGTCCCCCCAAAATGTTTGGTTTCTTCACAAGATTATCGCCAACATCGAACGAGCTAATTCCTTTCTCATCGTGCTGCCTCTGCCTAGAAGGTCTCCCTTCCATTGCATTTTCTCTGCATATTGAAATCTTACTTTGCTCAAAGTAAGGGACAATGCATACGTCCACTTTTCTTCCCCAACCACGGTAAACCAGAATCAATTTTTTCGTGCTCTATGTTCCCAGTTCTTCTGCTCGTGCCCTTACAAACCTCATCACAGTCAGACGTATGTTAGTAAGCCCAGGATATTGCATATTTTCATTTTTTCACATCTTCAGGAAATAGCACAGTGCTGGGAATATAGTGGAGACTTAGGAAATGTTTGTTGAAATTTTCCTGATACCTTCTCCACTGTTAGGTTGGTGTGATTTTCTGAACTAGGAATCAGGAGTCCTGGTTCTGTTTGAAACCACTAGCTCTCAGGACTTCAGTTTCCGCACTTACAGAACCCAAATGATGTTGGAGGTCCCTTTCCCCAATACATGTTTGTCTTTGCTTACACACCAATAATTCCTGCTATTTTATTTGGAGCCTGCTATGATGCTGCCCCCTAGTGGTTTATTTCAGTACTTCCTGAATTGCACTCCAGCCTTGGGACCAGCGCTGTCCAATAGAAATATGTGAGTCAGGTATGTAATTTTAAATTTCCTGGTAGCCACATTAAAAAAGTGAAAGGAAACAGGTGAAAGATAATTTTAATATTTAAGAGTTTAAGAGTTAATTTTGGCCGGGCGTGGTGGCTCATGCCTGTAATCCTAGCACTCTGGGAGGCCAAGGTGGGAGGATTGCTCAAGGTCAGGAGTTCGAGACCAGCCTGATCAAGAGTGAGACCCCATCTCTACTAAAAATAGAAAGAAATTAATTGGCCAATTAAAAATATACAGAAAACATTAGCCGGGCATGGTGGCGCATGCCTGTAGTCCCAGCTACTTGGAAGGCTGAGGCAGATGGATTCGTTGAGCCCAGGAGTTTGAGGTTGCTGTGAGCTAGGCTGATGCCACGGCACTCTAGCCTGGGCAATAGAGTGAGACTCTGTCTCTCTCTCAAAAAAAAGAGTTAATTTTACTTTTATCCTCACTTAATTCTTCCCTATAAAAAGAGATTCGAATGAATCTGAGTGAGTGAAAGACTCGGGTCTCACTTCTTTCTGCAGGGTCAGTGCTTGGGCGTGGACGAGTGCCTTCTTGCTAATGAGACTAATGAGTCAATGTGCTACACTCATAGGTCGTGTGTTTTGCAGAGGCCTTTTAGAGACAACGCTAAAGAGGCTCTCTAATGGTGGTCTCTAGGGGAAGATGTCAGTGGATCTCCCAATTGCAGCCTGCTTTGCCTGGGGTCTGGCCCACCCTGCGTGTGGACTCTTACCTCTGCCTGTGCAGCCTGGTGTGGTGGCCGTAGCCGGCCGTCCGCGGCCCGAGCAGCCTCTCCCGGGCTGAGATCTTCGAGGCTGCGGTGGATGGCGGGAGGGTTGGGGGCTTGGTAGCCGCTACTGAAGATGCTCTGGAAACTCGAGGGTGGCGGATGGTTAGGGTGGTGGGGGAGGGGCGGTGGGCTGGAGGGGCCTCCGTCCTTTGAGCCTGCGTGGTAACTAGAGGAAATAACAGGAGAAAGTGAACTTCCATGTATAAGCTCTAGTCTCCAGCAGGATTGAGTCACCGCCTCTTTCCCCAGTACACCCTTCCCTTTTATGCAGACTACCTCTGTTCTTGCAGTCTTCATGGCCTGAAACACCTAGTCAATTCCAGGCATATTTGCTTCCAATACCATTTCTTCCAGGAAGCCTTCCCTGACTTCCCAGGCAGAGGAGCTTGCCCTCCTCTGAGCAGGGGTTGGGGGAACCTTGTTTGTAGTTCTCTTCCCACTCTGCCTTGTGCTGTATGTACGTGCTTATCTATTCTCTCCCTTCCTACACCTGTCAGCCACGACCCTGGCTATAGGATCTGCTAGGTACACCATCCTTATTGGCCCCCAGCAGAGCCCCCTAGCATAATGATGTTCAATCAATGTGTCTACTTCGCAGGGCATATGGGAGGATGTGATGGAAATATTGCCTATCAAAATGTATTTAGAGCTGGAAAATGATATCTAAATGTAAAGGTATGTTAGAAGCAAGACTTGTCAGTAAAAAAAAAAATAAATAAATAAAAAATAAAAAAAAATAAATGTAAAGGTATGGTTAATATGATCGTCGTCAATCTTTCAGTTGCAAAATAGAGTTGTTAAGATCACTAGGCACCAGCAGGTACGAGACAGCCCTAGAGAGAGCAGGAGGCATGATGACCTCCCGCTGGGAAACGTCTGCCCAGTGTTGGTTTCCACATTCATTCATAAAAGAGCAAGATTTTGTGAATGGAGCACAAACTTCATTGCTTATGGCGCCACCTGGTGGTGATATGTATGTTCTGCGACCAGGGAGGTACCCTCTCTGGAAGGCAGGGAAATACACATCTGAGACTCGGCTCAGCTCTGCCAGCCACTGTGTGAACTGAACACGCCCTGTCCTCTATTCTCACCGTGTCACAGCATCTTCCCCGCCTCTCCCGCCCTCGCTGTGTGAACTGACCTTTGGATGTGAATTTGGAAGAACTGGCGTGTGTAGGCGCCTGGAACCAAGGCGGCACGTGCAGATGCAGAAACTTATAAAACCATTTTGGAGGCTCAGGCATTATCGGCTCCTCTTCCCAGAATGGCTCATACTCTACTGGAGGCAAGAGGAATATGTTGGTGGTTTGAGGGGAGACTGAGGCTTGAGGAAGGGACTGTTGGTGTAAGCTGAAGCTCGCTCAGCCGGGGTGGATGGCAGTGAGGGCAGGAGGGCAGGGGCCACCGAGAGGGGCAGAAAAGGAACTGAGCTGGAGGCTTCCCTGAAGGAAACACTCTTCCCCCCAGCCCAGTTGACATTCCCTGGAAAACCATCAGAGGCCGCTGGGATTCCCAGGGATAAGCAGACACTCGCCTGGGTTGAGTGCTGCATTGGTAGGGAGGTCAGCGGAGGAAAGGAGGAAGGCGGGTTCAGGGAAGGAAAGGATCAGACCATAAAGTAACTCACAAATGTGGCTTGCTATATGGGCGTCTTTCCTTTATATTCATCCCTGGTATTTCTCATGGGACAATTACATAGGACGATAATGTCCTTTTACTTCCAGTTTCCTCCCATCTCAGAGCCTCTCCTCGACCTCAAGCCCGGCCCGGAGCAGGGTGGGCACTACAAGGAGAGCACCCATCTTCTTCCTCTCATCCGCTTTGGATAGAAAATTCTGTGGACCATGAAATTAATTGACTATGAGGTTTCAACAAGGTGGATCCCAATTTGGGGGCCAATATGGCAACAGCGTAAGAGTCTGGGGACTGCTACAGTGACACGGCTGAGTGGACACGTTTTTTGGGGGGGAAGGCGCTGAGCCCGCCATCGGCTGAGGCACGTACCGCTGTGGACGTTCAGGGTGACTTTCTGGGTCTTCCCCCGGTCTGTGTTTGTGCCCGCCCCACAGGCGTAGTCTCCGCTGTCACTTTCGGCCAGCTCTGTCACCTCCACGAGGAACAGATTCTTGTCTGGGCACAGCTGCAGAGTGACCCGGCCCATGTATTCCTTCTTGGTGTAGCTGGTGCTGGACACCACGGTAGCACACATGCCGGTTCTACCTGTCTCCCGGCACAGATAGAGCCTCACTTTCGTTTTAGGAAGTGGACACTCGATGACAACGGATCCGCCCAGCACTCCCTCCACGTGGACTTCCGGGAGGATCTTCAGAGCCGCCGATACTGCAGGGAGAGGAAGTTAATGCAATGGAAGCTGCAGCGACAGCCATGTCCCACCCTCTTCTGCTTCCCCCCAGCTTCAGCCCTTTCTGCAACCCTAGCCCAGCCCCAAGAGCCCTAGCCTCAGCCCTACCTTCACTTGTCCCCTCAGCCTCAGCCTCAGCCTCTTCCTTTCCCCAACCCTACTCGCAATCTCGGGCCAGCTCTGCGTCCATCTGCAGTCCCATGCCCAAGCCCTAACCTAACATCAGCCCGTCACCAAACCCAAACCCGTGTGGACCCAGACACCAGCCCCCTGAGATGACAGTCAAAACGACAGCGCCCACTCCAAGGAGAGGTGATAGGTCTCGCGTGACCCCACACAGCACCTGGCCCCCGCGAGCCCTCAGCGTGGTGTGTGTGGGGGGCGCGTGGCACGGTCCTGCTGCGGCAGGCTTTCCTTCCCAAGTTGGCTTTGCTCACTTCTATCCCTCCGGCTGTTCATCTACAGTTCCATTTACTAACTCAGTCTGCAGGTATTCACTGGACGCCTGTCCTGTGATAGTGAGCTAGCGGCATCCCTCCCCGGCGGCGTGCATCACACTGTGGGCGATGCCAGCAGATGGCCACCGCGGCAGTGGATAATCCCGTGACAGGTGTGGCCGGGGCGCCTCGAGCGAGCAGGCACACCCGACCCCGCTGTAGCAGGTGGTGTAGTTGGAGAAAGGCTTTCTGGAGGGGGCGCGATATCGGAGTTGAGAGCTGCGGAGGGGGCTCACAGGCCAGCAGGGAGAGTGACACAGCTCGTCTCGGAGGCAGGGAGCAGAGGAGGGAAGCCTGGCAAGTCAGCGTGCGGGCGCGCGCATGCGCGGATGTGACACACCTCATGCTCCTGGGAAGGACGAGGAGCCGGGAGGGATAAACCATGTGGTTCCCGAGTCGCAGACATCAAAAAGCTCGTGCTTTGGGTGAGAGAAGGGGGTTCTAACAGACCTGAGCCAGCTACAGAAGAGGGTAAGGCCATGTTTGATCAATTGCCAACTAAGTGGGTCACAGTTAGTGTCTGCTTATTTCTGGGAAGAGGGTGCATAGGGCAGAGCGTGTGTGCATTGCCGTGGGGCTGGAGGGCTGGGGTGGAGGAGGAGAGAGTCCTCCAGACAGCAAGAACAGTCCCCAGGAAGGCTGGGACGTGGGAGAGCACATAGCATGTCCATGGGTGGAGAGACGATCGCAAACGTGCTGAGATTTATCCACAGACCACGCATCGAGAATAGCTGCAAGGGGTGCAGTCCCATGAGAGCCGAGGAAAGCTTCAAGAAAGGGGCGGCTTGAGGCTTTGGGATAAGGACGTTGTCGGTGGGGGGAAGAATGCTCGTGATGGTAAAGAGCTAGGAACAACCGTGGGAGCCGGGCGGGCCTAGGGGAGGGCGGAGAGGGGCTGGAGAGGGAGCACTTGCAGGAGCACGTCGAGATCTAAAAGTGGAGCTGGTAACAACGTGGTAGGGGGAGGCCAGGCGGAAACACGGCTCTGACACGGATACCAGCACTCGAAATCCCAGCGCTGCTTTCCGCCTGCCGGACACTGAGTCTGGTGGCAGCCTCACAAGTGGAAGTGGCAATGCAAGGGTGACCTGTTCACAAGTGTCAATCAAAGGCCAAAGACCCAATCATGGGGGTGGATGGGGGAATCACCTTGTGCGTCCAGACAGCCCGCACCCGCGTGGGAAGGTGAGCCCTGAGGGTGGTGGCGCATGGAGGTTTCTGAATGAGACTAACCCCGCCAGGGAAGGGGTGTGAGCGCTGCTTTCCCAAGAGCAAGGTGTTATCGAGAGAGCAAGGGCAAGACAGAGCAGAGATGGGGGCATCGCCTACGCAGACGCCTCCAGTGGCCTCAGTCTACTCAGGGTCGAGCTCTGGGTGGGTGCCTGGCTTGTCAATCCACATCCTCTGCAGAGCATGAGAGACTAAGATGCAATGACCTGGTCCTACCCTTAGGCATGGTGATAATTAAATCTGTCTAGGGTGGGGCCTAGGAGCCTGATTTTAAATGAGCGGTCTAGCTTCCCTTGCATTTCTGCAATCCTGGGCTGTAGAACTGCATTTACAAATGATCTGGCAGAAGAAAGGGAGGAGTGAGAGTAGGTATCTAAAGGAACCAGCCTGTTCAATATTAATATTTTAGAGAGCCTACTAAGTAAGTGACGTTAATGTCTAAATTGGTGACTTGGTTTTTAGGGGTAATGGTAAGGAAGAGGGAGATATGGGGTTTCAAGAGTCACTGTCTATATATAACTGGATGTAAATATATGTTTGGGACATAAAAAATCCTGTGATTTTCATAATGCAGAATAAGGTCAAGGTCCACAGGGCCTTGGCGGCTGGGGTTGCTGTGGAGATAGACTCTGGCTTGCATGTGGTGCTGATTTTCTAGAGGACCTCATCAACTCAGATCAGAGCAGAATCTTGCAAAGAGGAGAGGTGGCCTGAGATTTTTGTTTATCGAAAGGGGTGTGGCATTTTTTTTTTCCAAAAAAGGATGAGGAACATCCCACTCAGCTTCCCATATCCATATACAGCAAGCTGGGCCCGCCCAGGCTGCTGCTCCGGACAATGAATGAAGCGTCCACCTCCTTTCAGAGGCCGATCCCTCCCCGTGTCCTCAGTCTGTCCGTCCTGCTCACCTGTTTGAGAACTTCCCGTCTGCAGTGTTCCCTTTTGTCTCCCTGACCACTGGATGCTCCTCTCTCAGCATTGCCATAGCTTACACGCATGCTCCAGTACTGCCCCTTTTTTAAAGACCCCTCAGTGACCTTTTCCCTCCCCTCCACCTGACACCCCACCTCTCTGTTCTCTTTCTCAGAGTCGTCAAAATCACTAAATCAGACTCACTTCCACAGCTCCTAATTTCTCTTCAATCTGCTCCCATCAGAATTTTGTCTCCAACATTCCATTGGGATTGCTCTGGTCAAGTCCCCAAAGTTGCCCCGTTGCCACCTTCATTGGTCCCTTCTTCTGTCTCCACCCCACTCGCCCTGCCAGCAGCATCTGGCAGGATGGAGCCCTCCCACCTTGGGACACTGCCTGTCCCGGCTCCCCGGGCGCAGGCTCAGCGGGCTGCTGCCGGTCAGAGTCGGTCTTCCTTCTCCTTCTCTCCCACCTTGCGATGTTGGGCTAGCTCAGTGCCTGCGGCTTGGGCCCATTCCTGTCTCTGTCCTCCCTCCCTCTCCCGTCTCACTAGCTAATGTACTCCCGTGGGTTTTAATGCCAATTCTCTATAGATTTCACCAAAATGCGATGTCTAGTCTTATTTTACACACTCTGAGCTCCAGACTTGCCTCTCTGACCTCTCCACTTAAATATCTCAGATAGATTCCAAACTCGCATGCCCAGAAAAAACCCTTTTGATTTCTCTTCCCAAACCTGTGCCTTCACGTACTCTTCAATGGCACCATCATCCACCCACCTGCTGATGCCCAGAACTCAGCCCCATAATAAATTTTAGTGGGGGGTGTGTGCACACGCGTGTGCGTGCTGGGTCATGACGTGAATCGTATGTGTTAGGTGTTATTATGTATGCATGTATTATTATTGTGGATCCAGGTGAAAGGGTTCGGAAGCCCACACTGTGACATGCTTCCCTGCTTTATTATGGAGCCCCACATTGGGTCCCAGGCAGTGTGATCTACAGCTTGGGGACCAGGCCCTCCCCAACATTTGTAGGACCTGGGGCAGGAGTACAAATGAAGGCCCTGACATCATATGTCTAAATATTTTAAAAGTATAAATCAAGCTAATAAACTGTTGAATAAAATATACTTCACTCCCCTATCCTGACAATTGCACACACTCCTTGCATGTCTGCTCTAATACATAGCCACGCAGGGAAAAATGGCTCTAAGTTTCCTGGCCCCGGTCTCTGCTTGTCTCTCTTCTCTTTCCATCCCTGGCCCCTGCCCACACGAGGGGCCTGGTGTGTCCATGGTAGACACCCAGCTGGCAAATACTGTCTCTGGCTCCTTCCCAAATAGCCACCTGTGGCCATGTTTTATAGGCCAGGGGTCAGCCTCGAGAAGACCCAGGATAGAAGCTTGCACCATCGTTGAAAGTGGGCCCAGAGTCCACTGGACAAGGGATTCCAGTTCTAGAAGAGGGGGTGTGGGTGTGGGCCTGGGGTGTGTATATCCCCCTAAGCCTGCAGACTCCCTACCGTATGGGCGAGAGATGGATGGGGGCCAGGGCAGGGCCCCCTGTGGCCCAGCTGGAATGGTGGTGCTTCTCAGCACAGACTGAGGTGGTGCAACTCAGGGACCTTCACTCCTTTGAGTCTTCCACTTCCCACCCAGCCCCTGCTCAGGGCCAAGTGCAGATAACCACCCACTGGGCACGCCTATGTCCTACCTCCTATCACAGTGTCTGACATTTCAGTAACACTCTGCTCCTTTGGGCTTTTAGGACTTTTCAATCTCCAACTCAACAAATGTTTGAATTTCTTCCACACTCAAGACACCACAAAGAGGCCGGGCGCGGTGGCTCACGCCTGTAATCCTAGCTCTCTGGGAGGCCGAGGCGGGCGGATTGCTCGAGGTTGGGAGTTCGAAACCAGCCTGAGCAAGAGCGAGACCCTGTCTCTACTATAAATAGAAAGAAACTAATTGGCCAACTAATACATATAGAAAAAATTAGCCGGGCATGGTGGCACATGCCTGTAGTCCCAGCTACTTGGGAGGCTGAGACAGAAGGATCGCTTGAGCCCAGGAGTGTGAGGTTGCTGTGAGCTGGGCTGACGCCATGACACTCATTCTAGCCTAGGCAACAAAGCGAGACTCTGTCTCAAAAAAAAAAAAAAAAAAAAAAAAAAAGACACCACAAAGAACGCAAATATGAATAAGAAATCATTTTGACCCTCATTGAATAAACCAGGTTAAGATGGACACACATGGAGCCACCCCACCAGGCAGACTGTGATCAGCTATGGGGGCTCGGAGAGGGGGCTCTGGAAAGTCTACAAGAAGGAGGTGAAGTTCGAGATGCACTTTGAAGAACATATAAGAGGTGAAGGTGGGAGGAAGGATGTTCCCAGTAGCAACCAAAGGCACGGTGGCAATAGTGCGTGGCCTGCGTTCACAGAGGAGTCCTGTTTAGCTGGAGGTTAGGAAAGTTCCGGGGAGTGTGGTAGGCTCAGAGTGTAAAGGGGAATGCAGGGAGGAGTGTGTGCTGAATTCAGTAGGCAGTGGGAGCCATTGAAGGTTTGGGGGAAGGGCAGTCCTTTGATTAGAGTTAGGCTTTAGGAAGATTAACCTGGAGCTGCACGCAGGCTGAGGTAGAGGAAGTGGGAAAGCTAGTTGAGAGATGATTGTGTGATTTTTTTCCTTTTCGTTTCCTCTGTTACCTCCCTAGTAGAGACTGACGCTGCTTCTCATCCCAGTAAATGTGGATCTAGAAACTACATAAATAAATTGGCCATCGGTTGGATCAAGGTCTGGGTGAAAATAAATGGGAAGAGTTGACAAAAAGCCATTCTGGCTGATGTCAGAGATACTTCAGACAGATGGAATAGCTGGTTTGGATGGTGACCGGCGGGCAGTTTGAGGTAGGGTGTCAGGCAGGTCGTGTTTCAGATCTTGGTGGCATGCGGAAGCAGGGAAGCCCAGGAGACACTTGGAGATCGAGATATGGAATTCAGGAGATGGTTTAGGGCTACTGAACGGATGAAGGAGTTTTCATTTAGAGTTGAAAGTTGGAAATTCAGGATGGAAACAGGTCTACAGAAAGAGAACGCAGCGGTAAGAAGAAAGAACTATGGCGGCACCTGCTTCAGGACCCCACGTTGGTAGGCAAATGTGTCTGGGAGAGGTGACACCTTCATCCCTTAAGATTCGACACCTGCCTTGAGCAGGAGCGTGTCCGGAGTGGAGAGAGGGACATTAGCAGGGACAGGGAGGGCCTCCCTCCATGCCCCGGGCCAGGTATTGGTGCGCAGCCGAGTCCCTGCAGAAACCTCAGAGCTGGAGGTGCCCGGCAACTCCCCTCCCTGTGGCCAGTGCAGACCTCCCTAGAAGCCTGGCATGTTTCCCCGTGGCACTCACCTGGCAGGAAGTAAAGCGACCAAAGCCAGAGGCCCATGCTTCCGTCCAGAGCAAGGTCCCGTCCAGGAGCCCCCGGAGAAGGGGGGCAGAGACCCGCCGCTCGCCCAGCAATCCTTCTCAGCCCGGAGCGCCAACGAGCCTGCGTGGCCCCGAGAGGAACGAGGCTTGAAAATGAGGAAATGACAACCTGGCATGTTTGCTAGCTCGCCTTAAGCTAAAACAGAACACGGGCAAACCACAGCGGAAGTCAGGAGTTGAGAAAACATGTTGTGTTCAGTGAGAATGGGTCACCCGGTTCAAAGGGCCTCTAGGAAGTTCCTGAAGACTCTTAGCGACTTCCAGGCCTGAAGTTTCTTTGCCTTGGCACTTTTTCTCAGCGTGGCCTCCCACGCTGCATATTAATATATATATGTATATAATTATTTTTATTATTATCAGCTCCCCACCTGGGAAAGGCTACGGACAGAAGCTTGGCCCTGAAGTCAGGAGACACTAGATGGAGTCCTCGCCAGTCACCAGGGAACTCATATTCACAAATGTTTTACGTACCCTATGGGGTTACTGTATTTTGAGAAATTTACTACTTTTCTCTGAGCTGTGATTTCTGTATCTAGAACATAAACGAAGGTGGGAGTAGCTGATCCTTGGCCTCCCTCCTGCAGAACATCGATCTTCATCCCTGATCTCCCCGGCTGTCTCCGTAAGGGGCTGCCCTCCGCCAGGGGCCCAGGCCAGGAGTCGGGAATGGCAGGTCAGGCGGCAGCTCTGCCTGAAGTCACAGCAGCTGGGCAGTGCGGGACCTCAGGACCCTGAGGGATCCAGGGCGAGGCTCATTGCCTGGTGAAGGGGGACGTGTTGGGGCCACAGGGTGTCACGGAAAGAGCTTTGGATTCAAGTCAGGAGACCTGAGTTCTTGTCCTGGCTTGGCACCTGCCGGCTTTGGGCAGGCTCCCGTGGCCTCTGTTTTCCCATCAGTGAGCTAGGGATGGCCGCTGCCCTGCCGGCCTCGCCTGGCTCTCTAGAGAGAGAGCCCAGCAGAAACCACGTGCGTGGAGGGGCTACAGACCCTCTAACGTGGAGACGCACAGGCTGCTACTTAGCGGAGGATGTTTCCTTCCTGGGCCTCGGTTCCCGGGGCCCCGTGCCCAGGTGCCGCAGCCTCTGGTGCCCGTGCCGGGCTCAGGCTACTCCCACACTGTCTCTGGGGGGCTCTTGCTAACGGAGCGTCCGGGCTCCCCGCTGGTTGCATTGACCACTCCCCGCTCGCCCCCGCACGCCGGGTTTGTCACATGCTCTCCAAAACACACAACGACAACATCCGGGGCGGAAGTGGAGTGCGGGGCGCTGAGCAGGTGCAGAGGAAGCGAGTGTGGGGGCGGGTGGCCTGCCCTGTCCCCTCCCTCGCTGGGTCTCCCGGGGCCCAGGGCAGCTGTGGCTGTGATGTCTTGTGTCAGAGGGCAGGCTCGGGACCCTGTGGTGGGAGTGACTGTGGGCCAGAGGTTTCGGCTGGGATCGGCTTCACCCTCCCCTGCTCAGAGGGCTCTTCCCAGCGCCCTGCAGCTGTTGCACAGCTGGGCTCTGACATTCACTAGGCTCCAGGCCTGGGACGGCCTTGCAGAGAGCGGGTGGAGAGAGAGAGAGAGAATATGAAGGAATGAATGGGATATGTACGTGACTGGGTGTGTGAGTGTGGATACGTGTGAATTCTGGGTGTGTGATGTGTGAATGTGTGGCGTGTGACATGGGAGAGCATGGACGTGTGCGTGTGTCTTTGGAGGTCAGGGCTCGGCCGTGCCGAGGCGGGAGCCTGCCAGGCAGTGCAGAGGGTGTGTGGGAGGACCGCGGGCAGCTGAGATTTCCGTGAAACATGCAGCCCAAATGCACCCCTTGTTTTTTGTTTTGGTTTGTTTTTTGAGACAGAGTCTCACTTTTTTTGGGGGGGGCCAGGATCTCACTTTGTTGCTCAGGCTACAGTGAGTGCCATGGCGTCAGCCTAGCTCACAGCAACCTCACACTCCTGGGCTCAAGTGATCCTGCTGCCTCAGCCTCCCGAGTAGCTGGGACTACAAGCATGCACCACCATGCCTGGCTAATTTATATATATATATATATATATATTAGTTGGCCAATTAATTTATTTCTATTTATAGTAGAGACGGGGTCTCACTCTTGCTCAGGCTGGTTTCGAACTCCTGACCTTGAGCAATCTGCCCGCCTCGGCCTCCCAGAGTGCTAGGATTACAGGCGTGAGCCACCGCGCCCGGCCCGTTGGGTTGTTAAGAGCAAGAGTTAGAGGTCTGAGGACTGTTGGTAGGAGGTGAATGTTTGGAGTTGGAGTGGATCAGAACTTCGAGACCTGAGCCTGTCCAGTGTCTAGCTTCCAGGGTCACCTCAACTCAGGGGTTGAGGCCCAAGGAAGGGAAGGCTGACCCCTGGCAAAATTGTGAAATTTACCGTCCTTATTCTCTTTTCTCTTTTTTTCCTGTCTAGACTTGATTTCAGACTCACAGGGCTGCCTCAGTGCCCTGGCACGCCTGCTCGCAGGAGAATGTCCGATAGGCAGGGAACTCAATGGCAGCCAGAAGGGATAATCTTAGTGGGAAAAATTCAGAGCTCAGTGACAGGCAGGCGGAGGGAATAAGTAATCCCAGATACGCCAGGAAGTGTTCTGAATCCCTCAGGCGTCCTCGTTCACTCTCTTAGGCTCTGTCGTCCTCCCAGTTACAGACGGGCTGAGACGAGTGTTTCTCGGAAGGCTATTGTGAGGGTCACACGGGTCAGCGTCACGAGGGACGTAGCACACAGCCTGGAACACAGTCAGGGCGCGGTGGACGTCGGCCGTCGTCCCTGGGACGGAGGTTGTCACCATGCGTTGTTAGGTGACTGCATTACTCTGTGTCGGCCTCCATGCGGTCCAGTCCAAAGTTGAGCCTCCCCAAATGGAGGCCCTGCATCCTGGGGTGGCCCTCCCCACGACACACGCTGCCGTCCGCGGTGACGGACCGTGAGGGTCCCCTTTCCTGGTGACTCACCCTGAAGCCACCCTCCCCTCCAGGCGGAGCACCTGGCTCAGGCATCCTGCAGTTCCCTCCTTCCCGGACCTGCGGCCACAGGCTCCGGAGCAGCAGGGCCTCAGAAGCATCGACCTTCACGATCAGCCTGCTTATGACTTTCTTCTACAAGAAATGGCAGGACTTTGATGACTAAGATTTCTTTCCTGAACATGGCCACGTTCCTGTTGGTAGCTCTGAGATTAAAACCCCAAACACATGGGAATTTTGGATGGACTTTAATGTGATTTATCAGCAAACCCCGGGATTTTAGAATATTCATGTCCCTGTATCTAGGACAAAGATTTTTGACTCTAGGGGAGTGGATTGGCTATCCCTTGCCACTTTTTTTTTTTTTTTTTTTACCAGCCTTGGAAAAGAAGCTCTAGAACTCCTTGGCTCCTATGCCTGGATGATCTCCAAGGCTGCTTAGCTCCAAGGCTGGCTGGGGGCCACTCGTCTCAGTCTTACACCGTCTTTCTCCAAGTGCCCACTGTTCACTAAGATATGTAGCCTTTCTGCGATGATCTCTTGTTTTTTGAGACAGAGTCCCACTCTGTTGCCCAGGCTAGAGTGAGTGCCGTGGCGTCAGCCTAGCTCACAGCAACCTCAGACTCCTGGGCTCAAGTGATCCTTCTGCTTCAGCCTCCCTAGTAGCTGGGACTACAGGCATGTGCCACCATGCCCGGCTAATTTTTTCTATATTAGTTGGCCAATTAATTTCTTTCGATTTATACTAGAGACGGGGTCTCGCTCTTGCTCAGGCTGGTTTCGAACTCCTGACCTTGAACAATCCGCCTGCCTCGGCCTCCCAGAGTGCTAGGATTACAGGCGTGAGCCACCGCGCCCGGCCTATCTCTTGTTATTTTTATCGCGCAAACTCCCTAGTAGAGTTAATCATTTTAGGGAGGCCAGGCGTGGAGTGGAAAATTCAACTTGTTTATCCGCCTTGGGGACCAACTTCATAGACCAAAGCATGGTCAGTTCCTCTCTCTCTGCTGTTGAATAGTCTTAGGAGAGTTATTCTGTCATGAGTCTTTGGAAAAGTCTTGAGCAAACTAGAGATCCTTTTTTAAGCTTTATAAAACAAAATCAATGGCTACAAACGTATTCCTAACCACAGTTGGGCCTTATTAATCTATGGTCATATCGTTACATAATGGGCTTTTAAAGAGGAAAAAAAATCGAGATAATTTAAGAACTTGGCGAAGATTTCCTTGCCCTCAGATGTTTAAGTAGTTCCCTGAATACTTGCTGGCCACTGATCATTGTTATCCGTCTATCATCGTCAGTACTGCAGTTGCTAGTTACTCCCCGGTACTGGCTGAAGAACGTCCACCTGAAATTCATGTCCACCTGGAACCTGTGGACCAGCTTCCCAAGGGTTTCTTACTGCATAAGGAGCAGGTGGACTTTGGGCAGTACATTATTACACTTCCTTATATCCGTCAGGAATAACGTAAGATTGCCTGTGCTGTCAGTAACATCTCTTGGCTGTCGATTCTAGGGACTGGGGCAGGCTACACGAGCTCAGGATTGGCTTGCTGGTCACCAGCCTTCCTAGGAAGTTGCATCTTAATCCTCTACGACAGGCGCCGCCCTTTGGTTGGTCAGAGAGCAGCTTCCTGGGGGGTAAAACAGTGGTAGGTCCTGACACACCTTGTAATTCTGCTTCTTCTGGCCGGGCGCGGTGGCTCACGCCTGTAATCCTAGCACTCTGGGAGGCTGAGGCGGGCAGATTGCTCAAGGTCAGGAGTTCGAAACCAGCCTGAGCAAGAGTGAGACCCTGTCTCTACTAAAAAAAAAAATAGAAATTAATTGGCCAACTAAAAATATATAGAAAAAATTAGCCATGCATGATGGTGCATGCCTATAGTCCCAGCTACTCGGGAGGCTGAGGCAGGAGGATTGCTTCAGCCCAGGAGTTTGAGGTTGCTGTGAGCTAGGCTGACGCCATGGCACTCTAGCCCGGGCAACAGAGTGAGACTCTGTCTCAAAATAAAATAAAATAAAAATAATTCTCCTTCTCCTGCTGTCATTCCAAGAGAAGCTAGACACACCTCGCCATCACAGAGAAGAGAGAAATAAACATTCCTGATGACCGTCTCTGCTGGCTGGGGAGGAGCCCAGGCTCTGACCATGTCATGCCTGGGATTGGGAGTGGGCACTGCAGTCGGCGGGCTGGAGGGGAGACCGGAGGAGGACTGAAGTCTGAGTTCCAGGCAGGGGCAGGCTCGGGAAGCACATGGCAACCAAGGAGTTATATTCAAGGCTCAGGTGGGACCGAAGGTTCAAGTCAGGCAGGTTGGCAGCCTGGGGAGACCTCTCTCCCAGAGAGAACTGTCCACGCACAGGCCCTGCGGAACAGACTCAAGATAAGATAGGGGAGCAAGCTGCCAGTGGGCAGTTTGGACATTCCTTATAGGATGTGACATGGTTTAGTGCCAGAACCTAAAAACGATCTCAATGGACAAGGGGGTCCTTTGTCTAATAATCCCTGTCCACAAAAGAGACTTTGGATTCAACTAGTCTAAAACCTAAGTTATCATTTAACCAGATTCTAGTTGGTAATCTTGTAGAAAGAGTTTATTCATTTGGTTACCTCCGTTTTGATTAGCGGCCTCTTGATCTTGGAGGGTACCGCAGAAAAGTATGAGATCAGGGTTAAGTGTTCCACTTATGCTTTACCAAGATTATTATTCTTTTTTAATGCTCAAGAAGAGTACTGGCTGGCTGGGCGCGGTAGCCCACGCCTGTAATCCCAGCACTCTGGGAGGCTGAGGCGGGAGGACTGCTTGTGCTCACGAGTTCAAGACCAGCCCCAGCAAGAGCCAGACCCTGTCTCCGCTAAAATAGAAAAATTAGCCGGGCGTGGTGATGCATGCCTGTAGTCCCAGCTCCTCAAAAGCTGAGGCAAGAGGATCGCTTGAGCCCAGGAATTTGAGGTTGCAGTGAGCTATAGTGATGCCACTGCACTCTACCCAGGGTGACAGAGTGAGACTGTCTCAAAAAAAGAGCACTGGTTACAGCTATTTTCAGTTTATTCCACTATTCCTCTACAAATAGTCTTAATTATGTTCTATGGCAAAGAACTTTCACTGGAATGGACACAAACTCTTCCCCTATCGAAGGTAACCGTGGTTCCACCTTTAGGCACTCTCCCAGCCCCCTCTGCCCAGCCTGGGAGGTGGGGGGACCCTTTGGTTTACAGACACATCCTGGGGTGCCTAGAAGTGGGACCAAAGCAAAGTGCTCGGAGAGAGCTGTCTGGGAGACAGAGTTATGGGGAACAAATGCAGCCTGAGCCTCCTTGGTGGCAATCATTGTCTTTAATTATTCATTAAATCACATTTCTGATTCGTTAGCAGATGCCAGCTTGTAGGTGCTGGTTGAAAGACAGAACTCAGAGGGAAAAAGACATCAAACTTTAGCTCTTTGGAGAGAACAGCCCCTTCCTGGCACCATCAAACACCTTCTTTTCTTCCCTTCTACTTGGAACTT
Organism: Microcebus murinus; assembly: GCF_040939455.1. Taxonomy (NCBI): domain Eukaryota; kingdom Metazoa; phylum Chordata; class Mammalia; order Primates; family Cheirogaleidae; genus Microcebus; species Microcebus murinus. Next base: position 27,302,474 of record NC_134126.1, on the reverse strand, counting down.
GTCAAATATGAGGGGTCATGAGGGTTTGGCCGTTCTTTAGTCTTAGGTCCATGTGAATGGCAGGAAGGGAAGAAGGGTGGTCTTCCCTGGAGTGGGGCCTGGGAGAGATCAGTCTTCATTTCATTTTTCCCTTCTCCCTCCTCCTTCTTCTATTGTAAGACTCTGCCTCCAAGGGGGCAGGGGCTCTCGTGGAGAGTCCTCCGGCCAAGAGGACAGGAGGATGCTATATCTGGCTTATCTCACTGGGCACCCTTGAGAAAAATGTTTCACCTCCCGGGACCTCAGTTGTCTCACCTGTGAAATGGTAGGAATGTGGGCATATAACTACTCGTGTGGGTGCCCGTCGTACGGGACCCCTAATGCCTTAGGGCTCCAGGTAGTTGACGATGTCTCCCAAGAAGGGCAGAGGGGAGCACACCTGGTGAGGATTTCAGGCCTCGGTGAGCAAAAATACCCTGAGAGAGAGTTCTTTCCGTGATGCTTACAGAAATGCTGTAGCGGGGTTTGTGGCGTGTCTGTCTCAGCATCTAGCAGGGCACCTGGGTTCTATTAAGTATTCAAACACGTCTTTTGAATGAAGGAAAGAAGAAGAGAGAAAGGAAGGGTGGGTGGGATGGAGTGGAGGGGAAAATCCCATTGACATCCCATAATAAGGGTGCAGGGAGGCTCTAAATTTCTCTTCTTTGTGAAATCAGCTCCTCTGGGGGAAGCCTCTTGCTTTAGGGAGGCCCCACGAGGACCTTATCCTCTGCAACTTGGGGTCTCCCACTAGAAATCAGCTGCAGGTGGGACTCCTCCCACCACCCACCCCCAACAGGGACAATCGGGCCAGGCTTGGAGGGACCAGCACGCCTCTGAGGACAGGTGGGAAAAGCCCAGGTGGGTCAGAGTGCAGGCAGTGGAGTCCCCTGGAGTGAGGGCCCCAGGATCACGGTGATTCTGCAGGTGATTGGCACAGGTGGAAGGAAGGAGAGGCAGCGGGCGGCCTAGACCTCCACCGGCTTGTCCTGGGCCTCGGTGGCCACGTTGCTGGCCTGGAGCAGGAAGGCGGAGTAGGCCATCTCAGCTTCCTCCTTGGACGACTAGGGGCAACAGGAGAGAGGTCAGTGCTGGGGGCGTTGGCTCAGTGGGTGGAGCCGGGAGGGAGGGACTCACTCAGCATCCTGAACTCATGACCGTGGCCCGACCACCACACGCCTGCGTGGCCCACTGGCCTCAGCCCAGCCCCCGCACTCACCGTGAGCGACAGATTGTGAGAAGTGGAAAGTCGCAGCCTCTAAAAATATCCCCCCTCTGTCTCACTACCTCCTTCCAACAGGCGGAGTGGAACCACCTCTGTCGCCTGGGCCTGTCCCCAGGAACTGTGCCCACGCGGAGCACGGGCAAGGTGGCCTGGCCTAGGCCGGTGTCAGCTGGGGCGGTCTATGCTTCTCTTTCCTACCCACCCAGAGAGGGACCTTTCAGCACTGCGAGTCCCCAAAGGCCGTCTCCAGGACCAGCTCATTCGCCTAACTGCGCTACATGCCTGGCCCTCTGCTGTTTCCGGGGAAAGTGGGTGCGGCACAGAACATTGACCAAACGCCAACCCCTGGGCCTGCGGGCGGCGCGAGAGGGTAACATATAGCTCAGAGGCAGGTCTGGTTGGATTTCAAGTCACCTGGCCCTCGGTCCAGGCGGGCAGGGGCTTCCAGTGACTGTCAAACCGCCCGCCGTGAGCAAATGTCTTTCTTTCCGGCCCAGGCCAAAGGCTGGCCCTGAGCTAACCCTCAATCGAGGATGGGTGGCTGGGGGTCCAGGGTCCCCCAACTCGGGAAGAGCACCCGCTTAATCGCCAGCACGTTTCATCTTCCCACCTGTGACTGCGTCTTTCATGTGCTCGCCTTCCTCACTCCCCAGTCTCGCTCCTTCCTGCAGACTCACAGCCTGTAAATGCAACTAACTCTCCTCCTTCCTCAGCCTCACCCGCACGTCCACACCCCACAATCGGCAAGATACGCCTCTCCCTCAAAAAGTCCCCCTGAAGTCTATTAGATACCACCACCTTCCCTGTTCTGGGATCAGCCCCTGTGTTGAGGTAGTTCTTTCTGGTGTCTGACTGCAGTCCCTCATGCTGCATTTTTTGCCACACAGTGGGGCCCCCTTTTCCCTCCTCATCCTCACCCTTTTTGCCTTCTTGGGTTCTCCGGTCTCTGTGGTGCTCTCATTGGTCGTGCTCAGCTCTGTGTAAAGAGAGGGGGGTTGTTAGCCCTTGATAGGGGATAGGAGGCTTCCTATTCCCACCCTAGTAGTGGGGTCAGGTCCAGTTCCTGCTTTCCCAGGGACGAAGCATTCCCTTGAGTGGGGGACGTACCATCTTTCCCTTCGAGGGACGTCTCCTGGGTGACCGGAGAGGCTCCCATGTTGTCATTGGCTCCAAATTCCCTGGAATTCTCGAAGTCTGACATGCTAATGTTTGTCCTGTAGCTTGCGATGGAGACCCGGTCTGTCGGGGAGGAAGAGGAGTTGGTGTAGGGCCAGAGCCCCGGGCCTGGGAGACCAGGCGGTGCCCTCCTCTCACGGGGCGGCTGAGGCCAGCGGGCCTCTGGTAGCTCCCTCGACTCTGCCCAGGCAGAGGGAAAGGGCCTGTCTCCTCCCCAGGCCCTTGTCCTGGGTAACCGAGACACGATAATCCCTGACCTTAGTTTAGCCCTTCATTTGGTCCTCACGTCAGCTCTGTGAGGTGGTTATTATCATTCCTGCCTTGAGCCCTGGGGAAACTGAGGCATGTAACAGGGACGCGCCAAAGTCACACAGCCAGGGACTTATCAGACTAGGTCGAAGGAAGCCCTGGTCTTGCGAATCCTGGTCTGCTCGTCCTGGCAGTCCTGCCCCTGACCTTTCACCCTGAGCGAGCGGAAGGGACGGCAGCACCGAATTTAAGTGTTGGGTGTGTGTGGGTTTGGCATTCCTCACGCTGCTTTTTCTCAGAATGCTTGGTTTTGAAAAGAGGACGGCAGCCTCCTCTGAGGGCGGCTGGGCGGGGACTGCGGGCTCGGGCTTGGGGCAGGAGGTGGGGACTTACCCACGTTCTTCCTGTGCCGGGCTCTGGCCACCCCGACAGCCACAGCGCCCAGCGCCAGCACCAGGCCCAGGGGCACCAGGGTGGACAGCAGCACCTTGGAACTCCCGCCTTGCCCCTCGGAGCTGGAAGGAGGAGCAAGTGAGTTAATCAGTGGACCGGAGCGCTGGCGCCCCCAGGATGCGCTTGGCTACCTTCCCTCCCCGGTTCGCCCACTGTGTCCTCCTGATCCAGCTCCCTAGCTCTGTTCTTCTAAGGAGCCTGCCAGACACGGCGAAGGCCAGGACCCGGCCTGCGCTGCGCTGCGGGCTTGGAACGTTGCGCTGAACTGCAAATGCCACCGCGGCCCCGGGAGAAGGGCAGCAGGTGCCACGGCACCCTCCGCTGCACAAGCAGAGCAGTAAGGGCTCCCTCCCCCGCTGTCCAACAGGTGCACAGGCCTCCCTCCTTGGGCCTGGTGGCCCAGCCCCGGGTCCTCAGCCTCCGGGGCGTTCTCCGAGCGGGCAACCCCGAATCCGTCCTCACCCGCTGGCATCCGCAGATGCTCTGCTCCCCTCGGCTTGGTCTTCCACATCCTCCACCACTCTTTCCTCGGCAAAAAGCCTGGGACCCTGGACGGCTCTGTTCTCAGTCTCGCTGGCACTGGCCTCTAACAGGTCCTCACCGGGAGGGACGTTGGCGTTCTCTGGGCTGCCGCTGCGGGACCCTGGAGCAGAGCGGGGCGGGGGCTGGGTCACGGGCCTTTCTCCGCCTTCTTACTCCTTGAGGTTAAGGAGTCTAAGGAGTAGATTTCACTGGGAATCACGGGGGCAGGATTAGATTTCAAGGCTGTTGGGGTGGAAGCCAGGATGACAGAAACCGAGCGGGGAGGACCTTCTCCAGCGTGCCACGGAGGCTCTCTGCCCCGTTACTGCCAAATGCATTCCCACCGTCCAGGCTCTGTGCCATAGATCCAGCCGTGCGTGAAGGCTGACCCATCACGCAGGGCTGGGGAGATTTTTCCAAGCTTTGAAACCCTGCCCCAGGCATCCCGACTGCAGCGCTGGGTGTGACAGTGCTGTCCCTCATAGTAGCCTGGCAGCACCCCCCGCACCCCCCGCCCCACAAAGAGAGCCATACCAGAGAGATCCGGACACAATAGCATTTCCAGGGGGACTAAAAATATCATCATTAGGCCGGGTGAGGTGGCTCCCGCCTGTAATCCTAGCACTCTGGGAGGCCGAGGCAGGAGGATCGCTCAAGGTCAGGGGTTTGAGATCAGCCTGAGCAAGAGCGAGACCCCGTCTCTACTAAAAATAGACAGAAATTAGCTGGACAACTAAAAAATATATAGAAAAAATTAGCCGGGCACAGTGGCGCATGCCTGTAGTCCCAGATACTCAGGAGGCTGAGGCAGGAGGATCGCTTGAGCCCAGGAGTTTGAGGTTGCTGTGGGCTAGGCTGATGCCACGGCACTCTAGCCTGGGCAACAGAGTGAGACTCTGTATCAAAAAAATAAAAAATAAACAAAAATACAAAAATAAATACAAAATAGAATACAAAAAATCCAAAAATTTAAAATACAGAATAAAAATAAACAAAAATAAAAAATAAACAAAAATAAAAATAATACAAAATAAAATACAAAAAATACAAAATAAAAAATAAAAATAAACAAAAATAAAAATAAAAAAATAAACAAAAAATAAAAATATCCTCATTATGGACAAAACATTTCATGTAACATTTTTAAAAGGCTTGAAATGCAAGCTTACTGGATGTGGTTGCCTTCATTTTCCTGAGCAGACCTTGTAAGTGAAGGTAGGTATCTGGCTCTCTTCTGAGAGCAGGCTTTGGCAGAGGGAGGGAGGATGAATATATTGCATATCACAGTGACTCTGAAAGTTCTATAAATAGAAGAATCTTTCTAGATCTAGAGGGGACTTCAGTCTGGTTTGAAAGGACAACTATGGGACTTGTCTTCATGCTGAGGCTCAACAGCAAACTATTTTGACTTAGTTCGTGTATTCATTTGGGATGCCCTTTTTGGAAGGCTCAGTGACACTTTGTGGGGCTAAAATCTCCCCCTCCCTCTTACTTCCGGCCTCTTATAGCCGAACCAAGGGCCAGCCCTGGTCTGAGGTCCCGTGGGGCACTGGCCTGGCCGTCAGAGACTCACCCTGTACCTTCTCCTCAACTGCCACGTAGACAGCGGCAGTCTCTCCATACAGCTGGCCCTCCTTCACGCCACACCAGTACCAGCCCTCGTCCGCCTTGGTGACCTGGTTCAGGGTTAGGGAGATGACCTTGCTGTTCTGGTCGCAGTTCACAAAGGCTTGGCTGGGTCCTTCGTCTTGGGTGGGCAGGGCCTGGCAGCCGCTGTTGCTCCACTTGCACCAGTATTTTTCGTGGGAGTAGAATTTGCACGGGAAGTGGCAGGGCAGCTTGAGGGACCCTCCCAGCACAGCAGTGACATTCTCTGGTACCTTGAGGTTCGGTTTTCCTGGAGCAGGGAGGGAAGAAGAAATAGACACAGAAGTTGGCACCTGGAGATGCTGTAGGGAAGATGCTGCGACTCTAGTGGGCACCTTTGCCCATATTTCCTCTTTGGAGAGCACTGCAAATAAATGCATTATGCTGAATACCTAAGAAATGGAGGTATGCACTTAAGGGATAATTATTGTTGATAACCTCCGTGGTCAATCCAGAACCTATCACAGAACAAGAGCCCTGCACATCGACTTCCGTTTGCTTCCATTCCTCTTCCTTCTCCTCTAGACTCGAGCTACCTTCAATGCTCGACTTCAGCTAATGCAAAAGAGGCCAACGTTTTTGCTCGTAGGAGGTGCTATGTGTGGTGTGCTCATTGGAAGAGCATGGGGTGCTTCTTACAGGTATGGAAGAGTGACCTCTGGCCAGGTGGGCTCCTTCCTGAGGCCCTGTGCCATCAGCAAGGTTGTGGGTGACAGGGGAGGGGAGGGCGGTGGGCCGGGGCTGTGCTGCTGGCTGGGGAGGTCCATGAGGCTTTCTCCCGTCCCTCTGGCCCCAAGTCAGCTCCTACCTTCAATAACCTTGAGCTCCATAGAGGTCCTCCAGCGAATGTCGCGGTTGGTCAGACACCAGTAGAAGCCGGCGTCCTTGGCGGTGAGCTGGTTGAGGATGACGGTGTAGGTGCCATTGCCCGGCTCCTCGTGCAGCACCAGCCGGCCCTTGTACTGCTCCTTCACCAGCCCCTGGCTCTCCACCAGCAGGGGGCAGCGGCCGCTGCTCTCCGCCCCGTCCCAGCGGCACCAGTACTTGCTCGCGCTGCCTTCCTTCGGGTTGTAGGGGCAGAGCACAGACACGGAGCCTCCTGTCACGCCCTTCACCACGGAGGGGCTCTGGGGAATCGTGGTCTCTGGAAGCACAGACACAGGTGGGATGGAAGGGCGGCGACACTGGGACAACCTGAGCAGCGGCTTCCCCGGATCTCAGCCAGGGTGGGCAGCGAATCACCTCAGCATACTCAGAAAATGAAAAAGAACTTCCTTCCTTTCCTTCCTTTCCTTCCTTCCCTTCCTTCCCTTCCTTCCCTTCCTTCCCTTCCTTCCCTTCCTTCCCTTCCTTCCCTTCCTTCCCTTCCCTCCCTTCCCTCCCTTCCCTCCCTTCCCTCCCTTCCCTCCCTTCCTTCCTTCCTTCCTTCCTTCCTTCCTTCCTTCCTTCCTTCCTTCCTTCCTTCCTTCCTTCCTTCCTTCCTTCCTTCCTTCCTTCTCTCTCTCTCTCTCTCTCTCTCTCTCTCTCTCTCTCTTTCTCTCTCTTTCTTTCTCTTTTAGTTGTTTGGCTAAGTTCTTTCTGTTTATAGTAGAGACAGGATCTCGCTCTTGCTCAGGCTGGTCTCGAACCCCTGAGCTCAGGCGATCCTCCCGCCTCGGCCTCCCAGAGTGCTAGGATTATAAACACGAGCCACTGCGCCCGGCCAAAAATGAACTTTCCTACTGTCACACCAGGACCAGAGTCCAGTGACCTCCACCATCTACCTGGGTACCTCGTTCCTTCTCTTCACCTTATTCTGGGCAGAAAATGGAAGGCGTGTAAGGAGAGAGTGTGAGCTCTTCTCCATTGGCTTCTTACAAAATCACCCTCTACATCGGTTTTTGTCTGTGTATTAGCTCGTCCTACTCCAATAGCCAGACACATGTTTCCAAATGAAGGAAACACATTTAGAATGCTGTGATTTAAAATAGAAACTATGTGACACAGAGAAGTTTTATTGTTGCAGACTTGCCACAGACATAGGCTTTGGGGGAAAAAAATCATGGAGGACCCTGAGGGGCATCTCAGAGAGATGGACAGCCGTCCCCAAGCAGCTAGAACTGAGGTTGAGAGAGAACCCAGGGACACTGAGGGTGCACGGGACTGTGGTGGGGACCAAGAGCCAGCTGTAGAGACCCTGTGCAGGGAACGCGAGCCCCGCACAGAAAAGTCACAGGGACGGACACTTTGGACTGCAAGTCCTGGTCTGCTGCTTCTCCTGAAGGCAGCTCCATGCGGAGTGCTCCAGTGGGGAAAGGAGCAGGGACTTCATTATGCCACCGTGTCCCGGCTCACCAGAGCAGAGCTGAGTGAGCCAGTTGTGTGGAGGGAAAAATAATCCTAAGAGAGGTGGGCGTGCAAAAAATGCCTTTCCCCCGAGCAAGACGAGGCACCCATCTTGCTCAGGGCCGCGGGAAGGGACAGAGGCCGCCATGGCACTGAAACCCGCACACTCTACCGAGTCTCGCCTCAAGCGGGAGCTTCACTCTCCTCTTATGAAGCAGGGACAGCCGTCAGAGGGCCCTTAGGAGCTACCACGAGGCAGAGGCTGATTTTCCTCTCTCTCCTCTCCGGCCGCCTGGGCTGCATCCAGCTCAGGGCTCGTGGGGAGCGGGCACTGTCGACTGACTGATGGACGTTAGTGGACAGACCCAGGGAGCTGAGCGAGCCTCCCCCCTGCTGGGCGGCCCCACCCTTGCCCTCTCCCCTGTCTCACCCTCGTTGACGAAGAGCTGCCACGCCTGGATGGGCCAGCCGTCCTGCAGCACCCCGTCGGAGTGGGCTCCGCACACGTAGCGCCCGGCGTCCTCCTTCCTCAGGCCTGTGATCAGCACATTGAAGAGCCTGCCCTGGTCCCTGGGGGTGAGCAGGATCCTGCCCTCAAAGGACGAATCCCTCTGGCCCAGGGTGTTGATGACCACATCGCAGGATTCCCCCTTGGTTACCCGGCACAGGAATTTGGCCACATTGGCCGCCTCGGGGCCCGGGGCACAGTCAAAGGACACTGAGCCCCTCAGGTCCCCATAAACCAGCTCAGGCACGGGCTCAAGCACTTGGAGGTCAACGTTCTTCATTTCCGCTGTGGGACCCTCCCCGACCTTGCAGGTGTACTTCCCAGCATCGCTGAGCCTGAGCTGCTTGATGATGACGCTGAATGTTGATTGATCAGTGCCCTGAATCGGAAGGCTTATTCTGCCACCATATTCGCTGCTCACATAATTGGTGTCGATGACGGTCACGCAGTGCTGGCCTCTCCACTTGCACAAGGACCTCTTCAGGTGACCATTCGTGGACGTCAAAGGGCATTTGATGGTCACTGTTCTGCCCACGTCTACTGTGTAGACATCAGTGTCTTTTAGGAGCCCAGGATCTGCAGGACGGGGAGCAGGGGGCCAAGTTGTGATTCCATTCTCTTACAACATAGAGCTATTTGCTATTCCCAGCAGGAGTCTGGCTGGGCCTACACCTGGAACACCCTCTCTCCCGGAAGGACACTCTCAGAATATGTCTTCCAAGGTCCTGCTTGACCACCGCCTCCTCCTCCATGAAAACTTCCCCCAGCTGGTGCCAATCTCGCCCTCCTCTGTGCTCTCTCAATGCTTACGCCCGCTTCACGTGCTACATGCCATGTAGCTACAGTTAATGTTGTTCTCCATGGACTGGAGGTCCCCTGAGGGCAGAGACACGTTTTTCTCATGTGGGACGCCCTTGCTGTGACAAGCACAATGCCTATATGCAGGAGGTTCCCAAATTAATGTGTGTTGAAATGAATAGAACGAATGTAAGTGCAGGGTGGTGGATCTCCATGTATTGCAATAGAATCTTCTGAAAGTTACAAGTCCAAACACGGAATGGGCTGCCTTGCTATGCATGAGTTTCTGCTACACAGCGTGTAATCAGAGGCTGCATACCCTACCCGTCGAACACAGTGGTCTTCTGGACGCCCAAATAGAATGAACCCTAAGCTCTCTTCAGCTCTTAAGATTCTGTGGTTTTAAGAATCTCCATCACCACCTGAATGACCGACCTCTTCATTTAGTCCACAGACAATCGTATGCACACCCCAAAGGAGCAAAACGTATCTTTGGGAGTCCCTCCAAATTTCCTCCCTTAAGACTGCCTTCTCTTTTATGTCGCCCACGACTATCTAAAATGCCCTCATTGCTAAATCCTTGTCAGAAAGAGCTTTTCCCCTTTTCTCCTTCTTCAATTAGAGCAGGCCTCTTCACTGACCCATCCTGGTCAGACCTTTGGGATCCTGGTCTTTGGTCAAGAACTGATCATCTAATTCATGCCGACAGGGCTGATGGACTAAAAAGATGTGCATTTTTAAAGATGCCTTCTGGTAGCCCAAGCCTTGATCTAAAGGTTTCGCATGAATGGCAGTAATTTACGGATCCCTAGAAGTGTCTCCCTGCCTTTTCTGTCTCCTTAGGCTCCTAGACCTCACTTCCTACGTGCAACAAACACGGGAGAAGTTGTCCTCCCGATATCCTCTCCAGAAAGCCCTAAGAAGAAAGACCTAGAAAGGTTTACCCACTACCTCCTCTTCTAAGACTTGTTCCCATGTCCTATTTTAAAAAGTCTTTGCCTGGGGAGGGAGGAGCCACCTTCTGACCCCTTGCCAGGACACCCTTCCCGGTCGGGAAGTTCTGCCTCAAGCCCTCCCGTGCACCCGAGACGATTCCTTCTACCTTTTCCCCCCAAAAGCCAGGGAGCCTGGATCCTTACCCTGGCTGACCTCCAGGCTGACATCAAAGGACAGGCCTCGGCTGTTGAGGCCCAGGCCACACTTGTAGCGCCCGGAGTCATTCCGGAACAGCTGGGCGATGTCCACCACAAATGTGCCGTTCTCCGGGAAGTTGGTGAGGCGGGCTCTGCCCACGTAGTTGCTGGAGACGTAGCCCTCAGAGGAGATGAGCGTCGTGCAGGGGCCGCTGGCCCCCTGCCGGCACCAGTACTTCCGGGTGTGCCGGTTGACAGAGGTGGGTGGGTAGAAGCACGTGATGGACACGGATTTACCTTCCACACCTCTCACCTGCTGGGGACCGAATATGGGACTCTTCGTGGAGACGGCTGTGGGGAGCAGAAGACAGAGGCTTTCTGAGGCCCTTGGGAGGCAAAGCCTGCCGAGGACTATTTCCTATGTACTGCAGCCAGAACATGGCTGTGACTGAGTAAAATGATTACTCTAATCACCATTAAATTCAAATTGCAATTCACTAATCATAAACATTTTAAGAATGATGGAATGACAAACTCACGACATCCCTTGTTTCTTTAAAAAAAAATAGCCAGTTTTTTTAGGGTGTTACTTGTTATCTCCTTATATTTCTAAAAACACTTTGTAGAGATGGCTTTCATTTTTTTCCCCCCAGATAAAAATATTAAGAGCAAGGAAGGATGAGTGATTTCCCCCAAATTCCATAGCAAGTCATAGAGATGCTTGGTTGGAGGTCAAGGGCTTTTTATTTTTGTAGAGATGAGGTCTCACTCTGTCACCCAGGCTGGAGTGTAGTGGCATCATCACAGCTCACTGCAGCCTCAAACTCCTGGGCTCAAACAATCCTCCTGACTCAGCCTCCCGAGTAGCTGGGACTATAGACACATCACGATGCCTAGCTAATTTTTCTATTTTTAGAATGAGACTGGATCTCATTCTTGCTCAGGCTGGTCTAGTTTTTTTTTTTTTCAGAGACAGGGTCTCACTATATTGCCCAGGCTATGTTTTTTTTGTTTTTTTGTTGTTTTTTTTTGAGACAGAGTCTCGCTTTGTTGCCCAGGCTAGAGTGAGTGCCATGGCGTCAGCCTAGCTCACGGCAACCTCAAACTCCTGGGCTCAAGCGATCCTCCTGCCTCAGCCTCCCGAGTAGCTGGGACTACAGGCATGTGCCACCATGCCCGGCTAATTTTTTCTATGTATATTAGTTGGCCAATGAATTTCTTTCTATTTATAGTAGACACGGGGTCTCGCTCTTGCTCAGTGTGGTTTCCAACTCCTGACCTTGAGCAATCCGCCCGCCTCGGCCTCCCAGAGTGCTAGGATTACAGGCGTGAGCCACCGCGCCCGGCCCCAGGCTACGTTTTTATTTCCAGAGAAGACCCTTCTTCAGGCCCCTGGCCTTGCGATTAGAAATCACCTTTCCTGTCCCTGACTCCCAACGCTCACCCATCTATTTTCAGACATGGCCTTTCTGCGTCGTCTCTGTGTAACTCCTGCTCAAGGGAGCATGTGCTCTGAGAGGGACATCCTTTGGGAGGGGTCTGATTCCAGTGTCCCCAGGGAGCCGGACCCTGGCGGGGGCTGGCATGGGGGGTAGAGTCCCGCGGAGTTGGCACCGGCAGACGCACCTGGAAAGGCAGCCAGCAGGCAGGCGAGCAAGAAGGGTGTCATTGCTGGTGGCTTCTGAGGGGGCTGTGCCGCCCAGGCTGACTTCTCGTGGGATGCTGAAAGACAATGACCACAAGGCATTGAAGCTGCTCTGTCTTCTAAGACTAGCTGACCTTAGAGCTTCTGTGACATCCGTTTGGCTTTGCATCTCCAGCGACTGACAGAAATCCTGTTGAGCGAATCAGTGGCTCCAGGTCTCCCACAGCGGCTCAGCGTCCCACCGTCCTACAGCGCTTACTGCTCCCCAGTAGCCATAGCTGTGGGGTCCTTTGGGACAGGGACATCAGTGTCGTTTGTTCTACATCCCTGCCTGGGGGCACGGTCCCAGATACACTGTAAGACCTCGGAAGCGGCTCTCTGGATGATGGGGTTACTACCCGCATGTGGCCCCATCTTCCTGTTTCAGCTTCTCTCCCTGCACCCCTGCCGTCCTATACCCTTCCCTGCACGCCTGCCCTGCCTACACCCTTCCCTGCACCCCTGCCGTCCTACACCCTTCCCTGCACCCCTGCCGTCCCTACACCCTTCCCTGCACCCCTGCCCTCCCTACACCCTTCCCTGCACCCCTGCCCTGCCTACACCCTTCCCTGCACCCCTGCCCTCCTTACACCCTTCCCTGCACCCCTGCCTTTCCTACACCCCTGGAGCAGCTGACATATTTCATGGTGTGTTCAGATGGGGAAACTGAGACCCACAGAGGAGGTCTAATTTTTTTTTCCCATGAAATTCTTACGTCTTGCACAGGAGGTCTAATGATCATTAAGGTTGTAAGTGTGATGAGAACGGTCATAGCCCCACCAATTGCTCTCTTACCTTGTCCCAGGCACCGTGTCAAATAATTTACATGTGTTATCTCCTTTGAACTTGATACCAACCCTATGAGGTGGGTATTCTTATCCACATTTTGCATCAGAAGAAAGGAGAGCTTAAAGGTTAAGTACTTTCCTCAACGTCACACAGGGGTGTCACACAGGGGTCGAGTGTGTGGCGTTGGGGGTGGGCAGGGTGGGGGCAGGGGAAGATGCGAGCCCAGCTTTGTCTGATTCCAAAGTCTAGCTCTCAACTTTCCCACTGTGCCGTGCCCACCTCCACCACGACAGAATGTTCACTCCTTAGGCTTGCTCCTGCCACCTGCGGACCCCTGCTTCTTATCAAAGCCCTGTTGTTTACCCTATTTCATCTGAGCCTTCCCTTGAAATAAGATAGATGGCTATAATCGCAACCACTTTTATGGATAAGAAAACTGCGATCTTGAGACATTTTGAGATAACCTTGGCTAAACGGCAGGCCCCGGGTTTCCCAGCGACTTCCATTACGGGGTCAAGGTTAAAAACATAGGTGCCATATAGTCTTCAGAGTCCTGCCTGCTGAGGCCGCTGGGGACTCTAAGATAAGACCCCTCAGAGGGCGCAGCCCAGGTGGAGTTTGTCACCTCCCTGGACACAGCTCAGAGCTGGGGTGGCTTGAAGGTCCCAGGGTGGGACCTGACAGCCACTGTCATCAGAGCCCAAACCACAGCCTAGAGGGGTCCCCACTTTCCCACCGACTTTGGACTTTGACACACTTTAAACTTCGGAGTAGACTTGACAAAGAGAGTGTTAACCTGCCTAAGCCCTGGGCAGTAATGAGGCCTTAAAGATAAGGACTGCAGGCATGCTCCTGCTCCCAGAGCCTGGCTGGCCAGCCCGAGCCAAGGGCAATAGCAATGTGATGTTTATCTTGGTGATTTCTTTTCCGCAGGGGGATTTCCCAGCAAAGAACCTTTTATTTCCTTGTGGAGATAAAGGTATTCTGTTCTCCAGTTCTTTGGAAGTGTGAGTGGAGGGGTAGGGACAGATATGGGTGTCAGATGGCAACTTCCAGGCTCTCTTGAGTCTGGGTAATTGCCCAAGTTTTTTCTCACCGGGACAATGATTAACCCTGGAGTGGGGCCTTAGCCAGATGCCAGTCAGCCCCAACTTGCGTGTGCTCAGGGGACCCTAGATGGCGTATCACCTGAGTGGGCCCCGCAGGCCACGGTGGGAGACGCTCTCAGGCCGGAGCAGCTCTCAGCAGGCTGGGAAGCCTGTCTTCTCTGCAGCAGTTGGCACAGGCTGGCTGCAAAGTCCCGGGGAGTCTACCGCTGGCCATTTGTGCTGGCCCTGGGTGGGTGCAGTCACAGGTGGGAGGACAAAACGCCACCTGCTTTGAAGAGCTCAAACCAGCAGTGGCTATCCTTGGTTCTTGTCCCTGTCCTCTCTTCTAGATAAGCAAGCTTCCTAACATTTCTGTGAGACAGGAGGGGGTCCTCCCATGGGTTGAACTGGGGGGGCGCAGCCCCATCTCTGGATTGGTAAGTGACTGTCCCTGCTTTACAGAGTCAGATGCCAGGTTTTCCAAAGTGAGAATCCTGACTTTGATCCCAGACTTCTTCTCATTGTGTGGCATGTTTGACTGGCTCTGCACGTCCACACAGAGGGGGCACATGTACATGGACCCGTTACTCTTTGCACAGTCTCAAGCCAGGGACAAGAGCATCAGCGTGCATAGCTGGAAGGGCCAATCTGGCAGAAGGTGGCCTTGGGAAGAACGTGCATAGTCCGGTCCCAGGGGAGGCGATGGGCAGAAGAGGACCCCCACGATCTCAGGAACTCTCCTTTGCCCAAAGCTAAAACTTGAAGCACAGTTTCTCTGGTAGCAGCTGAAAGGACCTTGTGCTTTGAACATCATTAGAGATCCCTTCCTCCCAAGACCAGACTTTCTCCTAAACCCAAGGATTTAAGTCTCAGGGGGAATGGGGGGAGGTTCCAGTTCCAAGTTGGCTGGAGCTTGATTTGAAAGATTTACTTAAGGAAGGCGGGAAAGATCATAACATTTTGGGGGCAGCTGCTATGTGCCAGATGCTTTGCTAGGTTCCTTTTTTTTTTTTTTTGTATGACTTCATTCCATTAGGACAGCAACCCAAGAGGTAGATGTTATTGTCCTCATGTTACAGGTGGGAAGTCTAAGGGTTGGAGAGATGCTTGACCCCAAGACCCACAGCACAATCAGAGTTTGAGATCACTACCCCATTATCTCTGTTGGATGAGCAGAGGGGCCTGTTCTATTGGGTTATATATGTGCTAGTATGCCATGCATGAAGGCACCTTTTCTGGTTCTTAAAGTAGTTGTTTTTTCACTTGTGAGGCTGAGATGTGCTAGATCATCCTCAGTTTACTATATTTATAGCATATATCCCCATGGTCATGGATTGGGCAGGGGTGTAGGCTGTATTGGAGAATAGAGTTTGTCTTCCTATAAAATTAATTTAACTAGCTCCTCTTCAACTGAAGTGACTATGCTTTAGCTCTCACGGCCTGGAGTCCAGACCTTTATCCATCCAATCTCAGGTTTCTTCCTTTTTCAGAGGAAGAAGGGTTTCCTGGACCCCGGTCTTGGCTTGGCTTCTGGTGAGCCATGTGGCCTGGTAACCTTGCAGCCATTCTGGTCTTTTTATCTCCTTAGCACCAGGAGAAGGTGAGTTGGTCAGCCCCCAGGGGCTTCAGAGGGGACAGAGAGCATTCGCTAAGGGGACTTGAAGCTAAGTTAGCAGTTTCCGATGGTCTTATGAGCATGAACTTGGAGGAGCAGGAAGATCTGGCCTGGCTGGGGAGGGGGTTTTCTTTGGCCTGGACAGAACGGCCCCTTCCCCTACTTCTGGGAGAGGCACTGCCCGACTCCACTGGGGACTGTCATTCTCATCTCCCGTGGGTGGAGGGTCCGAACATAGACTAGAGTAAGCCTAGAGCAAGCTTGGAAAGAGTTGCATGAAGAGGAGCCTTGAGGATGGAAGAGAACCTGGGGTCCTGCTCTGCCCTGGGCTACACGGAGAGCTCTACCACTTGGGCAGGGTATGCTGGCTTAACTGCCGTGTCTGTAAAATGGGCATAACAGTCCCTGACTCTCCTAGCTTGAAGAGCTAATGCAGCAAGAGGGACTATGGAGGGAGATAATGGGACAGTGTATATGGAAACTCCTTAAGTAGCATAAAGTGATTCTCAACTTTTCAACTGAGCGGTTACTCTCAAGCGCAGCAGGGTAGGGGTCTGTGCCCTTCACTGAGAGTGGCACGGGGTATTGACTCTATCAGCTCTCTCACTGGGCGGCTGTGTGTCTGGGGGCAAGTCACTCAAACTCTCTGACACCTGCAGTGCCTCTTCTGTAAACTGGAGATAATTGTGCCCAGTGTAGAGGTGAAATGAAACAACATAAGTACAGGCCTCGGTATGGTGTCAGAGGAATGTTAGTTCCTTTGCCCTTCCCTCTCTAAAATCAACAGTCTTCCCTTTTGTTCCTATCACAGAGGGGAGAAGAGAAGCCTGCTTGCAGGGTGTCCTTTGCAGACTGGGGGTGAGCTCTTCAGGTGGGACCGCGGCTGGGAGGAGGCACTCACCTGTGCTGGGTCAGAAGAACACACATCGAGTTCTTTCCGAGTGCTTTACATGTGCTTAACCTTCACAGCCAGCCTATGAGGTAGGAGAGCATGGGCAGCCCCATTTCACAGGTGCGATCATTGAGGTTCAGAGAGGTAAGAAATTTGCCCAAGGGTGCACAGCTGCTAAAGGGCTGATACGGGATTCTGGATCAAGGGCATAGGCTCACAGCCACTGCGCCGTCCCTCAGAAGGTCTTGCCGGGAGAGGAAATATTAGCTGCTATGTATGAGCGCCTACCATGCACAGGGCATGTTACCTTCGCGTATCCTATAACCAGGCATGTCAATGCCAAAGCCGCTTTCTACTCCATCACACTGTGCCAATGCCAGTGACCTGGGGACTTCAGCCCACCCAGGGAGAGGGCAAGACATAGATGAGGGTCTCTGTTGGGCACTGTGCATGAGTAATAATGATTTTTTTTTAAGTTAGATCATTTTTTAGGTGACACCAAAATGTCCTCGTGACCATATCAAAATAGCTGTATCCAAATGTCATTCACACTCACTGCGTCACTTTGCACCACTCACATTAACTCAGAGAGTCCTGGTTTCCTCGACTATAGAATGTTATCATGATGCGTGCCCTGCCTACCTCCCGGGTTTGTCTCAGGTGGGAATGCGATGACACCGGGGAAGCCCGGGGTTAGTGCATTTACGGCACGGAAGCCTGTGGGATCCCACTTTTATAAACTAAAACCACAGAGGTCCAGAGGCGCTAGGGGACAGGCAGAGCGAGTTGTTTTCGTGACTCCTGGTTCCGTGTTCCTCCCACTCCATCACCCCTTCCAGGGGCAGGGAGAAGGACGGATATAGAATTCCAGATCTGGCTTTGGGAAGACCCTCTACTTCCTGCCACAGATAGCTCCCTTCTACCCAAAGCCCCTGTCCAGGTGATAAGGAACCTGTAATTCCCCTGGGGAGGGGAGGGACTGGTGGCAAAGGCCGCCTGCAAAGCCTGAGCAGCTTGGGTGGCTCTAGACGCCGTGACAACTGCATGAAGGGGCTGGGGGACCGGGGATGGAGCTTGACCAGCTGCTGCCCTTGTGCAGGACGGTCCCCCAGCTGGCTTGGGATGCTGCCGGGATGGGCAAGGGGAGGGGAGCACCATGTCTGAGGCTTCCTGGCTGCATAGCTGGGAGAAGCATCTGGACTTGGGGACGCTGCTTGTGCCTGGGTGGCTCTGCCCACCTTTCCCGGTGACCCTGCGAGAACCTCATTTTTCCTGCCTGTAGCGTGGGCAGGATGACACGATGATACACATTTACGTATCAGGTGGCAGGAATCTGCTGCAGCAAAGCCGGGTTGAAATTGGAAAGGATTTCAGAGCCTTTCAGAAGCCCAGAAAAAGGGGCTGAACATGCCCTCGCCAGGAAGCGGGGGGAGAGGAAACCCCCAAAGACTGGAAGGGGACTTGCTGCGTGCAGCCCCTTTTGTGCATCCTCTGAATCCAGCCTGTCTGGTGCTCGATACATCCTTGAGTAATTGGGCTAACGTGAAAATACCGAATCATTCCTATCCCACTTTAGAGTTTGCAAAGCTGTTTGACACATGTTTCCTCATGGCAGTTATTTATGTCCCTGTCTTACAGATCAAGAAATGGTCTCAGATTTAGGCGGCTTGGCTAAGGCCACACAGTTAATGAACTGTGGAGGAGTTAGGGCATTTGGGGACCAAGCCTAAAGAGACGGGCTACATAGGCTGAGCCCAGACGTTCCTTCCCACTGCTGGCATTCCGCAGAAAGGGCAGGGGCTTCCACGCACCGTGTGCTTCCCTGTCCCACCGGGGTCCCACCGCACACGGTCACAGGCCTGCCCCCCGGCCCTCCTCACCCCACTCTCTGCGAGACGGGCAGCTGTGAATGTGGGCGACTGCCTGAGCCACCATCCCGGACCGTTCCCAGGCAGCATCCCGTCCGCCCGTGGATCCCAGAGCAGTCACACTTACTTTAGCCACTTCCTTCTCTCCCGTTGATCCAGTTTCAGGGGCGTCCAGTCCGTCACCCCTGCCTCTCGGGACGCTGCCAGCAGGGCACTGGATGCCGCTGCCAAAACTGAAACTCTGTTCAGTGCTTGACCCACACCTGGGCTCTTAAAGGGCCACTCTCCCACAGGCAGCGTGGCCAGCCAGTGGCACGTGACTCTCCCAGGCCTCCTGCTTTCCTTTCATTTTGGCTTTCCTGGCTGGCTCCGTTTGCTCTCCTTTGACCTTGGGAAGACTCTGTTACTTGGGAATCCTCCATCATGGCAGCTGCAGGGGGCAGGACAGAGTGTCAACAGGGAAGGTCCTGTCCTGTCGCTTTCTAACTGCAAGACCCTAGGCAAGTCACCTTCGCTTTTTTTTTAAATCTGGAAAAAGGGGATAGTAATGTCAAATCTGCAGGTAGGGGACATAGCCAGATACTGGATGCAAAAACGCCTGGCCCAATGCTTGATACGAAGTTGACGGCATTCGACTGGGCACGGGTGGCACCAATGGCTCTCTTAGTTAGTCCTTGGTCTCACGTCCTTGTCACCTGGGAACCCCTCCAACCCCCTAGGATATTTAGCCTGGACTAGGCCCACCGTTTACACTCCTTCTGCAAACCCCTTTTTATCAGCCCCAGAGTTTCCAGAAACCAACAGGCAGAGCTTCCAAGAACTGGGGGGACCGTGGCTCTTCCCTTTTCACTCCCTGGAGTAATTAAAGACTCTGGTGCTTCCGGGCTCCCCCCAAAAGGGCCAACCTCAGAGTCTTATTGGGGCCCAGGCTCGGCCCCACAGCCAGGAGGGCACCCACCTGCTGAGCTGGGGTCGCGACCTCTTTCCTACCTGGTTAGTCCATGGTGGTCTCCCAGGACGGGACCAGGTTGGGACGCCCAGGCGCTCTGCAAAGGATCGTGGCAGTCCTGTGTTGCACAAGCGAAGCCCACCCCAACACGCGTGTAAACACACACACACACACACACACACACACACCGCTTCCCTCACTACACCCCTGCCCTAGCCCACCTGTGCGGGCCGGCCCCAGGCCCTCCCTGCAGAGTCCGACAGGCAAATCCCAGAAGAGGAAGGAGAAAAGGAGAAGTGGAGCCCTGGAGAAACACGGGGCGCTCAGAGCCCGGGTCTTAATTTGCGTGCTCACTCGCTCACTCGTGGGTGTTGATCCACGATGACAGATTTGGATGGCAAAGAAAGAAGCCATGTTTTCTATTAGGTAGCTTAATTTCAGCCCTTAAACCCATCATCTGACTGATGTAAGAAAAACCACGACTAACTGGGCACTTCTAGGCAAACTCAGTCCGAACTCA
Organism: Microcebus murinus; assembly: GCF_040939455.1. Taxonomy (NCBI): domain Eukaryota; kingdom Metazoa; phylum Chordata; class Mammalia; order Primates; family Cheirogaleidae; genus Microcebus; species Microcebus murinus. Next base: position 27,283,015 of record NC_134126.1, on the reverse strand, counting down.
GTGGTAGCTCAGTGACTCCACTTGGGATTTAAAATTCGGTCTCATTCTGGGTTTTCCTTCCTTTTGGACCCTCCCTGTTCTCCTCTCGTGCTTGTGGCAAGGCTTGGGAGAGTGGGCACGGGTGAGGGGTGGCCAACGTCACTGTTGGGGCAGTGAGCAGGAGCGGCCCATTGCTTTGGTCTTGCTTTGTCACGCTGTTGTGTTGGCCCCGCACTCCAGAAGGAAACAGTTCTGTCTACTGAGATGTACGCCTTGCCCTGCCTGGTCAGAGGTCCACTCTGAACCCTCCCTGTCCGTGCTGCTGGCTTCCTTTGGGTGGGAATTCCAGGCCCTCGGCCCTCCCTTGCCTTGCTTGTGGGTGCAGGGTAAGTGAGGCCCATCTGCGTCCTCCTGAGGCTGGTGGCAGATCCCGAGTAGTAGAGCCACGTTTACCCAGCACCCCTCGTAGCCGCCTGTGCTCCAGTGGTCTCATATAATCGAGGGTACAGTGGATGTGAGCAGGACCGGGGACCACCAGGTTCACAGGGGGTTCGCCTGTGGACCGAGTTCTAGACAGGACAGGCAAGGTGCAGGCCCTCGGGGCGCTGGAATTTCCAGGCCCATCTGGAAGCTTCTATCGGCGTCCATCCTCTGCACCGGACTCTGCCCCGTGGTGGTGGCCGGGAGCATGGCGGGACTCAGCAACAGCTAAGCTCGTCCTCTTCCTCGCCTGCAGTCTTTCCCCTCTTCCCTTCCGGGGCGGATATGGAGGGCAGACCGAGAGGTGCAGGGACAGGGATGGCTCGAGCCTGGCTCTGCCAGAAGGGTTCCCTTCTTACACCTCTCTCCACTTGAACTCAATGGTCAAGATATTTGTAGGGCTTGTTTCCTTATTTCTCAGTAATCTGCTTTCCCCAGAGCAAGGAGTAATCTGTGTCTAGTTGTCTAGGCTGGGAGGCCCACTGAATACTGGCAGAGAAACGCGACGAGCAGAGGCTCGCGGGGAGGGCGGGAAGCTCGCCCGTTAAATCGGGACTCCCCGCTCGGCCTCAGCGGGGTGGATGGGGGTGATCTCCTTCCTGCTTCATCGTGACGTGACGTGGGTAGTTTGCTAGATCATGTCCTGGCGCCTGTCTGCAGTGGACTCCGAACTGTCTTGGTGTCAGACACACATGCATATAAACACACACACACACACACACACACACACACACACACACACACACCAGGTTCCCGAAGCCCACCCAGCCCACTGACCCAGCTTGGGAGAAGGGAAAAATGAGAAGCAGAACCCAGGCCAAGAGCCACAAAAAAAAAGTCCCACGTCCCATTTTGGGCTCAGCCACACGCTGGAGGCGTGATCGGAGTCACCACCTTCCCCTCTTCCACTGCGGCTTCCTGTTTGCAACCCACTGGCCCTAAAGCAGCCCCTGTATCTCTGCCCTGTGGGGAGGAGGGACTGGCCCAGAGGGTCTGTGACCCAGAGCTTAGTGACAGCAGGAATCGTGCCTTCCACCTGCTCGGAAGTCCTCCCTGCCTTTCAATAAGCAATAAGACAATAAAATATATAATAAAAACAGCAGCTTCTCATTTGACGTTCGTGGCTCTGGGACTCGGTATGAGTCAGTGCAGGCAAATTCGGAGTGACTGGTTTGGGGTCAGAACAGTCGTGTCCTGGCCCTGGTTCTGCTCTAAGTCGCCGCCAAGCGACCTTTGCCAAGTCACTTACTCCTTCAGGCCCGCGGCCTTTCTACCTGTTAATTGAGACCGCAGGGCCCGGTGGCTCCCTGCTCTTCCAGTTCTAAGAGTCTGTGTTTCGCTGGGCACTGTACTAGTCTCCCGTGGCTTTGGTAACCAGTTATTGCAACTTTGGTGGCTTGAAACAATAGCAATGTATTCTCTCTCAGTTCTAGAGGCCGGAAGTTTGAAATTCAGGTGTGTCAGCAGGGCCACCCTCCCTATGAGGGCCTTGGGGAATAATCTGTCCCTTGCCTCTTCAAGCTCCAGGTTGGTGCTGGCGTTTCCTGGCATCCTTTGGCTTGTGGCGGCATCACTCCCGTCTCCGCCCCCGTGATCATATGGCCTTCTGTGTGTGTCTCAAATATCACTCGGTCTCTCTCTTATAAGGACACTTGTGATGGCATTTAGGGCTCACCCAGATAACCCAGGATGAGGCCCTCATCTCGAATCCTGAATTTGATCACATCTATAAAGGCCCTTTTGCAAATAAGCTTACATATTTACAGGTTCCAGGGATGAGGATATAGACAAATCTTTGGGGGGTTATTTTGCAGCCTACCACGGGCCCCTGCTATGACCATGAGTAGTTCAGGATCCAGGGAGACTTGAGCCATGCAAGATGTGCGTCCCTTGTCCCCAAGGGCATATGGTCTATTTGAGGAGTCATCACCCGCATACGATATTGTCAGGGAAAAATGCAAGCCAGGAGGTCCCAAGCATGGAGAAGCAGTGCAGCCTGTGGAAAGAGCACAAGCTCTGGAGCTAGACCACCCTGGGTTTTCAGCCAAGCCTTGCCACCTGCTAGCCAGAGGACCTTGGACAAATTATTTAATGTCTCCAGGGAAAATTATTCTTACCGCATAGGTATGCCATAAAGATTAAGTATAGTGTGTGCAGTGGCTGGCATCTAACAGAATCTTATGATTCAGCATCAAATGAATGGGACAGCAAGGCTTTTGGAACCGAGAGTGACTCTCCACTGAACCATGAAGATCTGAAGGCAGAGAAGTGAAATGACTTGCCCGAGTTTGCACAGTGACACAGTGGTGGCACAGATGGGTCTAGAGCCAACGTGTTCTAGCACTGGGCATTTTCCTCTACTTCCCAAAGCCATTCATCTCAGGATGAATCTTTTGGATTATGTTTCCACAGACAGCAAGCGACTTCCACTTACACCCTCGGCTGACCCAGAGATGGCTGGAGAGGACCAAGGCCATCAGCTCACACAGGCTGGCGTCACGAGCCTGCTGCTCCGTGGCCAGGGGCTGACGCGATCATCAGTTGAGAAGGGGAGGCCATGCAGCCCTTTGCACTTGCCACTGCCCACTGGGCATCCCTTGGCATGGATGGCTCCTGTGAGTGTGGCTTTTGCCAGGTAATGAGATAAGAGTGGACAGAAACGCTGTTGACTGCCAGTTCCCTGATGCCGCGTGCATATCTCCAGCTGCGTCAATGTTTAACCCTTGTCTGGAGTCAATGTTTAATCCCAGGCCAGCCGGCCAGTCCTGTGATCCTGCATTCCCCATCCACCCTAGAATATAGAGCTATGTTAGGATCAATCACTGGAAAATAAAATGGTGACAGTGAATCTTCCAAAGCTAAATATCATCTACCCCGCCATCCCCCAAGGATGTTGGCTGTTTGGAATTATTCATGCCTGTCCCCAGCAGCAGATAGTGATGTAGTGCTTCCTGACCCTGGCTCTTCCTGTTCCAGTCCTGCCTTTGGGGCTGGGGGAAGAGAGCATGGGTGGGGACCGCTGCCTTTGGTGCTCAGCTGGCCACGAGGGTGTTGCTCGTGGGCACCATGATCCCAGACTGGGTGCTGTTGGGAATCCACTAGAGAGTTGGAACCGGAAGGGTCTGGCTGGCCAGGCTCAGGCAGGTTTTGTGGGAGTTTCTAAGTCCAGACTTACGTTCAGAGGCCTAGGTGAGTCTCCCTGCTGGAGGAGAATTAATTATAAAGACTCCATGTTTGCCTGACTATTGGGCGGTTCCATCGGGGCTCCCCAGGGTCCTTGCTGAGGAGCTCGAGGCACAGCATCTACGACCTGGCAGCATCAAGCCAATGCCACGAGCAACCTTAATGAGATAGAAGGGGAAGGATGCTCAGGTGGGTGGTTGGGTGAGGGAAGAGGGAAGCGGGCTGCTGCCACAGTAGTGGCTCTGATCTTTGGGCAGGGCTGGAGAGAGGGCGACTTACTGACCACAGGTATGCAAGTGAGCCTCTTTCTCTTTATCTTTCCCACATGAACACACTGGGCCACCTTGCCTCCCTGTGTCACTGCCCCGATGTTCAGGCCCTCACCTGTTTTCCTAGCTCAGCGGACTCCCAGTCTGCTGAAGAGTGAACTCAGCCATTTCTTCTTGGGCTTCCAGTGGGGGTTGGAGGGGTGCTGGCCCCCTTTCATCATGTTGGCTGGGGGGGGGAGTGAAGGCAGAGCCCCCCGAGACTGTGCGTCTTGCCCTGACAAGGCTGTCCCGGGGAGAGGGCTTGGGGAGCTGAACAAGAAAGGCCCTGGCGGTGGAAAGTCCCCTCTCCCAATTTCCCTTTGGGCCTCGTCCCCAGGCCTCACAGAGCTTTTATTCTCTGGCTCTGAGAGGCAGGGACAAATGAGCAAACCTTTTCTCAGGCTACCAAACCGCCATCCTGCCCTGTCTTACCTCCACACCCTGGCTAGGGAGGAGCGGAACGAGGAAGAGTTTTGGAGTAGACATCCAAAATCAACAGGTGGAGTGTCAGGTGACAGGGCCCAGCCCCTCTCATAAGCCATTGGGGTCCTTCTGGAGACTGGACGTTTCCTTGTTCCTGCTCTGAATCTGATCTGAGTCTGGCCCTCGGCCCAAGGCTGCCTGGCCGGCAGCCGTTGAAAACACAGCCCCTGTGATCCCCTGTAGCCTGTGCCCATAGGGGCCTCAATGTTCTCAGCTGTAGAATGGGAGTCTGTTTCTTTCCGATGAACTGCCATGAGCGTTTAATTTTCTGTACTACCCTGTTGGAAGTGGGGGAGTGTGCCGCAGAATAAAAAGTTTAGACCAGTTGCATTGACTAATCGGTCTGACCGTCCCATGCCAGGCCCTAAAGAAGCACACCCCCTAACTCTCTTTTCTTCAACTCTTGTCTGAAGTGAAGTGTACCGTCTTTAGACAAATCGTGGGGCATCTTGGAAAATGCCTTTGGGCATGGTAGCCCTGGCTGTCTTCCTCTTCCCTAAAATTCTCAGGGTTGGGAGGTCAGGAATTTGCAACTCAGGGAAAGAAGTAGGATTTGTTTGACCCTCCGTGCTCACAGCAGAGCCGGTAGACCCGGGCAGAAGCAGCAAACGCGTGAGGAGCAGGAACAAGGCCAGAGGCCGGAAGAGGCAGGACACAGAAGAGGCCAGGTTCTGCCCAGCGAATGTGTCTTTAACGCAACGCGAGCAGGAGGCAGATGGCGGCCTGCTGGCCCAGGGACTCAGGGCTGGTGATTTTCACATGCACACAGAGATGTGGCATGGGGCCCTCCCCTGCAGCTGCCACCTCCCTGCTGCCCACCTGTGTTTCACCTGGCTTCTTGGAGAGTGGGCAGTGTCGTGACAGGTCGCCCTCTGCTGACGGTGAAGGGAGCAGGCTGGCCTGGGAGGGCCAGTGTCTGTAAACCAAGCCAAGTCTCCTAAAGAGAAATGGACAGCGTGGTGGCACTGGACCCTGCCTGCAGGGCCACCCACAGAGAGTCTGTTTCCTTCTGCATGGAATGTCCATTCTCCATTCCACGTTTGCCGAGCTCTCAGCTCTGGGATGTCCGCACCAGCGGGGCACAGTCCCATACCCCAAGTCTACACGGCAAAAATCCACATGGGGTATTTCCATGAAGGTAACTTCCTTTTAGGGTGTGACTGAGGCTGTTATTAACTTGGTTCTGTATTTCTGAGACCACACCGGGTATTGCAGGTGAGGAAGAAACCCCAACGTGTTAGTGGAGAGCAGTGAGAAGTTAGCTTAGGGTCAACATTTGCTCTGAGTGACATGAGCTAGATAGATGTGCCCACAAATACAGATCTGGGCTCTCCTTGTATAAATGTCAGCAAGGACCTCAGGCCTGGTGCCTGAAGCTTTGGCTCTCAGTTCCGGCTCCCTGAACTTTTTTTTTTTTTTTTTTTTTTTACACTTCACTAGGCCAGGACAGGAATAAGCTAGCTAGGTGACTAAAGAGAATGAATTCCTGGAAATGATTATGAAACCTTCCATGCACAAGCCTAAGAGAGAGAAAACAAACAAGTCTTTAGAGCTTTAAAGAGGAAAGCATCTGACCAGCTACCCAGGACAAGCAAGGGGCAAGGCAGGGCGGCACAGCGACCAGGGTGTAGCTGTGCAGGTGGACCACTTTGCATTCACCTCCCAGCTTGCCTTTTCCCTAGCAATGTAACTACTTAATTTCTCTGGGCCTCAGTTTTCTCATCTGTAAAATGGGAATTATCATACCTGCTTTACAGAAATGTTGCATCAAGTGAGATAAAGAATGCGAAAATACCCAGAGCAGTGCCTGCTGTGTGGAGACACATTAACAAGCAGTAGCAGCGTTAATAAGGAGGAGGGCAAGGAGAACTGAAGGGTGGTGCCTGAAGGAACACAGGAAATTTCACTGCAAAATATGACCCCTTGGTATAAAGAGTATTTTGAATTAAAGACCTTTAGAGAACAACAGATCTTAGAAGGGGTTTTCCCTCTTTCTTCATTACGAAAAACCAGACCCACCAAAAGGAACAAGAAGATCCTTTTGAATGGATCCTTTTGAATCCTCTCTAGAAGATCCTTAAGAATGCAACCAGACCTAGCCCAGCCCATTTTAAGATAATACCTGTGTCTCAGGTTAATTTAGTTTCCGAAGACAATCACTTACAAGTCAATCTGTTTTCCCCCATCCATTCCTTCTCCCACGTATGCATTTATCCTCCCTAATAACCATTTATTGCCCCTCAACAGGATAACCTATATTCCTCCTCTCCCCCTCCCCTTTAAAATGAGGGGATATACATTTCTGGACTCTACTGGGAAACGGCGTAATGACTCTGTGGTTCCTGGGCAGGGTAAATAAATCTCTCTCTTTTCTTAATGTGCCGTATTGTGGGTTGATCTTTCCGTGAACTCCACATGCCGTAACCCGAGAATCTGCTCGATCGTATGAAAATCAGTGGCTGCTCTGTGTCCTGGATTAGAAATCCCCGTGGAGACTTCCCTGATTCTAGCCTAGTGGTGGACGTTTCCCTGCTCCTCATCTCAGTGCTGTGGGCATCGTGCTAGCCGGGGACAGAAAATGACAAAACAAAAGCACTGACACTACCAACTGGTGGAGTCGGCCTCCTTGGCCTGTTTTGCCTCCGGCCTTTAAGTCACCCCAGGAGGGGTCCCACTCCCTGCATCAGTTAGGCCATAAAGGAAAGCTGTAAACACTCGGGGCTGCCCCACTTCCTTCCCTGCAAAGCCCTTACCCAGATCTTATCTCTGCCCCTCCAAACTCTTGGCCCTGAGACTCTGCTCAGGCCCTTTGAACTTTGTCTCCTCCCACTGGCGGATCTCGGCGTTCCCTATAACACCCTTGCCCGTGGAACCATTCCTGGCTCTAGCCACTGGGCCAACACCCTTGCTGTGCTGGTCGCCTCCTCCTTCCCCTCCTTCCCTCCAGATGGGGTAGTCAGACAGGACGTTCTAGCTGCTAAATTCCAGACAGAAAGCACTAGAGCAGTTCAGAGGAAAGAGAGGTCCCTGAGAGGGGTGGTCGGGGAAGCGCTGGAGGAAGAGGGGGATCTGATCCTTCAGATCAGAGCGGAGGTGGGAGAGTCAGGCATGGCTTATAGCGTAGTGCAGGGCTTGGCAGGTCATGGCTCAAGAGCCCAATCCAGCCTGCCTCCTGTTTTTGTAAATAAAGTTTGTTGGAATGCGGGCACGGTCGTTTGTTTATGGATTGCACCCGGCTGCTTTGTGCCACAAGGGCAGGACTGAGCATGGCCGCAGAAACTGTAGGACCCGTCAAACTTAAAATATCTACCATCTGGCCCTTTAAAGAAAAGCCTGGCCTGAGTCACACACCTCTCAGGGCCCACTTCCTCATTGGTTGCATGGGACAGTGGTGTCTGTCCTACCCTCCTTAAAGGTTTTTTGGGCAGGTCACTGAGAGAGTGGGCATGGAAACCACTCGGAGGGATGACTATGCTATCATTGATTTTGGACAATCAGTTTTGCTCTGATACGTCGCTTAGCAATAGTGACGCGGAAAAGGCCCCAGGCCAAGGTCCTGAGCTCTCTTTTCTAGTCCTCACTCTGCTATTACTAACTGGATTAACCGAGTGACTTTAAGCAAGTGACTACCCCCACCCCTGGGCCTCAGTTAACTCACTTCTAGACTGACGATTTTAGACTAATGTCCAAAAATCTATTAGCTCTGAAATTCTACGATTCCACTTGGCCAGATGTGTGCAACTTCCCTGCTTTTCCAAAACAGCAGCCCTGAAGCCTGCGGCTCCTTGATTTTCCTGCTACAGTGTCTTGGTTCGGGACCAGATAGGAAGAGATATTACCGAAGGATTTCTGACGCTGCTGATGGCTTAGAAGGTGGGGCTGAGGCCTTCTGGAAATGTCTACCTGACAATCCTCCAATTGATATTGGAGCCTTTCTTTCCCTTCCACCTGCATTGCTCAAATGCTGGTGCATCCAAATACGGAGTCCAGACAGCTGCCGACACATCTGGCGAAAGGAAAGAGCAGATGTGATCCCTGAAAAGACAGTGGGGCCTGCGACAGAGCAAGGTCCCCAACAGGCATGAGGTTACGTGGTTATGAGGCAGAATCCACATAAAACTCCTCTCTTTCGTCCCCTACCCCATCCCCAAAGCCCTTTTCCAGCTTCATCCACAGTCCTTGATATGAAGGATTTTTATAAGCAGTTGAACAAGAGGAACTTTATGAAGAAGAGGAGACTCTACGGAAAATACCCTTCTCCTAGGAAGATCCTCCAGGAAAATCCCAGAAAATCTTGACTAGGTCAAAAGGTCTACAGTATAAGGAGCATGGGGCCAAATGGGGAGGGACGTTGTGAGGCAGCGTTCCTCCGTGTGGTCTGGAGGTAGAAACCACCCGCCCCTGAGGTCATCTAGAGAACTCCCAAATGCAGGGCCAGATGCCCGAATGATTCAGAGCTCTAGCGTGGGCAAAATCCGCAGGGGCCACTGGGCTGTGCCCTCCCAGTCGCCAATCAGCCACAGATATTGACTGGGACCCTACTGAGCTGGAAGTTCTCTGGGGACATACTGAGATGGATAAAACACAATTACTGTCGTAAAGAAGCTTAGAATCTACTTGAGAAGGCGAGACATCATACACGGATATAATGACATGTGAGCAGCAGGCCGAGTACTAACATGTCAGGAAGGGAGGTGCCCAGCAAGGGCTGGGAGTGGTGGTAGAGAATTTGTCCTTGTCCACACTGATTGGAAGCCTCTTCTATTTTCAAACATTCAGAAATGGAAATTCCACACTTTGCCTAGGTGACCTCTTCCAGGGTTTAACAAACCCTTTCCTGAAGCCTTCTTCAAGTCACACTGTCGCCTTTGGCCATGGACAATGCTTGAGCATCTTGGGCCCAAGCATGGTCAGCCTTTGCTTCCCCGGGTGGAGCTCCAGCTGCCTCAGCTCCTCCTCGTGCAGGTGGAGGAAGGATGCTGAGAAGAGGCTGGGGGTCTTGGAGGTCTTTGGTCCTGGTCCTCCTTCCGTGGTGACTGGGTGGTTTATCTTTCCATTTCTCGGGGCCCCAGGTCTCTCTCCGGGACAGTCAGGCTGGCTTGGGCAGCAGGAGAGCCATCCTGGAGCATCTTCCTTTCCACGGGGGGCAGCTGGTCTGCTTGGAGACTTGGCTCCAGGAACGGTGTCATCTGAATCAGGGTGACCCGTGGTGCTCTTCCTGCCTCCTGAGCTGCAGAGACACAGGGGCTGTGAGGGTTCTGAGCATGGACAGCACTGAATTTCATTCCCTGGGAACCACATTTGAGAACTTCCTGACACAGAAGACTGGCAAGCGCCAGCCTGGCCAAGTGACTGGGCCGGAGCACTGACGTTAAGAGTACTTAAACCTGGGCACATGGCTATCGGATAATTTCAGCAGGGCCATAAACAAGGTGCAAATGCAAGGCGTGACCCTACCTCTGGGCCCCTCACTCCTGCTCTCTGCTGCTGGATTGCTCACGTGGCTGCAGTGCCTGTGGTTAGCATGTACCTTGTAACCCTTCAAAAGCTTCTCCTTAAGCTTTCGGATGCCTCTGAGTCCTAAGTACAGAGATGATCTTCCCATTTTATTGATTAAGAAACCAAGAGTGGTTAAATGGCTCAGACCAGAATATAGCCCTTCTACATTCAAGAGTCCTGAAATGACTTTACCCCCACCCAGTTTTGAGGGTGTCAGGTGGGAAGAAGCACTCCTCTCCCTGGCCTTGGGGCTACTCCACTCACAGGTCCTCCTGCTCCGGAGCTTCCTCTGCAACAGAACCAGAGCCGCAAGCATGAATGGGGCCAGCATGGTAGAGACTGGAGTCAGGATGCGAGGGCTGCTCTTCTCTGGTAAAGCACTGGAGTGGGGACGGAAAGAGCACAGGAGAGAAGAGGCTGGAGCCAGCTAGATGACAGAGGGTCATCTGGGCCCCTGCCCCTCATTTTACAGGTGAAGAAGCTGAGGCCAAGGCAAGTTGGCTGCCCCGGTTCCCACAGCTAGTTAGTAGTGGAGCTGGGACTAGAACCTCTGTCTTCAGGTTCCAAGCCTGAATCCTTTCCCCTCCTCCACCCGCCAGAGCGGGGGCCCCACTGCCTGCATGCCACAGTGAGAACGAGGACTGAGCGGGAGTTGGGGACGCCAGCCTCGGCATTTGTCTCTGCCACAATCTTTCCTTGTGGCTTCAGCGGGCCACCTCCCCTCTCTGGAGCCTCTGGTCTTCATCTTAAAAATTAGGAAGTCCTAAGGTTCCAGCCTAAATATTCTGTCATTGTACTGCTTATATTTCACTGGAAAACCATGTGACAATACTCAGGGGGTATTCTCACAGCACGGGCCCTCAAGGGAGGGGTGGGGTCTGATGTGTATGTCACTGTCCGGCAGGTACAAAGGGAGAGGAGTGACCAGAAGAGAGGGGACAAGATATGGGTCCCCAACTGGGAGGAGGGGCTTGGGGGTTACCTCTTCACGGATGACTCTTTGCCGGGGGGTCTCAGGGGGCCTGCTGCGGGGGCCTGGCTCGGTGTCGCTTGGGGACCACTGTCTCCAGCCGCAGCGTCTAGGTCCCCTTCTGTGCTTCCCTCCACAGACGCGGTCTCTATGCTGGTGGCTCCCAAGGTCCACACTCCTGCAGCTGGGGTTGTTCCTTCAGTCCAGCCCAGGAATGGTTGCTTAGAAACCGGCGTCGTTTCTTGCGGTATTTCCCAGGGCAGTTTTTCGGAGACCAGGGCTGGTGGCCTGCTGGTTCCTATGACCTTTCTGGCCACATCCACGGATATCCTGGCCCTCTCTGTTTCCACCCTCGGCCTGTCTGCCTGGGTGGTTGTCATCTCCCTCCTGTCCTTGCTGACAATAGCCCTGTTTGTCATTGAGCTTCTCGTGCGCCACATCCAAACACCGTCTGTTGTGTTGGACACGCTGCTGGTGTTTGAAGCTGGACTCTCTGGAACAGGAACTGTTGCCGTGACAGAAGCCTCCACCCAGACACCTGTCCCTGGAGCTGCTGTCCCTGTCGTTCCTGGGGTTTGTCTCCCCTTAGCTGAGGCTGTGGCTGTGCTGCCTCCTGGAGTTGGAGCACCTCTGTCCCATCCTGTCCCCCGTCCTTCTGTGGTCTGGGTGGGTACTGGGGTCCATCTATCGGCGGCTGGAGATGCTGTTCCAGAAGGTCCTGGGGGGAGGTCCCCAGCAGCTGGAGTGGCCGTGGGGAGGGAGCTGGAAGGACCTGTGTGAACGGCAGAGGGAAGCCACGTGGGAAGGCACCCAGGTTGCTTACTGGATTTGGCAAAGGACGCTGGGTTTAAAATCTTTGCCAGATGGAATGCAACCTCACTAGGAGATGCAATCTTCGGTCGATATGTTGGATAAAATTAAAAGTTTGGCCACACCTGTAATCTCAGCAACTTGGGAATCTGAGGCAGGAGGATCATTTGAGCCCAGGAATTCAAGGCTGCAATGAGCTATGATGACAGAGCCCAGGTGACAGAGCAAGACCCCATCTCAAATAAAATACAAAAATAAAATAAAGTAAAATATAATAAATATTGGGGAACCCAGCTGTATTCTCTAGCCTGCTGCAAACATTGACATCTCCCATCCCCTTCTCCCATGCCCACATATTCTCTAGCCAGCTGTCCAGGATCCACAAGCTGCCCCTGTCCCTAGAGCCCCATGGCCCAGCAGGCAATGGTCTTCCAAAAAGAAAAAAAAAAAAGAAACATTCCAGCTCCAGTAAGCAGCCAATGGCAGCAGATGGTTGGAGAGCTGCGTGGAATAAAGCTAACCTGCCCTCAGGCTGCCTCCTAGCACGACGTCTCTTCTGTAGAGTGGCCTTCCACAGCTGGGGTGCCCTTCCTGCACTCTGGCTGCCTGACTCTGGATCAGCTCTCTGGAACCTGCCGCACAGGACCCGGGCCTGGCCGCTGAGCATCTCTGCTGAGAGTCTCAGCAAGGGCCTGTGTTAGGAACAGGCTAGTTGCAATTCTTCTCTCTTGCTTGTCACGGCTCCTCTGCAGTGCCACCCGCTTGTCTGCATGTCTGAACGTAGAGCCATCAGGACCCTAAGAAGCCACACTAGCCAATTCACTGCCTCCTTGCAACTATCTCCAAATACGCATTCCACACACTGGGGCGGGCGGATTATGTGCATTCAGTTGGGAAGTTTATCCCAATACCTCCCTTCCTTCTGAAGGTAGCTTCCCTTTGACGTGAACGCCTACTGCTTAAAGTCTTTGCCTTGTCCCCCGCTTTTCATCATCCCTCCCCTAATGTTTAAAGCCCTCTTGGTTCTCTGAACCTTCCCTTGCACCTTCCCCTTCCCAGCATTCACTTCCACGAGCGGAGCTCATCAGATGTCAGCCCGTACCTGCAGAGACGGTCAGATTCATGCTGAAGAACAGCATGGTGCTTCCGTCCCCAATGCCGCAGTGGTAGCACCCCACGTCATCCAGGGACAGCTGGGACAGCCGGACCACAAAGAAGCCCCTCTGTGGGAAGTCCGCTAGAGCCACCCGGCCGTGATAGCGGTAGTGAGTGTAGCGGCTGCTGGACACGATGGTGCGGCAGGTCCACCTTGGGGGGCCCAGGCGGCACCAGTACTTCCTCTGGCGCCTGTTGACCGAGGAGGGGGCATAATGGCACTGGATGGTGACAGCTCCCCCGGGCTTCCCAGACACCAGCCTCGGGCCCTTCAGTGCATTTGCAACTGCAGGCAGAGGAAACAGTCAAAGGAGAGGGAAGGGTGAGTGCAGTCACCATAACAAGCTCTGAACTCTGCCAGAATTAGGGGTCAGGTTAGAAAGTCCCACTGTAGAAGTAGAAATGGCAGAGCTTGGCCACTGGGGAAGCGGGAGTCTCCCCGAGACGTGGAATGGCACCATACCCAAAGCCCCATATGAAGGATGAAAATGCAGCAATCATTTTACCGACTGTTCAGCTAGCACTTAGCTGAATGTGCTAGGTGTTCTCATACCAGTCCATCCAGAGCCTGGGTTCATTCCAATGTGCTCCAATGCAGATGTTTAGAAAAAGATGTCACCTGGCCGGGCTCAGTGGCTCACGCCTGTAATCCTAGCACTCTGGTAGGCAGAGGCGGGAGGATCACTCAAGGTCAGGAGTTCAAAACCAGCCTGAGCAAGAGCGAGACCCCATCTCTACTATAAATAGAAAGAAATTAATTGGTCAACTAAAAATATATAGAAAAAATTAGCCGGGCATGGTGGTGCATGCCTGTAGTCCCAGCTGCTCGGGAGGCTGAGGCAGGAAGATCACTTGAGCCAGGAGTTTGAGGTTGCTGTGAGCTAGGCTGACACCAGGGCACTCTAGCCCGGGCAACAGAGTGAGACTCTGTCTCAAAAAAAATTAAAGAAATAAAAATAAAAAATAAAATAAAAAAGATGTCACCTAAGCTCATGCAAGAGGGCTGAGGCTACATGCGACAGGAGGGCTCTGGTTTGCACAGAATGCAAAGGAGAGATGCTAACAGTGAGAACGTATCCATGTGCTTTTCCTCTGCTGAGGACAGGGTGCCTTGAAGCACAAGAATCCTGCTGTGCTTGGTGGGGATGTGTCCGGACCAGTGGTTGCAAAATTTTTCACACTGGCCACTTTTCTGTAGAAACAGAAACCAAGTGCCACTGTAAGAGCACAGCTGAGCAGTATTGTGAACGTGTCTGCTCTGGCAAGAGGCATAGACAACTCACGGTGGAACCACAGCATGCGGCCAGCTTCCTGAACGACTTAACATTTGATAGAGCACAAGCAGAACAACGTTTATTCTTTCTCTCACTGCCTCTTCGAACTTTCTCTGTGGACTTCCCTGCTCCTTAAGGAAATCTCAGGCACAAGCTTGCATAGATCAATGGTAGTTTCTCTTGGATAATAAAAAGCCCGGGCTAGTCTAAAATTATACACCCGTCACGGTCTGATGAAAGATCGCAACTCCAATCTCTTGCACAACAGAAGTTTTTCCCTTCTCCCAGCTGGGCGTGGAGCCTGTCACAGGGGAGGGGGACATGTTGGGCTCTCTTGCTGTGCTGTATGCCTTCCTCTGCTCAAAGCTGCTGTTTGGGACCCCCCACCCCCACCCCGGGGTTAGGCATGGAGGGGAGAGAGGAGCGCGAATGAAACAGTTGTGGTCTTCCCTTGGTGTTTTCTGAGTATGGCAAATGTCCAAATATGTCTCTTTTTTTGCCTCCCAGGTATATTTTTGGTGGCCTCTGGCTGCAACTCCGTCCTTGTGAGAACTGCCTGTCCTTCTGCTGGTCTTTCACGGCTACCACCAAGCCTGTGACTTCTGGCTATCTGCCCTTCCTTTTATGGTCACAGTACCCTCTGGGGGGCCTTCTTGGGGGGGGCCTCCCATTTGGTCACCAGAAGCATACCTGTGTCCTGATGTCAGAAGAAACCTGGGACCAGGTGGAGCTTGTGGAGTGACTTTCCAGAAAATTCCTTCTCCCACTTGGCTTAAAGAGAAGGAAAAGCAATCCCTCCTGTCCCCTGGTGACTCTTCCCCTTCCCCCATTTGGCCTGAGCAGCTGCCCGATGGACTGTTGCTGGAGCCAGCTTTACGGTCTCTTTCTCCAGTCCTGTAGAGGCGGTTCAACATGCTGCTTTAGGATGTGGGTGCCTGGCCCCTATGGATTTGTTTCATCTTTAGGGCCTCTGAGATGAGGCCCTAAAGACATAGGAAAGTTCCAGAAAGTTCAGCTTCATATCTTATTGCCAGGAACATCTAAATAATTTGTGGGTCCCAGTACAAAATTAAAAGGCAGGACCCCTTATTCAAAAGGCATTAAGAATTTCAAGATGGCATCAGCAGAGCACGAAGCCAAGCTCCTTCTGAGTGTGGGGTGCCATGTGACTGCACAAGTCACATGCCCATGAAGCCTGTCCTGCCGATGACAGGTGTCTTAAGGTCTAATTATAGCAAAAGCAGAGGTCATAAAAGCTATGAACACCTCAATATTCAAGGTGGGTTTAATTAAACAACACACCCCAAGCCATGCCACCGATGATAAAGGTTCATGTAATTTATCATTAAAAGTCAAGAATATTCACAATTACAAATAAGGGCCATCTCAGGACAAGAGTGATGCCCTGATGAAGTACCCACACCCCAGATTTCAGGGATTCTTGGGATCTACATGTGGCACATTTGAGAGGAGCACTGTTTCATGAGTCAGCAGGATGGGGCCGTCTGACTTCACAGTAGAAAGCTGCTTCAGAATCCTTAATCGACTCTCGCAATGCACGTAATGTTTTTTTATTAACATCAAAGTCAAGAACCAATACCTTAAGGACATGTTTGGCAGGTTACTGATCAGTAGCTCTTCATTCTATACAAGCATTAAGGTTTTGGAATTTTATACGAACCACCAGTGAGAACTGAAGACGAGGCCGGCGTTTTAGGATCATTTTAGGGCTCACCTGGGGGACCTGAAGCCAATTCTCTGCCCTTCCGTGCAGGTGGGTGGCTGTCCCTGGCTCCCATCTCCCACCATGGCTCCCACTAGGCAGATGCAAGGGCTGCCCGCAGCGGGGGAGGCTGGCTTGGTGTGAGCCAGTGCAAGAGGCCTGTGGCAGGAGGAGGGGAGGGGAGGGGGGGGCTGCACCTGCCAAGGAACTCTCCCGCCAGCACAGGGGTGAGGACGGTGTTCTGGAGGGGAGAGAGCCATCCAGCAGCCATCTGAGATGGGGTCCTCCGTGTGCAGGGGACAAAGAAGAACCTGCAGCAGAGGGAGGAGGCGGGTCATCAGGGGGCTGTCCGTGTGTCCACAAAGCCACCCACAAGAGGAAGAGGCAAAGAGCCAGCTCGAAACCCCTGCAAGGCCAGAGAGCTCCAGGCCTTTGGCCAAGCGAGAGCTGTCTGCCCTCCCGCCACTCCTCCCTCCCGCTGCCAAGGCCCTGCTGAGCTGCCTGGACGGGGAGGAGGGGCTAGGAGAGGAGAAGAGAGAAGGCACCAACCACACCCCTTCCTGGACTGCAGGCCTTGGGAGGAAGAGGAGCTATATCTTTGAATGGAGATTAAAATGCTGACCAAAATATTTAACGGGACACTTAAAATGATCAAATTGTCCAGGCACGGCAGCTCATGCCTGTGATCCCACCACTTAGGGAGGCCGAGGTGGTAGGATCACTTGAGGCCAGGACTCAAGACCAGCCTGGACAACACAGTAAGATCCCATCTCTACAACAAATTAAAAAATTAGCTGGGTGTGGTGGTGCACACCTGTAATCCCAGCTCTCCAGGAGGCTGAGGCGGGAGGATTACTTGAGCCCAGGAGTCCAGGATGCAGTGAGCTTTGACAGTACCACTGCATTCCAGCTGGGGTGACAGACTGAGACCCTGTCTCCAAATGAAAATAATCATAGAACATTCGAGACTTAAAGCAATTAATTTAGGACTATTAGCTATATATCAGTAGAAAAAACATGGGCCTGCCTGCGTTTTCATTTGGGGGCAGGGAAGCCTGCTCTTGCTGAAAAATTTTAAAGGGGGTAGTGGGAGATAAAAATAAAGAGGTGGCGTGATTATATCAGACTGAATGCTTATTCAAATATTGGCTACTTTTGAGTCATTGAAACTCTGATTTATTTATAAGGCAGATACAGTTGGTAGTCCTTTTTTGGTATTATCATGGCATTTTCATTCATTCATTCATTCATTTATCCAATAATTGTTAAGCATCTACTTGGGACTAGGTTCTAGGTACTGGACACTCTAGGTGCATACTCGCTATATTCCTCAATGGCTCCCCATTACCATCAGAATAAATTCCAGCTACCACAGCTTGGAGATGGGGCCTTTTGTCATCTGAGCCTGGTCTATACCCCGCCAGCTTCACCAACCAGCCAGCGAGGAGCTTTAGGGCAGGGATCTTGTCTTTCATGTGTCTGTCCCCAGCGCCTGGCACACAGTGAGCCCCTCGTTAATGTATGTTGAATAAGTAAGTAAATTAGTGAATGTAATTTTTACAGGCTCATATAGTTTCTTTGTAGACTGTGAACTCTAAGATTAGAGCAGCATCTTCATCTTCATGTCCCTAGTGCGGGGCCTGGCACTTGTTTCTAGAATGAGGGGTAAGGAAGCACTGCTCCTTCTGTCTTTTGCATGCCCTGGAGCCCTTATCTTGAAAATGCAGCTGGCTGGACGCGCGGTGGCTCACGCCTGTAATCCTAGCACTCTGGGAGGCCGAGGCGGGTGGATTGCTCAAGGTCAGGAGTTCGAAACCAGCCTGAGTGAGACCCCGTCTCTACTAAAAATAGAAAGAAACTAATTGACCAACTAAAAATATATATATACAAAAAATTAGCCGGGCATGGTGGCACATGCCTGTAGTCCCAGCTACTCAGGAGGCTGAGGCAGGAGGATCGCTTGAGCCCAGGAGTTTGAGGTTGCTGTGAGCCAGGCTGATGCCACGGCACTCACTCTAGCCTGGGCAACAAAGTGAGACTCTATCTCAAAAAAAAAAAAAAGAAAAGAAAAGAAAATGCAGCTGACTTTCTGTTAACAACTTAAATGGAAGAGAGCAGAGGCATGGGGAACATCAAAAGAAAGAATATTCTAGAAATCATCAAGTCAGGCCTGTGGCCTCTCATGTGAGCTCTCTCACCTCCTTCATCCCCCTGGGCCCCGATCTGACTCCCTGGAGCCACTGCCTGGCCTTGGATGCCAGCAGAGACAGCCATGGACATGCCCAGTGCCACCGTGGTGCCCACCAGGAATCTCTGCAGCCTGGAAGACTCAGGTCCTGTTTTGCAAGCTCTGCATGCGGGCTGGGTGTGGGACTCACCTTGCAGCAGGCACAGTATGAGGAGGAGGAGCACTTTCCATCCTGCCTTCTGGTTGGCAACCTGCAAAAAACACTGTATGTGAAAAGAGGCCCAAGAGAAACTGGGGTGAGTGACAGTGGGACCTGGGTGGGCACCTTCTCACTCTGGGACCTCAGTTTGCTCAGCACGGGGGCTGGGCTGGATAAACCTGAGAGCAAGACAAGCACTGCCCTCCCCGAGGAAGCATGCCTTCATCCTCACACTCCTAAGCATTGCACACTGGGCCTGGGGCACTCCTGCCAAGGTTAAAATTCCCCTTGCCCTGAGGTTCCTGTGTTCAGAAGAGGTGAGATTCCCTCTGTAGGATTCCAGCCCTGGCACCCGCTCGCCAGCCTGGAGCTTTGAATCTGGGGGGAGCACAGTGCAGGGGAGAGACCGCACGTTGGCAAGTCCAAACCTATTTGGAATTGTGGGACCTTGGAAAGTTAGTCTCGGGGATTCATTTCCTCTCCAGGGGAAGGAGGGAAGCGGGATGGGGTTGCCGCTGCACAGCTTAAGTGGGATTGTGGTACAAGCCCCTGGCATTGTGCCTGGTGACACAGGGCAGTCCCCATCCCCCTCTCTCCTCTCCCCTTCCTCTTTGCAGGAGGGGCCTTGCTTCCTTCAAGGGACGCTTTCTGTTTCACTGTTAGTGAGCCTCCCGTCAGTAACTAGGAGTTAAAAATTAAATCTCAGGCCACGTAGATGTCTGCACTCGTGTCCTATTCTGTTTCTTCCCCACAGCTTCTGGAAAATTCTCCTGTCTCCAGTCCACGCCACCCTTCCCCTTGCTCTGGTCTCTCCCCCTGGCCTGGGGAGCTCCTTGAGGACAGGACTTTGGGTCTCATCCCTCCCCCTTCAGGGTCTAGCACATTGTAGACGTGCAATGCACAACAGTGTGAACAGAAACCCACTTCTCCTTGAATGGACACCACACTGATCACTACTCAATGGTCTTTTACTGATTGCTAATTAAAAAGAGAGATTGTATATCAAGCTTCTCTTGGGGGATTGCTTTTTGATTGATTAAAAATCTATTCTTTTCATCTATTTACTGCCTGAAGTCCCTGGGACCTATAGATTTTTTTTTTTTTTTAAAGAAAGCAAACTGAAGTTAGCCATGGTGTTTCCCTTCCTGTTCTAGTATATGTCACTAAGATTAAGGACAGGCACTAACAGTCAGTGGTTTGGCCCCTGGGCAGGACACCCCTTGCTCCCCTAACTAGACTAAGCCTCGCAGAGCCACCGGCCAGTTTGGGACGTAGGCAGGAGGGACTCAAAGGGGGAGAAAAGGGAATGGAGGAAAAAAGAAGGCAGCGAGGGTAGGAGAAGGGGGAGAGGGAAGGAGGGGTAGGAGGAGAGAGAGAGCAGAGAGGAGAGGAAGGTCAAGAATCGGTGGGGTGGCCCAGTAGCTGTGAGTCGTCCCAGCAGCTTGGCTCTGCCCAGCCTTTGCTGCTCTATCCAGTGCCAGCCCAAGAGTGGCCAGATTTTGCAAAGCCCACAGGCTTCTCACGCCTCCTCCTGTATCTTTCCTCTCGCCAGTCCCCGTGGGCACTACCGTGGCCACCTCAGCCCTCTCCCTGCCTTCCCGAGCTTCTGGCTGCCTGCCCTCCCCGGGAGTCTCTCCCTGGGTGTGACCTGTGCCTAATCGATAGTTTGATCAACGATCACCAAGTCCACGCTAACTCTGGGGCCGGCACCCAGATTCCCAGTGGATCGATTTTTCTAAAGTGCGAAGTGCTGACGCCCAGCACATGCTGGGGCCAAAGTCTCGGCACACACGCTGCCCGGTTCCTCGGAAGCCCGGCGGGCGGCAATCTCTGGGCTTCGGGAGAAAGAGCCGCCTCCAGGGGCAATGAGGAAGCACAGAGTGTGAGATAAACGGTCTCCAGAAGAGTTATCAGCCTTGATTGGAGGCTGGAAGGACAACATTCAACGGAAGCTCTCCAAGTCACCCTCCCTTGCCAACGGCTTTCAGAAATCCTCTCTCCAGCCAGAGACAGGGAGCCCCGAGTCGGTAGCTTGGGGGCCGCAGGCCTCGGCTGCAGTGCCGTGCATTTCAGGGCATGCGGCCACCTGGGAGAACTCTCTAGCGCCTCTGGTCCTGCCAGGACAGGTGTCCACCCCGTCTTCAGCACGGGCTGGTGTACGACTCCCCAGATTCCCACCGCCCCTCCGAGCCCAACTTCTCTCCTACTCCCCCTGTCCCCACCCCACGTCCTGGGCAGCAGACAACAAGGGAAGGGGTCAGTGTGGTTTAGAGGGAAGGACACAGAACCAGAAAGGAGCCAGGAGGGTCTGCTTGGCCTGAGGCTGACACAGTAACCTTGACCCATGCTCCTTTTCCCTCCACTAGAAAAGGAGAGCTTTGCCCGTGTGAACTCCATGTTCCTTCTCTTCCTAGCGTGTATTCATTCTACACCACCCATGGCTCCTAAGAGCTCATGCGCCCTGGAGGGTGTGAGCAGACGCTGCAGCCTGAACTCCGGGGTCCTTACCTGGCCTCCTGGGAAGGAGCCCACCTGCTCTGGAAAGGACACGTGGGGTCACGTTTGACAGCGGTTGCTGCAACTCACCCCCTGCCACACACACACACGCTCAGAGGCAAGACCCCAAACTCCGGAAGAAAGCCTCATCTCACCTTTCGTTCTCTGGGCTTTTGGTGGGCGTCTCCATCCATCTCAGCCTAGAAATGAGATCCACGGGGACTTTTCTTTTTATCCCTATGAGACGCGGGGGTTTAGATGCCTTCTTGGTGCTCTTCTTTAAACCTGGAGACTGGGAAGTCAATATGGCACATTGCAACGCAGCTGGAGCTGGCACTAGAAATCGGGGTGCTAGGTATAGCTCTGCCACCTGCCTCAAGTCACTTCTCCCCGGGTTTGAGTACTTACAGGAAGAAGCCAGTGCTAGTCCCTTGTCGTTCCTGCTGTCACTTATTCCTGCAGGACTTTTCCAGGGGTGGTGATAGCAGCTTGAAGGAAAACACACGGATCCACGTCCTCCCTCCTCTCATGGCCTCTCCAGTCCAGGGTCCCAGACTTTTTAGGATGTCCCAGCTCAGCCGGCCCATTCGGGCATCTTCTGGACAAGTGACGCAACAACCTGGGCAGGAAAGAAGGGAAACTTCGAAATTTAGAAGAGGAATTCCCCAGCCGTCTGGCTGGCAGCTGGTGCCCTCCTGCTGACCTTGCCCCTCCAACTACCATGGAAAAGCAATCTGGGCAGTTTGGATCACTAACTTCTGTTCTGCTGCATGGCCTGGTGGTTACTAATTCACGTCCTAGACAAAGCACAATACCGTAAACGAGACGATCTTCAGGGAAGAGAATGCTGACAAGTGTGGATCATGCAGATAGATGACACACTTCAAAAATACCCCAGTATTTCCCTTTGGAAAATAGTTTATGGATGGGTTTTTTTTTTCCTTGTAAAAGATCTGATCTTCCTGCCCTCTGTTGGCCTTAAGCTGACTTTAAAATGGCGGGCACAGCCCAAGCACTCAACAACTAAGGGGTTCAAGGGAATGGGGGTGCAGCAGGCTGTAATTAAGGGTCCTCACCGGGACCTCTAACAGACAATATGGCACCCTTGGGCCAATTAGAAGGGACACCTCTTCCTTAAGAATAGATTCTGCTGGTATGTTGTTGCACAATTTGAACAACCATAGATGGCAACCTGTATTCTTCTTGCATTCTCCCTTCCAGGTTTGAAGACCGGTTAGGGGTAGCAAATGAGTCACTGAAAGCAATGGGAGAGCAAGAGAAACAGCTCTGTGAGATGCTTGGAGTTTGGTTGGGATGAGGCAGTCTGTGCATGCGTGTGTGCTGGTAACCATGTGCACAGCTGAGTGTGCTGCTATTCCAGTACTTGGTAAACAGCTTCAGTCCTAGAACTCTAGATCTTCACCCTCACCTCGAGCCTCCCATATTAGTTAAAATATATCTACAATGTGAACAGCGTCCTCTTAGGATGTGGCATCCTTGAGCAGTGCACAACCTGAAGAACCATACATGGTGGCCCTGCCTTCAGAGGTTCGTCCCCAGAATTGAGTGATCCTCGTGCAGGTGGCAGAGAGGTGGCTAATGCCTGGCTATAGATTCTCCCCTCCCAGCTCCTCGGGGAGCAATATAACATCATGTTTGATCACATAGATTCTGGAGTCAGGCTGCCCTTCCATTAAGTTAATATCCCCTACTCTACTTTTTACTAGGAAAGTGATATGGGTCAGATTATCTGTTCTCTTTAAACCTTGGTTTCCTAATCTGTTATACAGGAGATAATAGCACCTGCCTTATAAAGTTATTAAGTGGATTAAATGCAATAATCTATGTAACTCAAAGTGCCTACATGCCATTAATTCTCAGTAAACATCAGCTAATAATATAATTAGCTCAGCATATAGCAACAGGGAGGTGTCCTAAATGATCAAACCCTCAAAAAAAAAAAAAACAAAAAAAAAAACCATTGAGTGTTTTTATCTATTCAGGGATCTTTCTTTCTTTCTTTCTTTCTTTCTTTCTTTCTTTCTTTCTTTCTTTCTTTCTTTCTTTCCTTCCTTCCTTCCTTCCTTCCTTCCTTCCTTCTTCTTCTTCTTCTTCTTCTTCTTTCTTTCTTTCTTTCTTTCTTTCTTTCTTTCTTTCTTTCTTTCTTTCTTTCTTTCTTTCCCTTTCTTTCTTCCCATCATTTTGACATTTGAAGATTAAAAATAAACCCATTTTGTCTAAGAACACTTCTGAATTAAATTTGTATTTTCAAGTAAATATTTGTCAAATTTTCATCGTTTTATAAACACAGCAGTCCCTTGCATCCTTGAGGGTATGTTATTCTATTTTTATCTACTTTTGAACACTTTGCAGACTTTTCCATACTTGCAGACATAAATCATAGCGAAGTACACTGAGCTGTAACACACTGGGGCCGGCTTCTGGACCACTGACCTAGAGCCATGATGTTCCCTCTCTGAAGCTTTATGGGGAAGAAAAGCTCCACACTGGCTATTTCTCTTGGAGGTATACCTGAATTTTCTTGCCCAGCTCATAGCCACAGGGGGGCTCTTCTACATTGATTTATGACACTGTAACTGGATTTTTGGTCCCAGACTGCAGAATCAGGCTAAATAATACATTGAACAAATGTCAAAATCTGGGAAGAGCTTTATCCACTCCATGCACCACCCTAATTCCCCAATCCCAGTTTTAACAAAGGACTTTATCTGCCAAACACACATGAGGGTGAAAATCAGCAAACAGAAAGCCAACCAAAACAAGGAAAGCTACTTGTGCCATAAAACAATCCACATTGATTTCCTCCCTCTCCTAAACGTGTTTTCTAACGTACAAGGAAGGGCAGTGGACAGAGGTGTTTTCTGTTCCCAGGTGGCTCGCCCGATCGTTTCCTCTTCCTTGGTAGTCAAGGTTCAACCTCCTGCTTTATGCATTATTGCAGGGTTTTTTTTTTGTTCACTGTGCCCACTTTGTAAGCCTTTTCTGGCCTTGTCATCTGCTGGGGAGGCACATTGTCTCTCCCCAATCTCAGGCCAGAATATTACGTATTGAAAAAAATCATTGCTTAAAAACACCTGCATTACTCCAAGTCCTTGATCACTTTCTTAGAAATTCACCAAGGAAGGTGAACTATGAGACTTGCCACTCCTCCAAATGACAACAAAGAAAATATCTGTATAGCACAAATAATCATTTTATAATGGCATTTAGCAGGCTTTTACGACCTCAACCACCATTTACCTGATAGCAAAGCTTACAAAGCTCAATCCGCAAACACAGAAGGCATTTCAAAGGCAGTTGGTTAAGTGCCAAGAAGGTTTAAGTTCATGTACAGGTTGCTGGTGAAAGCACAGGGTGGAGAATCCCAGGAGATCCTTGCACAGATGGGAGCTGAGACCTTAGCTGTAGCCCGTGTCAGGATGTGGGTAGGAAGACATGATCAGCAGCCCTTGGCATAATCTTTCTAGAGTGAGTTGGGTCTGGCGTTTGAAAGAAATGTTTCTTATGGGTTGGGGTTATTTGGTTAAGAGACTATTTGGAATAAACATTATCCTATGACAATGAATCACAGGCCCTTGCAGGATGGAAGGAGCCCGAAAGAGTCGGCCTGCTACCGATGAGGTTGTTGGCCTCCTTGAGGAACAGTGCCATACGGGGGGCTCCACGTCGGTCTCTGTTGCTGGAAGGTTGGACGTTTCACAGCAACAGTAGCTCACTCAGCCCTGGTCAGCGGGGCCTATGCTGTTTTCTGAGGCGCATGCATAGCCTCTGACTGTGTGCCTTCCTTCATGTGTCCTTTGTGTCAGCACCAGGGTAGCCGATGACTGAAGTCGGCCGATGTCAGATGGCCAAGCCATTCTGCCTGCCGGGCAGTCAGTGCCCCTCCCGTGGTTCTCTCCAGCAGGTGTTAGCATATGACCCAGAGAGCTTCGCACTTGATGCCTGCTCCTCTGTCCACCCACACGCCTCTGCCCGTATCCTTCACCGTTTGCCCATCCGGGCCTCTGTGTGTATCTAACATCAGGCTTCGGCTGACACCGTGACTGGCGCCTTGCAGAAGACCCAGCTAAGGTGAGCCAGGACTCTTGACCAAAGGAAATCAAGAGATAACATGTGTTGTTTTGAGCTGCCGACTGTTTGGTGGCGTTGGCATGCACCGATGGGCAGCCAGTGTGAGTGTACACTGTGAGTACATCGGTTTCCTAGGGCTGGTGCATTTCAACCCATAACAGGAATTGTTTTTTCAGCATATTATGGGGGTACAAATGTTAAGGTTACGTATATTGCCCTTGCCACCCACACTCGAGTCAGAGCTTCCAGTGTGTCCTTCCCCCAGTTGGTGTGCATTGCACTCATTATGTATGTATATACCCATCCCCTCCCCCCCACCTGCCCGACACCCGATGAATGTTATTCCTATATGTCCACTTAGGTGTTGATCAGTTAATACCAATTTGCTGGTGAGTACATGTGGTGCTTGTTTTTCCATTCTTGGGACACTTCACTTAGTAGAATGGGTTCCAGCTCTATCCAGGAAAATACAAGAGGTGCTATATCACCATTGCTTCTTATAGCTTAGTAGCACTCCATGGTATACATATACCACATTTTATTAATCCACTCATGTATTGATGGGCACTTCAGTTGTTTCCACATCTTTGCAATTGTGAATTGTGCTGCTATAAACATTCAAGTGCAGGTGTCTTTTTCATACGGTGACTTTAGTTCTTTTGGGTAGATGCCCAGTAATGGGATTGCTGGATCAAATGGTAGATCCACTTGTATCACTTTAAGGTATCTCCATATTGCTTTCCACAGAGGTTGCACTAGTTTGCAGTCCCACTAGCAGTGTAGGAGTGTTCCTATCTCTCCGAATCCATGCCAACATTTATTGTTTTGGGACTTGTTGATAAAGGCCATTCTCACTACTGACCATTGAAGTGTCATCTGGAAAACACTCTTTATGGGCTAGCTGAGCATATATCTAAGCAGCCTGCACATTCAGAGCAAGGACTAGTGTCTTTGCAGATGAGGACATCAGAAATTGCTGG
This sequence comes from Microcebus murinus, assembly GCF_040939455.1. Classification (NCBI taxonomy): domain Eukaryota; kingdom Metazoa; phylum Chordata; class Mammalia; order Primates; family Cheirogaleidae; genus Microcebus; species Microcebus murinus. The sequence continues at coordinate 27,257,196 of NC_134126.1, read as the reverse complement.
TTTCCCTTCTCTCCAGGAGCTGCTTGAAATTCTCGAACAAAAATCTAGTTTCCCAAGCTGAGAGAGTCCCCACCCTGAGGATAGCTTCACCCACAGCTGCCAGGAAAGGTTGTGTGGCCCGCCCAGGGCCTGAGATGGACAAGATGATGCTTGCAGTCTAAGTCCCTCATTCTAAGGTACCTGGTTCCATTAGTCTGGTCCTATATATTTGGAGCCCTGTCCCAGGTTAATGAATGAGCCACTTTCTCTGCCACAGATACTGGCAGGACCAGCAAGCTCCTGTACTTTTTCAACTGTGGGCAGCTACTGCCACCTTGTGCCAGAAACACTCCATGGCTAGAGGGACCGGGAGCCACCGGTTCAGACCAGAACACTATGGGGTAAAACGTGCACTTCCACTAATTGTGTTAGGGCAGCTGGTGTAAAGAGGGACTGTCCCAGGCGAGAATATGGGCACCTTTGGGGAGAGCCAGGGAACAAGAAGGTGTGTAAGGATCTTCCCAAGGAAAATCTGGCAGAGTTTTCCAAAATGTTCCATACATTTGCTTGCAGCAACCAGCTTCCTATGCTGCCTGCACTGAGTTCATACAACTCCTGCAAAGTTAATACATGGAAGAGTTTTGACTTCTTCTGACACAAAGAATAAAGAAATCTCAATTATGCCTAGTAAAATAAAAAAAAAAAAACAACTTTCTATATTGCAGACATAACATGCCCCAAACGCATTTTAAAGGTTTGTTTTGACTTTAAGAATGTATTTTAAATCAATAAAGGAATAAAAGTGCCAGAAAGGGCATATGTGTGTGTGTGTGTTTGGTGGTGGTGGTTTCAAAATCAACTTATTACTCAAATATGGAAAAACGAAAGTAAAATTTTCGTTTTATAATTTCTTAGTTTGAATGCTAACTTCTGTTGGTGGCAAGAAACTTCAACCTGCCGATTAATGGTAAGTTAATCTCTCTCACTTGTCAGATCTGTTTTAGGTAAAGCAACCAATTCAAAGCTCAAACTCTTAACAGCTTAACTCTTAACCCCTTCTCAGGATCATGTCTGGGTGCGGGGGTATTACTCAGATGTCCCCTGGTTCTCCGTAGCCTCTGCTGAGATGTCCCTCACCCTGCTTGGTGATGGAGGTGCAGCTGGCTTGATCTGGTCCATGAGCCTCCTAGTGGCATCTGCCACCCACACCCTGGTCCTCACCATTGCCTCTAGTGGCAAGAGTGCCACGCTCTGAGCTTCCTCGTTTGGAACCTAGGTCTTTTCTAGGTCTCTCTGCTCTTGCAAAACTCTAGATTTCTTTCTCCCCAACACACTGTGGTGTGTGCACCTTCCAAGGCTATCCTAGGCACGGGTCTCAGTCATCGCTAGTCCCCCTTTCTTGGATAGGGTTGGACGTGGCATCCCCCTTTGGCAAAGGGTTTCTTTACAAGGTCTGTGGTTTCCCCAAGCTCGGCCCAGGCTGTGGAGGATACAGGCCCCTGAAGTTCTCAGACTCTCACAGATTTATCTGGGTGGTCGTTTTATCCATGACATGCCCTCTTGCCTTGCAATACCTCTTATTAATGTTCTGACTAGGGGCAAGGAAGGAGCCATGACATTTTAGGTGATCCTTTGCCCTTTCTTCTTCCTCCTTCACCTAATCCTATTTCCAGAACTAGAAGGAACTTTTTCCTTCCTTTGTTATGACTTCACTTATATCGTATTCCATGTTCCTCTCTGATTGATGGCCAATGATCTGTTCTACGATTAGTTCTCTAAGCTGGCTATATGAAAATTCTCCTACTTCTTAAAAATCCTTTCTCAACATTGCCTAGAAAACCAAATAGTGGCTCTCCTATTTTTGATGGTTCCTTCCTCCCCATGAAGCTCTGGATGCCATCCACCTAGAAGTTACCAGATTAATATCCCAAAACATATTATCCTTTTGCAGTGAGAATTGTATATTCAATAAATGTCACCAAAGGATATGTAAAGGAAGAATAGGCACAAGCTATATGTGCTTTTTATAATTCTGCTCCTATTGCATTGTGATGATCATAATACACATCTAACTTTCCCACCAGACAGTAGGACATTGTGATTTTTTTACCTCTATATCAGGATGCTTAGTCCAGAGTCTGGCATAATTGTAGGTGGCAAATCACTATTTTCTTGTACTATTTATGTTATAATAAAAGCTTAAGCATCAAGGTCAGGAGTTCAAAACCAGCCTGAGCAAGAGCGAGACCCCGTCTCTACTATAAATAGAAAGAAATTAATTGGCCAACTGATATATATATAAAAAAAAAAATTAGCCGGGCATGGTGACGCATGCCTGTAGTCCCAGCTACTCGGGAGGCTGAGGCAGAAGGATCACTCAAGCCCAGGAGTTTGAGGTTGCTGTGAGCTAGGCTGACGCCACGGCACTCACTCTAGCCTGGACAACAAAGTGAGACTCTGTCTCAAAAAAAAAAAAAAAAAAAAAAGCTTAAGCAATCTTAATTGTCAATAATAGGAATGTGATTATAGAAAATACAGTACAGTCACTTGGTTGGAACATAGTCAACTAAAATAATAATCATATAAGACATAAAAAATGTATGAATTTAGCAAGTATGAATCTTAGAATACTCAGGTGTGCCATACTGTGACTTTCTTTAATTTTCTATAATAATATTTATTTGCCTTTTCAAGCCCCCATTATGGCCAGTGTTATGGCCCTGGTACGCCCATCGTGCTGATTCTGAGTAATCTCAGGCCATTCAAAGTCCTGTTGCCAACCCCTATTCCCAACTGCTTGCTTGTCCTGGGGTGGGGCTGGCACTTTGTCATTACGTGCTCTTGCAGGCATCCACCACAGTGTCCACTGACCCCTCTTCTTTGGTCATTGATCCATGCAGGATCTGAGTTGTCCTTTGTTCCCTGATATGAAAGGTTTTCAGGCCAGCCTCTGTCTTAGCCACATTCTGTCTGTATCATCAAATCCCCCTGGGGCTGCGGGCAGGTCCGAGAGGGGCTGTCAAGGGTCTTCAGGTTCTAGTAGGGTCATATGTAGCCCTTGTGGCTCCCCCATGATGTTAAGTGGAAGGCCCTCTGTGACACTTGTCACTTCCCCAGGCTCTTTTCAGGAGGGGGTTTCAGGTCACATCCACCAGTCCCAGGGGGTACAGGGGGGGTGGGGTACATCTCCCTCCCAATTCTCTGCAGCCCTGCCCTAGCCCAGCACTGTATCAGGTCTGGGGGGAGAAGAACTGGCTCTGACTGGGTAAGATACTGGGCTATAAGGACAATGGACACCTTCCAGCTTCTGTTTAGTGCTCGTTTGCTAACCGCAAGGCATTATGAGTACATTATGGGGTGCAGAGGAAAAAGACAAAGAACGAGAAACCAGAGTCTCTCAGTAGGACCCGGAACAGGTTAGAGCCTATCAGGGGCAGGATAAAGTAAGAATCACTGTGGGGGCGGATGCATGACCAGTGTGTAAACAACTGAGTTATAAAAGGGTCGCTAGCACACAAAGGGGGGTCCCTACCCGAAGAAGAGGCCACTGCGCTGGCACTCTGGGGGCTCCAGCTAGACAATAAAACTCCTTTTGATAATTACAGCCTCAGTGACTCTGTCTCTCTGTCCTGCGGCCTTGCGAATCTCAAATATAACAACTGTTCATTTACTTCCAAATGCTCTTGCTTTTGGCCTGGACCTCAAGACAGAGTCTCACTCTGTTGCCCCGGGCTAGAGTGCCATGGCGTCAGCCTAGCTCACAGCAACCTCAAACTCCTGGGCTCAAGCAATCCTCCTGCCTCAGCCTCCAGAGTAGCTGGGACTACAGGCATGCACCAGCATGTCCAGATAATTTTTTCTATATATGTTTTTAGTTGGCCAATTAATTTCTTTCTATTTTTAGTAGAGATGGGGGTCTCACTCTTGCTCGGGTTGGTTTTGAACTCCTGACTTTGAGCGATCCTCCTGCCTCGGCCTCCCAGAGTGCTAGGATTACAGGCGTGAGCCACCGCGCCCGGCCTTGGACCTCAAGTTTTGAAATTCATAATCCAACATAAGATTATTTTATTATCTGGTTCTGCTGTAACGACTCTTCAAAGACAGTTTTAGGAAGAGCCAAGATGTAAACTACAACAGCACAAACCAAAATAAAAATGTAAACGTATCGATTAATGTATCCTGACAGCATCCAATGCCCAGTTAATTTCCACACATCCTAATCCTACGGCAGAAACCGCAACCGGTTCAGAACTGAGCCCCACTTCCTTAGTCTGTCCTCAAAATCCTACAGCAGGACCCAAACCTTACAGAAGAGGCTCCTCCCCCTTACTCTGGGCGAGCATCATTCTACCGTTCCTCTGGCATGCCCTCCATTGCTTCCCTGAGTCAGGATGACAGGTTTGTGCCTAGGGCCTTCTTAGAGGTTCGTCCCCTTGGCCTATGCTAATGACCTTTCTTACAGACACGACTTGATGAAAGCCTTGGGGTAGAGCACCGTCCTTGGAGAGAGGAGGGGTTGAACTTGGGAGGCACGTGTCGCTACTCTCTATTTTCCCCTCTGGTTGGCTTTAGTACCCTTCTTTTTCCTATTCTCTGGGCCCCGAATCCTTCCAGGAATCTTCTCAATTTGGGGCACCGGTTTTGATCTTGCCCTAGGCTGTTGCAGTTGCCACTTCTGAGCTGACAACTATCTCCACCCACTTACCTGGGAAGTACCTGCTCCTTTAGTCAGATGGCTCAGGACAGGCATGTCTTGGCTGGGAGTGAGGGTAGGGTGGCCCTTAGGAGCAGTGCAGTGGCCCTGACCTAGTGCAGCAAAACTGTGAGAGGGGCTGAACCTCTGTCCCAGCCTGGATTCCATTGGGGTTGGGGGCAGGAGGGCAAATTGAGGGTGGGAAACGTCAGCCCTGCTTGTTGCAGCACTATTTTCTGAGACCTAGTGCTAGGATTCCCAGTGCTTTGATGGCCATAGATGAGTCGCCATGGACATAAGGTTATTACTACTGTTATCATTGATGTTATTATTAATACTCTTTTCAATTGGTATTATATTTATAACTTTCCTGAGAACCTTCACTTTGGTCTTGTTTCTTTCCTGTGAGTTATACATAACAAGAGGGATCGTTTTCCTATTTCGCAGTTGTGGAAACCAGAGCCCCGGGGAATTTGCATGACTTGCCTACGCTGGTGATAGAGCAGAAGTCTAAGACCAAAGTCTCTTGACCCTAGCAAAGAGCCACTCCAATATCTAACACCAAAAGAGCTCATCGGACAGTGAGTGTTGGGGCATCCATCTGACCCTGGGTGGGTTGAGCTGCGGATATGACCCAGGTTTAGACTACTGGGTCTTAGTGGGTGGAACTGGGGGGCCTGGAAACTGCCCACAGCGTATGTCCACAGCTATCACCCAGCACCCACCTGCTGATCTCACCTCCAGAAGCCACCCAGCCCCAAGGCAGGGAATGGAGCAATGCCTGGGCTCGGGTTATGTAAGCGGAGGCCGCGTGGCTGCCAGCCATCTGGGTACGAAGAGGTGGAGGAGGGCCGGCCTCTGCCCTGTCCTCCTAAGGGTGAGCGTGGGCACAAGAATGCGGAAAGGCCACTCTGAGCTGGGCCCAGTGGCTCTTTGCCTTGGAGCCGGCTCTGAACTGACAGGTTCAAACCAGCCTGTGGCTTGGCCTGCGCTTCAGAACGGGGTGGTGGTTGCAGGTTTCTTTCTTTACTTCTTTTTCTCCCATCCCCACCCCAGACCGGGCTGTGCACTGAGAAGGAAGGGAGTGGGTAAGACGGGAGGCAGCGGGGCGGGACCAGTGTGCGTCAGGAAGAGAGGCTGCGGGACTGGAGGCTGCTCTGCCTTCCCAAGCACAGGCCCTGGAGTCAGCTTTCCGGCCCACTGGCGCGGTGGGCTCCTTGCCGGGACTGTTTCTGGCATCGGTTTTCTTTAACTCGGTTCCGTTCTCCTGAATCCACCCTTGCTCTTTCCTCCGTTCTTCACACAGCGGCCAGAGTGAGCCTCCAAAACGCACATCTGGTCATGTCCCTGCCCTGGCCCGAGACCCCCAGGGGTCCCAACCGTGCATCCAGTCCTGATTCCTCAGCATGGCCAGCAGGGCTCTGTGCACCCTGGGGTAGCCTGCCTTCAGCCTCACCTTCCACCCCCGCCAGACCCCCAGCTGCTTGCAAGCTAAGCTCAAGTTTCTGGAAAGGGCCCTGTGTTTTCTTGCCTCAGGACCTTTGCACATGCTGTTTCGCTACCTGGAATGCCCATCGCCCCATCCCTAAGCCTTTCCCCTCTCTGTTCCTGCTTACGTTATTCAGAACCCTTAGATCCGAGCTTGGGAGTCTTCTTCGGAGAAGTCTACCCCAGCACTGTGCCCACGTTAGGTCCCCTTATGTGCTGTCATGATTCTTCATACTTTCCCTTTATAGCACTTGTCACACATGTAATTAGCAACAGTTGCTGTTTATTTAATGTCTATCTCATCCTTTGCTGGCCTGAAAGCTCCACAAAGACAGAAGCACATTGTAGTCCCATGCACTCTAATATCTTCAGTACTTTGGGTGAGTGAGCCCATCAGATTCGATTTAGCAAGTGCCTACTGAGGGCCTGATACTCAGATTCAGCAAAGACTTGCTGGGCACCTGCTATGTGTCCAGCAGGATGCAATTTCTTATAAACTCTCAATGAATTTGTTTAATCTCCACAAACTGCATGCTAGAGTTTGGAGTTCCAAGGCTAAAGTTATCACATTGAGATTATGCAGGCTAGTTGAGCTCATCTGTGTCAAAGGCACAGGCCCGGCACGTGTTAGGTGCTCAATAGAGATTTATTCAGTGAACAAACATGTTAACAAAGCAACCTTCTGATGGAGAAGTGAAACCATTGCTTGTACAGCTGAGAAACATACGATTCCCCAAATCCCATAGCTAGGAAATGCTAGACCCGGGATTTGGACCTGGCCCGGAGGCTTGAGTCCAGATTTCATCCCGTGCTCCCACTCAACTCTGCTGGCTCAGGTGGGAAACTCAAAGAGGTAAAAGGTGTTGGTCTGTCTTCAAGGTACAGACAGTACAGTCGATAAGAAGAAGACAGACACACAGAAAATGACCCGAAGACAGTTGCCTCTGATTTCATGCCAAAGAAACTGACACAGACAGTAAGTGGAGGCTGGGTGCGGAGGCTCACGCCTGTAATCCTAGCACTCTGGGAGGCCGAGGCGGGCAGATTGCTCAAGGTTAGGAGTTCAAAAACAGCCTGAGCAAGAGCGAGACCCCGCCTCTAGTATAAATAGAAAGAAATTAATTGGCCAACTAAAAATATATAGAGAAAAAATTAGCCGGGCATGGTGGCGCATGCCTGTAGTCCCAGCTACTCGGGAGGCTGAGGCAGAAAGATTGCTTGAGCCCAGGAGTTTGAGGTTGCTGTGAGCTAGGCTGACGCCATGGCACTCACTCTAGCTCAGGCAACAAAGTGAGACTCTGTCTCAAAAAAAAAATAATAATAATAAAATAATAAATAAGTAAGTGGAATTGAAAATCAGGGAAGGGAGAGAGAGATCCACAGAGTATCGAGGGAGCCTCCAGGGATGGAGAGGTGAGAAAGGGCCTTCCGGGAAGAAGAGACAACAGAAGCAAGTGCAGAGAGGGGCGAGTCGGCAGGAAAGGCACTGCCCTGGGACGACGCACGACCCACATCCCGAGTGGCAGGCGAGGACACCTGGGGAGGAGAGGTGGCACCAGGACCCCAGGGCCCTGCGTAGCAGACAGACAGGCCATTGAGCCTGGCAATGGGGGTGTCACTCGAGATTTGTGATCGAGTGGCGTTCAGGGAAGATCGGTCTGGGAGCAATTGTGCGGGACGGAGGGAAGAAGAAAGGAAGACAGGGTGGAGAGAAGAGGGAGGAAGGGGAACATGGAGGGAGAGAGTGGCAGCATTCGTTGTCCGCCTAGCAGGCCCTTTCCGGAAGATATCTCATTTAAGCTTCTCGGCTACACTGAACCGTGTGTGTTATTATCTCTGCTTCACAGATAAAGAAGCTGGAGTTTAAAGAGGTAAATAACTTGCCCAGAGTTACCCACCTAGATAAAAACGAGAACTAATGCTGGGGTGTTTTGCCTCCAAATCCAGCAACGTTTACCCCACGTTTCAAGGCACACTTGACAAGGAGCCCAGGTAAGAGGTTCTTGCAGCAGTAGGGAGGTCGCAAGGCAGCGGCTTTGGGTAGAGAAAGAGACTTTTCTGAGCTCAAACGAGTGTGCCTACCTCCGGGGTCCAGCTCTAAAAGCAGCGCAGCGGCGGGCTGCGGCGGGCTGTGCTCTCACTAGTCTAGCAGTGTGGTCAGGAGCAGCGAATGGTCAGTCCTGGGACAAGTGTCCGGGGTGGAGCCACGCCGAGAGCTCGATCCAGTGCGAAGTCCCAGGAGATGCAGTTAGAGCCGGGGAAACAGCCCGGACTGGGGATGGGGACATCTGGGATCTGGTCCTGGAAGCACCATGTTGGGACATCGGGTCGGTCACTTAACCTACAGGAGCCTCGGCTTCCTCATCTGTAAAATGAAATTTAAAATCTCATCTTCCCGTGGTTTGAGAACCAGATGGGATTGTGACTGTGTGTGTGTGCCCTGTCTGCTGAGAAGCTTCGGCTGGCGGAAGAGATGGTGGCTGCCACCAAGAGCAGAACTGTGGGGGCGGGCTGACCCCGAGCTGAAGCGGGGCAGAGGGCAGGTGGCACTTCCTCACCCAGGACTGCAGGACACACTCGCGGAGCTATTGCCTTGTCACCAACCGTCCCTCCCTCTTGCTTTATCCCTTCCAATTAATTCGCCACTCGTTTATTAAGTTCCCAAGCTATCTAACCCATTGTGCTGAGCCATTCTTATTCCAATCCTTGAAACACCCTTCTTTGTACTCTTCCTCCCCACCAAACATCAAAAGCAGCTAGTACACCTGTTGTGCTTTTGGCAAAAAGGGAATTCCCTGTATCCATATATCGAGACTTCCTGAAATTCTTTCACATGTTCCTTGGCCTGTCCACCTTCTCCACCAACTCACCACCCTGTGGCACATTCGAATTATAAATCGCATTATAAATCCCAGGTGTAGTTCATCAAATTCAGTTGTAGAACGAAGAAAAAGGAACAAAAAATGCTTGCCGGTTTTCACTGCTGCTTAAGTTAATGTGAGCATTTTACATGCACTGCCAGACCCAATGCCTTGTGAATTTATTTTTCGGAGAAAATGCATTCGTGGGGACAGGTCTTTTCATTTATTGGTGCCGAAGCCTCTAAAGAAAAAATAAAAGTGCCAGTGCATTGCTTAAGTGTGTGTTTCATTCTCACAAAACAAAATGACCACAAAATGTCTGGCTGTACCGGATCCGTCCCAGTAGCCTGAGGCAGCGGTCCCCAACATTTTTGGCACCAGGGACCGGTTTCATGGAAGACAATTTTTCCACGGATGGGGGTTTGGGTGGGGAGCTCAGGAGGTGATTCAAGCAATGGGGATCGGCTGTAAATACAGATGAAGCTTCGCTGGCCCACGGCTCACCTCCCCACCGCCCCAAGTTTCATGCTAACACAAGTTTTCCGCTCACCAAGGTGGTAGGTGGTGGAGCTCTGCGGCCCAGTCCCTAACAGGTCATAGACTGGACTGGTTCACGGCCCAGGGGTTGGGGACTGCAGGCCTACGGTAATAGCTCACAGGTGTCTTTGCAGACCTACCTACAGACATGCTTGCTGTGGACGTTCATACCCTCGGCTCGCCGTCCCTTGCCTGTGCGCGTCTGCTCAGCCCTGAACACTTCGGAACTGCTGCGGGTCCCTCTGGGGACCAGGACCCGAGAGGCCAGTGTGGGGAGGATCCTGGGTCTGGGATTGGGCCCTCGATATGGGGGAACAGGGAGAGGAGGCCAAGAGGTTGAAGCACCAGGGGTGAGGGACAGGCAGGGGAGCAAGGCCTAGAGCAAGGTCAAAGGGACATTTCCCTGGGCACAGAGAGGAGGGGGCAGATGAAACCCTCTGCAGGGGAGCATTCTAAACGCCCTGACTCTTTCTCATCAGTCTCATCCAGTGCGTATGACCGATTGGTTTGGGAAACTCTCTGCTCCCTGAGGACGGGGGTCAGGGAGAGCTGCGTTCTCCTGGGACAACCGGCTGTTTGGACAAGTGGCTTATGAAAGTAAAGCCACTCCTTACTCTTGTATGCTAGGAATTCGTTTATTTATTCATCCAGCATGCGTTCACTGAACTCCTGTAAGATGCCAGGCACCCGCGCAGGCTGCCTGCTCCCCTCCGCCTTCTCCCCATTGCACGACCCCACAGGACAGGGGGCCAGCAAGCCGCCTGCCTGCTTCCAATCCTGGTGGGGGCATGGAGGGGACAGAGTGGCACCCACCCACGCTGGCTGATGGAGAGAGAGGAGAGCACCCAACGTCCTGGGGACCCTCCTTATCCCGGCCACCCCTTGCCTCTCTTGCGCTCCTCCTCCCTGCCCTCCCCTGCCCGCAAGGGCATGACAAGAATCCCTCCTTCCAGCTCAGCCGGTTCTTTGACCTCCTCCTGCCCTCCCCAGAGCCCAGGTCTCCCCGCCCCTCTCCCACCAGCCCCAAGTGCCAGGCCCAGCTGAGTCCGATGCCTCTGTGTCCCAGGGAAGCCGGGCACAGGATGGCACTGGGGCAAGGGACCGCCAGCGACAGCAAAGGGTCAGGGAAAGGCAGGCGCTGATCGGTTCCTATGTGATTCACTGTCAATGGTGAGAGACACAGAGGGACTGAGAAGTCTCCCCTGCAGCCCTCGCACCCTGGCATATGTGTGTCCCGTCCCCTGGCATATGCTTGTCCTGTCCCCTGGCATATGTGTGTCCCGTCCCCTGGCATATGCTTGTCCCGTCCCCTGGCATATACTTGTCCTGTCCCCTGGCATATGCTTGTCCTGTCCCCTGGCATATGCATGTCCCGTCCCCTGGCATATGCTTGTCCCATCCCCTGGCATATGCTTGTCCTGTCCCCTGGCATATGCGTGTCCTGTCCCCTGTCCCCTGTCCCCTGGAGCCCGAGGAAAGTTCTCGACCCTGGCGTATGTGCTTTGGGACCCGCAGCACATGCGGTCACCTGGCCCCAGCCCCACCTCTTGCAGAGCCAGATGAAAAGCTTCCTGGGTGTGGAGAGGGCCTTGGAGGGGATGAAAAGAAGCTCGATTGCAGCCCGGGGTCTAAACTGCGCCCCTATTCTGTAGCCACAGGCATCTGAAAGGAAAGGGGTCTTTACTAATCACTGCTTCCTGGTCTTGCTTTCCCTGCGTGGAATCCAAGCTTCTTTGCAGAGAGGAAGAGTGGGCCAAGCCCAGGGTCCTTTTAGTCCTCTGAGTTAAACATTGACACATTGTTACCCCCCTGCCTGGACCCTTCCTCCCAGAGCTTCCAGTTTCAGTTTGGGGCCGCTGAAAGCAACAGAGCAGGAAGAAGGAGGCCCCAGCTCTCTGGACGAGGAAAATCCCAGGGACAGGCTGATATGAGCCATTTGCTCAGGGCTTCCTGTCTGGAGATGAAGAATTTTTATATTTTTCCTTCCTCCCTTGTAAACCGACGCCTTTTAGCTAATGCTTCCCCCTCTGCTTCTCAGATCAAGCACTCCATCCTTCAAAGTGCAGTTCAACAACCTTGGCTTTTTTAAATCAGTGTCCTTTGGCCAGGCCAGGAGCCCTCCGACCCTCATCCCCGCTGCAGTTCGGCCCCATCTGCGCTGCGATCATTTGCCCTGACGTTGCTCGGGCCGTCTGCGCGCTCAGTCTTGGCGCTGGGGCGCTGCGTTCTCAAGGCGCAATTGGCGTCTTCCCCGTTTGACGGGCAGCTCCCTTCTTTTCTGCTCCAAGCCTGAACGCAACACACCCTGTTCTTTAAGTGTTTGTTAAACACTGATTCTGGCCGCACCTCTCCCAAGGAGAGTGTTGGAAGGTTTGTGTGCAGGAGATATTAAATCAGCAGAGGGAAGGGAAGTTAGAAGAGAAGGAGGAGAGAGGCCACTCCCAACTCCGAGAAACAATTTCTATTTCTCTCTCTCTCACTCTCCTTTTTTTTTTTTTTTGAGACAGAGTCTCACTCCATTGCCCCTGCTAGAGTGCCATGGCGTCAGCCTAGCTCACAGCAACCTCAGACTCCTGGGCTCAAGCGATCCTCCTGCCTCAGCCTCCCGAGTAGGTGGGACTACAGGCACGTGCCACCATGCCGGGCTAATTTTTTCTATATATTTTTACTTTTCCAGCTGATTTCTTTCTATTTTTCAGTAGATATGGGGTCCCACTCTTGCTCAGGCTGGTCTTGAACTCCTGAGCTCAGACGATCCACCAGCCTCGGTCTCCCAGAGTGCTAGGATTACAGGTGTGAGCCACCGTGCCCGGCCTCTCTCTCTCTCTCTCTCTCTCTGTTTCTCTCGACTGAACATTAAGTAGCATGTGATTTCACATAGATCATCCATCCAACCCTTCAACAAGTTCTGCCTTGGCTATGCAAAATGATAAAAAATGAGTTTAGCTGTGTCCTCCCGTGTGTTCAGCCTGTGTCCTACTGCCCAGACCTCAGGATAATTTGTCACTGATTCTGCCTAGGAAGGGCCACAGCTGTGCCCCTGTGGAGGCCTCAACGTTCCTTCAGATCCTTCCTCCATACCCCACGTTTTCTGCTCGATACAGAACTCTGACACATCCTCAGGTTTCATGGAGCACACTTTCTACCTCCTGCCCTGCCTGCAACACGCCCCCCAACCCCCCCCCCCCCCGCCCGTACCAGGGGGCTGAGATGACGCTGGGAGGCAGTCAGCACTCAACTTACCCTGGTCCATTTCCAGAACTTGCCTTTCCTTCCTCATAAGAACAGTACTGTTCTCCAGTGCTTTGAGAGAGGGCCCTAAAGTTCCTTCAGGCACTGTCAGGATGCTGAATCTGTTCTCACAGGCTCTGGGAATTAGCAAGGACGCAGCAAGAGCTGTGGATCTAGCTGAATCATGTAGAGAACTGGGGCCGTGGTTCAGAACAATTGCTCTCTGCCGGGGATGTTTGCATAGGGTAGCCGGAGCATGGTGAGTGAGGGGGTCTCAGCCAGAGGCCCAGAGATAATCCTGCACTCCCCTGAACCTGAATCGACCCCACCTTGCTTTCTCTGCACCTACACATTCTTTTCTGTCCTTCCAAATTAGCTTTATTTCTCACCCCACCCACATGACTATTGTGGCCTTCTCCTCTCTTATCAAGCTTCTTACCTTACCCCTGCTTCCCTCCCTCTCAATTGTCTCTACATAGAAAGGGAAAATGCAAGTCATTAAGTGGGACCTCCCTCCATTCCCACCCTCTACACATAAAGTGGGTTTTTTTATATCTCTCCAACCTTTCCTTCTTCTCCCCTGACCTGACTCTCTTTCCCAAGAATTAGATCTTGTTCATTAGATCTTGTCCCTTCTACTTTCCTTCAAGAGCCTTCTATATGATCACTTTTCCCATATGTTTAATTTTCGTCCACTGTCTCTTTCCTCCCAGCATATGATCATGCTCAAATCTACTCCATGTGAAAGCAAACAATTAAAAAAACAAAAACAAAAAAAAAAGCGCTTCTGGACCCTAGAGCACTTTTTGTCAATTGCCCTAGCTTTCTTCCTCCCTTTGTAGCTAAGCTTAGAGCTGTACTCATGTTTCCACTTCCATTGACTCCACAACCTGCTAAAATGAGGTTTCCACATTCAACTTGCCACCAAAATTATTTTTCCTGAGATTGTTAGTGACCTCTTAATTTCCAAATCCAGTGGAAATGTTTTAAGTTGTCATATTGGATGTGTCTGGGTATATGATACTGTTGACCGTGGTCTCTTCTAGAAACTTTTCTTCCCCTTAGCTTTCAAAACATCTTTCTCTTTCTCCCCTGTGTTCAGTGCATTTATTCATTCATTTGTTCATTTTGTCATTTCCTGAGTTCTAGCCCTCTACCCAATATTGGGATAGCAAAGATAAGACAAATCTAGATCACAGAGGAGCCCCCTTTGAAAAGAACACCCCTTTTCACATATTCATTAAATGAATATTTGTGCTTACTATGTGCCAAGAGTTTTTCTACATGAACTTGCTTTTATGGAGTTTACATTTTGGTTGAGGAAAAGAGAAAGTGAACAAAATAAGCAAACCAATAAACAAGCAGATATTAGATATTGGCAAATTCTCTGCGGAGAGTTCAAGTGTGGTATGATGAGAGGGAAGAGTGAGTGTCACCTTTAGCTTGAGCATTCAGCAAAGGCCTCTCGGAAGAGCTGAAGTTGAATCTGAGACGTGAAGGATAAGAAGGAACCAGCTATGTAAAGATGCAGGGAAGGGGCCAGGCATGGTGGCTAACGCCTGTAATCCTAGCAATCTGGGAGGCCGAGGTGGGAGGATTGCTTGAGGTCAGGAGCTCGAAACCAGCCTGAGCAAGAGCGAGACTCTGTCTCTACTATAAATACAAAGAAATTAATTGGCCAACTAATATATAGAGGAAGAAATTAGCCGGGCATTGTGGTGCATGCCTGTAGTCCCAGCTACTCAGGAGGCTGAGGCAGGAGGATTGCTTGAGCCCAGGAGTTTGAGGTCGCTGTGAGCTAGGCTAATGCCACAGCACTCACTCTAGCCTGGACAACAAAGCGAGACTCTGTCTCAAAAAATAAAAATAAAAATAAAAAAGATGCAGGGAAGGGAATTCCAGCAGAAGGAGTAGCCAAGGCAGATGTCCAGAGCTGGGACAAACACCATGTGTGTAAAGGAGAACATGCAGACGGATCTGAGAAGGGGGCACAGGACAGCCAGCTGGCCATGGGTACCAATGAGGCACACACAGCAGCCAGGAGCCAAGAGAAGACAGTGATTCAAAAAGAAGGGTGTCGTCAACTGTGAAATATTGCTGAGAGTTGAAATAAATCAGAGCAAAGAGGACAATTGGATCTGCCGACATGGGCATTGCTGGTGTCTTCGAAAGGCTCCGTCTGGGGACGTGGAAAGGACAGACGCTTGTTTGCAGGCGGGGAGGAGTAAGGTTGGGGTGAGGAAGGAGAGGTTGTGACTATTTCAAGGAACATTCCCAGAGCGGGAGCAGAGAGATGGCCGGAGCTCTAGAGCGGTGTTGTCCAATAACACCGCTAGCCCCTAGCCAAATTAAAAATGTATATTTAAGTTAATTAAAATGAAACAAAATTACAAATTCAGTTCCTCAAAGTGCTCAATGGCCACAACTTGTGGCTCGTGGCTACTCAGCTGGGCAGAGCAGATGGAGCACACTTCTGTCATTGCGGAAAGTGCTATTGGACAAGCCTGGTGTAGAAGATGCGGGGTTGAGGAAGGTTTTTAATTTTTTTGTTTGGTTTGCTCGTTGTTGACTTTGAATGTGAGAGACGCCAGACATAGCAGTGGTCAAGTAGAACCTGGAGCCGCAGCTTCCTCCATGGACTTCCTTGTCATCCCCTCCCTTCCGTCGCCGGTGTGCCCCAGAGACCCACCAGGACCTTTGCTCTTGTTCTACCCGTCCTCCCTTGACCACCTCATCCAGGCTCATGGTCAACTGTCACCTACATTCCCACATTTGGTGGCTCCCATGACCTCCTGAGCTGGGGGCCATGCCAACTGAGGAGTCCCACTGCAACCTCAAACTCAGTCTGCCCCCAACGCCCTTCCTCCTGGTCCTGCTCCGGTAGAAACTCCGTGAAGTCTGTCTGCGTGTCCAGGCCAGCAATGTGCGTGTTGTTTTGAACTCCTCTTTCTTCTCTTTGTATTTGGTCAGTCATTGAGCTGCCGATTACCTTTGTGAACACATTTAGAACTGTACTCCCCTCCCTGCTGTCTTCACTGATTTATTTAAACGCTCACTTGGACTGTAGGGGACATTGTGGATTAGCTGGTAGAATACTCATCCCCACACCTTCTCCCAGGCGGGCCTCTGTCAGACGACAGACAATATTGTGATTAGGGTGTAGATCTTCGTAAATAACTTGTCTGGACTTACTGAGACATACGTTGCTGGGCTGGCATGGACCTACAGGACAATGTAGTCCAAGTCTCCCATTTTATGAGTGAGACGAAGTGACCTATTGAAGCCCACCTGGTCTGAGCTTTGCCAGAGTACCATCCTGTTTCGTATTATTTTGAACTCTGGACACGTGACAGGTGGCGAATAAGGACAATCACCCAGCCACGCAATGAGCAAGAGAGAATGACAGCCTGGAATGACAATGTCACCTGTTTTTGCATCACCTGTGTGCCAAGGGTCAACCGTGACCATGACGGTGGAGAGGACTCCCGCGACTCACCGGGCCTTGTGTCAGCAGGGATTTGCAGAGCTCGCCCAATAGGCTCCTTGCCTCCTGATAACAGTGCCTGATTCATTCCAGAAAGACACCTACCCTATTTTTTTTTTAAATGCTTCTATCACTATCTGGTTTTAGCCAGAGTTCCCTCCTGGTGTATGTTTATTTTTTTCCCTCCACTTTAAAAGTACATAACTGTAGAACAGCATAGAGCCTTCTGACCCACACAGCAAAAAGAAGTTAGAGGAAGCAAAAGGAAGCAAACTATGTGGTCACGGGCAGCAAGAGACAGACGATGAAGGGGACACTGGGTTTGGGGACACAGACGCTGGAAACAGCTGGCTCAGCCTTCAACAAAACAAAAACGCACCTAGGATGATCTCTTTCTCTTCGGATTCCAGGAAACGTGGTGTGGGTGAAGTTGAGTCACCCGGAAGGTGTGCCAAAGCTTGGTTGTGACTTTGGACTTTCATATGCTGCAAGCTCCCCTCTATTTTGTCTCAGAGCTGAGTTGCGTGGGCCCCTGGCTCCCAACTCGCTCTGCATTCCCCTCTTTGAAGAGGAAGAAGTAAGACCAGAAGAGAATACTGTCGTTTATTGAGTTGCTGCACTGGGTCAGGAATGGAGCTTTGCGTATTTCATATCACCTACTCATCCCAACGATCTTGAACGGACGGCATTATTTTCCCCATTTTATGGAGGGAGACTCCGAGGTGCAGAAAGTTGAAATGGCGTCCCCAGGTTCCCGTGGTCAGCGAGGAAGGTTGAATTCGAGCCCAGATCTAAAAAGGCTCCATCCACACGCACGTGAAGGAAAGAGCGCAGAAACGTTCCGTCTGCATTCGTCCCTGGGCTCTGCTGGAGACGGGTGTGATGTCTCCTACCCATCCCGTGTGGCCCCTCCTCCAGCCCGTGAGATGGCAGCCTCCTCTGCGGACAGTGTGGTCCTTCTCGGTCTACATGTGCAGTCATGGGTCAGAGGGTGGGGGTTGGGTCCATCTCACACACCCACACACCCTGCACACTCGTCAATCCACACCTCCGGCTCGAGCCCAGGACATCGACGAGAGCCTGTTCTCCAGTCTTCCTCCTGCCCTTCCTCCGAAATGAGCAGCAGCGTGTGCACCCTGCAACACCCCAGCCCACAGCCTGTCGTCGGCCACACCACAGGTGCCACTGCGGAGGGAGGCACGTGAGGGGAGAGCGGGCCTGACCTCTGTGTGACATGGCACGTAGTCCTGCCCCACAGGGTCAGAGTGCCTGTGCCCCGGGTGGCACAGGAGCGGTGACTCAAAGGAGCAGCTGTCAACACCTCCGGGGGCACAGACCCTGCTGTGCCAGGCTGGGCGCTCCTGTGTTTGGTGGTTGACGCTCAGTGGCAGCCAGGCTATGGCAGGGGGTGGCAGAGGTCCAAGCCACGTGGGAGTAGAGCTGTCGCTTTGGTTTTTATTTATTTACTTATTTTTTGCACTGCTTTACGTGCAGATTTTTTGTTTGGTTTTTGTTTTTTGCTTTGGTTTTTAAAATCAAACGAATGCCCCATACAAACTGCAACTCACATTTCTCTGCAAAGGGAGAAGAGCAACTCTGAGCCCACCCTCACCTCCCACCCAGTCCACCGAGGCTGGGTGCACAGCCTAGTCCCTCGTGGGCGCGAGAGGGCGGACACGACCGCCACAGGTGGGTCTCGCACCACTTTCAGGGAGGCGGATGTCTTCCCGGGGCCCCCTGTCCCCTCTGCAAAATGAGGATGTCCGAGTTTGCATTTATTATTCTATTCTTGAAGCCCGAAGACCATCCTTGGAGCCGAGTGTGCTCTTTGAAGGACGAGGACGTGGAAGAGCATAGTATTGTAAATAGCGAGGGAAGAGAGTCTCTCGGAGTAGGAAAACCGGGGAAACGGGCATGCCGCTAGGATGAGGGTGTGGGCTGGGCAGGTGCAGGCTGCACGTAGCTTTGTTTTGTCGGGGAGGGGGGAACGGGGGGAGGGGCAGGGAGAAATGTCCTTTGCCAGGGTGTGGGGACACAGCTGGGTGTACTCCCGACCAACCCGTGTCGCTCGGCCTCGTGTTGATGCCAGGAGCCCGGATTCCCATCAAGGTTTAGTTTTACTGGTAGCCATTCCCTCGTTTCCCTACTAATCAGGGCAATGGACGAGCAAAGAATAGGGGCGATCTTTCCTCAGGTTACGTCCCTGAAATCCACACATGAAGCCACTCAAGGAAATACAGCATGTCAGACTGGTCCTCCAGACGGCGGCCTTCCCCCTTTCCAGGCGTCTGTAATAAGCAGGGCCTGGCCAGCCGCGGGCCCCGGGCCACAGGTCCTCTCTCAGCGCCAGGAAGGAGGCCCCAGGCTTTGGGGCGTGTGAGCGAATGCACACAGAAACTGCCACACCCACACCCCACATACCGTGACAGGGCGGAGCCTTCCATTGTCCTCGCCTTACCTTCTCGTGTCATTTCCAGAAATTCTGAGTCTTGACGGTGTTTCATCTATCATGAGGACATGGCCCAGAAATGCTCAGCAGACCTAAAGGACACCTGCCCAACCGTCCCTGGGCATCCTGGCCTCCACCCCGTCCCAGCCGTGAATAAGATTTATTTCCTAAGGGGAAGCAGGGCCGTGTCTAGCCACGTCTAACCTCCGAGCCTGTTTTCGCAAGCCCACGCCACCCTAACCCATAATACCCTCTTTTGACATTTGCTCACGTTGCACAACTTGGTCAGGGCGTTTGGGGTGGAGGAGTGCCCGGTTAATCACGGGTTACGTGCAGCCGCTTTCCAAACTAAAACTTAAAAAACACAGCACCCAGGCCGGGCGCTGTGGCTCACGCCTGTAATCCTAGCTCTTGGGAGGCCGAGGCGGGCGGATTGCTCAAGGTCAGGAGTTCGAAACCAGCCTGAGCAAGAGCGAGACCCCGTCTCTACTATAAAAATAGAAAGAAATTAATTGGCCAACTGATATATATATATAAAAAATTAGCCGGGCATAGTGGCGCATGCCTGTAGTCCCAGCTACTCGGGAGGCTGAGGCAGAAGGATGACTGGAGCCCAGGAGTTTGAGGTTGCTGTGAGCTAGGCTGATGCCACGGCACTCACTCTAGCCTGGACAACAAAGCGAGACTCTGTCTCAAAAAAAAAAAAAAAAAAAACACAGCACCCGATGTCGTTATCCTGCATAGCTTTTAATCTCCGACGCTTCAGAGGACACTTGAGGATCCTGAGGGGCCCCAGGGTGGAGTCTCTGGCAGTGATGGTGGGTCCCTGGGTGCCGTGTGGGTGTCCAAGAGCCTGGCTGAGGGCCGGCCGCAGATGCAGCACGCAGCGGGGGTCAGGAGCTCCAGCTTCTGGTCTCAGCTCTGTCACATGGTGGAGTGACCCTGGGTGAGTCGCTTCCCTGCCCCAGCGTGGCTGAGCCAGAGCTCCTCTGAGGTCCCTCCCAGCTCTGAGATTCCAGGAAGGACCGGCCGGGAAGGTCCTGTGTTGATTTTCCACCACTGGAACTGGGGACGTTTAAAAACTCCCCACAGGGACACAGTCTGAAACAGTTCTTTGGTATTCGTGAGGCCCCTGAGCTGGGCCTCCCATCCCAGCCTCAGGGTCTGTCACGTGCAGACCGAGACAGGGAGCTGGAGAGCAGGGGGACACCAGCGTCAGGGACCACAAGCACAGTTTTTATTGGATTTATCAAGCCCGTAGACAAGGGCTCTCCCCCGTATGCGACAGCCTGTGGCCGCTTATCCTGCCTCCTCAGGCCAGCGAGGGCCGTTCTGCTATCAGTCAACAGAGAGGTTTAGTGACAGGGATGTGTCCTACCCTTGGGGCTGGTGACACCACGCAGGCAGTGGGTGAGGAGATAACCAACCAACTCCTCTTGGCCCCTGGCCTTGTCCAGAGGCTGGAACTGAGAAAGGGACCTAGCAAGGC
Organism: Microcebus murinus; assembly: GCF_040939455.1. NCBI lineage: Eukaryota > Metazoa > Chordata > Mammalia > Primates > Cheirogaleidae > Microcebus > Microcebus murinus. The sequence goes on along the minus strand of NC_134126.1, from coordinate 27,236,985 downwards.
GTGAGCCAGTCTCTGGCCACTGCAAGGGCTCTGGGAGGCCACATTTCAAGTGACCTTGCAGCTGACGGGCGGAACTTTTTTCCAAGTCACTGCATACCCGCTGTCTCGCTTGGCTTTTCTTCTCAGGCTTGGCCCCCACTCAGCTCTGGCCAGGCTGCAGTCTACTCACGGTGGGAACATCTCCGGCAAGGGCAGAACTCCGAGCAAGGACTCCTGTGTTACATAAATAGCTTCAGTGATACACACAGCCCACAACACACACGCGCATGTGTGCGTGCACACGCACGCTTGTCCAGGCACACGGTGGCGCAACACTCTGAGTATAAAAACATGCTTGGGCTCAAATCTCTCCCTCCCCTTCTCCTCGGGGAGCCCGAGAGCAGCCCGCCCCTGCCCAAGCCCTGGGTCCAGTCGTCAGGTGGCAAAGTCTCCCGAGTGCAAACCCCCTGTCTCCTGGTGCAGCGGTGGCGGGCGGTGCTAGCCGTGCTGGTGGCACCAGTGGCCAGAGTCTACTCCTTCAACAGTCCCAGCTTCTTCAGGGCCTCCCTTCTGTGCTCGTCAGGGACGCCCTTTGGGGAGATCTTGACACTGACACAAAGGGGTCGAGGAAGCTTGTCACGGCTCTGTCCCTGGTAGGACAGGTGCTTGGAGCTCTGCTCCTGCTCCAGGTCAGCCAACCTGCCCACCTGGATGCCTGCAAAGTCTTTCCCCGTGCCCAGGGAGGCCGGCCGGGGCCGGGAGCTGCGCAAGACGCTGGGCGAGAGCTTGTCCAAGAAGGAGGCCTTTTCCAGAGAAGTGCTGGTTTTGGGGCTGCCGTCCTTCTCGGCCGAGAGGTAGCTGCTCAGCCCCACGCCCGAGCGCTCCAGCGTGTTGGACTTGAAGCTCACCTGTCTCAGGCCGGGGACGTTGCTCTGCGGGAGGGTCAGCCCCGAGTCTGGCTTTGGCTGGGTCAGGGCGCTGTTTGCCCTCGGGGCCTTAGGGATGGGGATCGGCATGGACTTGGCAGCTGCAACACTCCCTGGAGGGGTTTCCTGGGCAGGAATGGAAACTTTGCCTGGAGGAGACCCCTGAGCTGGAGCCGGAGCAGGGGCCTTCATGGGCGAAGGTCCCTGAGCTGGAGCAGGAGCCTTCCCTGCAGCAGGGACAGCGGCTGAAACCAGAGCAGGACCTGCAGGCGGAGCTGGAGCCCAGGAAGGGCCCTGCGCACGAGTCTCCTTGAGTCTGACGGAGCTGGTGGGCTTTAAGTGCAGGCCGGGCTCGTCTTGGTCCTGGGGCAGCCCCAGCTTCTCCAGCGCCTCTCTGCGTGCTTTCCGCTGCTCCTGCACCAGAGAGGAGACCGAGCCGGAATCCCCAGGGGCGGCCTCAGCATGGCGGGACAGCCAGTTCTGGGGATCGCTGCGGAAGCTGCTTCGGCTGCTCTTCAGGACAATATTGGGGGGCAGCTTCCGGGGCTTAGGGGCTGTGAGGGGGGGCAGTCGGGCATGCGGGTCCTCCCCCGACGGAAGGGGAGCATCCTCCGCTCTTGCACTCTGAGATGGCACGGCGGGAGGCGGCCCTGGGTGTCCTGGGTGCCTCTCTGAGTCTTTGTCCTTGGATTTTTGGGACATGGCCTCTGAAGGAATCTGCTCCCTCTTCTGGGGGCTGGCTGGCGCGTGCAGCTGGGGCGTGTGGCTCTGCTGTCCTGGCCCCTCGGGCAGGCTGCCGTCCCTGCACCGTTCCGGCTGGGTGTCCCGGAAAGCCTCTGGCGGGGGGATGAGCCCCAGGTCCAAATCTAGGGCAGCCCCCCGGGGGCCAGCGGGGGCCCGGCCCGGCTTGCCGCCCTGGCTGGCTGGCGCTTTCTCCGGCTCTGCTGCCGGCCTCTCAGGTTCTCCAGCGCCCACGCGGCTGTTGGCCTGGGGGGTGCTTCTCCCGAGGCTCTGGTTCCTGCCAATGTGGATATTCCTGGGGAGGCTGTAGGAGCCAGACCTGAGGCCCAGGCCCTGGGGCTCAGGAGGATGGGATGAGCTGGACGGAGTCACTCTCCGTGGCTCTGGTCCTTGCTGGATGACCGTCTCTTCTGGATCCCCTGTGTGGGTCGGGGAAAACAGAGCAGGGGGGACAGAGGTGAGGGTCCCGCTGCAGAGGAGAAAGCCAATGCTCCCTGAACTCTGACCTCCAACTAGCAACGAATGGGTTCTGTTTCGTTTTCTTTGCTTTCCCAAGTGCAGCTCTCTTGTCTGGATATCATTTAGACTAGAAGATCGATAATAGCAGATTCTTTTGACTGAGGGTTACTTTTTCATGATGATTGGCGAGACAGCGAACCCTGGGTGCTCATGTCCTCGACTCAGGCTCTCCCTGACCTTCTACAGAGGCACCAGAGTTGGGGAAGACTCGGGACAGTTCTCTCTCGCTGTCTTGGGGTCCCAGGTAACTGAGCCCAGTGGAAGCATACGAACACGAGATTTGCTCTTGCTTTGACCAGCCTTCTGCTACTCTCACTTTCTATGGGCACCTGGACGATTCTGAAATAGCCATAGAGTCCCTGCACGAGTGACATGGCTTCTTTCCTGCCAGCAAGCTAGGCAGCTGCCCCAGGTCCACGGGGCCCGTGAGTCACTTTTTAGGGCATCAAAGGGCCATGTCTCCATTTACTGCTCTATCTCCAGTGGGGAGGTTAGCACATGCTCAATAAATGTTTGCTAAAGGAATGAATAAGAGATTGCAGCCCTGACACCAGTGGGACTGTCCTCAGGAGTAAAATGCTCCTCACACCCTGGGACATATGGCCCCCCCACTGGAGGCCACTCTCGTGTCCCCTGCCCCTTTCCAGGGAGCCTGAACTCTACTGGCTCTCCAGCAAGGGCCTCGGGGCGCGCCCACTGCAGCCGGGGAGCCCGTCCCTCTTCTTATCTCCTGCAGCCTTGTCCTCTGTGTCACTCAGATTAGCTCCCCAGGCTGACTCAGTCACTGCAGAGCCACCCACCCTGTCCTCCCTGACGCCCTCCCTAACCTCTGTGGTCACAGCTCTTCAGCATTTTCAACAGGAGGGTGGGAGCTGGTCAACCCCCTTTCCCTTCCTGGCCTCGGATACTTCGTGGACTGACAGAGGATGCAGGCTTGCCCGTGGGCCCTCCTCCCCTCCAGGGACGAGACTTCACTCTAGCCAGGAGAGCGAGCGGAGAAGGGTGCAGCTGCCCCTTCTTCTGCCTGGGACCTTCGGAGCAGAGGGCCAGAAGGATGCACTGATTCTCTGGGTTTTGCCAGAGGTCCTGTCCCAGGGAGTCTGCCTTACCCCGGGGAGCAGGCTGGGCCACGGGCAGTGCCCGCAATCCTCGGGGCGTGGTGGCTGGCTCAGACTCGTCGGCGGACAGTCCGCTGTCGGCCTCCGTGTCCAGTGAGCCAATGGTCTCCTCCAGGAAGAGCAGGCACTCCTTCTCTTCAGCGGACAGGAAGTCGTAGCTGCTGTCACTCTGCGGGGGAGGAGAGAGGACATGAGCAAGGGGAGGGAACGAGAGGGAGCTCCCTCCGAAGAAACTGGCGGGGCCTGAGAACCACCCTGCCACGGGGAAGGAATGCTGAAGGGCTGGAAACCTTCCCTGGTGCTGCTGCTCTGCAAACCTGCTGGAGCAACTCCCTAAACCATAGGGCAGTAGGGAGGGCAGGTCTGCCGGGCGGCTGCCCCACTAGCACCCTGCTCCGCTGCTGGCCAGGCAGAAAACAGGGGCCTTTCTTCTGCTCAGTCCTGGGCAGTATGCGTAGGGACACAGATCAGAAGCAGTCCCAGGTTCTCATTCCACTTCCTCTGTGTGACCTTTGTCAAGCACTTCATTTGTGGGTCTCTGCTTTAGCTCCCGATTATATGGGCGACATAATGATTTGACCTGAGACTTGATTGGTATTGCTTTTAATTTCTCAAAGTACTTCTGCATACTTGATCTGGAATGTCAACGTCAGTATGAGGACAAACAGGAAATGCCACCAACCACAGGCTGCCAGGCCAGTGGGAACAGTGGCATGACTAGCCACAGATAAATGCACTAAATCATTTACACTTGACTTTGAAAAGCATTCCACACAGGGTTTTCCCCCTTGTATATTTACTTTCTTGATGACATTTGGCTCTGGCTATCATTCAAATAAGTATGTACTTCTTAAGCCAATATTAGCCTAAAGGGGGAGGGTAGAGAAACTGGTTGGTATGGGGGGAGGGGAAAGTCACTTAGTATTATGTATTAAGTAGATATTAAAGAACACTTTCATTACGAGAGAGCATATAGGGATGTTTGGAAGAAAATGCTATAGTCATCTCAGATGGTCACTGTCCATGCCCTACCAACCCAAGAAGGTTGATGGAATAGTTGCTCTTCCAAGGAGGAGGTTGAAGGGAAAACCAAAAGGGAAAAATAGGAATGTAAGTACTCTGGCCTGAATCTCTTCTTGTTATCTCTCCACCATTCTTGTTAATATTTGGGACACTTTAGAGCTGTGTATTCTTCCGGCCCACTCAGATGGCCAGGAAAGATCTTGAGACAACTCTAAAAATATTCTGCAAGGAGGGGAGAGGGTTGCTGAATAACCCTTCCAGTTGCCTCTGCCCCCTAAAGAGCCACTTGTCAGGTGACTGACTGGGGTCTCCATGGCAAAGGAAGTCCCAAAGATAACCCTTGGGAGCCCTGAAGCCAACTCCAAGAGTTACTTGAAGAACGATCTTCTTTATTGCCCTCTTCCTACTAAAATAGCCTTGCCAAGTATAAGCCAACTCTGAATTTCTTCTTTGAAAATGATTCACTTTGCAAACCTTGAATCCCTGCTGCATTCTGCATCTGGTGGTGTGTGACTATTCATATGGGCTTCAGCCTAACAGAAACAGAAAGATGTCTCTGAGGCCCCATCATCTAGGGTCAAAAAGAAATCACGTACAGATTATCTGCATTTTGGATTTGTGTGTGTGTGTTGTTTTTTCTACTCTCTTTTTTACATATCAAAACCCACCGGCTATATTAAATGTTCTTGACATTCAGTAGAGAGCCTTATAATCCTTAAATTTTCAAATATCTCTATAGGATAAAGCAATAAAGTATAAATTCTCCAGGATTCTTGTGTATGTGACAAGCATGAACAACAAAGGAATGCTTATAGTTGGATATAGGGCAGATCTACTCTTTCACATCAGCCTTACAACAACCGAGATTTAACTTCATGCCCAGGCAAATTACCACTCAACTCATGCCACTCACAGATAGTTAAACACAGTATCTCTGGAAGATTCTCAGTCTCTGCTCCTAGACAGTCTGTTTCTTTTCTGCACAGAGAGGCATATGCTAGCTGCTTTTCCTCTATCTCATTCACTCCCCGCAAGAACCCTACAAATTACATGTAAACACCATCCCTGTTTGAAAACAGAAAAGACTAAAGTTTAAAGAAATTAAATGATTTGCCCAGGGTCTTACAGCTTATAAGTAGAGAAGGCAGATCTGTTTGGTTCCAGCACCCAGTCTGTTAATGACTCTATTTTCTTTGATCTTTGTAAGAGACTGAAGTGGTGCTGCTCATCACAGAGAGCTTCAAGAATGCACGTGGTACAAGAATGTACGTTCTAGTTTCCACCACGACCTAAAATCACAGGGCTGCTCTCTCTTCTCACCTCAACCCCCAACCTAATGAAAATCGGGGCGGGGTGGGGGGAATGTCTCATGGGTCCTATTGCTCTCCAAGAGCGCCACACCCCACTCTCTATAGAGGCAGGGCTGACTCAGAGGCAGAAAGCGCCCATGGATGTTGTGATTCACTCCCTGACGAGGAAGATGAAAGAGAAGTCGCAGCGAGCAGGGAAGGCGGGAGGGCAGGGCAGGGGGGGGGCAGGGGTGTGGACAGCAGGCCGGGCTGCGGCAGGGAGAGTACGTACAGATCCAGAGCGGGTGGAGGTGGTGCTCATCATGCTGTCGCAGCTGCCGATGCGGGTCACGGCTTCTGAGCCAGGCCCCGCTGGCCACAGCTCCCTCTCGGGCATTGCCCGAAGCAAGGTGCAGGGGTGGCAAGAGGGGCTCCCAGAGGGGAAGTGAAGGGAAGCGAAGAATGTCCCAAGCCGGGCCTGAAAAGAGAAGAATCAAAGCCACGTGTGAGCCGAGGCCCCTGCAAGGCTCTGCCCAGGCCCTGGAGCAGCATGGCGGCAAGGACACCAAGCAAGCAGAGAGCTGGAAGGGGGCCGTGACCAGCCATCACCCGATACCCCGGCCCGCGTGGAAGGACCCGTGAGCTGGCTCCAATGCGTGCAGGAGGATGGACTTAGGCGGTGGAGAGGCATCTCGTCAGAAAGGCGCTTCTACTACTTCCCTTACATTTTTCTCTTAGCCGGGGAGCTTAACCTACATTTTCATTACTATAAACAATAAATATTACAGGGGTTCGTAGCTTGGGTGCTGGAGTCTGGGTCCAAACCCCAGTTTGGCCATTTACAGTTATACGACTTGAGGCAAATCGCTCTTTGAGTCTGTTTTTTTTCCTCATTAAGTAGGGTTAGTGTAAGGATTAAATGGGAGAACAGCACAGTTTAGTTGGTGGTAAATACTCAAACACCTAATGCATAAATGAATAACTACTATTGTTCTTGTAATAAGGAAAGGACAAGATCTATCTAGGATCAAATTAACTTGATGCAAGAGAAAAAAGAGTTCAGAAAAGAAGGGTTCTGGGCTAGGCGTGGTGGCTCACACCTATAATCCTAGCACTCTGGGAGGCTGAGGCGGGTGGATCGTTTGAGCTCAGGAGTTTGAGACCAGCCTGAGCAAGAGCAAGACCCCGTCTCTACTGAAAAATAGAAAGAAATTACTTGGACAGCTAAAAATATAGAGAAAAAATAAGCCGGGCATGGTGGCGCATGCCTGTAGTCCCAGCTACTAGGGAGGCTGAGGCAGGAGGATCGCTTGAGCCCAGGAGTTTGAGGTTGCTGTGAGCTAGGCTGATACCATGGCACTCTAGCCAAGGTAACAGAGTGAGACTTTATCTCAAATAAAAAGAGAGAGAGAGAGAGAGCGAGAGAGAGAGAGAGAGAGAGAGAAGAGTTCAGAAAAGAAGGGTTCTGATTTAATCAGAGACTATAAATAGACTTGAGAGAAGGAATAGAGGCCTTAACTGTACCCACCTCATAGCGCTGTTGAGAAAATAAAATATCATGCTCCATGGAAAACACTGCCCAGTGCATGGCCTAGTAAGTGTCAGCTGCTATCACAGTTAATATCATCGTCACCACCACCAGGGCCATCATTATCTCCCTGGTCTGGGAGACATGAACAGGGCACCTGCAGTGTTGACACACACCTATTTCCTGTCTAGTGCACTGTCTCTGTGTTGCACATACTCCCAGTGAGGTTCCTTAGCCTATGTCAAACAAACAAGAGTAATGTCGTAGTAATGTCGTACAAGAGTAATGCGTAGCTTCCTCCCAACTCTGACTCCCTGTGGGGTGAGGGGTAGAGGAAAAAGGGGTTCAAGTTCGCTGTGACAAGAGTAGTAGCAAAGCAAGGAAGTACCATCTTCCCTCTGAAATGCCCAAGGATTTTCATATGCCTGCTTATAGAAAATACTCTACTAGAATTTAGACGGCCAGGGGTGACTCCCCTATGTTAAAATGAGATTCTAAAGAATTAAGATTAAAAGACAGTTCCAAAGTCAAAGAGAGAGTTGGGGAGTGCTGGAATTAAAATTTATCTGATTCCCTATACCACCACGCTATATGTTCCACCATGTTTGCTACCCTCCAAGCACTAGGTAAAAGGTCCTAGAAAGATGCGTTCTATTTGAGATCGAGGACCTGGGGTTCAGATGCCAGGGCAGATGTCCCTTTGGCCTCTGCCAATAATTGCTTCCAGTGCTGGAGTCAGGTTTGGGCCGGGTGGGGTGAGTCAGCCTTCCAGCTCTGCAGAGCTGGCAAGTACAGGCCTCGTAGAGCTCCTCTATCTGCCTGGGAGGAGTCCCCCAAGTGGGGCAGGTGGGAGGGGCAGGACACTAGGGAAAGGAAACGGAAGATCCCTAATGAGCCAGCCACACGTGGTTCATAATGGTCCAGAACCTCTCAGGAGATAAGGAGGGGAACCTGAGGGGTCGAGACACCAAAGAAGCCCAGTGATAAACCAACACCCGTGAGATAGCTCTTAGGGTGTCTTCATGAGGTTAGTTCCCCAATGCCCAGAACCCCAAAGAAACAGGAACATGGGGAACCGAATCATGCGGATGAAGGTCAGTCATCTCAGCTAGTGTTCAGAGAGCACTAGCCCATCCCTAATGTTCTGTAGGGCGGACACCCCTATAGCAAAGAGGGCTCATCTCTCAAAAGCCTAGACACACAGAAGGCATTCAAAAAATGCTGGGTGAATGAACTTGTCATCTGTGCTAGTGTTTGCTGGGGTGAGGTTTTGGAAGCCTTCTTCTTGGTTTCTAACCTATCACTGTAAGCTTTTTTCTTAGATATTTTATTTCCCAGAGAATATATGGCTCAGCAGAGTTTGGACAATGTTCTCAGTTGAGCACCTGGTAGGCACTGGGGGTCTAAAACTGTATCAAACGAAAGCATATGGTTGTCAAGAACTCGGTATAGATCTGAGGGCCTAGTTTTTGGCTCCAGTTTTCTTATCTGTAAAATGGGGGCAGTAAATATTGAAAGTGACTCACTCTAGTTAGTATAATATTCTCTATGAATGGGTGAGCAGAGGCTGCCTCTTACTTTCAGAGACAACTGCTACCCTTGTGCTTCCAAGTAGGCTTTAGACTTTATGGAGGATTGCTAGCCTCTCCCTCCTCCCAGGGAAGCCCATGACACTGTCATTTCAGAACCTGGATGTCCTGAAGCAGCTGGAAGAGACAAAGACAGGAGGACTAGCTCGCTTCCCAAGAACACAGCACACCATGGCTTACAAAGTGCCCTCTCATATGCTGATTAGGTCCTCAGAATACCATGGTGACATAGGCAGGAGGTGACATTTTCCTGATCTTACAGATGAGGAAGCTGGGGCTCTTCCCATCGACCCTCCAGGTCATGCAGGTAGGGAACGACCCATAACCTCATGCACAGGGCAGCCCCCCAGACGGCATCTCAGCGACTGTCCAGGTGCAAGAGGGCCACGTACCTAAGAAGGCTCAGTGGCCACCCCTGTCTAAATATGCAAAGCCACAAGATCGCCCTTCTCCTACTATTTCATCCCTTAAACCGTGTAATTGATCTCGTTCAGCTTTGTACTTCCAGGCCAGTTTATTGCCCCAACAGCAAGTATTTCCAGAGTGAAGAAACGCCACCAACTGCCATGGCAGATCATTCAGCGACAGGTGCTCCATGACCACGGCAGAGAGGAATCTGACCTGAAGCCAAAGCTGAGTGAGCCCACAAGTGCTGGTGCCTCATCTCCTTGCCTAGTTTTCTCACCCAAAGAGTCTAAATGGTGAAAGAAAGAAAGAAAGAAAGAAAGGAAGGAAGGAAGGAAGGAAGGAAGGAAGGAAGGAAGGAAGGAAGGAAGGAAGGAAGGAAGGAAGGAAGGAAGGAAGGGAAAGAGAAAGAAAGAGAAAGAAAGAGAGAAAGAAAGAGAGAAAGAGAGAGAAAGAGAGAAAGAAAGAGAGAAAGAAAGAGAGAAAGAAAGAGAAAGAAAGAGCGAAAGAGAGCGAAAGAAAGAGCGAAAGAAAGAGCGAAAGAAAGAGAGAAAGAGAGAAAGAGAGAAAGAGAGAAAGAGAGAAAGAGAGAAAGAGAGAAAGAGAGAAAGAGAGAAAGAGAGAAAGAAAGAAAGAAAGAAAGAAAGAAAGAAAGAAAGAAAGAAAGAAAGAAAGAAAGAAAGAAAGAAAAGGAAAAAGAAAAGAGCTGCCTTTCCTTTCACCCACTTTACAACCTTGAAACTTGTGGGTTATTTCAGGGAGGTGTTTCTTCCTGATAAGAAGCCCGAGAAATAAGCAAAACTCTCAAAGTGAGAGTCTGGTATCCTTTAACCCTTGATCTCTTTGGGGGACTGAAGAGGAGGGAATGAGGCGAGAAGCATGCACAGCCTATATAGTCATGGCCACCTATCCAAAGACACATTAAATATTAACTAGTCCACAGAAACCAGCCAAGCTTTGGAAGAGTGGAAATAAATAGCAGGTGTTGTTCTGGCATCGGAAGAGGGTGGGGTGGGGAGAGGGCGCCAGGCCCCCTCCAGGCTGTCTGTCCTTCCAAACACACCCAGGCCCTCTTGGCGTCCTCCTCCCATGGGCTCACCCACAGCCTCCAAGAGCTCTGCCTCCTGTTTCTCTCAGACCAGGTGTCTCCGATTTTTGTTGACTACCCAGAAATGCGCCTTAGCCTGGAGAACGTCCGAAGAAAAAAATGCCAGGAAGACTGAAGTTTGCAGTGCGTGGGTATCCTTCTCCCTGAGCACTTGGGCAAGCTTCTGTGTGTTCAGGCAACGGTATAATCTTCTCTTTCACCAGTGGGTTTGAGGGACCGGGTGGGTAGAAATACCCTCTGCACAGAAGCGCTTTGCTAGACACTGCAGGGGGGTCTTTATTGCTAAGCTCACCCGCTCGGGGTCAGAGTGTGTGGCGGGCTAGTTTGGTGGAGTGGGGCAAGCTCACCCCTAAAGCTCCAGTTTGCCAGGACTGCAAAACCTCATATTCACCCAGAGCTGTGTGTGCCAGGCCCTGGAGCCGGGCGCTGAGGTCTTCCCACTCCCCTCTTCTCTGCAACAAGAGGCAAAGAGCCAAAGTTAGGGACCAGGGTGTCGACCCCCCAAGATGGATAATGGAGGGATGATTTGCCACTCTGACTTGATACCTGCATCCACCTTCCTTGTTATGCAGGTAAACTTGCCACATGAACTGTCAACTGGAACACCTGAAGGAAAATACAGGCCCGGTCTGGTTCTCCTTTCTGTGGCCTCTGTCACACTACCTTGGCCAAGCCCTGCCTGGAACTGTGACCACATTTGACAGGCTGCCGCGAAATATTAATGTGGGTGATGCCTGGCACGGCCGAGTAGCTTTCTGTTTGCCAGTCTCTGTCTGTATCTATTAATGGGCAGACTTGGAAAACCAACTGAATTGAACCCCAATTCAACTTCACTTCGCAGCTAGATTATCCGTGGGTTTTCCAAAGATGAGCTGGTAGCTGGAGCTGGAGTTTTCCCAACGTGCCCAAACCTCACATCCCTTTACAAACAACCTAGTACGGCTCACACCTTACACACCTGTCCACAGAGAGCTCCATTATCAAACTACTGTGATGGAGCATACACACACTGCACCCTTTATTTAAATATAGGCACCGAGTTGATAAAGCCACGGGAAAATTTCCTGTTACAAATGCAATGGAAAAAACCAAGACATTCTGCCCACCTGGGCAGTCCCCCGTTTTGACTCCCTTTCTTCCAACCATTCTCTTCCATAATCACAACTCGGGTTCGATTGCTCAGAGATGGAAATTTCCAGAACAAACTTACTTTCTTTTCTAGTTTGCACAATGTGTTTATCCAACCTAAATAGGTAAATGAAAAAGAAGGTGTGTCCCAGCCCTGGTCTTCACAAAAATACTACAATCTCAAGATGCTCCCTGCCCGCTCTGATCAGAGAATTGAGGGACAGAGAGGAAAGCTCCCTAGCTGGGGAGCAGAGGGACCCCCCCTCCCTTTATCCCCCAAAGCCTGCAGCTCTAACTTCCCATGAAGCCCTCCTTTGGCTGCCGGATACGGATACGCAGTAGTTGGTTAGTGATTTAACTCACCTCCACTGGGTTGAGGGGCTGAAGAGAGGGAAGGAATACCCTTTTCTCTCAAAGGGCAGAGACAGAGACTGCTTCCCCTGCCTGCTCCTGTTTTCTCCTCCTTTTGACCTCCTCCTGACTTACCTAGACAGGTAAATGCTTCATCTGCGCTGCCTCGCCCCCACCCTGCCACTGACTCAGCCAATCCTAGCCTCCCCTCCCTGCTTCTCATTCCAGCTGTTTCCTCTGGAGAGTGTGGGAGGGGGAATGGGCGGGGCTGTGCTGTTCTCACTCAGCCAATCACCTCTTGCCCCCCCCTTTACCCATTAGGGCTAATTAAGAAGCCCTTTTCAAAAAAAAAAAGGAGGGCTGGAAGGAGGAGGGACCGATTTGGGTTGAGACTGGAAGAAAGGAAAGGTGGCAGGATGGTAGTAAGCTGAAAATCCTTTTTTTAAAAAAAAAAAAATCTTGATACACAGGAACACAGACAGTCTGTGCCTTCCTATGGGTCTGTTTGAAACTTGGTTTCCCATCTAGAACTGCCTTCTTCCACTTGGAGCTAAGTAGTCCCCTGAATTCTCCAAGCTAAAATCCTTCATGGCCAGGAAAACCCTTCTGCCAGCTTTCTAGCTGCTGAGAATCACTGTCAACCCCCAGCCACTCCTAGCAGCTCATAATTCTAGCATCTCTGGTCATGTCCACCGAGGAGGGTGCCTTAAGGCTGGGAGTGCCGGAGCTGAGCCACCCTTGCCCCAGCACGTGCCAACGACCTTCTTGGCCTCATTTATTTCCAGGGGAAATAAAATAATTTTCTACCCCAAGAGGTCCCTGTCCTGATGAAAAAGTGACAGGACAACCTTGAAGGAGAAAACACCTACTCTGTCATTTGGGTTTCTGGTCTCTTCTAGCCGTTCATGGAAGGTGGCAATGCATATTAAGAAATAAAAACAAAACAAGCTTCCAACCAGTTTAGCAACTCCTGTCTCCTTTCCTGGGCTGATTTTTGGCACCTGTAGGGAGAAGAGAGTAGGTAGAAGTGTCTACTGCTTTTGGGACGAAATCTCCCTCTGGTACAGAGGCTGCTCTTACCAGATAGGATTTCTGCCTGGAAGCTGTTTTTTTGGTTTTGTTTTGTTTTTTTTCTGGATTTATGTTATTCTGGATACCTACTAACTTTTAAGGTACCCCACTTACTAGTGTTAAAAGGGTAGAAATAAAAATTAAAATCAAAGTACATAAATAATATTTGCCAAAACTTACTAAGCTCTTGCTATGTGTTGTGCTATGTATTTTCCTGCAGTGGCTTATCTAATTTTTGTTTTAACTTCAAAAGGTAAGCACTATTAATATCTAAATTTTACAGGGAGGTTAAACAAATTGCCTGAGACCATGTAGCTAAGAAGTGGCAGAGCAGAGATATTTAATCCAGGCAGTATGACGTCAAGGTTGCTATGCGTCATGGTAATGCCAACCTGCCTCCATTTTGGAGAGAATCCCAACTGGGAAACACGAAATACACAGACAATTTGCGGGTCTAATTGTAGCAATTGGATTCATCCTTCTCTGTTTCATTTCTGACTTGTAGCTATTCTTATGTTTTATAACAAGATGACACATGGCTTCCCTCTTTTCTCTTTCTGTGATCATAGTTGGGTAGGAAGTAAAAAGTGCAATGATCCTGGGGTCAAGCCGAAGAAGGGATGGGGCGGGACTAATGAGTAGGATAATCCAGGACCCTGTGAGCAGCACTCGCATGGCAGAGTTGACGAGCACTTCAGGCTCTGACCTCTTTTCCTGGTGTGTCATTCAAACGTGTGTGATGTCATAATACCAACAAAACAGGAAGGGCATCTCCAAATCGGGAGTTCAATGCAACTAGAGTTACACCCAGCGATGGAGTCACCGAAGTTGATCCAGCTTCATAGCTGTGTGATTTGAACATTTGCTAAAAAAAATGAACTGACTTATGAGCATTAACCCCAAAGATGATAGCAGGCACAGTCTTGTTAGTGAACACTTTTTCAGTGTATAATAAAATTAGGATACTCAGGACGGGCCCCTATCTTTTCCCAGGTAGATGCAGGGACATAGACAAAATAGTCTTTCTCTTCTCTTTCTTTTCAGAAACGTTTTGCTCTTTGAAAATTATGAAATATTACAGCTATCCTGGTACAACAAACACCACTGTACCTACCACCACTGTACCCAGTTTAAGAAATGAGGCATTAGCATTTCAGTTGAAGTTACTTACAAGCCTTGACATGCGGCTGCCCGCCAACATACGTATATCCCAGCTGAAATAAATCACTATCCTGAATTTGGTGTTTCCCACTCTCCATGTTCTTAAGTGTTGTACCTGGAATCAATCTTGTTTTTGTTTTGCTTTCTTTTTGCTTGAAAAAAATATCAAGTCTCTAAGATTCTAAGAGAATTGGGAAGGAGGCCTGGACCGCAGAAAAGGGAGGAATTCCAACGTCAGAAATACTTGAAAGAATAAGGTTCCCTGGTTGATGTAGGCCGGCATGTGAGGGGCAGTGTGTGTCACTGCAGTTTGCAACGACTGCCTGTTTGATGACCTGACTCTGTGGAATCTAATCACAGCCCAGCTCACCTGACTCATCTGTTTCCTCCCTTGTCCCCCATCCTCGCATGCTGTTGTGTTGTGGTCATCTCCTTGACCAAAGGAATTTCCTTTCTCAGGACAAACTCCCCATTGAGGCACCTCACTTCCCCTGCCCCACTGCGCGCGTGCGCGCGCGCGCGCGCGCGCGCGCACACACACACACACACACACACACACACACACCCCACTTCCAAACTAAAACACCATAGACAGTCATTGGTCAATCTTCCCTCTTGGGCCCCTTACGTAGTTGGACTGTCCGCAAAAAATAATAGTTGTGGACCTCCATTTGAACCATTCGTGGTATTTATTCATTCACATCACAGTCATATCCTATCAGTGTCTTTCTTTTCCCTCTCCTCTCCAAAGGAAAAATTAAGTTACTTTGAACATATGCTATCACCATCCTTAGGAAACCCTTCTTGTCCACTGTGTTCATGTTACTGGGCATGAAACTGTATGCTGGGCTCTGAGGGTGACCTCTAAAATACAGGAGTGGGGGAAGGCTTTATTCCTCACCTAGGAACCAAGGAAGCAAGAGCCTGCTTTAAAGAAAACACAGCTACGGAAGGATTCAGATGAGGGCAATTATAATTTGACTGTAAAATGTGGGACTGATAGGCTAGATTAAGACATCAAATAGATCACCAGGTTCTTACCAATGTGATATCAGTGTTAAGCCTAAAATAATTTGGTGGGGACTAAAGCATGTAATCAAGTAGATTTAGATGAAGGGGTTTTGAAATTACTTAATTATTAAGTAGTTTGGGGGAGTAGGGATTTTTTTTTTCCTTTTTTTGTTGAGAGAAGTGGTTCTTTGGCCCACCCACCGTGGAAGTTTGGAGGACTCAGCTGTCCTTCTCCCCCCACTGCTAATGAAAGTTTGAGGGGTGAGACCGTCTAATTAGCATCAGACAGTTGTATAAGGAATACCAAACTTTAACATGTTCAGAACTGAATTTGTATTGTCCCTGTCCGTACCTCTCGAACCTGTCCTCTCTCCTCTCCCCCCATCCCAGCCATGCCAGCCAATTGCATTACCATACCTCTTCTCACCTACGCTAGATACTTCGCGCTAATTCTCCAGTGTCTCCTGCAATAGCTCTCCTATCTGTGTCCCACCCTTCGTCCTCCCTCTTCTGGCTCCAGACTTCACTGCTGGTGGGATCGTGGACCATCAGAAATGGAGGAGACTGCAGAGATGACTTGTTCCACCTCTTCCATTTTAGAGATGCACATCTGAATTATTGCTCCTCTCCTTAAAATCTTTTGATGGGTCTTCACAGCATTCAAGGTGAAATTCGGAGTCCCTATTATGACACAGAGAGACCTTCGTGAGGGGACCCTGTACGCTTTTCCTCTCATGTCTACATTGCTATTCTTTACTGCAGCCACATCCGATTTTTCTGAGACTGCTATACTTTCATGCTCTGGGGCCTTCGCACATGCTGTGCTTCTGCTTGATCCCTTCCCATCCTCGGTCTCCTGGCTTAGTCTCATCCTTCCTTTAAGGTTCAGCTCTAGTGCCACCTTCTTTTGGAATAGAAGGTCAGGTGCTACTTCATTGTAATCTCTTAACACGATGTACATATCCAGATCTAACCCACCAGGATATAACTGTCTTCTTTCTCACCCTGTCAATTTTGAATTCATGAAGGGCACCAATTTTTTTTTTTTTTTATGTATTACTCTTCTATTCTATTCTAATAGTCATATATTAGTGCCCAAACTGATGGTGAACTTTTTGGCAACTGAAGTCCTTTACTTGAGAAACTTGCCCTAAAAAAAAAAATCACTCTTTTAGATCGAGTATCCTCAAACTACGGCCTGTGGGCCACATGCCGCCCGCCTAGGACATTTATCCAACCTGCCAGATGTTTTGACGCAACTGCCCGTCCTGCTTAGCAGCTGACTCGTCCTGGGCCCACAGTGCGCACTCTCCAACGGTCTGAGGGACAGTGAACTGGCCCCCTGTTTAAAAAGTTTGAGGACCCCTGTTTTAGATCATGTTGATAGATAATCAATCCATCTACTTCTGCAGATTTCCTTATTCTTTTTCCTGAATCTTGTCCTTTGACATACTGTTAAACTGTGCATTGTTCTTACAAGTAATGGGCATTGGCTCATTAGGATAGTTTTTAGAGGTTTTTAGACTCTTAATGTCATAAAATATCTATGAGTCTAAGTATCCGTGAGGGCTCTTAGTTGCTGATGTTTTACATTGCAGTGTTTAACACATATCTAGTAATGTCAAGACTGATTTCCTTTAGCTTTCTTAAAATGCTTCTAACTTTCTTCACGTTCGTATTATTGTGGATACCTAAAAATTGTTTAACAAATAGGAAATAGCATGTTTAATAGTATTTACAAAGATCTGTAGCTGATAACAAATATTCAAATGATACAAATGCCAGGGAACATTACTGGATTCCGTCTGGATCTCCCAGCAAGTTCCCAACAGCTTTATACAGAATCACTTGTTGAAATTGCCAGTTGGAACACTTGTCATAGAATGTGCACAAAATACACTGTCAGTATAAATGTATTAATATTTATTAAATTTGCTATGATGGCTCCTCATGAGCAGAAAGTAGACAGGGCCACAGAACACACACAGTATGGCAACAGCTCTAAGCAAGACAGCCTGAATAGACTTGTAACCCCTTGTCTCCTACCTGCTAGTGTCCTGGATCCCAGAAACGTCAACTTTAACCTTCTACGACACACATCAGCATTTCCTGCTCTCGCTTTTGATGTGATATTATTAGATTCCTTCAATCCACTAAGATCTCTATGTTGATCGCATAACAAGCTAATTGGAAGCACTAGACATTCATCAGTAACAATCTCAGATGGTTGCCCTATACTGCCAGGCAAACAATTACCACTTTTCTCTAGGAAGCTGGATTTTCCATTTTCTTTCTTTTTTTTTTCCTCTTTCTTCAAACTTTTTACCACTGTCTTACTCCCTTCATCTTCAGATAATAATTTTGGCACAAATTCTGAAAAATTCAGTAAGAACACAGCAGCCAAGAGATAGGAACACCCTATTCCCATCCCCACATTTCCAAACTTGCCTTCCTTTGCACCCATTTTCTTCTTCTTCCCTTTTGGTACAACCAAGGAGATGTTCTTCTTATAAAACCCCATTGGCCATCAGAGGTGAGCTCTGGATCTCACCTCACCAACTCTACCCCTGTGACTTTCTCTCCTAAATCAGCATTTTGAATTTTCTACTAAAATAATTCCCATTAGCTTTTTCAAATCTGCTATGCCAGTTACCACTTATCCAACTGCTTTGCCAACTTCAACATTTTTTTTTGCCTTTATTCGCCCCATTATCTCATTGTTCTTGAGAATTTATGCCTTCTAAAATTCCATGACTCTCATTTTATTGCAGTCTTGGGAGAGTGGAGGTTAATGATTATTGTGTTCAACCTGCTATCTTTAAAAAGACATCATTATTTACACTTCAACTCACTTCCATCTGGCTCTTTCTCCACTGCTCCCCTAAAACAGCTCTTGTTAAAGTCATCAGTGTACTCCAGGTTGCCAAATCCTTCTCTAACTTGATCTTTCTATAACATTCAACATAGTTGGCCACTTTCTGTTCCTTAAAAAACTATGTTCTCTTGAATTTCATGACATAAAATTCTCTTGTATCTCTGATCTCTTCTAAACCCTCAGTTATTTCGGGGGCTCCTTCTTTCTTAACTGACTTCTAAACGCTGGCTCTTTTTCCTTTGCCTGACTCCTCAATGTGGGGAGTTACTTGGGGTTTGGTGCTAAAGCCTTCCTCCCTCTGCACACTCTCTTTGGTTAATCTCTTCCATCCACATATAGCTTTTATCTATAGGTTAACAAATCTAAAATTTTCATCTTTGTCTTTAGACATATCTTTTGAACTTCAGACCCATAGATGCCTACATGACATCGCCTTTCATATGATTCACAAACAGCTCAAACTTAGCGTGTCTTAACTCTTATTTTCTCTAGTCACCCCTCCAAATATTTTCCCTCATCGTCTTCCCTGGGTCAGTAAATGTCACTTTCACCTACCAGGTGCTTGGGTGAAAACCCTGACTTTCTAGACTATTCTCTATTACTCCCCATGTCACCAAATCCTGGAGCTATCTCCAAAATATATATTTCATTGATCCTCTTCTCTAGAGATTTACCTAGTCTAAGACATCATCCCTTTATTAGCTGTTTGTCTTTGAGGAAGTTATCCAACCTCTATAATCTGCAATAGTCATATCCACAAAATAGAGAAGATAATAATAGTATCTATTTCATAGACTTATTGTGAAGATTACATGAGCTAATTCATTAAAAATTTTCCGTATATTGTAAGCACTCAACAAATGCTAACTATGATAACCAGCACCAACATCACTGACGTCAGTTACTGCAGTAACCATCTCCTAACTAGTCCTCCACTTCCACTCTTACCTTCTTCAATTCATTCTCCACAGAGCAGTTAAAAAACTTGGAGAAACATAAACATGACGCCTTCTTTAAAATGTTTTCAAGTTCTCCCAATGACCTTGTTTATTCCTTTACACGTTGACTTCAAGCCTATGTGCATTCAACTATATATTGAATGTCTACTGTGTGTCCAGTGCCTTATTTCGGGGCTGGGAATACAATAATAATAAAAGACAGACTAGCTCCTGCCCTTGTGGAATTTACAAACTATTTGGGACCACAACTTTAAAATAAGCAAATAAAGCCTGGAAAATACGAATTGCGGTAAATGCTTATTATAACTTATAGATGCCACAAATCTGGATCTTTGCCCTTCTAATACTTCATTTCATTGTCCCTCTTTCCCTGTTTACCACATTACGGCCAGACTGCTCTGGAAAACATTTCATTTCCTCCTGCAACTTCATGTTTGCAAATGCTATACCCCCTGCTTGGAATACTGTTTTCACCTTTCAACTGATTGTTTCCTAGTCATGCTTCAGATTTCAGCTGAAATGCCACCTGCTCTAAAAAGCTTTTCCAGATGCACCAGTTTGAATTCAGTCCTCCCACCCCATCATCCTTTTCAAAGCTCCTGTATTTTTATTCCTTTATAGCATTATTTGTGTTTTTCTCCCCTCCTCAGGACCTAGGTCAGTTCCTGGCATGACATTATCATTCAAAAGTACTTATTAAATGAATTGATATTTTTGTAATCCTGAAGTATTTGACACCATATCTTGTAAGGAGTAAAAGCTCAAAGATCTGCTAAACTGTTTAACAATTTATCTGAGAAAAATCTACTATTAAGACTTTAGCCTTTCCTGGCCAAATTCAAGATAATTTTGTCAGTCTTCATTGTAATAGTAAGAAAAACAAGGCTGGATCTTTGGATGTTAAAGGATGGAACTAATGGGAGGGTCACTTTGGCAGGTCAATGTAATTCGATGTCTGTTCCTTCGTCTTGTAGGTTTTAAAACTTGATTTAATCAGTTTACTCCACAATATTCAAGCTCTGGGTGTATCAACCCCAAATCAAAGTTGTTAAGTCATAGGGGAAGGAAGTTTGGAATTCTAATAGCTGTAAAGTTCTGTCCATAATTAGGACAATTGTGTGAAATATCCCATATAATAGACTTTAAAAACGATTCTTAGTCTATGAAAAGGACACATTTTATTTAATTCAATATAAATATCCAACAAAATGGAAATTAACTGTTAGAAATATTCATGGTTACTTGATAAAGTGCCTTTTCCTTTTGGACAGTTCTAAATAAACACTGACAAATTCTCCTTGCCTCCATTGTTGACAAAAAAAATTGTTATTAAACCATTTGCCTCATATCTGATATTTCCATTTCCAAGATTACATCTTTTTTTTTATAAATTTTATGGTATTTGCTTCTTGATTATCATAATAATGGAATTGGCGAGGACTCTTCCTCTTCTGGGAATGTTGGACTGGTTAGTCAGATGAACCCTCCTTCTGTTGCAGTGGAGAGCCAATGAAATAGCGAAGATTTTAGAGAATTACCAGGCTTGGATTAGGACAAGGATAGAGGTCTGGTGTGTTGTGCTGAATATTTGGGACCATTTTCACTCTAGAGACATTTTTCTATTCCACAATAGGTGGATGGGAAGCTGAGAGGCTGAGTGGTGCTCCTGACCAACAGAACAAGGGGTACAGGGACTGGCGTGCAGGGACCACCAATGCATGGGCCCTCTTGGAAGCACTGCAGGTTGGGACCTCAGAACGCTGCGCCCCAGGAGTGAGCATGAACTCTTCCAACACTGGGGTGGGGACTAGCTCTACTGGAATTACTAAGTTATGGTGATGTTTATATGTCTTTATGAGACAGGTAAAGGGTTATCAGGAATAATTTTGTCTACATTAAGAATTGATTTCAGGCCCGGCGCGGTGGCTCACGCCTGTAATCCTAGCACTCTGGGAGGCTGAGGCGGGCAGATTGCTCGAGGTCAGGAGTTCGAAACCAGCCTGAGCAAGAGCGAGACCCCGTCTCTACAATAAATAGAAAGAAATTAATTGGCCAACTAATATATATAGAAAAAATTAGCCGGGCATGGTGGCGCATGCCTGTAGTCCCAGCTACTCGGGAGGCTGAGGCAGTAGGATTGCTTGAGCCAGGAGTTTGAGGTTGCTGTGAGCTAGGCTGACGCCACGGCACTCACTCTAGCCTGGGCAACAAAGTGAGACTCTGTCTCAAAAAAAAAAAAAAAAAAAAGAATTGATTTCAAACCTGACTGAGCTGTTGACTCTGAACAACTCCAACAGTTTTTAGCCTACTGCAATTATTCAAGAGGGCCATGTTTAGGGTTTTAGAACATGGCTAAGTCACTGTGACGCCAGCTCTAATTATCATAGGATTCACTAATGAAGCCTTCCAAATGAATACAGAGAAATGCCATGGGAGTAAGATCAGAAAATTCTTCTTGGTGTACCGAAGGATTTCTAGAAGGTCAGAAAGGCAGAGAAGTTAAGAGAGAGGCAGCTACTAAAGTAAAGAGAGAGGGCTATTCATTCACTGAGAGCAAGTTCCTTATGAATTTTTGACTTTTTTTTTTTTTTAATATATTCACACTTGGGGGTATCATAAATGCTTTAGTGAGCTGAGGGAAATACATTTGTAATACCCTGGCACTTGTTTTCACCTGATAAATACCCTCAAAATCTATTAATTTAAACATAATACAAAGACAATCCAACTCAGGACAAAATTTTGAAACAAAATATATTTGAGAGGTTGCCTGCTTTTTCATTCTCGAATGAAATTTCAGACTTAGAGATATAATAAGATAAGCATAGACATTTACCCATTCAATGAAAATTCACTTGGCCAAATATGGAAGTCCTGCTTCACAGTCTCCACCATAAAACTAAGAGCATAAGCCAATCTTTTCTGAACTCCAATGGGATGATAGAGGAAGGAAAAAAAAACCCACGTACTTTCTTTTTGGAATTATCATTTCGTAACTAGCATATGAAACTAGTCATGAAATAATTACAAAAAGGCATTTTTCAAGATGGCAGGGACCTAATGACTTCCAGCATTATTTATCACCATGCAGAAGACTATATCACAATATTTGAGCTTTTTGATATCATAGCACCCTTTTCCATTCTTGTTAGGTTTGTAAGATAATTTTACTATGCAACAATGTTCATATCTTATTGATCTGAGTTCTTTCCCCTTAGGGCCTCAGAGAGTAAGTCTAATTAATTTTTCACACATTTCCTAAAATTTGAAGTTAGCCATGTCAACCTGATTCCTTTTCTCTTCTCCAGTTTCTTCAGTCTTCACATAACAGTTGTCAAACCTTAGTTTTTCATCATTTTACCTGTAAAACCCACATCCAACTTCCCTCCCCAATGCAACATGACCAATATTAGCACCATTGCTTTTTTTTTTTTCTAATCTTTTATTAAGATGCAGCTGTTTCTGTAGTCTAAGTCGTATCACCCTGTTGGGATCAGAATTACAATTAAGTACTATTGCTATCTTTCGTCAGATAAACTGTAAAGTCGGTTTCCCCCCATGCTGGACTCATGGAATGGATTAGGCAGGACTTCACATTCATGAATATTCAATGTTGGGGTTTTCAACCTGTTGAGGTTTTTGAATTGTCATTCATTGTACTACCAGTCTTCTCTGGATTCATATTACCTATAAATTTAATAGCTGTCTTTAAGTAATGGATGAAAATAAATTGCATGAGGCCAAGGATATAAGACTAATATAAACCATCAGAGGTCTCTCCAAGTTAACTGCTGATTCATTTAAACAACTACGGGGACAGCCATGATTCCCCGACTTTATCATGAATCACCTGGCAGGCTTATTAAAACCAATTTTGGGGCCTCATCAATTTCTGATTTCTGAGAATTTGCACTTCTAACAAGTACTCAGGTAATGTGATGACTAACTTTGAGAAGCATTGCTTTATGGGCACAATTAATTATTCAACAAACTACCATCACACAGGTCATGAGATTCCTAACAAAACTTTTAATATGAGGTTTGGCTTGATTTATTCTATTGGATTTATATTGGATTTACGCTGACCTCCAGAGATATATTTTGTCCTGCTGTACAAATTGAGATTACATTAGCATAGTTCCACTTCCATAATTTTTAAGCTTTGAATGAGAAAGCATGAATAAGTAGTTCAATTTAGTTAGAGAACCTAACTTCTGGCCGATTCTAATAGTCCCAGCATTGTTTCAAATAAATGTTTAAATGTTGGCATTATCAAACATGAAATAAATTCTCCCATAGAGATGTTGCCATTTTCAAACAAATCTAGGTTCACACAGATCCCAGTCTATTATAAAGGAAAGGGAACATTTAGCCTTTTCACCTTGACAATTTGTCAACAGATATTGAATGACAACTTTCAGGAGCTTAGAAAAAAATTTAATCAATCAATGGAAATTTCAAATGCCTTCTGGTATTAAGAAGGAAACACACATTGGTTTCTCCTAAGAGTTCACCTAAAGGATGAGATTTGGTGGATTTTGGTACACAAGTCATAGCTATAGCCTGTTAGCTTTTGACGCATATGTAACTTGAGTGTAGCAGCTGTTCACTGGACCCCTCCCCTGATCCCAAAATATGTTCAAACAACAAAGTTTTCACTTCATTTATTTAAAACAAGTCACTTCATACAGCATTTAGATATTTAAAATCATACACCTCATAAATAAAATTAATGCATCTTAATGACAATGGCAAAATCACATAGAAGTTGTACAAAATGAAATTAGACACCTTCCAGATAGCAGCAGTGCATTAACTTAAAAAAAAAGATGCTGGCAAATAGACAAAGCATTTTTAAAACAAGAAAACACTGTTCATCCTCATTAAGAAAAAATATTTTATGCTGTTTTGCCCTTCCCTACTACTTTTTCAAGTTATGACCTAAAGCTCTAAATTTGAGTCTTTACTTAGGGCTTTCTTTTGGCTTTGGGAAACTTCGTCTCTACTGCATTAATATAGGAACTACAGGAATATTTTTATTCTCTATCCCTTTTGACAAGCTATACATATTCTGTATTTTAAGCTGAATTCAAAATTTTTAAAGGAAAAATATTACTTTGCTAAGTACATATTTCCTGTAAACAGCTTGAGTCCTAAGTGGCACCAATATAAACTGGAAATTGACAAGAATTAGGTCCCCTGGTCCTTTAACTTATGGTCTATAATTAATTATATATCCCATACCATTTATAAAGTCAGACTCATGTAACCTTAGTAGGAATTCTAAATCTTCCTGTTTACCTACCACTTAAGCAAATTATATTTTCACTATTCCTAAATTCCTCCATGTAGATTAGAACTTTTAAAAATCTAAGTCTAAAAGGGCATCATAGCAAAATGCTTATATTCATAATTTTACAATTTAATGACAAGTTTTTTCACCCATGGCTATGCCACATTCTATGCCAACAAATGGAAGAAAGGTTAAGGTAACAAAGGCATTACTTTAAAAATGTTCTGAAAAGCATAACTTGTGACTAGTTGTAATGCATCCATTTGACAATCTCTTCTTTTTTAGTAGTACTTTATCCTCCTGCCCCTTCCCCCCTTCACTCTCAAATATCATGGGAGGGTTATCAACTTCCTGTAAATGCATATGAATCCAGACCTAAATCAGCACCCCACAATTCGTTATC
This sequence comes from Microcebus murinus, assembly GCF_040939455.1. Classification (NCBI taxonomy): domain Eukaryota; kingdom Metazoa; phylum Chordata; class Mammalia; order Primates; family Cheirogaleidae; genus Microcebus; species Microcebus murinus. The sequence continues at coordinate 27,212,508 of NC_134126.1, read as the reverse complement.
AGTGTAATAATTTTTCCCAAGTCAAATAGTCAAAGCACTGTAAACAAAATGCTAGCTAATTTTGAGGGGAAAACCCCACTTTCCCACAATCAGGAACACTTTATATTCTTTTTATGTTGAATGTGCTGAAATATAATTATAATACTTAATAAGATAACATCTTTAGTTAATAAACTAGCTTACTCAAATCACGTGTTTTACTTTAGACCTAAAAATGATGTAGCTTATATATGACACTTTTAAGGCCTCTGACTCAAAAATCAGCTTCCTTAAAATAAGTTTGCTTAGAAACAAATGAAGAGTCTTAAGAAGCTAATCTTCTAGAAATTGCCAGTCATCTTTGTGCTACAAGGACAAGTTTGAATACTGCATTGTACAACAAATGATAAAGGACAATCACATTTTAATAGTAACATTTTTAATGCTAGGGCATACACCTTGCTCCTAATAGTTACTGAAATTGAGTTCTACTGTTACCAAAATACTGGAATGTTGTACCGCTAGATACACTACACATTGATGTCAATAGTTGATTAAGAAGAGCTGATGGTTAGCTGTTCAAAAATTGTATTTTAATGTTCTTAACAAGATCCCTAGAGAGGTCTAACATGTAAACTTTTATTTCATATTTTTTTAAAGTGCTGCAAACAATCATAAATGTGTGTCTCAACACATGAAAGAACATAATTCTTAGTATGTTTAGGAAGGCCACCAGAGTTGTCAAAAAAAATAATCACTCTGTTGCTTAATCTTGCATACTTCCCATTCTAATTTTTTCAAAAAGACACAGAAAACTATGTTTGGCTAGGGCAACTTGCAACACCCATGTTTTAATTCCTACACAGGACAGAGGAATAACTAGATAAGCAGGTTAGGCATGGGCACTTATGGGTATAGATAGATAACGTAATATTAATTAATTCCTGATTATGATTTTGCTGGGACTTTATGGAATAACCAACTGGTATTACTACACTAGTCCCTAACAATGGGGTCAAGGTGACCAGCAGCCAAGCTTCAAAGATATCACTTGACTGTACCAAATTATCATTCACAGGAAACAATTAAGAAATCAAACATGAACTATTAACAAAAGATGTAACATACTGAGGTCTTCATATGGTTACCACATCACAAAATTCTCAGGGATATTAACTTCTGATTTTATCTAGAGTGCATCTTCATGTGACAGTGCATCTAATCTTTATTCCAAAGAAGAGTAAGGGAAAAGAGGAGGGGGAGAGTGGGAAAGCACAATCTTTATTCACTCTGCCACTAATGTAAACTGTCTTCATTTTGATCAAAATTCTTGTATGGCAGGCAAAAACTGAATGAATAGGAAGAAGGATTTCATTCTGCTCCAGTACAAATGTAAGAAAGTTTCTTTTAATCCTGCTGTAAGTTCAAAATCTATACTTTTGAAATTCTCAAGATGAGAATTTACTCACATGAATAACTAATTTCAAGAGTTTAATAAGTGTAGTTTAAAAAAACCCTGTAAATTTTTGAGGCCTACAAGCTTGAATTTAGAATGAACAGAAATTTCAATTTTTAATCCTCAATAACTAAATCAAATGATCTGCAAATAATGCTTCATCTTGAATTTTCCATGATCAGGACACTATCTTAAAGTAACTAGTACTGAATTTCAGCAGATGATTATTTCAAAAAGTCATCTTTGAAAGCAATTTGAGCATCAGTGTCCAACTGATGAATGGACAACCTAGGTAACAGATAAAACAGAATAAAATAAGATCCCCTGTATAAATACTTGACACTTAATATGTAAACAAAACACTTAAAATGAAGAGGTTTAATTTTGTAAAATATCAGTGTTGTATTTCTTTCCATTTGTTAAATTAATCCACTATAGATAATATTTATTCAATTTTAAAGTGACAGAAATTTATGTTGGGGAACATATCGAAACATGCCTGGCACAGTAAAAATTACTCAATAAATACTTGTTGTGCATGAATAAACTTCTGGATCTAAAGTTCCAGTAAGCAAATGCCAAATTTGGCTCCTGAAGTAGCAAAGAAAGGCAAGCTTTGTGAGCTTTATGAATGATGCATGAAGCTCAATTTCATCAATGTTATCCAGTGGTATATTCTTAATTTACAGTTTAAATTTTTTCTGGGGGAAGTAAGAGAGATACAAAACCCATTTTGAGCAGATGAGAGTAAGGTACGAAGAAATTTTTATATTCATTTGTACATATCATGATTGCCAAACATTAAGTATCCTAAGTTCACAAGCACTATGTTTAAGGCTCAGTAAAATAGAAAATTAAACACTCTTAAGTTATACTGACCACAATAGCTTAAAATGCATAAAACAGCTATACACACAAAATATACTCAAGAAATGTCATCTGATGATTTCAAACATACTTTGTGAATTGTTCCTTAAGCATATTTTTCTCCTAAATTGTTCACGTTCCTTAATTTTACATGGCCACCTTCACCAAGTGAGAGTGCTAAAAGTAAATCTCAATTTTAGAACATTTGCCAAGAGGATATGCTGAAAGAGATTTAAGTGCTTTGAAGTGTACCATTGGTTTCTAAGTGAGATACATAATCAAAAATGAGACCAAGATAACAAAACTTCACAACATTAAGCCTCTTCACATTATGTGAGATAATACATAACAAATTATAATTTTGCATCCCTGATCTTCAGAAGAATTAAGAGGTAGAGAACTTTATCTGGAAGATCTTGTAGTGAAGCTAAGTTTTAGAGGGGTGCCTTGTGAATCAGTCCACCAAGCAAATGGCTACACATCTAATATTAGGAAGAAGCAAAATTCTGAGAAAGCTGAGTAAGGCAAGGATTTTGAAACTTTCGTATTTTGGAAGTGAAACAAATTCATTCAACAGTATAATCCCAATTACTTTAAAACTCTTCAAAAGTCAAAGATTGCAGATAAGCAAAGTGCTAATTTGCAAAAATGTGGAATTATTTAAAAAACAATTAGTGGATGGATAAGGCTAGCAGAAAAACCAATACTGTTGTTTACTTATGCAAAACATCTTACAAAAACCCAATCAAAGTAGATGGAGATGTTTTTTGGAAGTGCTCTTAAAAAGCTGAGAAAATTAAATCCCTCCAGACAAATTTTTATGTAAAAAAGCAAAAGTTGAGCACTCAAATTTCAATGAATCTCAATTAAAAAAAAATACCCTGCTTAATTTAAAAATTTTATCCAATGTGACAAAGGCCAATACATGAATTGCATTAAAACACGAGGCCAACGGTCTTTTAAAGCTTCAGTAAGCTGCTCAGGCACCTTTTTCCTCATACATTCTACTTTTATACACCAGAAATCTTAAACAGGGAACTATCAGTTCCTTTTTTAGATAACATTCTCAAGGAAGAGACTCGTCCCTGTAAAAATTGCTTGTTATATACTTATAAGTGGTTAAGTACACATTTACAAAGTCTACCAAACTGCAATAGAAAATCAGTTTTGACAATTCTGAGTATCTTCATTTGATGAATCAATTCATAATTTAGAAACTATTAACTCACTCAGAGTTATTAAAAGGGCTCTATTATTGGATACACTGTGGTACATGTCCAGTGGCCTCACATGAGGCCATCCACATAACCCAAAATGTGATGTTGTTTTCTTCTACAAGTTAAAGCTGCTGGGTGCTAGTTTATAATACTAAAACTCAATTTTCAAGTCAGTGTCAGTAGGTGGCCCCACTGTCACCCCAGCAGAAAGAGGGCATGTATCACCACTGTAGACACACATCTGTAAACTTGCACACTAATTTTAATCTTAACTTGGAATTTTAGTGTCTTAGTGGTTTTAAGTTAAAAGGATGGTTCAAGCATTGTGTCCTTTCGTTCTTTAGGGTTACAAATAGCTTATTGGAAAACCCAGAGCCTTCTGGATCTGTGAGGTAGCTGGCTTCAACCCTCATTTGTGCATAGATCACACTTCTCCAAAGTTGGTATGGCCTGTCTCCTTGGCATGTTCCCTTGCTTCGGCTTGTCCAGTCAATCCCTTCTGACATATCATGCATCTTAGGGTGAAGCGGTTTACATCAGTAAATTGTCTCCTTCTTCTAGCTTCATCTGCTAATTCCAGTGCTTGGACAAGAACAATATCATCGTTAGAGGAGAATATGGTCAGAGGAGGTGTATCTGGATCAGGGAAGTCACGCTGAAGCGGATCATAGTGGATGCCATCATAAATAAGCAGGACCCTTTTGCTATAGCCCGCATCTTCCCCAAAACGATCAATTCTTACCGTCTGTGTATCCACTACACATATTTCGCACTGATAAAACTTAGACAAAATCGATATCTCAATTGCTCCTCCCCAAGTGTCATCCCTTTTGATCCAGTCACAGTACTCTTGATTTGTTTTTCCCAGTATTGCCTCACTGTAGAAGTCTGGATCACTTGCTACAATTTGTGCTATGAGGCGTCTCATCTCAGGGGCACAAGCTGGATTCAAGACTCCTCCTTCAACGACATAGTACACACTGGTAAAGAGGCAAGAGTTGTCTGCTGGGACCACCGTTCTGCTAAGTACAGGCAAAGTTTCCCTGATGTAACTAGGAGCACCATGTTTTGTAAAAGCAGGTGAAGTTTTGGGCCTGGTTTGGTCTTCTTCAACAATCAGCATGTCGCCTGTTAAAATAAAACAAATCCAGAACTGCAGAGAAATTATAGGTGAAATTTGGTGTTCACTAGCCAAGTCTGTGAATTACAAACAGAGTAAGTATAAACTGGAGTTACTAAGTCTCAGCTTTGCAAATAAGCAACCAGTAACACTTTCTGTTCACTGAATCTTCATAAAGATGTAAACAGAACAAACAACAAAACATTTCAGGTTGCATTCCAATTTAGTGAAGGAGCCTGGAGTATACAACTTTATACTTATTTAAAAAGATACATTTCAAAAACAAAATTTCCTTATACAATGTACCTGCTCTCTGCATTTTAAAAGCATCAATCTTCCAGGTGTTCACCACAGACTAGGCCACTAGGGGGTTCTCCTCCTTTTGAAACTTAACATACCTACCCTACTTAGTTTTTATAGAGTCCTTGCCACAACAGAAAGCTTTTAAATTGTCAACAAGGATGTTCATGTTTTAATACTGGACAGAAATGACTGCTGTTGGCTACAAATTGAAAGGACTTTCAGTGGGTGTTTAAAAGCTAGCTCTAAAATAAAGTATACCTGTCAAAGTATATATGAAGGGGACTGCCAAAACGAACCAAGAAAGCAAACAAAACAAAACAAAACAAAAGGATCCTGCACCCTTCAGATCTGATCGATGATACATGGAAAAAGAGCCATAAGGACAGAAAAAATTGGTCTTACTTTTTAATGCTTTTGTAGAGGGAAAACAAAATGAATTGAGACAGTTTCACAGGAGACCAGAAAGCAGATTGGTAAAGAGGGACTCCAAGGCTTTGGGCTTCTCTTTCAACCATGCGTAAAAACAAGGAGTTGCTAGACACGTGCCCCAGCCTCTGTTCCTTTGATCTATCCTCACCCTAGTCCTCACAGCCCACAGCGGACCCATCCACAGCCACCTTGCCTTGGCTGGTTCTCCGTTCTCTCTCACGCCCCTGTTCTCCCAGGACTCTCCCGGGGCCCTGCCCCAATTACTTACCCGACTGAATGGGCAAGTCCTCCAGAACAGTATCCCCGTTGCTGAGATCCAAGCACTCGGGTGGAAATCCGACGAGGATTCGCTGACCGCCGGGGGAGATCCCGGTGATGGCGGCAATTTGGCCCTGGAGTTCCCGCACCCGGGTCCGGCTGGACAGCCCCTGCAAAACATGGGTGCCATCCTTGGCCTTGCAGCGGAGCCGCCACATCGTGTCGGTCCGGCCGCCCACAGGCCAAGCACCCGCGGGGCCAGCTTTGGTCCCGGCAGCAGGTTGGTAGACGCCGCCGGGGCAACCAGCCGCCGGGTGGACTCCAAAATGGCCACCTTTCGCGGGCCCAAACATCGCGAGAAGTTGCGGGTAGTTACAGTTCTCGCGACACTTCGGCGCTGCTTCTGCCTTAGCTCTGTAAGAAGCGCAAACTTTCTTAAAGGGACAACTAATTCCGCCCCCCACGCTCCCTCACGAGCCAAAGGATTAAGGTCTGTCTGTGTTCCTAAAGTACAACTGGTCTTGCTACCTGTAGAGAGAATGAGGTGCCCTCCGCGTCGGTAGCATATATGCTCAAGAGAGGAGGGCGGAGAAAGGAGTTCCTAAATCAAGTACTATAGATTGGAATGTGACCTTGCACCTCGTGAGGTCGGAAATTGTTAAATTAGGGCTTCCACACTACACCCAGACCATACCGGGAGAAACAGAATTATAGTTCAGAAAGCACACGAATGCCAAGAATGGTCAGTGAGTCAGAGGACCTGTCAGAAACACGTAGATACTCGTGACCAGACTCGTGGCTGCACCAAACATTGAGTCATTGGGGTTAAGGGGGCCGGACGACTGGCCTTTCCACCTCCGTGGGACTGCACTTGAAAAACGTCCATTTGCCACATCAGAAAGCGCAGTATGAGGTCAGCATCTGGGGCAACAGCCTCATGCAGGTGGTGGCAGCATAAGGGAGGAATGAAGAGGACTAACCTGTGTCATCCAGATGCCAGTTCAGTTCCTGGGCATTCAAAAATGAAGACGACTCCATTCCTGCCTTCAGTTGTAATAAGTACTCATTGTGGTGGGGAGAGAGGGTGGGGTGTGAGAGACACTTAGGTGCTGAATTTCACAGCAACGCGATGATGCTAGATTTTGTGTCCCTTTTCAACCCTGTATGCCTAGAACCCAGGACTGTGCCTCACAAATAAAAAGTGTTCAATAAATACTTGCTGGGTGGGTCAAGGCAGAGTTGTATAGGCACAGAGAGGGAAACTATAACACGCTGGGAGTTGTCAGAAGCTTCAAGGAGGAGATAACTATTTGAACTGTTCTGAAGGATGAATTTAATTCCCAGGTGAAGGAGGAATAAAGACGTCCCGTAATTTCTCTTTCTCTTTTCAAGAAATCTATACTCACTTTTCTTTACCCATCTTGGATCCAGACAGCAAGTCCCACCCTGCCTAGTGTGGGTTTATCAAGCATCTAACGAGCCTGCTGGGGCAACTATAAAAAGTGTAGTTCACTTGGAATGTGCAAACTCACCTCCAGTGTAAAAGCCTTCATCCCTGAATAAATTATATGGAACCTTTGCATTCTTTTTACACCTTTCATGACTCAAGTATTTTGCTGGTGCAATTTTCCTTCTTGGTTGTTCAAGATGACCACAACAGATGATATAGCCTGTGGGTAAGGGGCGGTAGAAGAGGAATAAAGAAGGTGGTTAGAAGTCCACTGGAATATATGGATGGGTCCAAGGGAAGCTACGGTTCAGAGGTGAGAGTAGTTGATTTTCTTGGGTTACAGTGTCTGACCTACGGGAAGGACGCGCAAACACCCTAAGGTGTAATCAACTCCAGTATTGTGGTGGCTTATTCCAGCGAAACATATTTTCAAGCTTACGCTCCAATTTATGGCTCTGACGAGGTCCCGCTGGGATTCAGGGACGAAAGCGTTAATCTCTGCAACGTTTTCCCAGTCATCAAAAGGTCACACCCTCTCAAGGCGTCTACTTAGTAATCCACTCTCGCGAGAGTAAGGAGGAGGGAGGGCTTTTTTTAATTAACCCCGCCCCCAGCTCTCTCAGTTACCAAGCAACAATGCAACCAACCTCCGCGTGGCTGGGAAACTGGGGAGCCTGTGCGGGCTCCCCTTCACAGCTCCATCCTCCCTCAGGAGCCGCTGTCAGCGGTTCCGCCTTGAGCCCCGCCCCCTGGGTCCTGCGGGCGCTCGATTGGTCGGCGACTCTCTCCAGGTGAGGACCGTCGCCCGGGGGGGCGGAGCCGGGCAGGAGCACGTGACTTGCCGGCGGCTGGAGTGTGGGGCCCCCGGCCGCAATCTGTCGGATCCGGCCTGCGGAGCTACGTGGGAAGCGCCGGGCCCGCTGCTGGGAGGAGTCGGAGCAGGGATCGTAGGGTGAGCGACAGCTGCGCGCGCCGGCAGGGGGCTGAGCGGGCGGGCTCGCGGGTGGGGGGCGCTGCGTGCGCCCGGATGCGGTGCGGGGCGGTGATGCCTGGCTCTCTCGGGAAGTGCTGGTCCCCACGGGCGTTGCGGGGGGTGCGGGCGTTCTGGGACCGGGAGCCGCAGCTGGTGTTTGGGTTGGAGGGCTTGTGTGGTCAGTGGAGGAACAGCGCAAGGTCCTGGAAGCAGTACGACCTTCCGTCTTCACGAGTGTGAGTGAGCTGGAGGCGCTCCCACCCTAGGTCGAATCAGGACTTGCCCCTTATTCTGCAGGTGACCTTGAGGAAGACATTTACCACCTCTGTGCGCCGATGTTCCTTCTTCATACTGAGTCCCAAGGTAGAAATTGGGGAGGGGGTGCCGAGCAGGGGCTGAGAATTGAGAACCCCAGAGAGGAGAAATGGTGACGTGCTAGGGTTATTTCAGGGTCCAGTTAACAGTTTCTTACCCCAGGGAACATGTTTGAGATTTTCCCACTTCTCTCATTTTTTTTTTTTTCAAGACTGAGTCCTACCGTTGGATGGTAATTACTTCCTTGATAATAAACTCGATCTATTCATAATCCACCCCACCCCAACTGCTGCCACTACTCGGCCCAGATTCTTAAAACTAGGATTTGAGATCATGAAAGAACTTGGAACAGGCCATTTAATTCGATTGACCTCAGTTTTCTATTCTGTAAAATGGGGAGAAGTAATAATGGTAGCAAAATCTGCCTTATTACAAGATTATTGGAAGGACTGAAGGAGATAATAACGTCTGTGAATGTAAACTCCTAAGTCAGCATGTAATTGTGAAGTACCATTGCACCTGTCTTCGTAGGTAAGGAAACAGGGCTATGGAAGTAGCTATTAGCTGGGAGAAAGAAAAAAGAAGGGCTGGACTTGACTCCTGGCCCAGGGTTTTCACTTATACCACAGGGAGCCTCTGCACTGTTTTGAGGGATATCGCCTTCCTTCCTTTCCTTACAATCTTTTCCTCTCTTTTAGACATCTTTTGAAGAGCTGCCATGTCTAGAAATCCTGCATCTTCCCCAGAACAGAACAACAACAGCTATCAAACCAAAACCTCAAATCTTCGAACATCAGAGAAGAAATGTTGTGAGTCCTAGGAAAGAGGAGGGGCTGCTAGCACACTCCTAGGATTTTATTTTGGGAATACAGTTGTAATCCTAGACTCTGCTGCTTGGTGGGAGTGAGAAATAATTCTTTGACATAGGAATTGAAAACAAAGTCTAGGTGGAATTTCCTGTCTGAAAGAAGTAGACTTAGTGAAATATCTGTTCTGGGGGTTAAAGTGCTGATGTAGCCCAGCAGTTTGTTATACTGCTTTCTTTAATTGAATCTCTATCTCCTGCACACTGGCTTGCTGATAAAATTGAGTAAAACAGATTTGCAGAGTACAGGAGTTACTTGGGATGGTAATGTTATCAATTTCTCTTTATCTGTTGGTAGCCCATTTTGGGAGGCTGCTGTTGATTACAGACATTGCAGGTAGGAGCCAGTGCTGCTTGGCATCATTCCTACAGACCTCAGGGGGAATGAACCCTGGCACTTGACTTCTCACAGTGTCTGGGCACCATGCTATCTCAGAGGTTTAGCCTTTGCACTTTGCAAAACTATTTTCCCAGAAGGTTCATTCCTTTGAGGACACCTTTCACATGAGCATTTCCATGCCAGTCTTTTAGACAGAGACAGCAGGAGGGCTTGCAGGGAGGTGAAGCATGCATTCCTAAGCAACATTGTAGGTTGCATAGCTTCCCAAAAGGACTGGGATGCCAGTGCCCAGATGTTTTGGGGAATTTCAAGGAATGCTAACTCTTGCCCCTGCTTCCGGATTGCACCTTTCCTTTGGAATCCTATCAGTCAGTACTTCTCACTCGAGAAGTTATATATATATCAGCAGGTGGAAACAGCCAACTAGTGCGAGACCAGGAATAGTCTCATGTTCAAAGCTTTCCCCAGAGCCTCAACCTTCATGTCATGCCCTTGTCAGTTTCATGATTAATGATGATAATCTCTCTTTGCCTAGCATGCATGAGGACTGCTGGACAGAAGCAGCTGGTTTGGATGTGGTACTGGGGTTGGCACACCTCCACAGTTAGGGTCTCCTTTCCCTCCCGGGGCAGGAAGCCAAGTACTAAGGGTGAAACACCCCGTGAGAGATAACTAGTATAACATGATGTTTGAGTGCAGCCTCTGGAGTTCGACTTCCTGGACTGGAATCCTGGCTTTACTACTTCCTAGCTATGTGCCCTTGAACAAGTTGCTCATCCTCTCATGCCTCAGTTTACTCCTTTATAAAGCGGGGATACTATTAGTATTTCCCCCAAGAGTGATAGGAGGATTGAATGAGTAAATATAGGAAAGCACTTAGAAGAGTGTTGGGCCTATAGCTAATGTATGTTGTTTTTCACAGGTGACTCAATCTGCATGTTGTATTTATTTCTGAAACATATATAAATGCCGTACTGGGAGCTCACTATTTTGAAGAGTCTTGTGAAGAGTTATTTTTTTCAGTAAAGAATGTTTTTTCCTTTTGTTTGACAATATTGTAACCCAGATCTGGGATGTACCTCTTAAAGGGGAATACACTTGTGTTATTAGGATGCTTGGTCCAAAAAAAATCAGAGAGCTGCGGCTGGGGGTAGCACCAATGATTGTGGGAGTCTCGTCTCTGACTGTGCATGATACGTACCGTGTCAGTCTTTCTAGCTCTGCTTTATTCTCCATGCTAGGAATCTCTCCTACCTGCCTTTCTAACTCTCCTCCTGCAGTTTTTCTGCCTTGTGGGCTTCTGATTAGTCAAGGAAGCAAGATCCCTGGTCTCTTTCCTATGTTCTAGACTCTAATTCCTACTCTGGGCTCTAATTTCTCCTTTTCAAGTTCTAGCTGCTTCTCCAAACAGCTTCTCTGCCCCCTCCCCTGCTCCACTGGAGGCCTCTGGGCTGGTTTAAAGCCACCATGATTTATTTACCCTACTCCCTTCTCAGTTGGGAGACTGTTGGAGCCGTAGTCAAAGGAGAGAATACAGTTCTGAGAACACGTGTTAGTCTGTTTCCTTTCGCTCTGCTACGTACCTGTATTTTGGAGCAGACTCGCCTGGCTGCTTCGTGTTCACACCAGCATTTACTTTATTAATTGCTTAACCTTTATTCCCTTGCTGCTAATTACACCTGTGTTGGCTGACTTTGACTTTGGCAAGTGACTGGGCTTGAGGACTTCAGGGCTGAAGAAGGTGACTTTAGGAAACCAAAACCTCCAAAGGAGTATTACTGAGACTTCAACTGCTCCAGGGATGGGGTGAAGAAGGGTGCTGATGGAGGTGCCTTTAAGTTGCTCAGATGACTGGTTTCAGGGCTCTTTGAAAGCAGGAATTGGGGGGACCTACGTGCTTTCTTTTTTTTTTTAATTTCTTTGATCTCTTGAGTAGATAGGGAGCAGACAAGTCCCTACATGTACCTTTCCCTAAATACAAAAGCAAAACGTGTTCATGAAAAAATCAAACAATACAGGAAGAAAGAAAGAGAAAAGTAAAAACATCTCCCACAATCTCTCCTGACTCTGCTAAGTTTGATTCTTTTAGACATCTTACGCTGGTGTGTCCCATTAATGAAAATAAGTTCATACTGTACATATTCTGTCCTGCTGCCATTTCCTTTCTTTAAAAACTGCCTATATTGTGGACATCCTTTTCATGTTGGTAAATCCAGATTTACCTCATCCTGCATTGTATGGGTATGCCAGTTTTCCACCGATGAACATTTAAATCATTTCCAATTTTTCACCATCACAAAGAATGCCACAGTGAGCATCCTTACACATCTACCTTTGCACGTTTGTGCCAGCAACTTTTCCTACAGAAAAATAGGACAAAAGATGGACATGTTGGAAATGTTGATCAGTATTACTAATTTGCTCTCCTAAGAAGATCTATGTTGTAATCTGTTTTTAATATTTCAAGATACTTGATGGAAATTGGGCATTTGCAACTATAGCTGCAATGGTTAACTAAAAACATCAGCATTCTTAGAGTTTGGCTGCGGTTATGTGAAGTCGGTTATTTCATGCCTGTCAAACAGCAGGAGATAATCAGCAGTTTTTATGACTTCTAATGAATAAAAATAAGATATCACCAATGAAACATGCTTTATGGGCAGCATATTTCAAAATGTTGGACCTACTTAGAACAAATAATAGAAGACGACCTTTGTCATGAAAAGGCTGGGAATCATTGCTCTCCTAGACCATTCTTCAGAATTAGCATGGAGAACATAGTTTGAGTTTACCATGTGGGTCCCTTTGTCAAGTGCAGATTTGAGGCACAACAGCTGGCAGCTGGGACTGAATGGGGAGTCAGAGAGCGCTGACCTTGACTTTCTATCGTGCAACGCTACCGCTACCGACAAAACTCTTAACTTCTCTGGGCTTGAGTTTTTCTGTTTATACTAGAGAAGTTATCAAGTCCTTGTTTCATCTAAGCAACTTTAGGAAGGGAAAATGAGTTTAAGATTGAGAAAATGAGTTAAACCTTGTGTGAAGAAGGTAGAGAGGAATTTCAAGGTTGAAATGGTTTTCCATTGTCAAAGGTGGGGTACATTGTCGCTGAAATTAACCAGCAGGAAGTATCTACCATTCAAATTAAGATGGTGGTGGCAGCAGGTGGTTTTGTTTATTTAACAAGCAGGACAGACTGTTCCTGGTTTTGCCAGTGTGGCCCTTTGAGATAGGAAGTGCAGTTTAGTTTTGTACTCGGGAAATTGAGAAACCCGGGTTGCAGCAGGTGTGTGTGGGTGTGTTCAGGGCAGAGGTGGGAGGCGCGGAGCAGGAGGGCACATGTGGCCTCCCCGTGGCTGGGGTTTTCTCTTGTGCTTGGAGTTTTCTGTCCAGTTTGGGTAAACACGGAACAGCTGTTCACTAGTTCCCTTCAGAGCAGCTCCCAAGTGTCAGTTCATTTAAGCTTTACAGGGCCTTTGGGGAAAGTGCCTAATGGGCTGGAAGCGTGGACAGAGCGGGCCTGGCAGTGCAGGTAATGAGCCGAGTCATGGGGGATTGAGAAGACTGCGGTGCTGAGCTGAGCTGGAGAAAGTGAAGACTCAGGGGATTTTACTACCTAAACCTGAGGCAGCTGATCCCATCTGCCTATTAGGGGTCAGTGATCAGGGATTAATACTAGCCGAGGCTGCAGGGCGGGGTGTGCTGGCCTTGCACTCCCTATTTGGACAGGGATGAAAATCACTTCCGTTGCTCCATTCCCTACCTTGGAGGAGGTCCTGCCTGGGCAGCTCTCTTCCTTCCGAGGCTGGTTCCCTATCTGGGCCCCTCTGCCCCTCACTTCTCCAGGGAGATCTTTTTTTACATTTCTTTCTCAAAAGATGAAAGATGAATTTCCTATCCAAGTGCTTCCACTTTACTGAGTTGTTTCTTAGTCTTACAAGGCCACCTTGTCCCAGGGCAGAGAAGCTGCAGCGACTAGCAGGGCACCTTCTGGAAAGCAGTGCTGGGAAGTGGAAGGTGGAAGTGTTTCTCTCCCTTTCCCATCCCTCCCAGATCATCCTTGGTTGGGGTCAAGCCCTCCCAGGTCATCCTCGGTTAGGGTCTTGCCCCCGGGAAAGGGGCTGGTAGCAGTGCAGGTCCCTCTCCCTGTGGCAGGATGGGCGGGGATGAGCCAGTCCCTGTGAACAAGCTGAGAATGAGCTTCTTTTTCTGGAGAAAAGCTGCCAAGGAAGCACAAGGTCTGGAAACCAGTGCCAGCACTCCCCTTGACTCATCATGTGTCCTTAGATAAGTCACCCGACCTCTGAACATCTAGTTTGCTCCACTTGTCCAGTGAAACTTATTTCTGTGAGTATTCCTGAAAGAAGTTATTCATAATTGACTAAGGTAGGGTAGACCAGTGACTATTCATGCATCTCAAGTGTCTTGCTTTTATTTGGGCCACTGAGGCAGGCTGGGCTAGCGCTACCATAAAGCTTCCTGGGATTTATTCAGAACTTGGAATAGGTAGGCTTTGCCTACTAAATCTCACTATTGATTTAGAAATTCTGGCTTAAGGCGGAGCTCATAGGCCCGAGTGTGAAGGCCAAAATAGCTTGAGACAAGGCTCCCTTTGCAATGGGAACTCTAATTCTTGCCTGTGGCCTTGAAGGGAAGGGTGAGATCTTCAAGATAGACACTCTGTTGGACCTATGATACGAGCCCGCTCAGTTCTGCACTGGTAGAACCTTCCTTCCCAGCTAGATCATTCTCATGTTACTAGGCATTCTCATGGTAAAGAGGTGACATGATTACTTGCTTTCTAATCCTTACCACTTTTCCTTCTCTTTCCACCTCGGGTACCTCTGTGAAGACCTCAGACATGTGGGAAAGGCATGTCTTGGTTTGGGAACTTTCTGGAAGTCTGTACAACCTTTAACTCTATTTCAGGAGGGTCTGTCTGATATTTCCTTACCACTCTTCCTGGACCTGTTCCTCACAGGTTTATGCGGATTAAACAAGATTATGACTGTGAAGCTCCTAGCCCACTGCATAAACTTACTAGGCCCCTAGTCATTTAGTTCTATTTTGTTTCATTTCTTTCTAGCATGGGCATCCTATATGACCAACTCCCCAACTCTCATCGTGATGATTGGTTTGCCAGCCCGGGGTAAAACCTATGTGTCCAAGAAACTAACACGCTACCTCAACTGGATCGGAGTGCCCACCAAAGGTAGGTGCAGATCATTCTTTGGGAAGGGAAATCTTAGTTCCTGGGCCTCACAGGCCTCTGGGAGATTTATTCTTCCTGACATCACGGTCATGGGGTGCTTCTGGCAGAAATAGTGATTACATTCTGGTTTCCTGGATTTATTCCCTGTTCCCAGACTTGTCTCCTCTTGGCCTGGGTGGCCTTGGCCTTGGCCCTCGTGGCCTGGCTGGCTTGGCCTTGTTTTGAGGGAATGCCTTTGATGGGGGTATTAAGAATTAAATGAGTATAGGGCTTTACATTTTCAAAGTCCTTGCATGTGCATCATCTAATCTAACCCTATCAGTATCTCTGTGAAATAGAGTAGCGGAGGAAATTGAAACTCAGCTGAAGGTCTAGAAAGTCAGGACTTGAACCCAACTCTTTTGACTCTTAATCTGGTATCGTTCCCAACCCACCATGGTGCTTTTGTTCATCCCCTTGGCCACTGTGACACTAGGCCAAGAAGTTCCATTTGGTGAGGCCATCATATTGTTTTACTGCTGAAGGATTTGCGTGTCTTCTGCAGTATTTAACCTTGGAGTGTACCGGCGTGAAGCAGTCAAGTCCTATAAGTCCTACGACTTCTTTCGGCATGACAACGAGGAGGCCATGAGGATCCGCAAGTGAGTCTTGTTCAAGGCCTGAGCCCCAGGCCGACTCTTTCTTGGCCATCATGAGACTAGACAGGTTTGGTTTGGTTTCCTCTCCGTAAATATCTTGTGGGTATTTTAAGTGGAAGTTACCTGATGGGCAGGTCACCTCGGCCTTGGGTGGGTAAAGAACAGGGCTCGGGGTGATGCCTGTGTGCTTGCACCCTATAGAGGGATGAGATCCATGCATTGGGGCAGGGGCAGGAGGAAGATTACAGGATGGTGTAAAAAGCTCAGTGGAAAAGTTGAAAGATCTAGCTAGGGAAAAATTTTGACCAGCGGAAAACTGTGGGAAGATACATGAATCCCATAGCAACCCAACTGTTTGCGTCTCTGGCTGCGTCTGCACTTAGCTCTTCTTGCCGGCTTCCTTTGCTCTCTTGGCAGACAGTGTGCTCTGGTGGCGCTGGAGGATGTCAAGGCCTATCTCACTGAGGAGAGTGGGCAGATCGCGGTGAGCCTTCCCTGCTTCTTCCCTTGCTTGGTTCCCACCCTTCCGGCCACCTGGCTACTCAGCCCACCTCGGGTCTGCCTTGGTGTAGGGTTCCAATTCTCTGTCCCTACTCAACTTCCCCTGTGTGCTTTTTTCCCCAGGTGTTTGATGCTACCAATACCACCCGGGAGAGGAGGGACATGATTTTGAACTTTGCCAAGGAGAATTCCTTCAAGGTAGGACTGACCCTGTGCTGGAGGGAAAAAGGTGTAAGTGGAGGTGGGGGGATGGGAAAGGGACTAACTCCAGTGGATCCGTGGTGGGTGAGGGCAGGACTGGATATCCGATTCTCCTCATCCTTGAGTATTTTCTTTCAGGCCCTTTCTCAGACCTTTAGCCCGTATGGTTGAGGCCCAGGGGATGTGATAAGAGCTACGTGAGGAGGCCTCGAAGGCCACTTTCAC
Source organism: Microcebus murinus (assembly GCF_040939455.1). Classification (NCBI taxonomy): domain Eukaryota; kingdom Metazoa; phylum Chordata; class Mammalia; order Primates; family Cheirogaleidae; genus Microcebus; species Microcebus murinus. The sequence continues at coordinate 27,196,159 of NC_134126.1, read as the reverse complement.
GAAGAAAATCCTGGGAGATGTGGCTGGGTGGGGTAGGTGAGCATGTGCTCTTAATGAATAGCCTGGCACGCTTGACTTGTTTATCACTGCCTTGTCTCCATGGCCAGGTATTCTTTGTGGAATCTGTCTGTGATGATCCTGATGTCATTGCTGCCAACATCCTGGTGGGTGACACCCCTGCATACCACCTCCTCTTCACCTTTTGTGCCCTCCCTGTATGTTTGTGTGTGGTAGTGGGTGTTCTAGATAATGAAAGAGAAAAATAGACATGTTTTAACATCACAGGGAGATCTTTTCTGTCTCTGCCAAAGCACCATTTGGTACTTCCACACTCTTTCCTTGGGAGAGGAAACTGAGGCTTTGGGATTAGCTGTTGAATGGTCTTAGACTCTAGGAATCCTGGCCCTGTGTTCTGGATATCATTTGGATGGTGCGATCTAGATATTGAAATAGATCAGACTTTTCATAATCTGTCAAGGTTGACTTAGGGGAAGGTCATCTGCCCAGCAGTCGTCCAGTATTCTAGTCAGGGTTTGATGCGTTGAGCTCCTCATGCCTTGTAGGGTCACAGCAGGAGACAGTCCCCATTGGATGGGTTGCGCTCTGTTCTGCCAAGGAGATATCTGTGCATGGTCTCATGGTGGTGCTCTCCCAGCAGTGCAGGAACTTGGGGTCATCTGGGGAAGAGGCTTCTGGCCCTAAGTCAGGCATTGGGGTCATGCACCGCCCCATTCTGAGTGGCAGTGGGGAGAAACTGGAGCCCATTCTGTGTTCCCAGCAAAGCGCATAAAGGGACTGGGGCCCAGGAGCAGCTTCAGCTGTGTGACTGCTTCTGGCCCTCAGCCAAGGGCAGACACATGACTTCCAGTTGTCTTTACTTTCTTGGTTGCCAGGTCACAGGAGGGGCAGGGGGGTGTGCCAGCGTTCCAGTGCAAGGCTACTTTTATGAACTTCTTTTTCTTTTTTTAGCAGTGGCTATTTGTAGGAGGGCTGTTCGGGGCAGACCTCTGCCTGGGCCCTTACTAGCCCTGTGGTTGCAGGAAGTAAAGGTGTCGAGCCCTGACTACCCTGAGCGCAACCGGGAGAACGTGATGGAGGACTTCCTGAAGAGAATCGAGTGCTACAAAGTCACCTACCGACCCCTGGACCCGGACAACTATGACAAGTAAGGTTCAAGGCCATGGTTCGAAGGGCGCCTGAGGCAAAGGTCTCATCTGGGGAAAAAGCCTTTCTCCCTTTGTCCCCTCACTTCCTTCTGATAGTCTAGACCTCTGGAATGTTCACATCATTCCAGAGAAACAAGGTATGGATTTGTGGCTTTTATGTGGGTTGCATCTTGAACACTGAAGTATTTTTTACCTTCAATATTTTCTCTCTATTTTCTAGAGCAAGATTTCCCAATCTCAGCGTTGTTGGCACTTTGAACCGGGTAATTCTTTGTTGTAGGGGCTGTCCTGTCCATTGCAGGATGTTTGGCAGTATCCCTGGCCTCTGCCTACTAGGTACCAGTAACACCTCCAAGGTGTGACCACCAACACTGTTTCCAGACATTACCAAATGTCCCTTGAGGGGCCAGAGCACCCCTGGTTGAGAACCACTGACCCCATCTACAGCCATGCCACCCTGAACGCGCTGGATCACACCTGATCTCGGAAGCTAAGCAGGGTCAGGCCTGGTTAGTTCTTGGGTGGGAGAACCACTGCTCCAGATCAGTAGTTCTGAACTAGGGTGTTGTAGGACACCCCTTGGAGATGTGTCATCCATCAGTTTTTAATCAATTTTTAAAGTTTACTCTCTCTATATTATATAATATTATATATATATTAATACATGCACATATCATATCATAATCTCAAATAACACATTGTATGTAGTATAATAAATATTGTATATTATGTATATATTTTTATATATATTATAAGTAAAGCCCTCAGGAATTTGCCTAACTCAGAGAAATGTCTGATCAGTGCTAGCCGTCATTACTATGGCAGCATCTATTGGCAACGTGGTATAGAATATGTGTTAACTTGTCGTGTGTGAGGTATAGGAGCCATGGCGAAACACCAAGTCTGTGTTGCAGAAAGATAGTGTGCACATGGAACTCCGTGGGAGCGTGGCCTTGTGAAAGAGCGTGCACTCAGGGCAGTTGACAGCTCTGTTCACACAAGGACAGAGACCTGCAGCCAGGCAGGCGGGGCGACAGATGTGCATGGCTGCAGTGGGTCGGTTAACGTTGGCGTCTTTCAGTTCCTTCAACAGTGGGCTGGTTAGTGTTCTGAGCCTTTCAGTTCCTTCAACAGTGGGCTGCCCAGAAAACGATATTTGGAGGTGTCCTCTTCACACAGAGGTCAAAAACCACTGCTCTCTGTGTGAGATAACAGTATATCCTTCTGTTAACCCAAAGTCCTACCTATAAAAACATTGCTAGAAGAGTATTATATAGGACGTATGTGTTTGTAGATGTTGTCTCTGGTAGTAGGGCGATGGGTGATTTGCATCATTCTATCTTTTTTTCTCTGTTTTGGGGGAGTGATTTTTTTTTTAAAGCATTTATTATCTTTACAAGCCAATGATGGCCATGAAGCAAGCAGTGTCGGAAAGCCTCTCTGAGCAAGGCTCACTTAGGTAGATGCAGGGAGGGTGCAGACGTCACTGTCTGTGGTCCTGCTGCCTCTTCCCTCATGGCGTCGCTGCTAGCGCCATATGCCAGGTCTCGATCGCCACAGATGGGGCCTGTTCTTCACACCAAGTTCAGGCTTAGCGAAAGCTTCGGGTCATCTAGTTTAGCCCCTGGAGGGAAGCCTGAATTCTGTTTGCCATATTAATCTACATTGCATGGCCCAGCACAGACACTGAGGAAATGGTATGGACTGCCTAGAAGGAGGTTCGGGAAACTGTGCTCCATCTTGGTTTTGAGCAGTAATCCATGTCCTACCATTCGGTTCCACAAAAGGGGGGATGACACGGGAGAGGAGGAAGAGTGGCTATAAGCCTGCAAGTCACCATAGAAATCCTTCCCCCCTCCCCCTGAATCCGATTATCAGATTTTTATACCCAGGGAATTTTTTTTTTTTTTCCTGCTCTGTCCCAGGGATCTTTCTTTCATCAAGGTGATAAATGTGGGCCAGCGATTTTTAGTCAACAGAGTCCAGGACTACATCCAGAGCAAGATAGTCTACTACCTCATGAATATTCATGTCCAGCCTCGCACCATTTACCTTTGCCGGCACGGAGAGAGCGAGTTCAACCTCTTGGGGAAGATTGGGGGTGACTCTGGCCTCTCAGTGCGGGGAAAGCAGGTAAGCAATTAGCCAGCAGGCTGGATTTCCTGGGCTTAGAGTTAAAAGGGCATGGTGGACGTCATCCGTTTTATCCCCTTACTACTTCTTAAATCCCATTTGGGCTTAGACTGTGGCTTCAGAAAGTCAGGCAGGTACTCAAGGTGTTCTCCTGCTCACTGCTTCTAGCTCTGTGTGGATAACTTGGAGCCATTTCTGCTGTGATCGTTCAGCCATCACATATTTATTGGGCACGATTTGTATTCTTAGCACAGTACAGGTAGCATCAGTCAAAGTTCATTTCCTTGTGGGTTTATATTAACTATGTGGCACTGTAGCACCTTATGGATTTGATTATGGCGCTATACACATTGCCCATTTCAGGCTGAGTTAGTCTCTGTGCATGTGTGTGCGTGTGTGCATATGTCTCTTGTCTCTCTTCTTTTTTTAATTTTTATTTTCAAACCCCAGTTTTCCCACACTCTGAGGAAGTTTCTGGAGGAACAGGAGATAGCAGACCTCAAAGTGTGGACGAGCCAGTTGAAGAGGACTATCCAGACTGCAGAGTCTCTTGGAGTGACCTATGAGCAGTGGAAGATTCTGAATGAGATTGATGCTGTGAGTAGGAAACTCTGAAGGCCAAAAAAAAAAAAAGGCAAAAAAAAAAAAAAGCTAAGCCAATAAGGGTCTCGTATTTAGGCAGGAACTCTGAGAAGTCACTACTTGGGCAGTTTTATCTAGGAAACTAGAAACAGAAAGTAGAAACTTTGAGGAAGCTGAATCTGTGGCCAGTTTGGGAGTTCAGGGAGGAAAACTGCACCCCTAGATGAGATTTCCTGCCTGTTTCAGTTCTTTGGTCAATGATGGGACCCAAACCAATTTTTGACCCAGCCATTCTGGCACCTGGGGAGAGTAGGGCTAACAAGGACTCATTTTGTTCCTTTGTATGTTTGCCGCCTGGGAAAAAGAAATAGCCAACAACCCACTTCTTTAATTTCTGCTTAGATCATTTGGTCAGCTATTCAGGAAAAGTCTTTCCCAAAGTTTTTCTTGGTTTTTCTCTGTCTTTAAGCACAAAAGTAGCAATTTCTTTGTCCTTTCTTTCCTCTCTGTTCTTTTATTTCTCCTGCAAGGTCTCCAGTCCTTTCGGTTTCCCTCCTTCCCTGCTTCCTCTTCTTTTTGTCTTGTTGCCTTTTCTTGGCCTTTTGAATCCCCACAGCAGCAGGAGAAAGTGGCAGGGGGGCTAGAGAAGCTGCCTTCCTCTCCGTGGTGGCCCTCACCCTGAGAGTCGCAGACACCCCTCGACTCCCTGGGCACAATCGGGCATAAAGCGCAAAAAGACCCGGCACAGTGCATGGCCCGCAGTGAGAATCTCATGTTTTTCAGTGTCATCTTCCTCACTGGGGATGGGGCTAGTGCAGGTCAGTTTACCTCTTTAAGCCAGTGTGGCTTTTTGCAGGGCGTGTGTGAGGAGATGACCTATGCAGAGATAGAAGAGCAGTATCCAGAAGAATTTGCACTTCGAGATCAAGACAAGTATCTGTACCGATACCCTGGTGGGGAGGTGAGCCTCGCTCACATGGAGTGACTGCATAGCCCTTTGCCGAGGTTTAGCTTTGGTTTGGGGGAAGAATTGAATGTGATTTGAGGGGTGTCTAGACATTGTTTATCCTCTTACCCTTGAGTCATATTGGGTCCAGTTCAGCTTAGGCAGCCAAATGCCTCATTAATTTGTTAAGCTCTCCAGGGAAAAGGGTGACAAGACCTGCTTTATGTTGCATACGTTGTGGAATCAACATGATCTTCTTTTAGTTTCTATTTTTCATTCTATTTCCTTAATCCCACCCCTACATAAGCAGATGGAGTCATCAAGTAAATATATGGGATATGAATTATTGCCCTGTCATCTTCACTGTTTTAGGCTGTTTCCTGGACTAAGTGGCTTTATACTTAGGGATGTGTGAGGCAAAAGTAAATAAAAGAGAATGGCAGAGGTGCAGGACACTCCTGGGGGTCTCTTGTTGTCTTATATGCTGCCCGTATTAATCTATGGGAACAAAAACCCAGCCCAGGTTGAATTCAGACTTTCTCTTCTGGACCCATAGTTTTCTTGGTCTGAATATTGCTCTTGAAAGATGTGATTACTCTCAAGTGATACCAGGGCTGGGGACAGTTAGTAGGTGACATAAAGTTGCTAAGTATCCAGGAGGAAAGCCCGCTGGGGAAGAAGAAGTAGCCTTTTGACTCTGGGCCCCAGATGCTGACTTGGCTGCCAGCTTGCATCTGGCCGCCTGCCAGCCCGCCCCATTTCCCCGCACAGTCGTACCAGGACCTGGTGCAGCGGCTGGAGCCCGTCATCATGGAGCTGGAACGTCAGGGCAACGTCCTCGTCATCTCCCACCAGGCTGTCATGCGCTGCCTCCTGGCCTACTTCTTGGATAAAGGCGCAGGTACAGCTTGCGGGAAGGGCTGGGGGATGCATCCATGGGGAGAGGGCTGGACTCACGGTGGCACCAGGATCCTTAGCAACCGGACCTTCCCCTCTTCCACTCAACGTAGAGTACATTCTTCAGGCAGCAGTGTGGGGCTCCCGGCAGCCACGGGGTCAGCTACTTACTAAAGTCGCTCTGCTGCTGCAAAAACCCCCAACGGAGGGTGGCTGCTGCTCGCACTCCCTGATCCTGCCTGGCTCAAGGGCCAGCATCAAGCTGACGCTCCTGGCAGCTTCAGGAAAGTGGCTGAATATTCCCAGCCTGTCACTCTGACTACTAGGAAGGTGCTATCTTAGAAATTTCTTCACCCTTTCATTTCCCCGAACTGCTGGGAAGCTTTTGTGGCCAGGCATTATTGGCTTTTGCTATACCCAGGTGGACCCCTTCCCTGGGCCCCTGGCACTTATTCCTGTTTTGCTTGATGGAAGGATCGGAAATGGCCTCATTTCCTTCCTTAGCCACTTAGAAGCTTGCGGGGCTTCTTTGGTCATGAGAATTGACTGATGTTTAGGGTAGGAGCTGTGCAACTCTAGGTAGTGGTCAGGATAAAGAGAATTTGTTATGAGCTCCCTAGAATCTCTCTCCTACTAACTTGACCTTGTCCCCAATATTAAGACTTCTCTTGTCTGGTCTTTCTGCTTTCAGATGAGCTACCATACTTGAGATGCCCACTTCATACCATCTTCAAACTTACTCCTGTGGCCTACGGTAACTATGAGCTTAGGGGCTGACAGAATGTGGGGATCAAGGAAGGTCAGGATATTTGAATTTTCTCTGCAGTTTGTATAGAAGTTCAACTTATACCACGGAAGTTCCATCAGTGCCTTCCATTTTTAAAGAGATGTATGTATATATGTATGTATTTGGGAATACATACATACCTGTATGGTATACTTTCCCATCATGAAACTAAGGAATTTTCTCTTGAGCTTTTTCCCTGACAGCTTCGTTTCTTCCCTCTGTTTTCCCAGGGTGCAAAGTGGAAACAATTAAACTCAACGTGGAGGCTGTGAACACTCACCGTGACAAGCCGACTGTAAGTATTTTCCCACGGGAGAACGTGCCAGTTTCCTTGCCATCTTGAGTCTTGGAACCTTTAGCATCAAGAGACTGGGGTTTCTTTTATGTACTAAAGGGAAACAGATCCAGAACTCAAGTCCTATGTAGTCTGCTTACTTCTAAAAGGAAGAGATGTTAGAATTATTATTTTTTAAATTAATACTCCTTTCATGAGTCTTAACCTTGAAAGTTGGCTCCTAGAAATTCAATTAAATATGGAAAGTGCCTGGCTGAAGCAAAACGCGGAAGGTCTCCACTGAGAAAGCAGAGTCCAGAGGCGCCTGTAAAGTCAAGAGACTTGGGTTCAGTCCTAGGTGTGTCCCTGGTCATCAGTGTGATCTTCAATAAGCCCCTTCCTTTCTTTGAGTCTTCTTCCTGCTTTGGCACATGGCTCTCAAGGAGCTTCTCACTTGCACAACCCTTTTAGCTCCCTGGTGCTAGGAGACTGGGCCATGTCCCCTGTCCCATGAGAGACCCCGTGCGCGGAGGAGCAGGAGTGAGGGCAGCTGTTGTGGTTACAAGCGTTATTTAACCTATGCGAGTGAGCTTTTGGCGTGGCTTTCATTTGTGTGGTGTCCCTCCATTTCCAATCAGAACAACTTCCCCAAGAGCCAAACCCCTGTAAGGATGAGGAGGAACAGCTTTACGCCTCTGTCCAGTTCGAATACAATAAGGCGTCCAAGAAATTACAGTGTTGGGAGCCGACCCCTCGAGCCCCTCAGCCCTCTCCGTGCTCCGGACATGCAAGAAGGGGCCGACTAGCCGAAGACCCAAGCCAGCATTCCGGTGGCGTAACCGTGTGTTTCCCTCCAGCCTTGGCCTCCTGCCCTTGTCACTAATAACCAAGGAGTCATTTAACTTCCTCCCCCAACCCCCACTTCGGACACCTCACCTGTTAATCGTGACACAGAGCCTGAGATCATGTATCTGCAGACCCAGTTTAGAGAGCCGGTCTGCAGTTTGAAACGTCTCCCCGCTTGGGGGCAGGTTGGCAAGTTGAGTCCTTTAGGGCAAGTCTGGAGGAAGAGGGAAAGGATACACTCCCCTGGGGCCAAGCGTGCCCCATACACTTGGTTCTTCTCTCTGCTCCCTGGTGTCTGCACTCACTAATGTGCTCGAGCTGGGGAAGTGGTCTTGGTGGTGGCAGTGGGGTGTGGGAGGGGTACACAAAAGCCCAGTTTTTCTTCACCTTTGTCTCTTTAGTGTGTGTTTTCCTCACTGTCCGTACTTGACTGCTTTCTTCCCCCTCTTTCATCTCCCCTTCGGACTGTCCAGTGTAATGCATGGCATTGTCATGTCTGTCTAGGAAGGAGGGGGATGGTTGGCAAGAGAGAAGTCTGGCCCAGGTAATGCCTTCTGCAGTGGGCCTAAATGGGTCTGGCCTGGGAGAGTCTTTCTTTCCCCTTCTCCCTTCCTCTCCAGCCAGGTCCTGCAAGGGCCAGCCCAGGCTGCCGAACACCCACAGAATAATCGGGAGCTTGCAAGTGGACATAGGGTGAGAAATTTTGCCTCCTTTCGTGAGAAACAATCCTAAGTCTTCAATACCTTTGGGGAAGCTGGCTCTGAGGATGTGGTTTGTGTTTTCAACTTGAAGAGTCAGGCGTAGGTCTTTTGGTATCTGTGGAGTCGGGTTTAGAAGAGCAGGTTGGTCTCTAGCTCTTGGAGGCTTCTTGGAGGACAGTCATGTCTCTTCTCCAGTGGTTCCCAGGTTCTCTGTCATTCACAACACCTTTTCTGCCAAAGCCGGTGACCTGTGGGGCTGTTCAGGATGGAGTTAGGTTCAGGCGTCACCCCTGATGTTTGAATTGCTCAAGGAAAAAGGCAGAGAAGAGTTCTCTGTGCTGCTTTTCATTTTCTAATAATTTTCAGCACATTCTCCTTAAGTTTAAAAATGAAATTTTTCCTATATGAGCAATTTTTAAAATATGGATAATTTTTTTCTTCCCCAAATGTGGTAAAGCTTGATGGTACATTTAATCTTTCTCATTGGAGTATTCTTGTGTTCATAAGGAGAAACTGTCTCATAAAAGGAGTCTTTGGAACCCTGTGGTGTCTGGCTCTTGACGGTTTATATTATCTATTTACTTCTGTGGTTTCATTTTCTTTGTAGGGTTAAATAGGAAATGCTTAGAGAAGGGATTCTTAGCCCCTTGTTAGTCCATGATGGCTTACTCTGTCTCCCAATTTTGCATGCAAAATGTACATATATGTATGAATATATGTACATTTTTCTGAGAGGCAAATTTAAAGTTCTCATGACATTTTAAAAAGAGATAGGTGTCTCCCCACCTTAAAGTGGGGAGCTTTTGTCTTTTAGAGATAACCAGTGAGAACAAGTTAGCTATTTTCCAAGGATATTTTTGTTTTGTTTTGTTTTTGTTTGGTAATGGAAGACCTTTTGTTGTGGTTCTCATCTAGGAGTGTTCCTTTGAATCCTGTTTAGATATTTTGGAACATAAACAGACCCGTGTCTGCCTTAGGCTTAATATCGATTCAGAATCTCTGAGAATGGGGTCTGGACATGCGTGTGTTTCAGTAGCTTCCCTGATGATTTGTAACCCAGGTTAAGAACTCTACCTTAGAAAGATGGGTGGAAAAAAATACTGGAATAGTAGTTCCTGGGACAAAGCATCAACCTAGGAATTCTGAATTCCTGATGATTCTGAATGGACAGTTCTTTGGAGGTATACATTATATTTGAGCAGATCGTAATATTAAATCAAATAACACCCTCCAAGGCAGGCTGCTGTGTTTTAGAGGGTTATTGTAGGTTTTAGTCCCATCTTTTTTTTAATTTTAATTTTTTTTTATTTTAGCATATTATGGGGGTACAAGTGTTAAGGTTATCTATATTGCCCATGCCCCCTTCCCTAGTCCCATCTTTAACCCTTTATATTGCAGGGCGATGTGGAACACACCACTGAATTATGTAATTGTCGTTGGCTAACAGCTGGGGATTTTAAGCACCCTGGAGAGAGGTACTGAAGTAGTATCTGTAGGATGATAAAGGTTGTCTTAACCAACAACTGACTCCCAATTCCGAGTCCTTTACTCTGTCACAAGTGCATGGCCAGTTTCCAAAGGCTGCTTGCCTAGAGTCTTCTCAAAACTTCATCCAAGACATAAAGTAACCTGTTGTTCTGTTACCTAATGTGTACGTAGTGTCTTTGTTTGTGGGGCTCCGGGCTGGTGGGGGAAGGATACACAGAAGTACAAAAAGGTCCTTGCCCTGAGGAAGGTTATTTTAAGAGACAGGACATATAATTTGTAACATGAACATTGGCAAAAGAACAACACACTGCGTCTAGAAGTGCTGGCCGTCGCAGTGGTGTACAGATTGCTGACTTTTCTACTGTCCTGTGGCTATAACACTAAAGGGGTTGACATGTGAGAGTGCCCCCACCATTGCAAGAATGGGATGTGGTTTGGGGGGTATGTGGCACTTTTACAGGGTCACCTTGTGTACCTTTGCTTGGAGGGTGACATCTGTAGCCCAGATAGGCATTCAGTCTTTTCTCTTGCTGCACAGTAAGAATAATTCAGAGCTAATGAATGAGAAGAGGGAGCACTTTGATCTAAAGACATTGGATTTAGACTGTACCTACTCTTAGCATGAGTGGCCTTCTCTAACAAACTTAGCATTGTGTTACCATGTTATAAACCCCAGCATTAGAGGCAGGTCACTGGGATGTTCATTCTGGCTCTCAACGTGCTGATTATTTCACCACTCTCCTGTGCTAGTTTGCATCCCCCAGAAGAGGCGTTTTGGTGGTCTTATTATCCTCAGGTAGAACACGAGAAATTGGAATTTGACAAGAAAAGTTTTCCACTACCTTTAGTTTTTAGGTCAAGATCCTTTCCAAGAAGTTCAACACAAGGAAGCCAGGAGAATATGGAATGGGAAAAAGCTCTGACTCCAAATTTTAGAGAAGTCTTACTTCCTGTCTTTCTTTTCTAGGCCTTTGTCCCCTCTTCTGTTACTTGTGTAACAGAAGTTTACTTGTTACACAAGTAACTTCTGTTGTGTGTAACTTCTGTTGGGTGTGTGTTGGTAGTACATGCACACTACTGTGATCATTTCTGTAGCACAAGTCCTACAAAGAAAAAATGGACTTCAGAGTACCCTTTGCTGAGGCTTTAAGTTTTGTTATGGGAGAAATAGGTGAAGACATTAGCATTTAATCTACTGGTATAAAATGGGGAAAGGAAAATTACTATCTATTCTGTTTTCTTGTACTTGCTTCAAAACTGAATGAGGAAGTCTATGACAGATTTGAAAGAGGAATCTAAAGCAGACTTAGAGAACCTGCTTCTGTTCTATCTCCTAATCCCCAAATTGGAATTTAGCTATTACTTATTATTTGTATTTTTTTGTTGTTGTTTTACTTTGATAAAAGGGATGGTTTTACCTTGATTTGAAAAGTAGAATAAGAAAACTCATGTATTGTGCTAGGGATATATATGCCCTCTATCATTGCTTCTGGTTTTTGTTGTTTGCTTGTTTCCCAAGTTAGAGTTAGGGATACTATACATTTGCACTCCTAGATGGAATGGTTAAATATTCCTTGTTATCATCTGGATAATCCTCTTTGCAGCCCACATTTGGTCTTCAGGGGCACTGGCATTTTGAAGAAACATATGCTATAGCTGTTTGGAAATAAATTCATTTTACAGTTTTTTGTGCATGTGTAGGAGATCTGAGAAACTCACTGGTGCTTAGGATGGCCGATGGACAAGGGAAAGAGTGTCTAGTAATTGAAAAAACAGTATCTGGTTTATGTAGTCTTACATACATTCCATTGTCTTTGTCAAGCCCAGAAGCCATGCTGTTTGGTGTCAAGAAATTTGATAGATTTACTCAGCTTTTCTAGTATATATTTTGACTTATATGTGTTTTACAATATTTTTATTTTAAAAATGTATAACAGTTAAGTCAGGTTGAACATTGATAAGTAGAACTCTGACTTCCCCTCAAGGCCACACAGACATCAGAAGATATAATGTATCCAGAGATTGAATTTAGACTCATACTGTTTAGAAGACTGTCTCTAGTAGGCTCTCTGTGCTGGCTGACTGACAGACTCTAGTAAGGTCTCTGTGCTTACTGACTGATAGACTAGTAGGATTGTATGCTGACTCTCTATAGGATCTGTGTGCTGACAGACTGACAGACTCTAGTAAAGATCTGTGTGCTGACTGACTGACAGACTCTAGTAGGATCTGTGTGCTCACTGACTGACAGACTCTAGTAAAGATCTGTGTGCTGACTGACAGACTCTAGTAGGATCTGTGTGCTTACTGACTGACAGACTCTAGTAGGATCTGTGTGCTCACTGACTGACAGACTCTAGTAAAGCTCTGTGTGCTGACTGACTGACAGACTCTAGTAGGATCTGTGTGCTCACTGACTGACAGACTCTAGTAAAGCTCTGTGTGCTGACTGACTGACAGACTCTAGTAGTATCTGTATGCTTGCTGACAGACTCTAATATTGTCTGTATACTGATTGACAGACTCTAGTAGGATCTGTGTGCTGACTGACAGACTCTAGTAGTGTCTGTATACTGATTGACAGACTCTAGTAGGATCTGCATGCTCACTGACAGACTCTAGTAAAGATCTGTGTGCTGACTGACTGACAGACTCTAGTAAAGATCTGTGTGCTCACTGACTGACAGACTGTAGTCGGATCTGCATGCTCACTGACTAACAGACTCTAGTAAAGATCTGTGTGCTCACTGACTGACAGACTGTAGTCGGATTTGCATGCTCACTGACTGACAGACTCTAGTAAAGATCTGTGTGCTGACTGACTGACAGACTCTAGTAGGATCTGCATGCTCACTGACTGACAGACTCTAGTAGGATCTGTATGCTTGCTGACAGACTCCAGTAGTGTCTGTATACTGATTGACAGAATCTAGTAGGATCTGCATGCTCACTGACTGACAGACTCTAGTAAAGATCTGTGTGCTGACTGACTGACAGACTCTAGTAGGATCTGCATGCTCACTGACTGACAGACTCTAGTAGTATCTGTATGCTTGTTGACAGACTCCAGTAGTGTCTGTATACTGATTGACAGAATCTAGTAGGATCTGTGTGCTCACTGACTGACAGACTTTAGTAGGATCTGTATGCTTACTGACAGACTCTGGTAGTATCTGTATGCTCACTGACTGACAGACTCCAGTAAAGATCTGTGTGCTCACTGACTGATAGACTCTAGTAGGATCTGTATGCTGACAGACTCTAGTAGGATCTTTATGCTTACTGACAGACTGTAGTAGTGTCTGTGTGCTTGCTGACAGACTCTAGTAGTGTCTGTATACTGATTGACAGAATCCAGTAGGATCTGTGTCCTTACTGACTGACAGACTCTAGTAGTGTCTGTGTGCTTGCTGACAGACTCTAGTAGTGTCTGTGTACTGATTGACAGAATCTAGTAGGATCTGTGTGCTCACTGACTGACAGACTCTAGTAGGATCTCTGTGCTGACTGACAGACTGTAGTAGTGTCTGCGTGCTGACTGACAGACTCTAGTAGGATCTGTATACTCACTGACAGACTGTAGTAGTGTCTGTGTGCTGACTGACTGACTAGTAGTGTCTGTGTGCTGACTGACTGACAGACTCTGATAGCATCTATGTGCTCACTGACAGAATCTAATAGGTCTGTATACTTACTGACAGACTGTAGTAGTGTCTGTGTGCTTGCTGACTGACAGACTCTAATAGGATCTGTGTGCTGACTGACTGACATACTCTGATAGCATCTATGTGCTCACTGACTGACAGACTCTAGTTATTAACAGTAACTGCTTGCTTGCTGACTGACAGATGCTAGTAGTGTCTGTGTGCTAAACTGACTGATAGACTGGTAGGATCTAGGTGCTGTCTGACTAGCTCTAGTAAGGTCTGTAAGTTCACAGTCTACCTGTTTTCTGATTGTACCAATTGGTAGTATATACACATTATTGCAATCTTCTGTCTGTAGCATGTGTCTTACAAAGAAAGGTACTAAGCACTCCATACATTTTCTTTATGGGGAGGTTCTGTACACTATGATTTTTAATAGAAATTTCTTGTACTTTAGTGACAAAATTCTCATCATTTTGTTAAAGATAATGGTTGTAATCACTTGTGTAGTATTTTATGAATTCAGCCAAGGGAATGTCTGTTAAGAGCCTGAAGTTGTTACCTCTACTTGAAGTCGTCTCATCCAGTCCCCTGCTTTGGGGCAGGACTTCACTTATACCGTCCATTTCTGAACTGTTTGTGTCCTCAACTTACCCTGTTATGGAATGTAGCATTCCATTGGATAGTGCTGCTGTTTTTAGACTGCCATGCATTTTTGCCTTTTATTCCTAATCTAATAAATAAAAATGCAAAGGAAATTTTGCATTCAAAAATGGATTTTAAGAGTTGGTAAAAGTATTCTTTCCAGTAAGCCTTTCCCTGAATATCTGTGACCAATATTTACCTACTCAATGTTTTTGTATCTGAATTGCTGATGTACATTTTTTAATATGTCGAAGTAACAAAATCAACTCATTCTGATATGGTGATGGTTTTGCTATGGCAAAAGCAATGGACTGATCACGAATGGTGCCCTTTGGAGGGGAGTGGAGTGGGGCTGAGCACCACGGGCTCGAATGAGAATGGGCTGGATTGGGAAGCCTAGGGCTAGAGTTCTACTGTAGATTTCCTAGGCACAGCTCTGTTGAAAGTAGGGACATAAGTCTTTAGCAGCATTCTGATTTAATCTGGTGACTCTGATAACAGAATATGCCACTCAGATACACTTAAGGTGTGTATAACTGTATTCAAAATGTGTTTTTGTGTGGGTGTGTGTGTGTGGAATGGGTAAATAAAATTGTTGAGTAACTTGAACCTATCAGAAGGCTCCTGGGTTTTTTGTTTTGTATTTTTGATTTTTGTTCCCCACCCACCCCCTACCCCTAAAACTTTGCCTGGTGCTGCACAATAATTGAGATGCTGGGAAGTTCTCTGTGTAATTGGAGTCTGTGGTGTAGGCATGGCTCTCTTCTACCACCTTCTGGGGAAGATGGGAAGGACATTATGGAAAACGTGAACTTAAGTAGTCAGCTCCTATATAAGAATTAAGAAAAAATTACATTTGACCACACTGTGCTATGACTCCCATTAGCGACACGTAACTCATATTATCTATTATAAAGAAAAATTTTGGAGAGCTTTTAGAATTTAGTGGGATGTTGCTCTTATAATATGGCCTGCCTGTTTCTAAAGAGATTATGGTCAGTGGTATAAAGTGGGATTTAACTTCTGGTACGGGAAATATAGGCTGGGATTGTTTCACCATTCTCATGCCTTATTCCTTGTTACCGTAACAAGGACCAGGAGCTCATTAGACATGCAGAATCTCGGGCCCCATCCCAGACATCCTGAATCAGAATCTTCAGTTTAACAAGATCACCAGGTGATTCACATGCACACCTAACGTTTTAGAAACACTGTTCTCAGGGGAAGGGTAAATAAAACATTAGATCCCAGTTTACCGGAAGAAGCCGATCTCCTCTGATGACTGAGTTCAGAATGAACTGCGGTGACTACAACGGCAGGGACTCTTCCCAGAAGCCACGTAGCCCCTGGCTACAGTGTCACTTTTTGGCACGGTCTTTTGTTTGATGTAGCCTACATACTCTCCTCTTCCCTGAGGGACCCCGGCTGCTTCTGCTTCCTGTCTTGGGTATGTAGCTTCTGGTCTAGGTCTAAAAGGAGCGCCTGGTCCAACATGGTCACAAGATCATCTTCTCAGGGAGGAAAGCCTATGACTATGCAGTTAGTATTTGCCTGACTCCCTTGACCCCCCCCCCCCAGGTGCGTGTGAGGCCCAGCAGTGTGTTCACGCGTGTATGTGTGTGGATAACGGGGATGAGGGGTCGGGGAGTTGGGGGTGGGGAGGGATTCTGCTCTACTTTCTTTGTTCGTCCTTTGGTGGTGGTGTAATGGCTTTGTGTCTCTTCCCCTCTGGCTCCTAGGCGGCAGACAACAAGCTGGCAATGCACAGATGCCCGCCTGCGACAGCCCTCACATTGCTCTCCTGTTGATGTGGAGGCTCGGGCCACACCTCTCCGAGGGACTGGGATCTACTGGAAAGCTTGGGATGTCAGCTCCACAGAGGCTAGAACAGGAAGTTAAGTTGGGACTGAACATTTGGGGCCACCAAAATGAGGCCTGGAAAAACATGACCACATCTCCCCCTCCCCATCACGCCTAATGGGAATGAATATCCATCACATTGAAAAACTCAACATCCCTGTGCCTCAAACCGTTTAACAGCCTGAACTGATGAGTTTGGATCATCCCTTTGCTGTGTTTGGCCCACGCTGGCCTATCTCATTCTGTTTAGGCATGTAACATCCCACCTATGACTACCCACATCCTTTGTTGGCTATTTGTTGCCTAAAGTGCAAATGCACCTCTCAGTTTCCAAGCGAGAGGACTGGACTCTAGAAAGCCTTTTCTGTGCAGTAAGAGCTGGTCTCTTGCATCCATTCCAGGCGAGCAGGCTACAGTCCCACACACAGAGGCTAGCAGTCACCTTCTGCCACACTGGAAACAAGGGACTAATCACCAGGTGGATGGAGGGTGTCTGAGAAACCCAGTCCCTGGAACATCTCTTCTGCAGTGATGGAAGAGCACTGTGTCGGTAGCAACCTTTGCATTTAGAGAAGTTTCTCTTGTCTTCAGGGCAGGATCTGACTGCAAGACTCCCCTAAATGGGTACCCACCTTCTAAGTCCCCGTTTGTAGCTACTGTATTTTCTACGAGATGCATGTGCCTCTCATAGCTGAAGACTGGGCTGATTTAATTCTCCTGAGTGGTTGGGAATGCAGACTGGAGAGAAAAGTAAGGTACCATTTACATCACATGAAGAAGTAAAACAGGCTCCTTGGGAATTAACTCTATCAGGGAGGTTTTTTTGTTTTTTTGTTTGTTTGTTTTAAGACAGAGTCTCACTCTGTTGCCCGGGCTAGAGTGCCGTGGCATCAGCCTAGCTCACAGCAACCTCAAACTCCTGGGCTCAAGCAATCCTGCCTCAGCCTCCCAAGTAGCTGGGACTACAGCCATGCGCTACCATGCCTGGCTCATTTTTTTCTATGTATTTTTAGTTGGCCAATTAAATTCTTTCTATTTTTTAGTAGACACGGGGTCTCGCTCTTGCTCAGGCTGGTTTCCAACTCCTGACCTTAAGCGATCCTCCCGCCTCGGCCTCCCAGAGTGCTAGGATTACAGGCATGAGCCACTGCGCCCGGCCTATTGGGGAGTTTTTTGGTTTCAAAACAGGTGGAAGGAGACATGCCCTTCCTCAAGATCTGTCACCACGATGTGGTGTCTAAGAAAGCTGTGACTGCAGCTTCAAGAGGAACAGTCTTCTGAGGCCTGACTTGTAGCTAGTTGTCACTATTGCGGTCATCTGGTCTCCCATGTAAACTTCGGGGCAGCCAGGGAGAACCAAGGCCTCAGTGCATTAGCCATTTGGTTTCCCTTACAGATAAACCAGATAACCATTCCCTACATCAGTGATTGTCAAATGTACAAATATGTCCCTGTAAATGCGATTTAAACATGTCACTACTGCTGTAGGAGAGTGTGGGATCCCCAAAGGATATTATATCTTATAAGCAAAAAAACAATAATATGTTTTTTAGCTTTAAAACAATTTTTTTTTTTTCTTTTTCACTCAAATGCCCACTTGCTGGGCAAAAGGGTGAGTAGCAAAAAAAAAAAAAAAGTAGTGAAATGCAGCTTCCCCCAAGTGGTTCTTTTATACTGTGGGTGACACATGACTCTGTTACCTAAGATGTGATGAGCTGGGCTGCAGGCAGTTCAGCATCTAGCAACTAGGAGCTTATTTTATACACACAAAGCTGCCTTCAGCAAGGCGCCTTCCTGCCCCGCAGCAGGTGATCTTCATATGGCTGCTTCTAGCATGCTGTACTGTAATGATTCTGTTCCTGTGATGTGGGTTTCTCTCTGCATCTCAATATATTGTCTTGATGATCAGACAATGTTTTTATTTAGTTATTTATTCTGTCCATGTAAGACATTTTTAAGTCTGCATATCACCGTTTGCATGTATTTAATCAGAATGTAATGTAATTTATATCGTCAGTTGTTTCGGTAGAAATTTAGACAGCTTCAGCTTTTAAGTCTAATGTCATAGTACTACCTTAAGTTTAATTTCCAGAATATGAATATCTGTCTTCTGTAAAAGGACGGCAACGATATTAAGGGACGCTGAAGTGTTTTGAATACTTTTTTTTCTCACTGATTTTTATTATAAGTATAAACCAAGAGATCCATTTTTCTGGCTGAACGTCTATCTCCTGGATAAATAAAATCATGCTAAAATATGTGAGTAATATGCATTGCTTTTGTAATAAGAACATATAATAAAAGTTATTTTTAATTAAAAAATGCAATTAATTTTAAGGCCACACACAAAAGGAGATAGCTTTTGGTACATTATATGTACATAATATTAATAACACTGTCCAAAATATGTTTGAAATTAGCTCCTTTAAAACAATTTTCATATTATTAGATTGTGTGTATATTTCCAACTAGTAGTTTTAACTGGTGACTCATACCTTTTTCAGATTTCACTAGCATTTCACAATGGTATCAGGAAGATCGTGACTGCCATGAACCTCAGGATAGGAAACCGGGAGCTAGGTGGTAGTCTCCACACCCCCTTCTCCATTTCTCTCCTTTGACATGTAAAAGAAAAAATAATCAAGTGACATCCATTTGATACTAACTTTTAAGCAGATGAGGGGAATGTATGAGATGCCAAAACACTAACTTTTTTATTGGGCACTGGAATATTTAAAAATTTGAATGGATTTTAATGAGATAGCATCACTGTCATCGTGGAGAATAGTATTTTCTTTTTCTTAAAAACATCAAAGCACAAAATCTTTCTTCTTTTATCCTCAGTGAGCCAATGCCAGCTGCATTACTTCAACCTTTTACAGCAGAGAATTCCCAAAGGCATGTAAGTGCCTTTTTTAAATTGTATACAATACCTGTGAAAACCAGGTTAGGCTCTATAGGTGAGTTTCTCCTTGCAATTAAGTAAAATACTTTCAGAAGTATAGGAGGAGCCCTGGGAAGCGGCATTCCAGATCTAATGGGGCCTAGCTTCAAAAAAGTGTCATGCCCTTCCCCAAGCCTCCTGCCTACATTTATGGAATGACTAGTTTATCCACATGGGCTTCCTTCCTTAGTGATGTGTTTTGCCTCATTGTTTGCATCTAGTTTTCACTTCCTAGGCTCTCTCCCTATTCATTCATTGCCTTTTTAGAATTTATGGATGGCATGGGGAACAGTGTCAGGGTGTGATTTAATAAAGTCTATTAAATATTCTTTCCTGAATTTAAATTCCTGGGTCATTTCACTCAAACTCAGGCTGTTTGAGACTAAAATTGGTTTCAGCTAAAGGTGTCAGTTAATCCAAAATAATGGCTCATATATAACAGAAGGACATTATCTCCCCAACAATGAAGTGTGGAGGTGAGTAGTCATCAGGGACCCAGGTCCTTCTGCCATATTATCTCATCATGCTTAAAATGTGTTGGATTCTGCTTCATACGGTGAGACAGCTGCTCCAGCTACAGGAGACATGCCTGCATTCCAGACGGCTGGAAGAAGGCAAGAAGGACAGACCAACTTCTTTTAACGACATTTCCTAGATTTTGCATATATACTTATGCTTACATTCCCTCAGGCAAAACTTAGTAAAATGGTTATATATAGCTGCCAGGCAGACTGGACATTTTTTTTTTATTCCAAATGGCTTTGTGCCAGCTATAATTGTGGTTGAAGTACCAAAGAAGGGTGGCAAGTCTGAAGGGCTATAGGAAGGGAAGCAGTAGCCTCCTTTGAGGAGTTGGGTTGCAATACTTTGTAAAGGAGAAAAATAAATTATTTTTTCCTTCTACCTTCCTAGGTTCTTTGGCCGGGGTCCTGCAAATTAGACTGACAAAGGAGAGATTAATAAGAGAAAAGCAGTTTGTTAATGCATGCAGTATACATGCATTACTAGGTATTTTCTAGTAAGATCCTCTGGAGATTATCAATTCTATAGGGGTATGCAACTTTGAATGACTTTCTATAATATTAAGTAGGCTCTTTTACAGCTCTTTAAGAATGGAGGTTGGCCAGGCATGGTGGCTCATGCCTGTAATCCTAGCACTCTGGGAGGCTAAGGTGGGAGGATTGCTTGAGGTCAGGAGTTCAAGACCAGCCTCAGCAAGAATGAGACCCCATCTCTACTAAAAATAGAAAGAAATTAGCTGGGCAATAAAAAATACAAAAAAATTAGCTGGGCAATTAAAAATAGAAAAAAATTAGCTGGGCATGGTGGCACATGCCTATAGTCCCAACTACTTGGGAGGCAGGAGGATGGCTTAAGCCCCAGGAGTTTGAGGTTGCTGTGAGCTAGGCTGACACCATGGCACTCTAGCGACGGCAACAGAGCAAGACTCTATCTCAAAAAACAAAACAAAACAAAATAGACTCTATCTCAAAAAACAAAACAAAACAAAATATACATTTGCTACTAGGAATACAAATGATCCTATCTGAGAATAATGCAAATGATTCCTGATAGTAAAGCAGATGAATTTTGTCCATTTTGTTTCAATTAATTTCCATCAGGTAGAAAAGCCAATTCTAAATATTACAGTTTGTTGCTCTGTAGAATATTAACTAGTTTTGCATCTAGTAGAAAAGTCATTTCAGAATGCTTTTGACTATATAAATCTCTGTGCCTCAAATTCTTTATTGAACCAGTGATAGCATTTTAATGGTTCCTCATTAATCAACGAGTTGAATGTAATCTTTGACACATTCATTTTATATTTACATGAGTATCATGTTTTTAACTTTTTGAAAAATCATACTTTAGAAGGTGCTTACATGATAGGAATTTACGTATTAGTTGAGAAAAGATAAAATGTGAAAAAACAGGCAGTAGGCAATAAATGATCAGGATGGATTTTGGGGACTGTTGTAGACTGTATTTCTGGATGACTGTATTTTTAAAATTTATTTCTGCATTTCCTTTACTCATTTATGCGGACAACTCTGCTCTGCACTATGGGGCACAGTGGAAGGGAACAGAAACACAAATGAGGCACAAACCCTGGCCTAGACAGTTAACAGCTTGTTGTGGGAATATTTGGGAGGGAGACAACATTCCTCTCTTATATTCAGTGAGTAGGACCTGTGGATTAAATTAACAAAAAACAGATTAACAGGAGAGAAAAAAAACAGTTTGTTTACAGATGCAGTGTAAATATATATGGGAAAACTCAGTGATGAGTAACTGGGAGGGGTGGTTAGAATCTGGAGCTTAGGCCGGGCGCTGTGGCTCACGCCTGTAATCCTAGCTCTTGGGAGGCCGAGGCGGGTGGATTGCTCAAGGTCAGGAGTTCAAAACCAGCCTGAGCAAGAGCGAGACCCCGTCTCTACTATAAATAGAAAGAAATTAATTGGCCAACTGATATATATATAAAAAAAATTAGCCGGGCATGGTGGCGCATGCCTGTAGTCCCAGCTACTCGGGAGGCTGAGGCAGGAGGATCGCTTGAGCCCAGGAGTTTGAGGTTGCTGTGAGCTAGGCTGACGCCACGGCACTCACTCTAGCCTGGAAAACAAAGCGAGACTCTGTCTCAAAAAAAAAAAAAAAAAGAATCTGGAGCTTACCATCTTAATGGGGAGCAGGAGAAAGGCACTTGTAGGAAAACCAGATGGCTTTTCGAAAGATGAATGGGTTTTCAGGAGAACAAACAGGAAATAAGAATATTTGTAATAATGTTTGTCTATAGAAGTATGAGTGTCTTCTGTCTCCTTCAGGGCCATAAAACTCTCCCAGAGGAGGAATTTGGGATAAGTTTTACCCACGGTTTCCCTTCTGGGAGTAGATCTGCCCTGAAGAGGAATTTGTGGCAACCTTATTTCCTAGAAGCTCTTGCTTTTAGTCAGATAAGAGAAGCCGAAGAAAGCTTTTTTTCCCCTTGCATCACTGAATCTCAAGTGTTTCCAGTTTAAAATCATCTTTATGCCAAAGTGGAATATTTGGGGGTGGCATATCCTGATTCCCTTCAGGAGGAAGACAGAAAACAAATCATTGCAACACTATAACGATGGTTAGAAAAGAGAATAACATTTGAGACCTTACTGTGTCCTTAGATGCTTTATTATTTTAATAAAACCTCACATTTTGTAGGAATTGTAACCGAGTTTTATAATTAGAGCACAGAGAACCAGCTAAGTGCTGTAATAGTCATGAACAACATACTATGGGAGCTCCAAAGCAATTTGACATGTTTTCATTCCGGAGACCAAAGCATTCCCCTTACCTCTCTCTTCATGCATTTGGTTAACTCTGGACTCGGGCCAAATCCTGCCCTAGGAAGAGCCACCAAGTGGGAAGCCTGGGGTAGGCCTGGGCAAATATGGATAACGTGTCACTCACTGCAGGACTCTGAGGCTCTTAGGTTTGCAATCAGTTAGGACCCGCTCCTTGCTGGGAAGCCACAGATCTGGAGGGACAGAGGCAGGGACGATTGGTTTATTCCTTTGAGCTTTTCAGTCTCCAGTGCTGCTTCAATAGAGCCTTAGGAGATCTGGTATTTGGGAGAGGGGCATGAGGCAGCACCCGGAGGTGGAGCGTACGTAGGAAAGCACAAGGGGACGGTTCCCTGTTCTCTTCCCCCAGTGCTGGCCATAGTTGCAGAAGGTGGACCGTAAACACAGGCAAATATTGACAGAAGTCAAGGTCATGGCAAGACCATTTGGCCCATATCTGTTGGGGAAGGATCAACTTGCAGTTCCAAAAGAGTGGTCAACTGGATTTGCATTCCTGGAAACTGGGAAATTTCTGAAACTGAGTTTTAAACCTGGCAGCTCTTGTACCCTTCTTTTGTATCTCTGCAAATTCTCTCCCCATACAACTTCCTTCCTGTTGTAGGAATTTTTTTTTTTTTTTTTTTTTTTTTTTTTGCATTTTCTCCAGAAAAGGGAAATCAACATAACCTCTTCTGTAGGAGGAAGGTGGCTAGTCTGCCGTAAGCGGGGTTAGAAGATCTATTCCACTCTGAAACAGGTGTCTGGGCTGGATTAATTCCAGCCTGGGTCAAGTAATTGATCAGCAGATGTTTTTTCGGTTTGTGTGCTGTCTTGTGGTTGTGTGGCTGATTTCTGCTTCAGACGGTATGTATGCTTTCCTTAAACTCGGCTTACAAGGCATTTGATTCCAGTCTGTAGAATTCTGTCTGAAGTTTTAGTGAAATTTAAATTTTATGATATTTCTTTTATTGAAAAATCTCAAATGACCGATGCTCTGTGTTCAATAGTGTCTCAGTATATATTTGATGATGAACCTGCTCTGGGTGGTTATGGTTTACCTTCCCTTTCTGTTCTGGGAGCTAAAAAAAAAAAAAACAGCACCAATTTCAAACTCCTGAGAGGTTTTACCTGTAATAAACTCCACGACTACTATTTGGGAAGGGGATTGTTTGTTTAGGAGTGGACAACTTGTGGCTGAATTTGAGTGAAATCCTGTTATCCTTTTGGAAGTAAAACTTTGGAAATCCTTGGAAAGGGAGAGACATGGATGGAAGAAGACAGGAGTCAAGAGCAACCATGCAGCAAAAGGACACTGGAATGCAGGCATCTAAGAAGAGCTTTTCCTACAGTACATGCTAGGCCGAGTGAATCTGTTTTCTTTTTCCTTCCAGCAGAGAGCTGTTCGGAACCTCCCCCAGTGAACAATAGCATATTTGTTGCAAAGGAGGTAGAAGGACAGATTCTGGGGACTTACTTGTGTATTAAGGGCTACCACTTGGTGGGTGAGAAAACCCTTTCTTGCAATGCCTCTAAGGAATGGAGTGGCCCCACTGCTAAATGCCGCTGTAAGTTGGATCTTTCTGCTTCTTCGCCCTAATTGTCATCCCGTTATATTCTTTCACATACTACTTCCTGTAGGCCACGTTCAAACCTTATAAGAGAAAAACCTTTTTCAATTTCTCAGAGTCCACTTTTAAAGCACTCTAGTGGTGGAACTTCTCTTGGAAGGTATGTGATCAGCTCTTGGTCAGTATTAATTTGGTGGAATTAATAGAATCAATTATACTTACAAGAAGGAAATATTTTTTTCCATATATTAAAACTACCTTTCTTGCTATCATTTGTTGAATCTCATACTGATTTAAAAATTTTTTTATGGTATGGAAAATTTTAAATATATACAAAAGACAGAAGAGTCGAGTTTATGCATATATATACTCATCACATATCTTCATTAATTATCAACACATGACTAATCTTGTTTCATCTGTATCCTCACTTTATTATTTCGAAGTGAGTATATCATATGATTTTATTTCACTCATCATACAACATTTGAGCTAGGGAAAAATTATGTTCTCAATTTACAAATGTGATACAGAGATCCAACTGACATGCTCAAGGTTAGGAAACTCATTTGTGGTATTCTCTGTAGAGATGAGAATAAGGAGTCTATATTCTATTTATTATTGTAATTTTTTAAGAACAGCTACATTGAGTTCTCCCGTATACCTATAGTAAAGCACACCAATATCATTATCCTTCATTTATATGACCAAATTCACATTCCTCTGCATTCTCTCCTGTTTTTCCACATCATAGGAAAAAAAAAAATGAAAAATGGTAAATGTATATTTAGCTGGATGAAAGGGAAGGAAAGACTTGCCTCAAACATGGGCTCAAGAATTTGGAGCCATGCTTAACATAAACAGGACAATAAACATGCTATTGGTAATTTCTAGTTATATGCATAATTACCTTTAGTAAATTCAATTGCCAATTCGTATCATTCTTGTGCATGACTAAGATCTTTCCTGCCACACGTAGGTCAACCTCCTCTTTTCTCATCTTATATATTGATATAGTTTAGTACCATGTACCTGGCCCTATTAAAGATGTGCAGTTTTAGCTCTAATTTTCTATTTTCTCACTGAAGACAGGAAGTCTGGCTTTTGCTGTGAGAAGCTTCAGCCTTGCCCTTCCAGCTTACTGCTTGTTTTCGTCTTCAGTGGGCCACTGTCCTGACCCCGTGCTGGTAAATGGTGAATTCAATTCTTCGGGGCCTGTGAATGCAACTGACAAAATCACGTTTAAGTGCGATGACGACTACATCCTCAAGGGCAGCAGTTGGAGCCAGTGTCTGGAGGACCACACCTGGCAACCTCCCTTTCCCATCTGCAAAAGTAGTAAGTACAGGCGAAACCATCGCAAACCCCAGGGATACTGAGTAGTGATGTCGCCGTAGACATTTGCAACACCCCTGTGGTGTTTTCCTGTTTTTTTTTTTTTTTTAATTAAAATTGTTTATTAAGGCATATTATGGGGATACAGATTTTAAGGTTTCAATAAATGCCCATTCCTCCCCTCCCCCCACAAGTCTGAGTCTCCAGCATGACCATCCCCCAGATGGTGCACATCTCACTCGTTATATATGTATATACCCACCCCCCTCCCCCTTCCCACCTGCCCAACACCCTATTACTGTAGTACCTATGTGTCCAGTTAGGTGCTGCTCAGTTAATACCAGTTTGCTGGTGAGTATATGTGGTGCTTCTTTTTCCATTCTTGGGAAACTTCACTTAATAGTATGGGTTCAAGCTCTAACCAGGAAAATATAAGAGGTGCTATATAACCGTTGTTTCTTAGAGCTGAATAGTACTCCATGGTATACATATACCACATTTTATTAATCCATTCTTGGATTGATGGGCACTTGGGCTGTTTCCACAGCCTTGCAATTATGAATTGTGCTGCTATAAACATTCGAGTGCAGGTGTCTTTTTTTTTTTTTTTTTTTTTTTTTTTTGAGACAGAGTCTCACTTTGCTGCCCAGGCTAGAGTGAGTGCCATGGCGTCAGCCTAGCTCACAGCAACCTCAAACTCCTGGGCTCAAGCAATCCTCCTGCCTCAGCCTCCCAAGTAGCTGGGACTACAGGCATGTACCACCATGCCTGGCTAATTTTTTCTATATATATTAGTTGGCCAATTAATTTCTTTCTATTTATAGTAGAGACGGGGTCTTGCTCTTGCTCAGGCTGGTTTGGAACTCCTGATCTTAAGCAATCCTGCCGCCTCGGGCTCCCAGAGAGCTAGGATTACAGGCATGAGCCACACCAGGCCATTTTTTTGTTGTTGTTGTTCCTGGGAAGGGCTTAGGATCTAGCCAATAGCCAAGAAACAGGTAGAACTCACAGAACCAAACCTCAACTCAAGTGATACATTCCAGTGAAATGAATAGCAATGAAATGAACAACACTTTTTTCTTTTCTCAAGTAGAATTACTGTCCTACTAGGTCCAATGCAGGGTGGTTTAGGGCGTTGACTATTTTATTTTTTAATTTCAAGATAGTGATTTGAAGTTTTTATTTGAAAAATATACACCAAAAAAAAAAAAAAAAACAGGGGAGAGAAAAAAGACCATAGCTCATTCGCTGCAAAATTATCTACAACAAGAGGTGAAAGTCCCTCTTTCTAGCACTACAGTTTATCTTTCTCAGAGGTAACCAATTGGATGTGTTTATTTCATGACTTTTTCTTGTGTTTATGCAGACATTTAGAACAAACACACACAAATAATACGTTTAAATTAAATAAGCATTGTGTGCATATACATATGCCTATAAAAATGGGACCTTGACAACACTAAGAAAATGTCAAAAAAAAAGAAATAAAAAAGTGTAAATGTAATTAAAAAAAAAGAAAAAAAATGGGACCTTGCTGTACATATTTTTAAATTATTTTATTTATAACAATATATATGCACACTTTTCCAGACCCATACCTATAGCTCTATTGCTTGTTTTTAAATAATTGCATGGAGGTATGCCATAATTTATTATGCATCTCTCATATTGGTGGACATTTATTTTATGTCCATATTTTTGTTATTAAGAACAATGCTGAAATGAGTGTTTTATGCACACACACACACACACACACACACACACACATCCTTATGTCTGTTATTACTTCTAGAGTATAGATTCCTAGAATGATTGCTGGGTCACAAGATGCTATTATTTGAAGAATATATTTAAAATATTCAAGAACTCTACTAAAAATTTTAATACATACTTGGTTACAAAATAAATGGTGAAAAATCAATGGTGTTACTTTCTATTAATAATTATTAGTTGCATATTCAAATATAAAAGTAATTTCATTTGCAAGATATATATGAAAATTTACTGAAGGACATAAAACAAGACTTTACTTAAAAAAAGATATTCCATGACCTTGAATGGGCAGACTTAGTTTTACAGTGCAATCCCCACCATAATTTTATTTTATTTTATTATTATTATTTTTTGAGACAGAGTCTCACTTTGTTGCCCAGGCTTGAATGAGTGCCTAGCTCATAGCAACCTCAGACTCCTGGGCTCAAGCAATCCTGCTGCCTCAGCCTCCTGAGTAGCTGGGACTACAGGCATGCGCCACCATGCCCAGCTAATTTTTTCTATATATATTTGTTGGCCAATTAATTTCTTTCTATTTATAGTAGAGATGGGGTCTTGTTCTTGCTCAGGCTGGTTTCGAACTCCTGACCTGGAGCAATTCTCCCGCCTTGGCCTCCCAGAGTGCTAGGATTATAGGCGTGAGCCACCTCGCCTGGCCCCCACCATAATTTTAAATTTTAAAAATATGAATCAAAAGATTAACTTTAAAATCCATCTGGAAGAGTACATATCTAACAGCATGAATTTATTTTTTCAGAAAATGATGAGTAATGCATATATTTTGCTGAATTACAGGGTAGGAAACACATGATTAGATAGTAAAATATACCACAAATATAAGCAAAATAGCATTTTTTTCCTTTTTTTAAAATTGTTTTCCTTTTTTTAAATTTTTTAATTTTCTTCTAATTTTTTCATTTATAATTCTATATTTTCCAGAAGCAGAGAAAACAGCATTAAAATATCAAATTGTAGGTGCTATAATTAATATGCCATTAAAAGAGCAATGTATAGGTACAGATAAGTGGAAGAGTTTACTTTAAATCTGGAGAAAAAGTCTGTATTCAGTGGTAATGTGATATTATTTATTTGGAAGCAGACAAAATTAGGGCTCTAACTCACACCATATTAAAAATATATTCCAAATGGATTCATATATATAAACATAAAAAAGCAAAATTATTACATCATTAAAAGAAAATATGAGAGAATATATTTATTATCTTGGGATGGGAAAAGCCTTCCTAAGTAGTAACGTAAAACTCAGAAGTTATAAAGGAAGAAAATGGACAGCTTTAACTAAAATTTTTTAAATAAAAATTTCTACATATAAAAGATGTCAAAAAATTAAAAGATAACAGACTCTTGGAGAAAACACTTGATGGTTAAAGAATTCATATTTTTAATGTACAAAGAGCCCCTAGAAATCAGTGAGGAAAAGGCAATCCAAAAAAAAAAAAAATGGGAAAATTGTGTAAGGATAGACAATTCCAAAATTATGACCGCAAAGAAGTGTTTCTTTCCCAATTTTCTGAAAGGATATTGAACATTACTAATAATTACAGAACTAGAAATTAAAATTAGACGCAAATACTTTACTGATCATAGTAGCAAAAAATGAAAAGATCAATTTCATCTAATATCACTCAGGCTAAGAGGAAACAGCCATTTATGTCGGTGAGAGTATAAAGTAATATCACACGTTGGATGTATTTTGACAGTAGCTATTAAAATAATAAAGACAGGCATTTAAATTGCAAACTACATATGCTCTTAAGTGAGGGAATTTGGGGTTACTTAAAACACACATACATACTATATACTGTTAAATTATAAGCATATAATATTATTTTATATCATTAGCTTGATATTAGCTTAAAATATTTCCTTATTTCTTCCATACCTTTTCTGTTTTACTCTCTTTTAATTCAGTAGTTCCTATCTTAGCTCCCAAGAACGGGGATTTTTTTTGTGTCACTTCATCACCCAAATCCAAGTGGAGCTCCCTAGGTCCCTCAATAAGTCATATTTTCTATTTAGAACCAAGATGCACATTATCTCCTTCAGTTAAAAATTGTACACAGAAACCCTGTCTGCACTGGAATTCCCACTCATGGAAATTTCTTTTGCTTTCTTCTATTTAGCCTTTGAACTCAGTCTTTGAACTTTTAAAGATTATTTACAGTATATTACCTGCTCAAGTAATATGTCTTTGCCATAGAAAAATATACAAAGTAAAAGAAGAAAGCAGTTGCTTACAAGCCTAGCACACAAGGGTAAGGGTTATGAGTGCTTTGATATATACCTTTCCAGACTTTTTTCTGTGTATACGTTTGTGTGTGACTGTGTTTTTTAAAAAATATATATTATATTAACATGCTGTTTTACGATTTGCCATTCTTACTAGACCATTTGTTTTGAGCACCTTTATGTAAATATACATCTACATAATCTTTCTTCATGTAGCCTTTAATATTGACCAACATGTTTAACCTCGTACAATCCCAGAGTTGAAAGGGAGCTTAGAGATAGTATTATTTAACCTGCTTGTATTGTAGAAAGAAAGTCAAGAGGGGGCAGAATGGCTTTTTCAGCACCATGTAGTTAGCAAAAGAACCAAAATCAAAACTGACAACTCCCAGTTCCTTGTCCAGCTCTGTTCTCCCTTTTTTTTCTGAAGCTCTCATATGCCATAACTCTGTCCCATGGGAGATGTCAACCTCCCTGTGAGCTCACATCCTGTATCTCCTGACTCAGAGAGTGATGTCTTCTGCCTTCACCTGTGGTCTAGTATTTCTTTTCTTGTACATTAAAATGAGCATCTCTACAACCTAAACTTTGTTCCCTTGAGCTCCTCCTGCCAGTCAGAAAGGACTCCCAAATCCCTGATAACAGAGGGCATGAGCCAGGAGAAGGGTGTCTCCCAGGGACAAATGCGATTGTGATGAGACGGAAATGGAAGCAGAGCATGTCCCCACATCCCACGTGTGCAGCTGTGAAGATGTCGGTGCTGGTGACAGGGAACCCCGCCCCCCCACTGGGGCCCCATGGCTGAACTCACTGCTGATTGGATACTTTTTGAATCCCACTGCTGATTGGATATGTAAAGCTTGTTGCTGATTGGATATGTAAAGCTAGTTGCTGATTGGATGCTTTTTGAATCCCACCGCTGATTGGTTACTCATAGTTGATTGGTTGTGTGTAACCCCAAGAAGTGTATAAAATTGGAGGAGAACACCAGCCCGCTGGTGAAATAAAGGCTGATTCTCTGACCCTCTGTGTGCCACTCAGTTCTTTCCCTTGTCAGTCACTGTTAACACTTGCTGTACACTTGCTGTACACTTGCTGTACACTTGCTGGAACACTGGTTGCAGACAGTGGTTCTTAGGGGGTGCTATTCACATATCTGGCCCTCACAATTCTATTCCTTTCTCGCAGGAGACTGTGGCCCTCCGGGGAATCCACTTCATGGCTATTTTGAAGGCAATGATTTCACTAGAGGATCTACCATTACTTATTACTGTGAAGAGGGGTGAGTGCACACAGCCTTTCAAATGCAAGATCTCACCCCTTGGGAGTATCCTTTTTTGGGAACGACCCAGTCTATGCCCACTGGAGTCCCTATTTTTCCTACGGTTTCAGGATTCTGAGCTCATTCTGATTCTGAGGGCTGCTTTAGTCCGCTGCTAGCTCTCCCCAATCTCTGGAAGACAGGCTTATCCTGTTAAAGGATCCTATTTATCCTAACTAAAGTGTCACTTTCAGTTAAGACAAGGAGAAAGTATTGAAAATATATGTGTTTCTGAAGAAACAGAACAACAAGAAAAACAGCAACAAAACACCCTAAAACATTAAAAAAAATACTGAGGTGCAGAAATACAAAGACTTAGAGTATAAACCCTTAAAGCACCCTAATTAAAGTCGAACCTCAATTTAGACTGCCTGGCCACCCACCTGACAGAGCTTCTAGCCTTTTCTTTCCCTTGCCTCAATCGTACTAACTCAGAGTCACATGGCCTCCCTAGAGTTTCAGTCTCATTATAGAATTCCAACAGACTTTGCAGTCAACGCTCATGTTTTTCCGATGAAAAACTCCTGCTGCTTTTTAGCCCATTCACTAAGATTTATTTGAGGGGAATTTCTAACTTTCTACTCCTTTTTAGACTTTAGACAACAGATGCCTTCTTAGCCTGTCCAATGATAAAACGCTTCTTCCCTCACTCTCCCGACCAAGAAAACTGTGTGCATAAACACACTGAGTCAGAATTTCTCACTTCTCTTGTTTTATGGGTTGACCCATCACTTGGATTCTCCCTACCCTCCGAAGAAAGAGAGTGTTTTCACTTTATATTTTTCACACTTCCTTGCCAGATGTGTTGGTTTACAGGGAATGCTTTTGATACCTTCAATGAATTAATGCAGAAGTTTTATGCAAGGAAGGACTTAACCCAGTGTCATTGCCGCTTTGCTTTCCATCTCTGCTCACCGTTCTACATGTGTGATAGCTGGTGACCCCA
Source organism: Microcebus murinus (assembly GCF_040939455.1). Lineage (NCBI taxonomy): Eukaryota > Metazoa > Chordata > Mammalia > Primates > Cheirogaleidae > Microcebus > Microcebus murinus. Next base: position 27,164,733 of record NC_134126.1, on the reverse strand, counting down.
TCATCGTGGCAGGACCAAGGGGGCAGGGGGCCACTGGCTCATGAGCCGCTCTGTGTCCTCTCTCCCTCCCTTCCTTGGGGAGATGAATTGGATGAGTATTCTGTGGTCTTTTTTTTTTTTCTTTCTATTAATAATCTCTGTTCAGGTACCGCTTGGTGGGCACGCAGGACCAGCGTTGCGTGGACGGGGAGTGGAGCAGTGCCCTCCCGTCCTGCGAAGCCCCCAAACCCGCTCCACGGACCGCGTTGGAGAAGGCGCTTGTGAGTAGGCGGCTCATGTCTGTCCTGTCAACAGCTGTGTCTCCTGGCCTGGCATCGCTGCTGGCACCTGCTCCAGGAACACCTGTTCCACGGGGGATGTTTTTGAATGAGTTGGCCTTGGCCTGATTATAGAAGGGAAAGGGGTTCATAAACTCTGAACTGACGCTTTTGTACATGGAAGTTCCTGTCCGCCACCATCATCGCAAATGCCTCGTAAGACCCCGCTGGCGGGAGTTGTCATCTCGTGTGCCCCACAGAGCGAAGTACACAAACTCGATGCCTGAGATTTGGATGCCCTGCCGTGAAAAAGTCTCTGAAACTCTTTTTTTTTTTTTTTTTTTTTGAGGCAGAGTCTCACTCTGTTGCCCGGGCTAGAGTGCCGTGGCATCAGCCTAGTTCAGAGCAACCTCCAATTCCCGGGCTCAAGCGATCTTCCTGCCTCAGCCTCCAGAGTAGCTGGGACTACAGGCACGCACCACCATGCCTGGCTAATTTTTTTCTAGATTTTTTTTTAGTTGGCCAATTAATTTATTTCCATTTTTAGTAGAGACGGGTTCTCGCTCTTGCTCAGGCCGGTTTTGAACTCCTGACCTTGAGCAATCCTCCCGCCTCGGCCTCCCAGAGTGCTAGGATTACAGGCGTGAGCCACCGCGCCTGGCCCTGAAACTCTTATAGGCTCCAAAAAACACTGAACAGATCTGTTTTTGTTGAGACTCTTCTTTTAGTTCATATTACTGGGGTAATATTAATAAGTATGCTTAAGCCAGAAAATGTAGATGATTCATCATGGTAAAGATCCAGATCTTTCCTTAAGCTGGCCCGGGTCTGAGCCCCCCATTCAGGGACCTCGCTGGCTTCAGAGTATATAGCTGGGTCTCAGCCCATAGGTTGTAACTTAAAATTTGTTTTTCTTCAGCTTGCCTTTCAGGAGAATAAGGACCTTTGCAAAGCTACAGAAGACTTCATGCAACGATTAAAGGAATGTAACTTGACGATGGAAGAACTAAAATATTCTCTGGAATGGAAGAAAGCTGAGTTGAAGGGGAAAATGTAGCTGGTAATAGTGATACATCGATGAATAAATTTTCCTCTTGGCTCTGAAATTGGTTTCAGATTTCTCTCTCACTGGGCTGAAATCCAAGTGCATAGTAACCAGCTGCAGTTGTATAATGCACTGTGCGTGTGTGTGTGTGTGTTGTTGTTCTTGGAATGTGAAAAAACCAAGAGTGGTGGCTGTCTGTTTAAGATAAGAATTAGTAACATACTAGTGAGGAGTGGAGGGTTTAATTTCCTGTCTGTAAGGAGAGTGGGAAAGCTTGGGTCTCAGCTAAAAGTGTGCGTCATATTTTAATATGAAATACGAATTATGAGGCAAAAATTAACTAAAATTTATGAGGCAAAAATTAGCCTCCCATTTTGGGAAAATAGGCTCAAAACAGCTAAATGACCCACCGAGACAGAAGTTGAGTTGTTCACTCAAAACTATATATATGTGTGTGTGTGTATATATATATATATATATATATATATATATATATAATAGAAAAATAAAGAAAGAAAGAAAAAAAAAGAAGTTGAGTTGTTTCATTGAGTTTTACTTCATGTGTGCCCATGAGTGTTGAACAATTAGTTTCAATTTAATAGTGGCTACATGCGGTGTTTGTTTTTCCATTCTGGTAATACTTCACTCAGAAGAATGGTCTCCAGTTCCATCCAAGTTGTTACAAAAGGTATTAGTTCACCTTTTTATGGCTGAGTAGTACTCCCTGGTGTATATATACCACATTTTATTAATCCACTCATGTACTGATGGGCACTTGGGTTGTTTCCACATCTTTGGGATTGTGAATTGTGCTGCTATAAACATTCAAATAAACGTGTGTTTTTGACAAAATGACTTTTTTTCCTTTGAGTAAATCCCAAGTAGTGGGAGTGCTGGATCAAATGGTAAGTCCAACTTTAGTTCTCTGAGGTATTTCCATACTATTTTCTGTTAGGTTGGTTCCAGGTGGGAACTGAAAAAGGATGTATAGGACAGAATGTGGTTAATGCAAAAACTTAGGCTTGTGAAACAATAGATGCAGGAGTCTGGAGAGTTCTGACATTGTCAATCCAGCAGACAGCTACAGCAAGCATTCCTTCCCTGCCACCCCATAGAGATGAAGTTTATCCCTCCCTCCTTCTCCTGATAAGAATGACTCCGGAGCTGATGGAAGGGTATGACTGGGGCAGGAGTCATAGGAGCTGGTTGTTTGAAAAAGAATTAATTACAAGAAGCTGTTCTGGCCCACTTACTCCCCCCAGGAGAAACCCTCCATAAAACCCAAGGCTCTCCCCTTTTCGTAGACATTTTTTCCCCTCCACCCATCTTCACCCAGATGCTCAAAATAAACAGCATTTTGCTATACGTGAGGCTTCATGTGTCTCCTCAGCTCTGGACCTAAAACTTTCCATAGAAGTTGTACTAGTTTGCAGTCCCACCAGCAGTGTGTAAGTGTTTCTTAATTTCCACATCCATGCCAAGATCTGTTGTTTTGGGACTGTTTGATAAAAGCCATTTTCACTGGAGTTAAGTGATATATAACAGTGGTTTTTTTTTGTTTTTGTTTTTGTTTTTTTTTTGAGACAGAGTCTCGCTTTGTTGCCCAGGCTACAGTGAGTGCCGTGGTGTCAGCCTAGCTCACAGCAACCTCAAACTCCTGGGCTCAAGCGATCCTGCTGCCTCAGCCTCCCGAGTAGCTGGGACTACAGGCATGCACCACCATGCCTGGCTAATTTTTTGTACATATATTTTTAGTTGGTCAATTAATTTCTTTCTATTTTTAGTAGAGACGGGGTCACGCTCAGGCTGGTTTTGAACTCCTGACCTCAAGCAATCCGCCCGCCTCGGCCTCCCAGAGTGCTAGGATTACAGGCATGAGCCACCATGCCTGGCCCGTCATGGTGGCTCTGATTTTCATTTCACTGATAATTAGTGATGTTGAGCACTTTTTCATATGAGTGTTGGCCATTTGTCTATCTTCTTTTGAAAAGCTTCTGTTCATATCTGTTGCCCACTTTTTAATGTTTGTTTGATGTTTTTCTTGCTGATTTGTTTGAATTCTTTATAAATTCTGGTCATCAGCCCTTTATCAGATGTATAGCATGCAAATATTTTCTCCCATTCTGTAGGTTGTCTATTCACTCTTTTGATTGTTTCCTTGGCTGTATAGCAGCTTTTTAACCCAAAGATTCTGCCAAGAGACTCCTGGAATTGATAATAAATTCAACAAAGTTGAAGTTCCAGATCAATGTACACAAATCAGTAGCATTCCTATATACAATAACAGTGAAGCTGCGAATCAAATCAAAGATTTAATACCTTCACAATAGCAACAAGGAAAATAAAATACCTAGGAATATATTTAACCAAGGGGGTGAAAGACCTTTATCGTGAGAACTATGAAACACTGAGGAAGGAAATAGCAGAGGTTGTAAACAGCTGGAAAAACATACCATGCTCATGGATAGGCAGAATCAACATTGTTAAAATGTCTATGGCACCCAAAGTGATTTAAAGATTCAATGCAATCCCCATTAAAACACCAACATTATTTTTTGCATATGTATAAAAAATAGTTCGTATGCTTCATATGGAACCAGAAAAGACCCCAAATAGCCAAAGCAACCTTAAGCAAAGAGAACAATTCAGGAGGCATCACCTTACCAGGGTTCAATCTATACTACAGGGCTATAGTAACCCAAACAGCATAGTACTGGCACAAAAAACAAAGACATAGACTTATGGATCAGAACAAGGAACCCAGATACAAAACTATTCTCATATTGCCATCTGATTTTTGACAAAGCTGATAAAAAGAAAACACTGGGGAGAAGAAACTCCTTTCAATCAATGGTGCTGGGAAAATTGGATAGCCACATGTAGAAGATTGAAACTGGATTCACACCTCTCACCTCTCACAAAAATTAATTCAGGATGGATAACAGACTTAAACCTAAGACATGAAACTATAAGAATTCTAGAAGAAAATGTTGGAAAAACTTTTAGATATTGGCCTAGGCAAAGAATTTATGAAGAAGATCCCCAAAGCAATCACAACAATGACAATCTCTTGAGCACACAAATCTTAAGCTTTAGGATTAAGCAGCTCAATTGGACAATGTCAGGGATTGGGATCCTCCTAGATCTATGTGGAAACAAACAGGACTGGCTCTTCATTGCATTTTTCTGAGCAGCACTCAAGTATAGACCAACTTCTGGAGGTGCCTGGTACATAGTAGCGGTGATGGTGGTAGTAGTTAGCATTTGTTGAGCTTTGAGTGTGTTCCAGGCAACTCAGCACATAATAGGAACTCAATAAATGTTTGGTAAATTCCCTACTTTTTGCAATTCTTTGGGGTGAGATGGAGACCAGCACAGGGCAAGACCCCTCAGTCTCTGAACCCCAGGAAAGCCTACTGGACCTAGTGTTATAGAAAGGGGATCATTTTTGTGGAGTTTGTAGGAACTCTACAGTATCTAGGGTTTCTAGGCTAGCTGGATTGTGTCTTACCTAACTCTCTTGTGTTTACAGAAAGAAAAAAAAAAAGAATTCTGGCATTGAATCCAAATTACCTCTTCACTTAGGGGAAATGGTTGGCAGAAGAGGGAAAAAAAATGATTGCAACACGTTATTGAAGAGAAAGAAGTTTAGGTAAATACTGCTTGATGTATTATTTGTGCTGTTAATCATTCACTGGATCAGTTAAGAGTTTCTGACCATCCATTTCCGCTCAGCTGTCCCTGACCAGCCAACCGCATGGCTGGGATTTAGGGACTTTTTGGTGGAGCAATTACTAGCCAATTTCAGGGCAGTATGATAAATTCTGATTTGGGGAAGAGCTAAGACTGTAGAGAGCCAGGCAGCTTCATTCCTTGAGAACTACCCAAGGCATCACCATAGAATCTTCTCCTTCTTCCTCAGCTACTGCAGGTCAGTTGGGGTAGCTTGGGGAAAAGGCTGGTGGCTCCACCCTTTATGGAGGGCTTGATTAGAAGGATAAGACAGAGACAAAAACTTGGGGGTGTTTTCAGCAGAAGTGTTTTCAAGAGTACTGCCTTAGGGCATTGTGTGACTTGAAAAGTACTTTTAACCCCTTCAGAGCCTCAAGTTTTTAATGTAAATAGAAGAACAATAATCTATTCATAAAAACTAAAGCAGAAAATGTGTAATATGTCGCTCTTGTTATTGTATGTAAAAGGTGTGCTGGTTTGTCTGTCACCATGTCTTCACATAGGGGAGTTGAGGCAGGAGGGGAGCCAGACTCCCCGAAAGGGTTCACAGGAAACCTGGTTTTCATGTACCCACATTCTGAAACTTGGTACAATATTTTTGGAGATTTGATTAACTCCTCTGAATCATCTCCACTATTGTCAGTAAAGACCTTTAGATTTGGTAGCAAGGAGGAAATTGGCCAGCTTCCAGTCAGTTTTTGAAGATAGAAGGCATCACCATCCTCATCCCCTTCCTCTCTCTCACTTTCTTAATTTAATGATGCTGATTACCCTTCCTTTTTGAAATTCTCTTCTCCCTTGGTTGGTCAGATTCCAGTGCTCTTTCGGTCCTCATTTTAATTCTTCAACTGCTTGTCTCTTTGCCGATTCCTATTTTGTCCCTAAATATGGTGGTATCAAGAGAATAAAAGGTATACAGAAGAGGCAGGAATGTCAAAGAAGGTCTGTACTAAGCTTACAGATACATTTGAATGTAACATGAGCAAAGAAGGAAGGAGCTGGAGATAAAAAGAGATTCCAGGAAGGGAGAGGAAAGCATGGCAGCAAGTTCTTTCTGAAGTTTGCGAGTGACGTGATTGAGAGCCCAGGTATAAGGAAGGAGAGAGATACTCTGCCTAAAACAAGAGACAAATAGTATTCTTTCCAGATGTACCTACATTTTAAAAGGGGAATTTAGACAAATTAGATATGTTAACTTACAAAGTAATCTCTAATGGAAGGAGAAATTTGGGGACTGAAGATTCTCCCACTGTCTCTCAAATTGCACTACATTGGCATGTGCCGATGGTATTTTTCACAAGAGACCCACCATGTTGGCTAAAGTTCTTGAGTTGGTTTCACTTCTGTTGGAATTTAAAAGATGACGATGTCATTGAACTATGAGGGCATTTGCTAGTCTCAGCTTTTCAGGCCCACAGTTTTAAGGCTAAGCACTGGAATTCCACTTGTTACCAACCAGAGTAAAGGCAGACCTGCGTGGCTTAACGTTTACGTGCAGGAAGGAATCGGACAGAGCAGGATAATTATTAACAATTGAGTTTATGGAGCGTGTAAGTTTTTGCATGTACAGAAGACAATTAGGCCCGGAGGTCTGGGAGTGATTTATTTGTGATGATCAAAGTCATGGACGTGGGTGAGTTCCTCCTAGGAAGACAGTGGAGGGTGAGGCCACAAGAACCCCCAGGACAGTCCCTGGGGACGCCAGCACCTCTCTGTTCCTGGTGTCACCTTGGATCTCATTGTACCAAGGTCCACAATGAAGAACAGACCAAGGGCTTCTGGCCCCAAGTTGACTGGGCATTTGTCTGCACTAAGCAATAATTGAAGTCCCCGGGTGGTGCAGCTCCCATTATGATAATTTTAAGTCATAGTGATGATGTTGTTTTGACTTCTAGGAGTTCTGCTTCTGGCATGATGATGTTCCAGCTCCAATTCTGTCAAACTCTCCCCTAACATTTCTTCTGCATGTTTGCTATGAGCCACCTAAGCACCTGTCAAACCCCTCTCACCAATTCTGGGAGACAATTACAGTTGCCATTCTTATTTTTATAAAAGAGGAAATAGGCTTAGAGGAGCTGAGTGTCTGGCTCATGGGCTCTCAAATCCCATAGGGTAGGACCAGGATTCAAACTCATACAGTCTGGGTGTGACTCCAGAGCCCATGCCCAACTTCCCATAATGTGAGACGGAAACATTTTTGCCAGAAATATTGAGGGACTTCCTTTACCTAAATCGATATGGGCTTTGTGTGAATTATGGACATGTGAGAGTGTCGAACCATCTGGATCTAATGGAGATGTCAAAATAAAAGATAAAATTCAATATTTCTTTGAGTTGACTTCATCTATTCCTTCAAGGACAGGACTATTTCTAATGTAAACTTAGGATATATTGTGTTCTCCAAAGGGATTGGGACGAGGTGGTGAAGAATAAAAAAAGTCCTTAGTAATTTTGCTTTAAACAAATCTTTAAACTGATTAAAAAATGAAAGTACATTTGTCATGTATATTTTTTCATATATATATATATACACACAAAACCATTTTTTCAGAACTGTAAATTACTCGATCATTTATTGCCTTTGTCACCAGTTCTCATGAGGAACTCCCAACAATACCATAAGTATATACAGCCATCCAACTCTTTTTCTCTATCTCATCATTTTCCTGCCTTCTTGTTTTCTTTTTGCTTTACATTTATACCCCTTTGCTCTAAGTCCTTTGCCATTTCCGTGTTCACATCATCTGGCCAATTGCAATAGTTTTCAGAATCAACCTCCCTGTTTCTCTCCTCTGTCCCCTTCGATTTTTGATCTGGAGTCCATCTGCTGTAGTGATCTTCTTAAAGCACAATAATTGTGTCACTGCTTAGCTTAAAAACAAGCAAGCACACAAATCAAAAACAAAACCCCAAATAAAAAAAAACAAAGAAACAATGGCTCTTTATTTTCCAAAGAGTAAAGTCTTATAAATTCCTAAACTTGGCCTTTACATCCTGTTCAGGCTCAACTCCTTAACAGCCATCTCTCCATCTCAGACACTCCACTTACGAGCCAAACTGAAGTATGGCCTACTATTCCCCCAATGCGTCCTGCATTCATTCTCTTTTACAGCATGCCTTCCCCCGGATATAGTCTCCTGTTTAAAGCCCCCTGCCTCTCTCCACTCAGAATCAGTCTTTCTCCTGAGCACGGTGCTTCTGCAGAGACTAAGCCTCACTGTTTTGTGCTGTAACATTCGTGCTCATGTCTTTTTTTTTTTTCCACTCCAGGCCATAATTTCCCTGAAGATACGGATCCCACAGCATTTATTCTACTGCTTTATATCAAGTAGGAATTCAGTAACTGTTTATTAAATTAAGTGATTCTTTCAGCAGAAAAGTGTCAGAGAGGCAGCAGCTGGTCATGTTCCTCCTAAGAGCTCCACATCGGCCCCTTGGTAGAAGACAGGAGACAGCCGCCTGGTCCTTCTCTGGGCTGTGGGAAGTCTCTGATCCAACTCTGTTCCGGGTGACCTTGGTCACTTCTCTGCTGGCCACTGTTCTTGGTGAGTGACGGGAAACAAGCTCAGATCAGCAACAAGCAATCGAGGTCGCCCACGCATTCACTTTTAAGACTCAAAAAGTGATGACTAAGCTTCTAGCAGACATCTAGCTTCATTAACAAAGAGTTTATTTGACCAGCTGGAATATGGAATAAAAAAACACGGCAATTCGCTTCATACATAAAAAAGGAAGTTTTCCATTTTTCCTTAGAATGTCTTCCCCAGGAATTTCCAAAAACCATCTGTCTCCCAACCATAACTTGAAACAATCTCTGTTATCCACCCGTCTGACTCAACAATTTTCACTGATTGTGGATTTATCCAGAATGGAGGGGTGAAGTGGATACGCCTACCAGCGTTCTTAAAAAGTAAATAAGCCCTGTACTTCATTCTTGCAAAAAAGCAGAATTAAGATTTTTGTGTCTAAAGGGCTCCAGGCTTCTTTCTCCATATGATCAAAAATCCAAAAGGTGTAAAAATTATAAATCTCAAGTGTTATTATTACCTGTCTCCCAGACCCACTTTCCCTTCCCCACGGCAACCAATTTTATGTAGTATTATGTGTAATAAAATATTAATAATATGTTTCTGTTAAGGCAAACTCACAGGAACTTCTGGCTTTGCACAGATGCATCTGAGTCAATATGATAGGCTGATGACATTCATGTCTGTCATCCTTTTCAGATAAATGATCTCATATATAGTAAGAAGTGATTTAAAAATTCTACCTTTTATTATTATCATTTATCATTGTTGTTGTCATGGATCAGCAAACATATATTACTGATCACTCCCTGGATTCATTGAGCCCTTCATTCATTATTATTTTTTTCTTCATTAAAGGAGGAAAGAATGGTGCCTATTCTAAAAATGATACTCTTGAAAAATTAAGATGCTGCATCCCAGGATATAACTGGTGGTGTTTCTTGTCATTTTGGTGTCCAGGAGACTGTGGTCCTCCACCCATTTTACCATTTGCTTCTCTGGTAAACCAGCCAAATGAGACAGAGTTCAAAACTGGAAGTACTCTGAAATACACCTGCCGCCCTGGCTACACTAGGACCAGTTCAAATCAGATTGTTACCTGTAGACAGGGCCGATGGAGCTATGGTAGCTTCTGTGTCAGTAAGTATTCAATGTTTATTTTTTTATTTGTGCTTTTCCTTTTTTTGTTCTTTTTTCTTTTTTTCACCCTTATATAATTGGAATATATTTGTGCTTTTTCTGTCTTTGGAAAGTTGTCTCAGAAACTGAACTTCCTGAATCTTTAGCCACTAAGAAACTACCTGGTTTGTCAATTCCTGATTTCAATGTACACACGTATGCCACAGGCACAGGTACCCTCCCTAATGTCTTCCTTGGGTCTCAGGTAGCCCTGTGGTACCTAGGATGCTATGAAGGGCAAGGCCTGAATCCTCAATTTACATCCCAGATATAGACCTCAGGACAAAAGACAAAGGTTGCCTGGAGAATACATTCCTCCCTGAATAGCCTAGAGGCAGAGCTGGGTGGGGCAGGGAAGAAGGTACCATACTGGGCTTGATTCTACCTCCTACTGTTATATTCGAGATTCACAGGGCCGCAGGACAGAGAGACAGAGCCACTGAGGCTGTAATTATCAAAAGGAGTTTTATTGTCTAGCTCTAGCTAGGGTCTGAGCCCCCAGAGTGCCAGCGCAGTGGCCTCTTCTTCGGGCAGGGACCCCCCTTTGTGTGCTAGTGACCCTTTTATAGCAAAGTTGTTTACACACTGGTCATGCATCCGCCCCCACAGTGATTCTTACTTTATCCTGCCCCTGATAGGCTCTAACCTGTTCCGGGTCCTACTGAGAGACTCCGGTTTCCGTGGTCTTTGTCTTTTTCCTCTGCATCCCAGAATGTACTCATAATGCCTTGCGGTTAGCAAACGAGCAAGTAAACAGAAGCTGGAAGGTGTCCATTGTCCTTATAGTCCAGTATCTTACACTAGCTGCTGATCTAGGTGCTGAGAACGTGTCCCTGGGCCTAACATGGCCACCTGTCCAGATCCCAGAATCCAGAGACTCAAAACCAAAAACATAAGCTCACAGTCAAATTTAGCAAGTCTCAAAAGTATTACAGTGGCAGCAAGGTCATGTTTATGACCTTAAAACATATAGACTTTAATAATTTTAAAACTAGTTTTGAGGCCGGGTGCGGTGGCTCACGCCTGTAATCCTAGCACTCTGGGAGGCCGAGGCGGGAGGATTGCTCAAGGTCAGGAGTTGGAAACCAGCCTGAGCAAGAGCGAGACCCCATCTCTACTATAAATAGAAAGAAATTAATTAGCCAACTAATATATATAGAAAAAATTAGCTGGGCATGGTGGTGCATGCCTGGAGTCCCAGCTACTTGGGAGGCTGAGGCAGGAGGATTGCTTGAGCCCAGGAGTTTGAGGTTTCTGTGAGCTAGGCTGATGCCACGGCATTCTAGCCTGGGCAACAGAGCGAGACTCTGTCTCAGAAAAAAAAAAAACAACTAGTTTTGTTTATCGAAGATTACTAAAGTCGCATGAACTAAAAGGCATTTGAACTAGTTTCTATTTTCCTGATAATAAGTTTGATTGAAGGGCTTACTTTTCTTTGACCATTAATTAGAGCTCTTTTATATATTTAGGTAGTGAAATATCACATACACATGACACATAAACACATAGACATACAGACACAAAGACAGAAGCACATCTTATAGCTTTTATAAAGAATTTTCATTTGCTCTCCTTTAAATATTTTTCTTTTTCCCACTTAGATGATCAATCTTTCAATGACCAGTTTTATTGCCCTAAGCAATTATTAGCTAAGCTGCAATTTGCCTTTAAAAAAAGATGACTCTCAGGTGAAACAAGGTAAAAAAAATTTGTATCTCAGAAGCACAGAGCTAGCCGGGCGCGGTGGCTCATGCCTGTAATCCTAGCACTCTGAGAGGCTGAGGCGAGCGGATTGCTCGAGGTCAGGAGTTCGAAACCAGCCTGAGCAAGAGCGAGACCCCGTCTCTACTATAAATAGAAAGAAATTAATTGGCCAACTAATATATATATAAAATTAGCCGGGCATGGTGGCGCATGCCTGTAGTCCCAGCTACTTGGGAGGCTGAGGCAGCAGGATTGCTTGAGCCAGGAGTTTGAGGTTGCTGTGAGCTAGGCTGACACCACGGCACTCACTCTAGCCTGGGCAACAAGCGAGACTCTGTCTCAAAAAAAAAAAAAAAAAAAAAAAGAAGCACAGAGCTAAGAATTTAGGCCTAAATATTGTACCACTATTTGCTTATAATAAGAAGAAAAAAAGTTGTTCCTAAAGGCCTAGTTAAAACAAGGCGGCCAGGAAAAGCACCTTAAACAAAGGCAAGGCTTATTGAAACCTTAAAATCTGTACCCCCATAATATGCCAAAATAAAAAAAAAATTAAAAAAATAAAAATAAATAAAAAAAAAGAAACAAAGGCAAGGCTTGTTATGTAAATTTAAAACAAAGGCAACAGTTTTTAGCAACCCAGTCCTCTCCCTCAGACACCCTTACAAATGGAAATTTCCTTTATAGATATAAATTTCTTTTCCAAAAGGGTTTCAAGATAGCCAATTAAATGCCAAGAAGGTGTCTTTTAGGTAGGTGGTCTTTTTAACACAGCTACTATTTCTTACCTAAAATTGCTGAGTTCAGGTTAGAGCCCATTAAGGAATGGGCAAGAAAAAAAGCATTCTCTATGCCTAAACTCAGCACAGATGGGTGTGAAAAAGAAGCAAGTCCAATTCACCTGAGGGCCTCCCTTTTGTAAACACTTTATCCAGATAGCTTTCTTTTTGTCTTTGGGATGGAATAGTATTAAGCTAAGAGGACAGCCGATTTAATTGTTCATATCAGTTAGTCATTTAAGCTTTTTATTTGTCTTTTGTAAAGAGACTTTTAAAAGAGAGAATAGCCAGGCAGTGGCTCACATTTACAATCCTAGCACTCTGGGTGGCCGAGGTAGGTGGATCCTTTGAGCTCAGGAGTTTGAGACCAACCTGAGCAAGAGCGAGACCCTGTCTCTACTAAAAATAGAAAGAAATTAGCTGGGCAACTAAAAATATATAGAAAAAATTAGCTGGGCATGGTGGCACATGCTTCTAGTCCCAGCTACTCGGGAGACTGAGGCAGGAGGATTGCTTGAGGCCAGGAGTTTGAGGTTGCTGTGAGCTAGGCTGACGCCATGGCACTCTAGCCCGGGCAACAGAGTGAGACTCTGTCTCGAAAAAAATAAAATAAAATAAAAGAGAGAATAAAAATATTGGAATCTTTTTAGAAGCTTCCACAGATCAATGAGACCAAATTCAGGGGCCCTCATTTTCAACTGCACTTCTTAAAGTGTAGTGTTATACATTTGGAACAGTTCCACTGTAATTTTAAGTTGCCTTTAATAAGATTTTGCCATTTCTGTAAGCATTTGCTGCTTCTGGGGCCTAATACTTAATACATGCATAGATAGGAGTAGCCCGAAGGTAGAGTTCTCAGTTCTTCCGAAATTAAGAATCCCATTTTTACCTTGAATTGTCACTTTGGCTCTCACATCTCCATGATCAACTTAGCCAATGATTTGTGTGTGTGTGTGGGTAAGAAAAAGAAACAAAGAATAGAACACGAAAATCCCCTTGAAAGCTGGAGTTTGCATCCCCTGCCATATTGCCATTTTTGCCAGTTTTGATCTGACCCAGTTGGACATCTGAGGCCTCTAACTGGATCCAAACCAGTTAATAACTGGATCTGATCCAATCCTGGACCCAGTCCAGTTTCTGTCATAACTTCTGAACGCAGTTCAGATTTAAAAAAAATGTGCTCCAACAAACTTGAAGGGCTCATAACACAGTTTGCGAAGCTTTGGGATCTGAGAGAGAACTCCTTAACCAGCCCCAGTTGCTGCAAAGAGAGCAATGGGCACGTTGGGCCTGGCGAGTACCACACTTGGTAGCTTAATGCTCCCAGTGGTTGCTGGAAGTTCTACTTCAGATCCCACTTTCTGACACCATCTATTAAAAGAAAAACCTTGGACAAATTACATTTAACAGATTTTTTTTTTTTTTTTTGAGACAGAGTCTCACTGTCTTGCCTCGACTAGAGTGCCGTGGCATCAGCCTCCCGTGTAGCTGGGACTACAGGCATGCGCCATCATGCCTGGCTAATTTTTTTCTATTTTTATAGAGACGGGGTCTTGCTCTTGCTCTTGCTCAGGCTGGTCTCCAACTCCTGAACTCAAGCAATCCTCCTGCCTCAGCCTCCCAGTGTGCTGGGATTATAGGCGTGAGCCACTGCGCCCGGCCCATTCAACAGAATTTAATTGAACAAAGAATGATGTTCGAATTGGGGCAGCTTTCAGAAAGAACAAGTTCAGAGAGACTCCAAGTGCTGCCATGTGACTAAAGATTTATGGACCGAAAAAGGAAAATGATTGTAGAAAATGGAAGTGAGATACAGAAACAGTTGGACTAGTTAACAGCTCAGTGTTTGTCTTATTTGAACGCGGTCCGAACAGTTGGCCCCTTTTGATTAGCCAAAACTGGGTGATTGCCACAAGAGTAGGTTCCAGCCTGTTTACACATCCAGTTAAGTTACAGTTCACCATGTACAAGAGAAACCTTTAGGCCTAACTTCAAATACGTAAGGAGGAAGGCAGGTTTAGGCTAAACTTAATTTAATATGATGCCATATCTGTGAGTGCTTGGGTCCCTAATCATCATTTCATTTTTTTTCTCCCAGAGAAACGGTGCAGAAACCCAGGAGATTTACCCCATGGGAACGTGCAAGTGAAGACAGATTTCTATTTTGGATCACAAATCGAATTCAGCTGTTTAGAAGGGTGAGTGTGAGGTAATCTGGAAACCATTCTTTTAAGTTAATTTTTAAAGTAGCGAATGTGTTCATATATTTCAAAATTTAAAATTGATGTAAAAAGACAGACAGTGAGGATTCTCGCTTCCATCCTGTCTCCATTCGCCCCATTCTTTCCCGTCCTCCAGCAAGGATCCATTTTTTATTGGTTTCCTATGTGTCTTTCTAGTGTTTCCTTATACAAATACAAGCTAAGCAATTAGCAAATATTCTTATTTTCTTTCTTTCCAATAACAAGTGTAGTTTTGAATCTTGCTTTGTTGTTTACTTATCAATATATATTTGGAGATGTTTCCCTTTTTGTACATAGAGAGCTTCCTCATTAATTTCCTTTTGCAACTGCATAGAATTTTATGTGTCATGCCCTTTTTTTCTTTTTTTTGAGACAGAGTCTCACTCTGTTGCCCGGGCTAGAGTGCCATGGCATCAGCCTAGCTCACAGCAACCTACAACTCCTGAGCTCAAGCAATCCTCTGCCTCAGCCTCCCAAGTAGCTGGGACTACAGGTATGCCCCATCATGCCTGGCTAATTTTTTCTATATATTTTTAGTTGGCCAATTAATTTCTATTTTTAGTAGAGACAGGGTCTTGATCTTGCTCAGGCTGGTTTCGAACTCCTGACCTTGAGCGATCCGCCCGCTTCGGCCTCCCAGAGTGCTAGGATTACAGGCGTGAGCCACTGCGCCCGGTCTATTTCTGGACTTTCTATTCAGTGTCAATGTCATTGTTTTGTCTATATATTCATGTACAAGTTTCCCAATTGTTTAATTATCAAGGACTTAATAATACATTTTAATAGCCAATAGAGGTAGTCTTACCTATTGCTTATCCTTTTCAAAGTTTTCCTGACAATACTTATTTATTTTTCTATATAAACTTTAAAGTTAGGCATATTTTTATTTTTATTTTATTTTATTTATTTATTTTTTTTGAGACAGAGTCTCACTTTGTTGCCCAGGCTAGAGTGAGTGCCGTGGCGTCAGCCCGGCTCACAGCAACCTCAATCTCCGGGGCTCAGTGATCCTACTGCCTCAGCCTCCCGAGTAGCTGGGACTACAGGCATGCGCCACGATGCCCGGCTAATTTTTTGTATATATATTTTTAGTTGGTCAATTAATTTATTTCTATTTTTGGTAGAGACGGGGTCTCACTCAGGCTGGTTTCGAACTCCTGACCTTGAGCAATCCGCCCGCCTCGGCCTCCCAAAGTGCTAGGATTACAGGCGTGAGCCACCACGCCCGGCCGAAAGTTAGGCATATTTTTAAATCAGTGGTGGATTGTTTTTAACTTACTTTTAGAAGAATAGATATTTTATGATGTTGAGTCTCTGTGGGTACAAACACGTATGTTGCTGTAGGGAAGGTGAATCTTTTCCTCTGCCCCCTGAACGTCTCTCCTGGGCCTGAGAATGAAGTTGACATACAACAGAATAACAGGAGAAAAGCATACAGATTTTATTTTTACATGCACATAGGAGCCTTTTCAGGAGAGTGTAGTCCTAAACAGTGGTTGGGCTTACATACTTGTTGAACAAAGAGTAGTAATTGTGAAAAAGTAACTAAAGTATTTGGAAAGGCTAAAGAAAGATAAGGATTATTTTAACAAAGTTTTTTTGTACATTTTTTTTTTTTCTTGACTTTGACTCCCTGTCTCTAGTGGTAAGAATGTTTTTTTTTTTTTCCTTCTGGTACAGGGAGGTATCTTCTCATGTGGGAGTTTTATCTCCTGCTTTCGGGAAGAAAATGGGAGTTCGTTGGGCCGTTCTTACGTCTTGCTGCTTTTCAAGTGTGTTGAACTCAAAACAATCCTTATGCTGAAGTGTCATATTTCGGCATATTCTTCTACCCTGTCTTATGCTTCCCCATTCATCGTAGTGTTTTTTCTACTTTCTTCAGGAGTGTTTCAATGTTTTCCTTGCATTGATTTTGCATTTCTTGAAGAGTTCAAACCTAGGTATTTTATGTTTGCTACTTTAAAGGTTTGTTTTTTTTTTCCCATTATGTAGTCTAAATGGTTGATTATCTATCTACCTAATCTGTCTTTCTATCTACCTACTTACTATTGATTTCTGCATGTTTGATATCTCAGGTAACTTTCTAAATTCATTCATTCTTTGTAATAGTCTTTCAGTTGAATTCTCTTAGGATTCTTGCCACCTAAGCCAAGTATATGGACATCAGTGGGAGGCTTCCAAGCAGAGATCATGAGAGTTTGGGGTCAGTAATCTAGCTGCTACTCTCAACCAAAGAAAATTGCAGAACACACTGAAGTGAGTCTTCTATTGTCCTACGTGAGCTCTGGATGAACTGCATGCCTGACACCTAGTAGATGCTCAATAATAGACTAAAGAATGAAAGAACAAATGAACAAACACACCTCATTGCAGTGATGAAATTTTACTAAATGGAGTGCTCAAAGGGATGTGACATTATTTCTTCATTTCGACATTGAATAAAAATTCTATCTGTTCAGATCCCCTTTTTCCATTTTAATTTGGGGTAGGAAGAATTCCATTAAAATCTTTGATTCTCTCTTGTTCAGATATAACTTAATTGGCTCAGCCACTAGTCATTGTGAGGTCCGAGATAAGGGAGTTGACTGGAGTGACCCTTTCCCACAGTGTGAAAGTAAGTAAAGATTTCTTCTGACTTGACTGTAAACTTAAACTATGCTAGGTTATAAAGTCCCTGTGCATCTTTGCCTCTATGTGTACTCTCCATTAGAATTGGCATGAATTTTTAGATCTGTGATAACGCCTGCCCTGAATATTTCCTTCTCTTCACTCACTCATATCAGTTGTCAAGTGTGAGTCCCCTCCAGACATCAGCAATGGGAAGCACAGTGGTGGAAAAGAAGACAGCTACACATATGGCTCCTCTGTCACCTACAGCTGTGACCGCCGCTTCTCGCTCATAGGCCAGGCCTCCATTTCCTGCACGGTGGAGAATAAAACCATAGGTGTCTGGAGCCCCAGCCCTCCTACCTGCGAACGTAAGTCATAAGGATGGATTCTCCTTTAAGTTGTTTGTTCTCCTTTGTTTAAAAGAAGAATAAAGAATAATTTATTGGGAAAATGGAACAATTCAAAGACTAATTATTACCCCGATGCAATCATTTATTTGGCCAGCTGATACTTACTGCATGCTGTTTTTAGAATATAGTAACAAACAGCACCCCTATCTCACTGGTTCGGTGAAGTTCATTCTCATTCATACCGAGTGTGTTGTGTGCCCCAGAGATTCTCCAGAGCAGCTGTGGTCTGTGTGTTAGCTTAGCAACCTGCTCGGCAATCCAGGTTGCTTTGATCTTATGTTACCTCCTTATTAAAATGTGGTTCACAATCTCTTCAGTAGAGGAAGAGAGAAAGGCAAGTATATGTGACCACATACCACTTTCCATTGCAGCCTTTTATCTAGAACCAGAGGGAAGCCTCAGAGGACTGGGGAATGTAGTCCTTTGTTTGTTCAGGAAGTGGAACTGGAACTATCGGTTAGCACTTGTCATGTCAATCATATATGCCTATAGTGTAAGCGAAACCTACTGAACACCAGAAGGCCAAAAGGACAAAGCAAGCAAAAATTAAGCCAGAAGATATATTCTGGTATTGTTATTTTGCTAATCTAAGGCATCTTGCTTTGATACTAAATTCACACAGTATCACTTACTCTTCTGACTTACAGCAGAACATAATCAAACCAGGGGCACAAAAGGACATGACACTGCAGAGTGCAAAGTGCTTGGAGTCAGGTCTGCAAGAAGTGGAAAGGGCAGGAGCTGAGGCTGGAAAAGTTAGCATGGGCCAGGTTATGAAGGGCCTTGTATGCCACTCTCAGGAGTTCATAACAAAGGTTCATTGAAAGGCTAGGGGAGTACCATGTTTCCCTGAAAATAAGACAGGGTCTTATATTTATTTTTCCTCAAGAAGACACCCTAGGGCTTATTTTCAGGGCATGTGTTATTTTTTTTACGTACGGTACAACAATCTACATGTATTCAAATATAGTGAAGTCGTCTTCTGATCATCATAACTCTCCAAACCCCCAATTCCATCCTGAATTTCTTGAGACTCTGTTTCCTTTAGAACCATTGGCCCCAATCTCTCATGTCAAGCAATAGAGCTCTCATGGGGCAGATGAGAAGGGCTGCTCATCTTCTTTCCCACTCCAAGACGAAATGCATGGGTTGTGCAGATGCGCTGCGTAGCCACCGCCTATCACTAGGTCTTATTTTCGGGGTAGGGCTACTATTGCACAAATGCTTAGAAATCCTGCTAGGGCTTATTTGATGGGTAGGTCTTATTTGGGGGGAAACACGGTAAATGTGCTGCATCTTAGAAAGATAAATCTGGCTGCAGGATGGACAACAATCTGAAGAGAGATAAAACTTAACCAATAGGCACCTGCTATGTATGGTCTGAATACTGTGTCCCTCCAAATTTGTGTTAGAATTCGGACCCAATGTGATACTTTCAATAGGCGGCGGGGCCTTTTGTGAAGTGATTAAGTCATGAGGGATCCACCCGCATGAATTGGATTAGTGCTCTTATAAAAGAGGTTGAAAGGAGAGCCCTGGTCTTTCTTGCCCTTCTACTTTGTGAGAACACGGTATTCCATCCATTCCTCCATGTAAGGACACAGCAAGGAGGCGCCATCTTGGAAGTAGAGAGCAAGCCCTCACCAGACACCGGTTCTGCTGGTGCCTAGATCTTGGACTTCTCAACCTCTGAAACTGTGAGAAAAAAAATTTCAATTATTTATAAACTACCCAGCTAAGTTATTTTGTTATAGCTGTAGACATAGACTAAGACAGCACCTTTGCAACCCTCCAGCCAAGTAGTAAAGGTCGTGTTAACTGTAGTTATGGTAGTGGGCTTGGAGAGAAGTTGAAGGATTATAGACCAACTAAGGTGGTAGGATTGACAAGTCTTGATGACTGACTATGTGGGGAAGGGGGTGGGGTCAGTTTGTTCTCTCCCTGTCGGGGTACAGGTCTCTGACATCCTGGCTGCCTTTGCATGACACCATATTGTTACGATGGGCCACTGACCCACAACCAAAATCATCCAGGAAATTTGGCCCTTATATTGGAAGTTCTGGGTGCCTTGGAGGTAACTGTTTCTCCTGGGTTATATATGACTGGTTTTTATTGGTAGTGTAGTTGGAGGAGTTATCCATAATCATCTCATACAAGGACCAACATGATGGGGACTCATTTTGCTGAGGTTTTTAGAAACTGAAAACATACATATATATATATATATATATATATATATATATATACACACACACACACACACACATATAATACACATATATATTATATATTATGCAATATATACAATATATATTATATATGTATGTATATACATATATATAGATTTAAGTATACAGTTTATTTTTAATTTTTAATTTTTCTCATTTATTTTTTATTTATATATTAACATGGGGTACAAGTGAAATTTTGCGACATTGATATATTGCATTGTAATGAAGTCAGGGCCTTCAGGGCATTCATCGGAGCAATGCACATTGTACCCACCAACCAACCTCTCATCATCCACCCCCATGCCCCTCCAAATCTCCACTGTCCATCATTCCACACTCTGCTTCCTTGTGTACACAGTATTTATAAGTGGGAGTACTTGTAAGCGAGAACATGTGATGTTTGTCTTTCTGTGTCTGAGTTGTTTTACTTAAAATAATGGCCTCCAGTTCCATCCATGTTGCTGCAAAAGACATGATTTCATTCTTTTTTATAGCTGAATAGTATTCCACTATGTATATATACCATATCTTCTTTATCTAATCTTCAGTTGATTAGCACTTAGGTTGATTCTATATCTTTGCTACTATGAATAGTGCTGCAATAAACATCTGAGTGCAAGTATCTTTTTTATATGATTTCTTTTCCTTTGGGTAGATACTCAGAAGTAGAATTACTGGATCATATGGTAGTTCTATTTTTAGTTCTTTGAGAAATCTCCATATTATTTTTCATAGAGGCTGTACTAATTTGCATTCTCACCAACGGTGTGGTGTGTAAGAGTTCCCTTTTCTCTGCATCCTTGCCAACATCTTTTTTTTTTGTCTTTTTAATAATAGCCATTCTATTGGTATAAGATGATATCTCATTGTGGTTTTAATTTGCATTTCTCTGATGATTAGTGATATTGAACATTTTTTTCATATGCTTGTTGGGTGTTTGTTTGTCTTCTTTTAAAAAGGTCTATTCATGTCCTTAGCCTATTTTTTAATGGGGTTAATTGTTTTGTCATTGTTGTTGAGTTGTTTGAGTTCCTTGCTGATTCTGGATATTAGTTCCCTGTTAGACGTATAGTTTGCAACATTTTTCCCATTCTGCAGGTTGTCTACTCACTCTGTTGATTATTTATTTTGCTGTGCAGAAGCCTTGTAGCTTAAGTTACATTTGTTTATTTTTATTTCTATTGTCTGTACTTTTGAGTTCTTAGTCATAAATTCTTTGTCTACACCAATGTCCAGAAGAGTTTTCCGTAGGTTTTCTTCTATATTTTTATAGTTTCAGGTCCTACATTCAAGTCATTAATCCATCCTGTGTTGATTTTTTAAAAGGGTGAGAGATATGGGTCTAATTTCATTCTTCAGATGGCAGTCCAATTTTCCCAGCATCATTTATTGAAAAGAGTGTCCTTTTCCCAATGTATGTTTTTGTCAAAATTTTCAAAGATCAGTTGGCTGTAGGTATATCACTTTGTTTCTGTATTCTCTCTATATATTCACTTTAAAATGTTTTCACTATATCTACTTAACATGTACTTATATCAGGTGTTTGTGTTATAATTGGATTAGCAGTAGCAGTACTTTCATCGTCATTTCTTTTTTAAAATTCACTTGTCTTTTCTTATGATTCTTTAGAAATCAATTGTCCTCAGCCAAATGTGCCACATGGAAGTATTATCTCTGGATTTGGACCCATCTATTCTTATAAAGACACTATTGTGTTTAACTGCCAGAAAGGTTTTATTCTCCAAGGCAGCAGTTTAATACATTGTGAAGCTGACAAAAAGTGGGATCCTCCTCCTCCTACTTGTGAGCCCAGTAAGTATGGACCATGAAGGAATTTCAGTGTTTGGCATCTAAAGGTAACCAGAAATGTTTGTGTGGGTATACTTACATACCTAGGCCCACTTTGAATTACGGTAAAAATTTAACTTTAGATCAATAATTTCCTTTTCCTGTCGAATAGAAGAATGATTTCAGTTCTTGTACAAGGTCACATATCAGTAAAAATGGCTGCTACATACAGTTGTGCAGGTTGTGCACACTCTAACCCTAAAGGGAAGCATTGACATTGTAGACATTGTGGATTAGTATATTTATTTCAACAATTTTCTGCTAGTTGATAGAAAATTGTCTTATTCTAACAAAATCATCATATTATGATAATTATTTTGAAAGGTAAATAACAAAATGTCCTGAGGAAAAATGCCTTCTTCTAACTTGCACAAAAATATTGTATGGACCAGCTATGATTCTGACACTCTGTGGTCATAAACTCATGTGGATTATTATTAATAAAAATAATGATAATCATAATTACGATAATTTAACCTTGACTAGGTACATAACAAGAATTGACTCAGTGAATCCTCCTACTGATTATAGACACTATTATTATCCTCATTTTACAGATGAGGAAATTGTTCACAAAGGTTAAATGACTTGCCCAAGATCATCCAACTGGTAAGGGGAGGAAGCCATTGATGCCTTGTTCTCTTACGTTTGCCCTTTTGAAATGTCAAGAACTATATCCTGGGAACATCTGGAACAGTGATGTGAGGAGTTTAAGGAGAACTTTCACTGTAAAGGTGTCTAATGAGCTGATCAAAATCAACAATGAAAACCATTCAAGGTCTCTGGAGATTGATCAAAGTGCTTACAGCAAATTGAGACGCATTTATTCACCATATATAGGGTGACTTGTTATGAACACTGGGAGGCCATTGCATTAGAGCTAGAGATTGCATACAGCCCCCAACAGCTCTACCATGTGGGAAAACTGTTTCTGTGGGGTTTACAAGTGACACTTCCCATCTTCCCCAGCTCCTTGGCATGTAAAATGTATGTGGGGTAGATTTGGCAACCAGTGAACATTAAGTGATAGCATTTTCCAAAACTCTATGCTGTCGAAGACCTATATTGGATTGGTGGCAGCTGCCAAATTTCAGTGTTTGCTCCTCCACCCCAATTCCCATTATATAGAAAGGATCTGGGTGGGAAAGTGGTAAAGAATTTGGTCCTCCTTTCCTGCATGGCTTATGTTGCAGGAGAGCTGTTCCAGTGGGCTCAGTAGCAAAGTGACATCTCCTATCCTCCCCAGCTTCCTGGAATGGAAGAACTTTGTGGGTAGATTTGACAGCTTGTGAATATTGGCAGATCTTATTCTCCCAGCTTGGTCTTTGGAATATGTATACTTGGTGGTGGGCAGTACCAGTTCCTACTGCCCCCCCCCCATTCCCCTCTCCATAGCTCCTACATCATAGGAAGGACTCTGGTGAGGCATCTGGTGAAGAATGAGTTCCCTGATTTCCCCCAGCTCCTGATCCACAGGACAGAAGTTTTTCCAGGGAAGATAGGGAGAAAGCTTCAAAGACTGTCAACACCCTGCCCCTGCCAAGGAGCCCAACTTCAACTGGATCAGAGACTGTGAGGCAATTTATGCCCTATTGAATTATTTAAAAAGAATGGAGAAATCAGTTAACAATTACTGGAGTCTAACAATTGTATGTAATACCCACAAAGGCAGACCAGCCAAGAGCCTCATGGAAAAGAGATAAAGAGAAAACCACCAACATCCCTGGTTGTTTGGAAGACTGTGTGCATGCATGCCCAAGGCTGTGCTCTCAGAGGCATGCTATCAGATGTTGCACACTTTGGTGGAAATACACTCAACTGGAATAGTCTGGTCAAGTCATTAACTAATAAGAGAACAAGGAAACAACAATGGGCCCCAAAGGCGTTGAGGGAAAAATCAGTGTCCATAGTCGCCACAAGATATTATCTAACATGTCAAATTTTCAACACAAAATGATCAGACACGTAAAGAAGCAGGGAAAAGTGACCCATACGACGAGAAAGAGCCAACAATAAGCTGAATGAACACAAGACGCCCTTTGCTAGGACAGGCTCGTTGATTGCTGTGGCAGTCCTAGTAACAGTGTCCTTTTTACTTGTCCTTCTTTTTATGCATAGATAGTTGTACTGACTTACCAGATATTCCACATGCTTCCTGGGATGGCTATCCTAAGCCAACAAAAGACCAACTGCATGATGTTGGGACTGTGTTAAAATACCACTGTCTTCCTGGCTACAAACCCGCCGTGGATGAGCCTACAACTGTGACTTGTCAAAAGAATCTGAGTTGGACCCCCTACAAAGGGTGTAAGGGTGAGTTTTTATGTTTTTTAATATGTTTGTATATTAAATGTCCAGTATGTGCTAGGATTCTCCACCTTAAATGTATGTCATTTTATCCTTCAAAATAAATTTAGAATTGTATTAATGCAACACAACAGTGTAGTGTTATCGTCAGAAGGGACCATAAACTTAGAATTTGAGGTGCCGAGAAATTGTTACCTTTCCGCATCCCAGATCAGAATGCAATGAGAAATAGACTCAGAAGGCAAGTAGCATGCAGATTAAGTATTAGCTTCCCTGCTGGGAAAACTAGAACAGAGAATACAGCTCAGCTATTGCTGCGATCAGACTTCCTTCACAGCCCGTACCTCCCCGCTGTAGACTTTGGGGTTCTGGGCCCCAAAAGTCTGTGAAACAGTCATGAATGATCACAGCCAGCTGCAAGGTGACTTGTGTCTCATGCCTCTTGAGCCAGGAGATGGCAGGTTGACAGTGCTGGGTCTACTTACCTGCCTCTGGAAGACAGACCCTGACTCCTGACCCCAGAAAGGACAGTTTCTTCAGTTTCACGTCCTCTGGTCATGGGAATGAATGAGGAGCTGTAGGGCAAGTGGATGCTATTTTATGGGCCTCAGTAGATTTGACAAGAAAGGAAGAAAATGCTTCCTTCTACTTGTCTATCAGAACCTTGCCATTTTAGAGGTGAAGACACTAACACCCAGAATACAGGGAATTTGCTGCTACAGATCAGGATTTGGAAAATGTGTGAAATGCACAAATAATGAAAAGTGATAGTTTAGATCAACTTATCAGGAGATTACTTAACAAAGGTTAATTGCAATGATTCAGACTCCTTTTGGGGAAATAGAATGAAAGATTTTCAATAAAAGGACTAAATTAAAAATATATTTAACAAAACATATCGCCACCACCTAAATAACAAAGTATTGCTTATAGATGCTTAGAAACCTACACTCTTGGTTGTATTTATTTTACCCATTATGGTCTTATTGATTTAATTACTTAATAAAGCACATCTGTAACTATTTAAAAAGCAGAAGTGAAATGGTATTTTTCCAAGTTACGAAATCTGATCAAATATAAATTTAGACTCACGACTTAACATATTTAAAAATTTTCTGCACTGGAAAGCATTACATAAATATTGTTGTTGTTAGAATATAGGAACCATATGAATGTTGGGCATTTTTATTGTAATTCATAAACAAATGAGCACTGAAAGCATTGGAGCATGCCTCAAAGACCCCATTGTAGTGCTGGCCAAGCTCCTGGTGTGGAAAACAGAGCATATTATTCTGTTCTGATGTTTTCTCTTATATTAGGCAATATCAGGTTCTATCTTAAAGTATTTATACCTAATGAATGAAAAATTATATCCGTATATCAGCCCCAACTGTATTAAAAGTGAAAGAATTTAAAGAGCTCTTTCTGTTACATTTTGCATCAAGAAAGAAAAGTTCTTGCCCTAACCAGTAATTTAAATTTATTTCTATGCAGTAGCTTTCAGGTGGAAATAAACTTTTGAGAACTTTCTTCTTCCTTGTCACATGCGAAGTGTAAGTTAACAGAGAACCTAATAATGACGCAACCCTAATACAACTATAAGTTTATGAATGTGATTTGTCATTGCTCTTGAAAATTTTTGAAAATTGACCTTTTCATACGGCTTTAATATGCCTTTTCATTTTGGAGGCTACCGATGAAATTGCTGAGTTGGAGGGAAACGACTGGATCAGAGTTTTTTTTAGCAAATCAAGAACAGGGAGAGCAGACTTGAAGTGTTTTGAGTCTCTTTTCCTGTTTCCCCAGCCCCTCTTCAGTGGTGAGGTCTTCCAAGCGTGGAAATAGCCGTAGGAGCCTCCTCAGGGTGATTTTACTAACCAGTAGCTTCACTTTTTATTTTATTTATTTTTATTATGTATTTATTTTTAAGCAGTAGAATTTTTTTATTCTCCAAGAAAATCTTAGGAGGAAGCTGTTAATGTAAACAGAGGGAAGCAGGGCTGGTCTATTCTGAAGAGGGTGGGGGACCTGGAGCCCCCTCCCACCCCCAGACTCCAAGCTCCTCCAAGGAAGTACCTGAAAAACCCACATTCCTCTTCGTGGTCTGCCCTCCCTCCAAGAAGTGTTAAAGATTTTTTGCATTATGCCCCCTCCCACCCCCCCTTCTATTTTAATAAAAGCACTAAATTAAAAATATATTTAACAAAACATATCGCCACCACCTAAATAACAAAGTATTGCTTATAGCTGCTTAGAAACCTACACTCTTGGTTATATTTATTTTACCCATTATGGTCTTATTGATTTAATTACTTAATAAAGCACATCTGTAAAAATGTGCTTTAAAAATAGAAGAGTTCTATTCTTCTAAATATAGAAGTATATTGATACTATATAATAATAAAATATATAAATAATAAAATATGTAAATATTCTTCTAAATATCACTCTTCTAAAAATAGAAGAGTAATCTATTTTTTTATTTTTTTAGAGTTATGTTGCCCCATACCACAGCTAAAGAATGGTGAAATCACTCAACAAAGAAAATATCGTCACGCCAATAACTGCACGTATTTCTATGGAGACCAGCTTTCATATTCATGTCCTGGGTTCTCAAGACTTTCAGTTACATGCCAGTCAGATGGCACATGGAGTCCCCGTACACCATCCTGCGGTGACAGTAAGAGCTCATAGAATTATATTATGTTGGGAGCTTCTTCTTATCACTGTGATGGGGATTATTAAGAATGTTTAAAATTAGGTTAAAAAAATTGATATACCCTGCATGATTCTTGGAGTAGATCCAACTCTCTCTTTTTCCCTCCTACTGTTTGTTCCCATTCTTTTTGACCTTCCCAGTTTCCTCTTCTTTTTTGAATAAGATCACATCTAATAGATAAGCTGAACTTTTCAATTACTGTGTTTTGTTTCTTTGGATTTACTCTCTTTTCCTCACTTATTTCTGATGCATCTGTCTTAATCTGCAGAACAAGACCCGTCCAAATCTATTTGAATTTGCCTTTCTGAACTGCTTCTTCCTGCTGCCTCTGAGTCTTCTAGTCAGACCGTCGCCCCATGTGAAATTCCTCCCTCTCCCCTACCAAGAGGCTCCAGTGCTAAACACATGCCTCCCTTTCCCCCTTTGTGTTTGATTGCCCCATCTATTGATGGTCAGGACCCATTCCCCTGCCAAGATAATGGTTTCTCTTATTGTCTTGTGGCCAGGAAGACCAAAGGAGCCCAAAGTGGCCAGGCATTAGTTGCAGCTTATAAATTAATAGGAAAACCCCTATCTCCCCTGGTAGAAATGTTTCCACTTTGCCAACCAGGACTTTTAAACCTACAGATTCCAGAGTTTCAGGCACGAGAAGCACAAACTCCCCAAATCACTTAACCGTGATGGTCATTGGGGCCACTCATGCTTCCATCTCCTGGTTCCTGGATCCATGCATTTATTTTATTGGGGACCCAGAGCCATACAAAGGTGGATATTTGATTCAAAGTAGATACTGCTTCCTGG
The DNA here is from genome assembly GCF_040939455.1 of Microcebus murinus. Lineage (NCBI taxonomy): Eukaryota > Metazoa > Chordata > Mammalia > Primates > Cheirogaleidae > Microcebus > Microcebus murinus. The sequence goes on along the minus strand of NC_134126.1, from coordinate 27,137,344 downwards.
AAGATAGTGTCCCGTCATTGTCAAGCATCGGCTCCCGGCTGGTACTTCCACTGTGCCTTTCCCTGGCCATTCCAATGTTCCCACAGGTCAGCAGGTTCAGGTGATGCATTATGTAATCTAAGTAGTGGACTCCACGACTGTGGTCACTTCTTTTTGCCATGTCTGGGTCTTCTGGTTGGATGTGGTGGATCCTACGCCAATTATTCAAACACTCTGTAATCCTTCAGATAACAGTGCTAAGTGAGGTCCTGCAGGCAGGAAAAGCAAATCCATACCTGCAATATTTGCCTATTTCTATCAGAATAAATTGTTCTTCCTTCCATGGTAGAAGGGGTCCACTACAATCAACCTGCTTGCAAATGGCTTTTTGGTTGCCGCAAGGCGTGGTGACATATTAGAGATTTAGCATTGTTGCTGGCAGGTTGGAAATTCAGTGACAACAATTAGCTTTGGTGTGTGTGGGGGGGTCCATGCCATTGGGCCCATGTTTATCTTCCATTCATGCTACTATGACCACTTTGCTTCTCTTCCTTTTATGGTGGCATCAGTGAGACCAATGACAGAGAATTGCTGACTTCGACTGGCTGAGACACTCTTTTCTACTTGGTTGTTCAATGCCTCTTCTGTTGGGGATGCTCTGGTGACAACACACAAAATAAAAATCTTCATACTTCCTGCCCATTCTCTATTTACTGGCTTCCAACCTAGATCTCCTTGTGCCAAGTCTTCCAGTCCCACCTGTGCCATCTTGTCCTGCTCATGCTCAATCCCAGATGCACCACTTCCTCCTGATAATGGTTGGTTGTCTGCCTGACCTTGTAACCTACTTGATGTGTCTGACAGACCTAGCTCATGATGAGTACTTCTGGCTGTGTGGTCACTCGATGACCCAAGGTCAGGAGCTTTGTCTCTATCGGGACCAAGCCACATGGCAGGAGTTATATTTCAAAAAGCACACAATTCTCTGCTGCAGTGTGTGGCCTTAGCTTCAGGATCTCAAGGATCTGTGGTATAACTGTCCCATTGACATTTGCATCCTTTTTTTAACCACAGTCACCCCCAATACACTAGTCTCTCTAGGGTCCTGAGGCCCAAGAAACAGGGATGATGTCACTGCAGAGCTCTTTCCTAACACGGGCCTCACTCAAACCTGTCAATCTTTCGTTGGAGCACTATTCCCAAGAATGGATTATGCTGCCTCCTAGAATCTGAAAAGCACTACTAGGTGCTGGGCTTCCTTCTTCATGGTAGGATATGCAATTTATAGTAATTTGACTTTAGTTTGGAAGGGATATCCTAGTGTTCTTGAACCCTGCACCTCTAAAAGTTTTATTGGCATGGCAAATCCCTGAATCTTTATCTTCTATAATCTGGAGCATCATCATGATAGCTACTTCTTGCTCATTTAGTAGAATTAACATGATGCCATTGAAATATTGAATTAATGTGATTTTCTGTGGATATCCAGATGGCCAAGATGTCTTCAGACTCTATGATGACAGGGGCAGGAGGGTTACCATAGCCCAGGGAAAAAACTGCAACTGTATGCTCTTGACTATTTCTGATCCTCTTTTCTGATAGAGATGGAAAAGGAGGCCTTTACAAAATCAGTACTTGAAGCTACATTAATCTACTTTAGCAAAGAAACCACATTTGGTACAGTGGCTGCAATAGGGGCTAAAATGCTGTTGCGTTTTTAATAGTGCCCTGTAATTCTTCAGAGCTCTTCTAACTTTTGTAGTATACAGACAGGTGAATTTAATGGAGTTATGATAGGGGTGACCATTCTTATATCTTTAGCTGTTTAAGAAATTAGTGCCACTAATTTCCCCAGTTTTCCTCTCCTACTCCTAAAGATATAAAATTATATTTATTTATTTAGAGACAGAGTCTCGCTTTGTTGCCCAGGCTAGAGTGAGTGCCATGGCGTCAGCCTAGCTCACAGCAACCTCAAACTCCTGGGCTCAAGCGATCCTCCTGCCTCAGCCTCCTGAGTAGCTGGGACTACAGGCATGCACCACCATGCCCGGCTAATTTTTTCTCTATATATTAGTTGGCCAATTAATTTCTTTCTATTTATAGTAGAGACGGGGTCTCGCCCTTGCTCAGGCTGGTTTCAAACTCCTGACCTTAAGCGATTCTCCCGCCTCAGCCTCCCAGAATGCTAGGATTACAAGCGTGAGCCACTGTGGCCGGCCATAAAATTGTATTTTAAAAAAATTCTACTTTCTTTGCTTTGGGGAGGGGTTGAGGTGGGTAGGCACTATCAGTTGTTTCTTCTTGGCTTTCTTGCATGTGATAGTTCTTACCCCATGGGCCAAGGACTTGATATGGGGGTTGGGCCAATTACCAATTTTGTCTATTCTGATTACACTTTCCAGGATAATGTAAATGACCACCAAGTGGTGTAATAGGAGAGCCATGATGGTTCCAGGTATCAACGTCAACTACAGCCCTGTGTCTAGTAATGCTTGGATTACTGTACACGTTTTATAGTGCACAGCTACCTACATAAAAGAACACAGGTCCTCTTAGAGGACTGGGGGACTCATTAATGTACACACTTTCCAGGGTTCTGTAGCATCTTCACTACTGGGAACTAGATTCATCTTCAGTCAGTGATCATGAGGCCTGAAAACTGGCCCAGGTCCAGGCACTGAGCAATGGATTGTGACTTTTTATTGGGCCAAATACCATCAGCCCCTTGATCATCCATCCTCCATTTCTTTTGATGGTACAAATAAAGTAGTATCCTTGTTGGGCTGCTCATCTATTTTCACCCCTAAGAATGCCATGGTCTATTAATCTTCTTAACTCTCAGGCACTCCTGGTTGCCTCTCTGTCCTTGCAATTCATTATAATGCTTACATTCGCCTAGCTTCTCTCTTCTTTTTTTTTTTAATGTTAAGTTTAACTTAATTTTTTATTATTCTAGAGACAGAGTCTTGCTCTCTCACCCAGACTGGGTGCAGTGGTATGATCACAGCTCACAGCAGCCTTAAACTCCCGGGTTCAAGCGATCCTCCTGCCTCAGCCTCCCGAGAAGCTGGGGCTACAGGCACATGCCACCATGCCCGGCTAATTTGTCTTATTTTTTGTAGATTGGTCTCCAAATCCCTCAGGGCTTGGTCTCTGCCAAAATATTGCTCTTTCATGTTCTACTTCACAACTTCTTCCCATAGTATCTCTAGTAAGAGCAGGTTCTGGTACCTTTCCCTGAGTATTTCACCTGGGCTTTGCTTTTTCACCTGAAACTTCTTCTTTTTGGAACTATCTGGCAACTGATGTCTCTACTTGGCCATCTTGCCCCCTTCCCTCACATACCTTCTAAAGCAGATGAGCACCTCTCTGCTATTGCTATCAGCAAATTTTGTTCATGAATGACCTTTACCATCATCAGCTCTGGCCTTTGATGTAGGTGTACCTCTTCTCAGGGAATTCCTTATGGCCGTGGTAAATATTGTATCCTCCAGGACTTCCCACGTGACATAATCACCTGGCAGATTTTCCGGGGTACATATATGTCCACTGCAGCACGCTCACTTCCCTGAGCTCTTTCATTCCTTCTTCTACCATCTGCCATGGAAATTCCAGCATTTCAATCTCACTTATACTTCTTTGTGGGTCATTACTTTTTTCATGCTTTTGGTAGCATCTTAGTATAGTGCTCATGACTACTATAGTTCTTTGCCTGACATCGCTGCTACTTTATTTTATTTAACTTTCTCATGCAGTGTTAGTGGACTCTGACAATGTTCCCTTCCAGAAAGGTGCTTGGCATCATATCCTTTTTATTTCAATGTGAAAGTCACCATTTTCCTTCTTATGAGCTCTTTTCTAAAGTGTTTAAAATGCAGTATTTTCCTGGTGAGGATGGATGGACACTTTTGTTTGGGGAGCAATGACTCAGAGATTGTGGATGTTTTAACTTCCTTACAGTTTCTCACCGATGCACATCCCTGCATTTAGCTGGCAAGGGACTAAGTGTATGAAGTGACTTGGGGCTGACTCCAGCCTTCGTGTCAAAGTGACCCCTAAACAATGTGAAGTTGAGTGAGCTTGTCAATAAGATGAAGGAAAACCTATGGGCTTGTCACTCGAGCTTTTCCACAGTTCCTCAGCCCGAGGTTTACATGAATATGTGGGTTTGGCCAAGTGACCTTATGGGCAGAGAGGCTAGAAGGGCAGAATGAAGCCTCCTATAAACCACACGCATTCTGGGATGTGCTATTTTATGTTTTCTCCAAGCTCACACTCTCTCGCTTTTATGTCTCGCCATCAAGATTGCCATTTTCCTCCTACTATTGCCCATGGACATCATCGACGAGTTTCTACATACAGCATATTCAGAGAAGACGTTATTTATGAATGTGATAAAGGATACATTCTGGTTGGACAGGCAAAACTCTCCTGTAGTTCTTCACTCTGGACACCTTCAGCCCCTCAATGTAAAGGTAAATCCAGCCCCCTTTTCAGCCATGGCTACATGTGTGGAACTGTCACGAGAGCACCGCAAGCAAAGTGTCTTCCCTGCCAGAGGCAGCATGAAAACATCTGAGTTGATTTTATTTATTTTAAATAATCAATATATGCAAACGGTACCCGATGCAAAAAGTGCAAAGAGCACACACAAATGGCGATCTCCTCCACTTCTTTCTCCTAGTCACAAAATTCAACTTCCTTGAGGTAGCCCCTATTCCAGTTTCTTGTATATATTTCCAGAAATATTCTAGAAGCATCACATTTTATATGAGTTTACCTATGAACCTTTATGGCAAAATTTTCATGGAAAACTTGCTCTAGCATGAATGTAGGCTCTCCTGGGCTAATTCCAAAAACTATGAGTGACAAGTGTTTCCACCAGACCCTTGTGCAGGGCCCCACCTGCCAAGACATAGGTGCTGTGTGACAGGGGGCTCCTACTTTGCAGCTTATTATGGGGACATGTGGAATCAAAATTGGGTCTGATGTTTTTTTTGAGACGGAGTCTCACTCTGTTCCCCAGGCTAGAGCTCCATGGCATCGGCCTAGCTCACGGCAACCTCAAACTCCTGGACTCAAGCCATCCTCCTGCCTCAGCCTCCCAAGTAGCTGACACTACAGGCATGTGACAGGGTCTCACTCTTGCTCAGGCTGGTCTCCAACTCCTGAGCTCAAACAATCCGCCCACCTCGACCTCCCAGAGTGCTAGGATTTATTAAAGGCATGAGCCACCTCGCCTGGCCTTGGGTCTGATTTTTATATGGGTACAGACTTGCTATTAACATGTATCATTTTGCTATGAACAATTGCAGGATTCATTTGATACCAGTGTCTCCATTGCACACAGGAGAATAATAGGCAAGAAGGAAATTTTTGTACTTAGAATCTTATAGCAATCAAGACTAGGAGTAAGAATTTCCTAGCTGAGAATTTGGGATCATGTACCTTCTTTTAAAAATATTCCATTGTGTTATTTAAAAATGTTATGACCTTGAGCAAATTTCTTAACCTTTGTGTATCTCAACTTTCCCCTACATAAAATGGGAACAATAGCAGCACTCACTTCACGGGGCTATTGCGAAACTTAAACAAGATAATCACATGAACTGCTTAGCCCAAAGTCTGATAAGTAGTCATGCCCCATATTATTGTGATCAAAATGAAAAAAAAAAAAAAGAATAGTTAGTAGCCCTTAAATACAGTTCATTCTTTTTATACTAGACTGTTATCATGTCTTTCTTCTTAGATTTACGGATTGTTTAAAAATATGTTTCCATTCTAGCTGTGTGCGAGAAACCAGAAATAGCCAATGGAAAGCTGTCCGTGGATAAGCATCAGTATGTTGAACTTGAAGGCGTCACCATCCACTGTGACTCTGGCTATAATATAGTGGGTCCCAAAAATATCACTTGCTCAGAGAACAGAACCTGGGACCCAGCAATGCCCAAGTGCGAGTGGGTAAGTGGCAGAATTCATGAACGGTCTGGGCTGTCGACCCCTAAAACTAGCGCTATCCTTCCAAGCTCTGTCCGGTCAGCAACGGTGGCATCTGACTTGTCAGGATTCATTTCTGAGTGACTTGAGAGAACTCCTTCTGTTGCCGTAAAGCGCTCTGGTGAGTTAGGGGTGGCGAGTTCTCTGGCTCTCACTGGAGATAGGAACAACTGAGCTGTCAGTGGACCATCCCACAGACTCGAGAGTACTGACTCCCAACTTCACTTTTTCTAAACCACATAATATACCGTTGTTCTACTTCTGGAGGGTCACCAACATAGCTTTTGTCTCTTTGGAAGCTTTCTGGGCAGCTGTCACAAAACAGGTCCATGTCCCTCTGGGAAAAACTACCGTGGGACCACAGTGATTATCTAGTTTCCCCTGTCAACCTCCAGTCTGAGGCTGGTCTTGGTCCTGATCCCGTGGTCCTTCCATTGTCACGGGGCACCCTCCCTCGTGGTTTGGAGAGGTCTCTCAACCACACTCACCACCCGCCTCTCTTTTAGGAGGTCGCTGAAGGCTGTGAGCAAGTTCTCGCAGGCAGAAAGCTCATGCGGTGTCTGCCAAGCCTAGAGGATGTGAAAATGGCCCTAGAGGTGTATAAACTGTCTCTGGAGATTGAACTACTGGAACTACAGAGAGACAACGTAAGACTGGCCACGCAGGAGAAAGAACTGTAACTTTCCAAAAAGAGGGAGGAGAAAGGTACCTTGCTGGCTTGCCTCCTATGATCCAATACACATCACTTCATTTGGGCACAGCTACTTTTGCTTTGGCACTGAAACTAATTGTAAGAAATATTTAGAAATGATAATTTGTGAAAGTTTAGTGCTGTAAGAGTGTATGTAGAATTACCGATCATCTTGTGGCTCATGTTTTCGCTTTTTCTGGACACAAAGGGGATGTTATTTTCGATTAAAAATGTACATACCAAAAAAATATAATTTTGACTTCGTGGTCATTTAGGGCTCTGAAACAAGAATACTTGACAAATCCATTACATGAGGTTATACTTTTATTTTATTGTGTGGGCCACCAGTGTGCGTCCCTGGACTGCTTTTGGTCCCCTGGTCCACGTGTGAACATCACTCAGGTCCTCTGGGTTCAGATTAGATGTCAACACACCCAAAGTCCCTGTCCTTTCTCCCCACGGGAGGGGGTCACGCCCTCCCCTAACTCCTGCGCACGTTGCCTCTTTCGCTCCCAGCACAGCTCCGCCGTTGCCTTCCACGGGGGGTTCACATTTGTGTCTGACCTGCTCGTTCCAACCCCAGAGCAGGACCTCGGAGAGACAAGTGAAGGTGGAGCCCACACATCGGCCCCCTGCTCATTGCCAAGTCTTCCACCTGGTTTGGCCGCCATTTTCCTCACTCCTAAATGAAAATGGCTTGAGCAACCGCCCCACACATGAGGAGAAACACTGTATCGATCTCTCTTATATCTCTGGGTACTCTGGAGGCTTCTATTCCTTCAAGTCATCACTTCCTCCAACTCTTGCTTCCCCTGAAGTCTCTTTCTCACATATATTTTGTCTCCTCTGGCTGTCTCCTCTCTCCTGGTACACAGAACTCCCTGGGGAACGTTGGCCTCTTCGGTTGAATCTCCCTGCCCACACTCTGAGGAGGCCATGGCGTATATGTAGCGGGCTTTCACTGAACTTTAGATGAAACAGAGGGGCTTGAACTGTGAGAGAAACTCACTGCTGTGGTTCAAATGTTTGTCGCTTCTAAAATTCACGTTGAAACTTAATCCTAAATGTCACAATGTTGATATGTCACATTGTGGATTTTATTTTTTATTTTTATTTAATTTTTTTTCTATTTTTTTTATTTCAGCATATTATGGGGGTACAAATGTTAAGGTTATGTATATTGCCCATGCCCCCCTTCCCCCTCCCACCCGCCCAACACCTGATAAATGTTATTCCGATATGTCCACTTAAGTGTTGATCCGTTAATACCAATTTGCTGGTGAGTACATGTGGTGCTTGTTTTTCCATTCTTGAGATACATCACTTAGTAGAATGGGTTCCAGCTCTGTCCAGGAAAACGCAAGAGGTGCTAGATCACCATTGCTTCTTAAAGCTGAATAGTACTCCATGGTATACATATACCACATTTTATTAATCCATTCATGTATTGATGGGCACCTGAGTTGTTTCCACACCTTTGCAATTGTGAACTGTGCTGCTATAAACATTCGAGTGTAGGTGTCCCATTTGTAGAGTGTCATTTGATCTTTTGAGTAGATGCCCAGTAGTGGAATTGCTGGATCAAATGGTAGATCTACTTGTATCGCTTTAAGGTATCTCCATATTGCTTTCCACAGAGGCTGAACCAGTTTGCAGTCCCAGCAGCAGTGTAGGAGTGTTCCTCTCTCTCTGCATCCACGCCAACATTTATTGTTTGGGGACTTTTTGATAAAGGCCATTCTTACTGGAGATAAGTGATATCTCCTTGCAGTTTTGATTTGCATTTCCCTGATGATTAGAGATGTTGAGCATTTTTTCATGTTTGTTGGCCTTTATTCTGTCTTCTTCTGAAAAATTTCTGTTCATGTCCTTTGCCCACTTTTTGATAGGGTTGTTTGATTTTTTTCTTGCTGATTTTCCTGAGTTCTAAATAAATTCTAGTTATCAGCCCTTTATCCGATGTGTAGCTTGCGAAAATTTTTTTTATTTATTTATTTATTTATTTTTTTTCTTCTTTTTACAACTTGACGTTTTCAGCAGCTTGCGAAAATTTTTGCCAATTTTGTGGGTTGTCTGTTTGCTCTCTTGACAGTTTATTTGGCTGTGCAGAAGCTTTTTCATTTGATCAGGTCCCATTTATTTATTTTTGTTGATGCTGTGATTGCTTTTGGGGTCTTCTTCATAAATTCTTTGCCTAGGCCAATGTCTAGAAGAGTATTTCCAACATTTTCCTCTAGAATTCTAATAGTTTCACACCTAAGGTTCAAATCTGTTTTCCAGCGTGAGTAGAATTTTGTGAGAGGTGAAAGGTGTGGGTCTTGTTTCAGTCTTCTGCATGTGGCTATCCAGTTTCCCCAGCACCATTTATTGAATAAGGATTCTTTTCCCCAGTCTATGTTTTTGTCTGCTTTGTCAAAGATTAGTTGGCTATATGAGAACGGTTCTCTATTCTGTTCCACTGGTTAATGTCCCTGTTCTTGTGCCAATTCTAAGCTGTTTTAATTACTATAGCCTTGTAGTATAGTTTGAAATCTGATAAATTGATACCTCCTATTTTGTTTTTATTGCCTAGGATTGATTTTGCTATACAGGGTCTTCTCTGGTTCCACACGAAGCGTGAAATTATTTTTTCTATATCTGTGAAAAATGATGATGGTATTTTAATAGGGAATGCATTGGTTCTGTAGGTCACTTTGGGTAGTGTAGACATTTTAACAATGTTGATTCTACCCACATTGTGGATTTCAGAAGTGATTGGATGGATCATAAGCAATCTGCCCTCATGAATGGATTAATCCATTCATAGATGAATGGATTATGAGTTAATGGATTAATGTGTTATCATGGAAGTGGGACTGGTGGCTTTATAAAAGAGGAAGAGAGCCATCCAGCCTGAGCAAGAGCGAGACCCTGTCTTTACTAAAAATAGAAAGAAATTAGCTGGGCAACTAAAAATATATAGAAAAAATTAGCCGGGCATGGTGGCGCATGCCTGTAGTCCCAGCTACTCAGGAGGCTGAGGCAGGAGGATCGCTTGAGCCCAGCAGTCTGAGGTTGCTGTGAGCTAGGCTGATGCCACGGCACTCTAGCCTGGACAACAGAGTGAGACTCTGTCTCCAAAAAAAAAATATCCACATGCCGGGTGCTGTGATCAGCACCCATGCTCTTTGTCTCCAATTGACCCCAGGTGGTCCAGCCCTCCTGGCATTCCCAGCACTCCCCATGGGACAGGACTGGAGTGGGCTTCCCCTGAAAATTTCCAGACCAGTGGGGAAGGCAAACATCTACTTCCAATTCCCACATCCCACCTTGAAAACTGTGGGTCCAGGGAAGTTCTCCATGAGTGGGGTTATGCCAATCTAAGGGACGGGGTGGAATAGTCTAAATTAACTCTTCCTCTTACAAATTGTGGGTTTTCTTGTTTCTGTGTGTCCGGTGGGTTACTCCACATCTCCCCTGAGTTCTGGTGAATTCAGGGTGGTAGTCTTATCTTTGAATGTTGCCAGTTGTACTTTTGTGGGGAGGGGTGGTGCTGAGGGTCGTCTTCTATTCCACCATCTTGCTGAGGTCACTGTGTTGTTAGCTGATGTTTCAAATGCATTATGTACATGAAAAACATTTGTGGATGATCTTAGCTATGTTTAAGAATGTTTTACTGATATGGAGAAACTAGCTTGGATATTGGGATTGACTGGAAAAGAATAATTATTTTTTCACTTTCAAAATTAATTTTATATATAAATATCATCATTTTATAAATGAATTAATTTCATAAATAAAAATAAAGTTTCCACTCTCTGAAATGTTGCCTTCCACACCATCCTACTAGAGGAGTAGATAGCTAGGTATGCTTATTTTTCATATTAATAATGTGCTCAGATAAAGAGTTATTCACCCCAAGCCTTAGTCTTTAAGAGAACAAAAGAAACAGTTGAAGTTTTTACCTGCTAATTCTTTATGTTTCCTTCTTTACCATTCCTTCTGACTATAAAGGAGCTGCACAGACTTATTTTCACACTGATTTAAATTATTTCTTCATTCTTTAGTTCATTCTTTTATTTAAATGCCTTTAAAAATTGCCTAAAATAAATATATGTATATGTAAACAAATATTAAAACAATAAAGGTAGGTATAAATAGCTCACCTCCATTCCATTATCCATTTTCTCTTTCTACTTTAAATTTAAATTTCATATTTAAAATTTTAACTTTCGTTCATAATTCTATAAATTATAAACCATGTTACCAATACATGTATTTCTTGACCTATCAACTTCATTAATCTTTAAAATTAATTTAAAGTATATTCATGTTTAACAAATTAGTGTAGTTTCTGTACCCACACAATTCTTTTTCCTTCCTCCTAGAGAACCACTGTCATCTCTTGCAACATTTTTTTTCTGGTATTTATCCTCATATTCTTAGATAATATATTTTTAAAATTTTTCTCTTAAATTATCTATTTTAGATGTTATCTATTCATAACAGAAAAAGATTTAATCATCTTTTCATTACTTTTCATTCATTGCTTTTCTTCTTTCTCGTGTACTTATTGCACAATTTTGGTTAAATCAATAATAACTTTTGCATTTTATGACTGCGCACTAAACCAAGTAGTGTTCTGTTAGCATGTTTCCTTTCTTTTGTTTTATCCTGGTGTCTATAATGTCCCTTTTTTAGTAATGTTTTTTTTTCTTTATTTTTTATTTTTTTTAAATTTTAATAACTATTTTTTATTTCCTTTTATATTCTCTAAAGGCCTTTAATTCAAAGCTTTTTTAGTAATGTTGTTTGCTTTCTTAATTGCCTGCTTTGTTTTCTGTATTTGTATTTCCATTTCCTCCTAAATGCTCCAAGAGATTTTTTTCAGTTTATTAAATGTGTTCCAGCATTCAGAGACATCAGATGCTTCATCGACTCCCTTCTTGTTCTATGGACCTTTCTCGCACAGCCCTCGATTCTCCCACTTGGTCTTAGTGTGGGTGCCTCCAGAAACAGACCCTGAAACAGGAATTAAAATGTAAGCACTCTGTTTAGGAGCTTCAGGGAACACCAAAAGAGAAGTAAGGCAGCGAGATATGGAAGGAAAGGCAGCCACAAAAGGATATGTTATCAGGCCTGTTAGGATGACCAAAGCCCAATCCCAAGGTAAACTGGTAAAGCTGTTGAACTCACACCTTAGAGTAATCACACATGGATAAAGAGCTGGGCTATTTCTATAATAACTTCCATCAGTTGTTAATTGAGGACTGCTCTTACGAGGTGTTAATTACCTCCCCTTTGTCCTAAGTGCAAATCAGAGTAGGATTTAAATTGTTCCGGAAAAAAGTCTGGGTAAAAGGAAGCAGATATGGACAGTTGGAAGTTGTGAATATGAGAATATGAGAAAATAGCAGGATCCTAATGTTATTGACAGGACATTGACAGGTGAATTTTTATAATTTCTTTTAAGAATATTTCCTAACATTTCCCAAAGGATTTTTTTTAATTGTTTTCTGTCTTTAAAAAAAAAAAAATTAGTAGTCTGTGCTTTCCCCCTAGATTCATTATTATTTCTACAAAGCTATCTGTAATAGAGAAGTCTTATTTTTCTCCCTGCAAACCTCTGTCATTGGTTAGCTGTTCTTCTTTAAGAGAACCAAGTAATCCCACTTAAAGTTGTGTGTATGTGAACAAATTTTGGTGACAGTAGGCTTATGTGTAGTGTGAGGGGACAGTGAGGCATTTTAATTAAATTGTGGTTATAGCAGAGACTATGAATTGTTCTCCTACTTTTATTTTTAAGTAACAGAACCATTCCCACCTTTTAACACAATGCCACACTAGGAAAAAAACCTTTTTTTCCCCTGGGGCCACGATGTTTTATTAAAACAAAATGATCGTTTCTAATTTGTTATTTCTTATTGTTTTCTGTGCATGAGTTGTATGCAATGCAATCCACATTTTCAGAATTAGATTGTCAATGTTAATTGTAGCATTAAGAATATCAACAAGTAAGATTTGTATGAAACTGTATGGTCTAACTTCGCGAGGCCCCTGGCTCAAAACTAGCCTGAGTTAAATATAACTCACATGGCAGTGCACATGGCTGCTTAGACTCTCTCCTGGAGCAACTTCCCAGTAAATGCAACTTGTTGATCACTTTCCTAAAAAGGAAACTGCTTGCTCTCAACTTGTTCCTTCCTCCTGCTGAGGGCCGAAATGCTGACCGTGCTGGTGAGTCAGCTTCTACCATGGTGAGGGGGACGGCATCCTTGGGGATTGGTCCCTTGGGGACGGCATCCTTGGGGATTGGTCCCTTGGGGACGGCATCCTTGGGGATTGGTCCCAGGCAAAAAGGGATCTGATCCCTTATTGACCGTGTCAAGCATCGCTACCAACCATTTTGGATGGTTTTATGCTTCTGAACTGTTATATAAAAGAAACAAAGTTCTACCTGGTTACATATACAGAGCACCACTTGATATGTTACGAACCCAGCATGTACCCTGTTTCCCCGAAAATAAGACAGGGTTTTACGTATATTTTTCCCAAGTACGGTACAACAATCTACATTTATTCAAATAGAGTTAAGTCATCTTCTTCTGGAACATCATCATAACTCTCCAAACCCCAAATTCCATCCTGAATTTCTTACGACTCTACTTCCTTTAGAACCATTGGCCCCAATCTCTCATGTCGAACAATAGAACTCTCATGGGGCAGATGAGAAGGGCTGTTGGTCTTCTTTACCGCTCAAAATAAGCTCTCAAGTCCTTTCTTCCTGCAATGTCTCTCTAGCACCCTCTACTGAGAATGCTTGATATCATCCTCACTGTAAAAGATAAATATTTAAGGGAATTCTGTCCTGTATCAAAGAGCTATAATAAATGGTGAATGTGGAGCCGAGAGGCAATGCTTTGATAACTATCACAGAATGTTTAACTTAACGTTGCTAAAATAAAAATGCAAAGTCAAAACCACTCAAAGATTGTTTAGAGTTAGACATGAGATTTTTTTTTTTTTGGAAGGAGTCTCACTTCTGTTGCCCGGGCTAGAGTGCCATGCTGTCAGCTTAGCCCACAGCAACCTCAGACTCCTGGGCTCAAGCGATCCTCCTGCCTCAGCCTCCTGAGTAGCTGGGACTACAGGCATGTGCCACCATGCCTGGCTAATTTTTTCTATATATATTAGTTGGCCAATTAATTTCTTTCTATTTATAGTAGAGATGGGGTCTCGCTCTTGCTCAGGCTGGTCTCGAACTCCTGACCTTGAGTGATCCACCCGCCTCGGCCTCCCATAGACATGAGATTTTAATTAAGTTTTAATTATTTTAAATATCTTTATTAGCCTATTTACTTAATGGTGTTTGATATATTAGTGACTTTAAAAAATATGTTCAAATTAAGCATTTTTCCCTTTAAAATTGTTTCCACCTTTGATATAATGCTTAAAAGCATTACACTCAAAAAGCACATGACTCTTTACAGACGTTTAGAGTGCTCCCAAAGGACTTATTTAAAAACAGCAAATCAGTAGATAAAAGCAAATCCTTAAAGATTAGCCAGAGTTAGATTTATGGAATAGGAAGTGTCAGAAGAGTAGATAGTGAAGGAAATGGTAAAGGGATTCTTACTCCTACTTCTGAAGTTTGGTTGTTTTTTTTTTTTAATAAAAAAATAAAATATTGGAAACCTCATCAGCAAATATATAACTATCCTCACTTCTTAACTGTAAAATCTTAAGAGGGACTAACTATAGCCAGAGGGTACTTATAAGATAGTTAAAAACATATTTTGGTTAATATTTCAGGAAACAAATATTTAATGATAATGTTTTAACTGCCATATATTTAATCATTTAATGTCCTGCTTTAATTGCCAGGAACACATTTGCTTTTATAGTAGACTTTCTGTACCTATGTGCTTCGTTTTAACCAAATCACACTTCTGAATCCAATCTTTCAAGAGTGTTTGGAAACTAAAACAGTATGGATAGACATGTTATGATTCAGTATATAAGACAATATGGTCCAATACTATATAGAATTCCCCATTTTATCCAGCTACTCAGTTTCTGTCCTCTGCCAAGATATACCTATAAATTACTCTGGAAAGATTTTCTTCAACATTCTGGTCCTCTCAGTCTGTCCCCACTTTCTCTTACAGCACCTGTTTGCTCATGCCTCACCTCATCCTGCCCTATCCTTTCTTTTCAAATATCACCATTCTCCTGAATTGCAGCATTTTATGGTTTTATAAAATGAGCATGCATACCTAAATACTTTAGCTTGGTGTTATTTTTTTTATAAATATATTTTTTTATATATTATACTGTGTCTGGTTTCTTTTGCTTATATTTGCTTATATTATATTCATGTTGTACATAGCTGTCATTCATGCATATATATTATTCCATTATGTGAATGAACTACAATTTATTTACCCATTGTATAAAGGATACAGTTTAGATGGTTTCAGTTCTTTGGCTATTACACAACTATGAATATTCCTACACATGTCTTTATGTCTTTTGGTACACAGGCTGGTTGTAGAATGTTCATGTCCAACTTTCATAGATAAATTTCCAAAATCTAGCTTTATATCCTGGCAATGCCACTTAAAAAGCTATATGACCATTAGCAGTTACTTAAACTCTCTCAATTTTCTTTCTGGCTATTATCAAAAAGACAAAAGAAAACAAGTGTCGGTGATGATGTGGAGAAAAGGGAATCCTCACATACAGTCGGTGGGATTGTAAACTGTTACAGTACAACCATCATGCAAAACAGTATGGACATTCCTCCAACAATTTTAAAAAAGGAAATGAAATCGGTATGTCAGAGAGATAGCTCATGTTCATTACAGCACTATTTACAATATTTACAGCACTATTTACAATGTTCATTACAGCACTATTTACACTATTTACACTATTGAGGCTATAGAATCGACCTGAGTGTCCCTCAACAACAGATGAATGAATGAAAAACAATGTGGTGTATATACACAATAGAATACTACTCAGCCATGAAAAAGGAAAAAACCCTGTCATTTGTGAAAACACGGACGAGCCTGGAAGACTTCATGTTGAGTGAAATAAGCCAGGCACAGAAAGACCAATACCACACGATCTTACTTAGACATGGCATCTAAGAAGCTTGGACTCATGGAAATAGAGAGAGTAGAACAGTGGTTACCAGAGACTAGGAAGGGGAGGGAGGAGGGGCGGTTAGGGAGAGGTGGGTCAACAGGTTACGCAGTGACTGTTAGGTGGGAGCAATAAATTCTAGTGTTCTATCGCACAGCTGAGTGACTACGGTTAACAGTTAAATATTGTATATTGCATCATAGCTAGAAGAAAGGCTTTTGAATATTCTCCCCATAAGGAAATGACAAATGCATGAGGTGAAGGATCCCTGATAGGATCATGATACAACATAGATATGTGTCACAACATCAAATCGTACCCCATAAACATGTACAATTGCAATGTGTCAATTAACAAAATGAGTAAATAACACATTTTAAAAAAACAAAAACAAAAGGAATGAAATACTGATACATGCCACAATGTGGATCAGCTTTGAAAACGTTATGCTAAGTGAAAGAAGCCAGTTATAAAAGACCACACACCGCATGATTTCATTTAGATGAAATGTCCAGAATAGGCAAATCCATAGAGACAGAAAATAAATAGTGATTGCCAGGGCTGGGGGGAGGTGAGAATGGAGGTGACTACTAATGGACATGGGGAAATTGTGGTGGCTGCACAGCTCTGCGAATATCTTCAAGGGTGGCACGTTGGGTCTCACTGTATCAAGGGCCACAGTGGAGCCCAGATTGAGACTTTCTGGCCCCAAATCCAATGGACGTTCCTCCACACCGGGATGTAATTAAAGTCCCCTGGCGATGCAGGCCCCATTATTAGACTATGAAGTCATTATGACGATGATGTTTTGACTACTAGGAGTTCTGTTTTTGGCAGAGTCTCATTCTAACTCAATTCTCTCATTCTTTTCTCTAGCGTTAAGAGTTGCTAAACTGAAACAAAATACTTCACACCTTCCAGGCACCATGTTGAGCCCTTTACGAGGAATATTATTGAATTCCCTCAGCAATTCTGAAAGACATATACAGCTATCATTCTTATTTTATAAAAGAGGGAACTGACGCTTAGAGGAGTTGAATATTTTGGTTCCCACGTGGTGGGACCAGGATTTAAACTCAGATGGCTGGTTACATGTGACTCCGGAGTTTGTGCCCCAGGTCCTGGCCACCCTGTCCCCCTCTGTCCCCAAGCACTGTGGTCTTGGCCTTGGTGTAATAAGGCTGGGGTGAAAGGAGTGAGATAACTCCCTCAGCACAGGGTAGGTGTGGCTGAATTTTCTCCAACGTTATTATCTAACGCAGCTGTTGCAAACTGTGGTGGGAAGAGAGCCATTTCTCACCCCCTTCTCCCCCCACTCCTTTTTCGGACCTACCCTCCCTCGACTGGCTGGTGATGTAATGACTTCAGATTAAACATGAGGAAGGGAAATCTTGGCGCATACAGTAAAATCACAAGCGTCAGTTTCTTCACAGATGTGCCTATCTTTTAAAACAAGCAATATTTGACCTTGAGCAAAAAAACACAAAGCACTATGAGAATAAAGATGCATATGAAACAGTTTTTTAAAAAAAATACATATTTTATCACTGGCTGCTTTTCAGTTTCAATTCAGCAAACATTTTTTGAGCACTTCTGTACAAGACACAATGCTAGTTACTGCGCAAGGCAGAGTGAGTAAACACCTACCCTCAGACTTTAAGGAGCCTGCAGTTTGGTGGGCAAGATGAACTTTAGACTTATTCCCAGTCCAAATCAGGATAGAGTTATTGTCAATGGAAAAAAGCCGAACTCTGTAAAATAATTTTAAAGAAGTTTATTATGAGCCAAATTTGAGGACCATGACCCGGAGCCACTGCCAAGAGGCTTTGAGCTAGTGGACTCCATGTGGTTAGGCTACAGTTTGGTTTTATATATTTCAGGGAGACAGGGGTTACAGGTAAAGTCATAAATGAATACATGGGAGGCATACATTGGTTTGGCCCCAAAAGGTGGGACATCAGGTTATAGGTGGATTTAAAGATTTTTTTGGCTTGTAATTGGTTAAAGACATGAAGCTTTAGTCTAAAGGCTTAGAATGTTTTAACATAAGGGAATGTTATCAGAGATAAGCCACCCACACAGATTTGTTGTGTAAATTGAGGGCCTGCAGGTTTGTCTTTCCTACCCTTAGGTCTGTTGATGGTTACAAAGGATGTCCCCAAGAAGGGAGGGGGCCATGATGAGGCATGTCTGACCTCCCTCCTCCTGGCAGACAATTTAGTTTTAGGATATTTCTTTGGCCACGAAGGGATTCATTTAGTCAGCCGATCGGAGGGTGAGCCTTAAAATTTTATTTTAGTTCACATTATGAACATGCAATTGTCATGGAATGTGGGGCCTGAACTGTAGGATAGGAAGGACATGGAGGATGGGTCTGGAAAAACCAGCAGGCTTGGGTGGAGAAAAGGGCCAGCGGGCAGATGATGGGAGCAGCGGGGAGGAGGGTGGAAAAGCATTTGGAACTGTCAGGAATCTCCGATTATCTAGGGCCACCAGAGCACAGGGACAGCTGCCAGCTACTGAAGACTGACTTGCAGAAAAACAATCTATCTATTGAATAAATGCTAATTCCTGAAGGACTAGGTCCCTGAAGTGAATTTGCTGAATTTATCAATTAATCAATTTACCTAAGATTGTTTTAAGAGATAGTCTTCTTAAATATATTCAGTAATATAAATATATTTCTCTTGAAGATCACCATGAATCTGAACTTTTTAGCAGCATTTGAAGAATGTTCAATCTGTTGAACACCTGGGGTTTAGCGTTTTTAGGATTACATTCTTTTTATGACTGTATTCATAAAGGCTTTCTTCCTAATGTTTAATGCATGCATTTTTCTTACGAATTGAAGTACAAACATAGAGATTAGTAAGATAAATTTTTATTCTAAAGTGACATCTTTTTAATATTTTAAAGCCATTTGTTCTTTTGCCAACGTTTTAGCATTTTTAAGATTCTTGCCAGTTTCACTGGATGACGAATTCACTATAGCTTCCCAATTTACTGACATACTGACAACTTGCGATTTATTTTCTTATAGTTCAAAACAACCTTTATTGGTGGGAAGATTTTAATGCTTTTGAAAATGTCCATGAGCTTTGAGTTGCCTGGTTTTCATCAGCGCAGCTTGTCTTTGCTACAGTTTCCTCCGGCTGTCGTGGGCTCCCAGGGCAGACGGAGCAGAGACTGGTGGAGCAGAGAGGGACAGGGTCTAGGGAGCCAGGATGGGGCAGCCCGTGGGAGGGTGGCGAACCACTCCAGTTTGCCCAGGATGGACCTGGTTTGAGTACTGAAAGTCCCCAATCCTACAAAATCCCTCAGTGCCCTTCCCCCACCCCCAGCAAACTGGTACAACTGGTCAACCTGTGACAGAGAAGTGTGAATGCTTCTAAACTTTGGATTTCTGTTTCTTTGCAGCACTTTAGACCAGTCTGACCTATTCAATAGAAATTATCATTTAAAAAATTGGGCTGGGCACGGTGGCTCATGCCTGTAATCCTAGCACTCTGGGAGGCCCAGGCAGGCAGATTGCTTGCGCTCAGGAGTTCGGAGCAAGAGTGAGACCCCATCTCTGTAAAAATAGAAAGAAATTAGCTAAGCAACTGAAAATATATAGAAAAAATGAGCCAGGCATGGCGGCGCATGCCTGTAGTCCCAGCTACTCAGGAGGCTGAGGCAGGAGGATCGCTTGAGCCCAGGAGTTTGAGGTTGCTGTGAGCTAGGCTGACGCCATGGCACTCACTCTAGCCCGGGCAACAGAGTGAGACTCTGTCTCAAAAAAAAAAAAAAAAAAAAAATTGGCTATTATGTTGATTGAATTTTGTGCAGAATTGTGCTTGAAAACATGAACAGGGCATATGGGATGGTGGACATGTGTGTGTGCAGGTAGCAGGAGATGGGGCAATAATTTAGGTAAAAATTTGGAACATGATTAATAAGTGTAAGCTTCTGGGAGGCCGAGGCGGGTGGATCACTCAAGGTCAAGAGTTCGAAACCAGCCTGAGCAAGAGTGAGACCCCATCTTTACTAAAGATGGAAAGAAATTAATTGGCCAACTAAAAAATATATGGAAAAAATTACCCAGGCATGGTGGCACATGCCTGTAGTACCAGCTACTTGGGAGGCTGAGGCAGGAGGATCGCTTGAGCCCAGGAGTTTGAGGTTGCTGTGAGCTAGGCTGATGTCACGGCACTTTAGCCCGGGCAACAGAGTTCAGACTCTGTCTGAAAACAAAACAAAACAAACAAACAAACAAAGCATAAACTGTTTTTGATAAAATGATATTTGGTTTTATTATTTCAATGAACTCTTTTATCTGACATAGTCAGATTTTTATTTTAGTTCCTGTTTATCAAATGAAGCAATCACATGGTGAGTTTATTTGCTTTCCTGTCTCTCTGGGAAAGTTGAAATTAAATTGTGCTGTCGTCAATATTACAGAGGAGCCCATCCATTTATTTCTGGGAACTGTTCCTCTTTATTTTTGAGAGTTAAGCACTGTGGTTGTCATGTGCCTATTGCATTCATTACAGCTCAAATGTTGGTGAAGGTCATCTTCGGACGTTTTTCAGGCTTTACCATCTTCTATGGATAAATACCTGTGTATTGTCAAGTAACAAATATCCACAGCTGGTCCAAGGGGTAAAACATGAAATTCGGGTTGGTATCTTCACCATTCCCCTTCATGGGAAGACTAAAATAAATAATCTGGGCATAAGACCCAGGTGGTTATTAACAGTCTAGTCTTAACCCAGATAATTATTAGCAAACTAAGTCTTTAGGTTAATAAATATGCCTTCTACAACTTATCTTTTAGTGCTTTTGTCAGAGATATAACGCTGGAATGGAAGGACCTTCTCTCTGATCCAGCACCACTGAAAAAATTTTAAGGTTGTCCTGATCCTTTCTCTACTTATAATGCTTCATCCTCTACCATTTAATGTTGCATGCATGCGAGATCTGTGCCGTAAACACCACTCTGAGAAATTTCCCTTTACTTTCCAACTAGTGTAGCTCCAAAGTTGATGAATTTAGAGTCATAAGTACATGAAAAAAGCATAAATATTAAAGGGAATGATTGTTTGGACTGTGTTTTTGTCTTTTCACAATTATAGACTTGCATACTTTCTCTCTCTCTTTTTTTTTTTTGAGACAGAGTCTCGCTTTGTTGCCCAGGCTAGAGTGAGTGCCATGGCATCAGCCTAGCTCACAGCAACCTCAAACTCCTGGGCTCAAGTGATCCTCCTGCCTCAGCCTCCTGAGTAGCTGGGACTACAGGCATGCGCCTCCATGCCTGGCTAATTTTTTCTATACATATTAGTTGGCCAATTAATTTCTTTCTATTTATAGTAGAGACGGGGTCTCGCTCTTGCTCAGGCTGGTTTCGAACTCCTGACCTTGAGCAATCCACCCACCTGGGCCTCCCAGAGTGCTAGGATTACAGGCATGAGCAGCCGCGCTTGGCCCTTTCTCTATTTCAATTTGGCAAAAACGCTCCTGCAGTTCTTCACGCTGGTCTCCCCCAACCCCCTCAATGTCAAGGCAACTCCAGCCCCCTTTTCAGCCCGTGGCTAACTGGGAGGAACTACCATGAGAGCACTGAGAGCCACGTTTCCTCCTGCCAAAGGCAGCATGAAAACATCTGATTTGATTTTAATTGTTTAAGATAATTAACATAGGCCGATGGTACCCAATGCAAAAAGTGCAAATGCTGATCTCCTCCACTTCTTTCTCCTAGTCGCATAACTCAACTTTCTTGGGGCAACCCCTGTTCTCGCTTTCTTTCTTTCTTTTTTTTTTTTGAGACAGAGTCTCACTCTGTTGCCCAGGCTAGAGTGAGTGCCGTGGCGTCAGCCTTGTTCACAGCAACCTCAAACTCCTGGACTCAGGCAATCCTCCTGCCTCAGCCTCCTGAGTAGCTGGGACTACAGGCATGTGCCACCATGCCCGGCTAATTTTTTCTATATATATTAGTTGGCCAATTAATTTCTTTCTATTTATAGTAGAGACAGGGGTCTCACTCTTGCTCAGGCTGGTTTCGAACTCCTGACCTCGAGCAATCCGCCTGCCTCGGCCTCCCAGAGTGCTAGGATTATAGGCGTGAGCCACCGCGCCCGGCCATGTTCTCACTTTCTTACGTATATGTCCAGAAATGTTCTAGAAGCATCACATTTTGTATGAGGGTACCTGTGAGAGCCTGTAGCAAAAGTTCCATGGAAACTTGCTCTAGCATGAATGTAGGCTCTCCTGGGCTAATTCCTAACACCATGAGTGACAGGTGTTTCCACCAGAGCCTTGTGCAGGGCACCACCTGCCAGGACGTAGGTGTGTATGTATGTGTGTGTGTGTGTGTGTGTGTGTGAGAGAGAGAGAGACAGAGAGAGAGAGAGAGAGAGAGAGAGGGCTCCTACTTAGTAGCCTGTAGTGGCGACAGGAGGAGTTAAAATCATGTCTGGTGTTTCCATGCATACAGCTTTAATATCATTTAACTAACAACGCTAGGATTTCTCTGCCACCGTTGTCTCCATTGCGCACAGGGGAATAATAGAGAAGAGGGAAAATTTCATACCTAGAATCTTCCAGCAATCAAGGCTGCAAGGGACAGTTGCCTTGATAGCTAAGAATCTGTGGCCACATGCATTTATTTATAGCCTATCATTTTATTCAAAAACTTTATATTCTTGAGCAAGATTCTTAACCTCTGTGTCTCTTGTTTTTCTCTAAGATGAAATGAGAATAACAGCACTCACTTCATGGGGCTATTGTGAGACTTAAATGAGATAATCACAGAAAGTGCTTAGCCCAAAAGTCTGGGAGACAGCCATGCTCAATATAAATGATAAATAATATTATCAGAATGAGAGAAAGATAGAGCAATGGGCAGCAGTAAATATAGTTCATTCTTACTATCCTAGACTGTTATCATGTCGTTCTTCTTAGATTTACAGATTGCTTTCAAATATGTTTCCATCATAGCTCTGTGTGTGAAACCAGAAATAGTGAATGGAAAGCTGTCTGGATGTTGAATCTGAAAACATCACCATCCAATACAACTCTGGTTATGGTGCGGTTGGTCGTCAAAGTATCACTTGCTCAGAGAACAGGTGCCCAGAGATGCCCAAGTGTAAATGCATAAGTAACACAATTCAAGGATGGTCTGTGCTATCAACTCCTAAAACTGGTGGCCTCCCCCAAAGCTCTGTCCCAGTCATCCATGGTGGCATCTGACTTGTTGGGATTCGTTTCTGAACCACTCAAAGGGACTCTTTTTTTCCCCATGAAGCATGGTGAGTTAGGGGTGGCAAGTTCTCTTGCTCTCACTTGAGAACAGGAAAAACAGAGCCTTTACAGAGAAGGGTTCCATAGACCTGGGACTACCGTGTCTCCCCGAAAATAAGACAGGGTCTTATATTTATTTTTCCTCAAGAAGACACCCTAGGGCTTATTTTCAGGGCATGTGTTATTTTTTTTAAAGTACGGTACAACAATCTACATTTATTCAAATATAGTTAAGTCGTCTTCTTCTGGAACATCATCATCACTCTCCAAACTCCGAATTCTGTCCCGGCCCGCGGGACCTTCTGTTACTCACGGGGGCGAGGGGGACCGTGCCTGAAAGAGATGAGCAAGAGAAAGAAACGAGACCAAGCGAATGATTGTCAAGGTCTACTTTACTTGGATTTTTAGTAGGTTTTATATACAGAAAACAAGGAAGTAGAAACAGAAAAATAGAGTGGGGGGGATGATGAGGCTTGGGTGTGGGCCAATCAGCCCCAATCAGCATCTCAATGGCACCGAAAGCTGTAATGCATTCTTCTCGGAACTATAGCTGGAGGGCTGGGTGCTATTTTCATCTTAGGCTATTTTTCATGCGTAGGACAAGTCAGGACAAGTCGTTGGAATGTGGAGGGTCTTAGTCTCCAACATCTCCCCCTATCTTTATTTTTTTTATTTTATTTTTTTTTTAAAGCCAGTCAAATTTAGCAGTGGGGGGTTGAATACCAACTTTAGTGACACTAATGTGAAAAAGTTCTGATAACCCACTGCCATCGGACCAGCCCCTATCTTTATTAATATGAGGGAGATTTACACAGGTTGGTGGAGAGCCTGTCTTAGGCTACACGATGGGCTTCCGCGACCAGCACCCCAAATATAAGATCGGGCGATCAATGTGAAGGTGAGGCCTCTGTCTTAGGCTATGTAGGTGGCATCCAGCTCCGGCACTTCTGATTATGAAGTGTGCCCCCGGGCATGGACCTACAATATTCCCGTCATGGAGTTACCTCACAGCTGGCGGGGGTGTGCACCTGGTACGCGGCATCGCGATAATCCCGTCATGGGCGTCTCCACAGCCTTTGGAACCAACTACGTTCCATGTCTGCGGCAAGGTCTGAGAAATTTAGACCTTCAGTGGGTGTGTTGGGAGACTCTTCATGGAGGTCTTCTCTGGAGCCTCTTAGTTCTAGCCGTTGGTAAAACACGGAGACCGATTTTTGTGTGGCTGCGTCTACCTGCGACTTGACAAAGTTGGTTAGTTTTTTGAATGCCCAAGGCCCAATAGTGAGAAGCAACAAAAAACCTACAAACGGCCCTAAGACACTGGGAAGCAATGTGGATAGCCAGGGGGATGTGGAAAACCAATTTTGATACCATGCCTCACTTTGTTCTCTCCGTTTTTTTCTATCTTCTAGGCTCTGTCTAACTCTCTCAATGCTATCTTTTACCAGATCTGTTTTGTCTGCGTAAAAGCAACATTCTTCTTTGAGTGTTGCGTACAAGCCTCCCTCTTGGAGGAACACTAAGTCTAGGCCTCTTCTATTTTGCAATACTATCTCAGAAAGTGAAGCGAGGGATTCTTTGAGATATTTTAGGCCCTGCTGTAGCTCTCGGAGATTATTATCGATGGCAGCAGAGAGCTGCAGGTACTGCTGGTTGGAGGTGACTAGAGAGGCTATGCCTATTCCAGCCCCTGTGGCACCAAGGCCTAGAACTGCGAGTGTTATGGCCGTGATGGGTTCTCTCTTTTTTCCGGGGCATTGTGGTGCCGCGCTCCCAAAACTGAAGTAACTCATTAGCAGGATGTACAGTGAGCCTGGGGAAGAGCATGACTAATACACAATACTCTCTATGCTCAAGAAACGTTGCAGTGACTACATACGGGGTAAGGCCAGAAGAACAAGCAAAATAGGAGGTGTTAGATGCCTGAATATACTGAAAAGTGGAGTTGACAGTAATTGACTGATTACATATTTTTTCTAAGGGTGCGGGAGGGAGCATTCTTGGGCCAAGAAGGCAAAGACCTAGGCCTGTGACTTGGCTGAGCGTCAGGCCATCATGGGTCTCTAGACCCCATCTGAGTCTGCTGGTGTCATTAGTAAATAATGGCTCACCAAAAGTAGCGACGCCTTCATAGAAGGGAGGCCGGGGGGAGTAGCATACCCAACATTCCTGATATTCTGAATTATTGGCCTCTCGGATGGTCCTGATAGAGGCGTTGACTAAGGAGAGAATTAGTTCTGCTGAGGAAGGGGGCCCCTCGGGCAGGGTAGGTTGGTATAGGGAGGTGCTGAGCAGAGGAGGGGACACAGTTGGGGAGGAGGGTAGGCCCCTGGAGGGACCGTGAGGTCGAGGTGGGTGAAGGTTGTTATTAGGGCCTAATGCGACCGTAGGACCTCTGGGGAGGCTTTTAATTAACTTGATTTTAAATGTGAGACCAATATCTCTCCCAGATATGTAAAGTCTGAGCCCCCATTCAAATCCCCTGGACTGGTCTCAAGAAGCCTTTTTTCCAGCTTCGGTGAATGAAATTAACAGGGAGTTGCACTATTGGTTGCTACACTCTTTCTTAAAGGGGACCGGACCGCTGTTGAGGTGGTATGGGGGAGGGGATTTTCTTTTAACTGTTACATAGTCCCAGGAGGAGGAGGGGCTCCAGTATGTATCGCCCGTAGTCTCACAGCCCCAGGAGGCACAAAAGAAGTAGGGGCCATGGTTAGATAAGTCCTTCGAACCCCAGAGCTACAACCTGGCCGAGAACTGGTGTCTGGTTCTCCCGTGTTAATGGGTTTTACCTGTGGTGCAAAATGTGAGGGCGTGCCCCAACAGTCATGGGCTCCAAGGGCCAACACGCATAGGTCGGCTTCTAGTGGATCCCATGGCGTAGTGGCGGAGAGGTGCGAGGAGGAATTGGCAACGTCTCCTGCCTCATTAATTATTTGCCATGTATAGTTGTAGATCTGATGGGTGTTGGTTGCGATGGTGCTCTTGATCACGACTAGAATCAGGCATAGGAGAGGCAGCGCCTTTTCTTGGGGAGTCATTGTATTTCTGGAAGAGAACAGAATTAAGAATTCTTCTCAGGGGATTCCCTGGGTGGGTTATATAGCTTAATCGCTCTCTCTGGTAGCCATCTGGCGTTTCCTGCCTGGGTATCGTAGATGCAGGCATGTCCTTTTCCCCATATGAGGACAGGGTCAGGCCCCAGCCATTTGCCTGTAAGCGGCTCCTTCCATAAGGCCTGTGCATAAGTATCCGTGGTGGATGGGTGCCAAAGGCGGTCGGCGGCCGTTTTACCGGCAGTGTCAAAGGTGAGAAAGTTTAAAATGAACAGGGCATGATTAAGCAGGGTTTTGGAATTACCTGTCAAAGGGTACAAAATTCCTCCTCCCGATTGTAGTTTGGAGAGCATATTTTTTAACGTCTGATGAGCTCTCTCTACAATACCTTGGCCCTGAGGGTTGTATGGAATGCCTGTAACATGTTTAATACCTAACTGAGCACAAAAACTTTTGAAGTTAGAGTTGACATATCCCGGGCCATTGTCAGTCTTAATAACTTTAGGCTGAGGGAGGGAGGTGAGACAGGCTATAATATGACTGATAACGTGGCGGGTGGCCTCGCCTGTTTGTAGGGAAGCCAAGATAAATCCACTGCAAGTATCTATAGAGACATGTACATATTTAAGCTTTCCGAAAGGGGGGTAATGAGTGACATCCATCTGCCAGAGCTCCCCAGGGATCAGGCCGCGAGGGTTGACTCCTAGGTGTGGCTCAGGGAGAAGGGTAAAACAAGCCCTGCATTGGCAGACGATTTCTCTGGCCTGTTCTTTAGTAATGGAGAATTTAAGCCTGAGGGTATGGGCGTTGAGATGGTGTAAATCATGAGCCTGGAGTGCAGCGCAGACAGGATCAACAGTGATATTGTGAACAGCGCCTGCAACGCGAGTCGCCTGATCAACAAGATTATTTCCAGCTACTAGAGGCCCAGGAAGGCCAGTGTGGGCGCGAATATGGCCTATAAAAAGGGCGCGGAACGGGAGTGAATGAGTCCTTGTAGTTGCTGGAACATTTGAGTGGTAGTGTTGGAGGGCCGAATATGAGGCACAGTTTCCAAAGCGGCGACAGCATGAGCAACATAACAACTATCAGTATACAAGTTAAATGGTGACTGATCTACGTATTTGAAGACTGCGACTAAGGCTGCTAACTCAACGAGTTGAGCAGAGGAGAATCTGGTGGGAAAACTGTGGACCTGGCCATTAATGCTATAGGCCGCGGTGCCTGAGGAGGATCCGTCAGTAAAGACTAAGACGGCTCCTGGAATGGGGGAGACTCTTGTTTTTTTGGGAAATATTACAGGTGTCCGATAGAGGAACTGAATTAGTTTATCAGGGGGGTAATGATTATCTAGTTTGCCCTGGAAAGACGTACAGTTAACTGCCCAATCATCATCATTCTGTATTAGCCACTGAATTTGAGAAGCATTGTAAGGGAGTATTATGATATCTGGATCCTTTCCAAAGAGCTTAAGGGAGTTTTCTCTCCCCAATCGAATAATTTTAGCTACTAAGTAAGGGTAGGTGGGAAGGACTTTAGGGGAAGCCGATAGGTGAACCCAAAAAAGAGGCTTGCCCTGCCAAAAGAGTCCCGTGGGCGAAAAGGGGGTGGGGAGGACAAGTCTTTGGAAAGCTGGGCAAACTCTTTTTGAAGTTGTAAAACATCCTTTAATTGCGTAACCCTTTGACTTAAGTCTTCTTTGGTACGCAAAAGTAAGGGCATTGTAAGGGGAGGCATTATTTGGGGCGCAAATTTGGGGCGCAAATTTGGGGCGCGTAAGGAGGAAGCCATTCGGGATTGTGATATTGGGCCGCTTCCTCTCTGAGGGTTGCCTCTTCTGCGGGGTCGAGGGACTCTCGGAGGGGTTGTTTCTTGAACACCGGGTAATTAAATGCATGAGGGGCTGTACCCTCGGGTAAGGGAGGATAGAGGGTCTTGGTGTCTGGCCTACTAATCGGGGGCTCATCTTTAGATGTCTGGAGCTCAGCTGAGGGGTCCTGAGGGGGCATATTAATACAAACTGAGGGGCAAGGGGAAGGACATGTTGGTCTCTTAAAATTATTAGGAGAGGCCAGGCGCTGTGGCTCACGCCTGTAATCCTAGCTCTTGGGAGGCCGAGGCGGGAGGATTGCTCAAGGTCAGGAGTTCAAAACCAGCCTGAGCAAGAGCGAGACCCCGTCTCTACTATAAATAGAAAGAAATTAATTGGCCAACTGATATATATATAAAAAATTAGCCGGGCATGGTGGCACATGCCTGTAGTCCCAGCTACTCGGGAGGCTGAGGCAGAAGGATCACTCGAGCCCAGGAGTTTGAGGTTGCTGTGAGCTAGGCTGATGCCACGGCACTCACTCTAGCCTGGACAACAAAGTGAGACTCTATCTCAAAAAAAAAAAAAAAAAAAAAAATTATTAGGAGAAACCGGCCCTTCGGCTGTCTTTAAAGACGTTCCCGAAGCGGACCGCGACACAGGTCGGAGGCAGAATTCTGCTACTGAGAGCAGCTGCTTTTTGTTGGGGTCTGAATCTGCCCCTTCAACAATATCTCTGATTAGTCCCCAGTACGAAAAAACAGATACAGGGACGGCATCTGGGCCCTGATTTAGAAGTAAATCGTTTAAATCTCTACCTACTTTTTGCCATTTGTGTGGGTGAATCTCAGGTCCACCAATAATAAACCAAGGACAAGCACGATCAATGAACACAAAAAACTTTACTAGATCCTTTTTCTTAACTCTAATTCCTCTCTCTCTGAGTGAGGCCTTAAGATCCTTAATAAAAACGGCCTCTTTAGACAATGAATGGCCCATCTCGATGGGGTGACAATGTAAAAATTTACTCACCAGACCGTCGACTCTGTGAGCGGCAGAACGAGGGTCTCTGTAGGGTTTCCTTTGGCCGAAGAGCACTCTGCGGCGTCACCTGACAAAGGTCCGTACCTCGAGCCCCACGTTGGGCGCCACTTGTCCCGGCCCGCGGGACCTTCTGTTACTCGCGGGGGCGAGGGGGACCATGCCTGAAAGAGATGAGCGAGAGAAAGAAACGAGACCAAGCGAATGATTGTCAAGGTCTACTTTACTTGGATTTTTAGTAGGTTTTATATACAGAAAACAAGGAAGTAGAAACAGAAAAATAGAGTGGGGGGATGATGAGGCTTGGGTGTGGGCCAATCAGCCCCAATCAGCATCTCAATGGCACCGAAAGCTGTAATGCATTCTTCTGGGAACTATAGCTGGAGGGCTGGGTGCTATTTTCATCTTAGGCTATTTTTCATGGGTAGGACAAGTCAGGACAAGTCGTTGGAATGTGGAGGGTCTTAGTCTCCAACAGAATTCCATCCTGAATTTCTTGCGACTCTATTTCCTTTTTTTTTTTTTTTTTTTTTTGAGACAGAGTCTCGCTTTGTTGCCCAGGCTAGAGTGAGTGCCGTGGCGTCAGCCTAGCTCACAGCAACCTCAAACTCCTGGGCTCCAGCGATCCTTCTGCCTCAGCCTCCCGAGTAGCTGGGACTACAGGCATGTGCCACCATGCCCGGCTAATTTTTTTTTTTATATATATATCAGTTGGCCAATTAATTTCTTTCTATTTATAGTAGAGACGGGGTCTCGCTCTAGCTCAGGCTGGTTTTGAACTCCTGACCTTGAGCAATCCGCCCACCTCGGCCTCCCAGAGAGCTAGGATTACAGGCGTGAGCCACCGCGCCCGGCCGGCTCTATTTCCTTTAGAAGCATTGGCCCCCATCTCTCATGTCGAGCAACAGAGCTCTCATGGGGCAGATGGGAAGGGCTGCTTGTCTTCTTGACCGCTCCGAGACGAAATGCATGGGTTGTGCAGATGCGCTGCGTAGCCACGCCCGTCACTAGGTCTTATTTTCGGGGTAGAGCTGATATTGCACAAATGCTCAGAAATCTTGCTGGGACTTATTTTATGGGTAGGTCTTATTTTCAGGGAAATACGGTACTGATTCCTAACTTAACATTTGCTAAACTGTGTAATAGACTGTTGCTCTATTTCTGGAGGGTCAGTGGAAATAGCCCGTATTCCCATGGAGGCCTCTGGGCAGCCTTCTTGGAACAGACCCATGTCCCTCTGGGGAAGATTATTGTGGGAACAAAATGATTTCTGGTTTCACCTGCCCAACCACCAGTGCGCAGTCGGTCTTGGTCCTAATTCTGTGGTACATTTGTCCTTCAGTATGGAGGGTGGTGGGGTTTTGTTCGAGGATCCTCTTGCATACCGAAATCCACAATGCTCAAGTCCCTTATATAAAAGGACAGTAGAATTTGCATATAAACTATGTGATCCTCGCATATACTTTAAATCATCTCTAGATTACTTATAATACCTGATACAGTGTAAATGCTGTGTAAATAGTTGTTATATTGGTTTTTTCTCTGTATTATTTTTATGTTGCTATTTTTTATTGATTGAATATTTTCCATGTGAGGTTGGTTGAATCTGCGGGTGTGGAGGGCTGACTGTGCCTCCATTGTCAGGGTGCAGCCTCCCTCGTGGTTTGGAGAGGTCTCTCAACCACACCCACCATCTACCTCTCTTTTAGGAGGTTGCTGAAGGTTGTCAGCAAGTCCGTGCAGGCAGCAAACTCATGTGGTGTCTCCCAAGCCCAGAGGCATATAAGCTGTCTCTAGAGACTGACCTACCGGAATTACAGAGAGACAAGGCAAGACAATCCAATCTGGAGAAAGAACTATAATTTTTCACAAAAGAGGGAGGAAAAGGTGCTTTTCTGCTTTTAATTCTATTCACCAATTTTACCAATATTTATGGTAATAAATATTCACATATCAAAACTCCTTTGTTTTTGGCTGGGTGCAGTGGCTCATGCCTGCAATCCTAGCAAGCACTCTGGGAGGCTGGGGCAGGAGGATCACTTGAGGTTAAGAGTTCAAGAGCAGGCCGGGTGCAGTGGCTCACGCCTGTAATCCTAGCACTCTGGGAGGCCGAGGCAGGCAGATCGCTTAAGGTCAGGAGTTTGAGACAAGCCTGAGTAAGAGCAAGACCCTGTCTCTACTAAGAATAGAAAGAAAATAACTGGACAACTAAAAATATATAGAGAAAAAAATTAGCCAGGCATGGTGGCTCATGCCTGTAGTCCCAGCTACTCAGGAGGCTGAGGCAAGAGGATCGCTTGATCCCAGGAGTTTGAGGTTGCTGTGAGCTACAATGATGCCAGTCTACCCACAGTGAGACTCTGTCTCAAAAACAAAACAAACAAATGAACAAAAAGACCTATTTTTTTTTTTTGTGGTCATGTATGAGCTCAACAAATGAGGGTCCTAAGGAACTCCATCACCTAAATTGATACATTTCTTCTACTGTATTATGTACACCTTGGAAAAATGCACTTGAGCTCACAGCAGTACGTGTCCCTGGACTGCCTTTACTACCCTGGTCCACATGTGCCCAGACTTGAGGCAAGAGATCAGGGCTTTTGTACCCAAACATCAGCCTGGTATTTGTTGCTCCTGGGGACTGGGTTATAACTTTCCATGTGGATCTGGATGATGGGGCTCCTGTCATCCCAGAACGTCACAGGTGTAACCCATCAACTGCAGCACCAGCAGCACCTGCACGGTGAGCAAACTGTCCTCAACAGAAGTGTCCATTTACTCCCAAGTGGCTGAGTCAGTGTCTTGGCCGATCATCGTTATTGGCCAATAAGTTGAAATTACTTCAGTATAAAGAAAAGACCTGGATTTTGGAATCAGTCTTGCAGGGATTTTGACGTAGTCACCAATGATCTGAGCGATTTAGTGACATTTACTTAATCTTTCAGAACCCGTTTCTTCGTCTATGCAATGAGGAAGATAAGAATCATGTCACAGGGTTGAGATTAATCATGATAATTTATGTAAAGGTCTGGTATATTGCATGCTTAAAAATTAAAACCGGGTTAATAAAGCCTTCTGATTAATCATTTAAATTATTTCTTTGTTGTGGTTCCTCTTTCTAAAGGAAGCAACTGTTCAGTGGATTTGTTTTCCTCTCTCTCTAGGAAGTTGAAGTTCAATTGTGCTTTCATCACTATTCCAAAGAAATTCGCTCAGTTATATTTAGTAATTCCTCCTATGTATTTTTGAGAGATAAGCATCTTGGCTGTTATTGGTATGTAGCAGTCATTCCAACTTAACTGGTAGTGAAGATCACTTTAGGACAAGTTCCAGAGCCTACTGGACAACTTGTCCTAAACTGTTTGGACAACTCTCTTCCAGGAACAGGTACCCACAGTTGGTTGGTAAGACACAGAATCTAGATTGGTAGTTCATCTGTCTCACTTTAGGAGACTAAATTTTGCAGAGGTCTGGATGAATAGCTGGACAGTTCCATGTAACTAAGGGAAATTTAGTCTTGTGGTTAGCCACCCGTGAAGAATAACAAGTATGCTTTTCAACAACTTCTCTTTTGGTGCTTAGGGACAAAATGCTGGGCTTCTCCATGACCAAACATGATTCAGCTATTCCGAAAGTTGTAATAAATCTTCCTTTCTTCTTAATTCATCATCCTCAATCAGTTAAGTTTCAATGCATGTTTGTTTTTTTTTCTGTGTTGCAAACACAAACTAGACTAATTTTCAGACTAGAATAGTATCATTGAGTGAATCATTTGGTGCCTTAGGTACATTAGTAGGGAGAAAGAATTTCTCATGGAATTACTGTAAAAATTATTATTGCTTGGATTAGATTCTTGAGTATGTTCACTTGGAGACTTGTATTACTCTGTTCTGGCAAGAATGTCTGATAAAGAAATTTAACTTTGTAGATCTTTTTAAAAAAATCATTCTTCTGTGAGCAGTTCATACTCTGGACAGGAACTGCTTGTCGCCTGGGCTTTTTCTCCTGCTATGACTTTGAATTTCTGTAGAGCCACCGCACACACTGTTCCTCAGGAGCTGCAGTCCCTTTTGCCTTTTGGTTTTGTTTACCCAGAGAGGAGTCATGCATATATCCAGAAAGAGACTAGCCCATGCCTTGCTAAAATATGCACAGAATCACAGGGGGCTCTTGCATCAAGCTCCAGACTCTTCTCTCTAAGAAAGGGTCATGTCAGTTGCCACTGCCAGGGCTGTGCTCAGCACCTGGTCTTCTAGTCACTCCCCCTGCCCCTCCCCTTTAGTGACACTTGCTGGGACCTCCCCAAGGCTGAGCTCCTTGGCTTAGGCACCATTTCAACTGCTACTTAGAGACAAGGTGTCCTTAAACGTTGAGCCCCAGTGTGGTCCCTCTAAGACTGTGTGCCATGTCCCCGGAGTTGCAGAGTGTTTCCCCAGCAGTGTGCCTCTTTGGGGTCTTGACTCTACTGCTGTGCCCTTCTGGCTTGTGTGGTGAGTACCATGGTTACGAGGAAAAGGGGATGGTTTCTCCAAGGTATGGAGAAAAGTTCTCAGTGAAGACTTAACCAAATAGAGTCAAAGCGTGGCAATTCACAAGGTTTTTTCAGAGAGTACAATGAACTATGTTATTGATAAAAATAAAGAATTTTAAAATATCAAGGCAATTGTTCTAATTCAGATAGACACTGCTATTGTGTCTAGAATAACAAAGTGTTGATACGCAAAACGTTTTGCAGGGCTTCTTTAAAAAGGAATAACCTTTAATTTTCAAATCAATTTCTCGCATTTA
Source organism: Microcebus murinus (assembly GCF_040939455.1). Classification (NCBI taxonomy): domain Eukaryota; kingdom Metazoa; phylum Chordata; class Mammalia; order Primates; family Cheirogaleidae; genus Microcebus; species Microcebus murinus. Next base: position 27,103,575 of record NC_134126.1, on the reverse strand, counting down.
AATGACTGCTTCTAAATGCTTAAAACACATTTCTTTTCCAATTAGGTTAGTTATATACAATCTACAATCTCAGTTACTGATTGATTAGAAAACATTTCCATCCGTAAAGCAAAAATATTATCTGTGTTCACAAATACTCTGTAAATTTGCTGCAGTAGAAATACAGAATACTTTGTAAACTGTAAAGCCTTTTAGAAATGTAAGGTATTATTATTGAAATGTAGGGAAATGCTTATAAATAAATGAGAAATGTATGTATTTGAGAGAACTTGGCAGAACTGGTTGATGAACTGTTGCTATGGAATTTAATTATCATTATATTATTTAAATGGAAATGTGCTTTTAGCAAAGTGATATTTTTCTCTGTCAGCCAACTTTGTTTCTTATCTGAGAGAAATTTTATAATAAATTAAAAATATGAATATGCTCTAAATTTATTAAATTTCACTAATTTCCTCTGTAAAATTTTTGGAACTGTAGATAATTCCTTTTCTGATAGACTAACGCAGCATTATATATTTCTTACTTCAAAGTATGTCTTTGTTTTACATAGTTTTGATAAATCTCTTTCCCAAACATTGAAAAATGATAAAACACACTCTTTGTGGAGTGTATGATAGTTGGGAGAAGTAGGGATTGCATAGAGATTCCAGATTCAGTCAATCCTCAAACATTATCAATGATTACCAACTCTTTTATTAAAATCTTATTAGAATATAACACACATATGGAAAAGTATACAAAGTGAAAACATACAGCAAAATGATTTGCCAAAAGGTAAACACTTATGAAAACCTCACTCAGGCAGAGAAATAGGACCTTGCCAGCCCCCAGAAGTCCCCATCCTTCTTCAAATATAACACCATCCTGATTTTTCAAATAAAAATGGAATCATATATCCAGGGTCTATCTACTTTTGTTCAATATATTGTGAGACTCATATGCATTGTGAATAGTGTTTCATTCATTTTGATTGCTGTATAATGTTCCATTGGATGAATATACTACAATTTCCTTTCCTTTTCTATAGTTGATGGGTATTTTGGCTCTTTCATGGTTGGGCCTATTATAAATAATGTTGCTTGAGACATTTCTAAGCTTGTCTCTTGGTGTACATGTTCCTGTATTTCTGCCAAGAAAATGCCCACGATTGCAATTGTTAGGTTCTAAGATACGATTATCTTCACCTCTCGGGGATAACAGTCTATTGTTCTTGGAAGTGGCTGTACCTTGGAAGTTACATTTCCTGAAGCGATGCATCAGAGTTCCATTGTGCCTTATTCTGTGTTAGGCTGGGATGAGGCTATACCGGTGTCAGGGCAGGCAGTGAGACAGGCAATAGGTGGATGTGGTCAAGGGCCGAGGGTCGGGAGCAATAAAAACAGAGAAGAGAAACCACAACCACAAGCACTTAAGGTTAGGGACTTTTCCCAACCGGGAGCCTACACAGAAACTAGGAACTTATAACCAGAAATAACCTTTTCCTCATTAACATAGTAAAACTCACACCCCCTAGCATGAGGACAGTCCCAGAGCCAGCCATGCAAGGACAGAAAATGGGAGAGCACATGGTTCTGGGAAATCTCCACCCACATCCCCGAAAAGACATAAATATTCTACCCCCAGCTTGACATATCGTTAGGGATTAGCATAAAGGACAGGTCCTAACCCTCGGATGACGCCGTTCCTTATTGGAACTGTCCACTCTCTACTGACCTTGACAGTGTACTATACTTTCTGTACTCTGTCTTTAAACTCAGGGTCATCTCCACTCTTGGGGACAGACTTTTCCTCTTTCTGATACTTACTTTCGCTTTACAATAAAAACTACTTGTGTGGAAGTGCTTCGTGTCTGTTATCATTTTATCATACCGGCCCTACTTATAATTCTTCCAAACAAGGAGCCAAAAAGCCAGGAAGGCAAAAACCACAACTGACATTCTTGACAACATCAGCATTACAGTAGTTTTCAATTGTAGACATTCTGGTAAGTGTGTCGTGGTTTCTCATTGTGGCCTTTATTTTTTCATTTCCTGACAACCTTTGAAGTTGAGCACCTATTCATATGCCTGTTGACCATGTATATAGCCACTTTATAGAAGTGTCCATTCAAGTCCCTTGCCATTTTTATATCGTATTGTCTGGTTTTAAAAAATCCATTTGTAAGGCATTCTGGCATTCTTTTCATTTAGCCTCATGATTGCTAAATATGATCTGTTTCAGAGTGATTCCCTGTGGTTGAATTAATACTTTTTGTACCAAAATGTCCATGAATAGTATCCATAGCATAGTGATTTTGCCAAGGAAATGAAATATATGAACATACTCAAGAATATAATAACATACCTGAAAGCGTTTGAAAGCCTGATCTATGTGTAACCCAGGTATTCCTCTTGGGCATACTCAAATCAGTATAATAATTTAATAACATAGTTCTATATAATGGGAAGGGCAGTTCACTCTGAATTGTTAATTACACTCTAGCTCATTCTCTTCTATCCTTCTCTCTCACCATTCAAGATTGCAAAATGCCTCCTCCCATTGCCCATGGGTCCCATGAAGATGTGAGTTCATTTTTATCCTTTACTACTGTGATGTACTACGAATGCGATGAAGGATATATTCTGGTTGGAGAGCCTAAAATCTCCTGCAAATACTCGCAGTGGTTGTCTCCAGCTCCTCAGTGTAAAGGTAACTCCAACCTTACTCACTGTCCTTGGTTAGAAGACAGAACCATCGTGGACATTCTGACAACAGGCTTTTCTTCTAGACAAAGGCAGTGCTTAGAAATTTGACTTCTACTTATTGATTCAACTTGGGTAATCAATACATGCACATGGTATAATATTTTAAAAGTATGAACCATCACACAGTTTAACACTCTTAAAACTACTGTTATGGTTGTGTGTCTTTCCAGAGTTCATCTGGAGGGCCACAGTTTGCTTTGTTGTAATAGAAGTTTTAATTCCAATATAACATACTATAGCACTGAGTACAAATTTTAGGTCTACAGGTCAATCAATCACAAGGTAAACCCACCCATGCAAACTACCACTCAAGTCAAGAAGCATTACCATTGCCCCAAAACCAGAAATGTCCCACCTGCCCTCTCCCAGTTACTCCCCAACTTTCCTCCCCAGTTATTCTGACTTTTAACACCATGGATTAGCTTTGTCAACTTTTCAACATGATATAAAGGAAATCCCATTTGTATTCTTTTGTGCCTGGCTTCTTTAATCAACATTATGTTTTTGAAAATCACGTATGTTCTTGCATGTAGTGACAGCTTATTCATTGTCATTGATCATAAAAAGATTAAGGTTTTGAGATATAACAGTTTTGAAAACTCAGTTTCTAGGGCTGCAATACCTAGGTTTATATCACAATCCTGCTGCCTAAAAGCTATGCAACCTTAGACAAGTTACATAAACTATCTGTACCTAATTTTTTTCTTTTTAACAAAATGGAGAAAATAGTGTTTTGCATTAGTGCTTACATTGATACGTAGTATGCACAATAACATTAGCATTATTATTAACCTTATTGTTATAATCATGAAATAAATGGAGGTAAAGAACAACTCTCAGCATCAGGTAAAATTTATCAGTGTTTCTCAACTCTCAATATTTTTTGCTACTATCAGATCTTATTCTAAGAAGCAAAGGATAATCAAAATTCTTTCCTTTATAGCCCTGTGTCTGAAACCAGAGATAGAAAATGGAAAGCTGTCTGTGGATAAGAATCAGTACGTTGAGCCTGAAAATGTCACCGTCGAAGATCATTACATTGAAACTGAAAATGTCACTGTTCAGTGTGACGCTGGCTATGGTGTGGTCGGTCCCCAAACTATCACTTGCTCGGAGAACGGAACCTGGTACCCAGCGGTGCCCAAGTGCGAGTGGGTAAGTGGCACAATCCTTGAACTGTCGTCAATCCCTAAAACCGGTGGCATCATCCAAAGCTCTGTCGCAGCCAACATCAATGAGATCGGACCTTTGTCAGGATTTGTTTCTGACAAATCACTTACACAGTCAGCACTGTCACCCTCGAAGCACTCTGGTGAGCTTGTAAAGGCAAGTTCTAATTCTTTCACTTTATTGCAAGAAGGACCAAGCCCCTACAGGGGACCTGGCCTCTAGCCTTATACTTTCTCCACTCAATGCTATGCTTTTGCTCCATTTCAGATGGAGTTCCGTCAGAACTATCCCTCCAGTTGTCCCTAAAGAGGCCGCTGGTTGTCCTCTGGAGCCCTGGTCCCTCCGTGCTTTAGCTGTTGTTTATTGCTGCCTGAGACCAGAGAAGGTGCGGACTCCAGGGCAAACCCTGCTGGGACCCAGGTTTCTTTTGGATTTTGTCCATCTGTCCCGAGGAAGGTTTTGAAACTCCAGCTGTGTTGCCATCAATGATGCATCCCAACGGGGTCATGTGTTTGGATTTAGTTTGGAGAGAAGCCTCTCAAAAACCATCTTTTTACTTCTTTTAGGAAGCCCCTACAGGCTGTGAGAAAGTGCTTGCAGGCAGAAAACTCACACAGTGTCTCCCAAGCCCAGAGGATGTGAAGATGGCCCTGGAGGTGTACAAGCTGTCTCTGGAGATTAGACAGCTGGAACAAGAGTGAGGCTTGAAGAGGAAGAGCACCAGATAGAAACCTGCACATCTATTCCCCCTCCACCCGCCCACCCCATATAGAGCATTGGGTATGTTTTTCTCTTTAGCAATTTTGCTGTTCCTTAGTTACCAGCATTCACAAGGGGAAGAAATACCTGTGTTAAACTGAGTGCAGTGGCTTGTGCCTGTAATCTCAGCTACTCAGGAGGCTGAGGCAGGAGGATCCCTTGAGACCAGGAGTTCCAGACCAGCCTGGGCGACATAGTGAGATCCGATCTCTAAGAAAACAATAAAAATAAAAAATTAGCACACCTGTAGTCCCAGCTATTTGGGGGGCTGAAACAGAAGGATCTCTTGAACTTAGGAGTTCAAGGCTGCAGTGAGCTATCATCACGCCACTGCACTCGAGCCTGGGTGACAGAGTGAGACCCTATCTATAAATAAACAAACAAACAAATAAATTAAATTAAAAAGTACTCTTTTATTGATAATATGGAACTATTCGTGATTTATGTCTTAGCTCAGTTTAAGTTTCTGCTTTGCTGGATTTGGTGGACTGGCTGAAATTAATAGTTACCTGTCAAAAATAAAATTATCTTTATTTTCACTTTGATTTCTGTGTAATAAAAGAATAGGGGCTTATACAAATCACTTCCAAATGTTCCTCTGGTTAGCTTTCTTTTCTACTTTGCGGTATTGCAGGGTACACGTGGTCTTTGAAAACACATACTTGTGCCCTTTGTCTGAGGTCTGTTCACGCCACCCCCTCCCTTCCTACTCATCCTGACCTGCGTCAGGACACGTACGACATCGTCCTCCGTCTCCTCCCTTCTCACCCTATTTGATCACAAGTATTTCTCTGAAGTCGCTTCTATATTCCACTTTATGTTTAATATATTCGGTTTCGTTTGACATCCCTGTCACCCGACGATAACACACCTGAAAGCGTTTGAAAGCCTGATCTATGTGTGACCCAGGTATTCCTCTTGGGCATGCTCAAGTCTTCCAATCCAATTTGAACGCTCTTTAATGTTTTAATTAAAGTGGCTTTGGTGTCTCTTTTAGGTCAGATTCCTCAGAAGCAGAGCCTGAGAAGAGGTTTCATGTGCAAGGAATGTATTAAGGAAGAACTCCCAGGAAAATCAGGAAAGGAAGTAGAGTCAGCAGGACTCAAAGGGAATGGGCCTCCCAAGGCTACCAGGCAAAGTGCTAGGGTGGGTAGGGGTGTAGCATAGCTTTATCCTGAAGAACTTTGCACTATAAATTATGCCTCAGAGCTTGTCCCACCCAGGCACAGGAATGGGGCTTCCCTTCTGCTGCACCAGCCAGTCCCTGGTGAAGGACCAGCCTGGGGCCACCTAGCTCTCAGGGCATCCAGCACTCTCAGCGTGTGGCCAAAGCTGCCCGGTGGGAGGGAGACCTCTCAAGAAAGCAGCAGGTGTGGCCATTAGAAACAAAGCACCGGCCAGGTGCGGTGGCTCACACCTGTAATCTTAGCACTCTGGAAGGCTGAGGTGGGAGGATAGCTCAAGGTTAGGAGTTCGAAACCAGCCTGAGCAAGAGCGAGACCCCCCCCACCTCCCCCATCTCTACTAAAAAGAGAAAGCAAATTAATTGGCCAACTGAAATATATAGAAAAAATGGCGCATGCCTGTAGTCCCAGCTACTCCGGAGGCTGAGGCAGGAGGATCACTTGAGCCCAGGAGTTTGAGGTTGCTGTGAGCTAGGCTGATACCAGGGCACTCTAACCTGGGCAACAGAGACTCTGTCTCAAAATAAAAAAGAAACAAAGCACCCAGGAGCCTGCAGAGGGGCATGCAGCAATGGTAAAAAGGGATCCCAGCAGGGCTGGGCAGAGCTCTTGAAGGCTCATCCACATGTGTCCCTCTTATGTCTCTGGGTATTCCTGGGAGTCTTGTATTTCTGACAGTCACCACCATTAAAACTATCTTGAAACAGAACAAAGCTGGAGGACCAATACTACTAGATTTCAGGATTGATTATAAAGCTGTATTAATTAAGACTGCATGGTGTTAGTATAAGTAGAATCAAAATAACTATGCAACTGAATAGAGAATCTAGAAATATCTATATCTCTATTATATATTTTTATATATACATATGTGATACACACTAGAAATGTATAGATATAGATAAATTAAATATAATTTTTTTAACCTTAGTTGTGATAACTTTGACTCTTCAGTGTGGTGTGAAAAGATATTTTTTTCAACACTCACTTCCTAGGTCCATTGGTGAGCTATGTGGCAAAACTGTACCTTGATCTCTACCTTATATCTACTCAAAAGATATCCAAAGTGGATTCTCGAGCTACATGTGAAAGATTAAAAAAATAAAGCTTCTAAAATAACACACACAGGAGAATATCTTCATGATTTAAAGTAGGCAAATATTTCTTATATACAACAACAACAAAATTATCTATAAAGGAAAAAAGTTATGAATTTCTCAATATTAAAATAAGCATTTCTGTTTATATAAAGACACCATTAATTTTCATCAAAGAAGATATATGAATGGCCAATAAGCACATCAAAAGATGCTCAACATGATAAGTCATTAAGGAAATGCAAATCCAAACCACAATGACACCATTTTCCACCCATCAGGATGGCTATACGGGTTTTTTTTGAGAATGGAAAATAAGTGTTGGAGAGGATGTGGAGAACTTTAAACACTCATCTGTCGCTGGTGAGAATGTAAAATGCTGCAGTTCCTGTAAAAACAGTTTGGCAGCTCCTCAAAAAATCACCACTTTTTTCAATTCTTGCCTCCTCTGAAATCTCATTCTCACGCCTGCCCACCTTCTGTGGCTGGCCTCTGGTTCTCACTGCATCTTGAACATCACCTCTCTTCTTTGATGTCCTCAGAAGGGCAGTCACACAAGGAGGTCGTGGAGCAGATGCCAGTACGAGAGCGAAAGGCAAGCCACAGTCTGCAAAGCAATATTTTCGATATTTGTGTCCAAATAAGGATTTAGATCCAAAATATATAAAGAACTTTTACAAATAAATAAGAGGAATATAATCGACCCACCAAGAGAATGGACAAAAGACCTGGCGCACCTTCGCGTAAAAGGATATCCAATTGTCCTATAGACATGTGAAAAGTTGATCAACTTCATTAGTTATCAGAGAATTAAAATTAAAACTACAATGCAATTTCACCATGTGCCCCAAAGCATGGCTAGAATGATAAAATACCAAGTGTCAGCAAAAATGGACTGCAACTGTAACTCTGAAAAACTGATGGTGGAAGTATAAATTTGACCCAACTGCCTTGCAGAATTCTTTGGCAGTAACTACCAAAGCTGAATGTGTGCCTGGTCTATGATCCAGCAATTCAACCCCTAGATATCACTCCTCAGAAACACGTACATCCACTCAACAATGGATATGGATTAGAATTTTTGTAGCAGCTCTATTTGTAATAAACTCAAACTGGAAATGATCAAATGCTCGTGAGCAATAGGGAAGATAAATTAATTGTGATACATCACGTGATGAAATATACCATAACAATGGAATGAATATCTGAATGAATTTCAAAACATAAAGTGTCTAGTGAAAGATGCCTGGCACAAAAGAGTATATACTGCTTAGTTTCATTTATGCAATATGCAAAAACACACAAAAGTAATTCATAGTTTTCAAAGTCAGTTTGAATAGCAATTCCCCTTGGGATGGAGGCATGAGGGGGGATTTGGAAGTTGCTGATAATGTTTTGTTTCTTCATCTGAGTGGTATTTTATGGGTGTGTCCAGTGTATGAAAAGTCAGCTAGCTCCACACTTAAGATATTGCAATTTTTTATATATATCTTTCAATAAAAATTAAATACAAAATTGGAAAGAAGGTGAATCCTCTATACCCTAGTGCAGGGGTCCTCAAACTTTTTAAACAAGGGGCCAGTTCACTGTCCCTCAGACCATTGGAGGGCCATTGGAGAGTGCAGCGCACATTCTACACATGCGCACTGTGGGCCCCCAACAGGTCGGCTGCTAAGAAGGACAGGCAGCGGCGGCAAAAACACCTGGTGGGCCGCATGTGGCCTGAGGGCTGTAGTTTGAGGACACCTGCCCTAGTGATCTAGGGGGTAATGGCAGGTTTACCCATTTACTTACAATATCCTTACCGATAATACATTTAGATAGAGGAGAAATTGTCATATTACTCAGAACAGGATTTATCTTTTCAATGTTTACATTGACTGATATGTTTTGCCCTTTTGCAGCTACCTGCGATATCTCCAAGGTTATTATATTACTGTGTCACCAGTTATGTGGAACACTATAAGTCCCAGAATCCACAAGCTTCTCCTGTGCTATTTTAGCTCCCTCTGTTGGCTCACTAATTTTCACCCAGTGCAGTAAACAAACAATACCCAAGGGATTAGATTTTGTTCTAGTTGTTAATGTCGATGTTATGCTAATATTACTTCACTGGGGCAGATCGTCAAGAATGAATGGTATAGCTTTGATGCCACACTAGTAAGATCTACTTCTCCTTATGCATCTCAAGGCTTTAACTATTATCTCAAACTCTGGATGATAAGATCACATGGATTTCACAATATCATACCTCTCTTCTTTGTCATCCCAGTTTTTTCCTCAACTTAAACATATGGGCATGGGGTCTTTGCGTCAACCCCACTATCTACCCACTGACAGTATTTACAGTATTGACAAATGTTGGGAAGAGGGTCTGATGGATGGGAAGATTAGATGCTTGGGGCAAATCAAATCACGTGCTCATCCAAAAGACACAGAAATATGCAAGGAATTCATCAAGGTATGGATACAGGGCAAAGGCAGTCCTACCATTTTCTTGGTTAGGTAGAAGTCAAATTTCCCAACTTCAAAAATCTTCACAGCACATTCACAACTGAAATTATTTCATCTGGGTGAGTAAGAGCCTCATGAGAACTTTGGTGGTTCAAATTTTCCCTTCTAAGCATTGCTTTATAAGAGTTGTGGAGCAATTCTACACACTGGTTGCTTTTGATATATGCTAAGCCCATGCATCCAAGCCAGGTGTACTCCATCAATGTACAAAATGACTACAAGTATAATGACTCAGCCCCCTGGCTAACATAGCTCATTTCCAATTGACCTGGAGCAAGGGTTAATTACTCAAGACATCTCTTGGCATCTGACTAATAGGCCATTAGGGCCTAGCCTGTATTTATTGCCTGCACCTGATTCATTATAGTTTTCTTAAATAGAATCATTGTCTCCAAGACTGAAAACCACAGGTTTCTTCACCTCTTCCCTTTTCCTTTGTACTCTGTATCTAATCAGTCATGTAATTCAGTTGCTTATTCCTTTGAAATGTTTTTGAGAGAATGGAAAAAAAATGTTTACATTAGAATTATGGAATTATTTCTACAATATGGGTCTATTGAAAAAAATTTAAGTTAGCCAAATTCCAACAATTCTTTGGCCCAAAATGGATCTCCATAAAGTTCTTTGACTCTTTTACTTCCATTATTCTTTACCTCCCTTTTTACCAAACAGGGTTAGAAGTCTTTTCAAGCAAGTATATTGAATAATGACTAAAGAGGTTGAGAGTACATGCAAAGAAATAGCCATAGAGATCAATGATAGGACTAAACACATTCCCCAATTCCATCATATTTAATTACATCTATCACTACTACCCTGGCCTAAGACACCATCACTTCTGTCGTTAGTATTTCCCTCTTATCCTTCATGGCAGCCATAGAGAGCTTACGTAATTATTCCTCTATTCACAATTCACGATTAGTTTCCCCTCAAAGACTAAATTTCTAAGTCCTCCTCAAGGCCTACAAGTCCCTATATGATCTAATCTCTGCTTATTTTTTATTTTTATTTTTTTTTGAGACAGAGTCTCACTTTGTTGCCCAGGCTAGAGTGAGTGCCGTGGCATCAGCCTGGCTCACAGCAACCTCAATCTCCGGGGCTCAGCGATCCTACTGCCTCAGCCTCCCGAGTAGCTGGGACTACAGGCATGCGCCACCATGCCCGGCTAATTTTTTGTATATATATTTTTAGTTGGTCAATTAATTTATTTCTATTTTTGGTAGAGACGGGGTCTCGCTCAGGCTGGTTTCAAACTCCTGACCTTGAGCAATCCGCCCGCCTCAGCCTCCCAGAGTGCTAGGATTACAGGCGTGAGCTACCACGCCCGGCCTAATCTCTGCTTATTCCTCCAACACCACCCCATCCTCCGCACTGCTCACACAGTTCTGCTATACTGGCCTTGTCGTTTGGCTTGTGGCTTTTCTATGCTCTTTTTTTTTTTTTTTTTTTTTTTTTTTTTTTTTTTTTTGAGACAGAGTCTCACTCTGTTGCCCGGGCTAGAGTGAGTGCCGTGGCATTAGCCTAGCTCACGGCAACCTCAAACTCCTGAGCTCAAGCGATCCTCCTGCCTCAGCCTCCCCAGTAGCTGGGACTACAGGCATATGTCACCATGCCTGGCTAATTTTTTCTATATATTTTTAGTTGGCCAATTAATTTCTTTCTACTTTTGTAGAGACAAGGTCTCACTCTTGCTCAGGCTGGTCTCAGACTCCTGACCTTAAGCAATCCTCCTGCCTTGGCCTCCCAGAGTGCTGGGATTAGAGGTGTGAGCAACCATGTCTGGCCAGTAGCTCTTTCTTAATTTTGTCTTTTCATGGTGACTTGGAGGAAGGAGACAGTATTTCCACTTTCTAGATATTAACCCCATTTCCTTATCTTCCTTGTCTATGCCTAATTACCTATTTTTCCGTGACAGTTATTTCCATTATTTTTAAAGTACTAGGTTTTAGTGGAAAGCACAGATCTGGTTGTGATCCTAGCTCAGCCACTTAATATTTATAAAGTTTTGGGCAAATGTTACTTAACCCTCTTTGTAAAAGGGATTTAAAAAACCATAGGGTTGTTATAAAGCTAAATGGAATCATTTATGGAAAGTACTTAGAATATAGTAGGTGCCTAATAGGTAGAAGGAACAATGTAAAGTAGTCTTCTAGTAAATGTTCTAAATTGCTTTTTTTATTTTATTTTACTTCATATTCAGTTATTGTCTTGGATTCTCTTTCTAAAGTCAAGAAAATTCATGATGAATTTATTTGCTTTTTTTTCTCTCTAGGAAGGTTGAAATTTAATAGTGCTGGAATGAATATTACATCATAATTTACCCAGTTATTTCCTGTAAGTTAGAGCTAATCACTTTGGATTTTGAGTTCCTGTAAACAGTCTTTGCACCTGAACTGCATGAGCAGGTTTTTCAGGCCTCCCTAAAACTTATCTTCTTCTAGTAAAAATCGACATATCTTCAAGTATCACTTCCCATGAAAGATAAAAATGATGCACATAAACAACTCGTGCTTTACTGCTTTGGTCAATGCCACACAGCAGGCTGATTGTTCCCTTTTGCTGACTGAACACCATGCAAGTACTCTCAGTCTTAGGGAATCTTCCTCTCTTCACGGTTCTCCTCTCCCAGCCACTTCCGTGTGTGCTGGTTTGTGTTTTTCAGGGTTCAAGATACTACTTGTTCTCCCTTCTAAGAGACTAAAATGGCACCAAAGTGTGATTCATTAGGTGACTTATGTGAATCAGGATTAACAAAAAGGAATGTCACACTCAACTACGGTGTGTGAGTAATTTGTCTGCCCTTATTCTTGAATTTTTTTCATGTTTCTCTTTCCCTGCTAGGCTTCAGTAATTCTGGAAGGAAATTTAACTTTCTCCATCATTTTTTGTTTTGTTTGCTTTTTAATTTTACCTTTCCATTGGCAGCCCAAATTCATAATTGAAGCCACTACTCATCCCAAGCAGGTAGTACTTAGAAATGGCTTCTCTCCTACTGTAATCTCCAGTCTCCAGTGGCCCTAACACTCAGCTTTATCAGACTCAAAGTTTGCTTTAAGGGTGACTAAGCAGGCCCACTCTGAACCAAAGTCCTTTTTTCCCAACCCTTGTTTGTTCTGTCACTCAGAAATGAATTACTCACATTTCTAGATAACAATTTAAGTTGTACTCCTACAGTGAAAAGAAAATATTAGGGTTACGGTTCTAAATACACTCCAAGTTCTACAAAGTTACTCGCTCCTGGTGTCAGAGGTTTTGAGTGTCCTTGGGCTTGATTGATTCCAGAAACCCTAATTCCACCTTCTTCCCTTGAGCGTCTTCCTAATTCAGAGCTCAGTCTTGACCTGACTTTGCCCCAGGGTGTAGCTGCTGTTGACTGTTGTACAACCAACCTCCAGTTTGGCAGGTGCGGCCGCTAGTTCACTCTTTCTTCCAGATATTTCCAGGTGGAATCTGAGACCCTTGAGCTTCTGTTGGTGGGATGCCAAGGCCTGAGTCAGGGAGCAACTCCTCATGTCTGTGCCTTCTCGGGTTCTGACCTTCCTACTATGCTCACGCAGCCTACAGAGTGAGCAAGGCAGTTGCTGGGGCACTGGCCCCAGGACAGCATGAGGAAGTGTACCATCAATGAAGGGAAGATAATTTAGACCAACCAAGTGCAAAGGCATTTCTTCCATATTAGTGTTACAGGCCAACAAGGTTCATTGCCCGCTACTCAAGAGGAAGCCAATACACTGAGATAGCAAGGTTTATAGCAAAGAAAGATATTAAATATCACAGGCACCATGCAAGGAGATGGGAGAAATTTCTCAAATCCATCTCCCTGAAAATTTTTTTTTTTTTTTTTTTGAGACAGAGTCTCACTTTGTTGTCCAGGCTAGAGTGAGTGCCGTGGCGTCAGCCTAGCTCACAGCAACCTCAAACTCCTGGGCTCGAGTGATCCTTCTGCCTCAGCCTCCCGAGTAGCTGGGACTACAGGCATGCGCCACTATGCCCGGCTAATTTTATATATATATATATCAGTTGGCCAATTAATTTCTTTCTATTTATAGTAGAGACGGGGTCTCGCTCTTGCTCAGGCTGGTTTTGAACTCCTGACCTTGAGCAATCCGCCCGCCTCGGCCTCCCAAGAGCTAGGATTACAGGCGTGAGCCACAGCGCCCGGCCCTCCCTGAAAATTTTGAGAGAAGGGGTTTTTAAAGATAGTTTGTCCAGCAGAAGACTAGGCAGTTGAGTCTGCTAATTGGCTACGTTTGGGGCAAAACCACAGGGGTGTAGAAATTGTCTTCCATGCTGGGTCGGTTCTTAGGTGGGGGTTGCAATACCAGTTGAGTCAGTTCCTTGGTATGGGCCACTGGGTTGGGTGGGTCAGCCAATCCCCTGGAATGCAGCGCCTAGACAATATCTCAGAAACCTTGGGTTTCACAGAGTGATGTTATTGATGAGGAAAGTCAAGAATCTTTATGACAATCAGCTATGTAATTCCTGAGTAGCAATTATAGAAAAGTAAACTAGGGGACAGTGACTGGCTATTATCATTATTTTTTATCTATGCCTGTGCCTTTGTAAAGTTTAGGCATTTACCACAGCTCTTGCCTTCCGTCCCTTTATTAATTTCTAAAGGGCAGTTTCATTAAGAATTTTAAAGGTGTGGTCAAATTGTAGCAATTTACATCAATTTGTGGGAGGAATTATAAATGGTTTTTATTAATGCTACTGATTTATTAACAATGAACAAATTATTTTATTAGTGGTATAATAAATGGTTTATTAATTTCCGTTTTATTAATGGAAAAGTTTAACTACAAAATATTTTTAAAGGTTTTAATATTTTTAAGTATATACTATTTCCATTACTAGAGAAAAAAAACTTGGTTTGTATATATTCCTGGAGCTCTACTCTAGTAAACAGATAAGAATGAATCGTAACTTGATTTTTTTGCATATAAATATAAATGCAATAAATCTTTGACACTCGTTTACTTTTTAAATAAGTTCACTATCTCATGCTTGGTTTACTAATTAGTTGTCATTATTTTTACCATCTCTACAGCAAAAGTGAAATTGTTACTATTGTCACAAATTCTGAGAAAATTAACTAGAACCTAAAATCTTATGCTATGCGTATAAAAATTCCCTGTAAACCATAAAACATTATATAAATATAAGGTTTTATTTTTGCAGTTTGGTAAATAATTTTCATTATTCAAGTAATTAAAAATTTTTCTTTTCCTAAGGTTCTTTTCTATAAATGATTCAAAAACACAGGGTATTCTTGGGGTTGGTGGGTGGGGAGATTCTTGGAAATTCTGGATTTGCACAGTCCTTAAAAGTTTTCACAAAGCAACATCTTTTTAATCACAAATGTTTCTTGAACAACTTCATTTTAAAGAAAAGACTCTTCTGTTGCTGATTCTAGACTTTATACCTAACATCCTCCTTTTTGTGTGTGTGTGTGTTTTTGAGACAGAGTCTCACTCTGTTGCCCAGGCTAGAGTGCCGTGGCGTCAGCCTAGCTCACAGCAACCTCAAACAAACTCCTGGGCTCAAGTGATCCTCCTGCCTCAGCCTCCCGAGTAGCTGGGACTACAGGCATGAGCCACCATGCCTGGCTAATTCTTTCTATATATTTTTAGTTATTCAGTTAATTTCTATTTTTAGTAGAGACGGGGTCTCACTCTTGCTCAGGCTGGTCTCGAACTCCTGAGCTCAAGTGATCCTCCTGCCTCGGCCTCCCAGAGAGCTAGGATTACAGGCGTGAGCCACCGCGCCCGGCCCTAAAGGCCCTTCTTTAACCCCAAGTGGCACAGGCAGCATGCTGTGAAGAGCAGGGCGTGTTAGAGCAAAACGACATCGACTATGTTCCTCATTAGCTGTGGGACCCTGGGCAAGTGACTTCACTTCTCTGTGCTTCTGTTTGCTCATTTGTAAAATGAGGATAATAAGCTACCTCATGATGTTGTTGTGGGGAGGAGTATTAAATGTATTTATATTTGTTCAATGCTTAAAAAGCTGCCTGACACACCACAGTTAGCCCTTATATTAATACATTTTGCTAAATATTTAAAATTATTGAAAAAATAGTTCTATACCAGGCGAGGAGTCAATTCTGCTTTCCCCCCAAACACATACACATGCCCATTTCCCTTAATTCTCAGCCACATGATACTATGAAGGGGAAACCCTTACTCTGTGAATTATGCCATGTTATTTTAGAGGCAAGGAAATTGATCAGGAAGGGTTAAATCTTTCAACAAATCCCCTTAGTTCTGTGCTGTTTTCTTTGTTTTTTTTTTTTTGAGACCAAGTCTCACTCTGTTACCCAGGCTAGAGTGCCATAGCATCAGCCTAGCTCACAGCAACCTCAAACTCCTGGGTTCAAGCGATTCTCCTGCCTCAGCCTCCCAAGTAGCTGGGATAACAGGCATGCGCCACCATGACTGGCTAATTTTTTTTTCTATATATTTTTAGTTGGCCAATTAATTTATTTCTATTTTTAGTAGAGACGGGGGTCTCACTCTTGCTCAGGCTGGTTTCGAACTCCTGACCTTGAGGGATCTGCCCATGTTGGCCTTCCAGAGTGCTAGGATTACAGGCATGAGCCACCACGACAGCCTGGCCAGTGCTGTTTTCTTTAATGAATCAGAAACAATTTTCCCTCTTCCCTCCCCTTTCCTCTCTCCCTCCTCCTCCTCTCCTGCCCTCACTATCCAAGGCTGCGGTTCACCGACCAGGATTGCACGGGGACACTATGAAGGTATTAGTGAACTATCACTCAGAACTGTAGTAGGAATACGAGGAAGGATAGGCTCTGGAACAGCTAAAATCTCCTGTAGGTCTACAGGATGATCATCTTACACTCCTAAGGGAATCCAAGCTCTCTGGGCAGATTAGTGCAGTAGAGTGACTCAGAAGTCACTCAGACAGAAAGGGTCCTCCCAGCCAGAGGCAGAGTCATCGTGGTTCTGTGCTTGAGCCCGAGTGACGTCGTCTGTCAGGGTGTAATTCTAAATATCTAAGAAACAGCACCCTTCGGTTCTTTCGCAGTCCGAAACCTTTTATGGAAGAGTCGACCTGTGGGGTTGACCTCACTTTTGGTCAAATGGCTGTTAAGGCAGAACAAGCAACATGTTCCTGATCAGATGTTTTTCAGGCCTGTGTTGGAGACTGTCCCCTGGTTGTAGAGAGGGTAAAAAAAAAAATGACCGCAAATGCTTCCTGGTCTTGTATCCATGCTCTTGGGCTGCCTTTCGATTTGGTTTGCTCAACGGGACAATAGCAAATATGACGCAAACAGAGGCCGGGAGAGCACTTTGTGCTCTGGGACTTGTCCTGCTGTTGCCCTTGGAACTCTGTGTCCGCCACCACGTGAGTAGGTCCGGGCTGGCCTGCTAGGCAACGAGAGACCCATGATCCTTCTTTGCCCCAGCTAATCGATAAGCCTGCCGACTGCCAGAAAAGTGAGTGAAGCCACTGAACCAGTCAGTCCGCAGACAACTCCACCACGGACGGCATGCACACGAGCACATCCAACCGCCGTCAGCTGAGCCTGGGCCAATCCAGAAAGACGGCCCGGAACAGTCCTTGTGTAAATAAACAGTTGTTCCGGGATACTAAATCCTGGGGTTGTTTTTGCAACAGAAGCCGATCCAAAAAACTCTTCAAAGCTGTTTGCAGTCTGTTAAGTGAAGGTGCCTTAAGAAGTGACTGCACCTAAGTGGACATAGAAGAGTGACATTTATTGGGTATTTATTGGGCAGGGGGGAGGGGGTGGGTATATACATACATAATGAGTGAGATGTGCACCCTCAGGGGCATGGTCATGCTTGAAGCTCAGACTTGTGGGGGTTTAGGGGGGAGCAAGGGCATTATTAGAAACCTTAAAATTTGTAACCCCATAATATGCTGAAATAAAAATAAATAAATAAATAAAAATAAAAAAAGGGACTACAGTGGCCCCCGAGTTGTCAGCGTTATCAGCCCCAGGCACCTTGCAGGGCTCGTTTCGTGCGGGGACAGATGCAGCTTACAGAGAACTGATCTGGGCTTTGGCACATGACACAACTCACTTTTGGTCGTCCCGTTGAGGTGGCAGTAAGGGTGGCCGTTGTGTTATATAGACTGTACTCGAGGGAAAATGGCAGCGCCGTTGGAAGAAGAGGCTGAGGCAGGGCACTCGGCGCTGTGCTCCTTCCGGGGCGTCCAGGCAGGCCCTGACTGAGGACCTGAGCGGGGACGGAAAGGAAGGCTTGTCCTCCTGCTGCTGCCGCCACACACCCTTCTGGCCA
This sequence comes from Microcebus murinus, assembly GCF_040939455.1. NCBI lineage: Eukaryota > Metazoa > Chordata > Mammalia > Primates > Cheirogaleidae > Microcebus > Microcebus murinus. Next base: position 27,085,819 of record NC_134126.1, on the reverse strand, counting down.
CAAACCGCGGAGCTGCTCTCTGGGGGCAGTGGGCGAGGGCTCCCGAGGAGGGGCGCGGTTGGGGGTTCCCCCAGTCAGGCCAAGAGAGGAAACAGGAAACAAGAGGGGTTTCAGAGACCTCCCTTGCGACATCCTGAGAGAACGGTGGTTCCGAGCGGGGGTGGCGGGGGAGAGGAGGGCGTGCCTCACAATAACTTTTATGTCTGACTTCTAATTTCCCTGAGAGAGAATTGAACAATCGATTTGTTGGGGTGACAAACACTTCCCTGGAGGAAGGCAGCAACGGCTAGGGATAAGCTTTTATCAGGAAGTCGGTCAGAGAAGGCGCAGACGGCAGCGGCAAGGTCACGTGATCAGAATGCGGGCCTCCGGGCGGAAGGGGCCGGAGTGCTCCGCCCAGCCCCGGGCAGGAAGTGAGGGCGCCCCACCCCAGGGGGAGGATGTGAGCAGGTGGGGTAGAAGCGGGCAGTGCCGGAGCCCACAGGATGTCTTCAGTGACGCGTGGTCCTGCCTTTGTGTATAACAGTTGGGAGGAAACGGGCTTGCTGCCACAGCAAACAATCCCCAAATTTCAGGGGCTTTAAACATGAAGCTTTATTTCTTGGCCGGGCGCCGTGGCTCACGCCTGTAACCCTAGCACTCTGGGAGGCCGAGGCGGGAGGATCTCTCAAGGTCAGGAGTTCCAGACCAGCCTGAGCAAGAGCGAGACCCCGTCTCTACTAAAAATAGAAAGAAATTAATCGGCCAACTAAAAATATATATAGAAAAAATTAGCCGGGCATGGTGGCACATGCCTGTAGTCCCAGCTACTTGGGAGGCTGAGGCAGTAGGATTGCTTGAGCCCAGGAGTTTGAGGTTGCTGTGAGCTAGGCTGATGCCACGGCACTCTAGCCCGGGCAACAGAGTGAGACTCTCTCAAAAAAAAAAAAAGCTTTATTTCTTGTTAACACGATTAACACTACACACCCATCTTGGGTTGGTGTGGAACAAGAGTGGGACCTAGGACCCACACAGAAGGAGCCTCTGCTTTGGGGGGAGGAACATGACCGCCCCATGCTGGCTCTCTAGAACTTCACATGTTACTGCCAAAAGTAAATCACAGTAAGGGAAGTGTAAAAGGAAGAGGGAAGAACAGTTTCACTACGTGCCTGGAAGGAGAAGAATCAGAATCATCGGTGAAACTTACAAATGACTACACCACACTGGGACTACAGAAATTTCCAGCAGGACATATACACTCCTATGTGCCCATTTTATTTGGGTTTCTTGTGAATCCCAATCAAGGTTTTCAGCTGATCAGCACAGGAAGAAGAGCCTCATGTGGCAAAGGCGGACATAGGAGCACAGGCAGAGGGAGTCAGGAGGGTGTAAGGACAGGAGGATGCAATGCAGAGGCCGTGGGCTTGCCTAGAGCAATTCAGACCAAGTTTATCTGTAGCAGCAACAAACAGCAGACAGCCCAAATGTTTATCAATAGGAGAATCAATACGATGTGCTTACAAACAGTGGGATTTAATCATTCACTAATTCCCCAAGTGTTCATAGAGCATCTGCCACGTGCCCAGCACTGTTCTAGGCACTGGGGATACATACATCTCTGACCCTTAAAAAGCCATTAAAAAGAATGAGGTGTATTTATGTTACTGATGTGGAAAAATATCTAAAATGTATAAAATTTAAAAAGCATGTTGCCGAACAGCATGGATCATAGGATCCCATTTGCCTACCCATTTATAGATACTGCATACATACATACACATACTCTTACAGTGATTATCTCATGGTGATTATAATAGTATTTAGGGGGTGGTAAAAGAGAAGGGAAAGGATTTATTTGACACTCTGTACTCTTATGTACTATTTGTAACCTGAGCACGTTTTTATATGTAACATATAGATTATCTGATATGACAATCTTTATTTTTATCTTTATAATAATAATAGCAAACATTAGCATAAAATAATTTTAATAAAAATTATTTGGCTGCTCAAGAAAAGGAAAGACGGGGGGGGCGGGTAGGCAGTATCTGGAGCAAGGCGTCAGGATGGGGGGGTACATTGGCTACAGTAGATGGGAGAGGAGAAACAGAGGAGATTGGGATGGGAGAATTAGGCACGTTTTTCCTGACAAGGCCACAGGGGGCGAGATTCAGGGCTCACTGTATGACGTGACCTCAGATAGGATGATGGACATCTCCATTTTCTGGCAGGCGGAGAAAAGGAAGAGTGAGTGTGGACACTGTTTGGTTGTCTACGGCCTCCTCTTTGATGGCTTCTGTTTTCCCACTGAGGCAGGAGGTGAGAGCACCCCCCAGAGAGAGGGGAGAGGCAGGCAAGAAAGGTAGAGAAGGGTTGAAAATGTTGCAGGAAGGGCAAGAGTGGCCTTGCTAAAGGGAGTTAGAATTTCCAGAGAGGCAGAATTGAGGGCTTCGGTGAATTCAGAGTGGTACCAATCTACTTGGAATTTTAGGGTTTTTTGTTTTTTTTTTTCTTCCAGAGCTCTGTTAGCATAGAACAGGAGATCTTTGATTCATTTAGGATTCAGATTCTGTTAGACGGGCCCGAGGAAGGAGCAAAAGGAACAAAGAAGTTGACAATATTGATAAAAGGTTGAAATGTTGTTGCACCATTGCCTTTCGGTTGGGGAGGGAAGAAATGAAAAGAGAGGGGCTGGTGGACGGTGACGTTGAATGGAAAGTGTTTGGTGGCAGGGGATTATTCAGAGTGAACAGACTCTAAAGACAAAGGCTGGGTCGGGGAGTGGGGTATCTCAGTATTTCACCCTCCAAGTGGAACAGTCCTAGGTGGCGATGAAGGCTGGGGTGGCCATTGGAGTGGGGGTAAGTGAGCAAGGGGATATCACTGGGGCTGTGGAGCTGAAGGGAACTAAAAGGCCAGGCCCTGGCTGGGGTCATTTCCTGACCGCATGTCTCCCAGTTAGGAGCAGGGATGAGGACAGAGTGATGACAGGGAAGGGGAGGTTATTTGCCAGGGCATAATTCAGTTGTTTCTGAGTCCCATGGTCATATTGCTATTTATTGCTATCCAAATCCCTGTGTAGTGTCTAATAATGAGATCCCTGGCCCTCTGGAGATCAGAACTCCTGTCTTAGCTCCTGCCTCTTGGGACCTAAAATTCCATCACTGGCCCGATCGATCAGTGTTTCAGGTCCCTGAAAGAGGAGGGCTCAGATATTTTGCTGTAAATCTCCGTTTCCTTTATCATGCCATTTGCCAGGTCTAGTTCATGGTCACTGTCTATTTGCTGCCCCTGTAAACTATGGTACCAAGAGAGGAACCAGCCTACCGCCTCTCGGAGCTAACAGCCCTTGAGGGCTAATTAGCAGAGGTTCTGCTGGAGATATTTTCTCTCTCACACAAACACTGCTTTTCACAGCCCTCTCAACCCTCCTTGTTATTGTCTACCCCCCAGGGACACTCCATTCCAAACTGCAGAATTCGTATTAGAGAGTAATCTAAGGTAATTATGGAGGTTTCTCAAAAAACGAAAAATAGAATTACTATACGATCTAGTAATCCTACTACTAGGTATTTATTCGAAGGATAAGAAACCAGTATATCTAAAAGATACTTGCACCTCCGTGTTTATTACAGCCAATAACCAAGGTAGGGAATCAAACTACGTGTCCATCAGTGAATTAATGTGTAAAGAAAATGTGATATATATATATATGTGTATATATATATGTGTATATATATGATATATATATGTGTATATATATATTTTTATATATATATAATGGAATACTATACAGCCATAAAAAGAATACAATTCTGGCATTTGCCACAACATGTCTATAACTGGAAGTCATCATGTTAAGTGGAATAATCCAGGCACAGAAAGACAACTATGGCATGTTCTCCCTCATATGTGAGCTAAATATGAGCTAAAAAGGTTGATCTCTCATGAGCTCAGGGTGACACACTCGAGTGTGGTCATAGACACAGAAACAATCTGAGGAAGGAATCTGGGTGAGGCAACACTGACCACATTCACACATCCACTAAGTAGAAGGTGAGATTACCCAAGAGTGGGTTGGGTAAGAGGAACAGAGTCATGGCTTAACTACAGCAAGAGATGATGGGAAGTAACTTCGGGAATACACACACTCAAGAAAAATGCATAACCTTTGTCTTGGAAAACAAACTACAGGGAAAAAAAAAAAAAGATTAAGGAAAAAACAGGATTTGTATTACAATCCCAGAACAAAAATTGGCCAAATGCTTTCATTTTTGCTGCCTGGTGTCTATCTCCATAACATCTGTTTCCTTCTTACCCGTCCTTCTTTCCTGTTTCATTGGCTGCAACCTTTTCTTAGAAGGGTTGGTATGATAGAGTCAGGGCTGAGGAAAGAATATGCCCATGGGGTTCTGGGCGACTCTTCCTCTTGTTGTCTTCCTCGGTCTTGCTTTCCTGTCTTAGACACTGACTCATAACCACCAGGGCTGATTTTCCTCGTGGGTGGCCACTGCTGATCTTGTGGACTTTGCCAGAGTGCTGCTCTGGTCACACGTCCCACAGTTCCCATTCTGCTAGAAGTACTTATTCCATACAGTTGCCAATCAATTCCCCCTCCACTGAGATCCCCAATTCTCTCCACTCCAAGTGGATGAACATTTCCCCATAAAGTGTCATATCTTTACAGTCCAATTTAGAGAATTCAACCTCAGGCAATCATATCTCTTTTCATCCCTAAAAGGTCACCTTGCTTTTTGCAAAGACCTAGCCCCTTCTGTCTATCAACAAATTCCCCTAGAGGATGAATCTGACTGAGGGATACTTGTGTTAAATCACTCTGTTGGACAACTTGAGCTTTCCTCATGCTTGCGATCCACATTAAGGGCAGCCTTCCACTTTTTATTTAGGTTTTAAACGTAGGCATCCAGGTATCTCAGGCGGTCAAGACGTTCTCCTCCCAGAGCTTGAATTAACATTTGACCATAATTTGGCCAACTTACTCTCAGTTTCCATCAATCTCCATTGGCATTTATCCAAAGGGACTAACTGTCCCGTCTTGATGTCCCTGAGTTCCCCCCAAAATATCTAAGTTAGATCCCACCACAACTCCTGATACAAAAGATACTTATGCAATAATCAAACTCTAATGGGAAATGGATGTTAACTAGATATAAATTAAGCTCTTAAATTTAATCCCTTAAATTTCAATGGTGTAACACAGTAGAAGTTTCTTTTTTTCTTTTATTTATTTATTGATTTTTGAGACAGAGTCTCGCTCTGTCGCCCTGGGTAGAGTGCAGTGGCATCATCATAACTCCCTGCAAGCTCAAACTCCTGGGCTGAAGTGGTCCTCCTGCCTGACCTTCTGGAATAGCTGGGACTACAGGCATGCACCACTATGTACAGCTTATTTTTTAAAAAAATTTTTTTCATAGAGAGAGGGTCTTGCTATGTTGTTCAGGCTGGTCTCAAACTCTAGGGCTCAAGTCATCCTCCCACCTCAGCCTCCCAAAGTGCTGGGATTGCAGCCATGAGCCACCACACCTGGCCTCTTTTTTCCTTTTGGGAAGTCTAAAAGGGTTGTTCTTTGTCAGCTTTCCTCTAGGCCGTGATGTGGGGACTCATGAAGTTGCTCTTAGATCTCCATCCTTTTCAGCATGTGGCTTCCAAAGTCACCACATTTATCTGCATCAAGCCGTCAGAAGAGGAAAGAGAGCATGCAAAGAAGAGAGACCCATTTCTTAACCACCTCTCCCTGGAAGAAGCACACCTCACCTATGTTCCCATTCCCTGGCCTTTGAAGCTATTAGCACAGCTGCTCCATGGCTAACACTGCTTTCTAAGGAAGGGGATCACAGGTAGTTGGTGAGCAGCTAGCTATGGTGGGCACACATCAAGTGAGTCAGATTTTCATGACTTTGGATCTTTCTCAAGTGCAGGGTACACAGACATAGGTACGATACCAGGGGTGATACGGTTAGGAAATGGCAGGGCAGATATGGCACAGGGTGGGCAGAACTGCCTATTTGATATCTCTATCTGGGAAATCTCACAGGCACGTCAAATTTAATGTGTCACAAAAGGAATCCTTTACCTACTCTGCCTGCAATGCCCAGCCTATGCCCACTGACTCTCTTCTCTCTAACCATGACCATGTAAATAGATAAAATCATCTCACCCGGGCCCAAGTGAAAATCCTAGGGATCATCCTTGATTTCTTCCCTTCTGGGTTCTCCATTTAATCTATCCTCAAATTCTGTTGCTTCCACTTCTAAAATATATTTAAAATATTTTAACTTCTACCTCTTCTGCCATTTCTCTAGTCCAAGCCACTGTGATCTCTGATTCATATCCACAATGGCCTCTTAATGGTTCTCCCTGCTTCTACTCTTGCTTTCTTTAATTCATTTTCTACAAAGCACAGCAAAAGATCTTTTTAAAATGTAAATTTCATCATATTAGCCTGCTGCTTAATCTCCCAATATTAACTTTCCATTGCAGAACAAATTCTAAACACCATAACGTGGGCAGCGAGATTTTGTAACATCAGAATCCTGTCCACCCCTGCAACTTCATCCAGAACCACTCCCTTGCTTGCTCTTGCTATACTGGCCTATCCTGTCCTGAAAAACACCCAGCACTTTCCTATCTCAGGCCCTCCACCCATGCTACTCCTCTTGCTTCATAGTTATTTTCCTCTCCCTTCCCTGGATATTTCCTACTCCTCTCTCACACCTTAGCTTAAATGCCACTTCCTCAGAGAGCACTTCCATGACCAGCCCAGCCCCCCAATCTAAAGTGAGTCTCCGTCATCCACTCTTGGTAGCCTTCATAGATCACCATTTGTAACTTGTTATTTATTTATACATTTACTTGTTTAATATGGCCCTTCTGTTAGACTATAAATTTCATGAAGGCAGAGATCACGTCTCTTTTCTTTCTGAGCTGTATCCCAGCACTTAGCCCAATACCTGGTACCTAGTGAGTGCTCAAAAAATATGTTACAAAAAAAAAAAAAATGAACGTGCAGATTACAGGGAACTATTGAAAAACATGGACTCGGGGTTAAACTGGGCATTGTGTAACTGGAACAAAAAAATTGAGACACCAGAGATCCTGGTAACAGTCGAAAGTTGGTTCGGTGGTGGTGGGGAAATGGTGCAACTGTGGGTAAAGACAGAAAGAAGCGGGGAGGGATGGCTCAAGAGAGGAATATGGAGATGGAGTTCTGGGGTTTTGAGATGCTTAGGGTTACAGTGGACATGCTGGTGTTAAGTGCAGAGCAGATGAGGATCAGCGAGCTGAGAAGTAAGAACCCGCACACCAAGGCGTCAGAAAGGCCAACACAGTGGATGCGAATAGTCTTAACACCTAGTGGGGGGTGGTGCTTTAAAAAGGCTGTTCCATGAAATAAATGATAATAGCAGGAATCTGGATGGAGAAGAAAAATGGGAAAGCAAACCCCAGTCAAAGTCATGGGGATCGTGAACTTACATTCTGGAAATAAGTAAATGTAGGAAGGGCTGGATGGACGGAATGGAATTAGGTCCATGGGTCGAAAGGCACAATAGGATATCAATTTTTCTTCCACCATAAAACATGTGGGAGTGAACGGTGGGGATTTCACAGGAAAGGGCGGCCAGCTGGGTTTCTGTTTTATCCGTAAGATAAGAGGCAAGACAGGCAGACGTGTTCAACAGGCTGGGTGTGGGAGTGGGCCTCACAGGTGGAAAGCAGGGCTGGAGTCACCAGGATTATTTTGAAGGGGAAGCAGGGGTGATGGTTATGGTTGGTTTGTTTTCGGTTTTTTTTTTTTTTAGGGAGTAAGAATAGATAGCAGAAACGCAACAAACCGGAGGCTTCAGGAGCAGGCTGGGAACAAAATTCAGCACAAGGGCAGAGAAGCAGCAGCTAGAGCACATCCCACGAGTTAAGGAAGCTTGCTGTGAGTGGCCAGGAAACGGCAAGTTGATTCGTGGACATATAATTTATTGCAAATAGACACTCCCTGGGAGTAGATATTCAACAGCTAAGCAGTAAATGTTCTCTGAAGCTATTTCCTTTTCTGATGAATAGAAAATATTTTGTTTGAATTCATGTTTATGAACTCTATGGGGTCATAGGTCATATTTTGTTTTCCTTGGGTTTCAAGGCTAGACATGAGAAATAACGCCTTTCATTCCAGCTCTGTTGTCACTGTTTGCAAAAGAGGAAGCTCTTACTGTAGTTCAACGGGCTCCATTTCCTACTCTTGAGCTTTCTGACATTTGTAATAAAGTTAGAATAACTGAATTTAGAATGACAAATATACCTGCCCTCAGTAATAACAAAAGTATGAAATCCTCTGTTTTGGTAGCTTGAGCTTGTTTATTGCAAGCCTAATTTCTCCTGACTTCTGTCTCCTCCTTGCAAAGGCTTACGAAAGCTTATCAGAGAGGTTCAGGATTCTGTGTAGGTTTGGACAAGCTGATCTCATAGGAACATAGAACAGTAAAGACTGTTAGTGGTGGAAATCTTATGCAAATAGCTCAGTAGTAGTCATTTGATATAAAAAATATAGTGGTAGAAAAGTCATCAAGCCTCTTAGCTTCAATCAATAAGCACTCTAATGACATAAACCCATTGATGAGCTACTGGGAAAGGAAAAATGAAGTAGTTTTCAATGTTAATTTGGAAGTGAGGGATAGCTTATCCAGATTTTTATAGGGCAAGTTGCAGTTCTTGAAGTGGCTCCAGGTCCATACTCACTCTCACTGTATGGACATGGGAATGTCATGTTTATTAATCATTTATGGTATTTTATGTTATTGAATCTTTACGGGGTGAAGGCATGTGTGGGTTGGGGGGATCTCACCTAGAGTGGGGCCATTTGTGACATCCATCACTTGGCTAAAATATGTGTTTCCAAGGCCAGAGCCCTGTAGGAGCCCTGTTGGTGCTCGTTGGGGGTGGGGAGGAGGTTGGCCTTGGTGGATGAGTGGAACTCTGTCTCTCTTGATCTTTTCCACAATGTAGCCAACATGTCTAGCAGGAGCTTCAAGATGTTCAGAGGATTCCCTCCATAGGAAGCTGAACCAGAACTCTGGAAGTATGAACACATTCACATATAGCAGAAGGCTATAAATTTGTGCCAGCCACTTCGGGTTAAGTAAAACCATCTCAGGGAGAACATAGAATAAGACAAGCTCTATAAGCCCTGGGTGCACACCAGCTTATATAAAATCAGACATTGCTATCTATGTGCCAGAGTTTTCATATGTTTATATATTTTATGTTCCCTTTATTTATTTTTGCTTGTTTTACTTAGTAGTTAGAAAAGCTTTTGTGAAAGTTCCGCTCTATTTTACCTGTGCTAAGGTGGAAACACAGAAATGAGTTTGTGTCTTTACTATGGCCAAAATTAAAGGACATGGAGTTTAGTTAGGGGTCAGTATGGGGTGGCAGAAACAATGGGAATGTGAAAGCCTTAGTATACGGTGGATGGAGAGACTAGCTGTTGGGCCCCACTCGAAGATTCTCTTATAAAAACATAGAAGTGCTGCATTTCTTTTTACTAAGGGATTTGGCTTTCCCTTTGCAGGCAAACCGAGACCTCTAAAGCGAAAATGTCATTACAGGCTGAGGACTAAGATTCATTGCTGACCTTTTAGTTGTTTTCATTCCAGGATACCAGGTCATCAAACAGCTGGGTGAGACGGCCTCTCCCTTTTAAAATAAAGTAACCCGAAGGGATTTGGGCAGTAGTGTTTGCCATCTTATTTTTGCAAGAAACATTTATTATGATTGCAGCTGGTCTTACTGTCAGTAGTTGCTTATCCTCAAATTAAAAAAAAAACAACAGCTATATTTTCATCTGGACTGGGCTAATGCTTGAATTTCTGTCCTTAATAATGTTCATCATCACTCTTTTTCTTCTTAAAAGGATTTTTCATTGCAGGGGAAGAGTTATCAAAACCCCTATGCTTGTAACAATGGGTGCTTTTTTTTTTTTAATAATCAAGAGTAATATATTAAATATTAAATATCAGCCAATTTATAGTAAAGGAAGCAACGGGATTGAGAGTAGAAATGGAAGAGTATGTGAGGTGCACTTAGAACAAACTTGCCGTAAGTCGAGTCTGCCTAGAATTGGTCATGGTCGTCTTTTCACACCAAATTTCTTTTCAGTTTATAAATGGGAGCAACCTTTCAATTGCAATCAGAATGACACAGAGAGAATATCATTTAATAAGCGTTGAACCCAACTTTTATCATAATTTATGTAGCCACTATATTATCTGTTTTACTTTTGTTTTCAGTGTCGCTGGCGCTGGAAAACAAGTTCTGTCGCCTTCCTTCCTCTAAAGGCTGTTACCAGGTCAAAGGACGAAAACTGAAAGAGCAAGTTGCCTGTCTCATGTTGACAACCTTAGTGGCCTGCTCTTCCCCAGACGATGCCTGTTTGATTTTTGCTGCAGTCGGTCTTGGGGAGTGTAAAATGTTGAGGGAATCAATGGAGTCTGATGGGACTGAGGGAAGAGAAGGGAGGAAGAATCGTCCATTAATTAAACGAGTATTAAAGAGCCTTTAATATGGGCTCATTGAAGCAGGTGCCACTAGGACATAAAGGGAAAGCTAAAACCAGCCCTCCACCCTCTCACAACCCAAATCTGTTTGGACAGATAAGATACCAATAGCAGAATGACGAAGTGGCAGTTCAGAGATGTTTTGGTTGAACGTCAGTGCAGTATGTAGGAATTTAGGGCCAAGAGAGAACACTTTAGTTGGAAGTCTTTGTGAAGGAGAGGGTTTCTTTGGCCTTGAACTTTACACTTGATGATTGCCTCTTTCCCTTGCCTGCGCCTAAGAATTTTGAATATTGTCATTTTTTGAGACCCTTGTTAGTTCAACTAAAGCCAGAACAGAAGCAACATGGCACTCCTGTGGGTCAATGGGATGAAGGGATGAAGACTACCTGTCACTGACATGAATATTTTACGTCTGTTGAACCCTGTTGATGCTCAAACCTCAGTGGGAAAACACAGGTTTTTGTCTTCTGACGGGGATTCAGGACAAAGCAAAAATATGTCTTTTGTGACTCTGGTAATGTAATTATATATGGCTGGGGCCTTTCCATCTCGGCTTCATCCAGCTAGGCCTTGAGCTCAGCCAAAGGCATTTTAAGATGCCCAGCAGTGTCTCTTTCCACAGTTGGGAATTAAGATCAGATGCTTCTCTGTATTTTTCACAGGAACGTCTTCCCATGTGAAACTGGGCTGATTTGAGTCTGCCAAAAGGCATGCTCTCCAGATGCTAGGAAGAAATACACAGAAAAGGAACATAACTCCATGGCGGGCACAGGCAGTGGGAATTCTATAGATGTAGAGAGTGAAAGAAATATGGAAAAAACACAACCACGACTTGCCCAGCAGACAGAACGCCTGTGGATTCTCTCTTGCTCCTAGAACAACGATTGCTGCATGGAAGTAATGATCTGATTGGGCTCTTAGTTCTTAGCTGTGCACCTGCCTTTTATCTTCCTGTGTGGGTTTCTCTCTAGCTCTAATAAGGAAACCATGTAGAGGGTTGAGCTATTCAGATCTGAGTACTATGCACGGCACACTTTGTAAACACTTTCCCTTAATAACAGGTAGCTCTGTGCCTCTCTCTCCACCTTCACCAGCAACTCATATTTCTTTCCTGGAATTTCATTGGCAAGCCCCAGAGATATGAGTCTGCCAGGGACACCGAAGCTTCCCACGTTAAGTATTTGTGGTAAGACAATAAAAAATTTGCAGTCAGGAGAACATGCATCAGGATGTGTCTCTTGGACAGTAATTTCTTCGTAGCTCAGAGTCAGTCGTATCCACATTCTCAGCTCCCCACTTCTGGCAGTTAAGACTGCAGATCCCAAACATAGCTTCATAAAGTATTTATACCCACCCAACATGGGTGTGTCTCTCTCTTTCAGTTCCCTCCTACAGAGTGTTTATTTCTCCTTACTTGTTCTCTTCTGGATTTCACCGTATCTCTTTTAAAGGATTACAAATGAAAACCAAACCCTCTCTTTGAATTAGCCTTTTACAAAAGTCACCGATTTTTTTTTAAGGGAAAAATGTTTTTCCTGCAGATTTTCATCTGGTTTACAAATTAAAAAGGACTCACACAGCATAGTTGTCTTAGGGTGGGCTGGTCACATCCAGGGACACCAGCAAAAAAAGGAGAGTGCTATTTCTTCTGCAAAATATTTTATCCTCTGACTTTGCATCAGCTTGCTTAAATTAAGAAAATGAATGTTTTCATGCCATTAGTGTGTATAGCTTCTTCCTTCTCTAAACTAATAATGCTTCTAGACATTGCAGCAAAATTCATCTGCAAAGCAGAAAATTTGTTGTAGAATGAGGAGAGATTCCAAAATTATTTGGTGCTGGTGACACAGATGAAAGACCATTAACTAGGGTCTGTAAATTGCAATTACTCCCCTTGAGAAGGACTAGATGAATTTGGGCATTTAGACATGGTATCATCATCACATTATACCATTCTATACTCCTAGATCAACAGGTAATTTGATAACATATCTTCTGCCCCAAAGATCCATTCTCCCAATAAAAAATAGGTTCACTACCAACGTTCCCATCTTTCCAGGAATATTTTGGGGAGGACATCCTATCAACTGTGCAACAGTGCATGGGCCTTGATGTATGGGCCAACATTTTTCAGAAGCTGCTACTTAATATTGGCATGATACCTTCCAGTGTTCTGCATTAAAGGTCATTAACTAAAGGTGATGATGCCGATGATTCCAGAAACCTCAAATTTGTGATGTCAACGGTTACTCTTGAAATTGATGCTCCAATCTCTGGGACACTCACATACACCTGGTGCATTAGAGCTCAAGGTAAGAGTGCAAATCCATGTATCAGCTTCAGGTTAATTGAAGACAATAAAACTCTTCACTCTCCCTTAAATCTTCCACTCGGGCTGCTGCTGAGCAACCTCTGAGGATCCCGAGGGCTGAGGCGGCCAGCTGGGCTAGGCAAGCCATTTGGCATATACACCGTGGGGAACCACAGAGCAGCACAGCCTGTGATTCCCAAGGTGAGAGTGCTAGAGGGAAAGGGGAAATAAATAGATCTCACTTAAAGTACATTCTAACCAGTCACAGCTCCCTCTGCAAGAAACCAGCTCAGAATGTCCCTGGGAGTTATTTGAGTTGAGTCCAGTGATTAGCACACGAGGGTACAGCAAACATACAGGTCAGGTGAAATTTGCGTGAAATGCTCTTAACATACCAAGGTCATTGGCCCAAATAGGCAACCAACTGGAGGAAAGTTTTATAAGTATGGTCTGCGTGTAAATGGGAGATTTAAAGTTTAGCCTTCAAAAAAATTGTTCCCAGTGGTGACCATCTCATGAGCCAGTTGAGGGTTGCCAAGCAACAAGAGAAACAAAGGCAAGTTCCAAGAACTTCATTAAAATCCATAGCTGCCGGGCTTTGCTGTAATGTTCTCTACCCTAGTGGAAAAGACACCCAGTCAGAATTGATAGCTCCTCTCTGGTTCTACCCTGGGCCCTCTCTCCTCTGAGCTGCAACTCACTCTGGTTACACTGTTAACTTTAGCAGGAAATACATTTTGCCTTATCCATACCTTTTAGTATATCTGTATGTTTCCCTATTAGATCTCTGGCCCTTTTAAGGCAGGAACCATGTCATACTTGTCTTCTTACTAATACTAGCTTAGTACTTAAAACAACAATTATTAATATCTTCCTGTACAAGCTAGGTTGACAATAAATTGAATGTTAACTGCATATTAATGATCTCTGCCTATGGAAGTTCTAGCTTTCCTTTAAGTCCTGTCTCAAATGCTCTCTTTTTCAGGAAGCCTTTTTTTTTTTTTTTTTTTTTTTTTTTGAGACAGAGTCTCATTCTGTTGCCTGGGCTAGAGGGCCATGGCGTCAGCCTAGCTCACAGCAACCTCAAACTCCTTGGCTGGAGCGATCCTCCTACCTCAGCCTCTCAAGTAGCTGGGACTACAGGCATGCACTACCATGCCCGGCTAATTTTTTATCTATATATTTTTAGTTGTCCAATTACTTTCTTTCTATTTTTAGTAGAGACGTGGTCTCACTCTTGCTCAGGCTGGTTTCGAACCCCTGACCTTGAGCGATCCTCCTGCCTCGGCCTCCCAGAGAGCTAGGATTACAGGCATGGGCCACCGTGCCTGGCCAGGAAGCCTTTTCTTATCTCTAATGTACTGTCATTTCCCTCTGAATATCTACAGAATTTTTTGTCTCTCTTTTGTGAAGCTTAGTTTGCTTGTATTACAGACATGATAGTTTGACCTTAACTGTGTGCTCTTTCAGGATAGGAACAAGGTCTTACTTAACTCTTGTTTCCTTGGATACAATGACTTCTACACAGTCTTGGTCATTCATTGTATTCATTCATTCCACAAACATAGCTGAGGATCAGCTATGCGGATTCTGTTCTAGGACAGCAGATATAAAACAAATAAAATAGACATGGCTTTTATTCTCATAGAGCTTAAGGTGTTAAGAGGAATTTGGATGAGGAAATAGAAATTAAACCTCCAAGCTTTGATGAGGAAGTATACAGACCATGAGATCACTTGATCTTATTCGGGGACCAGTGAAGACTTCTGTGAAGTCTGACATTCATGCTGAGACCAAAACAGGGGGAAAAAAGTGTACAGGCAAAGGCCAGGAACTGAGAGAGAGACTGGTATATTTAGGAACTGAATGAAGTTCAAGAGTTCAAACTGGCTCAATTGAAGAAATGCTTTAAACTTATATCATACCTTCCCCACTGAAAAACTGATATTGACAGGGACAAGACGTACAAAGGGAAAACCCAAGTTTGTATACATGGCTAACCTACTAAGGGGCTCCCGTATTCTGCCTCCCAGATCAGTTCTGTTTCCACTAAATATTTCTATAAATATTTTGCATTTCTGTCAAGATCAAGCCTCTCATTTCTCATATAATTTCTCATATAATTTCTCATATAATTCATGGAAACCCGTTGATGCAAGAAATATGTATCCACAAGCAATTCATGTGGTTTATGTCTCCCTAAGGCATTCATATATTTCTATGCTCTAGTTCAACAGCGTTGTCTCTGATTATTCATTCTTAAGTGAAAAACCGAAGCCCAAGAACCGATGCATAGTACTTTGTCACAATCAAGTTGCCTCTGAATATGTGAGGAACAATTTTACAGGCTGTGATCACATACCCTCAAATGTGACTTGGGCAGGGCTGCTTTTAGCGAACCTGAATTTAGAAAGCTTTTGTTTTGCTCATCTATAAGTTTCAATGAGGAAAAAGAGGAGAACATAAGACTGTAAGTATGGTGACCATATAGTTTGCCATCCAAACTAAGACAATTTTTTTTTTTTTTTTTTGAGACAAAGTCTCACTCTGTTGCCCAGGCTAGAGTGAGTGCCGTGGCGTCAGCCTAGCTCACAGCAACCTCAAACTCCTGGGCTCAAGCGATCCTGCTGCCTCAGCCTCCCGAGTAGCTGGGACTACAGGCATGCGCCACCATGCCCGGCTAATTTTTTTTGTATATATATTAGTTGGCCAATTAATTTCTTTCTCTTTTATAGTAGAGACGGGGTTTCGCCCTTGCTCAGGTTGGTTTCGAACTCCTGAACTCAAACGATCCGCCCGCCTCGGCCTCCCAGAGAGCTAGGATTACAGGCGTGAGCCACCGCGCCCGGCCAGAAATAAACTTTTATATGACTATTTCACAAGAGTTTTTATTTATGTAAGAATGTTTCCAATATAATCTTTTTTATTTTCATTTTTTTGTTTTTGTGAGACAGAATCTCACTCTGTCACCCTCAGGAGTACCAAGGTGTCAGCCTAGTTCACTGAAACCTCAAACACCTGGGCTCAAGCAATTCTCCTGCCTTAGCTTCCCGAGTACCTGGGCTACAGGCACGTGCCACAACACCCAGCTAATTTTTCTATTTTCAGTAGAGACGGGCTCTCGCTCTTGCTCAGGCTAGTCTTGAACTCCTGAGCTCAAGTGATCCTCCCACCTCAGCCTCCCAGAGTGCTAGGATTACAGGTGTGAGCTAATATGCCCAGCCCTAAGTGGTCACTTTTCATGGTACAATTTGAAGTGATTTTTTTCCCTCTCCTTTTACTTATTATATTTTTAAAAAATTGACTTAATATCAATAATATTAAACCCATATTAGTATGTAATATGTGACTTTGACATTAATTGTTTCCCCTTTTTAGAAATAATTCTAACTAGCAGACTCACAGAATAAAAATCAAACTTCCAGGCAGGTAAGCACTCTTGGATTACACGTTTTGCTTTTCTTTTTTGTGGGGGGTATGGGAGGTAGATGGGCTACCACATGCCAATCCAACATCTCAATTTTGATCAAGAGGCGGAAATGCCAAGAGTTTCGAGGCTGAATTAAGTGAGGACTGGTCAAGGTTGAGTTCCAAACTGATAGTGCCAAAAATATTCACACAAAAATGTACCTCAGTTTTTATATCTCTTGATTTTATTTTTAAAAATGGGTTTTGTAAAAGAATAAACATTAGTTCTCTCAGGAAAAGTATCGTTGATATGGGTCATGGCTATATTTATATTATTATGAGAAACACACTCCAGCATAAGTCATGTATCTTCATACCTCCCTGTGACAAAACTTTGATTGCTTTTATGGCTGGCAAATTAAAGAATTGTTCA
Source organism: Microcebus murinus (assembly GCF_040939455.1). NCBI lineage: Eukaryota > Metazoa > Chordata > Mammalia > Primates > Cheirogaleidae > Microcebus > Microcebus murinus. The sequence goes on along the minus strand of NC_134126.1, from coordinate 27,069,120 downwards.
GTATCTGCGTAGGACATAGAGGAGAAGAAAAACAAAATAGCAAGTAGGAGAAAGAGAAGGTAGGAATGTCTAGATGTGGTTTGTGTAGGTGAAGTTGCGGCTCTCTGACAATCTATTTGGGAATCTAAACTGGAATGGTGCAAAGTTTACTGCACAACGCTTTGCACACAGTAGGCAATTGATACGTATTGAATAAATTGACAGCACATGCGGTTCATACTTCACCTACACAGAATATTTGTTCTTTAGAGTTTTTCAAGTGGACTCTGCCTTCTCTAACAAGGGGTAATTTAAAAAGTAGCAGCTAAAAAGGAGTTAAAAATTATAGAAAGACCAGAGAAAGGTATAAACACGGTGTTTTCCTGGAGGATTTCCCATTTAAAACTGCAACTGTTTTCAGTGCCGGGTGTCCTTGGTGGCCAGCGCCTGGTGAAAGCATAGAAGCTGCAGAGAGCAGGGTTCAAGTGCTCCCCGAGGACATGGTTTGCAGCTTTCCACTCATTATGGAGGCAAGCCTTGAGTGCAGGTCCCCTATTTGAACCCAGTGCACTCCCCTGCCAGAGGGGAGAGAAGAGGTAAGAGCGCCTGAAGAGTATAAAGTGGAAGATGCATGACCAGCGATTGAATATAAGGGATCTAACGTTTTTCTTAATTCATGCCTCATTTGAATATGAAGAGAACACATGTTAGGCTCATAACGAGGCTGAGGAAAGGGGTCCAAGATCAGGTTGCATGAAATTTCCTGTGCAGGCCAGGCGCGGTGGCTCACGCCTGTAATCCTAGCACTCTGGGAGGCTGAGGCGGGTGGATCGTTCAAGGTCAGGACTTCGAAACCAGCCTGAGCAAGAGCAAGACCCCATCTCTACAAAAAAAAAAAAAAAAAAATAGAAAGAAATTAATTGACCAACTAAAAATATATAGAAAAAATTAGCCGGGCATGGTGGTGCATGCCTGTAGTCCCAGCTACTGGGGAGGCTGAGGCAGGAGGATTGCTTGAGCCCAGGAGTCTGAGGTTGCTGTGAGCTAGGCTGCCGCCACGGCACTCTAGGCTGGGCAATCAAGCAAGACTCTGTCTCAAAAAATAAATAAATAAACAAATAAACAAATAAATAAATAAATTTCCTGTGCAGTATCCTTGGAGTATAAGACGTATGATAGTGCCCCAGTTCTCTCACAGTTGGTTTCAATGATATCAGAAGACTCCCTTTCTTTGCTTCCTCCTGATTTTTCCTGCCACCCATCTCCTTCCTAGGTCCCTCAGAAAATGCATTGGTGGTCGTACTTATGTCTAAAATTTAAAATCGTTTTTAACATAACCAAGCATGTTTGCACAGAAAATTAAGAGCTCTGGTGCCAAAGAAACTTGAGTCTGCTCCCTCCTCCACTATGTCTTAATTGTGTGTTCTTGGGCAGCTGCTTAACCTCTGTGGCCCTCAGCTTCCTCAGATGAATCAATGCCACCCACTTCTAAGGACTGTCGTACACAGCAGCTGCTGCAAAGTAACCACATGGTGAGTTTCAGTTTTTATTATATGCTCAACAAAATAGTATGTTTTGGGCTCTTTATTTGCTATTTCATGCAAGTCCTTGCCTTAAAAATCAAGGCAAGAACGAAAAGTAGGCAAATACAGTGCAGCAAACAAGCCTAGGCAATTAAAAACAAAACAAAACAAAGATGAAATGACAGGACACATATTAAGTAGCATGGGAATCCAAGGAAAAAAAGAGATCACAGAGGGGAGACACTCTCAAACCTCCTGTTTCACTCCATCCTCACCACAATTCTGTGACAGAGGCAGAGGAAGTGGTCAACACATTCAACAGACTGGAAAAAACCAAAGCACAGGTGGGCTTCAGCTCCCTTTCAGCTGCTATAAAATGAAATGATGGAATCAAGTTTCATGAAGTTTCTTTCATGGCTGTAATTCTATTTGTTCTTTGGCCTCCCTAAAGTAAACCAACTGGTTAACGTGAGGTTTGATACCAGAACTCACATCTCCTGATTCTCAGCCCAGGACTTTGTGCTAGGCCAGAAGTGCTTAGGAAGTAGGAGAATCTTGCTGTAAGATAAAGGAAAGTTCCAGTTGTGCAAAAATGTCCTTGTCCTTTTCTACTGGCAGGATTTTCAGGCAGGCCTAAAATCTCAATACAGTGACCTTGGCAATGTTTGTTCGAGAGTGCTCATGCATCAGTAAGGATTTCTACCTTCAGACATGAAAGTGCTTTCACAGTTGTAATCGCACCCAATTCCTGCATGCTTCCTGCTGTTTGCTCACTTCTCTTTCAGAATCCTCCATACCTAAGCATTTCCTCGTGCCAGAAGAAACACAGCTTTCCACCTGTTGGACTTCCTTCATTTCTTTTGAGTTGTTTGCTCTGTTAAAACAAGTCAATCTTGCTTTTCAAAAGAAATAATATTTACACTTGGAGTTCCAATCTTCTGTCAAATGACAAAATATACAGCCTAGCAGAAGAGCAAATTATACCTGTACTATATTAATGTTGGAAGCCAAGTATTTCTATTTGTGGTTGCATCGGTGTTTACAAGCCTCTCGTGTACTCTTTGGTTGACTCCTTTAAACTCCAATTTGATCTGAAGTCCAAAGTGGCCTCAGCTCCCTCAAGACACTGGGGCCTTATTTTGTTCCAAGAGACAATGCCATAGCAATGTCATGTTTGCCTGGTTACAAGGACTTCCACAGAGGCCAATATATTCCTGGCAAGGTTTTAGCAGGCCCTGAAATAGAAATAACCATAGCATCACTATAATTTGATTCTTCTTGCTTTATTCAATGAATCTGCATAGATTGATACATAGTAAATCCCTATTATTTGGATAAGAGGGAAATATACTTGATTGATTTTTTTAAAATGTTGGATAAATTCCATTTGCAGTAAAGCTAAAAGAGTTACCTTTGTAGGTGCTAATTCATCTATTAAAATATCTACCATTTTGCTATATGTATTAGAGTATAAATAATAATCTAATAAATTGAGGTGTGGAGCTTGTTCTTATTGCCTTCATCCGGCACCTGGAATAGAAATTGTTACAGCAGGGGTGCTACATGACGTGTGAGCCACACAGATGCTGAGAGGACTAGGACAGATGACAGCAGACACTATGCAATGGAAAAATTAGAGGCCTCCAAGACATGTTCAGAATCCGGGTTCTTTTAATTACAAACTTTGCAACCTGACCAAAACATCAATGTCTTCCTATGTAAAGTGGTGATAACAATAATATCCTCAAAGTGTTATTGTGAGGGCTCATTGTGAAGGTTAAATGTAATTCTGCATGGACATGCCTAGCACAGTACTGGACCCATAACAGGTGCTAAATAAAGTTGGTTACATCTCAGCTTACTGAATTTAAAGGAACATACTGAAGAATGGGCGTCAGAAGTTTCTTGGATGAAGACAGTGCTGAAGAATCATCAACAGAAATAAGGAGGAATGTAGCCTTGTAGTTGGGATGAAGGAGGCTCTGGCAATATCTCAGAGGAAATGAAGACTGAAACAAGAAGGAAAGAAGAGGGCAAGCTTGCCGGGAATGGAAAGTGAGCCCCAGTGAGGGACTGCAGGGGTTTGAAGGGTTCTATGGATCTTCATACAGGGAAACCCTTTTCTGTAGGACAAATCGATATTTGAAGTCATGGTAGTTTTTTATCCTTATATAGTTTTTAATCAAATGATACTAGAAAGTAAAACTACTATCTATATTTAATACTAAGATCCAGGTTTTGACACTCAAAAAGGGTGCCAGGGCTAGAAACCACTGGTTCAGAATGACCGCAATTGAGGGAATGACTGTAAGACCTAGTACGAGACCATACTGGCCCAAGACCCATCCTTGGGTCTTATGAGTGTCAGCGTGTTTCTCAGTAAATCCAATAAACCATTTTCATAAGAGCCTGCTCAAATTATATGTTAACGTGTCCTATTTACACATGAAATTTTAAAATTCCCCCATATCCACAATGTGGAAATGGTGACACATTTATTTTTCTGATATCTAGCAACCACACACAGGGCCACACTGAGGCCAAAAATGGGCTTAAGACATAGAACAAACTGAAACTTCACACAAACTGTGGTCAGAGAGAGTCAAGGAATCAGAAAATAGAGATACTGAAAAGCCCAGGGCGCAGAAAGGCAATCCTTGTCTGTCTCATACAGAGATGGGCTCAGCTCATTCCTCTGAGCTACAAAGTTGTTTGTTTATTTTGCACAGGTCCTAGCAAGCCACAGTGGGAGTTTCTGGTCTTGCAGCTAGAGCAGGCAGTTGGGAGTCAAAAGTTATGGGCTTTATTAGCGTGTGTAATACTCTTAATGACTCCTTTTCTCCCTTCTCTTAGCTTGTGCCTCCGTTAGCAATGGAAAAGAATTGCTGCCTCTCCAAATGCTAAGCTTCTTTAATGAGGATGTGTTTGTATACGAGCAGGGAGGGGACAGACCACACAGGTTATGGGGGAATGTTAGCATTAATTTGTTATAAAGCATAGCGCTTGTTGTAAATGTCAGCAATACAGCTTCTCTGCAGGGGTGACAGATAAATGACAGCGTCCACACTTACTCTGCTAGTCATAGGTAGACCAAGAACTTCCAGGACCAAAAACATTAATAAATTGACATCTGTAGGAGGCTCCTTTGAATTCCAAAGAGACTAGATAGGAAGCTCAGGAAAAGAAGATGAAGTCAGGGATTGACTGCATTTGTCAGAAGAAAACATAAAACATACCCAATACAGAACTCAGGCAGAGTCAACATGGAGACTGTCTCAATTTACATCTTCTTCCTTTGCTGCCTCAAATACTTATTGAAATCGTACTATCTTCTACGCTTTGTGCTAGGTCTTAGATTACAAGGGTGAACAAGCCAGGCATGACCTCTTCCCTCCTGGACCTGTCGTTGCTTCTAGTCATGTCCACACATGCATTGCCTGGGGACTGAGGACTGGACCCCATGGCCAAACCAAACCCCAAACTGGGGCTGGGGGTGAAGGTTCCTTACATTAGAATGGATGTTTACACTACACAGGTTTGAAGAAGTAGAAGCTCTCTGAAGGCAAGACTGACCTGCAGCCATGTAGGATGAGGGACCAATGCTATTAACAGGATCTGATCATGAGGGCACAGAAAATAATTTGACCTTTTTCTTGTCTTCTCTTGGACTACGGTACAGTTATGTTTAGCAAGAGTTTTTTTGTTATTGCTTTATTTTTATTTGTTTTTTTTTTTTTTAATCTTTCTCTCATATAATAAAATCTCTATCTACTACCAACTCTTCAAAATAATCTGACATATCAGGATGCCTTTACATGATAATGTTGCAAGGAATAAATGGATGAAATTAAAGAAAGAAAAAAAGGCAAAGGGTGGCCTGCCTCATGAATGTGAACTCCTCTGATGAACCGTAGGCATGACTATGAGGAGGCTGGTCCCTGTGTTCCAGGAGGTGGTGGCCAGCAGCAAAGAGAGACTTGTCCTCGGTGGAGGTGGGAAAGGTGAGGAGAAACAGGCAATGCACAAAAGCAGCTCCCAAGGGCCCGAGAGACAAGCCTTCCTTCTACAACACTAGGGAAGTGGACCTTGAAGAGTGTGTTTGCAGAGAAAGCTGGTGCTTGCCTTACAGCTGCTAATTAGAAGGGGAAATCTTCTACCAAGGGTCAGAGCAAAGTGTGTTGGGGAAAAGGGTGGAGATTTGAGAAAAGTGAAAAAAATAGGAAATAGGTGAGGTGGAGGATGGGATAGAGAGTTCATGAAGAAACATGGGCAGTGCTAAAAGGTCCGTGAAGATGGACTAGTGTCCATTTGGTTGTCTTCTTTTCTCTAGTAGAGCATCTGAAGATTCAGACATGGGCAACAGTGGGTTGATCCAGTTTTGGCCATGCTGCCGGGCAGGAACGATGGAAAAACAGCAGGGTAGGAAAGTTAAGGGCATCGGAAAGAAAGAAGGAGAAGTGAAGGGCCATAGAATGTCAATCAGGAGAGGAAAGAATGAGGACAGACAGGTACTGAGAGGAAGACAGAAAGTAAGAAATCCAGGAATTGGAGGTCTCAATGAGGACAAAGAATGGTAGATTGAGAGTAACCGATTCCAGTTTATGCTCAGAGAATCTGATGTCTGAAAAACATGTTTTCAGAGTGAGAGCAATTCCAAGTGACAAGTTCCAGGGTGTGTCTATTGGAATGAGTAGTTGAAATAGAGGCGGTCACAGGAAATGAGTAAGTCAGGGATGTAAGTGTCCGGGGTGATAAACAAGGATATGGTGTTATCCTAAAAAATGGGTGCATGCTGGATGGACAGGAAGACTATAAGGGTACCAGTCTTTGATGAATCAAGAGCAGTGGTGAAGAGAGGTCCATAACTGCCAGCAAGCAGAAGCTCAGAACAGTAGAACAGTAGTGCTCAGCATAGTATTGCCCCTGTCTCCATAGGAGCAGAGACACATTTTCACCAGTGGTAGAAGAGAAAGGATCTGAAACTGAAAGTCTGGAATAAACATAGAATTTCCATTTCCTAATAGAAACCACAGAATTGGTGAGGCTGGGTTGGGGTATTTTTAACTTTTTCTTTTAGAAAATCTTAAATGGAAAATGAATTAGCATCTTGTAAATGGCATGCAATTCTCTTGCTCGCACATTTTCTTTGAGTCGTGTTTTCTGCCCCTTGAGTTTATGTTAGTGTTAGGCTCTCTACTGTTCTGCTCTGTGCCTGGTAGAATGGGTTACTTATCTGTACACAGCTATATGTATATAATTAATATTATGATGGAGCATATAATGCACTGTGTCCAGATCCTATGACTCACAATTCCTGGGAAAGATTGAGAGACATTTAATCACTCATTTACAGCTAAGCAATCTGTAACTGTATTATTTTATCATTATAAAGCTAGGAGATGATGGCTATTATGTATACAACCTCTGAGACAGAGATTGCTAACAAAAGGAAAGAGAACTGAACCAAATCTCTGTCCTTGGCAAGCTAGCTTCACTCATTCATCCCTTCATTCATATGTTTATTGAATGTATCTCATATGTCACACACTGCATTAGTTGCTAGGGACATAAAGATGATTAATTCCTAACCTTTGTCCTTGAGAGGCCATGGTCTAGTGGCATAAACAAATAATTACATATCTTTGTTAAATGCTGTAATAGAATGTTGTACAAGGTCACAGGACACTTCATCAAGCTGGCAATAGTGAATCTGCACTCTAAAGTCAAAGGAGTTAGGCAGATCTGTATGGGAATGGCATCGTAGGCAAAACGCAAAGCAGGTGGGGTGAAAAGAGCACAGAACATAGAAACGTGCAAGTTCTTCAGTGAGGCTTCAGCACAACGTGTGTAGAGGGAAGAAGCAAGTGACACAGATGGGAAGGTAGACAGGGAGCAGATCCGGAAGGGCTTTGAATGCCACAGTGAGGGGTTTGGATTCTAATCCATAAAAAGTCAAGGCCACACAGGATGTAAAGTAAATCTTTTTAGATGGTAATGCTAGGAATATGGATGCGGAATGGAGTTGGGGTGAGGGTAGGTGGAAGTCAGGCCAGAAGATTACTTAAGAGAGTACACGCTAGGGAGGAGAGAAAAGTAGAGCAATTCTAGGACTCCAAGAGTCTGGCCCAAATTTACTCTGTGTCTTGTGGTCCATTAATTATGGTAAGAAATGGCAAAGGAAATGAAATTTTGGTTGGGGGATGAAGAAGAGGCAGGAGTGGCTGGTGAGGGGGAGAGATGAATATGTCATTTTTTCGGGGTGGATCTGAGATGGCTCTGAGAACTCCCATTGGTGGTCTCTGTTAAGTAGTTGGTTATGTGAGTCTGAAACTCAGCAGAAAGTTCAGGGAGAAAGCATAATGTAGAAGCCACTGTCTCAGTGTCCACCAAAGATATGAAAGTAGCTAATTACCTAGAAAGAAAGCACAGAGCACAGATGTTCAGCCTAAGAGCCCAAGATGAAATTTAGAGGGTCCATGAAGCAGACACAAATGAAATTATTATTTTTCTTTTATTTCCTTCCTACGAAATTATCTTGGTGAAAAATTAAAACAAAAAGAAAAAGTATCATAGGATAGAAAAGGATGCTGTAAAGGGTCAGATAACGCCCAGTCTTCATGGGTGAAAGACAATAGGAGTGATGGAGAATGTGCACCTTCCAAAGGAAACAGCCCCTCCGCCCCTCCGAGTGATCGACAGGCTGGCATGGCAGAGCCCCAGTGTTGCCAAATCTTCTGATATTCCAAGAGAAACTGTAACCATGGTGTTAGGATAAATTTTCAGGTTTTAAGAGCCCTGTGCATGAATTCATGTATTCAAAAAATATTTACTGAACATCTACTATGTGCCAGGCACTATTCTAAAATCTGGAGATTTTATGGTGAACAAAGAGACAAAAGTCACTCCCTGGATGAGGTTCACATTCAAGTGCGGGAACATATGCAATAAAACAAAACAAATGAGTAAAATCTATAGTGTGTTATGTGGAGAGGCAAGCAGTGAATGCATATAAAGCAGGGTGTGGGACAGAGAAAGATGGAGCGGGTTACAAAATCAAGCACAGTGACAAAGAAAGGCCTTCCCGAGAATGGAACATTGGAGTGACAGCCTTAGGGAAGTAAAGAAGTGAGCCACATGTATATCTGTTTTCATAGTCACATAAAGAGAAAAATAGCAAAGTCAAAGTCTCTGAGATGGGTCTTTGCTCGGTGAGTTCAGAAAGGCCGGTGTAGCCAAAGCAGTGAGACCCACAGGCAGAGTCTGGGGAGGGAGGTCAGAGAAGTAAGGGAGAATGGGAGGCTACAGGGTCTTGATGGCCATTGTCAGGGATTTCTGTCCTGCATGAGCCAGGAAGCCACTGGTACAAGTGACTCTATGCTTGCTATGTTGAGAGCATAGGAAATAAGGGCAGGGATAGGAGACCTGAGATGAAGATGCTACTGCAGTAACCCAGGCTAGAAATGACAGCTGCTTGGACAAGACTGGTAGGGGTGGAGGAGGGGAGGCAGGGTCACATTTGGGCTGTATTTTGAAGACAAAGACAGCTTTGCTAAGAGATTCTATGTGGAGTATGAGAGTAACTAACCAAAGCATCCAAGAAGGCTCTCAGGTTTTGGGCCTGACCTGGAAGGAAGGGGTTACCAGTAACCAAAATGGGGAAAACCATGATGTTGGGGGAGGGGTATGAAATATAGGAGCTCATTTTGTTCTACCTGTTAGGTTTGAAATGTCTATTAGACCTCTAAGTGGCATCGTCAATTAGGCAATTGGGTATGTATGCTTAGAATTCAGGAGAGTGATCCAGACTGGATATATAATTTGGGGATTCATAGCATTTAATGCTGTAAGACTGGAAGTTATCAGGGAATTCTGCATAGAGAAGGGTACAGGTCAAAGGGCTGAGCACCAAAGCACTCTTTTTAGAATTTGTGGAGATGAGGAGGAGCTGGCAAAGCCAACTGGGAAGACACAGCCAACGAAATAGGAAAAAGAGCAACAACAAAAAACCCCAGGAAAATGTTGTGCCCAGGAGAAGAAAGTGCTGTAAGAAGAGGGAAGAAGTCAACTGGGACATTTGCCTTTGCCAGGCCCAAGAGGAGAGCACTTAGCAACGTGAGGATTCTTAAGTGGCCTTGGAAAGAGCAGTGTTAGTGAAGTGATGGGGGCAAAATTCTGATTGGAATAGATTCAGTTACACCCCATAAGTACATCCAAGTGTTTTGTTTTGTTTTGAGACAGTCTCACTTCTGTTGCCCATGTCATCGTGTCAGCTTAGCTCACAGCAACCTCAAACTCCTGGGCTCAAGCGATCCTCCTGCCTCAGCTTCCCAAGTAGCTGGGACTACAGGCATGAGCCACCACGCCCGGCTAATTTTTTCTAAATATTTTTAGTTGGCCAACTAATATCTTTCTATTTTTAGTAGAGATGGGATCTCGTTCTTGCTCAGGCTGGTTTCCAACTCCTGACCTGGAGGCATCCTCCCACCTCAGCCTCCCAGAGTGCTAGGATTACAGGCGTGAGCCACCATGCCCAGCCAAGTCTTTTGAAGAGATCTAATGAAGGTAAGAAATGGGACAGTGGCAGAAGGGAGAAGTAGGTCAAGAGATGATTTTTGTTTTTCTTGAAGATCACAGAAGTAACAGTATGTGGATATATGTTTGCAGGAAAGATCCAGTTGAGAGAAAGAAGTGATGATGTGGGTAAGAGAGGAGACAATTGCTGGAAGAATGCCCTAGAGTAGGAGAGATGGGATGGGATCAAGTGTCTGAGTGGAAGGGTTGGAGCCTACACAAAAAATGCAAACCATGTTCTGGATCCTCATCCAGACTGCCAGTCCACAACCTCTGCATATCATATCTTCTCATCCTGAAAACACCCTGGACATTGCGGCTCCTTCACAAGAGAAAAGGCTTACTTTAGAAACACTGAGATACTCCACATATTCAGATTTTCTTCAAGGTCAACACTGCCAAACTGAAAGACACTACCCATAATTGGTGGGGCTTTGAGAAAATCATGTGCTCTGGAAATGTTCAGTAGGTTTTTGATTTGGAAGAAATAAAGGTAAAGCCTAAGTTGACCTCAAATTGTAGGATCCATGCTAGAACGGTTTACATTTCTTTTTACTGTTTTGGTGGTAGTCCACGAGGAGTAGATAGCTACAGCATTTCAGCTACTAGATTAAAGCTGTTGGCATCTCTCAAACAACCCGATTTCTCTGTTAAGTTCACACTAATATCATCACACAAAAACTCTTATTTTGGGAGCCCCTGTTGGAAACTTAGACTCCAGTCACATATTTGAGATGGTGAAAATATTCTTTTTCAAGTAGCACTTCAATTAGAAACAGAAACCTTAGTGCTCTATATACAGATTGAGTAAGTATGAACCTTGGCAACGCTTCTAGATGGGCTGTTTCAGAGAAGGAAGACACCATGGGTCATCATGCCCCATTCCTTGACCCATGGGAGGCACTGGTATCAAATGCCCAGTGGTCCTAGTTCCTTGCACAAAATAAGAGCATGATCAAAAGTTGCTAAATTAACAATTAAAAATTAGTTCTATCTAACCAGTTCTGTTACCTCCATCAAACCCTGGGCCTTGAATTTGCATTTCATCAAGCGATTTTATTAAGAACTAAGAAATGTGAGTAGAATCTGAAGGTTTTTTTTTTTTAATAGCTCACAAGTTAATTGGCCTTGTAATGGACAAGTATTGATGCACTTTGTTGCATTTTAAATAGCATTTTGAATAAGAAGAGCCCATTCGCCAAGCTGTTTGAAAGGAAAGAGCTGATTCACAGTTTGCCTTATTTGCTAGATATTTCTATCCTAGGGGCGAAAAAGATTTTTCTTATGCCTTTGTACGATATTTGGAAAAATCCAATTTTTTCAAAGTTCCTAACTAGATGCTAAATAAATATTGTATGATAATGGAGTCTCTGTTCTTTAGGTGATAATAGAGAGCAATTGCATGAAATGGATAAGAAAATGTTATTAAGGAAATCAGAAGGAAGAGAAAATGTATTTACTATTCATTAAGTGGGAGTGGATCATGATAAAGGTCTTCGTCCTTATCGTCTTCACATTGAGTAGGCTGAGGAGGGAGAGGAAGAGGAAGGGTTGGTCTTGCTAAATGAAGGGTGGCAGAGATGGGAGAGGTAAAAGAGGTAGGACGGGAGGCAAGAGAGGCAGGCACACTTGGTGTAACTCTACGGAATTACATCCTAATTTCCGACTTATTTTGCATTTTCATTTCTCTAAAAACGTTTCTATATAGTACCAATCTTGCTTCCGCCATTTGCTTTAATTGCAGTGCCTGTATCCTAGAAGGGACCCTGTATAAAAGAAGTCAAAAGCAGTCTTCAATAATTGGAACCCTTTTGCCAGACTGTCGATTTGTTTTCTGGCATGGCTTCTTCTATCTCATCTTCCTCATCATCTGGCACTGGTTGGGAAGCACTCATCTCCATCAAGTCTTCTTCTGTTAATTCTGCTGGAGTGGTGTCTGTTAGCTCTTGAATTTGTCCAAAATCCATATCTGGAAACCCCTTTACCCAATCCCATCTTTTTTTTTTTTTTTTTTGCCATATCCACAGTCGATTTCATGATTTCCTCTATTGTCTCTGTCTTAAATTTTATGAAGTCATGCACAATATCTGAACCTAGTTTTCTTCAGTAGCAATATATTATCAATATTTTAGGGCTTGATGGCTTTCTCTATAACAATGATGGTATCTTCAATAGTGTAATCCTTCCAGATTTTCATGATGTTCTGTCAAGATTCTCTCCCACAGTGTTGGCAATACTTTCCAAGGAGCACTGTGTGTAATGAGCCTTAAAGGTCTTTATGGCCCCTGATCTAGAGGCTGAATTCGAGATGTTGTGTTTGGGAGCAAGTAGACCATTTCAACACCTTCAGTGTTGAACTCACAGGGTTCTGGGTGGCCCTGGGCATTGCTCAATATCAGAAAAACTTTAAAAGGCAATCCCTTACTGGCAAGGTACTTCCTTACTTCATGGACAAAGCACTGATGGAATCAACCCAGAAAAAGAGTTCTTGCTGTCCAGGCCTTCTTGCCATACAACCAAAACACGGACAGCTGGTTTTATCTTTTCTCTTCAGGGCTCAGAAATTAGTAGCTTTACAGATAAGGGCAGTCCTAAACCTAACTGCATTTGCACAAAACAGTAGAGTTAGCCTATCCCTTTCTGCCTTAAATTCTGGTGCTTGCTTCTCTTCCTTACTAATAAATGTTCTTTGTGGCCTTCCCCCCCTCCCCCCCTCAGAATAGGGCGTTTTCATCTACATTAAAAAACCGCTCAGGCAATATCATTTCTCCTCAGTGGCTCTTAATGGTATCTGGAAAATTGTCTGCTGTCTCTTGGTCAACAGAAGCTGTTTCTCTGTTGTTTTTATTGTTTTGTTTTGCTTTTGTTTTTAAGCCAAACTTCTTCCTAAATTTATCAAAGCATCCTTTCCTGCCATTAAATTCTCTAGATCCTTCCTTTTGTTTTAAGTTGTCATCTAATGACTTTGCTTTTTCTCCAGTCATATTAGAGTCTGTAGGTATACTTTTTTTATAGCAATCCTATGCCTTCATAAAAGCTGTATTTTCAATATGAGATAAAAAGGTACTTCACAAAAAGTTCAAGGTTTTCACTCCTCTTAGTGTAGCTGCAGCAACAGCTTCATGAATTTCCTTTTCATTTATCTTTTTTTTTTTGAGACAGAGGCTCACTCTGTTGCCCGAGCTAGAGCGCCGTGGCATCAGCCTAGCTCAGAGCAACCTCAGACTCCTGGGCTCAAGAGATCCTCCTGCCTCAGCTTCCCGAGTAGCTGGGACTACAGGCGTGCGCCACTATGCCCGGCTAATTTTTTCCATATATTTTTAGTTGGCCAATTAATTTCTTTCTATTTTTAGTAGAGACGGGGTCTTGCTCTTGCTCAGGCTGGTTTCGAGCTCCTGACCTTGAGCCATCCTCCCACCTCGGCCTGCCAGAGTGCTAGGATTACAGGTGTGAGCCACCGCGCCCGGCCTAGATTCATTTATCTTGAAATGGCAGGCAACTGCAGCTACGGACCTCAATCTATGGTACATATCAATCCATTCAGCTTTGTCTTGTAATGTGATGACTTTTTTTTGCTTCTTGGGAGCACTTCTAGCATCCCTAATGGACACTATGGCACTGCTCCAAGTTATTTACTTATTATATTACTTATATACTTCATTCTATGAAACAGAAATTATCTCCATTTTATAAATGGGGAAACTGAGGCACACTAAAATGAAGTAACTCGTCCAGGTCACAGAACGCAGAAAAGAGGGAGGCAGAATGCCAACCCAAGCAGGAGGCTTGAGAGTCTGTACTGTAATCTGCTGTGTCGAATTGCTTTACAACTTGGTTGAGCAGAAGAACAGACAGAGCTAACTAAACCACCTTATATGATTTAAGAACCCATTCAACAGATTGCCAGAAGGGATGTCACAAATGAATGCAAACATACTTTAAGGAAAATCAGTGTGTTACTCCAGGAGCTCAGAAGAGGGTGAGAACCCCATAGGCTGATGGCCAAGGAAGCATTTACGTGGACCAAGCTGGGTGGGGAGGGCATTCCTTGTGAGCGAGTGAAGATGCAGAGGTGGTCGACCACGGCATGCCAGAGATCAGCAAGGAAGGTAAATTGACCAGGGCATGGCAAGTTTTGCTCATCCACAAATGAGACCAGTGAGAGGAAAGGTCTCAGGAAAAGTCTAATATCAACCTATAAAGGGCCTTGAAAGCTGGCTAAGAAACTTGGACTGTATCCTGTGGAAATAGGAAGTAACTGCTGAGCATGTGAGAACATAATCTGGACATGATCAATCGACCAGAGAAGAACAAGTAATGGTTTAGTGTGATAATCTGGACAAAGCTTATCAAAATCTTGAACAAGACTGGGGTGAGAGAGAGTGGAAAGAATGGCCTGGAGCCTGGATGGGAAGACTCACTAGGACTTACAAAAACAATTTGCATTGTATCATCTCTACCACAGAGAAAGATTTTCAAACTAGAAAGGATAGAATTAAAAGAGAATCAAGGCCAGGCGCGGTGGCTCACGCCTGTAATCCTAGCACTCTAGGAGGCCAAGGTGGGCAGATTGCTCGAGGTCAGGAGTTTGAAACCAGCCTGAGCAAGAGCAAGACCCCGTCTCTACTATAAATATAAAGAAATTAATTGGCCAACTGATATATATAGAAAAAAATTAGCCGGGTATGGTGGCGCATGCCTGTAGTCCCAGCAACTCGGGAGGCTGAGGCAGCAGCATTGCTTGAGCCCAGGAGATTGAGGTTGCTGTGAGCTAGGCTGACGCCACGGCACTCACTCTAACCCGGGCAACAAAGTGAGACTCAGTCTCAAAAAAAAAAAAAAAAGAGAATCAAGTTGCAAAAAGTTCAAGTTGAGTATCTGCTTTGTAAAACTAAGTCTCTAGGTTCAAACAAGTTACAACTCAGCATAATCAAATACTTAGCTATTTGGATTATGAATCAGCTGATAGGATTTCTTTGAAAATGAAAAGTTTTCTAGATATAATTTTAATATATGCTCAATATGGAAAATAAATACATAAAGAAAAAAAATCAGTAAGCTTATCTCTATATCCTTAATATTTTGCCTTTTTTTCAATCTTTTCTACATATAACATTGTTTCCACATTAATGCATAGTTAAGATCGATTCTTATATATAGAATATATCATTTTCATATTCAAATAACTAATATTTTTAAAAAATCTCCTACTCCATTACAAATTTATTTGTATACATAACTCTTAATAACTGCATAATGTTCAGTAATATATATACAAAACGTTTTTTAATCATTCTTCTATGGTTGGATATTAAAGCATATTCCAAATGTATTTTTTACTTAAGTGTAGTATCTATTTGCTTAAATCCTATTTCCTGTATCATAGATTACCTCCTTAGGATAGTTTTCCAGACAAAGATCATTAGGCAAAACAATGGAGAACCAAAGTAACCCCTTAAACATAACTTCTGTTTAAGAGGACATGAAACAGTTAAACTGCAAAACCTTAGTGAGGCAAAAAAAATGATGGTTTTTAACCACACAGCTCCTGAAGGACAGCTGGTAATGACACATGGGAAGTAATGATAGTGTAGAAAACATCTAAGGAGACACAACTGAGGTCTGATAATTACATCAGAACCATAATAATTATATCTATATTTGAGTGTGTTTTATATTGCATTTAAATTTTTTGCATGTATTTACATTGAAATTAACAGGTAAAATGGACAAAGCACATTCTGAAGTGTGGGTATAATTATTCTCTCAATTCATCTTATTGTTGTTTTAAAGCAGTGAATTAATGGAATCTATAGACATTATTATAGAGAGGTATCTGAACCAGTTATTGTACTCACAGGCACTTATAGTGAAAACTCTGGTGCTTAAGCGACCAGACCAGACCAAATACATAGCACCCTTTAAAATCCGGTGCCTGCAGGAGTCTGCTTTATATTTTGTAGTTTACTGTAAAGTGTGTGTGATGGGATGGGATAAGCACAAAACCAGCAGACAGGTGATGTGGGTTTGAGTTTTGCCTTGACCATTACTAGATATAAGACTTTGAACTCATTAGATAATCCTTGAAATTCATTCAGTGGATGATAATAATACCTGTCTCAGTAGCTCTGACAATTAAATGTTGATATCAGTGAAAAACACTTAAAATTGATGCGTCCATCACTTCTGTCTGCCACATCATCCTTGCGCAAGATGTCGCAGGTATTCACTGAGCAGGGGAGAGGTCATTTGGAGGACAGCCATCAGCTCATCTCGTTAGCTCCAGGAACATATCACTAGCTGTTCAAATGGAGCAGTAAGAACAGGCTGGGATTACGACAACAGGATGACGCTGGGAAGTCACCTCACAAGTGCCGTGGATGTCCCAGTAAAATTGATGAACACTCTGATTTGACACTGTGCCTCTCAGTATATAGTAAACAACCAAGATTATTCTATCCAAATCAAATGATTAATGCAACGTGCTTATAATTGTATTTATGATTTTGTCAGTTTTCTCATATGTGTAACGACTCAGTTTCCTGGAAGCCAGCAAAGTCCACTAATGTTACGGGCTCACATCATTTCACATACATGGTTAACACTACTCAAAACTTATTTACTAAATTAGGAGGCAAAACAGTAAAGGCACCTTTGGTCATGCTATTCTTTTTTTTTTTTTTTTTTTTTTTTTTTTGAGACAGAGTCTCACTTTGTTGCCCAGGCTAGAGTGAGTGCCGTGGCGTCAGCCTAGCTCACAGCAACCTCAGACTCCTGGGCTCGAGTGATCCTGCTGCCTCAGCCTCCCGGGTAGCTGGGACTACAGGCATGCGCCACCATGCCCGGCTAATTTTTTTTTTTATATATATATCAGTTGGCCAATTAATTTCTTTCTATTTATAGTAGAGACGGGGTCTCGCTCTTGCTCAGGCTGGTTTTGAACTCCTGACCTTGAGCAATCCGCCCGCCTCGGCCTCCCAAGAGCTAGGATTACAGGCATGAGCCACAGCGCCCGGCCGGTCATGCTATTCTTGACATGACAACCTTGTTGTTGGTTCTCTGTCGCTGAAGCCCATCACTCTACAGCTGAAGCCTTTCATACCATTTTGTGATTTTTAATCAACTTCATTGAAGTAAAATTTACATAAAACAAATGAAAACACTTAAAGTATCCAGTTTGGTGAGTTTTGAAAATTGCATACACCATGGAATCACTACCGCAATAAATATATAGAACTAGACCATGGAACCACTACCCCAATAAATATATAGAACATTTTTGTTGTCCCCAAAAGTTCCCTTTCCCTATTTTGCTGTCAATTCTCCTAATCCAGGGGTCCTCAAACTTTTTAAACAGGGAGCCAGTTGACTGTCCCTCAGACCGTTGGAGGGCCAGACTATACTTTAAAAAACACTATGAACAAATTCCTATGCACACTGCACATATCTTATTTTGAAGTAAAAAAAACAAATGGGCAAGAACACCTGCATGTGGCCCATGGGCCGTAGTTTGAGGACGCCTGTCTAACCTCTTGTATTCCTCATTTCAGTCAGCAATTCAGTTGATTTCTATCATCATAAATTGATTTTGCTTGTTCTAGAACTGAACATGAAGGGAATCCTATGGTATGCACTCTTATCTGTCTCACTTCCTTTGCTAAGCAAGTTTTTGAGATTCCTGCCTGTTGTTGTGTGTATCATTAATTTGTTCCTGTTTAATGCCAAGTAGGATTCCTTGTATGGCAGTACCACAATGTGT
Organism: Microcebus murinus; assembly: GCF_040939455.1. NCBI lineage: Eukaryota > Metazoa > Chordata > Mammalia > Primates > Cheirogaleidae > Microcebus > Microcebus murinus. The sequence continues at coordinate 27,051,288 of NC_134126.1, read as the reverse complement.
CTATCTGTTAAGTTATTGATGAGCTGTTTCCAGCTTCTAGCTGTTATGAATAAAGCTGCTATGAACATTTATGTACAAGTCTTTTGTAGATACTTTTATTTTCCCTGGAGCCAGACTTAGAAATGGAATTATTGGGTCATATGGGAAGTATCCATTTAACTTTAGAAGTTACCAGAGTGTTTTCCAAAGTGGTGGTTTTTCATCAAACCCTGACACAATTACTACAGGCCTCTGGGCAGAATGCACTAAGTGATAACAAGGCGAGGCTGCCTGCTTTGGCAACACAAGGAGGAAGAAAGAGTGGATATCAGAGAAATCTTAGAGGAGGTGGTATTAGATGTGGGCCTGAAGGAAAGAGCAGTATTTTCAACAGTAACTGCAATTACTGTTTCTTTGAGGTAAGTACCTCCTTCATAGCCAACTAGTTGGTTTTATGGGAAAGTGCAATTTATCCTAAGGAAATGTTCTTCATTTTGATAAATGGTTTTATTTGACAACTGGAAGAAAAGTGCTAGGAAAATACCTACTAATGAATACTTCTGAGAAAGATCAAGGAAACCTTTAGCTTCAATTATGCACTGACAAATACAAGGTAACACACAGACAGTGGAAGAAGCATAGTTGTAGAGCTACTGAGACCTGGGTTCAAATCTTGGCTTCCACGTGTGTCATTTGGTCCAATCATTTTCCCCTGTGAACGTCTGTTTCAACACGAGCAAATGGATGCAATAATAGTTTACGCATGGCATTACTGTGGTAGTGAAGTGAGGTTAGGTCTCAAACTGAGAGTAAAGCCGGGCGCGGTGGCTCACGCCTGTAATCCTAGCTCTTGGGAGGCTGAGGCGGGCGGATTGCTCAAGGTCAGGAGTTCAAAACCAGCCTGAGCAAGAGCGAGACCCCGTCTCTACTATAAATACAAAGAAATTAATTGGCCAACTGATATATATATAAAAAAATTAGCCGGGCATGGTGGCGCATGCCTATAGTCCCAGCTACTTGGGAGGCTGAGGCAGAAGGATTGCTTGAGCCCAGGAGTTTGAGGTTGCTGTGAGCTAGGCTGACGCCATGGCACTCACTCTAGCCTGGGCAACAAATCGAGACTCTGTCTCAAAAAAAAAAAAAAAAAAAACAAAAAAACTGAGAGTAGCACATAGAAGGTGATCCTTCAATGTAAATGTTTTCTTCTCTCCCCATCCTTGTACAATTCTAATAAGCTCAGCTACGAAGTCTACTGTTTCATTTGCAAGCTCATAAATCAAGGAAAACTGTGTCTGGGACTCCAGTGGAGGTAGGGAAAGAGCGCAATGTAGAAATAGCTCTGAATCTTTATAAGTGACCTAATCTTTGCCAAAGGACAAGTTCTATTTGGAGGAGAAAGAATAAAGAGAAAAACTGGATGATCTCAACACCGTTAGTATCTTGTCTGAAAATTTTAAATTGCTTTCATAGATTTTTCAGATCGTATGTCATGACGTGTCCTTTTTATAGATTACATGAAAAGTGGACATGTCCTGTTACATGGAATGTTCATTCATGTCAGTCACTGCCATTAATTATTGCTAATATTTATTGAGTATTTGCTGTGGGCCAAGCAACATACCAAATGCATTACATTAATTATTTCCTTCATTCTTTAAGAAAACTCTGTGAGGTAAGGGAAACGATCACATCTCTTTGCAAATGAGGAATTCGTGTCATAACTGAGGAATTCGTGTCACAGAGCGGTTGAATACTGGGCCACACAGAAAGCAGGGGAGCAACAGTATGAATATTTGAGCCTAAGTCTGTCTGAATCCCAAACCTGCCCACTCAGTCCCCGTGCTATGTTGTCTGCCATCACACACTTGCTCACACACACACACACACACACACACACACACACATTTTCTTGCCATTGCTTCTACCTCCACTTTGGCAGCAAAAATTCACTGCTATGTCAGAAAACTAGGACTCAGCAAAGAAAGTCAAGCACTCAATTTCCACGGGGCTTCTGAGCTTCTCTCACACATGGAGAGAAACCAGCTGCAGGGTGGGATGCTATCCTGTCATGTGAAAATGTCACGGGGTATTAAGCCACTTCTACTAGAAACTGTCGAAACTACACCTTGTGACGAAAAAAAATTACTATGTCTACAGCAGTACAATGATATCTTGATTAATGAATTCCTGGAGAATGCAACTTCTTTACAACAAAGAGGTGTCTGCTCATTTGTTTTCATTTATTTTTCAAAAATATACTTCACGTATTCTGCTAAGCAGAACTGCAGCTGCATGACAAAAATGCCTCAATATAAAGCTTTTGTGCCTCCTTGGCCATTTTAATATATGTTTGAGATTAATTCTAGGCTGAGTTATGACTATGAAACACACATATGAAAACAGACTGGTTCCTTAGATGTGAGGAATTGATAGGCACATGAGGTACTTGGAAGAAGGTACCGGGGCATGATGTCACGGTTAGGGGGATTTCCTGGAAGAGTGATGCCTGAAGTCTACCGGAGGTGTTAAGTTCCTAAATCCAGCTCTATGGCTGGCAAGTTACCTGACTTCTTTAAACAACAGCTGCCTGACCTACAACAAGGGTGATTAGTATTCAGCTCACAGTCTTGTAGGCTTTGGCATTCATAAAATTGCATTATCCTCTTCCCTTTCCGCTGCTTTTTCCTTTCCCTTTATTGTTTGCACTGTCTAATGTGGGGGTTCCTCAGGGCTCACCTCTTGGCCTTCTCTGTGTTTAGATTTTCACTCTCTCTCTTGGTTACCTCACCTGCAGCCAGGTCTCTGTCCACTCCAGCTCAGTCCTGCCTCTATTTCCACCACTGCTGTACACCTCCACGTAGACAGCCTGCCAAGGCATTATAAATCCAACATGCATAAAGCCAAATGTGTTATTTCCTTCACCTCCTGACTTTGGAATAGATAGTTCTTTTCAATAGGGCTCCCAGATTCACAAACTCCAAACTTCTCAGTCATCTTTAACACTTTTTTTTCTTGTTCTTTATCTAATCAGTCATCAAATTCTGTAGGGTCTTACTTTAAAACTTCTTTGGTTGGAGCAGCAATGGAAATTCAAAGGCCTATAATAATTACGAAATGGGTCCTTACAGAGTAATAGGACTTTTATTTCTTAATATGGATTTATTAATTTTAAAATTCTAAAATTAAAAAAAATTTTTGCAGTCTAATCTTAAATTCCTGGACTATAAAACAGTTAGCTAAATTAGGTGTTTGCTTACAGGCTTACTCCCATTCCATCATCTTGTATACAAGTTCCAGAGTAACCATGTGCTTCCCTGCTTACAAGCTTCAACAGTTTTTTAAATGGTTCTAAATAGTTTGAAAGGCAAAGGTCTTTCATTTAAGGTGGTTTGAAGTCTTTTTCTAGCCGCTCAGCCTCTTCTTCTCTTGCTCCAATTCAGTTTCCTATATCCTCCCTAAACTAAACTCCTTACTATTCTTGGAATTAAGAGACCTTTTCCTGACCGCAATCTTTGCTCATTGTCTCTTTTCCTATATTTTGCACCACAGTGCTGACATTCACTCATCACATTTAGCCAAATCACTAGGCCATCAGCCTCACCCTTCCCAAATGCCAGGCTCCATTCTCTTCTCTCTGAAGCCCCACACCACTTTGGCTATGGCATTCGCACAGCACTTGTCACAGAAAACCTCCTTGCTAGATTATGGATTCTTAAATGCAAGTATTGACACTTTCTTAGCCTGCTTGTCAGTACTAGGCACTCCCTAGTTTACTAAACAGTCTTTGTTAGTCATCGCATGGTTCCTGGGACAAGGCTGAGAGTTGTGTTCTCTAACTCTGACAAAGGCATAAGCCCATTTTCTTTAAGTTTTTTGACCTAATTACATAAATTTGTCATTTTGGATTAGAAAGCTCTATGGAGACTATTTTTTTTTTTTTTTTTGAGACAGAGTCTCGCTTTGTTGCCCAGGCTAGAGTGAGTGCCGTGGCGTCAGCCTAGCTCACAGCAACCTCAAACTCCTGGGCTCCAGTGATCCTTCTGCCTCAGCCTCCCGAGTAGCTGGGACTACAGGCATGCGCCACTATGCCCGGCTAATTTTTTTTTTTATATATATATCAGTTGGCCAATTAATTTCTTTCTATTTATAGTAGAGACGTGGTCTCGCTCTTGCTCAGGCTGGTTTTGAACTCCTGACCTTGAGCAATCCGCCCGCCTCGGCCTCCCAAGAGCTAGGATTACAGGCGTGAGCCACAGCGCCCGGCCTATGGAGACTATTTTAGCACCAAATATTTTAAATCCATGTGGAAATGGGCCCCTGAAGGGGAGAGTGATGGCTCAGCTGAAAACACATAGCTAGTTGATAATAGATGAAGCTTGAAGCCTTGGGACTACTGCTCACACCAAAAGCCCCTGGGTTTCCAAGTCACTTCCTAAAATACCTATTTGGTGTCTTTCACAGAGAAGACATTTTTGCTGACTGATTTCAGTAAGAAGAATGTAGTGCGGTAGGGTAGAAGAAATATAGGTTTTAGAAGCAAACTAGGTTTAGATTCTGTCCTGGTCATGTGGTTAGCTGCACAGACTTTGGGAAACAACCTTTCAACCTGTTTCTTCATTTGTAAAATGTGGATAGTTATCTTCATTTCATGAAATTGTGTTGGTGAAATGGTGAAAAAGTTTGTGTATGAAGTGACTGAAATACAACAAACTGACCCCATTCTTTAAAACGATCTTCAGTAAGTCATAAATGTGCATGTTTGATTAAGTAATTTTAATGCTTACAATTTTATCATAGGTCCATTTTCTAAAATCAATAATTGCATAGTGGATTTCTTTTTCTCTTTCCTCTCAGGATTTTAAATTATTCGGGTAGTTATAAGTATTATTTAAGAGTCCACCCAGTTATTTGTCATAAAAGTTTCTTTAAAAAAATATTACCAGTAAGGTGAGGTGGCTTATGCTTGTCATCCTAGCACTCTGGGAGGCTGAGGTGGGAGGGTTGCTTGAGGCTGGGAGTTGGAGAGCAACCTGAGACCTGACTCTCCTAAAAATAGAAAAAATAAGTTGGATGTAGTGGTACACAGCTGTAATCCCAGCTACTCAGGAGGCTAAGGCAGGAGGATCACTTGAGCCCAGGTGTTTGAGGTTGCAGTGAGCTATGATGACACCACTGCACGCTAGCCAGGGAGACAGCAAGACTATCTAAATATATATATATATATATATAATCCAGAACAAAGTGTTTTTGAAGGCGAATGCAGATCTCATTATTTTCTCTAGTTAAAAAGCTATGACATTCACTTAATAAACACTTAGGTTTAAATGGCCTCATTGTTAAGTAAGTATTCCAACGGCTCCATAACTGGTCTTGATCTTCAGCTCTTTTTCATAATGTGACCTTGCCTTTCACACCAACTCTGTGTGCCCAGGTAGGAATGAAGACTACATGTCTATAATGGCATTAGAGAAGGGAGTGGTGGTGAAGGTCATGAGAATATCTTTGGGTGAGTAAATGAAGACCTGGTACTACTTTTAAAATACTGCTGGGCCCTGACATAGTTTATTTCAAACATGAGAGTAAAAGATATTTTAATATCAAATATGAGGATCATACTAGATGGTTTTAAAAGCACCTCTCCCCCACTCCTGCAACTTCTAAACTCTAAAATATTTGAATCCTATTAGTTTTCAATGAAATCCTATAGGATATCCCTTTCCTTGAATTCCTGTAGGATTGGATCCAGCACTAGGCAACGCAGGGTCTGGTTCAGTATGGTAAGCATGAGCCAGAGAAAACCCTATTGTTGAAAAGTGCTGTTTTCCACTTTATGAAGCTCATACTAACCATAAGAGCTACCAGAAAGCACTCAGGAAAAGAATAACATGATAGGATATAACAAACATTCCCACAGCTGGTCCGTGGACCAACATACAGTTCCAAGTGAGGGATTTCACCTAATCAGGTAAAGCATTTAAGGGAAAGGAATCTAGAATAGGACTCTGTTAACCAGACCTAGGTAAATTACTAAAGGGAAATATGTTCTCGAGCTATTCTCCAGGAAGATGAGCAACCCATCTTGCCATCAGTATCCTTTAGTATTTTTGACAAGGGCACTGCTGGGCTGAACGAACCTTTACTCTGACCAGTACTATATAGATCTGTGGTTCCCAAACCTAGCTGCACAGTGGAGCACTGTAAATAATCCTGATACCCCATCCCTTTCCCAGAGATTCTGATTTAATTTGTCTGGGGTGCAGCTTGGATATCTGGATTTTTAAAAAGATCCCCATGTGATGTTAATGTGTGGCCAGTCTTGCAAACCGCAGGCTGTTCTAAGGGTCTTGTAACAAACCTTTCTTTTAAAATCCACCAAGACATCCTTTAACTTTCTGGGGCTAGTTTGTTTTTGTTGTCATCTTCTCCCACCTGTGGCACACAAACACTCCGGGGTGGTGAATTTCTATCTGCAGTCACACTAGAACAATCCTAAGGTGGAATTCAAGAGTTGTCCTTGCTAAATAGGAGAACCCAGGTGAAGAATATGATTGCCGCCCAAACATGGTATGAACAATGATCCCTCCCTGCCATGTGGCTGGACCTGTTTTCTTAGGTCGTTTCACACTTGCAGTTTCTAGATGATGGAGTGTCTTAGCAGACAAAGCATTAAGTAGTTTTTTCTCCAACCCTGACCTTGGCAGTAAAGATCTCCCAGTTGAAGGCAATGGCCCTTCAATGGTCACCCTTTCTCAGCTCCTGAATTTCACTGCTCAGCTATGACACGCTGAGATCCCCTAAAACCAACTCAGAGTCCAGGTAAGGGATGCCTGCGTTATTTGAACCACTACCCTCTCCCATGTCCGCTCCGGTTTTTCTTTTTTTTTTTTTTTCTTAGCAAGCAGATATTTATAATACCTATCCAGCCGACAACCCATTGTAGGCCCCACGAAGCAGTAGAAATAGAAAGTCATGATGTCTTGTACATGAGCACTCTTCCATGGTCCCGGAACCAGTCTTCCCGAGTCTGGGTTCCCCGGGGGCGGATGACGCGTGAGCCCCGCCCAGTCCCTTTCACTGCAACAAACCCCTCCTCTATGCCACGCCCTGTCGGTAAAACAGAGCCCCGGCGCCGCCCCCGCCAAGACTTTAATAGAACTGTCCTCTGAGAGTTTACTCGGTGGTGTTCTTACACTGAGCTCCTCGCTCCCGCTGGCTTCCTCTGGCTGCAAACTAGGCGGAGTCCCGGGTCCGGGTTCCTGTTCCCGCCATGAGTCTCGCGCGCCCGAGCGCCCCCACAGTGCTGCGTCTCGGCTGTCTGTACCTGCTGCTACTGTGGCCACCAGCCGCACGGGGTGAGTGGCGGCCCGTGGACCCAGCCCGGCTCCTTCAGCCCCTGGGCTCCGTTTGGGGTGGATACTGAGGGTTAGGTTGGTCTCCGTGACCACGCAGAGGGCCTGGGGACCTGGGAGGTGAGGAAAGTGGACGTGGGTCGTTGTTCCCCTAATCCTCTACCTTTAAGGCGCAGGGCTCCGACTTCCTTGGGGCCGGAAGAGGAGCTCCACCGCCAGCCAGCTTTTGGGAGACCTCGCTGTGCTGGACCCCAGCTGGCATGGCTTCAGGGGTGGGCGCGGAGGGCTAAGGAAGCCTGGGCTGAGTTTGCCTAGCAGCCAGACCGGGAAAGGCAAAAGGGAGGGCTCCCAGAGAGTGAATTCCCCCCAACAAGCTTGTCTAAAAGGGTGGGAGGACGAATAGCTGACCGCTCCCGCCTCTCAGCACAGAGTCCTGTCAGGTGCCACACATGGCGCTACCCACTTTCCTGTCATTTCCTTCAGGTACAGTGTAACAAGGGGGTCTCTGTCTTAGGTGTGCCTAGCAAAGGCATGTACGTGGACACTGGATAAATTCTAAGCCACTTTTGTTTTAATAACGAAGAGGTGGGATTTATTTACTCTGGGCTTATTTTAGTCTTCTCTTATTTGACAAGACACGAAGCCTAGCATGTTCTCCATGTTTGTCAGTTGAGCACTGGGTGGAAATAGTATATGTATATCAAAAGCCTTTGCTGCTTCCTTTATTCTAAGTCTTGGGGAAACAATATTGCTATGCATGCATTTCAAAAAGGTATTTCCTTCAGTTCTGCTTTTTCCTGCCTAGGTGACTGCAGCTCTCCCCCAGAAGTACCTAATGCCCACCTGGACTTGAGAGGTCTTTCAAGTTTTCCGGTGAATAGCACAGTAACATACAGATGTAATGAAGGCTTTGTAAAAGTTCCTGGCCAAACAGACTCAGTAATCTGTCTTGGGAATGATCAATGGTCAGAGATTTCAGAATTCTGTAACCGTAAGTTCTTTTTTTAAAGTAAAATTGTGAGATTGGAATGTATCTTGTTAAGTTTATTTTTATCTCTCTTTGGAGTGATTGGTAATTGATAGTTTTCTAGCATTATTAAACCGCGGGGGATACCAAGTTGGTACTTAATACTCGAGCTAATTGAAGGCATTACTTCCATGAGAACCCCATGGTTCTTAATTAAGAGTTTTCTTCCTAACAGTGTATCTCCTGAACAGGCTAACAGAGAAAATAAACAAAAGGTACTGTTTAGACAGTAAATTATGAAAATATTTGGCAATTACCTTGAGACACATATCATAGGTGATCTGTTTTCTTAAATTCCATTTTGTAAAGTAGAACTTACCAAATCCAACTCTATCATGACATTTTAAAAAGGTCTTAATATTTATTTCAATCTGTCAGAATGATTGAACATATTTACAAGGTGCATGTGATATTTTGACACATACATACAATGTGTAATGGTCAAATGAGGGTGATCAGGATATCCATCACATTTATCATTTCTTTGTGTTGAGAACATCCCACATCTTCTGATTGCTGTGAAAAATATATATATGAATTTTAAAAAATGAATGAGAGGCCCAGTGAAGAGTTGTTTTAGAGTCAACATAGTAATGGTGTTGAATACTAAGATAGCCCATAGAAATAAAAGCAATGAAGATATTTGCTTTGGGTAAATGTACATTGCATCATCCACATCTCATGGGCCCTTTTGTTCAGTAAAATATATGTTAGCATTATCTTGGAGGAAAAAAATCTATTATACATATAGTCCTCCATTAACTTTGTGATATACAAGTAAAGATAAAAATAAGACTTAACAAAACAGATAAGATTTGATACCTGCCTTTGAATAGCTCTGAAGTGACAGTAAATATAGAAACTGCCACAAATACTTTTTGAAACCATGTGTGAAATGGGCTTTAACTTTTTATTTTTATGTATGCATGATAGAGATAGTATGATGAAGTAAGCCTTTACACATGTATCATGTTTTAGAGTTTATAACTCTTCCACAGGTTACTTTATCTAATCCTCCAAACCACCTCATGAGGTTAGTAGGGATTCTTATCCCATTTTTACAGTTGAGGAAACAGGTCCCTGGAAGGTAAATAACTTCCTGGAAATCAGGAGCTTTTATGCCAAAGAACCAAAGCCCAAACTTGGGCTTTTTGACTACAAATCCAGTGCTCCTTCCACTTTACCATGCCTTTCTAGATCCACATTTTCCTGGCTGTTTACAGCTTGTAAACACTTTGTACACACAGTTGGCTCATCTGATCCTTATCCCCATGGCTTCTTGTGGTGATTAAATGAATTTATGTGTAAAACATTTAGATGTATTCAGTAAAATTAGCTATTGTGATTGCTTTGAATTGCCGTTGTGCCTGATGTCAGTCCAGGAGTCTCGAAATAATCGGTTCTCGTCTATCCCTGTACCTTACCGTGCTCTGTAATTTCTTAGGGCAGGTAAGAGAAACAACATTTGTGGAATGCCAGAACTGTGCCAGGCAACTTAAATGGGTTATATTTTTTGAAAATGGGGATAATCACATCTGTTTACCAAATATTATTCCCAGACCTCTAGTAACTAGGAAATAAAGTATACATGTAAATACTGTTGATACATTGCAAATGCCATAGTGATATAAATATATTTAAATACTAAATATGTGCAAAGAAGTAAAAACGAGGGTGATTTAAAGTTAAGAATATTCCAGATAATTAAACATAGATTATGAAATAAAGAGTGATACTTGTTTTGTTGTTGCTTTTGTTAATACTTTTAGGTAGCTGTAACGTTTCACCCCAGCTACAGTTTGCAATGCTCAAAAAGATTTATAGCAGCCAGAATTATTTTCCAGTTGGGTCCACTGTGGAATATGAGTGCCGTTTGGGGTACAGAAGGGTACCTGGTCGATCAGGAACACTAACTTGCCTTCAGAATTTAGAATGGTCCAAACCAGCTGAGTTTTGTACAAGTGAGTATAATTTTTAAAAGTATTCCCTGTGTTGAAAACTTGGCCCCCTGTCTCCCAAATAAAGTATTCCCAATCATTTGGTGTTTGGGGTAAATAGTACCTCTTCCTTTGTTCATGCTAGAACTCTATGTGTATATGTTAATATTGAAAATGATTTTTATAAGAACCGTGATAATTTATTTTAAATTTGACAAGCTAAATAGTTTTGTGGAAGAAATATTTATGCACTCACAAATTGCACATGTAATTAATTTGAGGTTACCCTATTTGAAATAAGTAAATATTCTTCATATGTTGCTTTTTTTGAATCTTACAAAGGTAGAAATAAAGAAGTCTAAGCATAGGAAATCACAATGGTTCAGATGGTGGATTTGCATATATATGCCTGCTAACTTTTTCATACCTTTTTTTCCAGCTTTCTTGAGGTATAATTGACAAGGGAAAATTGTATTATTTAAGGTATACAACATGATTTTTGATATATGTTTACGTTGTGAAATGATTACCATAATCAAACTAATTAACAAATCTACTGCCTCACATAGTTACCTTTTTGTCTGTGTGTCTAATAATTTAATGAAAAAAATATTTGTATTCTTATCTAGAAAAGTCATGTACTCATCCTGGAGAATTATCAAATGGTCAGATCAATGTAAAAACTGACTTCTTATTTGGTGCAACCATTAACTTCTTATGTGATAAAGGGTAAGTTTTAGTGTACTAAAATTCTTTATTTAAGAAATGAGAAAACAAATTAGGACTTAAGATGGACATTGTTAGTTTCATGACTGGTATTCACAAGCGGGTAGCAGCAAAATCAACCCCTCTCCTCACAGATTGTTTGTCATGAACTCATCACAGTTAAATTTAGTAAAATGGGGCAAGAAGGGAAGATTTCTGAGGCCACCAAATTCTCTAAATTGTTAGATTTCAGTACATATGTGATTCAATATAAAATGTTACAGGTAAAGACAGAAATTTGAGATGTTCATGATACTTGCCAAAATAATCCTTCAAGTGTTAAAATGAAACCAATCTTGAAGTGGCCTAAATAATGAATTTGCATCTGTGTGATTTTATATGCAAACAAACTGATGAAATATTATAGACCATTTGCTGGGCATGGTGGCGCATGCCTGTAGTCCCAGCTACTCGGGAGGCTGAGGCAGGAGGATTGCCTGAGCCCAGGAGTTTGAGGTTGCTATGAGCTAGGCTGACGCCATGGCACTCTAGCCCAGGCAACAGAGTGAGACTGTGTCTCAGAAAAAAAAAGAAATATCATAGACCAAAGACATTTATTCCTAGTGGAAAGCATTCTAGCCTAAGTTCTTTTATAAGTTCTCTGTGCAGGGAAAAGGAACTCATTGAGTACCATCAGTGTCTCAGACAATGTTTAAACAGTTACATGGGCTGGGCGCGATGGCTCACGCCTGTAATCCTAGCACTCTGAGAGGCCTAGGTGGGAGGATCGCTTAAGGTCAGGAGTTCAAAACCAGTCAGCAAGAGTGAGACCCAGTCTCTACTAAAAATAGAAAGATGTTAATTGGACAGCTAAAAATATACAGAAAAAATTAGCCAGGCATGTTGGCGCATGCCTGTAGTCCCAGCTACTTGGAAGGCTGAGGCAGAAGGATTGCTTGAGCCCAGGAGTATGAGGTTGTTGTGAGCTAGGCTGATGCCACGGCACTCTAGCCCGGGCAACAGAGTGAGTCTCTGTCTCAAAACACAAAGTCTAACTTAAAAAAAAAAAGGTTACATATATTTTCTCATTTCATATATGCAAATTGAATTATGCTATTTTACTCTGTGTGTGTGTCCTTACTCTTTTTTTTTTTTTTTTTTTTTTTTGAGACAGAGTCTCACTTTTGTTGCCCAGGCTAGAGTGAGTGCCGTGGCGTCAGCCTAGCTCACAGCAACCTCAAACTCCTGGGCTCAAGCGATCCTCCTGCCTCAGCCTCCCGAGTAGCTGGGACTACAGGCATGCACCACCATGCCCGGCTAATTTTTTGTATATATACTTTTAGTTGGTCAATTAATTTCTTTCTATTTTTTTAGTAGAGACGGGGTCTCGCTCAGGCTGGTTTCGAACTCCCGACCTCGAGCAATCCGCCCGCCTCGGCCTCCCAGAGTGCTAGGATTACAGGCGTGAGCCACCGCGCCCGGCCAGTCCTTACTCTTTATAAAATAAAAATATCAGTATCACTTGTCTCCTATACTAAACACAGATGTCATTTGGGTCATTAGCATAAAATCTTGGGCTAGGCATGGTATAATCCTAGGACTCTGGGAGGCAAATTAGGAGGATTGCTGGAGGCCAGGAGTTCAAGACCAGCCTCAGCGACATAGCAAGACCATCTCCACACACACACACACACACACACACACACACACACACACACAATCTAGGAAGTACTCTGAACCCATTAAGTATGAGTCCATTCTGTTATTCTATGAAGCCTGAATTAATCCTTTAAAACTCAGAAATATAAAATAGTCAATCATCTATATTACTTAATAATGTTTTAAAACCCTTTTATATTTTCTAACACATGCCTCATGCACATAAAATATTGTTCTACCGTTTCACCCTTTGGTTGTCACCTTCTTAAACTTAATTTATTCTTTTCCTTTAAATTGCTGTTGGGACTTGTATCAGCTATTCTTTTGTATCCATCTACTGCTTCAGTAAATATTTTAAGATAATATTCTGAAGAATTGGAGAAAAGTCAAATGTGTGAATGTAACACACTCTTTTTCTGTCCCTACAGCTACAAACTAATTGGTGCAAAGCATAGTATCTGTGTTATTATAGGTGATGATGTTGGGTGGACTGAACCACTTCCAACTTGCAGAGGTAAGAGTTTTTAAAAATCTAAGCACCCAGGTTGTGGGGCTCAATGAGAAATAATAAATTATCCACAGTGTATAATTGTAGTACCCTCACCTTTGAGTGTGTGAGTATCTTTGCTAATTTAAAGACCTTTTCTAGTGATGTTCTTTAAGGTATTAGCTATGGAGGTAAACCATTAAGCTTTTCTTAGCCCCAATATCCTTAACTATAGGATGAAAACTGAAACAAAGTTAGGTTTGTATTATGCTTGGTCCTTGATTATCTAACCATTCTTTCTACAGTCAAGTAAGTTACATAGGGGATTCCCACCACAATTTTGTAGAAGAAAATGCTATCATTCAGACAGTCAATGTCACTTGACCCCACATCCTAAAACAATATGGTAATAGAACGTGTGTAAGCTAGGATTCTTACTTGAAACCCATCATTTTTCTAAGACCCAGAGTTATCTACATGCCTCTTCTTAGGATTACAGTTATTAACTGAGGTAATTATTTAAAGTGTTTTACATATATTTTTTTCATTAGAGAAGTAAGGTCATACAATAAAGAAGTATGGTTTCTGCACTTGAGAATCTTAACTTCTCAAAGAAAGATAGGACAAAGAAATAATATCATAAATGGATATATCCAGTCAAATTTATGACCATTAGAGACACATGTCTCCTGAAAATTGAGAGGAGAAAAAACATGCAAGACTTAAATGTAGGTTTCTTTCTTCCATCCTTTTTTCTTTACACCCAATTTACCTTTCTGCAAATGACTTCTGAAAAAATGATTGTCAAAATCATTCCTAAGGTTCCAGTTTTTTGTGTTACTAGGAGTAGGAAACTTGAGTAGAGCTAGGGTAATTTGTCAAGCATTTATTGATTGACACTGTATAACAGGTATCATTTGTGGTTAACTGATATGAAGGCAAATAAAATGAACCTTGCCATTAAGGAGTCTGTTGCTGGCACAGCTACCATGTGCCCCACCCTTCTAGATCTACTACTGCTTCTCCTTTTTTCTCATTATGGTTGTTTTTAAATTGTCACCATTACTACCCTTTACTGCCATCCCCACTTCAACCGTCCAGTAAAAGACACTGTAAATGATAATAAATTAAAGATTGAAAGCAAAGAGGAGCTGGACCATATTTTTTTTTTTTGACCCAGGCAAGTGTCACAGGATTCAGACAAGCATTCTCCCATGTGAGGCCAGTATTTTCATGAGCAACTGGTGTCATGAATTTCATCAGAATGTGGACACCAGCATATATTCTAGCACAAAAGAGCTTTTGCACTACAAACCCATTGTGTGTTTGTGCTAGTCTGCATCTAGGCCACAGTTCTACTCTGTTTGCTGTCTTGAACTCTATGGTGAATATCCTGATGTTCATATTTTCCTCCTAGACTGTTCTATCCATCTCTCCAACTTAGCAACCACTGACATCTGCATTCTGCAGGAAAGAGCCCCTTTTCTGAAGCACCCTCAGTGTTTTCAGCTGTCCCTAGAAAGCCCTATTTCTTTTAGGATCTAGGTTTGATTTTCCACCAAACTTTTTTGTTTTGGTCATACCAAAAAGATTGAGTGGAAAGTAAATTCCTAAATAGCTGCTTTACCTCAAGTATGCAGCCGTGGCCTATAAGCACTTGAAGTTGCATTGATGTCCCCGTGTGAATATGGATGTGAAGAAGGAAAGAATCATGAGCACATTCAAGAATTGTCCCTAATTATACATCAAACAGAGGTGGTACTTGTTCACCTCTGAATGAAGCCCTAACTATCAGAAGGACCCATTTTCTTATCTCTCTGCCAGTGTTTTCTTTCTCGAAATTACTTTCAGTGGACTACTGGTACCTGCTAGGCTCGAATCACTTTCTGGTATATAAGGACCGTCATCCCTGACCACTCTCTTTATCTCAACTTCCACCATGTAATCACTAATTCATTTTGCTTTACCTCCTCAATATATTTTTCAAACCTATGTTTTATCCTCCATTTGTATACTTCTAACACAGTTTATCATTCCCCATCTTGACTGTTGCAATCAGGGCCACTGCTGATATTTTCAGGGCCTACACAGGAGTATGAATGTCCCACCCTCTCTCAAATAGTCCTCCCTCTTCCCTGACTGTGAGGGGTCTCTGGTACACATAAGTGGACAACTTGGCCTACATAGCCAAGTCATGCCCACCACGTCCCCCATGACCCTTATCCAACTTCATTTTCCTTTCAGTAGAGGTAGTATATACGCAGTGTAGACCACCCTCAATAACATGGTCCCGGGGAATGGACCTCTCAGGTAATGGAAGGGGTATTGGCACGAGAAATTCTGGGTGCTAGTTCCTAGAGCATATTCTATAATGGAGGAAGGGGTGGTAAGATGGGCTGTCATTGACCATGTCCTCTCAGCCCTACAGATATCCACCTACTGGGGAGAGAGATACCCAAGGCAGGGCCAGAGCACAGCCTTTTCAAGTGTGGGGCCTGCAGAAGGAATCTTAGTTGCCTGTGTTCAAAGGTGAAACTGAGGCAGTGGCCTCATTCTTTCACTCTGTTAAGGTTTCATTCATATTTTACCCAGAGTGATCTGTCGAAACACAGATATGACTTTTCTCTTTTCTCCTTAGAGCTTATTAGTATCTCCCATTACTTACTAAGTCAAAACTCTTTAGTATATTCTACAAGGCAGCCATGGTCTACCTACTTCTCCACACTCATGTTTTATGTTTTATCCGTGCAAACTGGTGATTATTTTGCATGTACCTCATGTTTCTGCATGCCCCTGCATCATTCTGTGACGTTACTGCGTGTGCCTTGAACGTTTTTCAGCCCCTTTTTTACTTGGTTATATTTTGCTCATTAACAGTCAGTTCTAGTCCTTTAGGAAGATTTCCAGGCTGGTTATCTCTATGATAACCCTCACATTTTGTATTGCATTTGTCTCTTTGAATCTCTTTCCTACTGGATTTTAAGATAGGAACTGTATCTTGTTGAATTTTATACTTAACATTTATAAAACAATGCCTGGTGTGAATTAGGTTCTCAGAGAGTGTTTGCACTGAACTGATGGTATATGTACAGTCCCTGCAGACTTTAACTGGTGTAAATCAGAATAGCTCCTTATTTTGGTCAAAGGCCTAAGAGTAATTTATAAATTTGCTAGTATTCTCTTGGTACTTAGGTACGTTTGGTGTAATATAATTTGGTATACGCATGTGATTACATTGCTTTCTTTCTTAAGAATAAAACAACTTCATAACTCTAGAGAATTTAGACCTGTTGGATTTTCTCTCAGGGCAACTACCAGGGAGAGGCCTATTTTTGCATAACTAGAGCATAATTTCTTTGTGTTTATTTTATAAATTCAGCTCAGCTACTCAGGAAGATTTATTTTGTTTTTTATTTTATTTTATTTTATTTTATTATTTTATTTTATTTTATTTTAATTTATTTTAATTTATTTTATTTATTTTATTTTTTTTATTTATTTTTTTATTTATTTTATTTTATTTTATTTTAATTTATTTTATTTTTTATTTTATTTTATTTTATTTTATTATTTTATTTTTTTGAGACAGAGTCTCGCTTGATTGCCCAGGCTAGAGTGAGTGCCGTGGCATCAGCCTCGCTCACAGCAACCTCAAACTCCTGGGCTCAAGCAATCCTGCCTCAGCCTCCCGAGTAGCTGGGACTACAGGCATGCCCCACCATGCCCGGCTAATTTTTTCTATATATATATTACTTAGCCAATTAATTTCTTTCTATTTATAGTAGAGACAGGGTCTCACTCTTGCTCAGGGTGCTTTTGAACTCCTGAGCTTGAGCAATCCACCCGCCTCGGCCTCCCAGAGTGCTAGGATTATAGGCGTGAGCCACCGCACCTGGCCAGGAAGATTTATTTTGAATAAAAATCTCTTTGAGTCAGTATGTCCTTAAAAATGTTACTCTAGAAGTCAAAATGTAATTTTTACATTTAATATCTTCGCTCTGTCCAAAATGTTCTGTATGGGTTTCTCAAGCATGCCACTTCAATTCCCACTCCTTTCATGTGCATCATTTCCCCTGGGGAATGAAGAGCAATACTCTCTTCTCTGTTCTCCCTTAAAGGAATGGTATATATTAGATTTATACTCAATTTTAAAACCATTTCCTCCCTAAAGTCTCTGAGGGGTCTACTTTTGTCTCTAAACTCCTGCAGTATTTTCTTTTTCTAGCACCATTTTGATATGTAACATGTTGTAATTTTTGTTTTCCATATATGTTCTAAATCTTTCTAAGAATTGGTCTCAGGTTTAGCATTCATATTTTACAACATTTGCATTCACAGCTTCAAATATACTATGAGTTTCTTCATAAAAGCATTTATAAACATCTATTGGTGATAAATGCTGAATTTAGAAAAATGGTAGATTTTGCTTTTTAAATGAAATCATTAACATGTTTTAGTCTTGTTTGTAAAACATGCTTTATCAATTTTATTTATTTAAAAGATGTTGGAATTTTTTTTTAAAGTAATTCATTGTCAAGAACCACCAAAAATTGAGAATGGAAGAATAGTTCGAGGAGATGGCGACTACTATGTATATAATCAGGCTGTAATGTACGAATGTAATAGAGGCTTTACCCTGATTGGAGAGGACACTATTCATTGTACTGCAAAAGGCGATGAAGGAGAGTGGAGTGGCCCACCACCTCAGTGCCGAGGTAATCATGTTTTGTATAGTCATATTTTTGTTTTATTCTTACTCTTATAGGGGCTGCAGAGATTCTGTGAACTCCCTGAGCAATGAATGTAAAAATGTTTGACATGTGCATATTTGCATTTTTCTGTGGGGTAAGTTTTTCATCATATTCTCAGAGGGGTCTATGGCATATATACACACAAATATATGTGATGTATATATACAAAATATGTCATTTTTATCAAATTAGCTTAAATTTGTTTCATACCATTTTACTTTCAGTAAGTCAATATAGATAGCTCTTTGTTTATAAAAAGAGTGTATGAAATGATTTATTAAATTGGAGGAACAATCTTAGGTTGAACTCAGGGCTCTAGGGTAGTGATGTACATGTTGTGACAACTGAGAAACTCTTGCCTAGCTGTTGATGTCATTGCATTACATTCAATTATTTTCTGCCTCCAGAATTTCTGTGTGTTATTGACCATTCTCTCTTTATCCTTCTATACCTTTTTCCTCAGCATCTCTTTATACCCAGTTTGTACTCTCGGGTCCTTAGACCTGCTTTTTAAATATATTTTAGGAGATATTTAAAAGATCAGTGAAGCTGGATTAAACATTGCCTAGTACCACGAGGTGGCATGTGTTTAAGTAGTGATGAATGCCAACATGTCTCAAAAGTAGGATACTACTTTTATAATTATAAATGAAATTCTATTAGCATGAATTTTTAAAAATTATTGCTTATTAAAAATAGCTTACTATAAATGTTCATACACATGGTGATATATTAAAACCATGTAAGTGAATATAAAATGGGAAGAGAAAATCTCTTCTCTATCCCCAGTCCTACTCTGAAAAATGACCATTTTTTACAAATACTTGTATTTTATTCTAGATTATAAATAAACATACATTTAATTCTTTTATAATATCAATTGTATGGATGTAATATTTATTTAAATGGCCTCCTTTTGGAATTTAGGTGTTTTGTTCTAGTTTGATTTTTATAAATTATTACAAATGATGTTACAATAAATATTGTACATCTGTTTTTGCACAAGTGTCAAAGTACTCTTATACAATTAATTCCTTGTAGTGTAATTACTGTAGCAAAGGTAAATGCATTTTCTTTTTTCTTTTTTCTTTTTTCTTTTTTTTTTTTGAAACAGGGTCTCACTCTGTTTCCCGGCCGAGAGTGGAGTGGCGTCATCATAGCTCACTGCCACCTAAAACTCCTGGGCTCAAGCGATTCTCCTGCCTCAGCCTCCTGAGCAGCTGGGACTTCAGGCATGCGCTACCACGCCCAGCTAATCTTTATATTTTTTGTAGAAACAGGGTCTTGCTGTGTTGCTCAGCATGGTCTGTAATTTCCGGCCTCAAGCGATCGTCTCGCCTTGGCCTCCGAAAGTGTTAGAATTATAAATGTGAACAACCACCTGGGCTCATAGTTACTAGCAACATTGTTTTCAAATAGACTTTACCAGTTTACTCTCACTAATATTACATCATTATGCTATTTGTATGTACCTTTGATGATAATGATTATTATGGTATGGAGATTTGACAATGTAAGTGGTGAACATTTTATTGTTTGCACTCATTTCATTATGATAAAGTTTTGTGTTGTATGTATTTTTAATTAGGCAATTTATTTGATCCACTTTCTATTTATTTTCCGTAGTCATTAAATTGACAGTTATTTAGATCTTAAAACTATACAGTAGTGCCCAAGTAGGTCACAGCAGGTAATACTTCTATTAAAACAGCTACAAAATCTGAATATACTTTTAAAAAATCGTACTGTTAAAGCCATAAGATACAGCTGTGGAAACAATGAGGTCTGAATGAAGTAAAATTCCTGGCAGTAGGAAATGAAGGCAAAGCAATCTGAGCTGAGTCAGTTGTATTTTTCCCTGGGGACATACGCTGATTCTGAACCTGGGCTGAGGGTCCATCTTGACCCAGACAAAAGACCATTTCCAGGAAAGACAGAAACCAGCAAAGTTTTTAATGGTTTCGAAAGGCTAAATTAATACACTGGAATTGAGGTCCTCACATGCAAAGCCAATTTTTCCACTGGCCATTAGCTGATTTCTAGGGCTGCATGTGAGCCTGGGAAGCTGGCTCCAGTGATTCTACCATGCCCAGTAAGATCTCAGAACCTGGTAGTATTTGGACAAGTGCCCATGAGAGGAACAGGCCTTTAGCAAGCACACGTCCACACTCCTCCGTAGGATACCTGTGCTCATTATGAAGCTGTGTGGGGAAGGAGGCTAGATGGCTGGGCTGGGGGAACTCTGAAGCACAGACCTGGATCTCCTGCAGTCTTTCAGGGCTGAGGCAACAAAGATCCATTAGACTTTCCAGCCAAAGCCCAGAAGGGCCACTCCCAGGGAACAGAGACAAGAGCAGAGGAAGCCTGAATCTTACTAAATCTTACTAATCTTACTAAAATTGCAACCCAGCTCAATCCCTGACAGGTTGAAGAGATGATCATCTCACTACAGTCTGCCTATCAGGAAAGCATATCTTATGGTACCATCTGGATATTTGTATACAATGTCTGGCATATAATAAAAAACTATTAGATATGGAAAGAAGCAAGAAAATATCACCGAATCAAGAGAAAACCAAATCTAATAAAGATGATCCATATAATTGAGTCAGCAAAAAAGAATTTTAAAATAAGTAATTAAAATGTTTAAGAGAATAAAAGAAAATTTAGGCAACTTCAGCGGAGAACAGGAATCTATAGAAATAGAGTAAAATGACCAATGTATCATTGGAAAATATCTGAAATTAAGAACATAATAGGTAGCTTTTCACAGTGACTTGGACACAGTGGAAGCAGTATATGAACTGGTAGACAGGTTAATTAAAAATGTCCAAACTGAAACAGCAATAGATAAAAAGATGTAAAATATAGAAAAGAGTGTGGGACATTAAAGACATGTTAAGCTGCTATAACATGTCAGAAAGAGAGGAGAAAGAAATTGAGAGATGACAAGAAAGAGGGGGAGGACAAGGAAGAGAAAAGAAATAGAAACAGAAGAAATATTCAAAAAGATAACAAGTGACAGTTTTCCCAACTTGGTGAAATATATCAGCCAACAAATTCAAGAAGCTCTGTGACTCTAAGCAGAATAGAAACAAACCACTTCAATGTGCCCCATAGGAAACCTTTGGTAACTCAAACAATGATAAGACTACTCAGAGACTAAAAATAAAAAACAAAAAAAGCCATCATAGGAGCAACAGTAAAAGTGATCACTTTATCTACAAAATATGGTGCAAGCCGAAAGACAAGAAGAAATCTTTAAAATACTGTAAGATAATAACTGCTTATCCAGAATTCTATGCCCAATGTATATATTCTTCTAAACTGAATGCAAAATAAAGATATATTCAGACAAAAACTGAGGGAACTCAGCACCAGCAGGCCAGACCTGTACAGAGCAAAAAACTAAAGGAAATTCTTCAAGTACAGTATAAATAGTGCCAGGTAGAACAAAAATGCAAGAGAAAATGAAGAACAGTGGCAAGGGTATGTGAACACTGAGTTTACAGAACAATGAATATGATGTCTTTTGGGTTTGAATTGTATTTAGAATACAAATGCACCATAGTAATAAAACAAAAGGCAGAAAGAGGTAAACTCAGTGTAGAAGTTATAAGATTTTAGCAGTATTAAAAAAGCGGTAAAAGTGAAAATTTTCATAACTGACTTATAGCCTGGTACATATTGTAATCTCTAGGGTTGCCACAAAGAATGATAAAAGAATACATAAATCACAAGCTAATAAATCACAATGAATGTTTAATCTAAAAAAGAACAAGAGAGGATGAGAAACAGAAAGGAACATAAAATACATGGGTGGGGTAGAAAACTAATTATGTGTTTGCTATAAAACCACACTGTATCAGTAATTGTATGAAGTGTAATTTGATTAAGACTGTCACACTAGATTTAAAAAGAAAGCATATTTACTATTTACAAGACACACAGTTTGATTATAAGAATACAGAATGGTTGGAAGTAAAGAATGGAGAAGTACTTTATGCATACATTACCCCCCAAAATAAACGTGTGCAGTTATCTTAATCTAAGTGTATATTTTGACCTGAAACAGTTTATAATGATAATGAGGCCACCCAAACAGGAAGATAACACAAGCTAAAATCTGTATACACTTGATAAAATAGTTTCAATCTATATGTAGCAAAAATGAACAGAAAGAAAAATGGACAAATCCACATTCATAGTTGAAGAATTCATAGGTTTCTCAATAGCTAATAGAACAAGCAACTAACTTTACTAAGAATATAGAAGGTTTGTGCAACAATCAAATGAATGACATATAAGAGCATTGAACCTCATAATGACAGATGGCGGGTTTCAAGTACACATGAGACATTTACCAAATTTGACTATTGAGGTCTAAATTGCAGTGCATTGCAGGAAGTTGAAGTTATTTAAAGCATGCCTTCTAACTGCAGTGGGATTAAACTAGACAACAATAAGAAAAATATAAATAAAAATTAATTTCTGGGGAATTTATACTCTATGGTAGTATAAAATTCTCTGGATCAAAATGAGAACTACCTTAGTAGAACAAAGAATATATGAGGGCCTTAGAATGAAAAGTCCATTTAAAAACTTTACTTACTCTAATAATATCTTATCACATTTTGAGTGCCCGCTAAGTGCTGTGTTACCTGGTAGGTACTTTACTGGAGTTATTCTTTATAGCATCCTGTGAGACAGGTAAGGAAGCAGAAAACAACATGCACCATCGGTGTGTGTATATAAACGAGGGCATGATGTGTGTGATGGGACTGGCAGCAGGAGTACTGGATGGTACAACCTGTGGCTTCAGGGACAGACACTGTGTGAAAAACTTACTAAATTATTTCCTTAAACTTTACAGTAATGCTGTGCAATCTGCTCTGTTTTTATCCTCATTTTACAGATGAGAAAACTAAAGTTTAGAGGGATTACAAAACTTGCTCAAGGTCTCTAGGATATGGTGAAACTAGGGTTCAGCTCTACTTAATAGCTGCCATAACAGACTTTGTGTAAGTGACCCAGAGACACACTGGCTCTGAAGACTAGATCAATGCTGACGTTAGATTTGTTATTCTAAGAATACGTTCTTAATGGAAGTTTGACATTAATAGTTATCTAACCTGAAATATAAAGAGGACCTACACTAATATATGTAAAGTTGGTAACTAGCGCAGGAGAAATGGGGTGATTTCTATTCAGACTGATATGTTACTTTAAGAAGGAGTACAACACAGTAAGTTCTCAACCTCACTAACATATCCTGAAAGCAGTGGGAAAAGTAACTATGCTGTGATTCTCTCTGTTGGTCCAATGATTGCATTCTGTTTTTCTGTGGTCTTGGCATGAGCAAACGCAGGCAATTTGGGAGAGAAAATACAGAGAGATATGTTACAGAATAAGATCACTCTGACTTTAACGTTGGTTTCCTTTGTTCTCAAGAAAACAGCTTAAGGGCCTCAATACTACTTTGACATAACTCTGCTTTAGTCACCAATAGGTGTAACTTATATCAAATGAAAAGAAATGCAGCCTTTTAGCTCTTTGGGAAATATGTTGTAAGACTTGACTTCTTAAAAGTCATATGTAGGTGTTAATGGAGAGGGAAAGACAATAGCCATAGAACAAGCAATGGCTAAAAAATCTTAAGTTGGACAGCAATATTTAGCTGATTTTCTCTCAACATTTTTTCTCCACAGGAAAGTCTCCACCTGCCACGTTCCGGCCATCAGTTCCTAAACCTACCACTACAAATCTTCCAGGTACACCAACTTCTCACAAACCCACCACAGTTCCAGGTACAAAAATCACACCAACTTCTCGGAACCACTCAAAAGCTCCAGGTACAGAAGCCCCATTAATTATTCAAAATCGCACCACAGTAAACATTCCAGCTACAGGAGTCTCACTGACTATTCAGAAACCCACCACAGTACATGTTCCAGCTCCAGGAGCCTCACCAACTCCTCAGAAACCCTCTACAGTACATGTTCCAGCTACAGGAGTCTCACCAACTCCTCAGAAACTAACCAGAGTAAATGTCCCAGCTCCAGGAGTTACACCGTCTCCTCAGAAACCCTCCACAGTACATGTTCCAGCTACAAGAGCCTCACCAACTCCTCAGAAACCCTCCACAGTAAATGTTCCAGCTAGAGGAGTTTCACCAACTCCTCAGAAACCCTCCACAGTACATGTTCCAGCTACAGGAGTCTCACCAACTCCTCAGAAACCCTCCACAGTAAATGTTCCAGCTAGAGGAGTTTCACCAACTCCTCAGAAACCCTCCACAGTACATGTTCCAGCTACAGGAGTCTCACCAACTCCTCAGAAACCCTCCACAGTAAATGTTCCAGCTCCAGGAGTTTCACCAACTCCTCAAAAACCCACCATAGTACATGTTCCAGCTACAGGAGCCTCACCAACTCCTCAGAAACCCTCCACAGTAAATGTTCCAGCTCCAGGAGCTTCACCAACTCCTCAGAAACCCTCCACAGTAAATGTTCCAGCTACAGGAGCCTCACCAACTCCTCAGAAACCCTCCACAGTACATGTTCCAGCTACAGGAGCTTCACCAACTCCTCAGAAACCCACCATAGTACATGTTCCAGCTAGAGGAGCCTCACCAACTCCTCAGAAACTCTCCACCGTACATGTTCCAGCTACAGGAGCCTCTCCAACTCCTCAGAAACCCTCCATGGTACATGTTCCAGCTACAGGAGTCTCACCAACTCCTCAGAAACCCTCCACAGTAAATGTTCCAGCTAGAGGAGTTTCACCAACTCCTCAGAAACCCTCCACAGTACATGTTCCAGCTACAGGAGTCTCACCAACTCCTCAGAAACCCTCCACAGTACATGTTCCAGCTAGAGGAGCCTCACCAACTCCTCAGAAACCCTCCACAGTACATGTTCCAGCTACAGGAGCCTCACAAACTACTCAGAAACCCACCACAGCAAATAATTCAGCCACAAACACCCCAGCAACAGCCCAGACATCTCTCACATCAAATACCCTATCTACAAAGGCTCTAGCAGCAGCTCAGAATCCAATCACAGCTAATGCTTCTGCTACACTGGCCACACCAACAGCCCAAAGATTCACCACAGCAAAGGGTTCACTTGCACAGAGTCTTCCAGCAGCACAGGAGTCCTCTACTGTACATGTCCCAGTGACTAAGGGCCTCCAGATTATACAAAGATTCACTTCTGTTCATATTACAGCAACCCAGGGTGAACTTCTTCCCAGGACAACCATGTTTTCTCCTGCAACAAGTATATCTAAAGGAGGACAGATCCCTTCAGGTCAGTTGACGGTGTTCAGGTTTCTTGAGTATGGATCTCATTTGCTCTGGTGGAAATATGAATTTAACCAAGTTTGTAAAATTAAATAGTCTCTATTTCTGGTAGCCAGGGTTTTTGATACTAATGCTTTTGACTTTCTATAGAGGCAGACTTAGATTGTGCTAGGGAAAATCCTTAAAAAGAAAATAGTTACAATAATATAGAAAAATATTGTGGCCCTATTGAAAAACAATGTTAAATTAAGGGTGATAAAAATATTGTTTTCCATGCTAGTGTAGGGAGTCATTGAATTTGTCAAGACCTCTTTGAAGATCCAAGTATGTACCATCCTTGAGGCTGAGTCCTGGGTCTGGTTCCTTGACAGAGACCCATCCCTCAAAGCATTAAGGGATGTCTGCAGATTCTCTGAAGCTGCTAATTCGGTAAAGCATCTCAACAGTGTCTTCTAAGTAATTGAAAGTACAGCAATTCTTTCACATAGTTTATGTTATTACAGGGCTCTGCAGATGACAATTTTGTGAAAGTAAAATATGCTTTAGGCTTCAGAATACCTGCCGAAAGAATGCAAGAGACCTGTCTTAGTAATCGATGCTGCTTCAGGCCACCAGTAGGACTTCTTGCCTGACAACTTGCCTAATATATAGCCATTTTTAGAGACATTCTTGCTTTAATGGAGACTATTTGTTATTTTATCTTTCTTAGAAAATAATCAACAGGATGGATCTAAGGCATAATTTTTAAAAAATTGTTTTATCTTTTAAATTGAAGTCAACGCAGAAGTAGAAAACTGCATAACAAATAAGTGTGTAGTTCAGTAACTTTTCTAAAGCAACTGTTTGTGTTAAGTCCCACAGATGTCAAGAAATATGACAAAACCACCCCTCAGATTTGCCCCCTTATTCTCCAGATCCTCTGTCAGGCCTGAGCTCCATCCTCTGACTTTGCAAGCTAGAGACTGGGGCTCTCTGCTACCCACACCATGTGGCTTAGGGAGGGCCCTTCCCTGCATGTGTGCATCTCTGAACCCTGCCTGTCCACCCCATTTAGTTCCCCTCTTTAAAAGGGGAACTGCCATTCCTGCTTTGGGGCACTTTGCAGAGGTGTCAAATAATAGGTTTTTAACTATATTTTTATACTTTAGAACCATATATTTTAAGGATTTCGTATAAGTTTTATCTTGAAGCCTATTTTGCTATCACATATTTTTAAGAATTCAAACATTATAGATGTTGTTAAAGTTCCCTTGTACATTTCCCTACCCCCAACTTTTTACCATTAAGACAATTACTGCCCTGAGGCTGGTGAGCTCTCTTATCTGTTTTCATGCTTATACTGCATGTATGTATCCATAAGTAGTTCATAATATTGTTTTGTGATTTACATAAACAGTATGTCATATGCTTCATTATCTAAGTTTTAGCACTCAACATTGGCTTTCTGGTTCATATTGATTCATTTAGATTGAGTTCACTCATTTTAACCTTTATATGGAGTTTTTGACTTCTTAAAATTTTATGACATCTTTGGCTCTAAAATTTTCAGATTATATATACCCAAATTTTAATAAGGGAAGGCAAAGAAAAATAAATTTCCCTTTATATAAATTTGTTGAAGTGTTGAAATATTTCTTTTTGTAAAAAGTACAAGGTAATTTAACAAATTTAAAGCTAATGAGTCAATTTGTATGATAAAAATATAATAAATATAATTATATAATAAAATAATACAAATATATAATAACTATAATAAGCATATGACATTTTCCTCCTATGTAAAATTAATTGATTCTCTCAGGACTCAATATAATCAAGCATATTTAGCACTTATTGAAAGATCATAGTAGTTACCACTTATTGGCTATGTACTATAGTGTCATATACCCTGTACCATCTATTTGTTGACACTAGTCCCTACAAAATCAGTATATTTAGTTTCATTTTGTAGATGCAGAATTAGAGGCTCAGAGAGTAACTTACACAGCTCACATCTAGTGCATAGGTAATGGGGAAGTTTAACCACTTCAGTACGAGCATTGACTATAGTCAGTAGCCACAGATGAATGGGCACAGCCGAGAGTCGACTTTAGCCGGCAGCTGTAATAAGACTTTTCTAATTTTTCGTTTATCAAAACAAAATTGTGAACATTTAAAAATAACGTAATGAAAACATATGTGTATATGTTACCTATTCTGGTTTACATTACAAGTAAAGCTGCCTGTAAAGTAAAACAAGCTTTCAGTGCTTTGAAGCTTTCCTCATCACACAAGAGCAAAGTGGATTCTTGTCAATGCACAGCACAGACTATTGTGCGGACTATGAGTGCCGGCTGTGGGCAAGGTTTCTCAGCCGGTGAGCGCCGTACTGAAGTGATTAAAGATGTTTTGGTTGACTCTACATCCTGTGCTTTTTCTGCTGTGTAATATTGCTTGTTCTAAATAGTACTGTGAGTAAATTTTTTCCCTCACCTGAGAGCAGATTATTTATTATGAATGTACTTATTTCAAAGTAAAGTTTATTTTATCGTGCCTCATCCATAATCATTGAAAGATATAAATAATAACGTGATATGATAATTTTGAGTTTTGAAAGAGTCTACTGAAAGGGACTTGAGTTTCTTATAGTTTCTTGGTAGTAGGATTGAATCAGCAGTTATTTACTATTCAAGCTTCTCAAACTTCTTTCTTGCCCTCAAGTGATACAACCAAATTTAGATGGTGTTTTGTTTTGGCATTAAGAAACTCTTTATCATAATTTATGTTTATAGTGTTGATTCTGTTGAACAGATAGAGACACTGCTGTTTTTTATTTAAGGTAATGTGTAGTTATTTTCATAAATTTATTTACAATTCTTTGATTTATGGAAATTTGAATTGCTTTGGAGATTTCAAGTGTAGCTTATTTTTTTTTAATTTTTTTTTTTTTTTTTTTTTGAGACAGAGTCTCGCTTTGTTGCCCGGGCTAGAGTGAGTGCCGTGGCGTCAGCCTAGCTCACAGCAACCTCAAACTCCTGGGCTCGAGTGATCCTTCTGCCTCAGCCTCCCGGGTAGCTGGGACTACAGGCATGTGCCACCATGCCCGGCTAATTTTTTATATATATATATCAGTTGGCCAATTAATTTCTTTCTATTTATAGTAGAGACGGGGTCTCGCTCAGGCTGGTTTTGAACTCCTGACCTTGAGCAATCCGCCCGCCTCGGCCTCCCAAGAGCTAGGATTACAGGCGTGAGCCACAGCGCCCGGCCCAAGTGTAGCTTATTGATGTTATTTAAATTGCTAAGCAAATCAATGACTTTTCAAAATTTTTATTTTTGTAATTGTTTTTCTTCTCCCCTTCTTTTTCTGTAGATTCTTCCACATTTACAGCTGGTAAGTTTGGCTCTCAGGCAGTGACTGTTATCATTGTGGAATGAACAATCTGTATTTCTGGAAGAGAATATTATCTTCTTTTTCTTAATTTGCCCTGCCATTTATTTATTTATTTTTAAACTTACTATTATGGAAAACTTTAAACATCATACAGGTAAGAAAAACAGTACAGTGAATCCCTGTGTACTCACCCTAATTCAACAATTGTCAACTCAATGGATGCCCACTTCTTCCAGCTCCCACTGGGTTATTGTGAAGACTATATCACACATCATACCATTTCCAGTAATGCTGGCCTCATAGAATGAGCTTGGGAGAATTCCCTTCTCTTAAATATTTAAAACTGGTGTGAATTATTTTTGAAAGTTTAGTCGAATTCAGCAGTAAAGCCATCTAGTCTGGTCTTTATTGGGGGACTTTTTATTGCTGATTCAATATCATTATGCATAAATGATTAGGTTTTCTGTTTCTTCTGATTTCAGTCTTTGGAGATTCTGTGCATACAGGAATTTATCCATTTCCTCTAGGTTTTCCAGGTTCTAAGTATAAAACTATTCATAATAATCTCTGATGATCTTTTGTATTCTATTGTATCAGTTGTAATGTCTTTTTTATTTCTGATTTTATTTGAGCTTTTACTTTTTTCTTGGTTTGTCTAGCAAGTAGTTTATTGATTTTGTTTATATTTTAATAAAACCAACATTTTTTTTCTTGCTTCTTTTTTTTTTCTCTCCATTTTATTTAATTCTGCTCTGATCTTTATTATTTTTTTCCTTAATTTTAGGTTGGTTTGTTCCTTCTTTTCTAGTTCCTTGAGGTGCATTGTTAGAATATGTCTTTTGAGTTTTTCTCCTTTTTTCTTTCAGGAATTTATTGCTGTAAGTTTTCCTCTTAGAACTGCTTTTGCTGCATTCTTTACATTTTGATATATTGTGTTTTCATTTTCATTTGTTTTAAGAAATTTATTCATTTTCTCCTTGATTTCTTCCTTGACCTAACAGTCATTCAGGAGTATATTATTTAATTTCCATGTATTTGTGCAGTTTCCAAAGTTCCTCTTTTTATTGACTTCTAGCTTTATTCCATTATGGTCTAAGAAGATATTTGACATGATTTCAGTTTTTAAACATTTGTTAAGATTTGTGTTCAGGATAACATATGTTTTTATCCTGAAGAATAAACATACATTTTGTCCTGAAGAATGTTCCATGTGGTGATAAGAAGAATGTGTATTCTGTAACTGTTAGCTGGAATGTTCTGTAAATGTCTGTGGGGCCTATTTGGTTTAATGTTCAGTTTAAATCCAATGTTTCTTTGTTAATTTTCTGTGTAAATGATCTGCCTAGTGCTGACAGTGTGGTGTTGAGGTCTCCAACTGTTATTGTATTAGAGTTTATCTCTTTCATTAGATTTGATAATATTTGCTTTATATATTTGGGTTCTCCGGTATTAGGTACATTTATGTTTGGAATTGTTACATCCTCTTGCTGAATTGATCCCTTTATCATTATATAATAACATTGTTTGTTGCTTTTTGCTGTTTTTGACTTAAAGTCTATTATATCTGATATAAAGATAGCTATTCCTACTGTCTTTTGGTTTCTGTTTGCTTGAATAATGTTTTCCATCTCTTAACTTTCAATCAATATGTGTCCTATGTAGAGTTTCTTGCGGGCAGCATATAGTTGGGTTGTTTTGTTCTTTTATCCATTCAGCCAGTCTATTTCTTTTAAGTGGAAAGTTTAATCTGTTTATATTCAAGTTTAATCTGTTTATATTATTGATATGTGAAGGCTTATTCCTGTCATTTTAGTAATTGATTTCTGGTTGTTTTGTTTCTTTCTTTCATTGTTTATACTTCTGTTTTGGTTGTTTTCTGTTATGGTAACATTTGAGTCTTTTCCTTGTTTCTTTGTTTGCTCTACCAGTGGTTTTAATACTTCCATGTTTTCATGATTGTAGGCATCTTTCTTTTTTTTTCCAGATGTAGGACTTCCTTAAGCATTTCTTGTAGGCCTGGGGTAATGGTGATGAGTTCACTCAGCTTTTGCTTGTCTGGCAAAGACTTTATTTCTCCTATATTTGTGAAGAATAACTTTTCTGAGTATAGTATCCTTGAATGGCAGTGTCTTTCTTTCAGCACTTTGAATGTATCATCCCATTCTCTCCTGGCCTGTAAAGTTTCTGGTGAGAATTCACTGTTTGTTATGGGGGTTCCTTCAAAATGACTGGATGCTTTTATCTTGCCGTTTGTAGAATTCTCTGTCTTTGACTTTTGACATTTTGACTCATGTACCATGGAGAAGACTTTTGTAAATTGTATCTATTTGGGATATGCAACCTCCTATATCTGGATTTCTAAGTCTTTTACTAGACTTGGGAAATTTTTATATATTATTTTGTTAAATAGGTTTTCTAACCCTTTCATTTCCTCTTTACCTTCTGGGACTCTGAAAATTTATATATTTGGTTGCTTTTTGGTGTTCCATATGTCACTTAGGTTTTGCTCATTCTTTTTTATTCTTTTCTCTTTATTCTTATTTTACTGGGTTATTTCAAAAACCCATCTTCAAGTTCTAAAAGTATTTCTTTTGCTTCATCTAATCTATTGCTGAAGTTTTTGAATGTATTTCGTATTTCATTCAATGAATTCTTTAGCTCCAGAATTTCTGATTGAGTGATTGTTTTTTGATGATGTCTTTAGTAAATTCATCATTCATACCCTTAATTGTTCTTCTGATTTCCTTGTATTTTTCAGTATTGTGTTGTATCCCACTGAGCTTATTTAATATCAATATTTGGGATTCTTTTTCCAGGAATTTTTAAATTTTGTTTTGATAGGGATCACTGGAGAATTTTTATGTTTCCTTGGTGTGTCATTTCCTTGCTTTTCTGTTTCCTATGTCCTTAAGTTGTTATCGGCACAGTTGGTGTAACAGTCACTTATTCCAGTCTTTTCCATTTGTCTTCTTAAGGGAGGACTTTTTCCTGAAGATACATGTATGGTGTTGGTTGGATATGGCATTTTGGCTTTGATTCTGGGCTCATGCAGTAGCATATTCTCTGTATGATCTTTGGCTGTAAATAGTGTCAGTGGTGTCTGTGATTTTCTTGGTGGCTTATGGTGCGGTTGTTAGTGGAGTCTGTGGTGAAGTTTTGCTGGAATCTGTGATGCCAGGTGGGCCAGTCTTCAAGCCTCAGTGGTGGCAGCAGTGAGCTGAGTGTGCCTGTTGTTGCATCCCAGGGCAGTGCATGCTGGGACTGGTGTTGGCAGGCCTATTCTTGTGCCTCCAAGTGGCTTGCTTGGGTACCAGTAATGGCAGCAGTGGTTGGGTTGGGCAGCTTTTTAGGCCACTGGGCAGCAGGCATGGCATGGGCAATGGCAGTAGCAGAGGTGGGACAACCTAGGACTCTAGGACTCATATGTTCCACATTGGCTGTGATGGGCTGAGCAGGCCTGTCCCTAAGTACAAAGGTATTACATATGGATGGGTGCCAGCTGTGATGATAGTGGTGGATTTAGTTGGCCAAACCTAGGTGCCAGTAGTCGTAGACTGGGCTGGGTGATCCCTAAGCCCCTGGACAGTATGCTCGGGTGCAAGGGGGATAGGGCTAGGCTGGCCCTAGGCTGGGTGGTGCATGGAAGCAGTGGCTGTGGTAGGAAGGACCAGGATGGTCCCCAGGCCACCAGCAGAATACTCAAGTGAGGACAGCAGTCACTATGCTGCAGTCCTGCTACAGGGGAGGGCAGGGTTGGTTTCAGTAGGAATAGCTACAGGAGGGCATTTGGTGTGCTCATGCCTTGGTGCCACAGCAGCCAGTTGTGGCCGTGGGCAGTAGGATTTGTCCTTGGGTATATGAAAATGCCCACCTGTCCCTCTGCTGGGGCATTAGGGGTTGCTGCCAATGGCTTCTGCTTCAGGCTGGTAGTAGCAGCCCCAGGACAGGACACAGTCTGGCAGGGGCTGGGCTTTCCAAAAGGCACTGTGCTATAATGCTTAGGGCTTCTTGGGGCTTGTGGGACGCAGTGTAAGCTCCCTCTCTGGAGTAACAGCGTCATGCAGTCTCTAGGCCACTGCCTGTGTCAGTATTTTTGGCATGGCCAGTGCTGTGCCGAACCGACCTTTACTCCGACAAGTACTGTATCACTGAGCCGTGTGCTGTGAATTTTAAAACTATTTAAAGCTACTGGCTCTGTGTCAGTGTTACTCAATTTCTTTTTCATTCTTGTCCTTTCTTCACCTAGGACCCTTTTAGATATTTTTCTTAATCCTCCCCCACCACACATATACTGTAATTTGTTTATGTACCACATATATATCTGTACTTTATATATTCTACAAAGTGAAATGTTTTTTCACCTTCACTTATCACACCCACTGAGAATATGGGCTTTATGGTGTTTTTTTGCTATTGCTTCTGTTGCTTTTGAGACGGTACCATGTAGAAGACAGAGTTTGTCCTTTGGAGTTAAACCAGTTAGACTTCCGTTTGAATTCTGTTTTTTTCTTTTTTTTTTATTTAGTAATTATTCAAGCCAACTAATTAATCTCTGAGTCCCATTATTCTCATTTATGAGATGGACATTGAGATTCCTAGTTAAAGTTTTTGAAGCTTAATGTGATAGTGAATATGAAAACTCCTAGCACAGTGGTAAAAGTTGAATAAATATTAGCTGAAAGGAGTTATGACATGTAGTCACTATTATTTTCCTAAGGTGGATGGCTGACAATTTTATCATTTCCTATGGCCACACCAAAGAATAAGAATGCTCTTTTATTTGGGTAACATTTTCATGTTTGTTCTGTGGCAAATACTATAACACTGAGATTTTTGTATGTATTATTTTATTTACTTCTAACAACAATCCCATAATGTAGCATTTATACCCCACTTTCAGCTAAAAACACAGGGTTTTATAAGATTAGTAACTTGCCCGAGGTCACTGAGATAGTAAGCAGTAAACAGAGGCAGAGGACTAGTTTCTCTAGTACCAGCTACTTTAAAGCATAGAAAGATTGTCATCTTAGTGACAGGCCAAGAGATTGCCCAACTCAAATTAGACAGTTTATATACTCGTTAGGAACATTAGCTTCAGTTGCTTTTCTAAGTGTCACTGATAATTTCCTTTGTAGTACAGATCAAAGGGGTAGAGTGCAGGGTCATTTCCGGGGGTAGGAGATGTTGGGAAGCAAAGGGAGAATGAGGATGGCAAGAGAGGACAGCAAATGGGTTGTTATAACATGAAAGTAAACTGCGAAACTGATTTGATGCTGACCAATGTATTTGACCAATTATTTGCTGCTGTTTGGCTCAAAATAGGGTTTTGAAGCTTCAAAGTAAATATAGCTTTCATGAATGAAATTTCATCTCTTAATACAATAGACTAAACACTGAGAAGCATATTCTATAGGCAAAGTAAATATATTTTGCCTTCTAAATCTCAGATGATAATAAGACAGGCATCTTTTCTATGATGGGGAAATGCCTACATATCTGTTATCTGTGCTATGAACTAAGTAAGTGGCCTTCCCATTGACCACATATGTAATTTCCGTCTTTCTGAGACTTAGTTTATTCATCTACAAAATGAGAGTGAACTTTATGATACCTTTTGCTCTAAAATGATATAATTCCATCATCATATTTGAATGATCAATGATCAGAACATTGAAAATTGAGCACGGTTGCGTCAAAACACTTTAGAATCCTCTCAAACCTGTCAAAAAAATTTGTATTTGAGCATTGCCACCCTTTCCTTTAAATACTTCATTTCTTTTTCTTTCAAAGAAAACTAGACAAATAACATGCAGTGTTATGGTAAAACTTGTGACATAAGGAAGCCATATACAAAATGCAATTCATGTCTCCTACTTTTTATATAATTTTAGAACCAATATGTATATCATGTGAAACTATGACGTACTAATGTAATGAAATATGTAATTGTTCATATTTCTATTAATCATGTTATTATATTTTTCCCCCTGAAGGAATTGTTGCTGGTGTTGTAATAATTGGTTCCATAGTTGTAGGCGTGGGACTATGGAAATTCAGGGTGAGCAGATATCCTGATGATTTTAAAAAATGTACTCTTAGCTTCTTTCCAGTAAAATTTTATGCTAATATCAGTATATAACTCTGTTAGCTCTATTGCATTTTTTGATATGCTGACTCTTCATTGCTTATATCTTTAATTATTATCCTGGATGAGTAGACTTGATATCTTTTTGCCTCCTCCATATTTTCAAGAACACTAACCACATTTGAAAGGAAAATGACTTGAAAGCCAAAGTCTCAGTTTGTGATCCACTAACCAACTCACCCTTTTTTCTACTCATTATAATCTATCATAGTATCTGTGTGTTATACAGCAGCAAAGGAAGCTAGGAAAAGTCAGCCTTGAACATGTTGTGAAATTGCCTATGATTGGGCCTTGTGCTGAGTTATATTTATAAATAGATGCCAGTGAAGCCCCAAACAGCCCAGTGGTTAGGAAGGCAGGCTCTGGTGTCTGACTGCTCAGTTTGAATTCTGGATCTACCATCAAGGAGCTGTGTGACTGTGAGCAGTTTAACCTCTTCGTGCCTCAGTTTTCTCATTTGTAAAATAAGGAAAATATAGTTACCTACCTCATGGGATTGTAGTAAGGCTCAAATGAGTTGCCACTTCTGAGGTGCTTAGAACATTAATTGGCACATAGTAAGCACCCAGATGTTAAAACAGCAACACACACACAAAATCAGTATTATTTGAAATATATCATCTGTACTGAGTCTACCTATGTTAAGTATAAATGTCATGACTGGCTCTGATGTATCCTGTTAACAAACAAAGATTTAAATTGGGGCTCTTGTGCTTTGTCGATATAATTACTCAGCAAAGTAATTGTGGAGTTCATCCAAACTTCAGTGATTTCCAGGCTGCCCATGAGAGTTCATTGTTTTATTAATTAACAAAACTATCTTTTAATGCTGTTATTAAATTGCCTGTTTTATTTCTTTGGATAATGTGAGCTATTTACCTTTTTAACTCCTATCACTCCTTCCTTTCTCCTTAAATTCCAATATTACTTAAACCTATTATAAGCTACAGTATGTAAATATTTTTTATTCACTAAATGGGTCAGTCTTTTGGTAAAATATTTGACCATTAGGTCCAGGGGGAGGAGTGGCAGTTAATCGTTTTTCAGGTATTTGTTTAATACCAATAAAATACTCAGATGTGGCCAGGCACGGTGGCTCACGCCTATAATCTTAGCACTCTGGGAGGCCGAGGTAGGTGGATCGCTCAAGGTCAGCAGTTCAAAACCAGCCTGAGCAAGAGCGAGACCCAGTCTCTACTAAGAATAGAAAAAGAAATTAATTGGGCAACTAAAAATATATAGAAAAACTTAGCTGGGCATGGTGGCGCATGCTTGTAGTCCCAGCTACTCGGGAGGCTGAAGCAAAAGGATTACTTGAGCTCAGGAGTTTGAGGTTGCTGTGAGCTAGGCTGACGCCACAGCACTCTAGCCTGGGCAACAGAGTAAGACTCTGTCTTAAAAAAAAAAAAAGAAAGAAATATATATATATATATATATATATATTCATATTCAGATATTACAATAGCAAATGTAGTAAGATATTTTTTTCTCTAGATTTTTGTAAGAAACCTTTTAGGAATGTGGTTTAGAGCCCACAAAAACTAACAAGAGTTCTAAGTCACATAAAGTGAGTGAAATTGGTACAGAAGCCTCAGCAAAACTACTCCAAAAAAATTAAACCACCAATCTTATGTACATTTTTTCATTTGCTCCAGATCTCCCTTTTAAATAGTTATTATCAATTATCAAATTATAAATTACCAATATATAGAGTATTATTGGTTTACCAAGGCTAGTGCTTTCGGATTTTGTGGGTCAGGAAGGGGTGGAATGAGATTTGCCAGGTCTTCTCTGGCTTCCATCAGTTTCTTCATGTACTTTGGGAAAGTGATTGGTAATGATACTTTTAATAGGACAAAAAGTGCTAGAATTTAGAAAGCAGGAGAATACTGTATCCCCCCCTTTGTCTGTAGGGCTTACATTTCAAGAACTCTTGTGGATGCCTGAAAGCACAGATAGAACCTGACCCTATATATCAGGGGTCCACAAACTTCTTAAACAGGGGGCCAGTTCATTGTCCCTCAGACTATTGGAGGGCCAGACTATAGTTTAAAAAAAAACTATGAACAAATTCCTATGCAAACTACACATATCTTATTTTGAAGTAAAAAAACAAATAGGCAAAAACACCCACATGTGGCCGGTGGGCCATAGTTTGAGGACGCCTGCTATATATAATGTGTTTTTTTTCCTATCATACATACCAGTGATATAAAGTTTAACATATAAATTAGGCACTGTAAGGAATTAATGGCAACTAATAATGAAATAGAACAACTATAACAATATACTGTAATAAAGGTTATGTGAATGTGGTCTGTCTCTCTCAAAATATCTTATTGTACTGTGCTCACCTATTTTCAGGCTCATCGTCGCCGCCGTTTTCGGGCTCATTGTCGCCGCCAGTAACTGAAACCAAGGATGAGGGGGCTACTGTATTTCTTTTGCATTTTATTTGGGAATTATGTGGTAAACCTACTTGTTCAATTTCTGAATCAGAGGGAAATTCTTGGAAACCTCTAAGAATTTACCTTTTAAGTGTACATATAAAAAACACTCCACTTCCCTTACTTCAGAAGTATAAGGTGTGGAGGGTATGAGTTAACTTTATATAAGCCTGGTTAGCCTTTTGATCTCATACTCATTTAATCAAATATTTCACCTTATATAGAATAAAGGATATAGTTAATGAGTATGAAAGTGAGAATGTAACTTCATCTAGCAATTCTTTGTGTTTGTCTAGCAAAGGATTAATTTATTTCTTTTACAAGCATTGGATTTCTATGATAAATTTTAGTTTAGGGATGGGAGTGTAAACAACTGCTTAATTCTGCTGTTTTAAATTAAAATTATGTAATTCAGTTATTTTTTCCTTCTCTACTAGTCAGCTTTTATAAAATACATAGGAACAACGAAACAATGTTATGTTTTATACTTAAGTGTGACTGCTGGTACCTCAGAAATAAGATCTTCTGGTAAATTATAAAAGGTATATGTGATTTAATAAAAACGTATTTCTGTATGTTGTAAAATATCTACTAATACAGTTGTCTTGGGCTTTCTCCATGACTTATAAAGGTTAACAGAGGCTTAAATTTCTACTATTGCCAGAACTATTTCATGTTAACAGTATGGTTATCTCATCCTGTGCTTTGCACTCAGTTTATTATAATGTTATAATGGCACAAATATTGTGGGGGGCAAAGGATTATACAGTAGAATTTAGAAAGAACGCCTTCATTATGACAATTTGAGTCATGAGATGCTTGGCCTATCTTGTATATGGTTCTCCTTTTGCTTGTTGGCTTTTAGAGTTTTCAGCATTTAAGAAATATGACAATATGTATTAAGATATCTTTTTTGTAGGTCATGTTTATAGATCTTAAAAGACATCTCTTTTATGTCTTTATACAAAATTATTACACAAAAATAACTTGATGTGAATGTATCTTTAAAACTTTCTAAGACTCTTAATGACTCTTTCCTCTATTCTACATGTAGTATTCAGGGGGCTTTTGTTGACTTTTTAATTTTTATTTATTTAAATATTTTTTAACATATCCCTGAAATAGGAATTCATTGACTTTTAATCTGAATGTATATGTTAATTGATTCTAGGTTGGCCACTATTAATGTCAAGAAACTAAAACTCAACTGTCACATTTTAGCTGTTGCTATAGCTACTAAACTAAACCTGTAGGAAGTTGTTATTCTCTATAACTTATTAATTTTTCATTTGTTTTGCACCCTACATTAACCGATTCTTTTTGATAATTTATCACATAGTAACTAAAAATCAGTGTTTCTCTCTAGTTAATAAAATCATTTTGATTTAACTTTTTATTTTTTTTATTTTTCAGGGCACACATATTTAACTTTGACCATTTTGCTCATGATGCTAGTAATCACTGGCCAGCTGACCTAGCCAAAGAAGAGTTAAGAAGAAAGTGCACACATGTACACAGATTATTCCTCATTACTTAGACCTATCTGCAGGAATGGATACAATAAATTCTATAGTGCTCTTCATTTTGAACGTTATCATTGTCTTTAACATGTGTTAGGAAACTCAACAAAGCAAGGAGAAAGGAGTTCACCCTGGAATCACACACTTAACATAATTAATGCCTCTTGAAAATAGAACAACTCACAGAATTGAGAATGATTACTTTCCTAAAAGTATAGCAAGGTGTAGAGATTTGTTCATACTTAGAATGGGAACATGAAGAAAAGAAAATAAGTGATTTTTTTTCAGTAGATATGTAATATTCTTACTTAAAAAAGAAATTTTAAAATGTAAAACATTACTTGGATATCAAAAACAAACAAAAAACTGAATCTGGTCTCTTCTAAGCAAAGTTGCCGAAGAACGATGAATCACGCTATAGAATAATCCCTGGCCTGTAAAGCATTTTCTTCCTTATTCCATTAAAATGATCCTGAATGGGTTGGCAAAATATTTTGCAGGAAAAACTTGCTAATCAACAAAGAGTGTTGGTGGTGGCAAGGGAAGAGCATAGAATGAAAGACTAATTCTTCTTTTGTTGTATAAACACAGCCCATTATTTGTAAGATGAATATGCTACAATCTTTTCTTTTTTCAAAATGAGTTCAGTGTAAGGTATCTTATTTGACTTAATCTCTTTTAAAAAAGTATCAGGGATGGTACAATATTAACATAAGAAAACCTTCTATATTTCTGAAGTGAGATGTTCACAGCCAAATTGTACATTTTATTCCTTTGTAACATTAAAATTAATTTATGTATATTTATTTCAGTAAGTAAACCTATTGGTTTTACATATAAAACAAGAAAACTTTTATGTAAAGAAAAATTTATTTTCCCAAGTAGAAATAAATAATTTATCAAAGTTTTTGGTCTCATGTAGTATTTGAAATTTATTTTCTTAAATATGAATATTTGGTTTCTAAATAAGATATTCCCTTCCTGCCTCCCATAAGTAGTTCAGAATGCTGCCCCTTGGTTATCCTAGTGGGAATCATTTTCAGTTATTTTTAAATTATATTCACTTTCTCAAACATGTCATATCCTCTCCTATTAGAACGCTGATGTTATTGATTTACCTAAAGGCAATCACATTAATTTCTAGGTTCTTCATATATTCTTCTCATATTGCCAATTACATTTTAAGTATTAGCTTGGACTAGAATACAGGCAGTCCCCAGGTTACAGATGACCCGAGTTACAGTGTTCCATACTTATGAACCAGTTCCCAAGGCTGCCATGAGGATAATTTAGATATTAGGTTATGAAGTATGAAATGTCTGATTTCCTCAAGTACTAAGTTTGACAGTTGATATCACTGACATTTCACTTTGACACTTCCTGTTTTGTTTTATTGTAAAGGTACCTCTTGGAAATGCATGTTTTGCCTTGTGATTTCATCTGTCAAATTTATTTTTAAAGCAATTTTTTTGGAGCGATGCATAAGTCAAAAATGTATGCTATTTTCAAATATGATTTCCCTCATGGATCCAGTGCAGCACAGACAGCTCAAAATACCAACGAAGTGTTGGAGAAGAGTGTGGATAATGAACGCACAGTACTCGGATGGTTTGAGAAGTTCCATTCTGGTGACTTTAATCTTGAAAATGAGCCATGTGAGCGACTTGAGACCAAGGTGGACAACATGTGCTGAAAGCTGTAGTGGAAGGGAATCCACCTCAGTCTGTGCATCAATCAGCAGCAAGGTCTGACGTTACTAATCCAACAATATTGGACCATTTGAAACAAATCATCAAGGTAAAGAAGTTGGACAGATGGGTACTGGATGAATAAAAGGAGCATCAGAAGAGAAATCGTCTCGAAACTTACCATTAAGATGGCAAAACTGTGTCGACAGTTTAGGCACATACTTTGATTAATTGTACTGCTGCTTGTTTGAGATACAGTAAACTACACTTTAGATTTGTAATCGGACATTTCATATTTATGACTTAATAAATTAATAATTCAGGACCTCTTTTCCTCCGTGTATGTCAATGAAGCCGCATGGCATCGGCGTTTCATTGGCAAAGCATCTTTAATCAGTTTAGTTGAGTATTGATATTTACATGAATTCAAATAGTAGTATAAATAATAATTTATCAAAGATCTATATCTCATTTAATTTAGCCTTTTTTTATTTAAAAAAATACTATAATATATTAAAATCACATACGAAATAATATATAAGCATATACTAAAATCAAGACCAGCTATATAATTTACAAAACCCAATTCAATATGGAAATGCAAGAATTTCAAGATACGGACAGTAGAGTATTAAACCAAGGTCACTTCTCAGCATGCAAGCCTGTCTAG
This sequence comes from Microcebus murinus, assembly GCF_040939455.1. Taxonomy (NCBI): domain Eukaryota; kingdom Metazoa; phylum Chordata; class Mammalia; order Primates; family Cheirogaleidae; genus Microcebus; species Microcebus murinus. Next base: position 27,010,248 of record NC_134126.1, on the reverse strand, counting down.
GTTTCTATCTAGCTTGCATGCCCAGGAAGGGAATCCTGACTAACCTGGCATGTTTGTAGTAGTATTCTGTGAAACGTCGGAGAGAGGACAGCTTTTCCTTTTTCATATTCTGAACTCACAAACCAATTTAATTTATGAAATGATTTCCTTATTTCAAATATGGGAGCAAAAGATGTTTAATATCAAATATGAGGACCATACTTGATGGTTTAAAAATCTCCCGCCTCCCTTCCAAATATAAACTCTAAAATGTTTGAATACTGTTAGGTCTCAGTGAAAGCCTATAGGAATCCCTTTCCTGGAATCCTTGTAGGATTGGTTCCAGCACTAGACAACGCAGGGTGTGGTTGAGTATGATGAGCATGAGTCAGAGAAAACCCTATTTTGGGATACTGTGGTTTTTCCTCTTTAGGAAAGTCACACTAGCCAGGAAGAGCTACCAAGAAGCATTCAGGAAAGAATAACATGATAGGATATAACAAACACTCCAACAGCTGGTCCGTAGTCCAAGGCACAACTGCAATTGAGGGATTTTACCTAACCAGGTAAGCCATTTAAGGGGAAAGGAATCTAGCCTAGGACTCTGTTAACCAGACGTACGTAAATTATTATTATTATTATTTTTTTTTTTGAGACAGAGTCTCGCTTTGTTGTCCAGGCTAGAGTGAGTGCCATGGCGTCAGCCTAGCTCACAGCAACCTCAAACTCCTGGGCTCGAGCGATCCTTCTGCCTCAGCCTCCCGAGTAGCTGGGACTACAGGCATGAGCCACCATGCCCGGCTAATTTTTTATATATATATCAGTTGGCCAATTAATTTCTTTCTATTTATAGTAGAGACGGGGTCTCGCTCTTACTCAGGCTGGTTTTGAACTCCTGACCTTGAGCAATCCGCCCGCCTCGGCCTCCCAAGAGCTAGGATTACAGGCGTGAGCCACCGCGCCCAGCCTAATTATTAAAGGGAAACCTGTTCTCGAGCTATTCTCCAGGAAGATGAGCAACCCATCTTGCCATCAGTATCCTTTAGTATCTTTGACAAGGGCAGTGCTGGGCTGAACGGACCTTTACTCTGACCAGTACTATATAGATCTGTGGTTCTCAAACCTAGCTGCACAGTGGAGCACTGTAAATACTCCTGATTCCCAGAGATTCTGATTTAATTTGGGATGCAGCTTGGATATCTGGATTTTTAAAAAGATCCCCATGTGATGTTAATGTGTGGCCAGCCTTGCAAACCGCAGGCTGTTCTCAGGGTCTTCTAACAAACCTTCCTCTTAAAATCCACCACAGCCTTTAACTTTCTGGGGCTAGTTTGTTTTTGTTGTCATCTTCTCCCTCCTGTCACACTTAAACACTCCCGGGGTGGTGAATTTCTCTCGGCAGTCAGACTAGAACAATCCTAAGGTGGGATTCAAGAGGTGTCCCCGCTAAATAGGGGAACCCAGGTGAAGAGCGTGATTCCCGCCCAAACATGGTAGGAACAATGATCCCTCCCCGCCAGGCAGCTGGACCAGTTTTCTTAGGTCGTTTCACACTTGCTGTTCTTAGGTTATGGAGTGTCTTAGGAGACATGCACTCAGTTGTTTTTTCCCCAACCCTGACCTTGACATTTGACAGACCTCCCAGTTCAAGGCACATGGTCACCATGTCTCAGCTCCTGAATTTCACTGCTAAGCTTGGCTGCATTTAATGGCATTCAGGTCCCCTAAAAACAATTCAGAGTCCAGGGGGCACAGCCTCTGCTATTTGAAGCAGTACAGTCTCCCACGTCGCTTCCGTTTTTTTCTTTTTTTTTTCCTTAGCAAGCAGATATCTATAATACATACCCGGTCGGCAGTGGAAATAAACACGCACTGCGTCTGGTACCTCAGTACTGTCGCACCTCCCCGGAACCGATCTTCCCGAGTCTGGGTTTCCCGGGGGCGGGTGAGGCGGGAGCCCCGCCCAGCACCTTTGACCTCAACAAACCCCTGCTGTGCTGCTGTTTGCCACACCCTGTCGGGAACACAGAGCCCCCGCCCGCCCAAGCGGCTAATTTAACTGCACTGGGAGCTACTCCCGGGTCGCCCTGGCTTCTCTAGCTGCCAACCGGGCGAAGTCCCGGCGCCGGGTCCCGGTGCCCGCCCGCCATGCGTCCTGCGGGCCGGAGCGCCTCGGTATTGCTCCGTGTCCTTGGCGGTCTGCACCTGCTGCTGCTGCTGTGGCCACCAGCCACCAGGGGGCAGATAATAGACGGCATGTCCTTCGGTTGGTTGAGCCCTTAGGCTGTGTGTGGCGGGGGGCGGGTAGGTGGAGGGGAATAGGTCGGTGTCTGTGACCACGCAGAGGGCCTGGGGACCTGGGAGGTGAGGAAAGTGGACGTGGGTCGTTGTTCCCCTAATCCTCTACCTTTAAGGCTCAGGGCTCCGACTTCCTTGGGGCCGGAAGAGGAGCTCCACCGCCAGCCAGCTTTTGGGAGACCTTGCCGTGCTGGACCCCAGCTGGCATGTCTTCAGGGGTGGGCGCGGAGGGCTAAGGAAGCCTGGGCTGAGTTTGCCTAGCAGCCAGACCTGGGAAAGGCAAAAGGGAGGGCTCCCAGAGAGTGAATTCCCCCCAACAAGCTTGTCTAAAAGGGTGGGAGGACGAATAGCTGACCGCTCCCGCCTCTCAGCACAGAGTCCTGTCAGGTGCCACACATGGCGCTACCCACTTTCCTGTCATTTCCTTCAGGTACAGTGTAACAAGGGGGTCTCTGTCTTAGGTGTGCCTAGCAAAGGCATGTACGTGGACACTGGATAAATTCTAAGCCACTTTTGTTTTAATAACGAAGAGGTGGGATTTATTTACTCTGGGCTTATTTTAGTCTTCTCTTATTTGACAAGACACGAAGCCTAGCATGTTCTCTATGTTTGTCAGTTGAGCATTGGGTGGAAATAGTATATGTTTATCAAAAGCCTTTGCTGCTTCCTTTATTCTAAGTCTTGGGGAAACAATATTGCTATGCATGCATTTCAAAAAGGTATTTCCTTCAGTTCCCCTTTTTCCTTCCTAGGTCATTGCATCCCTCCCTCTGAAGTACCTAATCCCCACCCAGACCTGAGAGGTCTTTCACATTTCCCTGTGAATAGCACAGTAACATACAGATGTTATGAAGGCTTTGTAAAAGTTCCTGGCCAGACAGACTGAGTGATCTGTCTTGAGAATGATCAATGGTCACAGATTTCAGAATTCTGTAATCATAAATTCATTTCTTTTTAGAAAATTGATGGGATTAGAATGTATCTTAACTTTTTTTTTATTGCTTTGGAGTGATTGGTAATTGATAGTTTTCTAGCATTATTAAACCCCACGGGATACTATATAGGCCCCTGACAGTCCAACTACTGGAAGGCATTAGTTTCCTGAGAAGGTCCTACTTCTTTATTAAGAGTTTTTCTCCCTAACAGTTTATCCGCTGAACAGGCTAACAGAGAATATAAACAAAAAGTGCTGTTTAGAGAGTAATTATTCATGAACATATTTGGCAATTATCTTGAGACATAACATAGGGATCTGTTTTCTTAAATTCTATTTTGTAAAGTAGGACTTACCAAATTCAACTCTATTGTGGCATTTTTAAAAGCTCTTAATATTTACTTCAGAATCTATTAGAATGATTGCACATATTTCCAAGGTACCTTTGCTATTTTGACACATACATACAATGTGTATGTGTCAAATCATGGTGATCAGGATATCCGTCACCTAAAACATTTATCATCACTTTGTGTTGAGAACATCCCACATCTTCTGATTGCTGTGAAATACCTATATTAATTTTAAAAAACCAAGAGGCCCAGTGAAGAATTGTTTTAGAGTCAACATAGTAATGGTGTTGAATACTAAGATAGCCAATAGAAATGAAAGCAATGAATATTTCTTGCTTTGAGTAAATATGCATTGCGTCATCCACATCTCATGGGCCCCTTTTTTCAGTTGAATATACGTTAGCATTATCTTGGAGGAAAAAAAATCTATTATATACATAGTTCTATATTGGCTTTTAGATATACAAGTAAAGATAAAGATATACAAGTAAAGATACAGTTAAAAAAAAAAGAGATAAGACTTGATACCTGCCTTTGAATAGCTCTGAAGTGACAGTAAATATAGAAACTGCTACAAATACTTTTTGAAACCATATGTGAAATGGGCTTTAACTTTTTTATGTATGCATGATAGAGACAGTATGATGAAGTACATAAGCCTTTACACATGTATCATGTTTTAGAGTTTGTAACTTTTCCACAAGGTACTTTATCTAATCCTCCAAACCACCTCATGAAGTTAGTTAGTAGGGATTCTTATCCCCATTTTACAATTGAGGAAGCAGGTCCCCAGAAGGTAGATAATGTCCTTGAGATCAGGAGTTCTTCTGCAAAGAACTGAGGCTCAATTGGGCCTTTTGACTACAAATCCAGTGCCCCTTCCACTCTCCCATGCCTTTCTATATCCACATTTGCCTGGCTGTTTACAGTATGTAAACACTTTGTACACACAGTTGGCTTATCTGATCCTTGTCCCCATGGCTTCTTGTAGGGACTAAATGAGTTTATGTGTAAAACAATTAAATATATCCTTTAAAACTAGGTATTGTTATTACTCTGAATTGCTGTTTTGCTTGACGTTAGTCCAGGAGTCTGGGAATATCCATTCTCATCTATCCCTGTACCTTATATGCTCTGTAATTTCTTAGGGCAAATAAGGGAACTGAGATTTATAGAATGCCAGAACTGTGCCAGGCAATTAAATGGGTTACATTTTTTTGAAAATTGGGTATAACAACATCTGTTTACCAAATATTCTTCGCAGACCGCTAGTAACTAGGAAATAAAACATGTGAATACATTTGATACATTGCAAATGCCATAGTGATATAAATATAGATAAATACCAAATATATGCAAAGAAGTAAAGAAAAGGGGGTCATTTAAGGTCCCAATCATTCCAGATTATTAAACATAGGATATAAAATAAAAAATGATGCTAATTTTTTTGTTGTTGCTTTTTAAAATACTTTCAGCTATGTGTAGTAGTCCACCAGATCGAGATTTTGCAGTGCTCTCAGAGCCTTATAGGAACGAGACTGTGTTTGCAGTAGGCACCACTGTGGAATATGAGTGCCGTCCAGGCTACAGAAAAGTCTCTGATGAACGACAAATAGCTTGCCGTCCAATGATAGGATGGACCAGACTATCTGAGTTTTGTACAAGTGAGTATAATTTTTAAAGTATTCCCTGTGTTGGAAACTTGGCCCCCTGCTTCCCAAAGAAAGTATTCTCAATCATTTGGTATTTCGGGGAAAGAATATATCTTCCTTTGTTCATGCAAGAACTGTATGTGAATATATTATTATTCAGAATGATTTTTCAAAGAACCACGATAATTTATTTTAAATTAGACAAAATGTGTGGTACCAATTCTTATTCATTCACAAATTTCACATGTATTAATTTGAGGTTACTCAAAATAAGTATATAGATGTTGCTTTGTTTTTAATGGTACAAAGGTGGAAATAAGGAAATGTAAGCATAGAAGTTTCAATGTTTCAGATGATGAATTTGCATATGTGTGTGTGATAACTTTTTGAAAACTTTTTGCCACCTTTATTGAGGTATAATTGAAAAATAAAATTATGTTATTTAAGGTGTACATGATTTTTTTTTTATTTCGGCATATTATGGGGGTACAGATTTTAAGGTTTCAATAAATGCCCATTTCCCCCCCCGTGTACATGATTTTTGATGCATGTATACATTGTGAAATGATTACAATAATCAAGCTAATTAACATATCCACTACTTCACGTATTGAGCTTTTTGTATGTGTGCCTGATAATTTAATGAAAAAAAAAATTTTTATTCTTTCCTAGAAATGTCATGTCCTAATCCTGCACCATTAGTAAATGGTGATATCCAGATACCAGCTAACAGATTATTTGGTGAAGTCATGGTCTTCTCGTGTCATGCTGGGTATGTTTTGGCATATTGAAACTCTGTATGTAAGAAATGAGAAAACAAATTAGGGCTTAAGACGAAGATTGTTACTTTCCTGACTGGTATTCACAAACTGGTAGCAGCAAAACAACCCCTCTCTCCAAAGATCCTTTGTCATGAACTCATCACAGTTACATTTAGTAAAATGGAGCAAGAAAGGAAGATTTCTCAGACCACCAAATTCTCTAAATTGTTAGATTTCAGTACATATATGATTCAATATAAAATTTTACAAGGAAAGACAGAAATTTGAGATGTTGATGAGACTTGCCCAAATAATCCTTCAAGTGTGAAATATGAAACCAACAGTTAAGTGACCTAAATAATGAATTTGCATATGGGTTCTTCTATATGCAAACAAACTTATGAAATGTCATAGGCTAAAGACATTTATTCCTAGTGGAAAGTATTCTAACCTAAGTTCTTTTATAAGTTCTCTATGCAGGGAAAAGGAACTCATTGAGTACCACGAATGTCTCAGGCACTGTTGAAGCATTTACATTTTATTTTCGCATTTCATATGTGCAAATTGAATTATGCTATTTTACTTTGTTTGCATTTCTCCCTATTCTTTATAAACTGAAAACATCAGTATTACTTGTCTCCTGTAATCAAAACAAATGTCAGTTGGGTCATTAATATAAAATCTGGGACCAGGCATAGTGGCTTACACCTGTATTCCTAGGTCTTAGGAGGAAGAGGTAGGGGGTCACTTGAGCCCAGGAGTTGAACACTAGCTTTAGCAACATAACGAGAGCTTACACACACAGACACACAGATACACACACACACACAATATCTAAGATGATGCTCCCTGAACCCTTTCATTGTGTGTGATTTTTTTTTTTATTTCAGCATATTTTGGGGATACAAACGTTAAGGTTAGGTACATTGCTCTTGCCTCCCCTACCCCGTGGAGTCAGAGCTTCAAGGGTGTCCATCCCCCATGTGGCACACATCACACTTACCATGTATGTAAATACCCATCCCCTCCTCCCCCTCCCACCTGCCTGACACAGCTAAATGTGTTTTTTTTAACATGTTGGTTACATTTTATATCTTTGCCTCTCCTTAGCAATGTGTAGAGGTATGTCCTTCCCCTTAACAATGCTCACCACATCCCTCAGATGCGGGACTACCCCCCCAAACCCCCAAATTCCTGGTGAGCACCACCACCTTCCTGAACCCTTTAAATATAAGTACATTCTATTATTCTATGAAGCCTGTATTAATCCTTTAGAATTAAGAAATATAAAATAGTCAATCATCTGTATCACTTACTAATGTTTTAAAACACATTTATAGGCCGGGCGCGGTGGCTCACGCCTGTAATCCTAGCTCTCTGGGAGGCTGAGGCGGGCGGATTGCTCAAGGTCAGGAGTTCAAAAACCAGCCTGAGCAAGAGCGAGACCCCGTCTCTACTATAAATAGAAAGAAATTAATTGGCCAACTGATATGTATATAAAAAAAATTAGCCGGGCATGGTGGCGCATGCCTGTAGTCCCAGCTACCCGGGAGGCTGAGGCAGGAGGATCTCTCGAGCCCAGGAGTGTGAGGTTGCTGTGAGCTAGGCTGACGCCACGGCACTCACTCTAGCCTGGACAACAAAGCGAGACTCTGTCTCAAAAAAACAAACAAACAAACAAACAAACAAAAAAACCACATTTATATTTTCTAACACATGCCCCATCCCCATTAAAAATGTTCTACGTGTCATACTCTTTTACCCTTTTAGACTTACTTGTCACCTTTTTAGAGGTGACAACCTTTTTAGGTTGTCTTACTTTTTTACTTAGGTAGACTTGCTTTTTTCTTTTCCTTTAAATTATTGTATGAACTTTACAAGCTATTCTTAGTTCTGTCCATCAACTGCTGCAGTAAATATTTTAAGATAATATTCTGGAGAAATGAGGAAAGTCAAACATGTGAATGTAACACACTCTTTTTCGGTCCCTATTATTATAGGCACGCACTATTTGGTGAAGAAACTGCTAGGTGTATCGTTGTGGGTGATAATGTTGAGTGGAGTAACGAAAATCCAACTTGCACAGGTAAGAGTTGATAAAAATCTACGCACTCAGGTTGTGGTGCTGAATGATAAATAATAAATTACTTTCCGCTAATTAAGAATTATCCACTGTGTATATTTGTAGCACCCTCACCTTTGAGTGTCTTTCCTAATTTAAAGACCTTTTATAGTGATGTTCCTTCATGTATTACCTGTAGAGATAAACCATTAAACTTTTTTTAGCCCCAATAGGATGAAAATTAAAAACAAACTTAGATTTCTATTGTGCTTGGTCATTGATTATATCACCATCCTTTCTAAAGTCAAATAAGTTACATAGGGGATTCCCAATACCATTTTTGGAAGAAAATACTGCCATTGAGACAGTCAGTGTCACTTGACCCCACATCCTAAGACCATATGGCAATAGAACGTGTTTAAGCTAGGATTCTTACTTCAAACCCGTCGTTTTTCTAAGACCCAGAGTTATCTACATGATTCTTCTTAGGATTACAGTTATTAACTGAGATAATTATCTAGAAGTGTTTTAAGTATTATGCCATGAAAAAGAAGTATGGTTTCTGCACTTGAGAATCTTAACTTCTCAAAGAAAGACAGGACACAGAAATAATATCATAAATGGATATACCCAGTCAACTTTATGTCCATTAGAGACACATGTCTCTTGAAAATTGAGAGGAGAAAAAACATGCAGGCCTTTAAAATGGTTTATTTCTTTCATCCTTTTTTCTTTACACTCAACTTATCTTTCTGCAAATGGCTTCTGAAAACCCTATTGTCAAAATTATTCCTAAGTTCAAGTTTTTTGTGTTACTAAAATTAGGAAATTAGAGTGCAGTTAAGGTAATTTATCAAGCATTTATCGATTGACACTTTTATACTCAGCAACATATGGGAACAATTAATATGAAGGCAAATACAATGAACCTTGCCATTAAGAAGTCTGCTCCTGTCACACCTACCATGTCCCCATCTTCTAGATCTACTGCTGCCTCTCCTTCTTTCTTATTATGTTTTTTTTTTTTAAATTGTCACCATTCCTATCCACTACTGCCGTTTCCATTTCCACTATCCAGTAAGAGATGTTGTAAATGATAGTAAATTAAAGGTGGAAAGCAAGGAGGAGCTGGACTGTATTTTTTTGGTCCAGGTAAGCAGTCTCCCATGTGAGGCTAGAATATTCACCAGCAAGTGGTATCATGGATTCATAGGAATATGGACACCAGCATATATTCTAGCACAAAAGAGCTTTGGCACTGCAAACTCACTGTGTTTTTGTTCTTGTCTGAATCTAGGCCACAGTTCTAGGCCTTTTTAGGTGTCTTGAACTCCATGGTGAATATCCTGACGTTCCTATATTCCTCCTAGACTGTTGTATTCATCTCTCCAACTCAGCAACTGCTGACATCTGCATTCTGCAGGAAAGTGCCCCCTTCTAAAGCAACCACAGTGTCTTCAACTGTCCCTAGAAAGCCCTACTTCTTTTAGGATCTAGGTTTGATTCTCCACCAAACTTATTTTTTGTTTTGGTCATACCAAAAAGAATGAGTGGAAAGTAAATTCCTAAATAGCTGCTTTACCTCAAGTATGCAGCCGTGGCCTATAAGCACTTGAAGTTGCATTGATGTCCCTGTGTGAATATGGATGTGAACATATGGATGTGAAGAAGGAAAGAATCATAAGCACATTGAAGGATTGTCCCTAGTTAAACACCAAACAGAGGTGGTACCTGTTTACCTCTGAATGAAGGAAGCCTCACTATCAGAAGGACCCATTTTCTTACCTCTCTGGCAATGTTTTCTTTTTCCAAATAACTTTCCGTGGCCTGCTGTTACGTGCTAGTCTTGAATCACTTCTTCTTATATAAGGACCATCATCCCAGACCACTCTCTTTATCTCAACTCCCAACATGTAATCACTAATTCATTTTGCTTTACCTCCTCAATATATTTTTCAAACCTATGTTTTATCCTCCATCTGTCTACTTCTAATATAGTTTATCATTCCCCATCTTGACTATTGCAATCAGGGCCACTGCTGATATTTTCAGGGCTCACACAAGAGTATAAATGTCCCACCCTCTCTCAAATAGCCCTCCCTCTTCCCCAACTGTGAGGGGTCTCTGGTACACGTAAGTGGACAACTTGGCCTACATAGCCAAGTCATGCCCACGACATCCCCCATGACCCTTACCCAACTCCATTGTCCTTTGGGTTAAGGTGCGTATATAGGCAGTATAGGCCACCCTCAATATCATGGACCTGGGGAACGGACCTCTGATGTAGTGGAAGGGGTATTGGCACAAGGAATTTTGGGTGCTAGTTCCTGAAGAATATTCTAGAATGTGGGAAGGGGTGGTAAGATGGGCTGTCACTGACCATGTCATCTCAGCCCTACAGATATTCACCTACTGGGGAGAGAGACACCCAAGGCAGGGCCAGAGCACAGCCTTTTCAAGTGTGGGGCCTGCGGAAGGAATCTTAGTTGGCTGTGTTCAAGGGTGATACTGAGGCAGTGGCTTCATTCTTTCACTCTGTTAAGGTTTTATTCATATTTTACCCAGAGTAATCTATCGAAACACAGATATGACTTTTCTCCTTAGAGCTTATTAGTATCTCCCATCACTTACTAAGTCAAAACTCTTTAGTATATTCTACAAGACAGCCATGGTCTACCTACTTCTCCACACTCATGTTTTATATTTTATCCATGCAAACTGCTTATTGTTTTCCACATACCTCATGCTTCTGCATGCCCCTGCATCAGTCTGTGACGTTACTGCATGCGCCTCGAGTGTTTTTCAGCCCCTTTTTTACTCGCCTGTATTTTCCTCATTAAAAGTCAGTTCTAGGCTAGGCGCTGTGGCTGATGCCTGTAATCCTAGCACTCTGGGAGTCCGAGGCGGGCAGATCCCTGAAGCTCCGGAGTTTGAAACCAGCCTGAGCAAGAGTAAGACCCCGTCTCAACTAAAAGTAGTAAGAAATTAATTGGCCAACGAAAAATATATAGAAAAACTTAGCCAGGCATGGTAGCACATGCCTGTAGTCCCAGCTACTCGGGAGGCTGAGGCAGAAGGATTGCTTGGGCCCAGGAGTTTGAGGTTCCTATGAGCTAAGCTTAAGCCCCCACACTCTAGCTCGGGTAACAGAGTGAGACTCTGTCACAAGAAAAAAATAAAAGATCAGTTTTAGTCTCTTAGGAAGTTTCTCAGGCTGGTTACTTCTATGATAACTTTCACATTTTATATTGAAATTGTCTCTTTGAATCTCTTTTCCTACTGGACTTTAAGATAGGAACTATATATTGTTCAGTTTTGTACTTACATTTATAAAACAATGCCTGGTGTGTATTAGGTCCTCAGAGAGTGTTTGCACAGAACTGATGGTATATGTACTGTCCCTGCGTGCTCTAACTTGATATTCAGAATAGCTCCTTATTTTGATCAAAGGTCTCAGAGTAATTTATAAATATGCTAATATTCTCTTGGTACTTAGGTACATTTGGTGTAATATAATTTGGCATACTCATGTCATTACAATTCATTCCTTTGTATAAAAAAGAAAAGATAACTTTATGACTGTAGAGAATTTGGAAGCCTTGAATTTTTTCTCAGGGCAACTACCAGGGAGAGGCCTATTTTTATGGTATAACTAGAGCAACTCTGCCTGTGTTTATTTTACACAATCAGCTGCTCAGTAAGATGTATTTTGAATAAAAGTCTCTTTGAGTCAATATGTGCTAAAAAATGTTACTCTAGAAATCTAACTCCAATTTTTACATTTAAGATCTTTGCTCTGTCCAAAATGTTCTGTATGGGTTTCTCAAGCATGCCAGTTCAATTCCCAACTCCTTTCATTTGCCTCATTTTCCCCGGGAATGAAGAGCAATACTCTCTTCTCTGTTCTCTGTCAAAGGAATGGTGCACCTTAGATTTACACTCAAGTTTAAAACTGTTTCCTCTCTAAAGTCTCTCTGGCAGGTCTACTTTCACCTCTAAACTCCTGCAGTATTTTCTTTTTCTAGTACGATTTTGGTATGTAACATGTTCTAATTTTTGTTTTACATACATGTGCTAAATCTTCTTTCTATGAATTGGTCTCCAGTTTTGCATTCATATTCTACAACATTTGCATTCAAAGCTTCAAATATACTACCAGTTACTTTATAAGCATGTATAAGCATCTCTTGTTGATAAATGCTGAATTTAGAAATATAGTAGATTTTGATTTTTTAAGATAAAGTCATTAACATGTTTTAGTCTTATTTCTGAAACACTTTACCAGTTGTATTTATTTAAAATATGTTGGAAATTTTTTTAAAGAGATTTTTTGTCCAGAACCACCACGAATCAAGCATGGAAGAGTAAGTACAGGAAGAGAGGAACGTTATGTATATAATCACATTGTAAGGTACTCGTGTGACGAAGGCTATTCCTTGGTTGGAGAAGACTATATTCAGTGCTCTTTAATAAAGAATGAGGGAGTTTGGAGTTTCCCAGGACCTACATGCGAAGGTAATAATGTTTTGTATAGTGATATTTTTGCTTTATTCTTATATTTAGATCTATATAGGGACTGCAGAGATTCTGTGTACTCCCTGAAAAATGAATGTAAAATGTTTTTACATGCATTTTTCTATGGGACACAGTTTTTCATCACATTCTCAGAGGGGTCTATGGCATTATACACATACATATATATGACTACATATGTAAAATATCTCATTTTTATCAAATAAGCTTAAATTTGCTGCTTCATGCCATGTTACTTTCAGTACATTAATAGAGACAGCTCTTTGTTCATAAAAAGAATGTATGAAGTGATTTATTAAATTGGAGGAGGAATCTTACATTGAACTCAGAGCTCTCGGGTAGTGATGTACATGTTGTGACAACTGAGAAGCTCTTGCCTTGCTGTCGATGTCATTGCATTACATTCAATTATTTTATGCCTCCAGAATTTCTCTGTATTATTGACCATTCTCTCTTCTTTATCCTTCTAGACTTTTTTCCTCAACATCTCTTGATACCCAGTCTGTACTGTCAGAATCCTTAGAACTGCTTTTTAGATATATTTCACAATTGCAAAGATGTGAAAACAACCCAAGTGTCCATCATTACATGAGTGGATTAATAAAATGTGGTATATAGATACTATCGAATACTAATCAGCTACAAAAAACAATTGTGAATTAGCAACTCTTATATGATCCTGGATAGAGATTGAGCCCATTCTTCAAAATGAGGTATCACAGGAATTGAAAAACATGCACCACATGTACTCGCCATCAAATTGGTACTAACTGATCAACACTAAGGTGTTCACATGGTAGTAATACTTATTGATTGCCAGGCAGGTGGGGTGGTTAGGGGTGGTAAACCTACAACTAATGGAAGCAGAGAGCACTGTATGGGGGAAAGACATGCTTGTAGCCCTGGCTGGGTGATGCAAATGCATTACATGTAGCCAAAATGTTTGTACCCCCATAATATCCTGAGTTAAAAAAATATATATATATATTTTAAAGAGCTAATTTAAAAGATCCATAAAGCTGGATTAAACATTGTTAGTACCACTAGGTGGCATGTGTTTAAGTAATGATGAATGCCAACGTGTATCAAAAGTATACTTTTATAATTATAATTAAAATTCTATTAGCATGAATTTTTAAAAATTATTGCTTATTAAAAATAGTTTACTATCAATTTTCTACATAAATATAGTGATATAATTAAAACCATGTAGATGAGTATAAAATGAGAAGTAATAATCTCTTCTCTATCTCTAGTCCTATTCTCAGCAATAGCTATTTTTTATAAGTTGTTATGTTTCATTCTAGATTATAAACGTACAGATACTTCTTTTATTTATCATAGCAGTTGTATGGAGACAACATTTATGTAACTAATCCTCTATGGGAATTTAGGATTTTGGATCTAATTTGTTTTTTATACATTATTACAAATGTTGTTACAATAAATATTGTACATGTGTCATTGCACACGTGTGCAAGTACATTTGTACAATATATTCCTCCCAGTGTAATTACCATAGCAAAGGTCAATGCTTTTAATTTTTTTTTTTTGAAACAGGGTCTCTATGTCTTGGCCTACAGTGCAGTGGTGTTATCATAGCTCACTGCCAACTCAAACTCCTTAGCTCAAGTGATCCTCCTGCCTTAGCCTCCTGAGCATCTTGGACTTGAGGCGTGCTCTACCACGCCCAGCTAATTTTCATATTTTTTGTAGAAATATGGTAGTGCTGTGTTGCTCAGGCTGGTCTCAAACTCCTGGCCTTAAGCGATCATCTCCCCTGAGCCTCCCAAAGTGTTAGGATTACAGGCCTCAGCCACCACAGCTGGGCCATTTACATTTTTCATAGCTGTTGGCAGCATAGTTTTCAAAGAGATTGTACCAATTTACTCTCTCACTAATATTATTACATCATTATGCTATTTGTACCTTTGATGATAATGATTATTATGGTGTGGAGATTTGGTAAGTGTAAGTGGTGAAAATTTTATTGCTTGCACTCATTTCACTGTCATGAAGATTGGTGTTGTATGTGTTTATAATTAGGCAATTTATTTGATCTATTTTGTATTTATTTTCCCTAATTTTATCAAATTGTCAGTTATTTAGATCTTAAAACTAAGTGGTAGTGAAAAGGGATTCTTTTCCCCAGCGTATGTTTTTGTCTGCTTTGTCAAAGATTAGATGGCTATATGAGGATGGTTTTATATTAGGATTCTCAGATCTGTTCCACTGGTCAATATTCCTATTTTTGTGCCAATACCAGATTGTTTTAATTACTGGAGCTTTGTAGTATAGTTTGATATCTGGCATATTAATACCTCCCATTTTGTTTTTGTTGCCTAGGATTGCTTTTGATATTCGGGGTCTTCTCTGATTCCATATGAAGCGTAAAATTATTTTTTCTATATCTGTGAAGAATGCTGATGGGATTTTAATAGGTATTGCATTGAATCTGTAGATCAGTTTGGGTAGTATAGACATTTTAATGATGTTGAGTCTGCTGACCCACGAGCATGGTATGGATCTGTATCTGTTTACTTCCTCTGCTATTTCCTTCTTCAGTGTTTCATAGTTCTCCCTGTAGAGGCCTTTTACCTCCTAGGTACTTCAATTTCTTTGTTGCTATTGTGAAGGGAATTGAGTCTTTCATTTGGTTCTCAATTTGATTGTTGTTGGCGTATATGAATGCCTCTGATTTCTGTGTGCTGGGAAAACTGGATAGCCACTTGTAGAAGGCTGAAGCAGGACCCACACCTTTCACCTCTCACAAAAATCAACTCACGCTGGATAACAGACTTAAACCTAAGGTATGAAACTATTAGAACTCTAGAGGAAAATGTTGGAAACACTCTCCTAGACATCGGCCTGGGCAAAGAGTTTATGAAGAAGTCCCCAAAGGCAATCACAGCAGCAACAAAAATAAATAAATGGGACATGATCAAACTGAAAAGCTTCTGCACAGCCAATGAAATAGTCATAAAATAAACAGACAACCTACAGAATGGGAGAACATTTTTGCATCCTACGCATCTGATAAGGGGCTGATAACTAGAATCTACTTAGAACTCACAAAAATCAGCAAGAAAAAATCAAATAACCCTATTGAAAAGTGGGCAAAAGACTTGAACAGAAACTTTTCTAAAGAAGACAGAAGAATGGCCAACAAACATATGAAAAAATGCTCAACATCCCTAATCATCAGGGAAATGGAAATCAAAACCACAATGAGATATCACTTAACTCCAGTGAGAATGGCCTTTATCAAAAAGTCTCCAAATAACAAATGCTGGCGTGGATGTGGAATGAGAGGAACACTCCTACACTCTGGTGGGACTGCAGACTAGTTCAACCTCTGTGGAAAGCAATATGGAGATACCTTAAGGCAATACAAGTGGATCTACCATTTGATCCAGCAATCCCATTACTGGGCATCTACCCAAAAGACCCAATGACACTCTACAAAAAAGACACCTCCACCCGAATGTTTATAGCGGCACAATTCATAATTGCAAGGCTGTGGAAACAGCCTGAGTGCCCATCAGTCTAAGAATGGATTAATAACATGTGGTATACATATACCATGGAGTACTATTCAGCTCAAAGAAACAACAGTGATATAGCACATCTTATATTTTCCTGGTTAGAGCTGGAACCCATACTACTAAGTGAAGTATCCCAAGAATGGAAAAACAAACACCACATATACTCACCAGCAAACTGATATTAACTGAGCAGCACCTAAACCGACACATAGGAACTACAGTAATTGGGTATCCAGCAGGTGGTAGGGGGGAGGAGGGCGGGTATATACATACAAAATGAGTGAGATATGCACCATCAGGAAGACCCTCACGCTGGAAGCTCAGACTTGTCTGGGGAGGGGGGAGGGGCACTTTTTGAAACCTTAAAATTTGTACCCCTATAATATGCCGAAATAAAAACCAAAAAACTAAGTGGTAGTTAAAATTACCTGGTAATTCAAGTAGGTCATGGCAGCCAATGCTTCTATTAAAACAGCTATACAATCTGCATACATTTTTTAAAAATCGAACTTTTAAAGACATAAGATACAGCTGTGGAAAAACTAGGTTGAATGAAGTAAAATTCCTGTGGTAGGAAATGAAGGCAAAGCAATCTGATCTGAGTCAGTTGTATTTTTCCCTGGGGCCATTTGCTGATTCTGAACCTGGGCTGAGGGTCCATCTTGACCCAGACAAAAGACCATTTCCAGGAAAGACAGAAACCAGCAAAACTTTTAATGGTTGTGGAAGGCTAGAGTAGTAGTACACTGGAAATTGAGGTCCTCACATGCAAAGCCAATTTTTTCCACTGGCCATTAGCTGATTTCTAGGGCTGCATTTGAGCCTGGGAAGCTGGCTCCAGTGATTCTACCATGCCCAGTAAGATCTCAGAACCTGGTAGTATTTGGACGACAAGTGCCCATGAGAGGAACAGGCCTTTAGCAAGCACACGTCTACACTCCTCCGTAGGACACCTGTGCTCATTATGAAGCTGTGTGGGGAAGGAGGCTAGATGGCTGGGCTGGGGGAACTATAAAGCACAGACCTGGATCTCCTGCAGTCTTTCAGGGCTGAGGCACCAAAGATCCATTAGACTTTCCAGCCAAAGCCCAGAAGGGCCACTCCCAGGGAACAGAGACAAGAGCAGAGGAAGCCTGAATCTTACTCAAACTGTAGCCCAGCTCAATGCCTGACAGGTTGAAGAAACAATCATCTCAATACAATCTGCCTATCATATCTTATGGTACCATCTGGATGTTTATATACAATGTCTGGCATATAAGAAAAAACTATTAGATATGGAGAGAAGCAAGAAAATATCACCAAATCAAGAGAAAACTGAATGAAATAAAGAAGATCCAGATAACTGAGTTAGCTGACAAGGACTTTAAAATAAGTCATTAATATGTTTAAGATAGTAAAAGAAAATTTAGAGAACTTCAGCAGAAAATAGGATCTATCAAAATGGAGTAAAATGACCAACGTATCACTGGAAAATATCTGAAATTAAGAACACAATAGATAGGTTTTCACAGTGACTTGGACACAGTGGAAGCAGTATAACGAACTGGAAGACAGGTTAATTAAAACTGTCCAAACTGAAGCAGAAAGACAAAAAAATGTAAACTATAGGAAAAAGTTTGAGACATTAAAGACATGTTAAGCTGTTGTAACACATGTTTGAAAGAGAGGAGACAGAGAGAAAGTGAGAGATGACAAGAAAGAGGTGGAGGAGGAGGAAGAGAAAAGACAAATGGGAGCAGAAGAAATTTTCAAAAAGATAATGACTGACAATTGTCTAAACCTGGTGAAATATATCGGCCAACAAATTCAAGAAGCTCTGTGACTCTAAGCAGAATAGAAACAACTCACTTCAAGGTGCCCCATAGGAAACCTTTGGTAACTCAAACAATGATAAGACTACTCAGAGATTAAAAATAAACAAACAAAAGAAACCATTGTAGGAGCAACAGTATAACTGATCACTTTCTCAACAAAAAATTGGTGCAAGCCAAAAGACAAGAAGAAATCTTGAAATACTGTAAGAGGATTACTGTTCTTCCAGAATTCTATGCCCGATGAATACATTCTTCAAAACTGAATGCAGAATAACGATGTATTCAGACTAAAACTGAGGGAACTTGTCACCAGCAGGCCTGACCTGTACAGAGTGAAAAACTAAAGGAAATTCTTCAAGTAGAGTGAAAATAATGCCAGGTAGAACAAAACACGAAAATGCAAGATGAAATGAAGAACTTTTGCAAGAGTATATGAACACTTGAGTTTACAGAACAATTAATCTGATGTCTTTTGGGTTTGAATTATATTTAGAATAAAAATGTACCATTTTAATAAAGCAAAAGTCAAAAAGATTAAGTCAGTGTAGAAGTTATAAGATTCTAGCAGTATTTAAAAAGTGGTAAAAGTGAAAATTCATAACTGACATACAGTCCAGGACATCTTGTAATCTCTAGAGTTGCCACAAAAGAATGGTAAAAGAATGCATACATCACAAGCTAATAAAGGAATCATGATGAATATTTAATCCAAAAAAGAACAGGAGAGGAAGAGAAACAGAAAGGAACATAAGGTAGATGGGTAGAGCAGAAAACTTATTAATTAGGTGGTTGCTATAAAAGCCCACTGTATCAGTAATTGTATGAAATGTAATTTGACTAAGACTGTCACACTAGATTTAAAAAGAAAGCATATTTACAATTTACAAGGCACACAGTTTGATTATAAGATTACAGAATGGTTGAAAGTAAAGAATGGAAAAATACATCATACGTACATTACGTGCTAAGATGAACTTGTACAATTATATTAATGTCAGTGTATATATTGACTTGAAAGAGTTTATAATAATGAGGACAACCCCAATATGTAGCAAAAATGAAAAGAAAAAAATAGACAAATCCACATTCATAGTTGGAGAACTCACAGGTTTTTCAATAGCTAATAACAACAAGCAACTACACTTTACTAAGAACATAGAAGATCTGTGAAACAATTAAATGAATGACATATAAGAGCATTGAACCTCTTAATAACAGATGGCAAGTCTCAAGTATACATGGGGTATTTACTAAATTACAGTGCATTCCAGAAAATTGAAGTTACTTAGAGCATGCTTTCTGACTTCAGTGGGATTAAACTAGGTGACAATAAGAAAAAGATAACTAAAAAATTAATTTCTGGGAAATTTAAATTCCATGGTAGTATGTAAGCTACCATGGATCAAAAATGAGAACTTAGTAGAACAAAGAATATGTGAGGGCCTTAGAAAGAAAAGTCCATACAAAAAGTTCACTTACCCTAATAATACTATCTATCATGTTTTCAGTGCCCGCTAAGTGCTGTGTTACCTGGTAGGTATTTTACTGGAGTTATTCTTTATAGCATCCTGTGAGACAGGTAAGGAAGCAGAAAACAACATGCACCATCGGTGTGTGTATATAAACGAGGGCATGATGTGTGTGATGGGACTGGCAGCAGGAGTACTGGATGGTACAACCTGTGGCTTCAGGGACAGACACTGTGTGAGAAACTTACTAAATTATTTCCTTAAACCTTACGGTAATGCTGTGCAATCTGCTCTGTTTTTATCCTGTTTTTACAGATGAGAAAACTTAAGTTTAAAGGGATTAGAGAACTGCCCAAGGTCACTAGGATGTGGTAAAACTAGGGTTCAGCTCTACTTAATAGCTGCCATAACAGACTTTGTACAAGCGACCCAAAGAGACAGTGGCTCTGAAGACTGCATCAGTGCTGTGTCATTAGATTTGTTATTCTCAGAACATGTTCTTAATGGAAGTTTGACGTTAATGGTTATCTAACCGGAAATCTAAAGAG
Organism: Microcebus murinus; assembly: GCF_040939455.1. NCBI lineage: Eukaryota > Metazoa > Chordata > Mammalia > Primates > Cheirogaleidae > Microcebus > Microcebus murinus. Next base: position 26,990,297 of record NC_134126.1, on the reverse strand, counting down.
GAACGAAACTAATATACGTACCGTTGGTAACTCGCACAGGAGAAATGGGAGTGATTTTTATTCAGACTGCCATATTACTTTGAGAAGGAGTACAACACAGCAAGTTCTCAAGCTCACTAACATGTCCTGAAAGCAGTGGGAAAAGTAACTATGCTGTGATTCTCTCTGTTGGTCCAATGATTGCATTCTGTTTTTCTGTGGTCTTGGCATGAGCAAACGCAGGCAATTTGGAAGAGCAAATAAAGAGAGATAGGTTACAGAATAAGATCACTCTGATTCCAACTTTGGTTTCCTTTTCTCTCAAGGAGACAGTATAAGAGCCTCAATACTACTTTGACATAATTATGCTGTAGTCCCTAATAGGTATAATTTATATCAAATGAAAAGCAATGCAGCCATTCAGATCCTTGGGAAATATGCAGTAAGACTTGGTTTCCTAAAAGTCATATGTAGGTGTTTATGGAGAGGGAAAGACAGCTTCCTCCATAGAGGAAGCAATGGCTAAGAAATCTTAAGTTGGATAGCAATATTTATCTAATTTTTTCTCAACATATTTTCTCCACAGGATACGAGGCCACAGAAAATAATTTCCCATTATTTCGGAGATCCGGGACACATTCAGGTATGGAAGCTCTATTAAATTTTCAAAATGTACCACCGTAAATGGTCCAGCAACACGAGTTGCACCAACTCCACAGAAACCCACCACAGTACATGCTGTAGCTACAGGAGTCTCACGAACTCCTCAGAAACCCTCTGTGGTAAATGTTCCAGCTCCAGGAGTCTCACGAACTCCTCAGAAACCATCCATAGTACATGTTCCAGCTACAGGAGTCTCACCAACTCCTCAGAAACCCTCCACAGTAAATGTTCCAGCTATAGGAGTCTCACCAACTCCTCAGAAACCCTCCACAGTACATGTTCCAGCTAGAGGAGTCTCTCCAACTCCTCCGAAACCCTCCACAGTACACGTTCCAGCTAGAGGAGTCTCTCCAACTCCTCAGAAACCCTCCACAGTACAGGTTCCAGCTAGAAGAGTCTCTCCAACTCCTCAGAAACCCTCCACGGTACATGTTCCAGCTACAGGAGTCTCTTCAACTCCTCAGAAACCCTCCACGGTACATGTTCCAGCTAGAGGAGTCTCTCCAACTCCTCTGAAACCCTCCATGGTACATGTTCCAGCTAGAGGAGCCTCACCCACTCCTCAGAAACCCTCCACAGTACATGTTCCAACTACAAGAGCCTCACAAACTCCCCAGAAACCCACCACAGCAAATTATTCAGCCACAAACACCCCAGCAACAGCCCAGACATCTCTCACATCAAATACCCTATCTACAAAGGCTCTAGCAGCAGCTCAGAATCCAATCACAGCTAATGCTTCTGCTACACTGGCCACACCAACAGCCCAGAGATCCACCACAGCAAAGGGTTCACTTGCACAGAGTCTTCCAGCAGCACAGGAGTCCTCTACTGTACATGTCCCAGTGACTAAGGGCCTCCAGATTATACAAAGATCCAGTTCTGTTCATATTACAGCAACCCAGGGTGAACTTCTTCCCAGGACAACCATGTTTTCTCCTGCAGCAAGTATACCTAAGGAAGGGAAGATCCCTTCAGGTCAGTTGACGGTGTTCAGGTTTCTTGAGTATGGATCTCATTTGGTCTGGTGGAAATATGAATTTAACCAAGTTTGTAAAATTAAATAGTCTCTATTTCTGGTAGCCAGGGTTTTTGATACTAATGCTTTTGACTTTCTATAGAGGCAGACTTAGTTTGTGCTAGGGAAAATCCTTAAAAAGAAATCAGTTACAATAATATAGAAAAATATTGTGGCCCTATTGAAAAACAATGTTAAATTAAGATTGGTGAAGAAATTGTTTTCCATGCTAGTGTAGGGAGTCATTGAATTTTTCAAGACCTCTTTGAAGATCTAAGTATGTACCATCCTTGAGGCTGAGTCCTGGGTCTGGTTCCTTGACAGAGACCCATCCCTCAAAGCATGTTAAGGGATGTCTGCAGATTCTCTGAAGCTGCTAATTCGGTAAAGCATCTCAACAGTGTCTTCTAAGTAATTGAAAGTACAGCAATTCTTTCACATAGTTTATGTTATTACAGGGCTCTGCAGATGACAATTTTGTGAAAGTAAAATATGCTTTAGGCTTCAGAATACCTGCCGAAAGAATGAAAGAGACCTGTCTTAGTAATCGATGCTGCTTCAGGCCACCAGTAGGACTTCTTGCCTGACAACTTGCCTAATATATAGCCATTTTTAGAGACATTCTTGCTTTAATGGAGACTATTTGTTATTTTATCTTTCTTAGAAAATAATCAACAGGATGGATCTAAGGCATAATTTTTAAAAAATTGTTTTATCTTTTAAATTGAAGTCAACGCAGAAGTAGAAAACTGCATAACAAATAAGTGTGTAGTTCAGTAACTTTTCTAAAGCAACTGTTTGTGTTAAGTCCCACAAATGTCAAGAAATATGACAAAACCACCCCTCAGATTTGCCCCCTTATTCTCCAGATCCTCTGTCAGGCCTGAGCTCCATCCTCTGACTTTGCAAGCTAGAGACTGGGGCTCTCTGCTACCCACACCATGTGGCTTAGGGAGGGCCCTTCCCTGCATGTGTGCATCTCTGAACCCTGCCTGTCCACCCCATTTAGTTCCCCTCTTTAAAAGGGGAACTGCCATTCCTGCTTTGGGGCACTTTGCAGAGGTGTCAAATAATAGGTTTTTAACTATATTTTTATACTTTAGAACTATATTTTTTAAGGATTTTGTATAAGTGTTATCTTGAAGCCTATTTTGCCATTACTTACATAGTTTAAGAATTTAAACATTACAGATGTTGTTAAAGTTCCCTTGTACATTTCCCTACCCGTGATTTTTTACCACTGAGACAATTACTGCCCTGAGGCTGGTGAGCTCACTCATCTACGTTTTCATGCTTCTACTGCATGTATGTATCCATAAATAGTTCATAATATTGTTTCGTGATTATTTGTGATTTATATAAACAGTACGTCATATGCTTCATTATCTAAATCTCAACATTAGTTTTGTGGTTCATATTGATTGTGTTAGATTGAGTTCACAAATTTTAACCCTTATATGGAATTTTTGACTTCTTAAAATTTTATGACATCTCTGGATCTGAAATTTTTAGATTGTATGTCCCCAAATTTTAATAAGGCAAGGCAAAGCAAATATCACTTTATATAAATTTGTTGTAGACCTAAATGTTGAAATATTTCTTTTGAGTCAAAGTCTCACTCTGTTGCTCAGGCTAGAGTGCTGTGGCATCAGCCTAGCTCACAGCAACCTCAAACTCCTGGGCTCAGGCAATCCTCTTGCCTCAGCCCCCCAAGTAGCTGGGACTACAGGCATGTGCTACCTTGCCCGGCTAAGTTTTTTTTAATATATTTTTAGTTGCCCAATTAATTTCTTTCTATTTTTAGTAGAGATGGGTCTCACTCTTGCTCAGGCTGGTCTGGAGCTCCTGAGTTCAAACGATCCTCCCACCTCAGCCTCCCAGAGTGCTAGGATTACAGGTGTGAGCCACCGCGCCTGGCAAAATATTTCTTTCAACAATAAAAGATATGTAGAAAGTACAAGATAATTGAAGAAATTAAACTAATGAGTGAATAGGAGGATAAAAATATAATAAATATCATTATATAATAAAATAACACAAATATATCATAACTATAGTAAGTCTATGAAATTTTGCTCTTATGTAAAATTAATTGATTCTCTCAGGGCACAATATAACATATCACATTTAGCACTTATTGAAAAATCATAGTAGTTAACACTTATTGGGTATGTACTATAGTGTCATATACCCTGCACCATCTATTTGTTGATACTAGTCCCTACAAAATCAGTATATTTAGTTTCATTTTATAGATGCAGAATTAGAGGCTCAGAGAGTAACTTGCACAGCTCACATCCAGTGCATAGTGCACATCCTGTGCTTTTTCTGCTGTGTAATATTGCCTGTTCTAAATGGTACTGTGAGTAAATTTATTCACCTCACTAGAAAGCAGCTTATTTATTATGCATGTACTTATTTGAAAGTAAAGTTTATTTTACAGTGCGTCATCCATAGTCATTAAAAGATAAAAATAATAAGGTGATGCAGTAATTTTGAGTTTTGATAGAAAGGGATTTGAGTTTTTTATAGTTTCTTGGTAGTAGGATTGAATCAGCAGTTATTTACTGTTTAAGCTTCTCAAACTTCTTTCTTGCCATCAAGTGATACAACCAAATTTAGATGGTGTTTGTTTTGGCATTCAGTAACTCTTTATCATAATTTATGTTTATAGTGTTGATTCTGTTGAACAGATAGAGACAGTGGTGTTTTTTATTTGATTAAGGTAATGTGTAGTTATTTTCATAAATTTATTTACAATTCTTTGATTTATGGGAATTTGAGTTGCTTTGGAGATTTCAAGTGTAGCTTATTGATGTTATATTAAATTGCTAAGTAAATCAATGAATATTTAATATTTTTATTTCTGTAATTCTTTTTTTCCCCTTTCTTTTTCTGTAGATCCTTCTACACTTATAGTTGGTAAGTTTGGCTCTGAGGCAGTGACTGTTATCATTGTGGAATGAACAATCCATATTTCTGGAAGAGAATATTGTCTTCTTTTTCTCAATTTGTCCTGCCATTTATTTATTTATTTTTAAACTTACTATTATGGAAAACTTTAAATATTATACAGGTAAGAAAAACAGTACAGTGAATCCCTGTGGACCCACCCTAATTCAACAATCATCAACTCATGGATACCCACTTGCCTCATGGATACCCCCTGCCTCCACTGGGTTACTGTGAAGACTATATCACACATCATACCATTTCTGTTAATGCTGGCCTTGTAGAATGAGCTTGGGAGAATACCCTTCTCTTAAATGTTTTGAAATAGTTTGAGGAAAATTGGTGGGAATTCTTTTTTGAAAGTTTAGTAGAATTCAGCAGTAAAGCCATCCAATCTGGACTTATTTTATTGGGGAACTTTTTATTACTGATATAATATCATTATGCATAAATGATCAGGTTTCCTATTTCTTCTGATACAGTTGTTGGAGATTTTGTATGTATAGGAATTTATTCATTTCCTGTAGGCTTTTCAGTTTGTTAGTGTATAATTATTCATAATAGTCTCTGGTGATGTTTGTATTTCTGTGGTATCTGTTATAATGTCTTTTTTTTCTGATTTAGTTTATTTGGGTTTTTACTTTTTTCCTGGTTTGTCTAGCAAGTGGTTTATTGATTTAGTTTCCCTTTTTACAAAAGCAACTGTTTTTTTAAAAATATATTTCACCTATCCCATTCTAACTTGAGTGGCTTATTGTGAAGCAAACCCCAGATAGCACATCATTTCACCCATAAATGTTTCAGAACATACCTCTAAAAGTTTAAGTTTTCAAAAAACATAACCACATTATACCTAAAAATTAATCATAGTTGCTTATTATAATATCTATCAAGTGTTTAAATTTCTTAAGTCTCCACAATTTTTAAAATATTGTTTACAGTTGATTATCAGAAGGGGTGTGGATGTGCAGAGACTGAACTCTCTTACACTGCTGGTGGGACTGCAAATTACTACAACCCCTGTGGAAAGTAATTTGGAGATACCTCAAAAAGCTGAAAATAGAAATATCATTTGATCCAGCAATCCCACTACTAGTCATCTACCCAAAGGAAAAACAGTACTTATTTTTTTTCTTTGAAATTCTTCAAGTCTCTGTGACTTTTAGGAAAACTCTATTTAGTGTTTCTTATAATTCCAACTTGTGCTAAAAATAGAAGGAGCTCCTTCCTTCTTAAAGCAGATATATGGCAACATTGTTTTGTGGTCTTACTTGTAAGATATATATCTGAAAATTATCTTCATGTAGTTAATTTGTTGTGTGAATCAGGTTACTTTTCTCACTTTAAAGATAAGTTAACTACTACAACAAAATTGTTTTAGCCATTACACTGCAATATAAGTGAATGATACACATGATCTTCGAACTTTGGAAGTATTTGATTCCCTCCTGCCCCCATTTAATTCCTCTCTCTCTCCAGAGAGAGACTGATCTTCAGAGAACTTTCTAATTTGCCTTATCACTGATTTGCCTTATCATTCTTGCCTTTCTTCACCAAGGACCTTTTTAGATACTTTTTCTTTTTTTTTTTTTTTTTTTTTTTGAGACAGAGTCTCGCTTTGTTGCCCAGGCTAGAGTGAGTGCCATGGCGTCAGCCTAGCTCACAGCAACCTCAAACTCCTGGGCTCGAGTGATCCTTCTGCCTCAGCCTCCCAAGTAGCTGGGACTACAGGCATGCGCCACCATGCCCGGCTAATTTTTTATATATATATCAGTTGGCCAATTAATTTCTTTCTATTTATAGTAGAGACGGGGTCTCGCTCAGGCTGGTTTTGAACTCCTGACCTTGAGCAATCCGCCCGCCTCGGCCTCCCAAGAGCTAGGATTACAGGCGTGAGCCACAGCGCCCGGCCTAGATACTTTTTCTTAATCCTCCCCCAGCAGACATATACCGTAATTTGTTTATGTACCACATATGTATCGTACTTTACACATTCTAAAAAGTGAAAATTTTTTTCACCTTCACATATCACACCCACTGAGAATATGGGCTTTATGGTCTTTGTTGTTGTTGTTGTTGTTTTTAGTGGTTGCTGCTGCTGTTGTTTTTGAGACAATACCATGTAGAAGACAGAGTTTGTCCTTTGGAGTTAAACCAGTTAGTTAGACCACAGTTTGAATTCTGTTTTATTTTATTTTATTTTATTTTATTTTTTTGTTTAGTAATTATTCAAGCCAACTGATTAATTTCATCTCTGAGTCCCAGTTTTCTCATTTATGAGATGGACGTTGTGATTCCTAGTTTAAGAGTTTGAAGCTTAATGTGATAGTGAATATGAAAACTCCTAGCACAGTGGCAAAAGTTGAATAAATATTAGCTGAAAGAGTTATGGCATGTAGTCACTATTATTTTTCCAAGGTGGATTTCTGAAAATTTTATCATTTCCTCAGGCCACACCAAAGAATAAGAATGCTCTTTTATTTGGGTAACATTTTCATGTTTGTTCTGTGGCAAATACTATAACACTGAGATTTTTGTACTTTCTCACTTTTATTTTATTTACTTCTCACAACAATCCACTAATGTAGCATTTATACCCAACTTTCAGCTAAAAACATGGGGCTTTTGTAGGATTAGTAACTTACCCAAGGTCACAGAGCTAGTAAGCATTAAATAGAGGCAGATGACTAATTTCTCTAGCACCAGCTACTTTATTTATTTATTTATTTGTTTGTTTTATTTTTTTTGAGACAGAGTCTTGGTCTGTTGCCCAGGCTAGATGTCATGGAGTCAGCCTTGCTCATAGCAACCTCAAACTCCTGGGCTCAAGCGATCCTTCTGCCTCAGCCTCCAGAGTAGCTGGGACTACAGGCATGCGCCACCATGCCCGGCTAATTTTTTCTATATATTTTTAGTTGCCCAATTAATTTCTTGCTATTTTGTAGTAGAGAAAGGGTCTCGCTCTTGCTCAGGCTGGTTTTGAACTCCTGACCTTGAGCGATCCACCTGCCTCTGCCTCCCAGAGTGCTGGGACTACAGGCATGAGCCACCGCACCCAGCCAAGTACCAGGTACTTTAAAGAATAGAAAGATTGTCATCCTAGGGACAAGCCAAGAGATTTCCCAACTCAAATTAGACAATTATATGCTCATTAGGAACATTAGCTTCAGTTGCTTTTGTAGTGTCACTGATAATTTCTTTTAGTGCAGATCAAAGGGGAAGAGTCCAGGGTCATTTTGGGGGGTGGGAGATGTTGGGAAGCAAAGGGAGAATGAGGATGGGAAGAGAGGAGGGCAAATGGGTTGTTATAAGACGATAGAATACAAAGCAAAGTGTGAAAATCATTTCACATTGATCAATATATTTGATCACTTATTTGCTGTTGTTTTGCTCAAAAAAGGGCTGTTAAGCTTCAAGTAAATATAGCTTTCCTAAATGAAATTTCATCTCTTAATACAATAGACTCAACACTGCGGAGCATATTCTGTAGGCAAAGTAAATATATTTTGCCCTCTAATCTCAGATGATAATACAGGCATTTTTTCTATGATGGGGAAATGTCTACACTCCTCTTACCTGTGCTATGAACTAAGTAAGTGGCCTTCCCATTCACCACATATGTAATTTCCGTCTTTCTGAGACTTAGTTTATTCATCTACAAAATGAGAGTGAACTTTAGGATACCTTCTGCTCTAAAATGATATAATTCCATCATCGTATTTGAATGATCAATGATCAGAATATTGAAAATTGAGCACGGTTGGCTCAAAACACTTTAGAATCCTCTCAAACCTGTCAAAAAATTTGTATTTGAGCATTGCCACCCTTTACTTTAAATACTTCATTTCTTTTTCTTTCTAAGAAAACTAGACAAATAACATGCAGTGTTATGGTCAAACTTGTGACATAAGGAAGCCATATACAAAATGCAATTCATGTCTCCTTTCTTTAACTTCAGAACCAATATGTATGTCATGTGAACTGTGACATACTAATGTAATGAAATATGTAATTGTTCATATTTCTATTAATCATGTTATTATATTTTTCCCCCTGAAGGAATTGTTGCTGGTGTTGTAATAATTGGTTCCATAGGTGTAGGCGTGGGACTATGGAAATTCATGGTGAGCAGATATTCTGATGATTTTAAAAAATGTACTCTTAGCTTCTTTCTAGTAAATTTTTATGCTAATATCAGTATATAACTCTGTTAGCTCTATTGCATTTTTTGATATGCTGACTCTTCATTGCTTATATCTTATTTATCCTGGATGAGTAGACTTGATATCTTTTTGCCTCCTCCATATTTTCAAGAACACTAACCACATTTGAAAGGAAAATGACTTGAAAGCCTAAGTCTCAGTTTGTGATCCACTAACCAACTCACCCTTTTTTCTACTCATTATAATCTATCATAGTATCTGTGTGTTATACAGCAGCAAAGAAAGCTAGGAAAAGTCAGCCTTGAACATGTTGTGAAATTGCCTATGATTGGGCCTTGTGCTGAGTTATATTTATAAATAGATGCCAGTGAAGCCCCAAACAGCCCAGTGGTTAGGAAGGCAGGCTCTGGTGTCTGACTGCTCGGTTTGAATTCTGGATCTACCATCAAGGAGCTGTGTGACTGTGAGCAGTTTAACCTCTTTGTGCCTCAGTTTTCTCATTTGTAAAATGGAGGAAAGATAGTACCTACCTCATGAAATTGTAGTAAGGCTCAAATGAGTTGCCACGCGTGAGGTGCTTAGAACATTAATTGGTGGCACACAGTAAGCACTCATGTTAAAATAGCAACACACACACCAAATCAGTATTATTTGAAGTATCTAGTCTGCATTGAGTCTTCCTATATTAAGTATAAATGTGATGGCCAGCTCTGATGTATCCTGTTAACAAACAAAGATTTAAATTGGGGCTCTTCTGCTTCGTCGATTTAATTACTCAGAAAAGCAATTGTGGAGTCCATACAATCTTCAGTGATTTCCAGGCTGCCCATGAGAGTTCGTTGTTTTATTAATTAACAAAACTATCTTTTAATGCTGTTATTAAATTGCCTGTTTTAATTCATTGGATGATGTCAGCTATTTACCTTTTTAACTCCTATCACTCTTTCCTTTCTCCTTAAATTTACAATATAATTACTTAAGCCTATTATAAGCTACAGTATGTAAATATTTTTTAATTCATTAAATGGGTCAACCTTTTTGTAAAATATTTGACCATTAAGTCCAGGGAGAGGAGTAGTAGTTAATAGTTTTTCAGGTATTTGTTTAATACCAATAAAATATTCTAGATGTTACAATAGCAAATGTGGTAAGAGATAACTTTTTCTCTAGGTTTTTTAGAAACTTTAGGAATGTGGTTTAGAGGCCAGCAAAAACTACCAGAGTTGTAAGTCACAGAAAGTGAGTGAAGTTGGTACAGATGCCTCAGCAAAATTACTCCGCCAAAATTAAACCGCCAATCTTACATACATTTTTGCATTTGCTCCAGATCTCCTTTTGAAATAGTATTACTGATTTATCAAATTATAAATTACCAATTTATAGAGTATTATCGGGTTACCAAAGCTAGTGCTTTTGGGTTTTTTGGGTCAGGAAGGGGTGGAATGAGATTTGCCAGGTCTTCTCTGGCTTCCATCAGTTTCTTCACGTACTTTGGTAAAGTGATTGGCGATGATACTTTTAACAGGACAAAAGGTGCTAGAATTTAGAAGGCGGGAGAATACTGTATCCCCCTGTATCTGTAGGGCACATGTTCCAAGAGCTCCTGTGGATGCCTGACAGTATAGGTAGAACCTGTCCCTTTACATACATATGAATGATAAGACGTTTAATTTACAAATTGGCACAGTTAGAGATTACTAGCAACTAGTAACAAAATGGAACAATTATAACCATATACTGTAATGAAGGTGATGTAAATATGGTCTGTCTCTCAAAATATCTTATTGTACTGTGTTTACCTATTTTCAGGGTGCACGTCCCAGGCCGTAACTGAAACCACAAATGAGGGGACTACTGTATTTGTTTTGAATGGTCTCATTGGAATTTTGCGGTAAACCTTCTTTTCTATTTCTGAATCAGAAGGAAATTCATCCAGACCTCTAACAAAGAATTTGCCTTTTATATGTACATGTAAGAAACACTCCACTTGCCTTATTTTAGAAGTATAAGGTGTGGAGGGCAAGAGTTAACTTTTTATAAGCCTGGTTAGCCTTTTGATCTCATACTCATTGAGAGTTTATTTAATTAAATATTTTATCTTATTTGGAACAGAGGTTATAGTTAATGAATATGAAAGTGAGAATGTAACTTCATTTAGTGATTCTTTGTGTTTGTCTAGCAAAGGATTTCTTTATTTCTTTTAGAAGCATTGCATTTCTATGATAAATTCTAGTTTAGGGATGGGAGTGTAAACAAGTGTTTGATTTTGCTGTTTGATTGAAATTAAAATTATTTAATTTAGTTACTTTTTTTCCTTCTCTACTCTTCAGCTTTTATAAAATACATAGGAACAACAAAACACTCAATATTATGTTTTATACTTAAGTGTTACTGCTGGTACCTCAGAAATAAGATCTTCTGGTAAATTATAAAAGATATATGTGATTTAATAAAATCATATTTCTATGATTTTAGAATATCCACTAATACAGTTGTCTTGGGCTTTCTCCATGACTTATAAAGGTTAACAGAGGCTTACATTTCTACTATTGCCAGAACTATTTCTTGTTAGCAGTACGGTTATCTCATCCTGTACTTTGCACTCAGTTTATTGTAATGTTATAATGGCACAAATATTATGGGAGCAAGGGATTATACAGTGGAATTTACAAAGAATGTTTCCATTATGACAATTTGTCTCATGAGATGCTTGGTCTATCTTGTATATGGTTCTCCTTTTGCTTGTGGCTTTTAGGGTTCTCAGTGTTTAAGAAATATGACAATATGTGTTAAGATATCTTTTTTGTAGGTCATGTTTATAGATCTTAAAAGACATCTCTTTTATGTCTTTATATAAAATTATTACACAAAAATAACTTGATGTGAATGTATCTTTCAAACTTTCTTAGTCTCTTAATGACTCTTTCCTCTGTTCTACATGTAGTATTCAGGGGGTTTTTGTTGACTTTTTAATTTTTATTCATTTAAATATTTTTTAAATTTCCCTCAAATAGGAATTCATTGACTTTTTTGTTTGTTTGTTTTTTTGGTTTTTAGTGTTTTTTTTGATTTCGGCATATTATGGGGGCACAGATTTTAAGGTTTCAATAAATGCCCTCCCCCCCCACAAGTCTGAGTTTCCAGCATGACCATCCCCCAGATGGTGCACATCTAACTCCTTATATATATATATATATACCCGCCCCCCTCCCCCCTCCCACCTGCCCAATACCCTATTACTGTAGTACCTATGTGTCCACTTAGGTGCTTCTCAGTTAATACCAGTTTGCTGGAGAATATATCTGGTGCTTGTTTTTCCATTCTTGGGATATTTCACTTAGTAGTATGGGTTCCAGCTCTAACCAGGAAAATATAAGATGTGCTATATCACTGTTGTTTCTTAGAGCTGAATAGTACTCCATGGTATACATATAACACATTTTATTAATCCATTCTTGGATTGATGGGCACTTGGGCTGTTTCCACAGCCTTGCAATTATGAATTGTGCTGCTATAAACATTCAAGTGCAGGTGTCTTTTTTGTAGAGTGTCATTGGATCATTTGGGTAGATGCCCAGCAATGGTATTGCTGGATCAAATGGGAGATTCACTTGTATCGCTTGAAGGTATCCCCATATTGCTTTCCATAGAGGTTGAACTAGTTTGCAGTCCCACCAGCAGTGTAGGAGTGTTCCTCTCTCTCCGCATCCACGCCAGCATTTGTTATTTGGAGACTTTTTGATAAAGGCCATTCTCACTAGAGTTAAGTGATATCTCATTGTGGTTTTGACTTGCATTTCCCTGATGATTAGAGATGATGAGCATTTTTTTATATGTTTGTTGGCCATTCTTCTGTCTTCTTTAGAAAAGTTTCTGTTCAAGTCCTTTGCCCACTTTTTAATAGGGTTTATGATTTTTTCTTGCTGATTTTCGTGAGTTCTAAGTATATTCTAGTTATCAGCCCTTTATCGGATACGTAGGATGCAAAAATGTTCTCCCATTCTGTAGGTTGTCTGTTTACTTTCATGACTATTTCTTTGGCTGTGCAGAAGCTTTGTAGTTTGATCATGTCCCATTTATTTATTTTTGTTGCTGCTTTGATTGCCTTTGGGGACTTCTTCATAAACTCTTTGCCTAGGCCGATGTCTAGGAGAGTGTTTCCAACATTTTCCTCTAGAATTCTAATAGTTTCATAACTTAGGATTGAGTCTGTTATCCAGCGTGAGTTGATTTTTGTGAGAGGTGAAAGGTGTGGGTCCTGCTTTAGCCTTCGACAAGTGGCTATCCAGTTTTGCCAGCACCATTTATTAAAAAGGGATTCTTTTCCCCAGCGTATGTTTTTGTCTGCTTTGGCAAAGATTAGATGGCTATATGAGGATGGTTTTATATCAGGATTCTCAGAGCTGTTCCACTGGTCAATATTCCTATTTTTGTGCCAATACCAAATTGTTTTAATTACTATAGCTTTGTAATATAGTTTGATATCTGGCATATTAATACCTCCCATTTTGTTTTTGTTGCCTAGAATTGCTCTTGATATTCGGGGTCTTCTTTGGTTCCATACAAAGCGGATTATTATTTTTTCTATATCTGTGAAGAAACCTGATGGGATTTTAATAGGTATTGCATTCAATCTGTAGATCAGTTTGGGTAGTATAGACATTTTAATGATGTTGAGTCTGCCGATCCATGAGCATGGAATGGATTTCCATCTGGTTGCATCCTCTGCTATTTCCTTCCTCAGTGTTTCATAGTTCTCCCTGTAGAGGTCTTTTACCTCCTTGGTTAAGTATACTCCTAGGTACTTTAATTTCTTTGTTGCTATTGTGAAGGGTATTGAGTCTTTAATTTGGTTCTCAATTAGATTGTTGTTGGCGTATACAAATGCCACTGATTTCTGTGTATTGATTTTGTATCCTGAGACTTTACTAAATTCATTGATCAGTTCCAGGAGTTTCTTGGTTGAATCTTTGGGGTTTTCCAAATATAATATCATATCACAGCAAACAGTGAAAATTTGATCTCTTCTGCCCCTATTTGGATACCTTTAATTCCATTTTCCTGTCTGATTGCTGTAGCCAGGACTTCCAGCACTATGTTGACTAGAAGTGGAGATAGTGGGCAGCCTTGTCTGGTTCCAGTTCTAAGTGGAAATGCTTTCAGTTTTTCCCCATTCAGTATGATGTTGGCTATGAGTCTGTCATATATGGCTTGTATCATTTTTAGGTATGTCCCTTCTATGCCTATTTTCTTAAGTGTTCATATCATGAAAGGGTGTTGAATTTTGTCAAAAGCTTTTTCTGCATCTATTGAGAGAATCATGTGGTCTTTGTTTTTGCTTCTGTTTATGTGGTGAATTGCATTTATAGATTTACGTATGTTGAACCATCCCTGCATCCCTGGGATGAAGCCCACTTGGTCGTGATGGAGTATTTTTTTGATAAGCGTCTGGATTCGGTTAGCTAAGATTTTGTTGAAAATTTTTGCATCTATATTCATTAGGGTTATTGGTCTGTAGCTTTCCTTTTTGTTGCATCCTTTCCTGGTTTTGGTATCAGAGTAATATTCACTTCATAAAAGGTGTCGGGGAGGTTTCCGTTCTTCTTGATGTTGTGGAATAGTTTCTGCAAGATAGGTACTAGTTCTTCTTTGTAAGTGTGGTAAAATTCGGGTGTGAAGCCATCTGAACAGGACTTTTCTTTTTAGGGAGATTTTTAATTGCTGTTTCTATTTCAGCAGTTGAGATTGGTCTGTTAAGGGAATCTATTTCTTCCTGATTGAGCCTAGGGAGGCTATGTGTTTCTAGTAATTTGTCCATTTCCTCCACATTTTCCAATTTGTGTGAATAAAGATTTTGTAGTACTCATAAATTATATCTTGTATCTCTTTGGGATCAGTTGGGATATCTCCTTTTTTGTTTATGGGGTTTATTAGAGATTTCTCTTTTCTGATTTTCGTTAGCTTAGCCAGGGGTGTGTCAATTTTGTTTATTTTTTCAAAGAACCAACTTTTTGTTTTGTTAATCTCCTGAATAGCTTCCCTATTTTCAATTTCGTTTAGTTCTGATTTGATCCTGTTGATTTCACTTCTTCTGCTGGGTTTGGTGCTGCTCTGTTCTTCTTTTTCCAGCTCTTTGAGTCGTTTCATTAGATTGTCTATTTGTGATCTTTTTGACTTTTGGTTATAGGCATTTATGGAGATAAATTTTCCTCTCAGAACTGCTTTAGCTGTGTCCCAGAGGAGTTGATAACTTGTCTATCCATTGTCATTTTCTTCATAGAATTTGTTTATTTCCATCTTGATTTGTTCATTTATGAAGTAATCATTTAGTAGGAGCTTGTTTAATTTCCACGTTTTTGTGTAGAAATGTGAGTTTCTGTTAGGGTTGATTTCTAGTTTTATTCCACTGTGATCTGAGAAGATACATGGTATGATTTCTATTTTTTTAAATTTCCTGAGGTTTACTTTGTGTCCTAGGATATGGTCAATCTTAGAGAATGTCCCGTGTGCTGATGAGAAGAACGTATATTCAGTGGATTTTGGGTAGAATGTTCTGTAAATGTCAGTCAGACCCAATTGTTCTAGAGTTTTGTTTAATTCCATTATTTCTTTATTAATTTTCTGTTTGGAGGATCTGTCTCGTGCCTTACGTGGGGTGTTGAAATCTCCGGTGATTATGGAGTTGCTATTAATCCATTTGCTTAGCTCCAGTAAGGTTTGCTTTATGAATCTGGGTGCACCTAAGTTGGGTGCATATATATTTAAAATTGTTATCTCTTCTTGTTGAACTGTGCCCTTCACCATTATATAATGATCCTTTTTGTCTTTCACTACTTTTGTTGCTTTAAAAACTAAATCATCTGAAATTAGAACTGCCACACCAGACTTCTTTTGGTTTCTATTTGCTTGGTATATTGATCTCCACCCTTTTATTTTTAGTCTATATGCATCCTTGCAGGTTAGATGTGTTTCCTGAAGACAGCATATCCTTGGCGTGTATTTTCTTATCCATTCAGCCAGCCTATGTCTCTTGAGTGGAAAGTTTAAGCCATTCACATTTATTGAGAGAACTGATAGGTAAGGTAGATTACTGTTCATTCTGTTGGGTTGGATGTTGTTGCTATGATTTCTGTCTTGAGCCAATGTAATATCTGGCCTTTAATATCTTTGGCTTTTGGTTGTTTTTATATTCGTGGATTTATATTATGATGTTTCGTGCATAACGCTGTTTTGAGTACCTCTTGTAGGGGTGGTCTTGTCTTGGTGAATTCTCTGAGCCTTTGCTTCTCTGAGAATGTCTTTATTTCTCCTTCATATGTGAAGCTTAGTTTTGCAGGGAATCAGATTCTAGGCTGGGCATTGTTTTGTTTGAAAAGAGTGAGAATGGTGTGGCAGTCCCTCCTTGCTTGTAAAGTCTCATTAGAGAAGTCTGGTGTTATTCGAATTGGCTTTCCCTTGTATGTTACTTGCTTCTTTTGTCTTACAGCTCTTAGAAGGGCCTCTTTAGTTGATACTTAGGTCAGTCTGATGACTGCATGTCGTGACGTCTTCCTGTTTGCATTGAATCTCCCAGGAGTCCTCTGAGCTTCTTGAACTTGTATATCAAGATTTTGAGCAAGGCCTGGGAAATTTTGCTCTATTATATCTTGAAACAGCTTGTCCAACCCT
Source organism: Microcebus murinus (assembly GCF_040939455.1). Classification (NCBI taxonomy): domain Eukaryota; kingdom Metazoa; phylum Chordata; class Mammalia; order Primates; family Cheirogaleidae; genus Microcebus; species Microcebus murinus. Next base: position 26,973,854 of record NC_134126.1, on the reverse strand, counting down.
TGAGTGTTATCTTCTTCCCCTTCTGGTAACCCTATGAGTCTCACGTTAGGTTTCTTCACATAATCCCACAGGTCTTGTAGGCTTTGCTCTTTTCTCTTGTTTCTCTGCTCTATTTCTGTGACTGATTTATTTAATTGGAGGGTGTTATCTTCAAGCTCTGAAATTCTTTCTTCTGTTTGATCTACCCTGTTCTTGAGACTTTCCACTGTATTTTGTAGTTCCTTGAATTGATTCTTCATTTCTAGGAGTTCGGTTAAACTTTTCTTCATTGTGTCCATTTCTTTTTCCAGATCCTGGAGGCTTCTTGTGGTTTCTTTGTGTTGGTTATTGAGTTCTTGTTGCAGCTTGGTGAGTGTTCTTATGATCCACAGATGAAATTCCTCTTCTGTCATTTTGGTTGGCTGATTTTGGTTGGTGCCCGTTTCTAGGGGGCTGGGGCTCCCTTTTGGGGGAGAGTTTTCCGTTTGGTTCTTCATATTTCCTGAGTTCCTTCGCTGATTTCTTCCCATATCTATCAGTTGTTGTTTCTTTTCTTTAGGTTTTTGTTTGGGTATTCACACGCCTTGTTTAGTTTCTGAGCCGTTAGGTGGTGTCTGTGGGTAAAATTCGTCCACTCCCTGTTCTGATAAGGGTTTGCAGGATGCTCTCCCTCTCAGTAGGTGGCGCTTGTTTGGAGGAACAGGCTACGCTGTTGTTTTTACGCCCTGTTATCAGCTCTTGTTCCTGTAGAGAGAACTCTAGTGCCTCAGGTCGTGGGTGGGGCCCCGGCACTTCCAGGTGTGTCCTTTTCTCCCCTTCAGTGAGGGCTAGTCTAGGAGAGAGTCTGGGCCGAGCTGAGTTGGGTAAGCCTGCCCTCATGCAACACCAGTGCTGTTAGCAGGGGTCAAAGTTCTGTTCTCTGCTTCCAGGCAAAGCTTTCAGGTTGGGGCTGGAATGGCCCGGCTCAGTCAGAGAGTCTGCGTGTGGGGTTGGGGCTGTCTGAGACTCGCAGTCTGGAGCGGGCCTGGCTTCTTTCTACCGTCCCCAACTCTGCAGCTACTGCTGGGCCTCTGCCCGCAGGGCAGACCACACGCCACCACTACTCCCCTGGCTGTGCTACCTGCGGGGAGGTTCCCTACGCGGGAACGCCACCTGGGCTAAGTGCAGGGCCTCCCTTTGTGGGGAGGGTTGCCCTCTAGGACGCTGATCTGCCCCTGAAGGCACACACATTGCAGTAGGCTGTTCACAAATATCCCTTCTGTGCCCCAGGCAATGCAAGGCCTTGGTGCACGGGATGTGGTCTGCAGGTCTGACATCTAGGTCCCAGAGTTCAAACTATATCCCCACCAGGGAGAGCAGTGCCAGTCCCAATTCACCCATAGGGAGCCCAAGCTGCGTCTATGTCTCTCAACCTCAGAGTCTTCCCCATTCTCCTGGGATCACCGTGCCAGCAGCACCTGGGAGGGCTGGCAGGTAGGGAGCTCACAGTCTGAGTTCCCCTTAGTCAGCTGTAGGGCCCCAAAAGGGAAGGTCCCGTTCCCTGTAGGTGCCTCTGGCTGGTGGCTATATTGTCTCTCTGTCTCTCTGGGCAGTCGCGGGTAGGGTCGGGGGAGAGGAAAAGGAGGCAGTATGGAGTCTCCCGTGTGGCTCAGGTCTGTGCACACAGAGGTGCCCCGAGTGAGTTGGGAGCCCAGTGCCGCATCCACCACTGGATTACCGCTCACTGTTAGCGGCCGTCGCTGGGCTGGTGTCCACAGGTCTCTCCACTCGCTGGGGAGCCCACCAGCAGTCCGGGATGCAGCAAATTCATTGACTTTTAATCCGAATGTATATGTTAATTGATTCTACCTTGGCCACTATTAATGTCAAGAAACTAAAAACCCAACTGTCACATTTTAGCTGTTGCTATAGCTACTAAACTATACCTGCAGAAATTTGTTATTGTCTGTAACTTACTAATTTTTCATTTGTTTTGCACCCTACATTAACCAATGCTTTTTGATAATTTATCACTTAGTAAGTAAAAATCAGTGTTTCTCACTAGTAAATAAAATCATTTTAGCCGGGCGCGGTGGCTCACGCCTGTAATCCTAGCACTCTGGGAGGCTGAGGCGGGCGGATTGCTCAAGGTCAGGAGTTCGAAACCAGCCTGAGCAAGAGCGAGACCCCGTCTCTACTATAAATAGAAAGAAATTAATTGGCCAACTAATATATATATAAAAAAAAATTAGCCGGGCATGGTGGCGCATGCCTGTAGTCCCAGCTACTTGGGAGGCTGAGGCAGCAGGATTGCTTGAGCCCAGGAGTTTGAGGTTGCTGTGAGCTAGGCTGACGCCACGGTACTCACTCTAGCCTGGGCAACAAGCGAGACTCTGTCTCAAAAAAAAAAAAAAAATCATTTTATTTAACTTTTTCTTTTTTTTTCTTTTTCAGGGCACACATGTTTAACTTTGTCAGTTTTGCTCATGATACTAGTAACCACTGGCTAGCTGACCTAGCCAAAGAAGAGTTAAGAAGAAAGTGCACACATGTACACAGATTATTCCTCATTACTTAGACCTATCTACAGAAATGGATCCAATAAATGCAGTAGTGCTCTTCATTTTGAACATTATCATTGTCTTTAACATGTGTTAGGAAACTCAACAAAGCAAGGAGAAAGGAGTTCACCCTGGAATCACATACTTAACATACTTAACGCCTCTTGAAAATAGAACAACAACTCACAGAATTGAGAGTGATTATTTTCCTAAAAGTGTAAGAAGGTGTAGAGATTTGTTCATACTTAGAATGGGAGCATGAAGAAAAGAAAATTGGGTTGGCAAAATATTTTGCAGGAAAAACATGCTAATGAACAAGGAGTGTTGGTGGCAGCAAGGGAAGAGCATGGAATGAAAGACTAATTCTTCCTTTGTTGTCTAAACACAGCCTATTATTTGTAAGATGAATATGCCACAATCTTTTCTTCTTCTTCTTCTTCTTCTTTTTTTCAAAATGAGTCCAGGGTAAGGTATCCTTTTTGTAGTTAATGTTTATTTATTTTTTCCAGTATATTATGGGGGTACAAATGTTAAGGTTACATATATTTCCCTTGTCCCCCCTCCAAAGATATCTTCTTTGACTTAATCTCTTTAAAAAAAGCATCAGGGATGTCACAATATTAACATAAGAAGAGCTCCTATATTTCTGAAGTGAGATGTTCACAGCCAAATTATATGTTTTATTGTTTTGTAACAGTAAGATTAGTTTATTTATATTTATTTCCATCAGTAAACCTATTGGTTTTACATATAAAACAAGAAAACTTATATGTAAAGAAAAATTTATTTTCCCAAATAGAAATAAATAATTTATCACAGTTTTTGGTCTCATGTAGTATTTGAAATTTATTTTCTTAAATATGAATATTTTGTTTCTAAATAAAATATTCCCTTTCTGCCTCCCATAAGTAGTTTAGAATGTTGTCACTTGGTTATCCTATTGTGAATCATTTTCAGTTGTTTTTATTTTTATTTGTTTTTGAGAGAGTCTCACTCTGTTGCCTGGGCTAGAATGCCATGGCATCAGCCTAGCTCAAAGCAACCCGAAACTCCTGGGCTCAAGCGATCCTCCTGCCTCAGCCTCCTGAGTAGTTGGGACTATAGGCGTACCACCGATCCTGGCTAGTTCATATATATATATATATATATATATATATGTATATATATATATATATATAGTTGTTGTTTGTTTTAGTTGTCCAGCTAATTTCTTTCTATTTTTTTAGTAAAGATGGGATGTGGCTCTTGCTCAGGCTGGTCTTGATCTCCTAAGCTTAACAATCAGCCTGCCTCGGCTTCCCAGAGTGCTAAGATTACAGGAGTGAGCCACCGTACCCAGCCTCAGTTATTTTTAAATTACACTATATTCACTTTATCAAGCATGTAGTATCCTCTCCTGTTAGAGTGTTGATATTATTGATTTACCTAAAGGCAATCACATTAATTTCTAGGTTCTTCATATATTCTTCTCATATTGCCAATTACATTTTAAGTATTAGCTTAGCCTAGAATACAGGCAGTCCCCGGGTTACAGATGACCTGACTTACAGTGTTCCATACTTTTGAACAGGCTCCCAAGGCTCCCCATGAGGATAATTTAGATATTAGGTTATGAAGTATGAAATGTCCTATTTCCTTAAGTACTAAGTTTGACAGTTGATATCACTGACATTTCACTTTGACACTTCATGTTTTGCTTTTATTGTGAAGGTACATCCTCACTCTTGCAAATGCATGTTTTGGCTTGTGATTATCTTCAAATTTATTTTTAAAGCAATTTTTTTAGAGCCATGCATAAGTCAAAAATGTATGCTATTTTCAAATATGATTTCCCTCATGGATCCAATGCAGCACAGACAGCTCAAAATACCAACGAAGTGTTGGAGAAGAGTGTGGATAATGAACGCACAGTACTCGGATGGTTTGAGAAGTTCCATTCTGGTGACTTTAATCTTGAAAATGAGCCATGTGAGCGACTTGAGACCAAGGTGGATAACATGCACTGAAAGCTGTAGTGGAAGGGAATCCACCTCAGTCTGTGCGTCAATCAGCAGCAAGGTCTGACGTTACTAATCCAGTAATATTGGTCCATTTGAAACAAATCATCAAGGTAAAGAAGTTGGACAGATGGGTACTGGATGAATAAAAGGAGCATCAGAAGAGAAATCGTTTCGAAGCTTACCATTAAGGTGGCAAAACTGTGTCGATTGTTTAGGCACATACTTTGATTAATTGTACTGCTGCTTGTTTGAGATAGAGTAAACTAGACTTTTGTAATCGGAAGTTTCATATTTAATCACGGAATAATTAAATTAATAATTCAGGACCTCTTTTCCTCCGCGTATGTCAATGAACCCACATGGCATCGGCAGTTCATTAGCACACTGTCTTTATTCAGTTGAGTGCTGATATTTACATGAATTCAAATAGTCCTATAGATAATAAATTATCCAAGATCTATGTTTCATTTAATTTAGCCTTTTTTTTATTTAAAAAAATCTTGGCATATACTAAAATCAACACCAACTACATAATTTATAAAGCCCAATTCAATATGGAAATGCAAAAATTTCAAGATAGGGACAACAGACCATTAAACCAAGGTCACTTCTGAGCATTCGATCCTATGTAGGTTATCTATCTATGTTGCATACCCATGAAGCCAACCCTGACTAACCTGGCATGTTTGTATTGATTTTTATTCCTTGTAACATCAGAGAGAAGGCAGCCTTTTCTTATTCATATTCTGAATTCACAAACCAATTTAATTTATCAAATGATTTTTCTTGAGTTAGGAGTGAACTGAAATTATAAATTTATATTTATTTGGCATGTGTACAGCTTCAAAATTCTTGGTTTAAATTTATTTCAGAACTTTTCAGTCTTTAAAGACAAATTTAGGCGTAAAATTTACCTTTTTATAGGAAAAAGCGATGTGGGCTTACGGTTTTCCATACTTTCACCATTACACTTTTATTTTGAGACAGAGTCTCACTCTGTTGCCTGGGCTAGAGTGCCATGGCATCAGCCTAGCTCACAGCAACCTCAAACTCATGGGCTCAAGCAATCCTCCTGCCTCAGGCCCCTGAGTAGCTGGGACTACAGGCAGGTGCCACCATGCCCGGCTCATTTTTTCTATGTATATTTTCATTTATTGAGCTAAGTTCTTTCTATTTTTAGTAGACACAGGGTCTCGCTCTTGCTCAGGCTGGTCTCGAACTCCTGAGCTCAAATGATCTTCCAGCCTCGGCCTCCCAGAGTGCTAGGATTACAGGAGCGAGCCACCCCACCTGGCCCGCCTTACACTTTTTATGATTACTAAGTTATTGGCTGCTCTTCTTCTGATATCTTTATATATTTCTTCATACTGTTGAGGTAGAGACCTTGAGGCCATTAAAGAAAAGTTAAATTTCCTTTTCTTATTCAAATACTTTTTGAAGGATAGCAAAAGTTTCAATTCGGAAAAATAATTTTTCAATTAGTCATTAGATGTTTTTATGCAGAGACTTAAAAGTATTTTTTTTTCTTGTAAAAATTATCATACTGATCTTCAAATAGATACCATTACCTAAAGGGTTTCAAACTCAATTGAATAATGAATTTAGAAGGCATTGTTTCCAAGGGGGAAAAAATATTGGTATAGAGTTGATGATTAAATTAATTAACCTGTTTAGATAGAAAAATTACAGTGACTGGGCAACTGCAGAGCCTTTGCTTTTTCCCAGCATGTGTTTTCTTAGGACAACCAAATATGAAGAATTAGAAAGTTTTGCTAGATTTCTTAATTTTTTTGCAAGTATGTACAGTCATTCTACATTTAGATAACTATTATGTGATCTTTAATGCAAAATGGGTTTGTAAGAGAATCTTTATATATATATATACATATATATGCATGTATATATTTTTTAAGAATGTACCTCCTATTGCAGATACAATTAGGTACTATCATGCTCTTTACCCACTGAACTATTTATCTGTTTTTACTGGGGACGTGCCTATGCTGTTGTAAATTGATTCTCTCCAGTCATCCTTCTCTTTAATGTGACTCCTGATCAAATTCACTACAACCTATATATAAACACATTCATTGACTGTCCTTTAGAGAAATGTTTTGATAGCAATGCATGCATTTTCCTTTACCTTATGAAAAAGAGGCTCAAACTCTTTTTCAGGAGAAGAAAATGATAATGGACCCCCCCGTATGTACTGAATCAGAGATTCTGAGTGTCTGCCTCAGAAATCTGGCAGGTTGACAAGTTCTCAGGGTGCCTATGATAAAAACTAAAGTTTCAGAACTCCAAGGTTACATAAAGATTAAAAACTTACATGGTAAAGGTAACCCAAATGGTACAACGTGAGGAGATATTTGCAACACATCTGAGAGAAAAGAGATTAATATATTGGTGTATCTGTTTTGAAGGATTATAAATAAAGGCAAAACCACCCCCATTAATTAGCCTTTTATATAAGTCACAGATTTATTTATTTTTTATGGGGAAGATGTTTTCCTACAGATTTTCATCTGGTTTCCAACTTAGAAAGGACTCACTAGGCATGGTGGTCTCAGGTGGGCTGGTCACATTCAAGGACACCAGAAACAAAAGGAGAATGCTATTTCTGCTGCGAAATATTTTACACCAGATGTGATAAGTTTGCATCAGCTATGCTTAAATTAACAAGAAAATGAATGTTTTTGTGTCATTAGTGTGTATAGCTTCTTCCCTAAACTAATAATGTTTCTGGACTTTGCAACAAAATTCATCTGCAAAGCAGAATATTTGTTGTAGAACGGGGAGAGATAGCAAAGTTATTGGTGCTGATAGCACGGATCAATGGTTATCATCTGGTGTTTGTAAATTGCATTACTCCCCTTGATAAGGACTGCATGAATTTGGGCATTTAGACATGATATCCTCATCACATTATACCATTTGTAGTACTAGGTCAACAGGTAATTTAGCAGCATATCTTGTCTCTCATAACCTCCTTCTTCCAATAAGAAATAAGTTCACTATCAACTTTCCCATCTTTCCAGGAATATTTTGGGGAGGACATCCTATCAACTGTGCAACAGTGCATGGGCCTTGATGTATGGGCCAACATTTTTCAGAAGCTGCTACTTAATATTGGCATGATACCTTCCAGTGTTCTGCATTAAAGGTCATTAACTAAAGGTGATGATGCCGATGATTCCAGAAACCTCGAATTTGTGATGTCAACGGTTACTCTTGATTGATGCTCCAATCCCCGGGACACTCACATACAGCTGGTGCATTAGAGCTCAAGGTAAGAGTGCAAATCCATGTATCAGCTTCAGGTTAATTGAAGACAATAAAACTCTTCACTCTCCATTAAATCTTCCACTCACGCTGGAGCTGAGCAACATCTGAGGATCCTGAGGGCTGAGGCGGCCAGCTGGGCTAGGCAAGCCATTTGGCATATACAGCGTGGGGAACCACAGAGCAGCACAGCCTGTAATTCCCATGGTGAGAGTGCTAGAGGGAAAGGGGAAATAAACAGATCTCACTTAATGTACGTTCTAACCAGTCACAGCTCCCTCTGCAAGAAACCAGCTCAGAATGTCCCTGGGAGTTATTTGAGTTGAGTCCAGTGATTAGCACACGAGGGTACAGCAAACATACAGGTCAGGTGAAATTTGGGTGAAATGCTCTTAACATACCAAGGTCACTGGCCCAAATAGGCAACCAACTGGAGGAAAGTTTTACAAGTGCGGTCTGCGTGTAAATGGGAGATTTATAGTTTAGCCTTTAAAAAAATTGTTCCCAGTGGTGACCATCTCATGAGCCAGTTGAGAGTTGCCAAACAACAAGAGAAACAAAAGCAAGTTCCAAGAACTTCAGTAAAATCCATAGCTGCCGGGCTTTGCTGTAATGTTCTCCACCCTAGTGGAAAAGACACCCAGTCAGAATTGATAGCTCCTCTCTGGTTCTACCCTGGGCCCTCTCTCCTCTGAGCTGCAACTCACTCTGGTTACACTGTTAACTTTAGCAGGAAATACATTTTGCCTTATCCATACCTTTTAGTATATCTGTATGTTTCCCCATTAGATCTCTGGCCCTTTTAAGGCAGGAACCATGTCTTACTTGTCTTCTTACGAATACTAGCTTAGTACTTAAAACAACAATTATTAATATCTTCCTGTACAAGCTAGGTTGACAATAAATTGAATGTTAACTGCATATTAATGATCTCTGCCTATGGAAGTTCTAGCTTCCTTGAAGTCCTGTCTCAAATGCTCCCTTTTCCAAGAAGCCTTTTCTTATCTCTAATGTGCTGTCATTTCCCTCTGAATACCTACAGAATTTTTTGTCTCACTTTTGTGAAGGTTAATTTGCCTATATTACAGACATTCTAGTTTGACCTTAGCTGTGTGCTCTTTCAGGATAGGAACAAGGTCTTAACTCTTGTTTCCTTGGATAGAAGGATTTTTACACAGTCTTGCTCATTCATTGTATTCATTCATTCCACAAACATAGCTGAGGATCAGCTATGTGGATTCTGTTCTAGGACAGCAGATATAAAACAAATAAAATAGACATGGCTTTTAGTCTCATAGAGCTTAAGGTGTTAGGGGGAATTTGGATGACTATATAGAAAATAAACCTCAGAACTTTTATGAGGAAATATACAGACCATGAGATCACTCGATCTCATTCAGGGATCAGAGAAGACTTCTGTGAAGTCTGACATTCATGCTGAGACCAAAACAGGGGGAAAAAATGTACTGGCAAAGGCCAGGAACTGAGAGAGAGACTGGTATATTTAGGAACTGAATGAAGTTCAGGAGTTCAAACTGGCTCAAGTGAAGAATGCTTTAAACTTATATCATACCTTTCCCTCTGAAAAACTGAAATCGACAGGGACAAGACGTGCAAAGGGAAAACCCAAGTTTGTTTACATGGCTAAACTACTAAGGGACTCATGTATTTTGCCTCCCAGATCAGTTCTGTTTCCACTCAATATTTAACAATGCTTTCCTTCCTTCCTTCCTTCCTTCCTTCCTTCCTTCCTTCCTTCCTTCCTTCCTTCCTTCCTTCCTTCCTTCCTTCCTTCCTTCATCTCTTTCTTCCTTCCTTTCTTTTTTTTTTTTTAATTTTTCTTTCTTTCTCTATTTATTGTTTCAGGAAATTATGGCGGGACAAACATTTTGCTTACAAGGTATGACCTTGCCACATCGCAACCATGACTTGAGACATGCCCTTTCCCCCTACAATGCTCACCACATCCATTAATTGTGAGTTTACCCACCCTCAAGCCCCCTACCCGCAAAGAATATGACTACCGTGTGAGCACCTTAGTGTTGATCAGTCAGTGCCAGTTTGATGAGGAGTACAATTGGAGCCTACTCTTCCATTCTTGTGTCACCTCACTTCGGAGGATGGGCTCAAGCTCTATCCAGGAACATGTAAGAGGTGCAAGATCACCATCATCTTATATAATTCAGTAGTATTCCATTGTATACATATACCATATTTTATTAATCCACTCATGGATTGACAGGCCCTTGGGTTGTTTCCACATCCATGCTATAGAGAACTGTGCTGCCATAAACATTCGAGTGCAGATGTCTTTATTATAGAATGGCCATGCTATTCTTGACATGATGATCCCGTTCGTTCTCTATCGCCAAAGCATATCACTCTACAGCTGAAACCTTTCATCTCATTTTGTGATTTTTAAACAACTTCATTGAGGTAAAATTTACATAAAACAAATGGAAACACTTAAAATATCTAGTTTGGTGAGTTTTCAAAATTCTATAGACCATGGAAAACCTACCCCAATAAATATATAGAACTAAACCATGGAACCACTACCACAATAGATATATAGAACTAGACCATGGAACCACTACCATAATGAATATTTATAACATTTTTCTTGCTCCCAAAAGTTCCCTTTCCCTATTTTGCTGTCAATTCTCCTAACCTCTTATAACTCCTCACTTCAGTCAGCAATTCAGTTGATTTCTATCATCATAAATTGATTTTACCTGTTCTAGAACTGAACATGAAGGGAATCCTATGGTATGCACTCTTATGTGTCTCGCTTCCTTTGCTCAGCAAGTTTTTGAGATTCCTGCCTGTTGTGTGTTAATTTGTTCCATTTTAATGCCAAGTAGGATTCCTTGTATGGCAGTACCACAATGTGTTTCTCTGTTCAGTTATTGATGAGCTGTATCCAGCTTCTAGTTGTTATGAATAAAGCTGCTATGAACATTTATGTACAAGTCTTTTGTAGATACTTTTATTTTCCCTGGAGCCAGACTTAGAAATGGAATTATTGGGTCATATGGGAAGTATTTGTTTACCTTTAGAAGAAGTTACTAGAGTGTTTTCCAAAGTGTTAACGAATTATTTCCTTCCTAACATAAATTAATTCCTGGAAAATGCAACTCCTTTATAAGAAAGAGGAGTCTGCTCATTTGTTTTATATTTCATAAATATGCTTCACTATTCTGCTAAGCAGAACTGCCTGTATTTGCAGCTATGTGACAAAAATGCCTAAATATAAAGCTTTGGTGTTTCCTTGGCCATTTTAAGATTAGTTTGGGACTAATTCTAGGCTGAGTTATGAATGCACATATGAAACCGACTGGTTCCTTAGATGTGAGAACCGACAGGCACATGGGGTACTTGGAAGAAGGTAGCGGGGCATGATGTCACGGCTAGGAGGATGTCCTGAATGAGTGATGCCGGTAGTCTACCAGAGATGTTAAGGTCCTAAATCCAGCTCTATGGCTGGCAAGCCATGTGGTTTGGGGCCAGTTACCTAACTTCATTGAATAACAGCTGCCTGACCTACAACAAGGGTGATTAATATTCAGCTCACAGTCTTGTATTCTTTGGCATTCACAAAATTGCATTATCCTCTTCCCTTTCCACTGCCTTTTCCTTTCCCTTTATTGTTTGTGCTGTCTAATGTGAGGGTTCCTCAGGGCTCACCCCTTGGCCTTCTCTGTGTTTCTATTTCCACTCTCTCCCTTGGTTACCTCACCTGCAGCAAGGTCTCTGTCCACTCCAGCTCAGTCCTGCCTCTATTTCCACCACAGCTGTACATCTCCACCTAGACAGCCTGCCAAGGCATTATAAATCCAACATGCGTAAAGCCAAATGTGTTATTTCTTCCAACCCTGACTTTAGAGAATATACTTGTTTTCAATCAGACCCTATTTTCAAAGATACCAAATTATTGAGTCATCTTTAACACTTTTTTTCTTGTTCTTTATCTAATCAGCCTCTAAATTCTGTGAGTTCTTACTTTGAAATTTCTTTGGCAAAGCAAGAATGGAAATTCAAAGGCCTACAATTATTGCATCATGGGTCTTTATGGAGTAATAGGACTTACTTCTTAATGTAGACTTAGAAATTTAAAATTCTAAACTTAAAGACATTTCTGTTCTCTAATCTTAAATGCCTGGATTATAGTACAGTTAGCTAAATTAGGTCTCGCTTATAGAGTTACTCCCATTCCATCATCTTGTATACAAGTTCCAAGTTAACCATGTGCTTCCCTGCTTACAACCTTCAGCGGTTTTTTAAATACTTCTTAATAGTGTGAAAAGCAAAGGTCTTATATTTTAAGCGAGCTCAGATCTACTTACAGCCTCCCAGCCTCTTCTTCTCTTGGTCCAATTCAGTTTCCTATATCCTCCCTAAACTAAACTCCTTCCTATTTTTGGAATTAAGAGACCTTTTCCTGACCGCAATCTTTGCTCATTGTCTCTTTTCCTATATTTTGCACCACAGTGCTGATATTCACTCATCACATTTAGCCAAATCACTAGGCCATCAGCCTCACCCTTCCCAAATGCCAGGCTCCATTCTCTTCTCTCTGAAGCCCCACACCACTGTGGCTATGGCATTCGCACAGCACTTGTCACAGAAAACATACCTGTAGAGTATGGATTCTTGAATGCAAGTATTGACACTTTCTTCGCTTGCTTGTCAGTACTAGGCACTCCCTAGTTTACTAAACAGTCTCTGTTAGTCATCGCATGGTTCCTGGGACAAGGCTGAGAGTTGTGTTCTCTAGCTCTGACAAAAGCATAAGCCCATTTTCTTTAAGTTTTTTGACCTAATTACATAAATTTGTTGTTTTGGATTAGAAAGCTCTATGGAGACTATTTTAGAGCCAAATCTTTTAAATTCATGTGGAAATGAGCCCCTGAAAGGGAGAGTGATGGCTCAGCTGAAAACAGTTCTTTTTCTTTTTGTAATTTTTTTTTCTCATAACTATTTATTTTTATCTCTGCATATTATGGGGGCACAGATTTTAAGGTTTCAATAAATTCCCTTTCCCCGACTCCTCCCACAACTCAGAGTTTCCAGCATGACCATCCCCCAGATGGTGCACATCTTACTCAATGTGTATGTATATACCCACACCCCTCCCCCTCCCACCTGCCCAATACCCTATTACTGTAGTACCTATGTGTCCACTTAGGTGCTACTCAGTTAATACCAGTTTGCTGGTGAATATATGTGGTACTTGTTTTTCCATTCTTGGGATACTTCACTTAGTAGTATGGGTTCCAGTTCTAACCAGGAAAATATAAGATGTGCTATATCACCGTTGTTTCTTAGAGCTGAACAGTACTCCATGGTATACGTATACCACATTTTATTAATCCATTCTTGGATTGATGGGCACTTGGGCTGTTTCCACAGCCTTGCAATTATGAATTGTGCTGCTATAAACATTCAAGTGCAGGTGTCTTTTTTGTAGAGTGTCATTGGATCTTTTGGGTAGATGCCCAGCAATGGGATTGCTGGATCAAATGGTAGATCCACTTGTATCGCCTTAAGGTATCTCCATATTGCTTTCCACAGAGGTTGAACGAGTTTGCAGTCCCACCAGCAGTGTAGGAGTGTTCCTCTCTCTCCGCATCCACGCCAGCATTTGTTATTTGGAGACTTTTTGATAAAGGCCATTCTCACTGGAGTTAAGTGATATCTCATTGTGGTTTTGATTTGCATTTCCCTGATGATTAGAGATGCTGAGCATTTTTTCATATGTTTGTTGGCCATTCTTCTGTCTTCTTTAGAAAAGTTTCTCTTCATGTCCTTTGCCCACTTTTTAATAGGATTTTTGATTTTTCTTGCTGATTTTCGTGAGTTCTAAGTATATTCTAGTTATCAGCCCTTTATCGGATACGTAAGATGCAAACATTTTCTCCCATTCTGTAGGTTGTCTGTTTACTTTCATGACTGTTTCTTTGGCTGTGCAGAAGCTTTGTAGTTTCATCATGTCCCATTTATTTATTTTTGTTGCTGCTGTGATTGCCTTTGGGGACTTCTTCATAAACTCTTTGCCTAGGCCGATGTCTAGGAGAGTGTTTCCAATATTTTCCTCTAGAATTCTAATAGTTTCCTACCTTAGGTTTAAGTCTGTAATCCAGCGTGAGTTGATTTTTGTGAGAGGCGAAAGGTGTAGGTCCTGCTTTAGCCTTCTACAGGTGGCTATCCAGTTTTCCCATCACCATTGATTGAAAAGGGATTCTCTTCCCCAGCGTATGTTTTTGTCTACTTTGGCAAAGATTAGATGGCTATATGAGGATGGTTTTTATCAGGATTCTCACATCTGTTCCACTGGTCAATATTCCTATTTTTGTGCCAATACCAGATTGTTTTAATAACTACATCTTTGTAGTATAGTTTGATATCTGGCATATTAATACCTCCCATTTTTTTGTTGCCTAGAATTGCTCTTGATATTCGGGGTCTTGTTTGGTTCCATACGAAGCGTAAATTTATTTTTTCTATATCTGTGAAGAAACCTGATGGGATTTTAATAGGTATTGCATTCAATCTGTAGATCAGTTTGGGTAGTATAGACATTTTAATGATGTTGAGTCTGCCGATCCACGAGCATGGTATGGATTTCCATCTGGTTACATCCTCTGCTATTTCCTTCCTCAGTGTTTCATAGTTCTCCCTGTAGAGGTCTTTTACCTCCTTGGTTAAGTATACTCCTAAGTACTTTAATTTCCTTGTTGCTATTGTGAAGGGTATTGTGTCGTTAATTTGGTTCTCAATTTGATTGTTGTTGGCGTATACGAATGCCTCTGATTTCTGTGTATTGATTTTGTATCCTGAGACTTTACTAAATTCCTTGATCAGTCCCAGGAATTTCTTGGTTGAATCCTTGGGGTTTTCTAGATAGAATATCATACCATCAGCAAACAGTGAACGTTTGATCTCTTCTGCCCCTATTTGGATACCTTTAATTCTATTTTCCTGTCTGATTGCTGTAGCCAGGACTTCCAGCACTATGTTGACTAGAAGTGGAGATAGTGGGCAGCCTTGTCTGGTTCCAGTTCTAAGTGGGAATGCTTTCATTTTTTCCCCATTCAGTATGATGTTGGCTATGGTCTGTCATATATGGCTTGTATCATTTTTAGGTATGTCCCTTCTATGCCTATTTTCTTAAGTGTTCGTATCATGAAAGGGTGTTGAATTTTGTCAAAAGCTCTTTCTGCATCTATTGAAAGAATCATGTGGTCTTTGTTTTTGCTTCTGTTTATGTGGTGAATTGGATTTATAGATTTACGTATGTTGAACCATCCCTGCATCCCTGGGCTGAAGCCCACTTGGTCGTGATGGATTATTTTTTTGATAAGCGTCTGGTTTCGGTTAGCTAAGATTTTGTTGAAAATTTTTGCATCTATATTCATTAGGGATATTGGCCTGTAGTTTTCTTTTTTTGTTGCATCTTTTCCTGGGTTTGGTATCAGAGTCATATTCGCTTCATAAAAGGTGTCAGGGAGGTTTCCGTTCTTCTCAATGTTGTGGAATAGTTTCTGCAAGATAGGTACTATTTCCTCTTTGTAAGTGTGGTAAAATTCGGTATGAAGCCATCTGGACCAGGACTTTTCTTTTTAGGGAGATTTTTAATTGCTGTTTCTATTTCAGCAGTTGAGATTGGTCTGTTCAGGGAATCTATTTCTTCCTGATTGAGCCTAGAGAGGTTGTGTGTTTCTAGAAATTTGTCCATTTCCTCCACATTTTCCAATTTGTGTGAATAAAGACTTTTGTAGTACTCATAAATTATATCTTGTATCTCTTTGGGATCAGTTGTGATATCTCCAGTTTGTTTCTGATGGAGCTTATTAGAGATTTCTCTTTTCTGCTTCTCTTTAGCTTAGCCAATGGCGTGTGAATTTTGATTATTTTTTCGAAGAACCAACCTTTTGTTTTATTAATCTGCTGAATAGCTTCCCTGTTTTCAATTTCATTTAGTTCTGATTTGATGTTGTGGATTTCACTTCTTCTGCTGGGTTTGGGGTTGGTCTGTCCTTCTTTTTCCAGCTCTTTGAGTCGTTTTGTTAGATTGTCTATTTGTGATCTTTTTGACTTTTGGTTATAGGCATTTATGGAGATAAACTTTCCTTTCAGAACTGCTTTAACTGTGTCCCAGAGGATTTGATAACTTGTCTCTCCATTGTCATTTTCTTCATAGAATTGTTTTATTTCCATCTTGATTTCTTCATTTATGAAGTAATCATTTAGTAGGAGCTTGTTTAATTTCCACGTTTTTGTGTAGAAATGTGAGTTTCTGTTAGGGTTGATTTCTACTTTTATTCCACTGTGATTCGAGAAGATACATGGTATGATTTCTATTTTTTAAATTTCCTGAGGTTTACTCTGTGACCTAGGATATGGTCAATCTTAGAGAATGTCCCATGTGCTGATGAGAAGAACGTATATTTAGTGGATTTTGGGTAGAATGTTCTGTCAGTGTCAGTCAGAGCCAATTGTTCTAGAGTTTTGTTTAAGTCCATTATTTCTTTATTAATTTTCTGTTTGGAGGATCTGTCTTGACCGTCAGTGGGGTGTTGAAATCTCCGGTGATTATGGAGTTGCTATTAATCCATTTGCTTAGCTCCAGTAAGGTTTGCTTTATGAATCTGGGTGCACCTAAGTTGGGTGCATATATATTTAAAATTGTTATCTCTTCTTGTTGAACTGTGCCCTTCACCATTATATAATGACCCTCTTTGTCTCTCACTACTTTTCTTGGTTTAAAAACTAAATGGTCTGAAATTAGAACTGCCACGTCAGCCTTCTTTTGGCTTCCATTTGGTTGGAATACTGATCTCCACCCTTTTATTTTTAGTCTATATGCATCCTTGCAGGTTAGATGTTTTTCCTGAAGACAGCATATCCTTGGCCTGTATTTTCTTATCAATTCAACCAGCCTGTTTCTTGAGTGGAGAGTTTAAGCCATTCACATTTATTGAGAAAACTGATAGGCAAGGTAGATTACCTTCATTCTGTTGGGTTGGATGTTGTTGCTATGATTTCTGTCTTGAGCCATTGTAATATCTGGCCTTTAATCTTTGGGGTTTGGTTGTTTTTATATTCGTGGGTTATTATTATGATGTTCCATGTGTAATGCTGTTTTGAGTACCTCTTGTAGGGGTGGTCTTGTCTTGGTGAATTCTCTGGGCCTTTGCTTCTCTGAGAATGTCTTTATTTCTCCTTCATATATGAAGCTTAGTTTTGCAGGGAATAAGATTCTAGGCTGGGCATTGTTTTGTTTCAAAAGATTGAGAATGGGGTGGCAGTCCCTCCTTGCTTGTAAAGTCTCATTAGAGAAGTCTGTTGTTATTCGAATTGGCTTTCCCTTGTATGTTACTAGCTTCTTTCATCTTACAGCTCTTAGAAAGGCCTCTGTAGTTGATATTTTGGTCAGTCTGATGACTGCATTTCGTGATGTCTTCCTGTTTGCATTGAATCTCCCAGGGGTCCTCTGAGCTTCTTGAACTTGTATATCGAGATTTTGAGCAAGGCCTGGGAAATTTTCCTCTATTATATCTTCAAACAGCTTGTCCAACCCTTGAGTGTTGTCTTCTTCCCCTTCTGGTAACCCTATGACCCTCACATTAGGTTTCTTCACATAATCCCACATCTCTTATAGGCTTTGCTCTTTTCTCTTGTTTCTCTGCTCTATCTGTGTGATGGTTTTATTTAGTTGGATGGTCTTATCTTCAATCTTTTAGATTCTTTCTTCTGTTTGATCTACCCTGTTCTTGAGACTTTCCAGTGTATTTTGTAATTCCCCGAATTGATTCTTCATTTCCAGGAGTTCAGTTCAACTTTTCTTCATTGTGTCTATTTCTTTAGTGAACCACTTTTCCAGATCCTGGAGGCTTTTTGTGCTTTCTTTGTGTTGGTTATTGTGTTGTTCTTGCAGGTCGGTGAGTTTTCTTAGGGTCCACATACGAAATTCCTCTTCTGTAATTTTGATGCCTGATTTTGATTGCTGCTCGTTTCTAGGGGGCTGGGGCTCTTCTTTGGGGGGGGTGTTTTCCATTTGGTTCTTTATATTTCCGGAGCTCCTTTGCTGATTTCTTCCCATGTCGATCAGTTGTTGTTTCTTTTGTTTAGGTTTTTGTTTGGGTATTCACACGCCTTGTTTAGTTTCTGAGCCGGTAGGTGGTATCTGTGTGTGAGATTCAACCACTCCCTGTATAATGAGTCAGTGGGTGTCGTGAAAAGCAAGTACAGGATGCTCTCCCTGTCAGTAGGTGGCACTTGCTTGGAGGAACAGGCTCTGCTGTTGTTTTTATGTCCTATTATCAGCTCTTGTTCCTTTAGAGAGAACTCTATTGACTCAGGTGGTGGGTGGGGCCTTGGGACTTCCAGGTGTCCCCTCTTCTCCCCTTCAGTGAGGGCTAGTCTAGGAGAGAGTCTGGGCGGAGCTGGGTTGGGTAAGCCTGCCCTCAGGCACCACCAAAGTCCTTAGCAGGGGTCAAAGTTCTGTTCTCTGCTTCCAGGCAAAGCTGACAGGGAGGGGTGGAATGGCCTGGCTCAGTCAGACAGTCTGCATGTGGGGGTTGGGCTGTCTGAGACTTGCAGTCTGGAGCGGGCCTGGATTCTTTCCACCGTGGCCAACTCCGTGGCTACTCCTTGCCCTCTGCCCACAGGCCAGACCACACGCCACCAGGCCTTCCCTGGCTGTGCTGCCGGCGGGGATATTCCCTGCGCAGGAACGCCACCTGGGCTGGTGTATGGCCTCCCTTTGGGGGGAGGGTTGCCCTCTAGGATGCTGATCTGCCATTGAAGGCACACACACCTCAGTAGGCTGTTTACAAATATTCCTTCTGTTCCCCAGGCAATGCAAGGCCTCGGTGCAGGGGATTTGGTGTGCAGGTCTGGACTCTGGGACTTAGAATTCAAACTATATCCCCACCAGGGAGAGCAGTGCCAGTCCCAATTCACCCACAGGAGCCCACGCTGCGTCTATGTCTCTCAACCTCAGAGTCTGCCCTGTTCTTCTGGGATCACTATGCCAGCAGCACTTGGGAGGGCTGGCGAGTAGGGAGCTCACAGTCTGAGTTCCCCTTAGTCAGCTGTAGGGCCCCAAAAAGAAAGGTCCCGTTCCCTGTAGGTGCCTCCGGCTGGTGGCTATATTGTCTCTCTGGGCAGCCCCTGGTGGGTCGGGGAAGCGGAGGAGGAGGCAATATGGCATCTGCCGCTCAGCTCGGAGCTGGCCACAGGGAGGTGCCCCGAGGGAGTTGGTAGCCTGGTGCCATGTCCGCTACTGGCTTACTGCTCACTGTCAGCGGCCGTCGCTGGGCTGGTGTCCACAGGTCTCTCCACTTGCTGGGGAGCCCACCAGCAGTCCGGGATGCAGGGGAGGGGAAATGGCCGATCCACCTACACTTCCTGCCGGTCTCCGGGCTGCTCCAGGGGTCTCAGCTTCCAGTTCTCCTCCATAACCTCCTCCTGTGGAGTCTCCGGTGGTCTCAGGTACTCCTCCTTCCCACCCTCATCCAATGTAGGCTCATCTTCTTGCTCCTTTCTTCTAATTTCTGCTAGAATCTGTCTTTTCTGCAGAGACACTCTGTGTGGCGGTGTTTCTCATCCACCATCTTCTCCTGTTGAAAACAGTTCTTAATAGATGAAGCATGAAGCCTTGGGACTACTGCTCACACCTAAAGCCCCTGGGTTTCCAAGTCACCTTCTAAAATACCTATTTAGTGTCTTCCACAGAGAAGACATTTTGCTGACCGATTCCAATAAATAGAATGTAGTGTGGTTGGGTAGGAGAACTGTAAGTTTTAGAAGCAAACTGGGTTTAGATTCTGTCCTGGTTACTTGTCAGCTGCACAGACATTCGGAAACAGCTTCTCAGCCCATTTCCTCATCTGTACAATGGAGATATTAATAGTTATCTTCACTTCACGAAGTTGTGTTGGTGAAATGGTATAATGTGAATGAAGTGATTGGAACGTGACAAATTGAGGCTATATTAAAATGAACTTTAGTAAGTTATAAATGTGCATATCTGATTTATCTTAATGCTAGATTTTTATCCTAGGTCCCTTTTCTAAACTGATTAAATTCATAGTGGATTTCTTTTTTTCTTTCCCCTCAGAATGGTGGAATTATTTGAGTGGTTCTAAGTATTACTTAACAGTCCACCAAGTTATTTGTCATAAAATTTGTTTTAAAAATAAATACCAGCCAGGAAGGGTCGGTCACATCTGTAATCCTAGGACTCGGTGGGGCTGAGGCAGGAGGATTGCTTGACCTCAGGAGTTGGAGACCAGCCTGAGCAAGAGCAAGACCAACTCTACAATAATAGAAGAAAATAGCCAGACATTGTGCTGCACACCTGTAATTCCAGCTACTCAGGAGGCTGATGCGGGAGGATTGCTTGAGCTCGGGGGTTTGTGGTTGCAATAAGCTATGATGGTACCACGGCACTGTAGCCAGCATGACAGAGCAAGACTCTCTCTCTCTCTAAAAAAAAAAAAAAAGAACTCAGGATGAATTGACTGTTTAGGAAGGTGAATGCTTAAAACATTTTGTATGGCTAAACAGGGTGATAGAGATAATTCTTTTGACACTTTGCAGATCTCCTTGTTTTCACTTGTTAAATAGTTATGACATTCATTTAATAAACACTTAGTTCTAACAGGCCTCAATGTTAAATATTCCAACAGCTCGATAACTGTTGTTGACCTTCAGTGCTTTTTCGTAATGCACCTTGCCTTTCACACCAACTTTGTGAGCCTACGTAGGAAGGAATACTACATGTCTATAATGGCATTAGAGAAGGGAGTGGTGGTGAAGGTCATGAAAAGATCTTTGGGTGAGTACAAATGAAGACCTGGTACCACTTATAAAATTCTGCTGGGCCCTGACATAGTTTATTTCAAATATGGGAGCAAAAGATGTTTAACATCAAATATGAGGACCATACTTGATGGTTTTAAAAGATGCGACCCCCCTCCCAAATCTAAACTCTAAAATGTTTGAATACTGTTAGGTGTCAGTGAAAGACTATAGGAATCTGTTTCTTGGAATTCTTGTAGGATTGGTCCCGAGATCAGACAACATGGGGTCTGGTTGAGTATGGTAAGCATGAGTCAGAGAAAACCCTATTTTTGGATACTGTGGTTTTCCTCTTTAGGAAAGTCACACTAGCCAGTAAGAGCTACCAGGAAACATTCAGGAAAGAATAACATGATAAGATATAACAAACACTCCAACAGCTGGTCTGTGGTCAAGGAAACAACTGCAATTAAGGAATTTTACTTAAGCAAAATACCTAAGGAATATTACCTAGGGAATTTTACCTAATTCCTTTACCCTTTAAGGGGAAAGGAATCTAGCCTAGGACTCTGTTAACCAGACGTACGTAAATTATTAAAGGGAAACCTGTTCTCGAGCTATTCTCCAGGAAGATGAGCAACCCATCTTGCCATCAGTATCCTTTAGTATCTTTGACAAGGGCAGTGCTGGGCTGAACGGACCTTTACTCTGACCAGTACTATATAGATCTGTGGTTCTCAAACCTAGCTGCACAGTGGAGCACTGTAAATACTCCTGATTCCCAGTCCATTCCCAGAGATTCTGACTTAATTTGTCTGGGATGCAGCTTGGATATCTGGATTTTTGAAAAGCTCCCCATGTGATGTTAATGTGTGGCCAGCCTTGCAAACCACAGGCTGTTCTCAGGGTGTTCTAACAAACCTTCCTCTTAAAATCCACCACAGCCTTTAACTTTCTGGGGCTAGTTTGTTTTTGTTGTCATCTTCTCCCTCCTGTCACACTCAAACACTCCCGGGGTGGTGAATTTCTCTCGGCAGTCAGACTAGAACAATCCTAAGGTGGGAT
This sequence comes from Microcebus murinus, assembly GCF_040939455.1. Classification (NCBI taxonomy): domain Eukaryota; kingdom Metazoa; phylum Chordata; class Mammalia; order Primates; family Cheirogaleidae; genus Microcebus; species Microcebus murinus. The sequence continues at coordinate 26,952,178 of NC_134126.1, read as the reverse complement.
TCAAGAGGTGTCCCCGCTAAATAGGGGAACCCAGGTGAAGAGCGTGATTCCCGCCCAAACATGGTAGGAACAATGATCCCTCCCCGCCAGGCAGCTGGACCAGTTTTCTTAGGTCATTTCACACTTGCTGTTTTTAGGTTATGGAGTGTCTTAGGAGACATGCACTCAGTTGTTTTTTCCCCAACCCTGACCTTGACATTTGACAGACCTCCCAATTCAAGGCACATGGTCACCATGTCTCAGCTCCTGAATTTCACTGCTAAGCTTGGCTGCATTCAATGGCATTCAGGTCCCCTAAAAACAATTCAGAGTCCAGGGGGCACGGCCTCTGCTATTTGAAGCAGTACAGTCTCCCACGTCGCCTTCCGTTTTTTTCTTTTATTTTTCCTTAGCAAGCAGATATCTATAATACCTACCCAGTCAGCAGTGGAAATAAACACGCACTGCGTCTGGTACCTGAGTACTGTCGCACCTCCCAGGAACCGATCTTCCCGAGTCTGGGTTTCCCGGGGGCGGGTGAGGCGGGAGCCCCGCCCAGCACCTTTGACCTCAACAAACCCCTGCTGTGCCGCTGCTTGCCACACCCTGTCGGGAACACAGAGCCCCCGCCCGCCCAAGCGGCTAATTTAACTGCACTGGGAGCTACTCCCGGGTCGCCCTGGCTTCTCTAGCTGCCAACCGGGCGAAGTCCCGGCGCCGGGTCCCGGTGCCCGCCCGCCATGCGTCCTGCGGGCCCGAGCGCCTCGGTATTGCTCCGTGTCCTTGGCGGTCTGCACCTGCTGCTGCTGCTGTGGCCACCAGCCACCAGGGGAGGGCGTGATGTGAGGAGTCGTCCAGGTTGGTTGAGCCCTTAGGCTGTGTGTTTGTGTGGCGGGGGGCGGGTAGGTGGAGGGGAATAGGTCGGTGTCCGTGACCACGCAGAGGGCCTGGGGACCTGGGAGGTGAGGAAAGTGGACGTGGGTCGTTGTTCCCCTAATCCTCTACCTTTAAGGCTCAGGGCTCCGACTTCCTTGGGGCCGGAAGAGGAGCTCCACCGCCAGCCAGCTTTTGGGAGACCTTGCCGTGCTGGACCCCAGCTGGCATGGCTTCAGGGGTGGGCGCGGAGGGCTAAGGAAGCCTGGGCTGAGTTTGCCTAGCAGCCAGACCTGGGAAAGGCAAAAGCGAGGGCTCCCAGAGAGTGAATTCCCCCCAACAAGCTTGTCTAAAAGGGTGGGAGGACGAATAGCTGACCGCTCCCGCCTCTCAGCACAGAGTCCTGTCAGGTGCCACACATGGCGCTACCCACTTTCCTGTCATTTCCTTCACATTTTTTGTGTAGCTAAAAGTAGGAAAATAGAGTACAGTTTTGGTAATTAAATTGGTTACATTTTTTTTGAAAAGTGGGTATAATAATATCTATTTACTAAATATTCTTCCCAGACCTGTAGCAACCAGGAAATAAATTATACATGTGATACAGTTGACACATTGCAAATGCCATAATGATATAAATATAGGTAAATACCAAATATGTGCAAAGACATAAAGAAAAGGGGGTGACTTAAGTTCCAGATTATTCCAGACTGTTAAATATAGGGTACAAAATTAAAAAATGATGCTAATTTTTTTGTTGTTGGTTTTTAAAATACTTTTAGGTACTTGTGGTGTTCCACCCGACGTAGAGTTTGCAACACTCTCAGTGTATTATCGGGACTGGGATGAGTATCCAGTCAACACCACTGTGGAATATATCTGCATTCCAGAGTACACACAAATCTCTGGTGTAAATCGAACACGAATTTGCCTTCCAAATTTAGAATGGTCCAGTGTACCTAAATTGTGTAGAAGTGAGTATAATTTTTAAAAGTATTCCCTGTGTTGGAAACTTGCCCCCCTGCCTCCCAAAAAAAGTATTCTCAATCATTTGGTGTTTGGGGGAAAGAGTGCATCTTCCTTTGTTCATGCAAGAACTGTATGTATATATATTATTATTTAGAATGATATTTCAACGAACCATGATAATTTATTTTAAATTAGACAAACTATGTGGTAGGAATACTTATAATACTTACTATATTTATTCACAAATTTCACACGTATTAATTTGATGTTACTCAAAATAAGTATATATATGTTGCTTTTTTTTTAAAGGTACAAGATGGAAATAAAGAAATCTAAGCATAGATGTATCAGAGTTTCAGATTATGAATTTGTATATGTGTGTCTGTTAACTTTTTCAAAACTTTTTGCCACCTTTATTGAGTTATAATTGAAAAATAAAATTATGCTATTTAAGGTATACATGATTTTTTATGCATTATACATTGTGAAATGATTACCATAATCAAGCTAATTAACATATCCACTACCTCACATATTGAGCTTTTTGTATGTGTGCCTGATAATTTAATGAAAAAAAATTTTTATTCTTTCCTAGGATTTCTATGTCCTGTTCCTAAACCAGTAATAAATGGTGAAGTCAGGTTACCAGGATTCAGAAGTGAAGGTTCACTGTTACTCTTCTTGTGTCATGATGGGTATGTTTTGGCATACTGAAACTCTATATGCAAAGAAATGAGAAAACAAATTAGGGCTAAAGACTGAAGATTGTTACTTTCTGACTGGTATTCACTAGCCGGTAGCAGCTAAAACAACCCCTCTCTTCAAAGATCCATTGTCATGAACTCATCACAGTTAAATTTAGTGATATGGAGCAAGAAAGGAAGATTTCTCAGACCACCAAATTCTCTAAATAGTTTTCAGTACATATATGATTCAATATAAAATTTTACAGGAGAAGACAGAAATTTGAGATGTTGATGATACTTGGCCAAATAATCCTTCAAGTGTTAAATATGAAACCAACAGTTAAGTGACCTAAATAATGAATCTGCATATGGGTTCTTCTGTATGCAAACAAACTTATGAAATGTCATAGGCTAACGACAGTTATTCCTAGTGGAAAGTATTCTAACCTAAGTTCTTTTATAAGTTCTCTATGCAGGGAAAAGGAACTTATTGAGTACCACGAATGTCTCAGGCACTGTTGAAGCATTTACATTTATTTTCTTGTTTCATATACATAAATTAAATTATGCTTTTTTACTCTGTATGCATGTGTCCCTATTCTTTATAAACTGAAAACAACAGTATCAGTTGTCTCCTGTACTCAAAAGAAATGTCAGTTGGGTCATTAACATAAAATCTTGGACCAGGCATGGTGCCTCACACCTGTAATCCTAGGTCTTTGGGAGGAAGAGGTAGGGGGTCACTTGTGGTCAGGAGTTGAAGACCAGTTTTAGCAACAAAACGAGACCGTACACACACACATACACACGCAAAATCTAAGAAGTACCATGAGCCCTTTAAATACAAGTACATTCTATTATTCTATGAAGCCTGTATTAATCCTTTAGAGCTATTAAATATAAAATAGTCAATCATCTAATCACCCACTAATGTTTTAAAACACATTTATATTTTCTAATACATGCCCCATGTACATAAAACCTTTTCTACCTGTCATAATCATTTACCCATGCTTGCCACCTTTTTATATTTTTTTTTGAGAGTATAAATATATTTATTGTTATGCCATAATTATAGTATTTAACAGATAAGTTTTATCCTTCAAGGATTTTTTTTTTTTATTTCGGCATATTATGGGGGAATAGATTTTAAGGTTTCAATAAATGCCCTTCCCTCCCTGCCCCACAAGTCTGAGTTTCCAGCATGACCATCCCCCAGATGGTGCACATCTCACTCCTTATGTATATATATATCCGCCCCCCAACCCCTTCCTACTTCCCGATACCCTATTACTGTAGTACCTATGTGTCCACTTAGGTGCTACTCAGTTAATACCAGTTTGCTGGTGAATATATCTGGTGTTTGTTTTTCAATTCTTGGGATACTTCACTTAGTAGTATGGGTTCCAGCTCTAACCAGGAAAATATAAGATGTGCTATATCACCGTTGTTTCTTAGAGCTGAATAGTACTCCATGGTATACATATACCACATTTTATTAATCCATTCTTGGATTCATGGGCACTTGGGCTGTTTCCACAGCCTTGCAATTATGAATTGTGCTGCTATAAACATTCAAGTGCAGGTGTCTTTTTTGTAGAGTGTCATTGGATCTTTTGGGTAGATGCCCAGCAATGGGATTGCTGGATCAAATGGTAGATTCACTTGTATCGCTTGAAGGTATCTCCATATTGCTTTCCACAGAGGTTGAACGAGTTTGCAGTCCCACCAGCAGTGTAGGAGTGTTCCTCTCTCTCCGCATCCACGCCAGCATTTGTTATTTGGAGACTTTTTGATAAAGGCCATTCTCGCTGGAGTTAAGTGATATCTCATTGTAGTTTTGATATGCATTTCCTTGATGATTAGAGATGATGAGCATTTTTTCATATGTTTGTTGGCCATTCTTCTGTCTTCTTTAGAAAAGTTTCTGTTCATGTCCTTTGCCCACTTTTTTATAGAGTTATTTGATTTTTTCTTGCTGATTTTCATGAGTTCTAAGTATATTCTAGTTATCAGCCCTTTATCGGATACGTAGAATGCAAACATTTTCTCCCATTCTTTAGGTTGTCTGTTTACTTTCATGACTGTTTCTTTGGCTGTGCAGAAGCTTTGTAGTTTGATCATGTCCCATTTATTTATTTTTGTTGCTGCTTTGATTGCCTTTGGGGACTTCTTCATAAACTCTTTGCCTAGGCCGATGTCTAGGAGAGTGTTTCCAACGTTTTCCTCTAGAATTCCAATAGTTTCATACCTTAGGTTTAAGTCTGTTATCCAGCGTGACTTGATTTTTGTGAGAGGTGAAAGGTGTAGGTCCTGCTTTAGCCTTCTACAGGTGGCTATCCAGTTTTCCCAGCACCGTTTATTGAAAAGGGATTCTTTTCTTCAGCGTATGTTTTTGTCTGCTTTGTCAAAGATTAGATGGCTATATGAGGATGGTTTTATATCAGGATTCTCACATCTGTTCCACTGGTCAATATTCCTATTTTTGTCCCAATACCAGATTGTTTTAATTACTGCAGCTTTGTAGTATAGTTTGATATCTGGCATATTAATACCTCCCATTTTGTTTTTGTTGCCTAGAATTGCTCTTGATATTCGGGGTCTTCTTTCGTTCCATACAAAGTGTAAAATTATTTTTTCTATATCTGTGATGAATGCTGATGGGATTTTAATAGGTATTGCATTGAATCTGTAGATCAGTTTGTGTAGCATAGACATTTTAATGATGTTGAGTCTGCGGATCCACGAGCATGGAATGGATTTCCATCTGGTTACATCCTCTGCTATTTCCTTCCTCAGTGTTTCATAGTTCTCCCTGTAGAGGTCTTTTACCTCCTTGGTAAAGTATACTCCTCGGTACTTTAATTTCTTTGTTGCTATTGTGAAGGGTATTGAGTCTTTAATTTGGTTCTCAATTAGATTGTTGTTGGCGTATACAAATGCCTCTGATTTCTGTGTATTGATTTTGTATCCTGAGACTTTACTAAATTCATTGATCAGTTCCAGGAGTTTCTTGGTTGAATCCTTGGGGTTTTCTAGATATAATATCATATCATCAGCAAACAGTGAAAGTTTGATCTCTTCTGCCCCTATTTGGATACCTTTAATTCCATTTTCCTGTCTAATTGCTGTAGCCAGGACTTCCAGCACTATGTTGACTAGAAGTGGAGATAGTGGGCAGCCTTGTCTGGTTCCAGTTCTAAGTGGGAATGCTTTCAGTTTTTCCCCATTCAGTATGATGTTGGCTATGGGTCTGTCATATATGGCTTGTATCATTTTTAGGTATGTCCCTTCTATGCCTATTTTCTTAAGTGTTCGTATCATGAAAGGGTGTTGAATTTTGTCAAAAGCTTTTTCTGCATCTATTGAAAGAATCATGTGGTCTTTGTTTTTGCTTCTGTTTATATGGTGAATTGCATTTATAGATTTACGTATGTTGAACCATCCCTGTATCCCTGGGATGAAGCCCACTTGGTCGTGATGGAGTATTTTTTTGATAAGCGTCTGGATTCGGTTAGCTAAGATTTTGTTGAAAATTTTTGCATCTATATTGATTAGGGATATGGGTCTGTAGTTTTCTTTTTTTGTTTCATCCTTTCCTGGTTTAGGTATCAGAGTCATATTCGCTTCATAAAGGGTGTCGGGGAGGCTTCCGGTCTTCTTGATGTTGTGGAATAGTTTCTGCAAGATAGGTACTATTTCTTCTTTGTAAGTGTGGTAAAATTCGGGTGTGAAGCCATCTGGACTGGGACTTTTCTTTTTAGGGAGATATTTAATTGCTGTTTCTATTTCAGCAGTTGAGATTGTTCTGTTAAGGGAATCTATTTCTTCCTGATTGAGCCTAGGGAGGCTGTGTGTTTCTAGAAATTTGTCCATTTCCTCCACATTTTCCAATTTGTGTGAATAAAGACTTTTGTAGTACTCATAAAATATATCTTGTATCTCTTTGGGATCAGTTGTGATATCTCCTTTTTTGTTTTTGATGGAGTTTATTAGATTTCTCTTTTCTGGTTTTCCTTAACTTAGCCAGTGACGTGTCAATTTTGTTTATTTTTTCAAAGAACCAACTTTTTGTTTTGTTAATCTCCTGAATAGCTTCCCTGTTTTCAATTTCGTTTAGCTCTGATTTGATCTTGTTGATTTCACTTCTTCTGCTGGGTTTGGTGCTGGTCTGTTCTTCTTTTTCCAGTTCTTTGAGTCGTTTCATTAGATTGTCTATTTGTGATCTTTTTGACTTTTGGTTATAGGCATTTATGGAGATAAACTTTCCTCTCAGAACTGCTTTAGCTGTGTCCCAGAGGATTTGATAACTTGTCTCTCCATTGTTGTTTTCTTCATAGAATTTTTTTATTTCCGTCTTGATTTCTTCATTTATGAAGTAATCATTTAGGAGGAGGTTGTTTAATTTCCACGTTTTTGTGTCGAAATGTAAGTTTCTGTTAGGGTTGATTTCTACTTATATTCCACTCTGATCTGAGAAGGTACATGGTATGATTTCTATTTTTTTAAGTTTCTTGAGATTTTCTTTGTGTCCTAGGATATGGTCAATCTTAGAGAATGTCCCCTGAGCTGATGAGAAGAATGTATATTCAGTGGATTTTGGGTAGACTGTTCTGTAAATGTCAGTCAGACCCAATTGTTCTAGAGTTTTGTTTAAGTCCATTATTTCTTTATTAATTTTCTGTTTGGAGCATCTGTCTCATGCCGTCAGTGGGGTGTTGAAATCTCCGGCGATTATGGAGTTGCTATTAATCCATTTGCTTAGCTCCAGTAAGGTTTGCTTTATGAATCTGGGTGCACCTAAGTTGGGTGCATATATATTTGAAATTGTTATCTCTTCTTGTTGAACTGTGCCCTTCACCATTATATAATGACCCTCTTTGTCTTTCACTACTTTTCTTGGTTTAAAAACTAAATCGTCTGAAATTAGAACTGCCACACCAGCCTTCTTTTGGCTTCTATTTGCTTGGAATATTGGTCTCCACCCTTTCATTTTTAGTCTATATGCATCCTTGCAGGTTAGATGTGTTTCCTGAAGACAGCATATCCTTGGCCTGTATTTTCTTATCCATTCAGCCAGCCTATGTCTCTTGAGTGGAGAGTTTAAGCCATTCACATTTATTGAGAGAACTGATAGGTAAGGTAGATTACTGATCATTCTGTTGGGTTGGATGTTGTTGCTATGATTTCTGTCTTGAGCCACTGTAATATCTGGCCTTTAATATCTTTGGGTTTTGGTTGTTTTTATAGTCGTGGGTTATTATTATGATGTTCCGTGCGTAACGCTGTTTTAAGTACTTCTTCTAGGCCTGGTCTTTTCTTGGTGAATTCTCTGATCCTTTGCTTCTCTGAGAATGTCTTTATTTCTCCTTCATATACGAAGCTTAGTTTTGCAGGAAATAAGATTCTAGGCTGGGCATTGTTTTGTTTCAAAAGAGTGAGAATGGTGTGGCAGTCCCTGCTTGCTTGTAAAGTCTCATTAGAGAAGTCTGGTATCATTCGAATTGGCTTTCCCTTGTAGGTTTCTTGCTTCTTTCGTCTCACAGCTCTTAAAAGTTCCTCCTTAGTTGATACTTTGGTCACTCTGATGACTGCATGTCGTGACGTCTTCCTGTTTGCATTGAATCTCCCAGGGGTCCTCTGAGCTTCTTGAACTTGTATATCAAGATTGTGAGCAAGGCCTGGGAAATTTTCCTCTATTATATCTTCAAACAGCTTGTCCAACCCGTGAGTGTTGTCTTCTTCCCCTTCTGGTAACCGTATGACGCTCACATTAGGTTTCTTCAGATAATCCCACAGTTCTTGTAGGCTTTGCTCTTTTCTCTTGTTTCTCTGCTCTATCTGTGTGACGGTTTTATTTAGTTGGAGGGTGTTATCTTCAAGCTCTGAGATTCTTTCTTCTGTTTGATCTACCGTGCTCTTGAGACTTTCCAGTGTATATTGTAGTTCCCTGAATTGATTCTTCATTTCCAGGAGTGTGGTTAAACTTTTCTTTATTGTGTCTATTTCTTTAGTAAACTTTTTTTCCAGATCCTGGAGGCCTTTTGTGGTTTCTTTGTGTTAGTTATTGAGTTGTTCTTGCAGGTCAGTGAGTGTTCTTATGATCCACATATGAAATTCCTCCTCTGTCATTTTGGTTGCCTGATTTTGGTTGGTGCCCATTTCTAGGGGGCTGGGGCTCCTCTTTGTGGATGAGTTTTCCATTTGGTTATTTATATTTTCTTAGTTCCTTCGCTTTGTCACCTTTTTAGACTTCCTCTTTTCTTTTCCTTTAAATTGTTATTTGAACTTTATAAGCTATTCTTAGTTCTGTCCATCTACTGATGGGGTAAATATTTTAAGATAATATTCTGTAGAACTGGAGGAAAGTCAAAGATGGGAATGTAACACACTCTTTTTCCATCCCTATTACTGTAGGTATCAACTAGTTGGTCCACCATTTGTTTCTTGTATCGCTGTGGATGATGAGGTTCGGTGGAATATCACAGGTCAACAATGCACAGGTAAAATTTTTAAAAATCTAAGCACTCAGGTTGTGAGGCTTAATGGTAAATAATAAATTACTTTCTGCTAATTAAGAATTTTCCACTGTGGGCTGGGCACAGTGGCTCACGCCTGTAATCCTTGCACTCTGGGAGGCCGAGGCGGGCGGATCGCTTGAGGTCAGGAGTTCGAAACCAGCCTGAGCAAAAGCGAGACCCCCGTCTCTACTATAAATAGAAAGAAATTAATTGGCCAACTAATATATGTAGAAAAAATTAGCCGGGCATGGTGGCGCATGCCTGTAGTCCCAGCCACTGGGGAGGCTGAGGCTGTAGGATTGCTTGAGCCCAGGAGTGTTTGGTTGCTGTGAGCTAGGCTGATGCTATAGCACTCACTCTAGCCTGGGCAACAAAGCCAGACCCTGTCTCAAAAAAATAAATAAATAAAAAAAGAATTATCCACTGTGTATATTTGTAACACTCTCACCTTTGAGAGTGTGTGTCTTTCCTATTTTAAAGAGGTTTTCTAGTGATGTTCCTGCATGTGTTATTTGTGAAGATAAATTATTAAGCTTTTCTTAGCCTCCATAGGATGAAAAATGACAGCAAGCTTAGATTTGTATTGTGCTTGGTCATTGATTATCCCCCCATCCTTTCTGAAGTCAAATAAGTTACACAGGGGATTCCCACCACAATTTTGTGGAAGAAAATACTGCCATTGAGACAGTCAATGTCACTCGACCCCACATCCTAAAACAATATGGCAATAGAACGTGTGTAAGCTAGGATTCTTACTTCAAACCTGTCATTTTCCATTTCCTGTCATTTTTCTAAGACCCGTAGTTATCTACATGCCTCTTCTTACAATTACAGTTATTAACTGAGGTAATTATCTAGATGTGTTTTAAGTATATTTTTTCCTTAGAGAAGTAAAGTTATGCCATGAAAAAGAAGTATGGTTTCTGCACTTGAGAATCTTAACTTCTCAAAGAAAGACAGGATACAGAAATAATATCATAAATGGATATATCCAGTCCAATTTATATCTATTAGAGACATATGTCTCCTGAAAATTGAGAGGAGAAAAAACATGCAGGCCTTTTCAATGGTTTATTTCTCTCATCCTTTTTTCTTTACACTCTTTACACTCTTACATATCTTTCTGCAAATGGCTTCTGAAAACCCTATTGTCAAAATTATTCCAAAGTTAAAGTTTTTTGTGTTAATAGGAGTAGGAAATTAGAGTACAGTTGCGGTAATTTATCAAGCATTTATTGATTGACACTCTTATACTTGGCAACATATGGGGTCAATTCATATGAAGGCAAATACAATGAACCTTACCATCAAGAAGTCTGCTCCTGTCACACCCACCACGTCCCCACTGTCGTGACCCATTTACAGGATGGAGGAAGAACACAGAACATAAAACACAAACACAGAACACAAAGAAAAACGCAGACACACGTACAAATGGTTGACTCGAGTAAAATACACCAGGTCAGTTTTATTTTTATACTCTAAAAGATTAAAGTTAGTTCCTTGTACATAACCACCCAGGTTTGGCACCGATAGCCATAATTCTGGAATGCGTAGCCTTAGGGAAGCAGATATCCCCTGACTCAGAATTTCAAGGTGGTTGCTCTAGGTATTAGGCATAGATCATGGACTGAGATTAGCAAGGATGGGCAAGTTGAGCCACAGGGGGCATTTCTCTTCCCAACTTATTTTAGGGCGACCCCTTAAGATCATCGGCCGAACCCCGGCGGCTGTGCCTCACTTACGTTGCCCCTCCCTTGAGGGGTCTTACCCGTCATTGACAACCAGCCATTTTATGGGGTGTACGCAGCAATCACAGGAACAATGTGTTTATCGTGTGGCCTCCAGACTCCGAATGTTGTGGGGCGGGATAGCTCCTGCTTACTTGCAACCCAGGTACTTTGTTATGCCTGTAGGCAACAACCTTGTTTATTACAGGGACCTTGTGTGGAACACATTACTTTCAAATGCCCTGGGTAGAACACGTACATTACTCACTAACTTTAATTCTTAAACTAGGAATATATATGTCAGTCCCCTACACCCCTCCTTCTAGATCTACTAGTGCCTCTCCTTTTTTCTTATTATGGTATTTTTAAAATTGTCACCATTCCTATCCACTACTGCAGTTTCCATTTCCACTAAACAATAAAAGGCGTTGTAAATGATAGTAAACTAAAGGTGGAAAGCAACAAGGAGCTGGGATGGTTTTTTTTTTTTTTTTGGCTCAGGCAATGTGTCCTAAGGTCCAGGTAAACAGTCTCCCATGTGAGGCCAGAATTTTCACCAGCAAGTGGTGTCATGGATTCATAGGAATGTGGACACCAGCATATATTCTAGCATAAAAGAGCATCGGCACTGCAAACTCACTGTGTTTTTGTTCGTGTCTGCATCTAGGCCACAGTTCTAGGCCTTGTTTGGGGTCTTGAACTCCATGGAGAATATCCTGATGTTCATATTTTCGTCCTAGACTGTTCTATCCATCTCTCCAACTCGGCAACCACCGATGTCTGCATGCTGCAGCAAAGAGCCCCTTTTCCGAAGCAACCCCAGTGTCTTTAGCTGTCCCTAGAAAGCCCTACTTCTTTTACGATCTAGGTTTGATTTTCCACCAAACTTACTTTTTTGTTTTGGTCATACCAAAAAGAATGAGTGGAAAGTAAATTCCTAAATAGCTGCTTTACCTCAAGTATGCAGCCGTGGCCTATATGCACTTGACATTGAATTGATGTCCATGTTTGAATATGGATGTGAACATATAGATATAAAGAAGGAAAGAATAATGAGCACATTCAAGAATTGTCCCTAGTTAACCACCATCAAACAGAGGTAGTACCTGTTCACCTCTGAACGAAGCTTCACTATCAGAAGGACCCATTTTCTTACCTCTCTGGCAATGTTTTCTTTCTCCAAATTACTCTCAGTGGACTACTGGAACATGCTAGGCTCGAATCACTTTTAGGTATATAAGGACCGTCATCCCAGACCCCTCTCTTTATCTCAACTTCCACCATGTAATCACTAATTCATTTTGCTTTACCTCCTCAATGTATTTTTCAAACCTGTGTTTTACCCTCCATCTGTATCCTTATAACACAGTTTATCATTCCCCATCTGGACTGTTGCAATCAGGACCACTGCTGATATTTTCAGGGCCCACACAGGAGTATGAATGTCCCACCCTCTCTCAAATAGCCCTCCCTCTTCCGCGACTGTGAGGGGTCTCTGGTACACGTAAGTGGACAACTTGGCCTACATAGCCAAGTCATGCCCACCACGTCCCCCATGACCCTTAACCAACTTCATTTTCCTTTGGTTAGAGGTGAGTATATAGGCAGTATAGACCACCCTCAATACCATGGACCTGGGGAACGGACTTCTGAGGTAGTGGAAGGGGTATCGGCACAGGGAATTTGGGGTGCTAGTTCCTGGAGCATATTCTAGAATGAGGGTAGGGGTGGTAAGATGGGCTGTCATTGACTATGTCCTCTCAGCCCTACAGATATCCACCTACTGGGGAGAGAGACACCGAAGGCAGGGCCAGAGCACAGCCTTTTCAAGTGTGGGGTCTGTGGAAGGAGTCTTAGTTACCTGTGTTCAAGGGTGATACTGAGGCAGTGGCCTCATTCTTTCACTCTGTTAAGGTTTCATTCATATTTTACCCAGAATGATCTATCGAAACACAGATATGACTTTTCTCTTTTCTCCTTAGAACTTATTAGTATCTCCTATCAGTTACTAAGTCAAAACTCTTTAGTATATTCTACAAGACAGCCATGGTCCACCTACTTCTCCACACTCACGTTTTATGTTTTATCCATGCAAACTGCTTATTGTTTTCCACGTACCTCATGCTTCTGCATGCCCCTGCATCATTCTGTGTTGTTGCTGCGTGTGCCTAGAGTGTATTTCAGCCTCTCTTTTACTTGTCTATATTTTCCTGATTAAGATCAGTTCTCGGCCGGGCGCTGGGGCTGATGCCTGTAATCCTAGCACTTTGGGAGTCCGAGGAGGGCAGATGGCTGAAGCTCACGAGTTTGAAAACAGCCTGAGCAAGAGCGAGACCCAGTCTCTGCTATCACGAGAAAGAAATTAATTGGCCAACTAAAAATATATAGAAAAACTTAGACGGGCATGATGGCACATGCCTGTCATCCCAGCTACTTGGGAGGCTGAGGAAGAAGGATCACTTGAGCCCAGGAGTTTGAGGTTCCTATGAGCTAAGCTGAAGCCACCACACTCTAGCCCAGGCAACAGAGTGAGACTCTGTCACCAAAAAAAAAAAAAAAAAGAATCAGTTCTAGTCTCTTAGGAAATTTCCCAGGCTGGTTACTTCTATGATAACTTTTACATTTTATATTGAAATTGTCTCCTTGAATGTCTTTTCCTACTGGACTTTAAGATAGGAACTCTATGTTGTTCAGTTTTGACTTACATTTATAAAACAATGCCTGGTGTTTATTAGGTTCTCAGAGAATATTTGCACAAAATTGATGGTATGTGTACAGTCCCTGCAGACTCTAACTTGGTATAAATCAGAATAACTCTTTATTTTGATTGAAGGTCTCAGAGTAATTTATAAATATGCTAATATTCTCTTTGTACTTAGGTACATTTGGTGTAATATAATTTGGCATACTCATGTCATTACAGTTCATTCCTTCGTTAAAAAAAAAAAAAACAACAACTTCATGACTCTAGAGAATTTGGAAGCCTTGAATTTTTTCTCAGGGCAACTACCAGGGAGAGGCCTATTTTTATGGTATAACTAGAGCAACTCTGCCTGTGTTTATTTTACACAATCAGCTGCTCAGTAAGATGTATTTTGAATAAAGGTCTCTTTGAGTCGATATGTGCTAAAAAATGTTACTCTAGAAATCTAACTCTAATTTTTAACATTTAAGATCTTTGCTCTGTCCAAAATGTTCTGTATGGGTTTTTCAGGCATGCCAGTTCAATTCCCAACTCCTTTCATTTGCCTCATTTTCCCCGGGAATGAAGAGCAATACTCTCTTCCCTGTTCTCTGTCAAAAGAATGGTGCACCTTAGATTTACACTCAAGTTTAAAACTGTTTCCTCTCTAAAGTCTCTCTGGCAGGTCTACTTTCACCTCTAAACTCCTGCAGTATTTTCTTTTTCTAGCACGATTTTGGTATGTAACATGTTCTAATTTTTGTTTTACATACATGTGCTAAATCTTCTTTCTATGAATTGGTCTCCAGTTTTGCATTCATATTCTACAACATTTGCATTCAAAGCTTCAAATATATTGCCAGTTACTTCATAAGCATGTATAAGCATCTCTTGTTGATAAATGCTGAATTTAGAAATATAGTAGATTTTGAGTTTTTAACATAAAGTCATTAACATGTTATAGTCTTATTTCTGAAACACTTTACCAGTTGTATTTATATGAAATATGTTGGAATTTTTTTTAAAGAGATTACTTGTGACGCACCACCACAAATCCCGTATGCAAGATTAAGTGCAGGAGAAGAGGCATTTTATGTATATAATAACACTGTAACGTACTCGTGTGATGAAGGCTTTTCCTTGGTTGGAGAAGACTCTATTCAGTGCACTTTAGTAAACGGTCAGGGAGATTGGAGTGGCCCAGGACCTACATGCGAAGGTAATAATGTTTTGTATAGTGATATTTTTGCTTTATTCTTACATTTAGATCTATATAGGGACTGTAGAGATTCTGTGAACTCCCTAAGAAATGAATGTAAAATGTTTTACATGTGAATGTTTGCATTTTTCTATGGGACACAGTTTTTCATCACATTCTCAGAGGGGTCTATGGCATTATACACATACATATATGACTATATATATAAAATATCTCATTTTTATTAAATTAGCTTAAGTTTGCTGTTTCATGCCATGTTACTTTCAGTACGTTAATATAGATAGCTCTTTGTTTATAAAAAGAATGTATGAAGTGATTTATTAAATTGGAGGAGGAATCTGACATTGAACTCAGGGCTCTAGGGTAGTGGTGTACATGTTGTGACAACTGAGAAACTCTTGCCTAGCTGTCGATGTCATTGCATTACATTCAATTATTTTTCTGCCTTCAGAATTTCTCTGTATTATTAACCATTCTCTCTTCTTTATCCTTCTAGACTTTTTTCCTCAACATCTCTTTGTACCCAGTCTGTACTGTCAGAATCCTTAGAACTGCTTTTTAGATATATTTCACAATTGCAAAGATGCAAAAATAACCCAAGTGTCCATCGTTACATGAGTGGATTAATAAAATGTGGTGTATGGATACCATAGAATACTAATCAGCTACAAAAAACAATGGTGAATTAGCAACTCTTATATTATCCTGGATAGAGATCGAGCCCTTTCTTCAAAGAGAGGTATCACAAGAATTGAAAAACGTGCACCACATGTACAGTTTTTCATCACATTCTCAGAGGGGTCTATGGCATATATACACACATACATATATATGACTATATATATAAAATATCTCATTTTTATCAAATTAGCTTAAATTTTCTGTTTCATGCCATGTTACTTTTAGTACATTAATATAGATAGCTATTTGCCATCAAATTGGTACTAACTGATCAACACTAAGGTGTTCACATGGTAGCAATACTTATTGAGTGCCAGGCAGGTGGGGAGGTTGGGGGTGGTAACCTAAACTAATGGAAGCAGAGAGCACTGTATGGGGGAAAGACATGCTTGTAGCCCTGGCTGGGTGAAGCAGATGCATTACATGTAACCAAAACATTTGTACTCCCATAATATCTTGAATTAAAAAATATATATATATTTTTTTTTTTTCCAAGAGATATTTAAAAGATCAGTGAAGCTGGATTAAACTTTGCATAGTACCACTAGGTGGTGTGTGTTTGTGTAGTGATGAATGCCAACATGTCTCAAAAGTATGATACTACTTTTATAATTATAATTAAAATTCTATTAGCATGAATTTAAAAAAATTATTGCTTATTAAAAATAGTTTACTACAAATGTTCTACATAAATGTAGTGATGTAATATTTAAATCATGTAGATCAGTATAAAATGAAAAGTAAAAATCTCTATCTCTAGTCCTATTCTCAACAATAACTATTTTTTATAAGTTATGTTTCATCCTAGATTATAAATGTACAGATACTACTTTTATTTATCATAGCAGTTGTATGGAGATAACATTTATGTCACTAGTCCTCTATGGGAATTTAGGATTTTGGATGTAATTTGTTTTTTATACATTATTACGAATGTTGCTACAATAAATATTGTACATGTGTCATTGCACATGTGTGCAAGTACATTTGTATAATAAATTCTTCCCAGTGTAATTCCCATAGCAAAGGTCAATGTTTTTACTTTTTTTTTTTGAGACAGAGTCTCTGTGTCCTGGCCTACGGAGCAGTGGTGTCATCATAGCTCACTGCCAACTCAAACTCCTGGGCTCAAGTGATCCTCCTGCCTCAGCCTCCTGAGCAGTGGGGACTTCAGGTGTGCGCTACCACGCCCAGCTAATTTTCATAGTTTTTGTAGGAACACGGTCATGCTATGTTGTTCAGACTGGTCTCAAACTCCTGGCCTTAAGCGATCATCTCCCCTCAGCCTCCCAAAGTGTTAGGATTACAGGTCTCAGCCACCACAGCTGGGCCATTTACATTTTTCATAGCTGTTAACAGCATAGTTTTCAAAGAGACTGTACCAACTCACTCTCTCACTAATATTACATCATTATACTATTTGTACCTTTGATGATAATAATTATTATGGTGTGGAGATTTGATAGTGTAAGTGGTGAAAATTTTATTGCTTGCACTCATTTCACTATGATAAAGTGTAGCGTTGTATGTGTTTATAATTAGGGAATTTATTTGATCTACTTTGTATTTATTTTCCCTAATTTTATCAAATTGTCAGTTATTTAGATCTTAAAACTAAGTGGTAGTTAAAATTACCTGGTAGTTCAAGTAGGTCATGGCAGCTAATGCTTCTATTAAAACAGCTATACAATCTGCATACATTTTTTAAAAATCATATATTTAAGGGCATAAGATACAGCTGTGGAAACAACTAGGTCGAATGAAGTAAAATTCCTGGCGGTAGGGAATGAAGGCAAAGCAATCTGAGCTGAGTCAGTTGTATTTTTCCCTGGGGCCATTTGCTGATTGTGAACCTGGGCTGAGGGTCCACCTTGACCCAGACAAAAGACCATTTCCAGGAAAGACAGAAACCAGCAAAGTTTTTAATGGTTTCGAAAGGCTAGATTAATACACTGGAATTGAGGTCCTCACATGCAAAGCCAATTTTTCCACTGGCCATTAGCTGATTTCTAGGGCTGCATGTGAGCCTGGGAAGCTGGCTCCAGTGATTCTACCATGCCCAGTAAGATCTCAGAACCTGGTAGTATTTGGACAAGTGCCCATGAGAGGAACAGGCCTTTAGCAAGCACACGTCCACACTCCTCCGTAGGACACCTGTGCTCATTATGAAGCTGTGTGGGGAAGGAGGCTAGATGGCTGGGCTGGGGGAACTCTGAAGCACAGACCTGGATCTCCTGCAGTCTTTCAGGGCTGAGGCAACAAAGATGCATCTGGCTCTCCAGCCAAAGCCCAGAAGGGCCACTCCCAGGGAACAGAGACAAGAGCAGAGGAAGCCTGAATCTTACTCAAACTGTAACCCAGCTCAATGCCTGACAGGTTGAAGAGACGATCATCTCAATACAATCTGCCTATCATATCTTATGGTACCATCTGGATGCTTATATACAATGTCTAGCATATAATAAAAATCTATTAGATATGGAGAGAAGCAAGAAAACATCACCAAATCAAGAGAAAACCGAATGAAATAAAGAAGATCCAGATAATTGAGTTAGCTGACAAGGACTTTAAAATAAGTCATTAATATGTTTAAGATAGTAAAAGAAAATTTAGAGAACTTCAGCAGAAAATAGGATCTCCCCAAATGGAGTAAAATGACCAATGTATCACTGGAAAATATCTGAAATTAAGAACACAATAGATAGGTTTTCACAGTGACTTGGACACAGTGGAAGCAGTATAACGAACTGGAAGACAGGTTAATTAAAACTGTCCAAACTGAAGCAGAAAGACAAAAAAATGTAAACTATAGGAATAAGTTTGAGACATTAAAGACATGTTAAGCTGTTGTAACACATGTTAGAAAGAGAGGAGACAGAGAGAAGGTGAGAGATGACAAGAAAGAGGTGGAGGAGGAGGAAGAGAAAAGACAAATGGGAGCAGAAGAAATTTTCAAAAAGATAATGACTGACAATTGTCTAAACCTGGTGAAATATATCGGCCAACAAATTCAAGAAGCTCTGTGACTCTAAGCAGAATAGAAACAACTCACTTCAAGGTGCCCCATAGGAAACTTTTGGTAACTCAAACAATGATAAGACTACTCAGAGATTAAAAATAAACAAAGAAACCATCATAGGAGCAACAGTAAAACTGATCACTTTCTCAACAAAAAAATGGTGCAAGCCAAAAGACAAGAAGAAATCTTGAAATACTGTAAGAGAATTACTGTTCATCCAGAATTCTGTACCTGATGAATAAATACATTCTTAAAAACTGAATGCGGAATAAAGATGTATCAGACAAAAGCTGAGGGTACTTGTCACCAGCAAGCCCGACATGTACAGAGTGAAAAACTAAAGGAAATTCTTCAAGTAGAGTGAACATGATGCCAGGTAAAACAAAAACACGAAAATGCAAGAGGAAATGAAGAACAGTGGTAAGGGTATATGAACAGTGAGTTTACAGAAACAATGAATCTGATGTCTTTTAGGTTCGAATTATATTTAGAATACAAATGCACCATAGTAATAAAGCAAAAGTAAAAAAGAGTAAGCTCAGCGTAGACGTTATGAGATTCTAGGTGTATTAAAAAAGTGGTGAAAGTGAAAATTTTCATAACTGGCCTACAGTCCAGGACACACTGTTATCTCTAGGGTTGCCACAAAAGAATGGTAAAAGAGTACATACATCATAAGCTAATAAAGGAATCATAATGCATATTTAATCCACAAAAGAACAAGAGAGGAAGAGAAACAGAAAGGAACATAAGATAGATGGGTGGACATCAATCCAAGAATGGATTAATAAAATGTGGTATATGTATACCATGGAGTACTATTCAGCTCTAAGAAACAACGGTGATATAGCACATCTTATATTTACCTGGTTAGAGCTGGAACCCATACTACTAAGTGAAGTTTCCCAAGAATGGGAAAAGAAGCACCACATATACTCACCAGCAAATTGGTATTGACTGATCAGCACCTAAGTGGACACATAGGTACTACAGTCATAGGGTATTGGGCAGGGGGGAGGGGGGCGGGTATATACATATATAATGAGTGAAATGTGCACCACCTGGGGGATGGTCATGCTGGAGACTCAGACTTGTGTGGGGGAGGGGGGAATGGGCACTTATTGAAACCTTAAAATCTGTACCCCCATAATATGCCAAAATAAAAATAAAAGAGAGAGATGGGTGGAGCAGAAAACTGATTAATTAGGTGATTGCTATAAAAGCCCACTATATCAGTAATTGTATGAAGTGTAATTTGACTATGACTGTCACACGAGATTTAAAAAGAAAGCGTATTTACTATTTACAAGGCACACAGTTTGATTATAAGAATACAGAATAGTTGAAAGTAAAGAATGGAGAAATACATCATGCGTACATTACTGGCTAAAATAAACTTGTGCATGTATATATTGACTTGAAACAGTTTATAATGATAATGAGGTCAACCCAAACAGGAAGATAGCACAAGGTAAAATCTTTATACACTTGATAAAATAGCTACAATCTATAGAGAGCAAAAATGAACAGAAAGAAAAAAAGACAAATCCACTTTCATAGTTGGAGAATTCACAGGTTTTTCAATAGCTAATAGAACAAACAACTAAACTTGACTAAGAACATAGAAGGTCTGTGCAACAATTAAATGAATGACATATAAGAGCATTGAACCTCATAACGACAGATGGCGGGTTTCAAGTACACATGAGACATTTATCAAATTTGACCATTCACTGGGGTCTAAATTACAGTGCATTCCAGAAAACTGAAGTTATTTAGAGCATGCCTTCTGACTTCAGTGGGATTAAACTAGGTGACAATACGAAAAAGATAACTAAAAAATTAATTTCTGGGAAATTTAAACTCCATGGTAGTATGTAAGCTACCATGGATCAAAAATGAGAACTTAGTAGAACAAAGAATATCTGAGGGCCTTAGAAAGAAAAGTCCGTACAAAAAGTTCATTTACCCTAATAATACTACCTGTGATGTTTTCAGTGCCTGCTAAGTGCTGTGTTACCTGGTAGGTATTTTACTGGAGTTATTCTTTATAGCATCCTGTGAGACAGGTAAGGAAGCAGAAAACAACATGCACCATCGGTGTGTGTATATAAACGAGGGCATGATGTGTGTGATGGGACTGGCAGCAGGAGTACTGGATGGTACAACCTGTGGCTTCGGGGACAGACACTGTGTGAGAAACTTACTAAATTATTTCCTTAAACCTTACGGTAATGCTGTGCAATCTGTTCTGCTTTTATCCTGTTTTTACAGATGAGAAAACTTAAGTTTAAAGGGATTAGAGAACTGCCCAAGGTCACTAGGATGTGGTAAAACTAGGGTTCAGCTCTACTTAATAGCTGCCATAACAGACTTTGTACAAGCGACCCAAAGAGACAGTGGCTCTGAAGACTACATCAGTGCTGTGCCATTAGATTTGTTATTCTCAGAACATGTTCTTAATGGAAGTTTGACGTTAATGGTTATCTAACCGGAAATCTAAAGAGGAACTAAACTAATATACGTACAGTTGGTAACTCGCACAGGAGAAATGGGAGTGAGTTTTATTCAGACTGCCATATTACTTTGAGAAGGAGTACAACACAGCAAGTTCTCAAGCTCACTAACATGTCCTGAAAGCAGTGGGAAAAGTAACTATGCTGTGATTCTCTCTGTTGGTCCAATGATTGCATTCTGTTTTTCTGTGGTCTTGGCATGAGCAAACGCAGGCAATTTGGAAGAGCAAATAAAGAGAGATAGGTTACAGAATAAGATCACTCTGATTCCAACTTTGGTTTCCTTTTCTCTCAAGGAAACAGCTTAAGGGCCTCAATACTACTTTGACATGACTCTGCTTTAGTCACTGATAAGTAAAATTTATATCAAATGAAAGGCAATGCAGCCATTCAGCTCCTTGGGAAATATGCAGTAAGACTTGGTTTCCTAAAAGTCATATGTAGGTGTTTATGGAGAGGGAAAGACAATAGCCATAGAGCAAGCAATGCCTAAGAAATCTTAAGTTGGACAGCAATATTTATGTAATTTTTTCTCACCATTTTTCTCCACAGGAAATGAGACCATTGAAAATTATGAAAATCTAGTATTCTCACCATCTTTACGGAGATCCAGGGCACATTCAGGTATGGAAGCTCTATTAACTTTTCAAAAATGGACCAGCTACATGAGTTGCACCAAGTCCTCAGAAACCTACCACAGTACATGTTGCAGCTACAGGAGTCTCACCAACCCCTCAGAACCCTCCACAGTACATGTTCCAGCTACAGGAACCTCACCAACTCCTCAGAAGCCATCCATAGTACATGTTCCAGCTAGAGGAGTCTCTCCAACTCCTCAGAAACCCTCCACAGTACATGTTCCAGCTACAGGCGTCTCAGCAACTCCTCAGAAGCCATCCATAGTACATGTTCCAGCTAGAGGAGCCTCACCAACTCCTCAGAAGCCCTCCATAGTACATGTTCCAACTACAAGAGCCTGACAAACTCCCCAGAAACCCACCACAGCAAATTATTCAGCCACAAACACCCCAGCAACAGCCCAGACATCTCTCACATCAAATACCCTATCTACAGAGGCTCTAGCAGCAGCTCAGAATCCAATCACAGCTAATGCTTCTGCTACACTGGCCACACCAACAGCCCAGAGATCCACCACAGCAAAGGGTTCACTTGCACAGAGTCTTCCCAGCAGCACAGGAGTCCTCTACTGTACATGTCCCAGTGACTAAGGGCCTCCAGATTATACAAAGACCCAGTTCTGTTCATATTACAGCAACCCAGGGTGAACTTCTTCCCAGGACAACCATGTTTTCTCCTGGTGATTTGATAGGGATTGCGTTGACTCTGTAGGTCACTTTGTGTAGTATAGACATTTTAACAATGTTGATTCTGCTGCCCCATGAGCATGGTATATTCTTCCACCTGTTTACCTCCTCTGCCATTTCCTTCTTCAGTGTTTCATAGTTCTCCCTGTAGAGGTCTTTTACCTCCTTAGTTAAATATATTCCTAGGTAGTTTATTTTCTTTGTTGCTATTTTGAAGGGAATTGAGTCTTTGATTTGGTTTTCACTTGTACTGTTGTTGGCGTATATGAATGCCTCTGATTTCTATGTATTGATTTTGTATCCCGAGACTTTACCAAATTCATTTATCAGTTCAAGGAGTCTCTTGGTTGAATCCTTGGGGCTTTCTAGGTATACTATCATGTAATCAGCAAAGAGTGAGAGTTTGATCTCTTCTGTTCCCATTTGGATGCCCTTAATTCCGCTCTCTTGTCTGATTGCTGTAGCGAGGACTTCCAGCACTGTGTTGAATAGAAGTGTAGATAGTGGGCAACCTTGTCTTGTTCCAGTTCTAAGTGGGAATGCTTTCAATGTTTTGCCTTTCAGTACGATATTGGCTGTGGGTTTGTCATATATGGCTTGTATCATTTTTAGGTAAGCCCCGTCTATGCCTATTTTGTTCAGCATTCTTATCATAAACTGGTGTTGAATTTTGTCAAATGCTTTTTCTGTGTCTATTGAGAGAATCATATGGTCTTTGTTTTTGCATCCGTTTATATGGTGAATTACATTTATAGACTTGCGTATGTTGAATCATCCCTTCATCCCTGGGATGAAGCCCACTTGGTTGTGATGAATTATTTTCTTGACAAGCACGTAGATTCGATTGGCTAGGATTTTGTTGAGAATTTTTGCATGTATATCCATAAGGGATATTGCTCTGTAGTTTTATTTTTCTGTTGCATCCTTTCCTGGTTTTGTTATCAGGGTTATGTTCACTTCATAAAATGTGTTGGGGAGGTGTCCATCCTTCTCAATGTTGTGGAATAATTTCTGCAGGATAGGCATCTGCAGAGTGAAGAAGAGGCACCTCTTCTTCGTAGGTGTGGTAAAATTCGGGTGTGAAACCATCTGGTCCAGGACTTTTCTTTTTAGGAAGGTTTTTTATTGCTGTTTCAATTTCAGTACTTGATATTGGTCTGTTCAGGAATTCTATGTCTTCCTGTTTGAGCCTAAGGAGGCTGTGTGTTTCTAAGAAATTGTCCATTTCCTCCACATTTTCCAGTTTGTGTGCATAGAGGATTTTGCATTATTCATAAATTATATCTTGTATCTCCGGGCTATCAATTGTAATTTCTCCTTTACTGTTCCTGATGGAGCTTATTAGAGATTTTTCCTTTCTGCTTTTCATTACTCTAGCCAATGATTTGTCAATTTTGTTTATTTTTTCTAAGAACCAACTTTACCTTTTATTAATCTTCCGTATGGTTTCCCTGTCATCAATTTCATTTAGTTCTGATTTGATCTTAATGATTTCACCTCTCTGCTGGGTTTGGGGTTGGTCTGTTCTTCTTTTTCCAGCTCTTTGAGATGATTCATTAGGTTGTCTATTTGTGATCTTTTTGACTTTTGGATATAGGAATTTATGGAAATAAACTTTCCTCTCAGGACTGCTTTAGCTGTGTCCCACAAGTTTTGGTAACTTGTGTCACCTTTGTCATGTAGTTCAAAGAATCTTTTGATTTCCATCTTGATTTCCTCATTTATGAAGTGATCATTCAGCAGACGGTTGTTTAGTTTCCATGACTTTGTGTAGAAATGAGAACTCCTGTTAGGATTGATTTCTACATTTATTCCATTGTGGTATAATTTCTGTTTTTAAAATTGTTTGAGATGTGCTTTGTGTCCTAGGATATGGTCAATCCTAGAGAATGACCGATGAGCTGATGAGAAGAATGTATATTCAGTGGTTTGAGGTAGAATGTCCTGTAAATGTCAGTCAGGCCCATTTGTTCTAGAGTTCTGTTCAAGTCCATTATTTCTTTGTTTTTGTTTGGAGGATCTGTCCTGTGCTCTCAGTGGGGTGTTCAAGTCTCTGACTATTATGTTGTTGTTTATCCATTTATTTAGATCAGGTAGAGTTTGCTTTATGAATCTGGGTGCACCAAGGTTGGTTGTATATATATTTATAATTGTTATGTCTTCTTGTTGAACTGTACCCTGCACCATTATATAGTGACCTTGTTTGTCTTTTATTACTTTTGTTGATTTAAAAACTAAGTTATCTGTAATCAGCACCGCCATGCCCGCTTTCTTTTGGCTCCTATTTGCTTGAAATATTATTCTCCACCCCTTTACTTTTAGTCTAACTGCATCTTTGCAGGTTAGATGTGTTTCCTGAAGGCAGAAGATACTTGGGTTGTGTTTTTTTATCCATTCAGCCAGCCTGTGTCTCTTGATTGGGGAGTTCAAGCCATTTGGGTTGAACTTTGTTGCTTTGTTTTCTCTCTTGAGCCATTGTGGTATCTGGGCTTTGATCCTTGTTTGAGTAGATTTACATTCATGAGTATTTATTTTGCTGATCTGTGGGTAACACTGTTTTGAATACTTCTTGAAAGGCTGGTCTTGTCTTGGTGAATTCCCTCAGTGTTTGATTATCTGAGAATGTCTTGATTCCTCCGTCATATACAAAACTTAGCTTTGCAGGGAGTAAGATTCTCGGCTGGGCATTGTTCTGTTTTAGAATCCCTAGTCTCTCCTTGCTTATAAAGTCTCACTAGAGAAGTGTTGTGTTATTCAGATTGGCTTTCCTCTGTATGTTACTTGCTTCTTTCATCTTACAGCTCTTAGAAGGGCCTCTTTAGTTGATATTTTGGTCAGTCTGATGACTGCTTGTCGTGACGTCTTCCTGTTTTCATTGAATTTCCCATGGGTCCTTTGAGCTTCTTGAACTTGTATATCGAGATTTTTTAGGAAGACAAGGGAAATTTTCCTCTATTATATCTTCAAATAGCTTGTCCAACCCTTGAGTGTTGTCTTCCTCCCCTTCTGGTAACCCTATGACCCTCACATTAGGTTTCTTCACATAATCCCACAGCTCTTGTAGGCTTTGCTCTTTTCTCTTGTTTCTCTGCTCTATCTCTGTGACTGATTTATTTCATTGAAAGGTGTTATCTTCAATCTCTGAGATTCTTTCTTCTGTTTGGTCTACCCTGTTCTTGAGGCTTACCACTGTGTTTTGTAGTTCCCTGAATTGATTCTTCATTTCCAGGAGTTGGGTTTAACTTTTCTTCATCGTAACAATTTCTTTAGTGAATTTTTGTTCCAAGTCCTGGAGTCTCTTTGTGTTTTCTTTGTGTTGGTTATCCAGTTGTTCTTGCAGGTCGTTGAATTTTCTTATGATCCACATTCGAAATTCCTCTTCTGTCATTTTGGTTGCCTGATTTTGGTTGGTGTCCGTTTCTAACGGGCTGGTGCTCCTCTTTGGTGGTGTGGTTTCCATTTGGTTCTTCATATTTCTGGAATTCCTTTGCTGATTTCTTCCCATCTGGATCAGTTGTTTCTTTCCTTTAGGTTTTCGTTTGGGTGTTGACATGCCTTGTTTAGTCTCTGAGCCGGTAGGTGGTATTTGTGGGTGAGATTCGACCACACCCTGTATGATGAGTCAGTAGGTGCCGTGAAAAGGGTGTGCAGAAAGTCCTCCCTGTCAGTAGGTGGTGCTCCCTTGGAGGAACAGGCTACACTATTGCTTTTTGGTCACGTATTCAGTTTTTGTTTCCCTGGATAGGCACTCTACTGCCTCTGGTGTTCGGTGGGGCCCTGGGACCTCCAAGTGTGTTCTTTTCTCCCCCTCAGTGAGGGCTGGTCTGGGAGTAAGTCTGGGTGGAGCTGGCTTGTGTAAGCCTGCCCTCAGGCATCACCAATGCCGTTAGCAGGGGTCAAAGTTCTGTTCTCTGCTTCTCGGAAAAGCTATCAGGGAGGGACTGGAATGGCCCCGCTCAGTCAGAAAGTCTGCGTGTGGGGTGGGGCCGTCTGAGACCTGCAGTCTGGAGCAGGCCTCGCTCCTTTCCACCCTCCCCAACTCCGCAGCTACTCCTAGGCCTCTGCCAGCAAGCCAGACCTCATGCTACTGGGCCTCTGCTGGCTGTGATGCCAGCCAGGAGGTTCCCTGCACAGGATCACCGCCTGGGCTGGGTGAATGGCCCCCCTTGGGAGGAGGGTTGCCCTCAAGGACGCTGATCTGCCTCTGTAGGCACACACACCTCAATAGGCTGTTCACGTATATCCCTTATGTGCCCCGGGCAATGCGAGACCTGAGTGCACGGCATCTGGTCCGCAGGTCTGACCTCTGGGCCCCAGAGTTCAATCCCTAACCCCACCAGGGAGAGGAGTGCCAATCCTAATTCACCCATAGGAGCCCAAGCTGGGTTGATGTCTCTCAGCCTCAGGGTCTGCCCCTTTCTTCAGAGATCACCGGGCTAGCAGCACCTGGGAGGGCTGGCGGCTAGGGAGCTCACCGTCTGAGTTCCCATCAGTCAGCTGTAGAGCCCCAAAAGGGAAGGTCGCATTCCCTGTAGGTGCCTCCGGCTGGTGGCTATATTGTCTCTCTCGGCAGCCTCAGATAGGGTCGGGGGAGGGGAGAATGAGGCAACATGGCGCCTGCCGCGAGGCTCGGGTCTGTACTCAGGGAGGTGCCCACGGGAGTAGGTAGCCTGGCCTAGTCCGCTATAGGCATACCGCTCGCTGGTGGTGGCCTCTCTGGGCTGGTGTCCATAGGTCTCTCCATCCGTCGGGGAGCCCACCAGCAGCCTGAGATGCAATGGAGGGGAAAGTTAACCACGCCACCTATCCTTGCCGCTGGTCTCCAGGCTGCTCGGGAAGTCTCTGCTTCCAGTTTTCCTCTGAAGCCTCCTCCCATGGTCTCAGGTACCCCTCCTTCCGACCCTGGTCTGATGTATGCTCGTCTGCTTGCTTCTTCTGATTTCTCCTAGAATCTGTCTTTCTGCAGAGACACTCTGTCTGGCAGTGTTTCTCGTCCGTCATCTTCTGGGTTTAAAATTTTTAGATTGTATGTCCCCACATTTTAATAAGGCAAGTCAAAGCAAATAAATTTCACTTTATATAAATTTGTTGTAGACCTAAGTGTTCAAATATTTCTTTCAACAGTAAAAGATATGTAGAAAGTTCAAGATAATTGAAGAAATTAAACTAATGAGTGAATAGGAGGATAAAAATATAATAAATATAATTATATACTAAAATAACACAAATATATAATAAGTCTATGAAATTTTGCTCTTACGTAAAATTAATTGATTCTCTCAGGGTACAATATAACATATCAAATTTAGCACTTATTGAAAAATCATAGTAGTTACCACTTATTGGGTATGTAGTATCGTGTCATATACCCTGTACCATCTATTTGTTGTTACCAGTCCCTACAATATCAGTATATTTAGTTTCATTTTATAGATGCAGAATTAGAGGCTCAGAGAATAACTTGCACAGCTCACATCCAGTGCATAGTGAATGGGGAAGTTTAAACACATCCTGGTTGACTAACCAGTCAAACACATGTGGTTGGCTCCACATCCTGTGCTTTTTCTGCTGTGTAATATTGCCTGTTCTAAATGGTACTGTGAGTAA
Organism: Microcebus murinus; assembly: GCF_040939455.1. Classification (NCBI taxonomy): domain Eukaryota; kingdom Metazoa; phylum Chordata; class Mammalia; order Primates; family Cheirogaleidae; genus Microcebus; species Microcebus murinus. The sequence continues at coordinate 26,924,370 of NC_134126.1, read as the reverse complement.
ATTTATTCACCTCACTAGAAAGCAGCTTATTTATTATGAATGTACTTATTTCAAACTAAAGTTTATTTTACCGTGGTCATTAAAAGATAAAAATAATAAGGTGATACAATAATTTTGAGTTTTGATAGAATGGGACTTGAGTTTCTTATAGTTTCTTGGTAGTAGGATTGAATCAGCAGTTATTTACTATTCAAGCTTCTCAAACTTCTTTCTTGCCATCAAATGATACAACCAAATTTAGATGGTGTTTGTTTTGGCATTCAGTAACTCTTTATTATAATTTATGTTAATAGTGTTTATTCCGTTGAACAGATAGAGACAGTGGTGTTTTTTATTTGATTAAGGTAATGTGTAGTTATTTTCATAAATTTATTTACAATTCGTTGATTTACCAAAATTTGAGTTGCTTTAGAGATTTCAAGTGTAGCTTATTGATGTTATATTAAATTGCTAAGCCATCAGTGACTTTTAAAAATTTTTATTTTTGTAATTCTTTTTTTTCTCCCCTTCCTTTTCTGTAGATTCTTCCACATTTATACCTGGTAAGTTTGGCTCTCAGGCAGTGACTGTTATCATTGTGGAATGAACAATCCGTATTTCTGGAAGAGAATATTGTCTTCTTTTTCTTAATTTGTCCTGCCATTTATTTATTTGTTTTTAAACTTACTATTATGGAAAACTTTAAACATCATACAGGTAAGGAAAACAGTACAGTGAATCCCTGTGGGCCCACCCTAATTCAACAATCATCAACTCATGGATACCCACTTCCCCCTGCCTCCACTGGTTTACTGTGAAAACCCTATCACACATCATACCATTTCTGTTAATGCTGGCCTTGTAGAATGAGCTTGGGAGAATTCCCCTCTCTTAAACTTTTTGAAATAGTTTGAGAAAAATTAGTGGGAATTCTAATTTTGAAAGTTTAGTAGAATTCAGCAGTAAAGCCATCCAATCTGGACTTATTTTATTGGGGGACTTTTTATTACTGATACAATATCATTATGCATAAATGATGTTGAATCATCTACCCACCTTAGCCTCCCAGAGTGCTGGGACTGTGGGTGTGAGCCACCATGCCTGGCCAAGTACCAGACACTTTAAATCATAGAAAGATTGTTATCCTAGTGACAGGCCAAGAGACTGCCCAACTCATTGTCAAATTAGACAATTGTCAAATTAGACAATTATATACTCATTAGGAACATTAGCTTCAGTTGCTTTTGTACTGTCACTGATGATTTCCTTTGCAGTACAGATCAAAAGGGTAGAGTCCAGGGTCATTTTCGGGGGTGGGAGATGTTGGAGAAGGAAAGGGAGAATGAGGATGGTAAGAGAAGATGGCAAATGGGTTTTTATAAGATGAAACAATAGAAAGCAAAGTGCGAAAATGATTTGACATTGACCACTATATTTGACCAATTATTTGCTGCTGTTTTGCTCAAAAAAGGGCTCTTCAGCTTCAAGTGAATATAGCTTTCCTAAATGAAATTTCATCTCTTAATACAATAGACTGAACACTGCAGAGCATATCCTTTGTAGGCAAAGTAAATATATTTTGCCCTCTAATCTCAGATGGTAAGGCAGGCATCTTTTCTATGATGGGGAAATGCCTACACATCTCTTATCTGTGCTCTGAACTAACTAAGAGGCCTTCCCATTGACCACATATGTAACTTCCGTCTTTCTGAGACTTAGTTTATTTATCTACAAAATGAGAGTGAGCTTTATGATACCTTCTGCTCTAAAATGATATAATTCCATCATCGTATTTGAATGATCAGTGATCAGAACGTTGAAAATTGAGCACGGTTGGCTCAAAATACTTTAGAATCCTCTCAAACCTATCAAAAATTTGTATTTGAAGATTGTCACCCTTTTCCTTAAGTATTTCATTTCTTTGTCTTTCAAAGAAAACAGAACAAATAACATGCAATGTTATTTTCGAACTTGTGCCATAGGAAGCCATATACAAAATGCAATTAATGTCTCCTACTTTTTCTATAATTTTAGAACCAATATGTATATCATGTGAAACTATGACATACTAATGTAATGAAATATGTAATTGCTCCTATTTCTATTAACCATGTTACCGTATTTTTCCCACTCAAGGTGTTATTGCTGCTGTGGTAATATTTGGTTCCATAGGTTTAGGCTTGGGACTATGGAAATTCTAGGTGAGCAGATATTGTGATGCTTTTAAAAAATGTGCTCTTAGCTTCTTTCCAGTAAAATTTTATGCTAATATCAGTGCATAACTCTGTTAGCTCTATTACATTTTTTGACATGCTGACTCTTCATTGCTTATATCTGTAATTATTATCCTGGATGACTAGAATTGATGTCTCCCCCCACTCAGTATTTTCAAGAACACTAACCACATTTCAAAGGAAAGTGCCTTGAAAGCCAAAGTCTCAGTTTGTGATCTACTAACCAACTCACCCTTTTTTCTACTCATTATAATCTCTCATAGTATCTGTGTGTTATACAGCAGCAAAGAAAGCTAGGAAAAATCAGCCTTGAACATACTGTGAAATTGCCTATGATTGGGCCTTGTGCTGAGTTATATTTATAAATAGATGCCAGTGAAGCCCCAAACAGCCCAGTGGTTAGGAAGGCAGGCTCTGGTGTCTGACTGCTCGGTTTGAATTCTGGGTCTACCATCAAGGAGCTGTGTGACTGTGAGCAGTTTAACCTCTTCATGCCTCAGTTTTCTCCTTTGTAAAATGGAGGAAAGATAGTACCTACCTCATGAGGTCGTAGTAAGGCTCAAATGAGTTGCCACGCGTGAGGTGCTTAGAACATTAATTGGCACACAGTAAGCACTCATGTTAAAACAGCAACACACACACCAAATCAGTATTATTTGAAGTACCTAGTCTGCATTGAGTCTTCCTATATTAAGTATAAATGTGATGGCCAGCTCTGATGTATCCTGTTAACAAACAAAGATTTAAATTGGGGCTCCTCTGCTTCGTCGATTTAATTACTCAGGAAAGTAATTGTGGAGTTCATACAATCTTCAGTGATTTCCAGGCTGCCCATGAGAGTTCATTGTTTTATTAATTAACAAAACTATCTTTTAATGCTGTTGTTAAATTGCCTGTTTTAATTCTTTGGATGATGTCAGCTATTTACCTTTTTAACTCCTATCACTCCTTCCTTTTTCCTTAAATTACAATATTACTTAAACCTATTATAAGCTACATATGTAAATATTTTTTTAATCACTAAATGGGTCAACCTTTTTGTAAAATATTTGACCATTAAGTCCAGGGAGAGGAGTGGCAGTTAATAGTTTTTCAGGTATTTGTTTAATACCAATAAAATATTCTAGATGTTACAATAGCAAATGTGGTAAGAGATAACTTTTTCTCTAGGTTTTTTAGAAACTTTTTAGGAATGTGGTTTAGAGGCCAGCAAAAACTACCAGAGTTTTAAGTCAAGAAAGTGAGTGAAGTTGGTACAGATGCCTCAGCAAAATTACTCCAAAAAAATTAAACCGCCAATCTTACGTACATTTTTGCATTTGCTCCAGATCTCCTTTTGAAATAGTATTACTGATTTATCAAATTATAAATTACCAATTTATAGAGTATTATCGGGTTACCAAAGCTAGTGCTTTTGGGTTTTGTGGGTCAGGAAGGGGTGGAATGAGATTTGCCAGGTCTTCTCTGGCTTCCATCAGTTTCTTCACGTACTTTGGTAAAGTGATTGGCCATGATACTTTTAACAGGACAAAAGGTGCTAGAATTTAGAAGGCGGGAGAATACTGTATCCCCCTGTATCTGTAGGGCACATGTTCCAAGAGCTCCTGTGGATGCCTAAAAGCACAGATAGAACCTGTCCCTTTACATACATACCAATGATAAGACGTTTAATTTACAAATTGGCACAGTTAGAGATTACTAGCAACTAGTAACAAAATGGAACAATTATAACCATATACTGTAATGAAGGTTATGTAAATATGGTCAGTCTCTCAAAATATCTTATTGTACTGTGTTTACCTATTTTCAGGGTGCACGTCCCAGGCCGTAACTGAAACCACAAATGAGGGGACTACTGTATTTGTTTTGAATGGTCTCATTGGAATTTTGCGGTAAACCTTCTTTTCTATTTCTGAATCAGAAGGAAATTCATCCAGACCTCTAACAAAGAATTTGCCTTTTACATGTACATGTAAGAAACACTCCACTTGCCTTATTTTAGAAGTATAAGGTGTGGAGGGCAAGAGTTAACTTTTTATAAGCCTGGTTAGCCTTTTGATCTCATACTCATTGAGAGTTTATTTAATTAAATATTTTATCTTATTTGGAACAGAGGTTATAGTTAATGAATATGAAAGTGAGAATGTAACTTCATTTAGTGATTCCTTGTGTTTGTCTAGCAAAGGATTTCTTTATTTCTTTTAGAAGCATTGCATTTCTATGATAAATTCTAGTTTAGGGATGGGAGTGTAAACAAGTGTTTGATTTTGCTGTTTGATTGAAATTAAAATTATTTAATTTAGTTACTTTTTTTCCTTCTCTACTCTTCAGCTTTTATAAAATACATAGGAACAACAAAACACTCAATATTATGTTTTATACTTAAGTGTTACTGCTGGTACCTCAGAAATAAGATCTTCTGGTAAATTATAAAAGATATATGTGATTTAATAAAATCATATTTCTATGATTTTAGAATATCCACTAATACAGTTGTCTTGGGCTTTCTCCATGACTTATAAAGGTTAACAGAGGCTTACATTTCTACTATTGCCAGAACTATTTCTTGTTAGCAGTACGGTTATCTCATCCTGTACTTTGCACTCAGTTTATTGTAATGTTATAATGGCACAAATATTATGGGAGCAAGGGATTATACAGTGGAATTTACAAAGAATGTTTCCATTATGACAATTTGTCTCATGAGATGCTTGGTCTATCTTGTATATGGTTCTCCTTTTGCTTGTGGCTTTTAGGGTTCTCAGTGTTTAAGAAATATGACAATATGTGTTAAGATATCTTTTTTGTAGGTCATGTTTATAGATCTTAAAAGACATCTCTTTTATGTCTTTATATAAAATTATTACACAAAAATAACTTGATGTGAATGTATCTTTCAAACTTTCTTAGTCTCTTAATGACTCTTTCCTCTGTTCTACATGTAGTATTCAGGGGGTTTTTATTGACTTTTTAATTTTTATTCATTTAAATATTTTTTAAATTCCCCTCAAATAGGAATTCATTGACTTTTAATCTGAATGTATATGTTAATTGATTCTACCTTGGCCACTATTAATGTCAAGAAACTAAAAACCCAACTGTCACATTTTAGCTGTTGCTATAGCTACTAAACTATACTTGCAGAAAGTTGTTATTGTCTGTAACTTACTAATTTTTCATTTGTTTTGCACCCTACATTAACCAACTCTTTTTGATAATTTATCACATAGTAAGTAAAAATCAGTGTTTCTCACTAGTAAATAAAATCATTTTTATTTAACTTTTTCTTTTTTTTCTTTTTCAGGTCACACATGTTTAACTTTGTCAGTTTTGCTCATGATACTAGTAACCACTGGCTAGCTGACCTAGCCAAAGAAGAGTTAAGAAGAAAGTGCACACATGTACACAGATTATTCCTCATTACTTAGACCTATCTACAGAAATGGATCCAATAAATGCAGTAGTGCTCTTCATTTTGAACATTATCATTGTCTTTAACATGTGTTAGGAAACTCAACAAAGCAAGGAGAAAGGAGTTCACCCTGGAATCACACACTTAACATACTTAACACCTCTTGAAAATAGAACACAACTCACAGAATTGAGAGTGATTATTTTCCTAAAAGTGTAAGAAGGTGTAGAGATTTGTTCATACTTAGAATGGGAGCATGAAGAAAAGAAAATTGGGTTGGCAAAATATTTTGCAGGAAAAACATGCTAATGAACAAGGAGTGTTGGTGGCAGCAAGGGAAGAGCATGGAATGAAAAACTAATTCTTCCTTTGTTGTCTAAACACAGCCTATTATTTGTAAGATTAATATGCTACAATCTTTTCTTCTTCTTCTTTTTTTTTTTTTTTCAAAATGAGTCCAGGGTAAGGTATCTTTTTGTAGTTATTTGTTTATTTATTTTTCCAGTATATTATGGGGGTACAAATGTTAAGGTTACATATATTTCCCTTGTCCCCCTCCAAAGATATCTTCTTTGACTTAATCTCTTTAAAAAAAGCATCAGGGATGTCACAATATTAACATAAGAAAAGCTCCTATATTTCTGAAGTGAGATATTCACAGCCAAATTGTATGTTTTATTGTTTTGTAACAGTAAGATTAGTTTATTTATATTTATTTCCATCAGTAAACCTACTGGTTTTACATATAAAACAAGAAAACTTATATGTAAAGAAAAATTTATTTTCCCAAATAGAAATAAATAATTTATCACAGTTTTTGGTCTCATGTAGTATTTGAAATTTATTTCCTTAAATATGAATATTTTGTTTCTAAATAAAATATTCCCTTTCTGCCTCTCATTAGTAGTTTAGAATGTTGTCACTTGGTTATCCTACTGTGAATCATTTTCAGTTGTTTTTATTTTTATTTTTTTTGAGAGAGTCTCACTCTGTTGCCTGGGCTAGAATGCCATGGCATCAGCCTAGCTCAAAGCAACCCGAAACTCCTGGGCTCAAGCGATCCTCCTGCCTCAGCCTCCTGAGTAGTTGGGACTATAGGCGTACCACCACTCCTGGCTAGTGTGTATATACATATATATATTTGTTGTTGTTGTTGTTGTTTGTTTGTTTTAGTTGTCCAGCTAATTTCTTTCTATTTTTTTAGTAGAGATGGGATGTGGCTCTTGCTCAGGCTGGTCTTGATCTCCTAAGCTCAACAATCCGCCTGCCTCGGCCTCCCAGAGTGCTAAGATTACAGGAGTGAGCCACCATACCCAGCCTCAGTTATTTTTAAATTACACTATATTCACTTTATCAAGCATGTAGTATCCTCTCCTGTTAGAGTGTTGATGTTATTGATTTACCTAAAGGCAATCACATTAATTTCTAGGTTCTTCATATCTTCTCATATTGCCAATTACATTTTAAGTATTAGCTTAGCCTAGAATACAGGCAGTCCCCGGGTTACAGATGACCTGACTTACAGTGTTCCATACTTTTGAACAGGCTCCCAAGGCTCCCCATGAGGATAATTTAGATATTAGGTTATGAAGTATGAAATGTCCTATTTCCTTAAGTACTAAGTTTGACAGTTGATATCACTGACATTTCACTTTGACACTTCATGTTTTGTTTTTATTGTGAAGGTACATCCTCACTCTTGCAAATGCATGTTTTGGCTTGTGATTATCTGTCAAATTTATTTTTAAAGCAATTTTTTTGGTGCCATGCATAAGTCAAAAATGTATGCTATTTTCAAATATGATTTCCCTCATGGATCCAATGCAGCACAGACAGCTCAAAATACCAACGAAGTGTTGGAGAAGAGTGTGGATAATGAACGCACAGTACTCGGATGGTTTGAGAAGTTCCATTCTGGTGACTTTAATCTTGAAAATGAGCCATGTGAGCGACTTGAGACCAAGGTGGATAACATGCACTGAAAGCTGTAGTGGAAGGGAATCTACCTCAGTCTGTGCGTCAATCAGCAGCAAGGTCTGACGTTACTAATCCAGTAATATTGGTCCATTTGAAACAAATCATCAAGGTAAAGAAGTTGGACAGATGGGTACTGGATGAATAAAAGGAGCATCAGAAGAGAAATCGTTTCAAAGCTTACCATTAAGGTGGCAAAACTGTGTCGATTGTTTAGGCACATACTTTGATTAATTGTAGTGCTGCTTGTTTGAGATATAGTAAACTAGACTTTTGTAATCGGAAGTTTCATATTTAATCACGGAATAATTAAATTAATAATTCAAGACCTCTTTTCCTCCGCGTATGTCAATGAACCCACATGGCATCAGCAGTTCATTAGCACACTGTCTTTATTCAGTTGAGTGCTGATATTTACATGAATTCAAATAGTCCTATAGATAATAAATTATCCAAGATCTATGTTTCATTTAATTTAGCCTTTTTTTTATTTAAAAAAATCTTGGCATATACTAAAATCAACACCAACTACATAATTTATAAAGCCCAATTCAATATGGAAATGCAAAAATTTCAAGATAGGGACAACAGACCATTAAACCAAGGTCACTTCTGAGCATTTGATCCTATGTAGGTTATCTATCTATGTTGCATACCCATGAAGCCAACCCTGACTAACCTGGCATGTTTGTATTGATTTTTATTCCTTGTAACATCAGAGAGAAGGCAGCCTTTTCTTATTCATATTCTGAATTCACAAACCAATTTAATTTATCAAATGATTTTTCTTGAGTTAGGAGTGAACTGAAATTATAAATTTAATTATATTTATTTGGCATGTGTACAGCTTCAAAATTTTTAGTTTAAATTTATTTCAGAACTTTTTAGTCTTTAAAGATATAAATTTAGGTGTAAAATTTACCTTTTTACAGGAAAAAACGATGTGGGCTTACGGTTTTCCATACTTTCACAATTACACTTTTATTTTGAGACAGAGTCTCACTCTGTTGCCCGGGCTAGAGTGCCATGGCATCAGCCTACCTCACAGCAACCTCAAACTCATGGGCTCAAGCAATCCTCCTGCCTCAGGCCCCTGAGTAGCTGGGACTACAGGCAGGCGCCACCATGCCCGGCTCATTTTTTTCTATGTATATTTTCATTTATTGAGCTAAGTTCTTTCTATTTTTAGTAGACACAGGGTCTCGCTCTTGCTCAGGCTGGTCTCGAACTCCTGAGCTCAAATGATCTTCCAGCCTTGGCCTCCCAGAGTGCTAGGATTACAGGTGCTAGCCACCCCACCTGGCCCGCCTTACACTTTTTATGATTACTAAGTTATTGGCTGCTCTTCTTCTGATATCTTTATATATTTCTTCATACTGTTGAGGTAGAGACCTTGAGGCCATTAAAGAAAAGTTAAATTTCCTTTTCTTATTCAAATACTTTTTGAAGGATAGCAAAAGTTTCAATTCGGAAAAATAACTTTTCAATTAGTCATTAGATGTTTTTATGCAGAGACTTAAATTATTTTTTTTTCTTGTAAAAATTATCATACTCATCTTCAAGTAGATACCATTACCTAAAGGGTTTCAAACTCAATTGAATAATGTTTTTTCAAATGAATTTAGAAGGCATTGTTTCCAAGGGGGAAAAAATATTGGTATAGAGTTGATGATTAATTAACCTGTTTAGATAGAAAAATTACAGTGACTGGGCAACTGCAGAGCCTTTACATTTTCCCAGCATGTGTTTTCTTAGGACAACCAAATATGAAGAATTAGAAAGTTTTGCTAGATTTCTTAATTTTTTTGCAAGTATGTACAGTCATTCTACATTTAGATAACTATTATGTGATCTTTAATGCAAAATGGGTTTGTAAGAGAATCTTTATATATATATATATATATATATATGCATGTATATATTTTTTAAGAATGTACCTCCTATTGCAGATACAATAAGGTACTATAATGCTCTTTACCCACTGAACTATTTATCTGTTTTTACTGGGACGTGCCTATGCTGTTGTAAATTGGTTCTCTCCAGTCATCCTTCTCTTTAATGTGACTCCTGGTCAAATTCACTACAACCTATATATAAACACATTCATTGACTGCCCTTTAGAGAAATGTTTTGATAGCAATGCATGCATTTTCCCTTACCTTATGAAAAAGAGGCTCAAACTCTTTTTCAGGGGAAGAAAATTATAATGGCCCCCCTGTATGTACTGAATCAGAGATTCTCAGTATCTGCCTCAGAAATCTGGTTTGACAAGTTCTCAGGGTGCCTATGATAAAAACTAAAGTTTCAGAACTCCAAGGTTACATAAAGATTAAAAACTTACATGGTAAAGGTAACCCAAATGGTACAACGTGAGGAGATATTTGCAACACATCTGAGAGAAAAGAGATTAATATATTGGTGTATCTCTTTTGAAGGATTATAAATAAAGGCAAAACCATCCCCATTAATTAGCCTTTTACATAAGTCACAGATTTATTTATTTTTTATGGGGAAGATGTTTTCCTACAGGTTTTCATCTGGTTTCCAACCTAGAAAGGACTTACTAGGCATGGTGGTCTCAGGTGGGCTGGTCACATTCAAGGACACCAGAAACAAAAGGAGAATGCTATTTCTGCTGCGAAATATTTTACACCAGATGTGATGAGTTTGCATCAGCTATGCTTAAATTAACAAGAAAATGAATGTTTTTGAGTCGTTAGTGTGTATAGCTTCTTCCTTCCCTAAACTAATAATGTTTCTGGACTTTGTAACAAAATTCATCTGCAAAGCAGAATATTTGTTGTAGAACGGGAAGAGATTGCAAAGTTATTTGGTGCTGATAGCACGGATCAATGGTTATCATCTGGTGTTTGTAAATTGCATTACTCCCCATGATAAGGACTACATGAATTTGGGCATTTAGACATGATATCCTCATCAAATTATACCATTTGTAGTACTAGGTCAACAGGTAATTTAGCAGCATATCTTGTCTCTCATAACCTCCTTCTTCCAATAAGAAATAAGTTCACTATCAACTTTCCCATCTTTCTAGGAATATTTTGGGGAGGACATCCTATCAACTGTGCAACAGTACATGGCCCTTGATGTATGGGCCAACATTTTTCAGAAGCTGCTACTTAATATTGGCATGATACCTTCCAGTGTTCTGCATTAAAGGTCATTAACTAAAGGTGATGATGCCGATGATTCCAGAAACCTCAAATTGGTGATGTCAACGGTTACTCTTGAAATTGATACTCCAATCCCCGGGACACTCACATACAGCTGGTGCATTAGAGCTCAAGGTAAGAGTGCAAATCCATGTATCAGCTTCAGGTTAATTGAAGACAATAAACCTCTTCACTCTGTCACCTCACTTCTTCACTTGTGTCACCTCACTTCGGAGGATAGGCTCAAGCTCTATCCAGGAACATGTAAGAGGTGCAAGATCACAATCATCTTATATAATTCAGTAGTATTCCATTGTATACATATACCATATTTTATTAATCCACTCATGGATTGACAGGCCCTTGGGTTGTTTCCACATCCTTGCTATAGAGAACTGTGCTGCCATAAACATTCGAGTGCAGATGCCTTTTTATAGAATGGCCATGCTATTCTTGACATGATGATCCCGTTCGTTCTCTATCGCCAAAGCCCATCACTCTACAGCTGAAACCTTTCATCCCATTTTGTGATTTTTAAACAACTTCATTGAGGTAAAATTTACATAAAACAAATGGAAACACTTAAAATATCCAGTTTGGTGAGTTTTCAAAATTCTATAGACCATGGAAAACCTACCCCAATAAATATATAGAACTAAACCATGGAACCACTACCCCAATAGATATATAGAACTAGACGATGGAACCACTACCCCAATAGATATATAGAACTAGACCATGGAACCACTACCATAATGAATATACACAACATTTTTCTTGTCCTCAAAAGTTCCCTTTCCCTATTTTGCTGTCAATTCTCCTAACCTCTTATACTCCTCACTTCAGACAGCAATTCAGTTGATTTCTATCATCATAAATTGATTTTGCCTGTTCTAGAACTGAACATGAAGGGAATCCTATGGTATGCACTCTTATGTGTCTCGCTTCCTTTGCTCAGCAAGTTTTTGAGATTCCTGCCTGTTGTGTGTATCATTAATTTGTTCCATTTTAATGCCAAGTAGGATTCCTTGTATGGCAGTACCACAATGTGTTTCTCTGTTCAGTTATTGATGAGCTGTTTCCAGCTTCTAGTTGTTATGAATAAAGCTGCTATGAACATTTATGTACAAGTCTTTTGTAGATACTTTTATTTTCCCTGGAGCCAGACTTAGAAATGGAATTATTGGGTCATATGGCAAGTATCTGTTTACCTTTAGAAGAAGTTACCAGAGTGTTTTCCAAAGTGTTAACATAAATTATTTCCTTCCTAACATAAATTATTTCCTGGAAAATGCAACTCCTTTATAAGAAAGAGGAGTCTGCTCATTTGTTTTATATTTCATAAATATGCTTCACTATTCTGCTAAGCAGAACTGCCTGTATTTGCAGCTATGTGACAAAAATGCCTAAATATAAAGCTTTGGTATTTCCTTGGCCATTTTAAGATTAGTTTGGGACTAATTCTAGGCTGAGTTATGAATGCACATATGAAACCGACTGGTTCCTTAGATGTGAGAACCGACAGCCACATGGGGTACTTGGAAGAAGGTAGCGGGGCATGATGTCACGGTTAGGAGGATTTTCTGAATGAGTGATGCCGGTAGTCTACCAGAGATGTTAAGGTCCTAAATCCAGCTCTATGGCTGGCAAGCCATGTGGTTTGGGGCCAGCTACCTAACTTCGTTGAATAACAGCTGCCTGACCTACAACAAGGGTGATTAATATTCAGCTCACAGTCTTGTATTCTTTGGCATTCACAAAATTGCATTATCCTCTTCCCTTTCCACTGCCTTTTCCTTTCCCTTTATTGTTTGTGCTGTCTAATGTGAGGGTTCCTCAGGGCTCACCCCTTGGCCTTCTCTGTGTTTCTATTTCCACTCTCTCCCTTGGTTACCTCACCTGCAGCAAGGTCTCTGTCCACTCCAGCTCAGTCCTGCCTCTATTTCCACCACAGCTGTACATCTCCACCTAGACAGCCTGCCAAGGCATTATAAATCCAACATGCGTAAAGCCAAATGTGTTATTTCTTCCCACTCCTGACTTTGGAATAGATACTTGTTTTCAATCAGACCCCATTTTCACAGACACCAAATTATTGAGTCATCTTTAACACTTTTTTTCTTGTTCTTTATCTAATCAGACTCTAAATTCTATGGGTTCTTACTTTGAAACTTTTTTGGCAAAGCAAGAATGGAAATTCAAAGGCCTACAATTATTGCATCACGGGTCTTTATGGAGTAGTAGGACTTACTTCTTAATATAGACTTAGAAATTTAAAATTCTAAACTTAAAGACATTTCTGTTCTCTAATCTTAAATGCCTGGATTATAGTACAGTTAGCTAAATTAGGTCTCGCTTATAGAGTTACTCCCATTCCATCATCTTGTATACAAGTTCCAAGTTAACCATGTGCTTCCCTGCTTACAACCTTCAGCGGTTTTTTAAATACTTCTTAATAGTGTGAAAAGCAAAGGTCTTATATTTTAAGCGAGCTCAGATCTACTTACAGCCTCCCAGCCTCTTCTTCTCTTGGTCCAATTCAGTTTCCTATATCCTCCCTAAACTAAACTCCTTCCTATTTTTGGAATTAAGAGACCTTTTCCTGACCGCAATCTTTGCTCATTGTCTCTTTTCCTATATTTTGCACCACAGTGCTGATATTCACTCATCACATTTAGCCAAATCACTAGGCCATCAGCCTCACCCTTCCCAAATGCCAGGCTCCATTCTCTTCTCTCTGAAGCCCCACACCACTTTGGCTATGGCATTCGCACAGCACTTGTCACAGAAAACATACCTGTAGATTATGGATTCTTGAATGCAAGTATTGACACTTTCTTCGCTTGCTTGTCAGTACTAGGCACTCCCTAGTTTACTAAACAGTCTCTGTTAGTCATCGCATGGTTCCTGGGACAAGGCTGAGAGTTGTGTTCTCTAGCTCTGACAAAAGCATAAGCCCATTTTCTTTAAGTTTTTTGAGCTAATTACATAAATTTGTTGTTTTGGATTAGAAAGCTCTATGGAGACTATTTTTGTGCCAAATATTTTAAATTCATGTGGAAATGAGCCCCTGAAAGGGAGAGTGATGGCTCAGCTGAAAACAGTTCTTTTTTTTTTTTTGTACTTTTTTTTTCTCATAACTATTTATTTTTATTTCGGCATATTATGGGGGCACAGATTTTAAGGTTTCAATAAATTCCCTTTCCCCGACTCCTCCCACAAGTCAGAGTTTCCAGCATGACCATCCCCCAGATGGTGCACATCTCACTCATTATGTATGTATATACCCACCCCTCTTTCCCCTCCCACCTGCCCACTACCCTATTACTGTAGTACCTATGTGTCCACTTAGGTGCTACTCAGTTAATACCAGTTTGCTGGTGAATATATCTGGTGTTTGTTTTTCAATTCTTGGGATACTTCACTTAGTAGTATGGGTTCCAGCTCTAACCAGGAAAATATAAGATGTGCTATATCACCATTGTTTCTTAGAGCTGAATAGTACTCCATGGTATACATATACCACATTTTACTAATCCATTCTTGGATTGATGGGCACTTGGGCTGTTTCCACAGCCTTGCAATTATGAATTGTGCTGCTATAAACATTCGAGTGCAGGTGTCTTTTTTGTAGAGTGTCATTGGATCTTTTGGGTAGATGCCCAGCAATGGGATTGCTGGATCAAATGGTAGATTCACTTGTATCGCTTGAAGGTATCTCCATATTGCTTTCCACAGAGGTTGAACGAGTTTGCAGTCCCACCAGCAGTGTAGGAGTGTTCCTCTCTCTCCGCATCCACGCCAGCATTTGTTATTTGGAGACTTTTTGATAAAGGCCATTCTCGCTGGAGTTAAGTGATATCTCATTGTAGTTTTGATATGCATTTCCTTGATGATTAGAGATGATGAGCATTTTTTCATATGTTTGTTGGCCATTCTTCTGTCTTCTTTAGAAAAGTTTCTGTTCATGTCCTTTGCCCACTTTTTTATAGAGTTATTTGATTTTTTCTTGCTGATTTTCATGAGTTCTAAGTATATTCTAGTTATCAGCCCTTTATCGGATACGTAGAATGCAAACATTTTCTCCCATTCTTTAGGTTGTCTGTTTACTTTCATGACTGTTTCTTTGGCTGTGCAGAAGCTTTGTAGTTTGATCATGTCCCATTTATTTATTTTTGTTGCTGCTTTGATTGCCTTTGGGGACTTCTTCATAAACTCTTTGCCTAGGCCGATGTCTAGGAGAGTGTTTCCAACATTTTCATCTAGAATTCTAATAGTTTCATACCTTAGGTTTAAGTCTGTTATCCAGCGTGAGTTGATTTTTGTGAGACGTGAAAGGTGTAGGTCCTGCTTTATCCTTCTACAGGTGGCTATCCAGTTTTCCCATCAACATTTATTGAAAAGGGATTCTTTCCCCAGCGTATGATTTTGTCTGCTTTGTCAAAGATTACATGGCTATATGAGGATGGTTTTATATCAGGATTCTCACATCTGTTGCACTGGTCAATATTCCTATTTTTGTGCCAATACCAGATTGTTTTAATAACTACAGCTTTGTAGTATAGTTTGATATCTGGCATATTAATACCTCCCATTTTTTTTGTTGCCTAGACTTGCTCTTGATATTCGGGGTATTCTTTGGTTCCATACGAAGCATAAATTTATTTTTTCTATATCTGTGATGAATGCTGATGGGATTTTAATAGGTATTGCATTGAATCTGTAGATCAGTTTGGGTAGTATAGACATTTTAATGATGTTGAGTCTGCCGATCCACCAGCATGGTATGGATTTCCATCTGTTTACATCTTCTGCTATTTCCTTTCTCAGTGTTTCATAGTTCTCCCTGTAGAGGTCTTTTACCTCCTTGGTTAAGTATATTCCTAGATACTTTAATTTCTTTGTTGCTATTGTGAAGAGTATTGTGTCTTTAATTTGATTCTCAATTCGATTGTTGTTGGAGTATATGAATGCCTCTGATTTCTGTGTATTGATTTTGTATCCTGAGACTTTACTAAATTCATTGATCAGTTCCAGGAGTTTCTTGGTTGAATCCTTGGGGTTTTCTAGATACAATATCATATCATCAGCAAACAGTGAAAGTTTGATCTCTTCTGCCCCTATTTGGATACCTTTAATTCCATTTTCCTGTCTGATTGCTGTAGCCAGGACTTCCAGCACTATGTTGACTAGAAGTGGAGATAGTGGGCAGCCTTGTCTGGTTCCAGTTCTAAGTGGGAATGCTTTCAGTTTTTCCCCATTCAGTATGATGTTGGCTATGGGTCTGTCATATATGGCTTGTATCATTTTTAGGTATGTCCCTTCTATGCCTATTTTCTTAAGTGTTCGTATCATGAAAGGGTGTTGAATTTTGTCAAAAGCTTTTTCTGCATCTATTGAAAGAATCATGTGGTCTTTGTTTTTGCTTCTGTTTATGTGGTGAATTGGATTTATAGATTTATGTATGTTGAACCATCCGTGCTTCCCTGGGATGAAGCCCACTTGATCGTGATGGATTATTTTTTTGATAAGCGTCTGGATTTGGTTAGTTAGCTAAGATTTTGTTGAAAATTTTTGCATCTATATTCATTAGGGATATTGGTCTGTAGTTTTCTTTTTTGTTGCATCTTTTCCTGTTTTTGGTGTCAGAGTAATATTCACTTCATAAAAGGTGTCACGGAGGTTTCTGTTCTTCTCAATGTTGTGGAATAGTTTCTGCAAGATAGGTACTAGTTCTTCTTTGTACGTGAGGTAAAATTCGGGTATGAAGCCATCTGGACCAGGACTTTTCTTTTTAGGGAGATTTTTAATTGCTGTTTCTATTTCAGCATTTGAGATTGGTCTGTTCAGGGAATCTATTTCTTCCTGATTGAGCCTAGGGAGGCTATGTGTTTCTAGAAATTTGTCCATTTCCTCCACATTTTCCAATTTGTGTGAATAAAGATTTTGTAGTACTCATAAATTATATCTTGTATCTCTTTGGGATCAGTTGTGATATCTCCTTTTTTGTTTCTCATGGAGCTTATTAGAGATTTCTCTTTTCTGCTTCTCTTTAGCTTAGCCAATAGCGTGTCAATTTTGATTATTTTTTTGAAGAACCAAACTTTTGTTTTATTAATCTGCTGAATAGCTTCCCTGTTTTCAATTTCATTTAGTTCTTATTTCATGTTGTGGATTTCACTTCTTCTGCTGGGTTTGGGGTTGGTCTGTTCTTCTTTTTCCAGCTCTTTGAGTCGTTTTGTTAGATTGTCTATTTGTGATCTTTTTGACTTTTGGTTATAGGCATTTATGGAGATAAACTTTCCTCTCAGAACTGCTTTAGCTGTGTCCCAGAGGATTTGATAACTTGTCTATCCATTGTCATTTTCTTCATAGAATTTTTTTATTTCCATCTTGATTTCTTCATTTATGAAATAATCATTTAGTAGGAGATTGTTTAATTTCCAAATTTTAGTGTAGAAATGTGAGTTTCTGTTACGGTTGATTTCTACTTTTATTCCACTGTGATTCAGGAAGATACATGGTATGATTTCTATTTTTTAGATTTCCTGAGGTTTACTTTGTGACCTAGGGTATGGTCAATCTTAGAGAATGTCCCATGTGCTGATGAGAAGAACGTATATTCAGTGGATTTTGGGTAGAATGTCCTGTAAATGTCAGTCAGAGCCAATTGTTCTAGAGTTTTGTTTAAGTCCATTATTTCTTTATTAATTTTCTGTTTGGA